>NC_052156.1:45242891-46442891 GCF_902713615.1 Scyliorhinus canicula
CCCCCCCAATGCCGGGTCGCTCTTCTCTCCCCCCCTTGCCGGGTCGCTCTTCTCCCCACCCCCCCCCCCCCCCCAAATGCCGGGTCGCTCTTTCCCCCCCCCCCCCCAATGCCGGGTCGCTTTTCTCCCCCCCCCAATGCGTTCTTGTGCGGGTCGCTCTTCTCCCCCCCCCCCCCCCAATGCCGGGTCGCTCTTCCCCCCCCCCCCCCCCCCCATGCCGGGTCGCTCTTCTCCCCCCCCCTAAATGCCGGGTCGTCTTCTCCCCCTCCCCCCCCAATGCCGGGTCGCTCTTCTCCCCCCCCCCAAAGGCCGGTGGGCGTGTCGCTCTTCTCCCCCCCCCCCCCAAATGCCGGGTCGCCTCTTCGCCCCCCCCCCCCACTGCCGGGTCGCCTCTCTTCCCCCCCCCCCCGGCAATGCCGGGTCGCTCTTCTCCCCCCCCCCCCCAAATGCCGGGTCGCTCTTCTCCCCCCCCCCCCAATACCGGGTCGCTCTTCTCCCCCCCACCCCCCAATGCCGGGTCGCTCTTCTCCCCCCCCCCCCAATGCCGGGTCGCTCTTCTCCCCCCCCCCCCAATGCCGGGTCGCTCTTCTCCCCCCCCCCCCCATGCCGGGTCGCTCTTCTCCCCCCACCCCACTGGGTCTCTCTCTCTCCCCACCACACAAACGCCGGGACTCGCCACTTCCGCAGCTGGAGAAACTGACGCCTATCGCGTCAGTCCGCTGCTGGCCCTTCCGGGAACGGAGATTGCCAGCTTAAAAGAAGGCCCGGACGCCGGAGTCATGCACACCGCTTTTTCCCGCCGGAAATGGGCGTCACGTCGGTCCGCGGAGAATTTCGCCCCATATGGGAAATCCAGCAGCTTTAGCTGGGAGGGTTGAGGTCAGGCAAGTGGGAGACACCTCCTTTGTGGGTCCCCTAAACCCATCGGAGGCACCACTTTCCCCCCACTCCATCCTGGTCTCTTGAACTGAGCTCTCAAATCCCCTCACTAACCCCTGGTTTCCTCAGCTTGGCAGGTCTGCCTATGTTCACAGCATTTCTGGGACTACAGAGCTGCCAGCCATCTGAATAGGCCAGCATATATCTAAGGCGAGGCTTTCCACCAAGATAGGGGTCAATGCCTCACTTTAAAGCAATGGATGCAGCTCCCAGCGTTACATTGCTGCAGAGCAGCCAATGGGATTGTGGGAAAGCCAACTGTTTTTAACTTTTTCGGCAGGAGAGGTAGCAACTGTGACACCCCTTGAAATATAGCCCAATGTGTTTTTAACATTTCTAGTACCCTTCAGGTTCCGTGTACTTTCGATATGGATAAAAAAATATTCAGCAAGGTACAGTTTTAACATAGAACACCATGTTCTCCTGCACTTTCAATGTATTCATTTGTTTTCATATGCTATTAGGTTATATTCAGGTGAAGAACTGTTATTTAGCTTTTGCTAATTTAATAATTTAATATACAATAATAATAATCGCTTAGTGTCACAAGTAGGCTTCAATGAAGCTACTGCGAAAAACCCTAGTCGCCACATTCCGGTGCCTGTTCAGGGAGGTCGGTATGTGAATTGAACCCGTGCTGCTAGCCTTGTTCTTCATTCCAAGGTAGCTGTTTAGCCAACTGTGCTAAACCAGCCCCTACTGCACACTGTTATTAATTTGTGTGTTTTAATGTTCCATAGGTTCATTATCTATTGTAAGTCAACTGTAGGAGGCACATATCATTTCAGTGTTGCAATTAATTCCAGAAAGGGATATCATTTTGATCCTACCAAAAGAATGGCAAGGCTATCTGTGTCGCCATTAACAATATTTGTAGCAAAATGTGGAAATCCCAGTGATATCCTCCTTTACACAGAAATAAATTTTCGGCATGGACTTTATGTACAGTATTCACTATTCTCATTGAAAAGACTGATGAAAAAATTAAGTTGTGGGCAGCTGCGTTGCTAATGGCAGACTGAATCAGAATTATTGCCAAATAGTCTCTCTGGCCTGAAAATAAATTTACAAATGTGGAGTTTCATTCCTTCAGAGGAAAATTTAAATATTCTGAACTTTAAGAAAAGTTTATTTCAAAAATGTTTGCTCTTTATGTTGCTTCCTTAATCCTTTGTTTATTTATCAATCTTTATTCAGTTCCTGTATAATGATTTAATTGAAATTTATATTTTTGCCTTTTTACTTTGCTGTTTGTGAGGATATTTCAGTTTGATTGGTTGATCACATTCCCTGCTGCTTGCCGTGTTGCAGATATCACAGGCCCTCTGGACAAGGTGTTAAGTTCAAACTTTCATGAGAAAAGGGTACATTTGTGCTCTAGAACCTATTGGGTAGGCCGAGTGGGAAACTCACTAATGCCAGAATTTCCCAGCCCCCTCTTGGTGGGATATCCGAGGGCAGAGGTGACTCAAAATTGGCCACCAGCAGGATCAACCTGTTCCGCTGAACTCAATGGCAATTTGCGTGGCTCACCCATCCCACCACTGGAAACAAATGGCTGGACTGACGTCAGTGGGACCAAAAGATACCACGAGCAGGAAGGGCTGGAAAACTCCACCCTCAGAATTATTAAGAGGGATCCCACTGAGATTGGGTGGGTGTTTATGCAGCTGCTCAGGAGTGTAGGTTTAGGTTCAAATCTGTTGGCTCTTATCGGCATCATAGTTGATAAGTAACTTTGTGGCAGCACGGTAGCATTGTGGATAGCACAATCGCTTCACAGCTCCAGGGTCCCAGGTTCGATTCCGGCTTGGGTCACTGTCTGTGTGGAGTCTGCACATCCTCCCCGTGTGTGCGTGGGTTTCCTCCGGGTGCTCCGGTTTCCTCCCACAGTCCAAAGATGTGCAGGTTAGGTGGATTGGCCATGATAAATTGCCCTTTGTGTCCAAAATTGCCCTTAGTGTTGGGTGGGGTACTGGGTTATGGGGAGAGGGTGGAGGTGTTAACCTTGGGTAGGGTGCTCTTTCCAAGAGCCGGTGCAGACTCGATGGGCCGAATGGCCTCCTTCTGCACTGTAAATTCTATGTAATTCTATGTGACCTGGGTCATTTAAAATTGCCTTGCTGCCCAGTTTTTATTCAATGGGCAAGGGTTAACATTGCATTACCCTCACCCCTCACGTTCTCTCATTCAAGCACTATAATATTGCTCTGTCTTCTCATCATGACTTTCTGATCCTAAGTCAGTAAATGCTACAACTGGCAATAAACACTGATTCCCAAATAAAACTGCTCAAGTCTCTAATATGTTCCTCAGTTTGTGTATTATTTCTAAGGGTCCCCACCCTCTATGTCAATCAATAAAGAGAGGCGGCTTACATATTGATTTTCTTACAATTCACAGTCATTTCTGGACTGCGATTGACAGTTTACATGGAAAAAAATATTAGATATTTTCTCTGAGAATAAATTTCCAGCACAATAGGCTCCCAGTGCTCCATCATTTTAATTGAACACAGACCCGTGTGACTGGATAGTAGTTACATACACCAAAGACAAGTTACTTTACTCAGTATCTGAAAAGCACATTTACAGACAAATAATCTGAAATCAGTGATAAAATCTAAATCCCAATTTTAACTCCTGGCGGATAAAGAGACTGGTAAGTTTGAAAGTGGAAAACAGACCTCTAAATGTCTTAACTGCTCGGCCTTGGCCAAGATTTTTAGGATAGCGGGGTTTCTCCTCCCACCTTCGGAAGAGTAGACGGCAAACACATCCAAGCCGATACTGCCTGTCCCCCAGCTATTTAACACTTCAACAAGTGTTATTTGGGTGTAGACAGGATCTCTGCCTCTCACTTGGGAGGATGGTCCACCTCAGAGATCTGCTAGCCAATCTCTAATCCCTGCACCGCCAGAAGCTGCAGTGGACTGAACTGGGACTGAAAACAGTACCCAGAGCCATTGGTCCTGTGATTCAAGGATCAGGTATGTTTCGGGCATCTCAGGGTGGGCTGGGGAGATGAGGCCCTGGTGGGGTGGATATAGCAGGCTGGGGTGTCGGTGGCAAGGCCAGGTGGGAAGGAAAGACCTGCAGGGACTAGTCGTTTTGGAGGGAGCGGAGCACTCAATGTGAAAGGAAGCTGCTGATGGAGGCGCTCCCTCCTTCCCACCTGAGGCCCCACATTTCGGGCTTCCCCCCGACTCTGGTCCTCCCACCAGCAGAAAAATTGAGGCCTAGGGAACAGCCCTTAAATGGTCAATAATTGGCCACTTAAGAGCTTCAATTGGGGAAGGGTGGGCTGGCTTAGGTCTCACCCATTCCACATAAAATTGCCAAGAGGTTAGGAAGGTGGGAGCCCAGTGGGAAGACCATCTGAGAAATTTTACAACCACCCCCGCGTACAAACCTGCTGCAGGGGAATGTAACCTTTTGCCCCTTGTTTCAATCTCACAGGAAGGTTTCCCACCCAGTTCTCTGAGCCATTGGGAAATCCACTCAATTTCTAGATCATTGGCCAGAGGCCTACTTGAAGCAGCAATGGATATCTTTAGTTCCTGAATATATCTTGCTGAATGGAAAAGAAGATATTGTGGCCATTGGTGCACTTGGGTAGTCGGGGTCAAAGCAGGGCACTGCCCTGGCACTGTTCCTGACAGTTAGGCACCCTGGCAGCGCCAACCTGGCTCAATATGGGCAGCCGGATCTTCAGGATGTCACAAGGACAGTGAGAGTAGCCTCCGTGGGATCCCCCCCCCCCCTCCTTAAGAGATTGCCCTCTCCTGGGCAGTGGGGCAGCAGCTCCGGTGCCCAGAGCTGCAGGCCGATAAATGGAACCTCACTTTCCTTCAGTAGCCTTGTGCCAGCTTCACATTTCTGAAAAGGATTACTAAATGACACCCTTGTAACTTCCTCCTGGGCTGTCAGGTAATTCCCAGGAGGCCGTTGCATTTGACTTCAATCTCATTAATGAGATTGAAATGAATACAAACTAGAGTTAATAATATTCTTGCCATTTTGGGGCGAGAGATGGGACTCGTCATCGGGAATGGGCCAGGTGAATCATAAAATGGTTCGCGGCTGGTGCAAAACTCGATTTTCCCCTCTTCCGCTATTCACCAGGCGCTCGGGTCTGTGCTGGGCGCAGAATAAATCCAGCTGGGCGCAAAGTAGTCGCTGAATCATGGCCTTTTTCTTGTTATCAGTTTGCACTTTCAGTCCCTATGTGAGCAGAATATTTTTCAATTCTAGAGCACAGGGACAAAGATAATTATTCAGTTTAATTATCACCCATTATTGTTGGGCATAAGCTGTTGCTATGGATGGGTCCCACTTAAGGAAGCCATACATATTTGCCCTACAGCACTATATCATGGTGACATGGACCTGCCACCATTGCATGAATCAGTATTCATTGAACTTTTGAACTCGACAACCTGCACAGTTGAGTTCCGTTTTAATGATAGCAGTAAGATTTTAATAATTCCACTAATCTTTGGAATCGGTGTGATATCTGGATTTATTCTGTAACCACAGTTTAAATTAAATGGTTCAGTTTGATTTTCTGTTAGACAATTATTGGTCAAGATAGTTGGGGAACAGGAATGCAGTTGTTTGTGAAGAAAGAAAATTGTTTGAGACAGAGCTCCTTTGAGTCTTGGCCATAAGAAGCTGTATGCTGTCTTATGATCACAATACAATTAGGTGTTTTGTTAAATCAGTTTGAAGGAATGGTTGAAAACATTGGAAATGTAGAACGGCACTATGTTAAAATAAACCATGTGTTGCTTTAATTGATCTGTGAGGGGGTACCTTTATTTTTTGATATCTGTGGTGTTTGGATTAAAATACGTTGACAAGAGAATTAAATTTTATTCATGCCTTCTCTGTATCTGGAAGGAAATGTGTATTTGTTTGTGACAGAATGTAAATTTCTAAGGAAGTAAGAAATAGTGCTGTGTCAATATTGCTGTGTCTCAGTTTACAACCCATAAAACAGGGGTTGCAAAGGTGGGGTGACACAAGATTATTTCCCCTTACAGCCACTAGGAGGGTGAATTTGAACCAGCTCCAAAAAAGGGAGGAGTGGGAGACTGATGGATAAAAGTTAAGAAATCATAATCCTTGTTGGCACAGTGATACCATGGCTTCTGGGGTATGATTCTTCGGGACACAGTTCAACCTCACTTCAAAGGCAAAGAAGAGACAGATATTGTCTGTGCTGCCAACAGCAAGAGTTCCTTGAATCTTGAGAGATGAGAAACTTCTTTGCTGACTTCACTGCTTCTTGTTAAGTGCATGTACAATCTTGCTTAAAATTATTTCATTTATAAATACTAGTTATTTGTCAAGCACAAAGGTGACCCCTAGTTTTAAAAATTAAGATCTGAAGAGTGTTTTTAATTGGACGGATTTTATACTTCAAATCTCTAAACCTTGCACACCATACATTTACAATGGATGGTGTTACCATCAGATGCCCTCTAGGTCAAGCTCTCGCAAACATATTTGTTGGGTTCCATGAGAAACGCGTCTTCAGTGGACAATGGCACCTAACCGCTTATCCATTGCATATTTCTGATATGTGGATTATACATTTACTATATTTCAATCCACAGCTGTGTGTAATAATTTTCTTTCATGTCTTAATGGGCTTCATCCTGTGCTCAAGTTCATATTTGTAACAGCGCAGTCAAATTAACTCCCCTTCCTTGACATGCTTGTTGAGAAAGCCGCCAGGGGTTCTCTAGCATGGTCAATCGCGTGCTTACCTTCACCAGTCAATATACTCATTGGATTTCTCACAGTTCCACACATCATAGGATTGGTCTTATTGACAAACTTGTAAATTGGGCATCATGCAGGCTATGTACAGTTGAAGCGCATGGGATTATGGGTAGTGTCTTGAGACGGATAGAAAGCTGGTTAGCAGATAGGAAGCAAAATGTTGGAATAAATGGGTATTTTTAGGATTGGCAGACTAGTTGAGTACCGCAGGGGATCTGGGCTAGGACCCCAACTTTTCACATTATATATTAATCATTTGGGCAAGGGAACTAAATGTATTATCTCTAAATTTGCAGATGATGCAAAGTTGGGTGGATTGGCCATCAGATTTGGCCCTGAACAGTGCCCAGACTACCACAGATTACGCTGGAGGGCAAGGTATTTCAAACAATTGAGCAACAGGTGAAACCATTGGATTCATGCTGCTGCCATGCAATAGTAACACGAGTGGCATTCACCACAAGCAGAATGCTTCTGTCGAGCCAAAATACATTCTGCCTATCGCATAAATGAGTCATGTGGTCGATGAATTTCAGTGCCAATGTGATGCAAGGTATATAGGTCGTCTGCCCAGAGGCTAGCGGATTGCATTGAACAGCATGTCCCAGCCACCGTTCGCAATGGGCAAGATACAGACCGAACTTAACCAGCCTGTACTTGCAAAACCCAAAAGACTGTCTCAAAATTTAGATGTGATTTCTCAATTGGACAACATTTGCTAAATAATTCTCAGGGCGTTAGGAATTACGCTGACACCCAATTTAAGATTATAATTTGGGCTCGCAGTATGGTACATTTGCTATGTGGAATCTACATACATTAATACAAGATTTCCCGTTCTTTGCAGACAGAGAGAACATGCCTGTTTCCGTTAAATAAAATTCATTCCCCAGGGCAATGCTTTGACTAATCAGGGTCAAGTTGCCTGGTTAAAATTTCAAACGATGCCTGGTAGTTATCTGTCAGGTTTTGTCAACTAGTGCATTCTCCATGGCAATGCCTCGACCAATCAGAGCCCATTTGCCAACCAATCAGCATTCTCTTCTCATACAGTATAACTTTTGTTTTCCTCTTACACTGGCAATCTTGCAAGGTGTTCTGATGAGTGCAAGGCACAATGCTTGGACATGTCTCTACTTTTAGCAATATTCAGGTTCTTCATACCAAATGTCTATTTGGGATCAATTGTAATTTTCTTGAATAATAAGAAATACTGGTCAATGTGACAAGGCAACCCTTGACCTGGAAGCAGTACCAATGGGAAAGTAGTTAAAAAACAGATTCTGTGTAGCTGACAGACACAAAGAAGAGTTACAAACAGAGAAACTGGGTGGTGATGGTGATCAGCGCACAAGTGCAGACACAGAGAGAAAGAAGGGAGACACAAAAAGAGCAACACAGAGAATTCTTGTGAGGAGAAGAGCCGATTCACTCACTCAAAGAAGTCAGTCTTTCCCTTTGGTAGAAACGGAGGCAGGAGGTATTGTGTGAGCTGGCTAATTTGGGATAAAACTGGAAGCTGTGTGAATAGCTCAGAGAAATTAAAGAGCTGGGTAAAGAGCAGAAGTGGCCAAACTGTGAACTCTTTCGGTGTTAATGTCAATTACATTATTAAGGTTTGTTGACAACAATTATATTGTTAAGGGAAGCGGTGCTGGATGTTTTAACCCATATAAAGAGGGATATCTGCGTATGGCTGAGGAGTGTTGACTCTGAACAAAGTCCATCAACTCTCTCAGCAAAGAAAGGCTCTGTGTCTTAGTTTCGACTTCACCACCTGGCATGAATCCTGTTAAGAAACTGGGATGTTATTGGTTGAAAAGGAACTCTGGAAAGCTACTATAATATATATCCATATATTTTCTAATTCAGCAAACCAACATCTCTTGAATAACACTCAGGGATAAAATCAACAATGGTTTCCACTTTTCCACTTGGTTATATCGGTACAAACCTTTCAAAGAGAGTCCTTTAAATACAAACTGAACCCTGTCTGTCCAGCCTGGTGTTCCAGAAGCAACTGCCAAACCTGGCCCCTCTCATTAACTATACCACCTGAAATTCAAAAGTACACCGCATTCTCGTGTCTTGTTACAAAAGGTTACATTGCCACTGCAAAAAAATCAATAATTCTCCCTTTTTAAAAAAATCACAGCAAAAATACCAAATACAAACTTTAAGATACGAAAATGTCTTATATTCATCACACTTGCTAATGATAATCGTCCCCGTGAAACCCTAAGATGAAAGCTGTCGCCAGATAGGACTCCTGACCTAAATTGCGTGAATAGAGAACAGCATATGGTGGAATTGTGCCACATTTATACATGGAGTAATGTGAACGCTTGTGGTTATGTAAGAAGTATCTTTGTTGCATTGACTATTTAAAGTGAAATGTACCTGTTTATTGAAGTAACATTTGCCTGGTAATGTGTGATTCAGTTTGAGTTCAAGTTGAAGTCGCAGACAGCGAAAATTAGATTGGTAATTTCTTTTCAGAGGGCCTTTCAGTAAATTTGGTTATTTTGATTTACAGTTTTCACACAGGGATAATAACACTTTCATATTCAGAATTTGGACTTCATGGTGCAGAAACAGCTGTTGGTTGCAATCATTTTTTTTTATAAATTTAGATTACCCAATTATTTTTTCCAATTAAGGGGCAATTTAGCGTGGCCAATCCACCTACTCTGCACATTTTGGGGTTGTGGGGGCGAAACCCACGCAGACACGGGGAGAATGTGCAAACTCCACACGGACAGTGACCCAGAGCCGGGATCGAACCTGGGACCTCAGCGCCGTGAGGCGGTTGTGCTAACCACTAGGCCACCGTGCTGCCCTGTTAGTTGCAGTCATGAACTAGTGATAAAGTTTGGAATTGGTTTTGGGTTCCAGCATCTTGCCAAACCTCTAAGCACAATTCTTAACTTAAAGCAATGATGAAGAATTAGTTAGCAAAGCTTGAATGCACTTGAATCTGGAGAGCATACCGAGTGCAACCAGCCAGTGGTAATATACTTCTAAATATTACCACCTACCTGTCAAAAGAAAGTGACACCAGGCAGATGGCATAAACACCAGTAAGATAACAGCTTGCAATCACAGCAATGTGTGTGATTAGAGAGCAGACAGTAAAGCAACACATGCTCATGAAAGCAAAATGACCAAAATCCCTGCTCCATATCACTCAAAGTAGTGTGCGTGCATACATGTGTGTGCATTTTAATAGTAATTTCCCCAAGAGTAAAATACTGCAGCTAAAGTAAAAAAAAATCAAAATCATTACTGCACTGTATGTGTATAACAGGTAATATCAGCTGGAACAAGGCAATAAAAATCCATTCGGAAGCTCCTAAGCCATTAGATCACAGGGTTTGATTCTACTTGCTGATAGAATGCAGCTTCCCCCAGCAAAGCCTTTTCTGTGTAATTACATTATGTTTATTTATTTTATTGTAAGTACCAGTCCCACTCTAGGGTAACACAAATCTGACCTGAACATAATTCCATGGCAAATAGAGAATCTCGACCATTCAGATCATCTCTTTAGTTTTGTGCTTGAAGTAAAATATGCTCCCATGATTGACAGTTGGATCACCATACCGAATACAGCCACTTGCTGACAAATTTCACCTGTCAAGGGGATCACTGATGTGCCATCAATTATAATAAAGACGAGTTGTGGAACAAAACTGTGGCTTTAATAAGCTAAATGAGAACCTGCTGGCAACTGATCCCGAACTGGGGCAGGGCCAGAGGTCAGCCACCTTTATACAGAGTCTATGGGGAGGAGCCACAGGCAGAGCCAGCAGAGACAACAAACAATATATACAATGTAACAGTGGTTTACCACAATATATATAATACAGTAACAGTGGTTTACCACAATCACATCTTAGAAATTGATTTTATTTATGCATCCGGTTTTTTGTAATGTATGCTTTATGTTGGTTTTCTTTCGATTAAGTTATTGATGGACAGCAAACATGAGGCTGTGTGGCAAAGATTTACAAAACTACCAATTTTCTTAATGTTCTTGGGAAAACCTGGTCTGTACCATTACCTCTGCAACCCTTAAGGATCTATCCTTGATGCCCTCCTACCCTGGGGCAGCAGGGTAGCATGGTGGTTAGCATAAATGCTTCACAGCTCCAGGGTCCCAGGTTCGATTCCCGGCTGGGTCACTGTCTGTGTGGAGTCTGCACGTCCTCCCCTGTGTGCGTGGGTTTCCTCCGGGTGCTCCGGTTTCCTCCCACAGTCCAAAGATGTGCGGGTTAGGTGGATTGGCCGTGCTAAATTGCCCGTAGTGTCCTAATGAAAGTAAGGTTAAGGGGGGTGTTGTTGGGTTACGGGTATAGGGTGGATACGTGGGCTTGAGTAGGGTGATCATTGCTCGGCACAACATCGAGGGCCGAGGGGCTTGTTCTGTGCTGTACTGTTCTATGTTCTATTTCACATCTACATGCTGCCTCTTGGCGACATCATCTGCAATAATGGCACCAGTATCCACGTGTACTGGTAATACGCAGTTCCAACTCTATTTACCCCATCTCTGTCTCTAAATTGTCTGAATGAATGATAGAATCCTCATAGAATCCCAACAGTGCAGAAGGAGGCAATTCGGCCCATCGAGTCTGCACCAACACTTTGAAAGAGCACCCTACCTAGGCCCAATTCCCCTGCCCTATTCCTGAAACTCCACCCGAAGAGGCAATTTATCATGGCCAATCCACGCAACCTGCACATCTTTGGACCGTGGGAGGAAACTGGAGCACCCAGAGGAAGCCCATGCAGACACGGGCAGAATGTGCAAACTCCATACAGTCATAGGTCGGAATCGAACCCGGTTCTCTGACACAGTGAGGTAGCATTGCTAACCACTGTGCCACTCCAATATCCTGTATTCGATCAGGCAAAATTATTTCCAATTAAATATTGGAAAGACAAAGCATTGCCTTCAGTTCCGATCACAAACTTCATATCTTGCTGTCAGCTCCATTCCTCTCCCTGGCAACTAAGGCTGAACCAGACTGCTCACAATCCAGATGTTATAGTGATCCTGAGATGAGCATCTGGCCACATATTTCCACCTATTACTAAGACTGCCTATTTCCACCTCGTTAGGAAAACAAAGCTAAGGGTGGCTCGGTGGCACAGTGGTTAGCACTGCTGCCTCATGGCACTGAGGACCCTGGGTTTGAACCCGGCCCCGGGTCACTGTCTGTGTGGAGTTTGCACATTCTCCCAGTGTCTACGTGGGTCTCACCCCCACAAACCCAAAAAGATGTGCAGGGTAGGTGAATTGGCCACGCTAAATTGCCCCTTAATTGGAAAAAAAGAATTGGATACTCTAAATTTTTAAAAAGAAAAAAAAAATTTTAAAAAGGAAAACAAAGCTACTTTTAAGGTATTTGTACAGGTAAACATTAGAAATGAGCTATAGTTTTAAGTGGGTTTATTTTAATATTTCTGTGGAAGGAAGGGTAAAAAAACTTATAGTTAGAATCATGCTGGACAAAGGTGTTTGTACATGTGATGGTTGGTTAAGTTCCAACAGTGTTTCTGTTGTGTTTAGAGAGGGCTATAGCATGAAGAGTAAATAAGTCAGCAGAAGTATGCAGGGATTGCTTAGCAACTGGAGGCCTTTTGAAGGTAGGAAGGCTCTTTGCTCTTAATTTAGCTGAATTTGTTGGCAGTTTAAAAAGGACATCAGGGAGTGAACAACTCTCAACTCTGCCAGAAGAAAGACTCGACAGGACAGGATCTGCAAAGAGGCAGGTTTCCCAAAGAACGAGTTATAGTCCAGATAACCACGGAATTGGGATAGGAGGAATGTCTCAAGATGACTGAAGTTGAGGGAATGGAGACAAAGATATTGTTCAGAAGAATTCAAAGAAGAATAAACAAAGTTAAAGAGACAATTGCAGCAGTATTATGACTTTAAGGTATATTTTTGGGAGTGGAGATTTCACCATCGGGGTGCAGAGAATCCAGCCCATGGTTTATGGAGGGAGATAAAATACAAATATTCAGCACACAGACAGCAGTTACAGTTCAGAGGAATTAAATGCAAATCACAGGTCACTTACTCTGTAGTGTCACCATACATTTCACCAAGCACCATTTCTTTAACCTATTTTTGTGATGGAGTTTTGACTTATCTGAGGTTCTTATACTTGAACCAATTTACCAAAATCCTGAACATTTGCAAGTCCCATGTGTTAATTCTCTTCCAAGCCAATTGGGGTATATTTAATTAATGAGGGATGCCAAGTGAAAAAAGGCAGCTGCTAATGCCAGTAAGCTCATGAGTACAGATGTTAGAAATATGTGGTTACTGTTGTTTTTGTTGCCTTGGATCAGTGGGTAGCAACCTTCCCTGTGAGTCAGAAGATTGTGGGCCTCAGTATCTCTCCAGGCAATTGAGCACATAATCAAGGCTGGCATTTTGGTGTAATACTATGGCAGGAGACATTAAATTGAGGCTCCGCCTGCTACCCCTTGAGATGGACATCAAATGTCCCACAGAATTGTCTTGAAGTCCTGGGGAGTCTTTTTCCAATCCCCGTGCAATATTTATCCCTAACCAATATCACAGAGCGAGAATATCAAAGAATCATACAATTTCAAGTGCAGAAGGAGGCCATTCGGCCCATCAAGTCTGCACCGGCCCTTACAAAGAGCACCCTGCTGAAGCCCACGTATCTACCCTATCTCCATAACCCCCAATTAACATTTGTTCGACACTAAGGGCAATTTAGCATGGCCAATCCACCTAACCCGCACATCTTTGGACTGTGGGAGGAAACCGTAGCACCCGGAGGAAACTCACGCAGACACTGGGAGAACGTGCAGACTGCACAGACAGGGACTCAGCGGGGCCCTGGTCAATATCTGGTCATTTGCTCATTGCTATTTGTTGTCACTTACCTTATTGAATTGGCTGCTGTGTTTCCGACATTAAAACAGTGATGAAACCTCAATTATACTTCACTGGTTGTAAAACATGTTGGGGACAGCTGGAGTCATGAAAGGTGCAACGTAAATACAAGGGGCTGAATTCTCCGTTCCTGAGTCTAAGTGCTGATGCCAACGGAGAATCCGTGGAGTTCCATGTCGGAAAAATCGGCACCACACCTGCAACAATTCCACTACCGGCGAGGGGCTCGCGCCAGCACCTCGTGGAACACCCGCCGAACATGCAAAAAATGGTTGGGGAATCGCCGGGTCCATGATGGACATGCGCAGGGCTGACAAGCTGCACCTTGTAGACTATACACCCATCCCACCCCCCCCCCCCCCCCCCCCCCCACCCCCCCCCCCCCCCCCCCCCCCCCCCCCCCACACACACCGAGCATCCAAAAAGATGGCCCTGGTTATGCTAGACCACGTCCACGTCCACCCCGACCCACAACCCACCTCCTGGCCACCCCCCACCACTGTCACCAGCTCTGGCAGAAGTATAGTGGTGTTGGCACTGTTCGTACGCCGTCTCTGTCTGCAACCACCATGCCAGGTTCACAACTGTTGAGAGCATACGTGGACCGCGCATCTGGAACTCGGCCCATCGGAGGCGGAGCATCGCGGTTGGGCCTGCTAATGAGATGCAAACGCGGGTTGCAACTGTGCGGGCCGTGCATCACAATGACGCCAGATTGGAGGGGGCTGAGCATCGCGATTCAACGTCAAATCGGTGCCTGCCACGATTTTGGCATCAGGAGCTATTCTCTGCCCAATCGCCATTCCTGATTTTGGCGTCGGCCAAAGGAAAATCCCGCCCAAGTTCTTTCTTTTCCTTATCATCACCCTCTTCTTTGGGTAATAGTGTGACTGATTCAAAGTCTGACAGACTGCAACGTAAACACGTCTTCCATGACCAGAGTCAGCTTTACTCCAGCCATTGGATAGTTCATTCTATATGGTTAGGGTCTTTTTTTTTTAAGATACGTTGGCACCCACCAGAAGAGATGGATGCCAACCCAGATGTTGGAGCTCCAATCTCCACTTACTAGCTTGTTTGAATCTTGCACATTCTGACTCATTGGTGGGAATATACAACCAAACCAGAAGTTCATTCCATTAACATGTGTTTAGCTCCATTTTCCTACATTACATCTGGGGCAGCACTGTAGCATTGCGGTTAGCACAATTGCTTCACAGCTCCAGGGTCCCAGGTTCGTTTCCCGGCTTGGGTCACTGTCTGTGCGGAGTCTGCACATTCTCCCCGTGTCTGCGTGGGTTTACTCCGGGTGCTCCGGTTTCCTCCCACAGTCCAAAGATGTGCCGGTTAGGTGGATTGGCCATGCTAAATTGCCCTTAGTGTCCAAAATTGCCCTTAGTGTTGGGTGGGGTTACTGGGTTATAGGGATAGGGTGGGGTTGTGGGCTTGGGTAGGGTGCTCTTTCCAAGAGCTGGTGCAGACTCGATGGGCCGAATGGCCTCCTTCTGCACTGTAAATTCTATGTCTATCTGAACTCACAAACCTGGCACAAGCAACAACATTTTCATGGGTCTTGACAGAGTTTCCTCATCTCAGTTTTATAACTTATAACTCGCAGGCTCAAAATATAATTGTTCTCTGGACAATCTGTATGAAGCTGTGCCAACCTCAGTAACATGAATAATGTGCATGGGTTTTCAACTTTTGGCAGTCATTTGCATTGCCTCAATCATAACAGCGGTTGACTGGAGGATTGAAGTGCAGGAAGTCACTGCTGTAACCACAGGTCCCTGCCTGGCATTCAGGTAAATTACAAAAAAGCGGATTGGATTGTTGGGCTTTATGCTTTCGGGAGCAGTGACATGTCAGATGGGAAAATCTGAATCTTCCTTGTGGGATCTGGAAGAACACGTAAAGAATATCAAAACCATAAATTAACTTGCGCAATCTATCAGCCTTGCCATCCCTGACTCAGGATGCACACGGCTGGTTAATCTCACGAGATTTACTGGCCTTGTCACGCATCGCCTTAGATCTCCCGAGACATTGCGATCTGGATCCCACCCATTGTGGTCAGGACCCAGATTGCATATTCAAGTGAGCAGTTGGTCTCACTTGAATATATCTATGCCAGATCTGCCCAGCGCCCGGGACCTAATGGCCTCGCATTGGAGGCGCAGAGTGGGCACCATTTAGCACTGGCTTCCACAAACGTGCACCAGCCATACTGCCGCTTGAAGGGTCTCCCTGACGATCGGGGGCCCCTGGATAGTTGGGCTCTAGGCAGGGTGGTACCCAGGCACCCCCAATGTGACCCGGGCACCTTGGCACTACCAGTCTGTCATCATGGCCGTGCCACCCAGGCAACCTGGCAGTGCCACCTGGCTGATGGTTCCTAAGATGTAGTTACACCCACAGTGCTGTTAGGGAGGGCTTCAGAAAAGTGGCAGGTTTTCGGGACCGTCTTAACGGAGGAAGGAGAGGTTTAGGAAGGGTATTCAAGGATTTAGGGCCCAGGTCGCTGAAGGCATGGCCACCAAAACTGCAGTAATTATAATTGGGGATACTCAAGATACCAGAGTTAATGAAGCATAGTTATGTCATAAGGTTTGGGGTAATGAGATTCTAGATATATGGATAGGTGAGGAACTGGAAGGGTCTTAGAACAAAGATGATTTTTTTTAAATTGAGATTCCTTAACTAGGAGCCAATGTAGGTAATTTAGCTCAGGGGTAAGAGTTGAACAGGACTTGTTTTCAAAATTAATTTAGGACACGTGCAGAAGTTTGGATAGTGCTAATTTTATGGAGGATAGAATATTGGAGGCTAGCCAGGAATTCTTTAGAATAGTCGAGGTTGGGCAGCACGGTGGCGCAGCGGTAGCACTGCTACCTCATGGCGCCGAGGTCCCAGGTTCGATCCCGGCTCTGGGTCACTGTTCGTGTGGAGTTTGCATATTCTCCCCCGTGTTTGCGTGGGTTTCGCCCCCACAAAGATGTGCAGGCTAGGTGGATTGGCCACGCTAAATTTCCCCTTAATTTGGAAAAAATGAATTGGGTACTCTAAATTTGAAAAAAAAAGAATGGTCAAGTTTAGAGATAACAAAGGCACGGATGAGGGTTTCTGCAGTGGAGGAATAAGATGGGGCAGAGTTGGCAATTAAATGGAGGTGGATATACGCAGTTTTAGTGATGTATGGTGGTTAGAAGCTCATCCTGGGGTCCAATATAACACCAAGGTTGCAAGCAGTTTGGTTTAGTCTTACACAGCTGTCAGGGAAAGGGATGGAATTGGTAGCTATGGAATGTAGTTGCTTGGAGGAACATTTAATTGGAGGAAAATTTAGACAGGAAATTGCTGCTCATCCAGTACTGGATGTTGAGCAAGCATTCTGATAATTTTGAGACAGTGCAGGGGTCGAAAGTGTGTGGTGTTGAAGTAGGGCTGGGTATCATCAGTGTCCATGTGGGAGCAGATGTATTTTTTGAATGATATTACTGAGGAATAACATGTAGATGAGAAATTGGAGGTGGCGAAGTTGCGAGACACCATAGGTAATGGTATGGGAATGGGGAGAGAGGAGGATAGTGTGGTCAACTGTGTTAAAGGCTGCAGACAAGCTGAGAATCAATCATGAACTCAGAATTATAGAATGTTTACAGCACAGAAGAAGGCCATTCTGCCCATGTGTCTGTGCTGGTTTTCTGAAGGAGCAATTTATCGACTTCCCATCTTCTCCCAGCAGCCCTAAATACTCTCCCTTTTCTAATAATAATCCAATTTCCTGAATCTCTCTATTAAACCTCAGACAGTACTTTCTAGATCCTAACCATGCACTGTGTGAAAGATTTTCATGATGTCACCATTGTTTCTTTTGCTGATAAGCTGAAATCTATGCACTCCAGCAAAGGGAATAATGGGGACAAGAAGGTACAGTTCACCTTAGTAGTTGTCACATCAGATGTCATTTGTGGCTTTCATGAGAGCCATTTGATAATTTGGCAGGGATGGAAACCTGATTGCAGGAATTCAAACATGGAGTTCTGGTAAAGGTGGGCACAGATTTGGGCTGCAACAACACATTCAAGGACTTTGCAGAAGAAGGTGAGGTTGGAGGTCTGTCAACGATTGTCTTTTGGAGGCTAGGGTAGGTGCTGATGGCCGAGGAGAAACATCTGTTAACAATATCAAACAGCATGGCACCACCAAACACATCTTCCCTTCACTCCCTCTGTCAGCATTCCGCAGAGACCGTTCCTTCCGAGACAATCTAGTCCACTCCTCCACCATACCCAGTACCTCTCCTATCACCCATAGCACCTTCCCATGCAATCGTAGAAGGTGTAACACCTGCCCCTTTACCTCTTCCATGCTTAACATCCCAGGCCCAAAACACTCATTCCAGGTTAAGCAGCATTTCACTTGCATCTCTTCCAATTTGATCTACTGCATTCGCTGCTCGCAATGTGGTCTCCTCTATATTGGAGAGACCAAACGCAGACTGGGTGATCGCTTTGCTGAGCATCTTCGGTCTGTGCACATTCAGGACCCTGACCTTCCTGTTGCTTGCCATTTTAACAAAAGACCCCGCTCCCATGCCCACATGTCTGTTCTTGGCCTGCTGCAATGTTTCAGTGAAGCGCAACGCAAACTGGAGGAACAACAATTAATCTAGCATTGTGTAAACCCACAGTAATAGTATGTCTAGCATTTTATAAGAGTTAATAAAATAGTGTTGTACCGTCTTCAGTGTTGGTGGAATATGTCTGCTTCACAAATCTACAGTGCCCAACACATCATGGTACCAGTAGTTGAAGGATGTTAGAACTTCTGAGACCGACCTTCCAGTGATCAGCCTTCCACCAGTCTTCAGCCATCCTGCAACATGGACAGCGTTCACCAGCCGCCGCCCCTCCGCATTACCAGCAACCTGGGCTCCAACTGGAAGATTTTTAAACAGCGCTTCCAGCTATACCTCGAAGCCATGGACCTGGAAGCTGCCTCAGACGGACAGAAGATTGCTCTCTTCCTCTCCACAGCCGGGGCCATGCCCTCCACATCTTTAACTCGCTCACCTTCGCTGACTGGAATGATAAATCTAAGCTCAAGACGGTTCTCCTAAAGTTCGACAGCCACTGCGAGGTCGAGGTGAACGAGAGCTTCGAGCGATCTGTATTTCAACAGCGCCTACAGGGTAAGGACGAACCTTTCCAGTCCTTTATCACCCACTTCCGTGTCCTTGCGCAGTCCTGCAACTACAGGTCCACCTCTGACTCCATGATACGCGACCAGATAGTTTTCGGTGTGCAGTTGGAGCCCCTTCGCCAGCAGCTACTTAAAGTCAAGCAGCTCACCCTGTCAACTGCTATTGAGACTGCGTGTTCCACGAGCACGCCTCCACGCGGTATTCCCGTATCCATGCCGCTGAAACAGCGTGGCAAGCTCCCCACGAGGCAGAACGGGTCCAGGTCATCAAACCACTCCAGGGCCTAAGCCTGGATGAAGGCGGCTATTTTGCGTGCTTTCCGCGGGCTCCCGTGCTTGGACACAACAAACTTGGCGACATCGAAAAACGTACTGCGCAGGCATGCACCACGTTGGATCGCACCGCGCATGCGTGGTGGCATAACGAACGCACTGACGCAACGGCGTGCGCCAACTGTGGCTCCGCCCACTTAAAACGGCAATGTCCCGCGAAGTCCCGACGATGTTTGCAGTGTGGCAAACTTGGCCACTATGCTGCTTTATGCAGGTCGACTCAGCCTGCTAGTTTCCGACGATCCAGCCAGCCCAAAATCAACGAGCCTGTCCCAGACCTGTCCCCCGACTTTGACAGCGATGACCTGCAAGCCCCTTTTCAAGTCGGCATCATAACAAAGCACAGGATGTCGCCTAAGCGCAGCACCAAAACCATTCCGATACACAACAACGATCCGGATAATGAGTGGTGTGCCGCCCTTAAGGTCAACCGGTCCCGAGTAAGGTTCCACCTGGACACCGGTGCCTCCGCCAATCTCATTGCGTGGTCTGACATTCGCAGCCTTCGAGCCCAGCCAGCCATCCTGCCATCTGCATGCCAACTGCTTGACTACAATGGGAATGCCATCGCTGCCAGTGGCTCCTGCCAACTCGAGGTGACGCATCGCACTTACACAGCTGTACTATCCTTCGAGATCGTTGCCTCCTCGAAAGCCTCCTTGCTTGGTGCGCAGGCATGTAAGCTGCTGAATTTGGTTCACTCTGTCTCCCATCGACGTGTCTGCCTCTCCTGACACCGACTTCAGGACGCAACTCGACTCCATCATCCAACAGTACCACAACGTCTTCGAGGGCATGGGCACGCTCCCGTATACATACAAGATTCTACTCAAGCCAAACGCCACGCCTGTGGTATACGCACCTCGCAGGGTCCCAGCGCCCCTTAAGGACCGCCTCAAGCAACAACTCCAAGACCAAGGGGTTATCTCCAGGGTCACGGTACCAACCGACTGGGTGGGTTCCATGGTCTGTGTGAAGAAACCGTCCAGTGAACTCAGGATTTGCATAGATCCTAAGGATCTTAATCGAAATATCATGAGGGAGCACTACACGATTCCCAAGCGTGAAGAACTCACGTGTGAAATGGCCCACGCTAAACTCTTCACAAAACTCGACACCTCAAAAGGCTTCTGGCAAATCCAGCTGGATGAATCTAGCAGAAAGCTGTGTACATTCAATACGCTCTTTGGCAGATACTGCTACAACCGAATGCCATTTGGGATCATCTCGGCGTCCGAGGTATTTCACAGAATAATGGAACAGATGATGGAGGGAATCGAGGGTGTCCATGTCTACATCGACGACATAATAATCTGGTCCACCACCCCACAGGAGCACATCAGTCGCTTCAAGCGTGCCTTCAAACGCATACACAAGCATGGCCTCCGCCTCAATAGAGCTAAATGCTCTTTTGGCCAGTCAGACATCAAATTCTTGGGTGACCACATTTCCCATTTGTGTGTGCGGCCGGATGAGGAAAGAATTGCTGCTATCACCTCCATGAAAACGCCCGAGGACAAGAAAGCGGTCCTCCGTTTTTTGGGAATGGTAAATTTCTGAGGAAAGTTCATTCCCAACCTCGCCTCGCATACCACGGCTCTCAGAAACCTGGTCCAGAAGACAACAGACTTCCAGTGGCTCCCTGCCCACGAGCTTGTGTGGAGGGAACTGAAGGCCAAGCTATCCATGACCCCAGTTCTGTCCTTTTTTGATCCGGCAAAGGAAACGAAAATCTCTATGGACGCCAGTCAGTCTGGCATTGGAGCCGTGCTTCTGCAGCGTGATAAGGCCTCGTCATGGGCCCCCGTTGCGTATGTGTCACGGGCAATGGCCCCCATGGAACAGTGTTACGCGCAAATAGAGAAGGATGCCTCGGCCTTCTGACCGGTGTCGTGAAGTTCCACGACTATGTTTATGGGCTTCCCCAGTTTACTGTCGAGACCGACCATCGTCTGCTCGTCAACATAATACAAAAGGACTTGAATGATATGACGCCTCGCCTCCAACGCATCCTGCTCAAGCTCTGGAGGTATGATTTCCAACTCGTTTATACCCCTGGCAAAGACATTATCGTTGCCGACGCCCTCTCCAGGTCAGTCACCACTCCATCCCAAAGGGTTCGTTTGCCAGGTCGACACCCAAATTAAGTTCGCAGCTTCCCACTTGCCTGCATCGGATGCACGCCTGGTGCTAATTCGCCGCGAGACAGTGGCTGACCCCCTACTACAGTGTGTCATGCGCCTCATGACGGACGGGTGGCTCAAGGGCCAATGCCCACAGTTTTACAACGTTCGAGACGATCTGGCGGTCGTTGACAGGGTTCTCCTGAAGCTAGACCGCATCGTGATCCCGCACAGCATGCGCCAGCTGGTCCTGGAACAGTTACACGAGGGCTGTCTGGGTGTTGAAAAATGTCGTCGAAGGGCCAGGGAAGATGTGTATTGGCCGGGAATCAACGACGACATTGCCAATTGGTACTCAACTGCCCCACCTGCCAACGTTTTCAGCCAGCCCAACCACAGGAGACTCTGATGCCCCATGAGTTGGTCACATCGCCCTGGACCAAGGTGGGCATCGACCTGTTCCACGCATTGGGTAGGGACTATGTATTAATTATTGATTACTTCTCAAACTACCCAGAGGTCATCAGGTTTCACGACCTCACTTCATCCGCTGTCATTCGGGCGTGCAAAGAGACATTTGCCCGGCATGGCATCCCGCTCACAGTGATATCGGACAATGGCCCCTGTTTCACCAGCCAGGAATGGGCCAGCTTCGCCCGGCAGTACAACCTCGCACACATCACGTCCAGTCCCCTGTACCCTCAGTCCAATGGCAAAGCAGAAAATGGGGTTCACATAGTCAAGAGGCTACTCTGCAAGGCTGCTGATGCCGGGTCTGACTTCTATCTCGCTCTGTTGACCTATTGCTCTGCCCCGCTCTCCACTGGGCTGTCGCCCGCACAGTTGTTAATGAATCGCACCCTGAGGACGACGGTGCCGTCTATCCATACACCGAATCTTGATCATGTTCCCGTGCTTCACAAGATGCAGACATCTCAGGCGCAGCAAAAGGCGACACACAACTCACGTGCTGCTGATCTCCCCGACATCCTGCCGAACGACAAGGTTTGCATTTATCTCCCGGATGGAGGCTGGTCTGCACCTGCTGTTGTCCTTCGGCAGGTAGCCCCCCATTCCTTCCTGGTTCGGTTACCAGACGGCTCCATTCGGTGCTGCAATCGGCGTGCCCTTCGCCTTGTTCCACAATCGTCACGGGATCCTCCGGGTAGCTCCTCTGCTGACCCTGCCATGGACCGCGCAGAGCTTCCGGTCACTCTGCCTCCTCCTGACTGTGTTACGGCCCACCCAGCTCCTGACCTGGCGGCTCTCGACCCACCCTTGAGGCGGTCAACCAGAATTCGTCGCCCACCTCAGAGACTGAATTTATGAACGTTGCAAATTTATGGACTCTCTGAGATGTTTCCTTCCTTGTTCGATCGTTTTCTATTGGTTATTATACAGCACTGTTCTTGTTCAATTTGTTGCATACTAATTATCTGCACCAGGCACCTTCCCTTGGATATAGCTTTGTTTTCCTGTATATAGCTCTGTACATATGTCTTTGCACCTCACATGTAGTTAGGAACATTCTTCACGCACCCACATTATTTATTGTCACACATTCACATCAAATTTCTTTTTAAAAGGTGGGGGATGCCATAATATACACCAGTATATCATGGTGCAGACACACACACTGATGGACATACGCTAGGACCAATCAACATGCAGAAACACCGCAGCCAATTACCAGTTAGAACACACGCACTATAAAGACAGAGGGCATCACTTTTCCTGCTCATTCTGGATGCTGCCTCTCAGAAACACAAGAGCTTATCAAGTACAGTACAGACTCTCACCACGTGCTGAGTGATTCAACTGGTTCGGACAGGCACAGGTCTCTAGTTAATCTAGCATCGGGTAAACCCAGTTATAGTATGTCTAGCATTTTCTAAGAGTTAATAAAATAGTGTTGAACCATCCTCAGTGTTGGTGGCATATGTCTGCTTCACGAATCCACAGTGCCCAACACATCACCAGCATTTGCAGTAATTTGCTTTTATCAAACAGCATGGGAGCCAGAAAGGGAAGTGGACTGGTAAATTTGCTGCAGGATTTCAAGTTTAGTTTAAAATATTTATCACAGTTTTCAAAAAAATGGGAGAATATTATCCAGTCTCAGCTGAAGATAATCAGCTGAAGTTGCTTAGTGATTGCATTTTGTCACTCTGAAGTCAGAGCTATGCAAATTGCTCTGCATGGTGCCAAGAATTTCTCTTTAATTTGTGCAATGAATTGCTAGTACAAGGCTCAGAATTATTTCAAAAACACTGCATGTGGCTGGATTCATTCAATTGCATTGATCCTGCACATTTCACCAAACAGCTCATCATGTGGCAATGAAAATAACATTCACACAAAGTATGAAACAGCACTGGAAGTCTCTGTGTTCTGCAAACAAACCTTTATGCGGCCTAGTTTTTAAAACCAGAGTAAAGTCAAAGATAAACCTGCCGACATTTCTTTCCAAAATACATTTTCTTCCCAGAAGGACATGAAACGAAATATTGAATTAGTTTTCTCTGGTAACATTATAAATAATATTTTATTGCCAAAACAATTATGCGTTAAACGATAAGATGGCAGTTATGTGGCTGTATGGACTCATAACTCAAAATATTGAGCTCTTGTTCGAACAAAGATATCATGAATCATTTTGTTCACAGCACAGTGAAACTAATATTAAAAGGCACTCACTTTTACAGTCTGCCCAGCTTCAGGACCATCCTACAAGAAATAAGAAGAGAAAAACATGAGACATTAATGATGTCTTTGACAGTGAATTAGAGTATTCATTTGAAAAACAGCTGAAGCTGAATGACAACTGTACGAGATCTGAACAATCATACACTACTGCAATCAGTTTTGTTTACGACAAGCTGAGCAATGATATTACTCCGGAAGGATTATGAAAACCAGCCTCTGCTTACTCAGGTCTGTGAAGAGTAAGGTTTTGATCAAGAACAGAAACTTCTTTTGACAGCCCAAATTTCTCAAAAGAAATTGCCAGCACATGTTAAATTGTTTTATTTATTAAGAAGAGTCTATGGTGAATACATTCAGTTTCAATTAAATTAATATGTATTTTAAGATTATTTTGCACCTCTTTCAGAAACTACTTAATATTTACTGTTGATTGAATGTCAAGACCTCATTAGAATATTTATTTGTTTCCTTCCCTCAGCCAGCCCGAGTAAAAGGCGTCTCAGTAGAGAAAGCCAGCGATTGAAGACTGCAGCTGGATTGGTCCACGGCAATTGTGGAGATTATGGGTTGTGGGGTTTGAAACACTGGGCAAGTCTCAGAGCACAGCAGAGAGAGGTGAGGGAGAGAACCTGTGAGGGATTTGGAGTGGTGAGATCGCTGAAAGCAAAGTCCACAGCAAATGAGGCCCTGTGGGGAGGGAGAGACGGCGGGATGGCCAATGCCAGGGGAAAGATCGTAGGGAGGAGAGACCACAGCTGGGAATTAATGGCCTCGTCGGACCTGACTTGGTGATGCGTCGAGGCTCTTGAATCTCATGAAGGGCGTCTCACGCAATTTGCGATGCTCTAAATGCTTTGCGAGTTTGCACAAAATCTCACGAGACAGCGCATATTTAAGTGAACCATTAGGCTAATTTTAAAATGTCTGTGCCATATTCTCCCGGGGCCCCGGAACTAATGGCCTCGTCTGGGAGACTTCGCCATAGCGCGGTTTAACATGAACCAGACGTAAAGGCATCTGGGAGTCAATGGAGGCCCCTGGGCAGTCAGGCTCTGGGCAGGGTGATACCTTTGCACTCCCACTTATACCAGGCGCCTTGACAGTGTCACCCGGGCATTCTTTCAGGGTCACCGAGCACCTTGGCAGTGCCACCCTGGCCCTTTCAGGGTGTCGGGTGACACTTCCAGGCTGGCGGGGCACTGTCAGGGTGCCTGAGAAGCAGTGCCAAGGTGTCAGATTGCCCATGCTAGGGATCGGGCCTGATTGGCCTTGCCCTATAACAGGTGGGGTGAGGGATGGCTCGAGGACCCTGTAAGTTGGGTGCAGTGAGGAGTCCGGAGGCTGCGGTGGGTGGCTGAGTGGGATTAAAAGGTCGGGCAGTATTTCAAAATGGCTCCCACACCCAATGAACCAGACCAAAGCTCTGCATCGAAGCCCTGCAACCTTCAGTCATAATAGTGGTAGATAATTAAACTAATGGGAGGAGGAGCCTCGATGCACAACCTCATCCACAATAATAGCAGAGCACAACATGTCAGTGCAAAAGACAAAACAGAATCATCATCTGCCGGAAGTGACAAAGGTGACTCTTCTTGGGCTCATCTTGAATTCTCCATGATCACAAGTGTTATTCTTCAGCCAGTTCAATTCAATCCACATTAAGCAAGAAGTTCACTGGCTGAGTTCACTGGGCACAGAAAAACCTATAGACTCCAATTAATATTAATATTCAGAGGTAACGCTGCAGATCTGGGGCTGGATTCTCCTCCGCTCCCGAAATCGCGTTCGGCGACGGGGCGGAGAATCCGTTTTGGCGCACAAATTCGGGAGCGGCGCAGGTTCTTCAATTCTCTACCCACTGAAAATCGTTGTACGTGGGCCCGAAGCCCTTCCCGCGGTGCCCCGTCCTCGCCGACTGAATTACCGATGGCGTAGTCCTCTTTTGGTCCCACTGTCCGGAATCCTTGTGTGGCGGCTGCTGACTCAGTTGATCGGCGGGCAAGGGCGGCTTCATTTGGGGCTGGGGCAATGTGTGACGGCGGTCAGGAGTGCGTGGGAGGGGCACTATTTTGCCGGTCCAGGTCCGCAGGCTGAGTCCATCATGGAGTCCGGCGCGGCAACTGGAGGCTGCCACCGTGCGCATGCACGGCCTCTGACCCGGAAGTACTGGGGGCCGTATCGGCAGCTAGAACTGCGAGCTCTACGACGGCTGCCTGCTAGCCCCCAGCAAGATGGTGAATCTGTGGCCTTTTGACGCCAGTTTTGGAGTAAAAGACCACAGTTTTCACAATGGTGACTTCGTCCCAAAAACGGAGAATCCAGCCCTTGAGCTCCAGAACTAGCTGCACCTTTAACAAAGATGTTCCAGGGCATCTATAACACTTGCAATTACCTAACAATATGGAACATTTCCCAGGATGGCCTGTCCACTAAAAGGAGGCCAAATTCAACATGGTTAATTATGATTTCATCAGCTGACTCACACATTTCAGCAAAGAGATGGAAGATATCATCAACATTGCTATCATGTGAAATCTGTTTTGCAATAACTTGTTTATCACTGCTCAGCTGGAGTTTTACCAGAGACAGTTGACCTCAGATCTCATTATAATCTTGAATCAAAGTTGGACTCAAGAGCTGACTTCCAGAGGATGATTAGAGAGTGATAGCTGTGGAATTGAAGCATTAGTTTATTCAGTGTGGTCCCAAAGGGCCCGAGTAAAGCTGAAGCCATTGGGGAATGAAGGAAATGCTTTCGTGGTTGCAGGCAAACCTGCATCAAAGAAGATGGTTGTGGATTGAAGGAAGCTGTGTGGCATTGGGGACTCCTATTGGGAATAAGATGTGGAATTAAAAACATAGAATTTAAGAAAAAGCTCTATGACAGATGGCTAGCTTCTTTTTCCTCTCTCAGTCAGCCTCTGTGTTTCACTTGATTGCCTTCCTTCCAGTGAACAATGAATGTAATCTTCTAGGATTATGCCACTTCTGTCAAATGTTGTCTTGCAAATGCAAGCCATTTCTAATGTATTTACATAACCAGCAGACTGACAATCAAACAACCGAATGCTTGGTGCAGCAACCATGGGAAATGACAGGAAAGATGCAGCAGGCAAAAATCTTTCAATCTATCAACTGAACAGCACGTACTGAAATATGTATTCTTCAAATCCCTCAATGGTACAATCATTGTCAATACTGCCCTGTATGTTCAAAATTAAAATAGTTCAGTGATGTAACTGATCATTCACTATTTAAAGGGAATACATTACAAACCTGAATGGCGATGGTCAGAGATGTTACTTTGAAATGTTGCTCCACAACCTTTGCAACTTTCTGGCTTGTCTGAAATAAGTCTGTCAGCTCCTCTGGCTGTAGATCTCGAAAACGTTCTGCTGGTCTGATTGGACAAACTAACACATCTTTATTGCGGGTAGTCAAGGAAACATGCCAAAGGAACCATCGTAATTTCCAAAATATCTTTGATCACAATAAGAATAAACTAAATTTAGTATCAGGAGCAAACACGTACAATACAAAACAACCTTTTATTTTGCATGTCAGCTGTAAAACTGTGTTTATTTTCTGTAAGCTTTGAAGTGATATCATAAAGTCAAATCAGAGAAATATTATATTATGATATGATGTTATTTTAATGGCAGCAAAGAGCAGCTTCGCTGGAGCAGTTAGTTTTTTGATGGTTGCTCTTTTCTTCCTTCAAAAACAAAATGAATCTTAACAACTCCTCTGCACGGAATTTCCTTTCATCAAAATCCCCTTCATAATATTAAAATTTGGAGCAATGTGAGGTTTTCAATAGAGGATTTCCCAAATCCAGCATCATACATTGAAGTTTTGAGCAACACTGTAACAGTTGGTAAAATGGAATTTATAAAATCCTTAGCCTGTACCTTGAGGTTTGCTGCTGAAAATGTATAGCCACTCATGCAGATTATGCTAATCCACTGACTGGCACCATAAACTGAAGAGATGGTGCCAATGCTGATAACACTGAAACTTGCATCATGTTCTGTAACTACACATGAGATCCTGTCATGTGACTCAATAACAAGAGTGTGCCACCTGTTGAAGTCACAATGATATTAAAAATGGAAGTCCACGAGTTCCAATTGCACACTTTGGTCCAAATTTTCATGGGGACGGAAGGGATTGGGTGGGGAAAACAGTGTCAGTTCTTAGCTTGCACCATCATGGTTCACAGAGGCTGGTGCACATGTAAAAGTGCAACTGCCTTCAAACACATGCAATTTTTATAAGGGTGATGCACAAAACATAACTTGTGGGCTTTAGACATTTGAGCAAAAGATCTAAACTTGCGGGAGTTATTTGGATAGATAGGGGGTGGGATTCTCCAATCTGAACACAGAGTGTTGACCCCGTTGGAAAAACTGGAGAGTTTAACGATGGCGTCATCGGACTGCTAAGTGTGGCGATCCTCTGCCCTACAGGAGGCCAGCACGGTACTGGAGTGATCCACGGCGCTCCAGCTGCCGATACCGGCATCAAATGGGCGCCGCAGGTCTGCGCATGCATTCTGCAACAGGCACGAGTGCGCGCATGCGCTGTAGATTCCTTCTCTGCGCGGCCCCAACGCAACATGGCATAGGGCTACAGGGGCCGGTGTGGAGCAAAAGAGGCTCCCACCACGAGAGGCCGGCCCGCCGATCGGTAGGCCCTGATCACGGGCCAGGCCACGGTGGAGGGCCCCCCCTCCGGGGTCAGACCCCCCCCCTCTCCTTCCCCCCCACCGAGCCGCCCCCAACAGGACGACGCCAAGGTCCCGCCGGGTAAGACCAGATGTGAACGGCGCCAGCGGGACTTGGGATTTTTTGGGCGACCACTCGGCCCATCCCGGGTGGAGAATCACCAGGGAGGCCGCATAGACCCAATGGCGCCAATTGTCCGGTGACCGGAGAATTGGCGGACCGGTGTCCGGGCTCGGCCCGGCGATTCTCCGACCCAGAGTGGGCTGAGAGAATCCCGCCCAGGGTACCTATGGAGGTGTAAGGATAGATGCAATAGGGGTTATAAATACAAATGCTTGTTTTTATAAGGTATTATGTCCTCAAATGTAATATTTGTTTCCACAAGGGATTCATTACTTGCAGGAATTTAAATGTATTGAATAGGTTTGGATACTGGCATAGAGGATGCAAGGGCAAAGGGTGGCAGGTGTAGAGCATGGGTTATCATAAGTAGGCATTAAATTGCCAAAGGGCTGTGAAGGGCCATTGGGGTATGGATAGAGAGGCATAGCTTAACACCGAGGGTATGTGGCGCTTGGGAGTAATGGGTACAATGGCATGAGGCATGATGAGTTAGCATGTTTGGGGTTTGGGGAGTGTCTGGGGAGTCGGGCGTGAGGGGTGTGAACTAAAGGACAAGGACAAAGTCCCAGAGCATCAGCATGGGCCTTTTAAAACATCCACCTCGCATCTGGCAGTCCCCATGGTTGCCTCCACACTGTTTCTGGTGGGCCTGACTCCGGTTAATTCCCATTCGGCTCCATCCCACCCCACCCCACCATACCAAAACATCCCACAGTGAAAATCCAACTGTCCTGCAGTTGTTCCAAAGTCGCGTCTGCGGAATTCTGAATTTTCCTGACACTGCACTCCCAACTCTGGAGCAAACACTTGGCCCTTTGTCAGGAAGGTATGTTGGAATGCATTTGAAGGCAATCAGACATCTTGTGTTAAGCTTGATGAGCCATTCAGCCTTCACTCCTGCAATTTATGACAGTATTGGAACTGCATCATACATGACTGCCGTGTAACAGACTTGAGTTTATGTCTTACCCTTCGTGGAGTAGTTATATTTATCTTCAATCCATTAAAATGCTACATACTCAACTTCATACTTAGAAATATTGGAGTGAGAACAAATTGAAGCACAACTTGTTTAGTCACTCATTCAAACTTAATCTGCCGTAAAATATTGCTTCCTATTTATAGTGCATTATAAAGGGCAATAGCCTTAACTAATCTCTCAATCCCCCCTGTTTTTTTTGATTATAAGTCCAATATTATGAGGCTTTTTTTAAACTACATTTGCTATTTTTAGCTGTAGCTTCACAGGTCAAAATCTTTATGATTTTTAACTGAACAGTTCTTGAAATGTTGGTTTAACACCTACAAATGAAGGTCAAATCACATCTGGCTCAGTAACAATTTGCTGCACAAGTAATTAAACTAATTAAACAGAATTTAATTTTGACTATTTCGAAATTTTTGTTCTCAGTTGGACCATATTTAGCAAATATTTATTAGTGCTCACTCTGTCTTTACTTCTATTTCAAGCAGTGTAAAATACAGTGTCCAGGGTACATTTTGGTTTGTTTTAGCGAAGATCTAGCACAGAAATTATGGCTGAGTAGCCTCCTTATGTGCTGTAAACATTCATGTATGACGTTTTATTATATTTCATTCCTTTTATGCTTTGGATCACATTAAGTTAGATCTCAAATCCCTACAATGTTATTGACCTGTCAGTCTTTTTCAGATTTTTTTTTTGATGCTAAAAATGCAAATCTACAAAGCGTGAAACGGATATAATATTTTAATACACAAACTCTTTTTGCTTTAACTCTTCATCTCTCTTTTACTTTTCCTCTCCTGGACTTCCTCCTTCCCTTTATTATCAAAAAATAAAGTGCTGCAAAAAGCCAGCAAACTGCTCGATATGATTTGGGACTTTAATTGTTGATCGTCACAGTTAAATATCTATAAAAGTTGGAAATGTCAAAGGCCTTGAAACAAGCTAAAGTAGCAAAACTTATAGAAATTATAAGCATGTAGAAACAATTGTTTTTATCAAGGATCTTGTTAATGTTCATTGGTTCCATTGCCATACCCTAGTATAGTGTACACAGCAGTTCAAATAACCTTCAGTGTAATGACAAACATTCACCAATTATCCAAAAAGCTATTAAATAGAATCCATCAGCAATGGACCACATCGGACACAATTTCCTTGAAACATGACAGGGGCTATAGTGTATAGATAGGCAGCGAAACTAACAGCAATATTTTCTTGTGCAGATATTGTGGCCATCAAAATTAGATTATTTCAACAATCAAAAATTCATATAGCAGCCCTAACCCTTCCCTGTCCACTGCTGGAATCACCATAAAGGGGAAACATGTAATATGCTGGTTGTAATAAACTTTGGAAATCAGTATGTACTATAAAGTCAGCCAAACCTGTCCCAACAATAACCACCAGTCCATTTCACGCAATGGGAAATCTGGAATAGAAAATCATTCTTACATGGTGGATTCTTTTTCCTCTTTTGGATATGGTACATGCCTGATAGAGGTTTTAATTATATAGTCCAGAATTCTCAACAATGAACGTCCGAAATAAGAGCAGAAGTCGGCCATTTGGCCCCTTGAGCCTGCCCCAACATTCAATAAGATTATGGTTGGTCTGTTTGTGTTTCGAGTTCCATGTTCCCATCTGCACCTGATAACCTTTGATTCCCTTGTCTAACAAGAGTCTCTGCCTCTACCTAAAAATATGCAGTGAGCCCACTTTCTCCGCTTTCTGATGTAATGGTGGAACTTACGACACGAGTCCTACATTTTGAAATATATTCTGGGGTGATGTGGACACATGCAGTAGCATTTTAAACTGCTCTCAGTCCCATATAATTGCCCTGAACTTTTTGACTGACAAGCAGAAAATTGAAGAAGGGCTCAGTAGGCCAGCTTTAGTGTCAACGTGGAGCTGAATGATATGATTTCTTCCAGTAGAGTGAAAACCCTGTGTTTTCTGTTTTATCTAACAATCTAGTCCTTCAGTTTCCCATTGCTGAAACAAGAGACATACTGTTGAATCTTTTCATGTTTTACCCATCAGGTCAGATGCAAGAGTAGCATATTTAAAAAGAACAACAGGGCCGATTCTCCAAGCCCCGCGCCGGGCCGAAGAATCACCAAAACTGTGCCATGACGCTGGTGTGTGATTCTCCGAGATGCGGAGCATCTCCGCCATTTGTGGCGGCGCGTTTGGCGCGGCACCAGCCACGGGCAGCTGGAATCGGCGGGGTCGCTGATTCTCTGGCCCGGATGGGCTGAGCGGCCGCGCCAAAACAACAGTGTCCCGCCGGCGGCGTTCACCCCTGGTCGCTGCCAGCAGGAACTCTGCAGGAACGGTCGGGGGGGGGCAGTCTGGGGGGTACCTTCACCGTGGGGGGGGGGGTGGAGAGCACTCCGATGGGGTCTGGCCCGCGATCGGGGCCCATCGATCAGCGGGCCGGGCTCTCCCTCCCCCGGGCCTACTTTCTGGCGTGCTGGCCCCTGAACACCGACATCATGTTGAGTCGGGCCCGGCGCGCTAAAGAAGTCCCCCGCGCAAGCTCAGGTTGGCGTGGGACAACTGCGCATGCACAGGTTGGCGCGAGGCGGGAGGCTGGAGCGTCATAAACCTCTCCAGCACTGTGCTGGCCCCCTGTGGGGGCCAGAATCGGTCAAACTAGCACCCGGTTTGCACCATCGTGAAACACGATGGCGTTCACGACAGCGTGAACACTTGGGCTCCATATCGGACAATCGCCCCCAACAAATTCAACTGCATGAGAAAAAGTTGGTGATTGGTTGGCAAGTTGACTCTGATTGATTGTTACCATGGATATTTAGTGAGCTATATCCATAACCAAGTCTTCTGGCTTTATTTCCCTTCTTGATTCAGGATTTAAAAATCCTTCAAACCTTTGATCCAAGAACAGGGCCGGCATATTTCACATGGTCGAGTGTCCCTTCCTGCCACCCGGTGAGTCAGTGGAAAACACCTCCCCACCCAAGCTGGCTGCCCCGGAGCCATTTCACACTCCAATGAGTGTTAATTGATTGGAGGTGAGACTTTCTCCCTTCAGTTGGGAGGAAGTCTCGCCTCAGAGAACAGCCAGTCAAACAGCCAGATTGGCCAGCAGTTCTCAAGTCCCTGCAGCACCAGAAATACAGTGGACAGGGCTGCGACTAAAATCAGTCCACAAAGCCATTGGCAGCACGTCAGCACATGGGTTGCACTTCACAGCTCCAGATCCCAGGTTCGACTCCCAGCTTGGGTCACTGTCTGCGTGGTTTCCTCCGGGTGCTCTGGTTTCCTCCCACAAGTCCCAAAAGATGTGCTGTTAGGTAAATTGGACATTCTCAATTCTCCCTCTGTGTACCCGAACAGGCGCCAAAATGTGGTGATTAGGGGCTTTTCACAGTAACTTCATTGCAGTGTTAATATAAGCCTACTTGTGACAATAAAGATTTTTTTTTTCTTTCTCAAACCCTCAATATCCCTTCACATCCAGGGTTCCCTGGACTTGCCTTTCACTCTTGGAGTCATGTTAGCCCTGAACTCTCACTACATCACTTTTAAAAGATTCCCGCCCTTGATTTCTACTCTGTGTCCCATCCCCCTGCCAAATTAGTTTAAAACTTCCCCAGCAGCACTATCTTTATCCCTTTCCACAATGACTTTGAGAATTACAGAATTTTGGTCACTCTACTCAAAATGCTCACTCACTGACACTTGGATCACTGGCCCAGCTTCATTTCCTCGGATTAGATCTAGCACTGCTCCATCCACAGTAGTACTGGCACAAAAGGTTCTCTTGGATGCACTGAAAAGTTCCACCCTGTCTCGTCTTTTCACCCTAAGGCAATCGATATTGGTGAAGTGGAAATCCTCTACTACTACAATTTTTTCCTTTCACACTTCTCTGTGATTTGCGTACATATCTGCTCCTCTATCGCCCTCTGACTGTTCGGAGGTCTTTAATATAATCCCAGCAAAGTGATCAGCCCATTTTCTATTTCTAAGCTCCACCCATATGGTCTCATTTGAAGCGTCTTCGAAGACATCCTCCCTCATTGCTGCAGTAAATATCAAATCTCTCTTCCATCCTCCCCCCATCATGCTGAAACTTCTGTACCCTGAAATGTTGAATTGCCAGTCCTGCCCTTCTTTCACCCATGTCTCAGTGATGGCAACAAAATCATATTTCCATGTGCTGATCAATGCTCTATGTTCATCTGCTTTACCAGACAGGCTCCTTCCATTAAAATAGATGCAATTTAGTTCTCCAGTTCTCCCATGTGTGTTATCATGCCCATGACTTCTCTGGAGACAGCTGGACTGAACTAGTTTTCCCCCTATATTTGGTTGAGCCTTGCTCCCAACTATATATCTACTCTGTGTCCTGCCCCCTGCCAAATTAGTTTAAAACCTGCCCAAGAGCACGGGCAAATCTTCCAGCAAGGATATTGGACCCATTCCGGTTCAGGTACAACCCATTCAGCTTGTACAGGTCCCGCCTGTCATAATATACACACAAGTATATGATGGTACATAGACAGACACTGGCTGGCACACTGAATGACCAATCAACACACAGAACACAGCAGCCAATCACCAGACAGGACACGGCCACTATAAAGCCAGAGGGCACTAGTTTTCCCGCTCTCTTGTGATGCAGCCTCTGAGACAGCCAGAACCCATGATCAGTAGCACGAACATCTACCATGTGCTAGCAGTATAGTCTGGTCAGGTTAGCCTCAGGTCTCCAGTCAACTTAACATAGTGTCAACCCACAGTGCAAGTATGTTTAACAGCTCATAGTTAAATAAAATAGAGTTGGTCTTCTACAAGTGTTGGTAGACTGTCTCTCTCACTGCTATGGTAAACGCAGTCCTCGCAAACCCAGCATACCCAACACATCACCGCCTACTCCAGAAACTGTCCAGATGATCCAAAATTCTAAAGCCCTCCCTCCTACACCATCCCTTTGGTCACACATTTATCTGATTGATCTTCCTATTCCTATGCTCAGTAGCGTGTGACACTGGAAGTAATCTAGAGATTTCAATCTTAGAAGGCTTGCTCTTTAATCTACCACCAAACTCTCTAAATCCCTGTTGTAGGACTTCATCCCATTTTGCCGTGGATCTGAAAGAGCACATTTTAAAGAATGTTCATTCCTTATTTCTTCTAATATTATTCACTGAAAACTAATAATCACATTTTAGGTTCCTGACAATTGACACTGTTAATGTTATTAGCAAAATATATGCATGATTCAATTAAGTTCTGATTTCTGAATATAAAACGGAGAAGTGAAGTGATTCAATCATTCTTTAATCAATCAAGTACCAGTAAATTCATAAAAGCAGTAAAATAAATCATCTTCCTCTACCACTTCAACTATTTTAAAAGCAATATAGATTTGTGAAGAAATAAAGTATAATCTATTGTGCTCTTTGTAAGACTGGATGAATGAAAATGATGTCCTTGTGAAGTGTTCAGATGAGCGGTTGGAATTTGCAAACTAAGATCTGTTTGAATATAAAAGTCTCTCTCAAAAAATAAAATCCCTGAGGAAAACATACTGGATTCTGGAAAATGCTGGCAATAAATAACACAAGCAGTACAGAGCAGTAAGAGTTCCATCATTTGTTTCTGTTTTTTTTAATGTCTGTCTCACTCAGCTTTAAAACAAACCATCGGCAATGGAGTTTCATTTCACCAACCGCCATTACCATTACGAGACAATAACAAATTGCCTGAGGAGGCACACCGCACAGTCAATCTGAGGATTTTTATTTTATTCATTCATGGGATGTGGGCGCCGTTGGCTGGGTAAGCATTTATTGTCTTTGAATTGAGTGGCTTGGCAGATATTTTTATTGAATTTAGATGTCTCCATCCGTCACGGTGAAATTTGAATCCAGACCCCAGGGCATTACCCTGGATCCCTGGACCACCAGTCCAGTGAAATGCCAATGTGCCACCATGCCACTAACTCCATGATGGAATGAGGCAATGGGATGAATCCCCGCCTCGCACCGCCGATAGCGGAAGTACCGATGAGACGGAGAATCCAGCACCTTGAAGAAAACGGGATCGGCACCATTTCCGATGCTTCGGCACCCTGCTGGCATCGGGACCGAGGTTTGTGCCCCACGCCAGCAGGAGGATGCAACTGAACCACTAAGACCTACTTGATTTCCGACCCTCTGGACTAGGAATCACGCGGGCGAGAATTACTGCTGGTCCTGACAAATGTGGCCCTGACGCGATGGACCTCGCGGTGGGCCAAGGGGGTAACTCTTTAAGGGAGTTGCCCCCAAAGTCCATCCGAGGGCCACCCTTCCCCTCACAATGCAAGACCTGCCCACCCCACCAAACCCCCTCACCCCCCCACCAGAGAACACCTAAATAAAGACTCCCCAGAGACACCTAAATAAAAAGACCCACCACAGAGAACCCCTAAAGAAGGAGACCCCTCCAGAGACCTCCTAAATAAAGAAACCACACCACCGAAACCCCTAACTAAAGAAATAAGTACTGTCAATTTCTTGCTGACCACTTCAAGGGAGGTGATTGGTAAGCACTCATTCTGTTTGAAGTGGTCCAAGAACTGTCATTCAAAGTTTGATGTTTATAAACATTGCGGATGAGAGCACTTCAGAGTTACTCAACTTTGAAGGAAGATTAATGGAACAATGCTGACAGCTGAGGTATGTGGAAGCTGCCAATCACAGCCTAGTAAAATCAATATCAAAGAGAAATGAATGAATGGCTTGCAGATCAAAGATCTGAGGGGGTTTAAACCCAGCTGACCGGTATTCTCTTTCTGGGAATTGACAGGTGCTGCCTCCTGTTTCTGAGCCAGCAGGTGTATTTACCCAGGTGAGTGTTAAAGCAGTCATTTTTTTCACTGCCGCTATCTGGACTGTTCTCTCGCTTCCAGACAGATCTCTCCTGTGGTGTATTCTGTCAGTGGTCTCTAATCTGGGGAGCTTCCAGATAGGGTTCTTGTTTCTGGAGGGCTTCCCATTAGGGGTCTCTTTGCTGGGGTGGTGGCTTCGAGACAGGGGTCTCTCTGGGGATTTGTGGACAGGGTCTCTTTTCTGGGGGGCTTACTGACAGGGGTCTCTTTTCTGGGCAGTTTGTGGGGATCGCCTTCTTTAAGGGGTCTTTTTATTTTGGAATGCTCAATGGAGGAGTTGGATGGGTCACCTCCTTACTGGAGGGCGGGGGGAAATGGGACTCAGAAAATCCAGAGGTGGTGGCTTAATTGTGCTGCAGGGAGGCTGAACTGTGATGCGCGGGGAGTGGTCACCAGTCGCAGGGCCTCGCTTTCGGGCCGTGCGCTCAGAATCAGGTGCAATTCAGTGATGGGAGGAGAACATAGGGCTGGATTCTCCAACTTTGCAATCAAGTGCAGACGCCGGCGTGGGAATTATGCTGTTTTACGACGGCAAATCAGTGCCGAACCCTCACCGATCCTGGGACCAATCAGCTGCTACAGCTGCGCTGCATAGAACTCCTGGCTCCCGCGCCAAAAATGGCTGGAGAATGGCTGGGTCTGTGGTCACACATGCACACGACGATGATCTGCAGCAGTCACGCCGCACAACATGGCGTCGACTGTGCACGGACCCGACCTGCCAAATACCACAGGATAACCCTTGGCCACCCCACACCAGTCCCCCCAGCCCTCGTGGAAGCCCTCCCAGGCCAGCTCCCAGCCGACTGTGGCGATGCTGGACACAGCCCACGGCCGCCACACCGTGTTCCCAACCGCTGAGACCACACATCAGTTGTGTGGTTGGCAACTTGGCCCTTTGGGGGCAGAGCATTGGAGCAATGATGCGCCAATGCTGTTCCAACAGCATGCGACGCGTGATGCGATGACACCATTTCAGAGAAGTACCGGCAACAAACCGGCGCCGCCCCCGATTTGGGCGTTGGAAGGGATCCTCCGTCCGATCGCCGATTAGAATATCGACGTCGAGCAATGGAGAATCCCGCCAATTGGGGGCACTTTTCCAATATGGAGCCCAAGTGTTCGCGGCGTTGTGAAACGCGACGGCGTTCACGACAGCGCGAACCCGGCCCTGGTACAACCGATTCACGGCGCTGGAGCGGTTCATGCTGCTCCGTGTGGAGTTTGCACATTCTCCCCATGTTTGCTTGGGTTTTGCCCCCACGACCCAAAGATGTGCAGGATAGGTGAATTGGCCACGCGACATTGCCCCTTAATTGGAAACAATGAATTGGGTACTCTAAATTTAAAACAAAAAGGACCCAAACCACTTGTATGAACTTCATAATACATTTTGGAGTTTCTAAGCCCTGGCCCATAACAGTATTGGGACCCTTCTCTCATGATTTTGGACATCTATCAAATTTAGTCTTAGCCTTCTTCTCGCAAGGAGAACAGTCCCAACCTCTCCAATCTCATTCCTGGAACCATTCTTGCATTCTTCTGCTCTCTCTGCAGTGCATTCACATCCTTCCCACAGTGAGATGTCCAGAACTGTGCACATTATTCCAGCTGAGGTCTAACAAGTGTATTGTATAAGTTCAGTATAACCTATTTGCTCCTGTATCTATGCCACTATTAATAAAGCGCAGAATACTATATTATTTTATTAATTGCTCTCTCCACTTATCCTGAAACCTTCAATGATCTATACACATATACATCCAGGTCCCTCTGCTCCTGCACCCTTTCAGTATTTTATCCCTTACTTTTTATTGTCCCTCCAGGTTCCTCCTCACAAAATGCATCACCTCACACTTCTCCACATTGAATTTAATTTGTCACCTATCAGCCCACTCCACCAACTTGTCTATGTCCTTCTGAAGTTCTACACTGTTCTATTCACAGTTCAGAATACTTTCAAATTTTGTACCATCCACAAACTTTGAAATTGTCCCCTACAGGCTGTCATAATATATACCAATATATCATGGTGCAGACACACACTGATGGACACACACAGGGACCAATCAATATGTACAAACACCGCAGCCAATCACCAGTTAGAATACACACACTATAAAGGCAGAGGGCACCACGGTTCCCGCTCATTCTGGGTGCTGCCTCTGAGTGTAACAGGAACTTACTCACAACACGTGCTGAGAAAATCAACTGATTCGGACAAGGCTTAGGTCTCTAGTTCAGGTTAGCATTATTTAGACCCACAGTCATCTTGTGTTAGTTAGTTAGAAGTAGTTAATAAAATTGAGTTGAACCTTCATCTGTGTTGGAAGTGTCTGTTCATCTCTCAAGCCTACACAAGCCAACACAACACAGACCAAGATCCAGATTATTAATATACTGCTTTCTTCTTTTGTAATCCAAAGCAACAAATCGAAACTAAAACCCAAATAACCTAAACCCCCTCTCACTTGACAGCTACAGCCCAGATCCACCCACAAATGACATCACCGAAGCCGTGCTGCAAGTCATGGGGAAAGACCAACATTTTCTTCAAGGGATACACACATAACAAAACCAACTCCTGGGGAACACCATTAACAGACCTTCCAAAGGCCGACAAAAATATCCATTGATCCCTGCTTCCTATTATTCAGCCAACTTTTGAACCAATGTTGCTACTGTGTCTTTTGTTCCATGTGACAGTTATCATATTTATTTTGTGGTGTCTCTTTTATAAGATATCATGTTTACATTTAAATTTCTCCACAGTCAGATTCTATTGGTTGCTTGAATTAATCGATTAGATTAATCAATCAAATTTTCTTATTTAAAAAAAAAGTATATTTATTAAAGTTTTTAATTTTTGCAAATAACACAAAATCACCAACTCAATACATTGCAAGGAAAAAACCAGCTCAACTTACATCAATACGGATAACAATATTATCACTGGCGCATTACAACCAATAGGTTGGGGGCTGGTTTATCTCAGTTGGCTAGACAGCTGGTTCATTGTGCAGAGCGAAGCCGGCAGCATGGGTTCAATTCCCGTACTGACTGAGGTTATTCATGAAGGCCCACCTTCTCAATCTTGCCCCTTGTCTGAGGTATGGTGATCCTCAGGTTAAATCACTACCAGTCAGCTCTCCCCTTCAAAGGGGAAAGGAGCCTATGGTCATCTGGGACTATGGCTACTTTACCTTTACCTTACAATCATTAGACATCAATAGAGACCTCAATAAGTCCCACCAGAGACCAAGGAAGATACAGAATGAACACATGGTAAAATGGTGCACACCCTCCCATGCCGTGTCTGCTCGCAATTACCAAGCGAGCTCAGGGTAAATTTTCCGTGTCATGTTCAGGCGTGTAGCAATATATATCTCCCTCAACTCTCAGATACAAGACCTGTCTCCGCCATGCAGGAATCCATCACAGATTCTTTCTACCCACCCTTACAAAAGGAAACAAAACAAAGTGAGCTCTAAAGACCTGCACCCAGAGCCAAAATCTACATCCATTACAACATTCACAATGGATGCTCACAGCACCACCTCAAAGCTCGCTCGCCAGCGACAGCACCACTGCAAGCTGGAGCTCACCCCAGTCCACTCCGACCGCCATAGTCAAACAAGTATTTTCTATCATTTATTTCAGCTCCGATTCACAAAACACCAATCAGGGTCCTTTCGGGACATATTGCAAGACAGGTATTCCAAGAAAAGACAAACATGAAATGTACACCAGAATAAAATAAAGGATTACAAGATGAGCAGAGCGAGAGCTCGCGAAAATGCAGCTGCTCCCTATTCACATCACGTGAAGCCCAAATATTTTTTATTCTTTTAACCGTGACTACAGTCAGACATGAAATGAACTGAGATCATATTTGTGATTTGTACAATGATATCTGCAAACCATGGATGACAATCTATTATTGATTGCTAGCCCCAAGCTCTTGAAATAAAAGTCTTTGGATACTATTGACAATGAGCCAGCTCAGTCTGAGCTCATATATGCTGATAATAATGATTTCAGATTCAGATTTTAGCTTTTTCATTCATCACCTTTCAAAAAGAAAAGGACAGTTTGTGAGATGCAAACGACTTCTCCATCTAGATGCCAGCTGTATTCAATGTTTCAGGTGCAAGATTAGGTTGATTAGCACAACTCTCACCTCTGAAGGTTGCAGAATCAGGACCGACTTCAGAAATATATAAGCATACAATCCAGACTGATATTTCAGAATACTACTGAGGGAATGCTGCATTGCTGGAGTTTTATTCATGGGATGTGGATGTCACTGGCGAAAGCAGCGCCTTTTACCCATCGCTCACAAAATATTTTTCACTCTTTCACACGCTGATGACGTCATCGGCAAAGGTCAGCATTTGTTGCTAATCTCGTACCGAAAGATGAATTTTGAGAACCTCCTCAAAAAGTTGCGAATGGGTGCAATTAGCGGAAACTTGCAATGGTTATTAATTTGATCGGGGGAGGAGCACAACCAGCTTTGAGAGTGGGGCCATCTTCCAGAAAAATGCTTTTTTAAACCAGGGCCAAAGCTCACGAAAATTCAATTTCCACTGAATGCAACTTGCACTTGATGTCAATCTTGCCAATTGGTTTGGCCAATTTTGGGTGAAAAGCACTGGAGATAGCAGAAAGTGTATTCCATATTTATATTATGGCATTTGGAAATAATGAAACAAATTTACAGAAGCCTAGTAATGTGAATTTTGTAAAGCAGCGAGTAGAATTGTAAACTACCTTGAGAGCAAAATTACCTTTTTCTCTCCAGGACAGATTTGAAGTGGCTGAGAGGATGAAAGCAGCACATCACTGAACAGAATTCAATGATAAATTATAATCCAGTACATTTATAATGGGGATTATGAGAACAATGTGTAAATTTTACTTTGGTCTATGGATATGTCACTTGTCTTTAAATTTCCTTTAATGGAAATAAGTTCTACATTTTTGCGTTACAGCAAAATGTATATTTATTAATTTATGTTCTTCTAAAATAGTAATTTACTAGTGCACAAATATATCTTGCAACATATTAAAATAAAACAATCCTTTTGTAAGTTTGTCAAGAATCCTTATTCCTAAACCTGATATCCCTGGATTAGAAACAGTTTCATGATATAAAAAGGATATAAACAAGCACCAACATGTGTTAACCTGCCACAATGTGATGTCTTTGTCTTGAATTTCTTTTTAGCGCACAGAGATCAAACGAGTGGAACACAAAACAGAATTTGTTTGTTAAAAAGATTTCTCTTGGTCCCAGATGGCAATTGCCTTTTCCAACAGAGGTGTACATGAAAGAAAGCAGTGGTAAAATGAAACAGTCCAGCAGAGGCACAGTAATGTTTGATAATACAGCTTTGTTTATTCTGTGCCAGAGTGTCTCCATTTCAAGTGCTAATGACTTGCTGAATGTCTGGGACACATTTCCTTTTTTGAAAGCGGTAAAACTACCTTTCTAATAACCATGTTAAAATACATTTATCAAAGCACGAAACACAATGTTCATAAATCCTAGTTTACAAGGTTATTTAAGGGAAAATCTGCTCTTTTGAAACAACACAATATCCAAAATGGTATTGAGGTAAGAGTCGGTGAACTGTCACAATAGTGCTTGTGATTTATCTTCCTTTTTCCTGAGCCAAGGAGTCCCCTCCATACTGTGGTTGGCAGAGGCCTCAACAGTGTCTGACCCATTTCACATTCTTCTGCCCTCACCCTTCTCCTCTCTCCCAGAAGCATAATACGGTCCACTTTGTCCTCACTTAACCTCAATAACCTCTGTATTCAAAAATCATCCTCTGCCAATTCTACTAACTGCAGCATGATGCCACCACTAAATGCATCTTCCCCTCACCTTCTGTAGCATTCCAAAGGGACAGTTCTATCCACGCCATGCTGGTCCATTCCTCTACCAACTCTCATCCCCTTCCCATGGTACCTTCCCATGCAATCCCAAGATGTGTGACACCTGCCCCTTTATCTTCTCCCTCTTCACCTTGCAAGGCCCCAAACACTCTTTCCAGGTGAAGCTGTCATTCACTTTTACTTATTTCAACTTAGTCTACTATATTTGCTGCTTACAATGCAGTCTCCTGTACACTGGGGAAATTAAACATAGACTGAATGACAGTTTTGTGGAACACCCTCACTCAGTCCACAATCGTGACCCTGACCTTCCTATGGCATGTCATTTGAAATTACCATTTTGCTTTCGTGGTCAGAAATGTTCTCAGTCTGTTACAATGTTCCAGTGATCCCCAATGCAAACTGGAGGAACAGCACCTCATTTTCTGACTCGGCATTTTACAGTCTTCGGGACTCAACACTGAGTTCAACAACTTCAGGCCATGAACCGTGTCCTTAATTTTGGCTTTATTTTTCCCACCCCACTTCCTTTCCCACCCCGCTTCCTTTTCCCACCTTGTCAGTGTGGTGATACGCCTGTGAATAATATTACATGCGCTCAGCAGTCCGGCGACCTCCCATGGTGGCATCAGACATCAGTCATGTGACATCCAGCATTCTGGTTAAGTCACCAGCAGTTCTGTAGAATACTTGCAAAGACAAGATCACAAATACAACATGCTACCACAAGTGTTAAAGATTTGAGGGTAACAACAGAAAAGACAAAGTTAAATCGTCCAAACAACAAAGAACAATACAGCACAGGAACAGGCCCTTCGGCCCCCCCCACAAAACCTACGCTGATCACATGTCCTATCTAGACCAGCCCTGTATCCTTCTATACTCTGTTTGTTCTTATGTCTATCTAGATAAGTCTTAAGGGTCGCTAACGTATCTGCCTCAACTACCTCCTTTGGCAGTGCATTCCAGGCTACCACCACCCTCTGTGCAAAAAAAATGTCCCCCGCACATCTACACTGAACCTATCCCCCCTCACCTTGAACTTGTGCCCCCTCGTAACTGTAATTTTTGCCCTAGGAAAAAGCCTCCAACTGTTCACCATTTCTATACCCCTCATAATTTTATAAACCTCTATCAGGTCATCCCTCAGCCTCTGTCTTTCTAGGGAGAACAAACCCAGTAGATTCAATCAATCCTCGTAGTTAATACCCTCCATAACAGGCAACACACCGGTAAACCTTTTCTGTACTCTCTCCAAAGCCTCCACATCCTTCTGGTAGTGTGGTAACCAGAATTGGACACTAGTCCAAATGTGATCTGATTAATGTTTTATATAACTGTAACATAATTTGCAAACTTTTATACTCGATGCCCAGTCTGATGAAGGCAAGCATGTCATATGCTTTCTTTACCACCATTTCCACCGGTGCTGCCACTTTTAAGGATCTGTGGACCTGCATGTCCAGATCTTTTTGTCTGTCTATGTTCCTGATGGTTCTGCCATTTATTTCACAGCTCCCAACTGAATTGGATCTCCCAAGATTGGCGTGCTTTTAGGCAGCAATTCGGACTCTACATTGTAGCCCTTGGCCTGCAGGCACACCCTGACGAGAGGCTTATTGCATTGCTGTTCACGGTAGCAGGTCCTCAAGCAACAGAACTATACCATAACGAAAGAGAAAATGCTGGAAAATCTCAGCAAGTCTGGCAGCATCTGTAGTGAGAGAAAAGAGCTAATGTTTCGAGTCCGATGACTCTTTGTCAAAGCTAACAGACAGAGAAAGTGGGAAATATTTATACTGTGGAGTGAGAATGAAAGATGAATCATAGCTACAGAAACCCAGGGAAACCGGGTGCTAATGGCCACAGAAACCAAGGGAAAAGAGTGCTAATGGCAGTCCCCAGAGAGGACAAAAGATGTGAAAGGTCAAACAGCAGGGAAACTAACATCAGAGGATGAGCTGTAGATGTGGGGGGAGGGGAAGGAGGAAGCAAAGAGGAGGCAGGTGAAGGAAAGGTGGAGAAGATTGGGGGGGGAAATTAAATGTATATTAAGAAAGAAAGAAATGGTAAAAGACAGTTAAAATGAAATGAAAACAAATGGGTCGAGGTGGGGTAGTGCTGATCATCTGAAGTTTGCAATGGTAGATTTATATTTAACTCCTGCATTATTCCCAGAATTGTTGGTATAGATTGTGAGTTTTCAATTTACGACTCACTTGATATATATATATATATAGTTGTTACTTCACAGAGAGTCTTCGGACTCGAAACATTAGCTCTTTTCTCTCCTTACAGATGCTGCCAGACTTGCTGAGATTTTCCAGCATTTTCTCTTTGGTTTCAGATTCCAGCATCCGCAGTAATTTGCTTTTATCCAGAACTATACCATAACTTCACCTGTGGGGAGCAAGAGCTATGATGAGGTGATGAAGTACTTCAATCAGCACTGCTCTCTGAACAAATGTGAAGCATGTGAACGTGACATATTTAGTATGCGTACTCAGAAAGAAGGGCTTTAATCAGAAAGCCATATTAAGATGTGTCATGCAAGAGAGTGGGCTGCACAGCAAAAGAGTACACTCACTCTGAAACATTTTGGCAACAACATGGAAGAGGATGCCAGCGCCATCAGTACTGTGATGCAGTCAGAAAAGAAAAGTGGTCTCAGTGCGGGTGGCCATTTTAAGCAGCCGTCTGGAGCCGCCATCTTGTGCCAGAATTGCGGCAACCGACATGGCCCACAGTAGTGGCCAGCCTTTGGAAATGTGTGTTAATCATTTTGTGAAACAGTGTTTTTTGCATACTACAGTGGACCAAATGGGGTCAATCAATGCAGTTGATGAGATGACCCTTGATGAATTGTTTTTTTGTTGATCTAATCTCAACAAAGGACACGATGAGTCCGAAGACTGAAGACAAAGAAGTTTTACTGACCAGTTGGAATAACAGTGCTAATCCAGCTGACAACGTCGTAAACAGGTGGACCATTCCAGTGGTGCTAAACAACACACTGAGAAGAACCAAACTCGCCATGGGAGTGAAGACAAACCTCCTCAGTCTGTGCAATTTTCATGGCCTGCAAGTGCCGTTGAAAGTCGTCACCTGACCAAGAATGCTGATCGACTACAGTGGGAATGAGTTTGAGACACTGGGGGAATGTGAATTTGAAGCGTGGATACACAACAGAAGTCATATCATACCATTCTCCATTGTGGACCCAAAACTGAATCTATCGTAGGGGCGGATGCGTGTGAGGCCCTGAACATAGAGGAGCGGCTGTATGTTCCAGTCAGCAAGATGACAAAAGGTTACAGCAATTTGTAACTAGATACAATGGTGTCATTATCCCATGAGTTTCGAGCGATAGTGAAAATGGAGGAAGATCAACCAGAGACAGAGATGGAGGATCTGAAGGACACTGAAGAGTTCTGATTAGTAGTCTTCGAAGATGAGGATTTGCTCAGCCAATGATACAGGAGCATGATGAGCCCATTTTAAAGCATCTAAAAGACATTGCAATGAACTTCACATATCCCAGACAGCCAATAGCTTCACTCTGTAGTTCAAGTTTATATCAAATGAGTACTTCACAAATGAGGTGTTCGTAAAAACATACCACAACGTTGCTGCCTGATGGGGCAGGCTTCTTCGTGTTTACAATTACGGGGTGCACAGACTGCCACATCGACTGGAAAAGAGGGAAAAATGTCACAATGAAAACTATTAGACTGAAGCAGTTGCATGAGGGTCGGCCTACTCATAAAGCAGTCACGAAAACTGTGCTGAATGACGCTTTTTTCAACTTCCTCACTCCCCCTGAAGTTCCGAAGCATGGAGTGTTAGACGGAAGCTCTGCAGCAAGACTCGCTACTTAAAATTTGGTCAATTCCTGTGTGAATGCATAGGGCATCAGGGTAACACAGTGGTTAGCACTGTGGCTTCACAGCGCCAGGGTCCCAGGTTCGGTTCCCGGTTGGGTAGCTGTCTGTGCAGAGTCTGCAAGTTCTCTCCGTGTCTGCGTGGGTTTCCTCCGGGTGCTCTGGTTTCCTCCCACAAGTCCTGAAAGCCGTGCTGTTGGGTAATTTGGGCATTCTGAATTCTCCCTCTGTGTTCCCGAACAGGCGCCAGAATGTGGCGACCAGGGAATTTTCACAGTGACTTCATTGCAAAGTAAGCCTACTTGTGACAATAAAGATTATTATTATTATATTTCCACGAGCAGGGTTATACTTCATGGAAGGTATTGATTATGAGTACGATGATATTAACTCCGAAGATGAATATATTGATGAACTCTATGAAGACTATGCTGACAATGAAGTAAGCAAAGGTCTGGATGATGAGCCAGAGCTGGATAAACATGAAATGCTAGTAAAGCTGTTTTGCAGGAGAGGTGGCACACTCAGTGAGGGAGCCTGTGCAGCGCTACATTGGTGGTTTGGCGGGAATGACGAGGTGGTGACAAGGGACGCCCAGACTGCATAGGTCACGGAAAAGTGTGAGAGCGCTCCAAAATGAAAAGTGAGATTGCAGCGGCCGACGAGAACAGGACTCAAATAGACTAATAACAGAAGACGTCGTACCAATCTTGGAAAAGCTGGCTTTAGAGGCACATGGTAAATCGTCTCAGGCCTCTGAAATGGTTCCGATAGTCAACTCCCGGATGCTCGAGGCTGCTCCATCGAAAGATGTTAGAGGAGCTGATGCCCATTTCCCTATGTAGTTTGACAGATCGCACATACATACAAGAGCAAGACCAGGATGACCCATCGCCCCAATCGTCAGGACCAGAGAATGTTTGTCTTGTAATATCCAGTGATGAGGAGCCACGAATAGATGTACCAACAAGCCAAGAAGGGACAGCACCCAATGTTTTAATGTGGCTTCCACCCAGGGACCAGAGAGCAAGGCTCTGCAACCTCCAATTAAGGGCACAGACTTGGTCATGGCTACACAGCCTCTTGGAAGCACACCAGCGCCAGAGATCCCAACTGAACAATTGCACACTTCTGTGCGCAGGGTGCAGACCAGTTGTCAGGCGGGGGTTGCCAAACTCAAACGCAGAGAAGCACTCACCAAATGATCATCAAAGTAAAAAGGAGGAAGGGGAAGGGAGTGGGAGAGGTAGTACATCCCACTGATGAAACCAAGAGAGAAGATGTCAATGTTGTGACTAACAAGACAGTGACACAGAACATACAACGAAGCAGTGAAACAACGTTGTGTGAAGAAACACAAAAAGAAAAAGTTGGTGACGCAGGTGCGGCCAGCAAGGATACATGCCTTCAAAAAGCATTGCAGCAAAAGGATATGAAGCAAGAGACCGGCACACAAACCAGTCTTCAAAAAGGCTGGCAACAGCCAAAGCGATCAGAGGGGCGGTCTCATGAGTGAGGCACAATGAGCTGTGTGCAAGGGACATACACTGAGCAAGCATATCATGTCTATGGACACACTAGTTAAATTGATTTATACATAAACCTGCATAAAGTAAAGATCTAACTCATGTTAGTGCATAAACATCAATATCTCCAAAGGAAGGGGGATGTGGTGATATGCCTGTGAATAATATTACATGTACTCGGCAGTGCAGCAACCTCCCATCAGTAGGTGATGTCAGACATCAGTCATGTGACATCCGGATACAGGCAGAAGGTTGTAAGGTATACATCAGGGCAGTCGCAAATAAGGGTATTTCCAGAAGACTCCAATGTAATTCTATGATAACTTGGTCTGCATAGCATTCTGATTGTTACCTTACCACGTGTACATCAATAAATCATAATTCTGGTTAAGTCACCAGCAGTTCTGTAGAATGCTTGCAAAGACAAGATCACAAAGACAACAGTCAAGTGCCAGTCTGTACATTGTTCTCATATTTTACTTTCAGAAAGCACTGACCCTTGTTCTGCTCTTAACACATTCTGCTCTCTTCTTTTCTGACAGGGTTGATCTTTACACTGCTATTCGCACCTGTTTTAATCTGTAATTCTATCATTGCCACTCCCTTTGACTTGTGTCCATGGCATCTTCACCATTTAATCTCTCCTGATCTCCAAACTATCCCTGACCTACTTTGTTCCACCTGCTCCATATCCCCTTTTTCAGAAGCATAAAACCCATCACATTTCTGTAGTGATATCATAGTTGTGGTTGTAATTCACCGACTGATCACTAGGAGTCTCATTAGTAAATAAGTGAATGTTAGAGTCAGGTGATCTCAGTCTGAAGAGGGAGCTGAGAGAGAGACAGTGGTTTGCACATGTTCATACTGTTATTTATCTTGTTTTGTATATAGTTGTCCCGCAGTTAATGTTAATAAATTGTTTATAGCTTTAGCTGCAAGTGTTCTTGTAATACAAACCAGGACATCCGACAAGAACATTACATGGTATCAGAGCTGGATGGTATTAAACACTGAGAAAAAGCTATCAGCCTGCCACAAAGTCCACAGAGGTTTGAAGATTTTACAGACTGCACAAATGAACTATAGGGAGTCCAGGGAGTTGTTGAAGCCACCAATAAGTCTCAGATTTCCTGGTAATGTGGATAGCAACTGGCATGTGTTTAAACAACAATTTAATCTGTTTCTTACTGCAGTAAATTTCAGAGATCAATCAGATTTGCGTAAGGTAGCGATGTTCCTAACAGCAATTGTTGTGTTTAATTGCTGTGTTTAATACATTTAAATTTGCAAACGATGAAGATAGTAAAAATTTTAACAAAGTAATTCTAAGATTTGATGAACGTTGCACTCCCAGAAAGGATGTAATTTATGAACGCGTGTTTAGATCACTTTTATAGAAGACAGAATACTGCATAGATCATCAGTCCAAAGGTGTGCAGGTTAGGTTGAATGACCATGCTAAATTGCCCTTTGTGTCAAAAAAAGGTTTGGTGGGGTTACTGGATTAAGGGAATAGGGTGGAGGTGTAGGCTGAGGTAGGGTGGCCTTTACAAAGGGCTGGTGCAGACTCGATGGGCCGAATGGCCTCCTTCTGCATTGTAAATTCTATGATTCTATTATTTCATCACTGATTTAAAGTTAAAAGCTAAAACCTGTCATTTGTCTGCTGCGGAATCTTCCACGATTCGGGACCAAATTATGTTTGGTGTGAATGAAATAAACTGAAGGAACGATTGCTGAGGGAACTCGATGGGTCGAATGGCCTTCTTCTGCACTGCAGGGATTCTATGACTACATAACCTGGGGAGGGGGGGGGGAGAAATAGACTTCAAGAAAGAATGGGATACAATGGAGGAAGAGAGGATGGCCAGCTTGAAAGAAATTTGCCAGCAGAATGTCTCTGGGATTCAGTCTGGAGGGCCAGGGGACTTCAGTGAAGAAAAAAGTTGAAAGGGGAGTGTGCTTGTTGCTGGAGGGGACAGCACTACACCCTGAAAGGGGGAGTGGTGGGGGAGTGCAGATGGGCCCGGTTGGTCTGTAGGAAACCCAATTGTCTGCATATCATTTTCTATTTTTGAGATTAAAAATTAATAATTGGTGTACCATGTGACGAGTGTACACATTTTTAATGTAAAAATTGTCAAATTTCTGGACCACGTAGAAATGAGTGAGCAGTTCCCAAGTAGTGCTGGGGGAGTTGGTGGTTGGAAACATTCAAATAAGTGTTAGGTGGATTGGCCATGCTAAATTGCCCGTAGTGTCCTAATAAAAGTAAGGTTAAGGGGGATGTTGTTGGGTTACGGGTGGATACGTGGGTTTGAGTAGGGTGATCATGGCTCGGCACAACATTGAGGGCCGAAGGGCCTGTTCTGTGCTGTACTGTTCTATGTTCTATGTTCTATGTGTAAAATTCTCAAGTTGTGCAACTGAAATTCTGGCCACCAATTGAAATTGGGGATTCAAAGGAGGCTAGAATTAGAGGAGGTGTATCTCAGAGGATGTGCGGCTGGAGGAGATGGCAGTGTTAGGGATCACCGGGGCCACAGAGGGATTTGAAAACAAAGATGAGGAGAGGCATTTTCCAGCCCCGTTTTCCATTTTCCGACGCGGCGCGCCCTGTTGCCAGCGGGATTCTCCATTCTCGCAGCCAGCCAGTGGGCTTTCCCATTGTGGCCACCCCCACGCAGTCGGGAAACCTGTGGGAGTTGCCGACAGGGAATCCCGGAGGAGAACATTAAAATCAAAATGTTGCTTGGCCGGGAGTCAATTCATAGAACATAGAACATAGAACATAGAACAGTACAGCACAGAACAGGCCCTTCGGCCCTCGATGTTGTGCCGAGCAATTATCACCCTACTCAAGTCAACGTATCCACCCTATACCAGTAACCCAACAACCCCACCCCCATTAACCTTATATTTTTTAGGACACTAAGGGCAATTTAGCATAGCCAATCCACCTAACCCGCACATCTTTGGACTGTGGGAGGAAACCGGAGCACCCGGAGGAAACCCACGCACACACGGGGAGGACGTGCAGACTCCGCACAGACAGTGACCCAGCCGGGAATCGAACCTGGGACCCTGGAGCTGTGAAGCATTTATGCTAACCACCATGCTACCGTGCTGCCCCTAATTCAGAGCAGCGAACACCAGTGGGTAACGGGATTTGCTGCAGGTTAAGACACAGGTAGCAGACCTTAAGTTTAAGGAGGGTTAGAATGTGGGAGGCCAATCAGGAGTATGTTGGAGTAGTCACGTCGAGAGGTAATGATGGCATGAATGAGCAGCGTCTTCAGCAGCAGATAAGCTGAGACAAGGATGAAAACAGGAATTTATTACAGAGGTGGGAAAAGGTGGTCTCAGTGATGCGCATCCACCTGAAGGATGTGACAATTCAACAATGTGCATTCTGTGGAACATTTTATTATTGAAGGAGCCCAGGAGGTTTGCCAGTCAAAACAGGTTTCCATCGCATTCCTTTATTATTTAGCAAACTATCATAATAACTGCATTCTATGTTTTTTTTAAGTGTATTTTTACTCATAAGGTCAGAATACTAGCAACTGTTAATAGTGTGAAATAAATGCTGTGTACTCCACGTAGGTTTCTATGTGTTGTGAACTAGCGTGAATCATTGTGATGAAGAACTATTCAACAGCAGCCAGTCACTGTTGCTTATTGATGGTCATCAATTCAAATATTTTTAATGAGGTTTTGAACCACTATCAGATCCCTCCATTAACTGGGCAGCAGCTGCTCTTAATAAACTGCATATTTGTTGAATCAATTTTGTCCTGTCATCGACAATGAGACCTTTAATTGAATCATGCTTGGGTTCCTATCTTTTTTCTTGTCTTTGTAACGGCCATATAATTTTAATGTATTAAAAAGGAACAGGTTCATTGTCTCAAAATGTCAAGGATATTTAAAACTCAACAGTGTTGTGCCTTTCGTTTCAATGTTTGGAACATTATTTCCAAATGCTGTTTCACATCCCAACCGTAATTGCAGAATCGCAAAGATATATCATTACTTGTGTTCAATCATTGAGCTCAATTTTCTACTCACTAATGCCTTATGGGTAGGAATGTGATCCAATTTAAACTTGAAGGCCGCAAAATTTGGTTTTGGTGCCACAGGAGCGGACAGCTAAAACAAATGACACGGAGCAACTTCTGGAGACTACCAGCCCAGCCCATGCTGGTCATCATGCTCGAGGGCAATAATACAGCATCCCATGTCTATGCTCAAAGCCTGTAGAATTGAATACTAATTTGGCACACAGCCTGCCATTTTGGACCTCACAGGTCCTGTTAATGCTCTCTTTGGACTGCACACCTGAAAATACCAGGAACTCCACACAGAGCACAATTTAAACAAATCAACATTCAACTTTCAGGTGAGACGTCTTCGACTTTCTTTTGCTGCTGGAGTTCATGAATATATGTCCTGTTGGAGGAGTTTTCAGAAAGTCTTTTAGTCAGAAGAGAGGAGATCTGGACCTGGTATGTATTTGAAACCTGTGATAGAAAATGTTCTCTGAGTCATGGGAACTATAGTTACAATTCTTCTTGGGCTACAAGATGAGACAGAAATGAGTAGAGTGGAGAGGTTGTTCGCAGAGGGGGGTGGGGGGGGGGGTGGAGAAGAGAGGTTTCTTTAGAATACCTTACCCATCTGTGACTTCACAGAGTAGTTCACCTACCTCCATCTCAGCCAGGAATAGTGCCTGCAGTAGCTACGCTTCACCAAGGAGGTGATCACAGAACTGAACTATCTCCTCCAGTCACAGTGGCTTGCAGCCACAGAGAAGGACAAAGGTGGAGAAGCTAATGACCATCAAGATCATCGTGGCTCTCGGTTTCTACCCAAGTAGATCCTCCAAAGGGGTCATTAACATCACCAACATTTTTCTGAATCTCGGAAGTAACTGAGGTCCTGTATATAAGGAAAAGGGATTTAATTGTCTTCTCTTTAAGCAAGGGAAAGCAGAAAGATCAGAAATGTGCTTTTGCCAGTGCAGTAATCATCCATTTTAAAAATTCATTTATGGGATGTGTGCAGCGCTGGTTAGGCCAGAATTTATTGCCCATCGCTAGTTGCCCTTCAGAAGATGGTGGTGAACTGTGTTCTTGAATTGCTGTAGTCCCTGAGGTGTAGGTACACCCACAGTGCTGTTAGGGAGGGAGTTCCAGGAAGTTGCCCCAGCGACAGTGAAGGAACGGTGATACATTTCCAAGTCAGGGTGGTTAGTGACTTGAAGGGGAACCTCTAAGTGGTGGGGTTTCCAGGTATCTGCTGCACTTGTCTTTCTAAATGGTAGTTGTCATGGGTTTGGAAGGTGATGTTGAAGGAACCTTGGTGAGTTACTGCAGTGCATCTTGTAGATGATACATACAGTTGCCACTGTTCGTCGGTGGTGGAGGGGTTGAATATTTATGGAAGGGGAAGCTATCAAGCGGGTTGCTTTGTTGTGGACAGTGTCAAGCTTAATTTTCTTTTAAATATTTTTATTCTCCTTTTTCACATTTTCTCCCAAATTTACACCCAACCATAAATAATAATCAGTAAGGAATGTAATGTCAATCCCCATATCAATAACAACAATCCCATCCTCCCACCGAACCCCAGACATTATCCCACATGTTCACATAAACAAATGACAAAGAGGAATCAGGAATCACCCATGGTCACCATTAACACATACAGCCCCTCTCCCCCCAACCCTCCCTGCCCCCCCCCCCCCCACTAATGTTCGATGTGATCCAATTCTCAAAAGTGCATAATGAATTGTAGAACCCCTCCATTCTTCCCCTCAGTTCAAATTTGACCTTTTCAAGCTTCAAGAATTCTAGCAGGCTCCCCCACCACATTAGGGCACAGGGTGGAGAGGTTGATCTCCACCCTAACAGAATCCGCCTTCGGGTGATCAACAAGGCGAAGGTGACAACATCTGCCTCCGTGCCCGTTTCCAACCCCGGCTGGTCCAACATCCCGAATACGGCCTCCCGAGTGCCCGGGTCCAGTTTCACGTGCACCACTTTAGAGATTACGCAAAACACCTCCTTCCAGTAATCCTCCAGTTTTGGACAGGACCAAAACATATGAACGTGGTTTGCGGGCCCCCCACCCCCCTGCAATGTTCACACACATCTTCTACCCCTCAAAGAGCCAGCTTATCCTCGCCTTGTAAGGCGCACTCTAGGCACCACCTTCAGTTGTATCAGCCCCTACCTCACACACGAGGTGGAGGCGTTCACCCTCCAGAGCACCTCACACCAGAACCCCTCCTCCTTACCCTCTCCCAACTCTTCCTCCCACTTTGCCTTGATCCATTCTAGGGGCGCCTTCTCCTCCTCCAAAATAGACCCGTAAACCACCGATACTACCCCCTTCTCCTGACCCCCTGTCGTCAGCACCTCCTCCAGCAACGTGGAAGCCATCTCTACTGCGACGCTCTGTATCTCCTTTCTGGCAAAGTCTCGAACCTGCATTTATCTAAATATTTCCTCCTGCTCCAGCCCATACTTCGCTCCCAGCTCCTTCAATCCTGCAAAACGACCCCCAAAAAACAAATCTTTTAGTGCAGTGTCAAGCTTCTTGAGTTTCATTGGAGCTTCACTCATCCAGGCAAATGGAGAGTATTCCATTATACACCTAATTTGTGCCTTGTAAATGGTGGATAGGCTTTGGAGAATCAGGAGGTGAGTTACTCGCCGTAGGATTCCTAGCCTTTGACCTTCCCTTGTAGCCAAAGTATCAATATGGCTAGTCCAGTTCAGTTTCTGATCAATGACAACCCCCAGGATGTTGATTGTGGGGGATTCAGAGATGGTAATGCCATTGAATGTCAAGGGGCGATGGTTAGATCCTCTCTTGGAGGAGGTGGTCATTACCTGGCACTTGTGTGGCACAAATGTAACTTTCCACTTGTGAGCCCAAGCCTGGATATTGACCAGTTCTTGCTGCACTTGGACATGGACTGCTTCATTATCTGAGGAGTTTCGAATGGTGCGGAATATTATGCAGTGATCTGCAAACATCCTCACTTCTGACCTTATCATGGAATTGAGCTCATTGATGAAGCCGCTGAAAATGGTTGGGCCGAGGATACTACCTCGAGGAACTCCTGCAGCGATGTCTTGCAGTTGAGATGATTGACCTCCAACCACCACAACCATCTTCCTTTGTGCCAGGTATGACTCCTACCAGTGGAGAGTTATCCCCCTGATTCTCATTGACTCCAGTTTAGCTCGGGCTCCTTTATGCCATACTCGGTCAAATGCTGCCTTGATGTCAAGGACAGTCACTGTCACCTCACCTCTGACATTCAGCTCTTTTGTCCATGTTTGAACCAAGACTGCAATGAGATCAAGAGCTGAGTGACCCTGGCGGAACCCAAACTGAGCATCACCTGATGAAGGAGCTGTGCTCCAAAAGCTAGTGATTCGAAACAAACCTTTTGGACTTTAACCTGGTGTTGTAAGACGTCTTACTTAGCGTCCATGAGCAGGTTATTGCTGAGTAAGTGCCACTTGATAGCACAGTTGATGACTCCTTCCATCACTTTGCTGATGATGGAGAGTGGGCTGATAGGGTGGTAATTGGCTGGGTTGGATTTGCCCTGCTTCTTGTGTACAGGACACACCTGGGCAATTTTCCACATTGCCAGGTAGATGCCAGTGTTGTAACTGTGCTGGAACAGCTTGGCCAGGGGTACTTCGTCATCACAAGGACCGTGCAGTCTTCACTTCTACCAGTACTGTCCTGGACAGATGCATCTGCAGCTGGCAGGTTGATGAGGATGAGTTTTTTCCTCTTCTTGGTTCCCTCACCACCTGCTGCAGTCCCAATCTAGCAGCTGTGAGCTTTCGGACCCGGTCAGTTCGGTCTGTGGTGGTACTACCGAGCCACTCTTGGCGATGGACAATGAAGTCCCCCACCCAGAGCATATTTTGCACCCTCGCCAGTGCTTCCTCCAAGTGGTGTTCAACACGGAGGAGTATAATTCATTAGCTGATGGTGGTAATCAGCAGGAGGTTTCCTTGCCTGAAGCTCCACTTCCTGGGGTCCAGAGTCAATGTTGAACACTCCCAGGGCAACTCCCTCCCAACTATATACCACTGTGCCGCCACCTCTGCAGGACATGGTGATAGTGGTGTCTGGGACATTGTCTGCGAGGTATGATTCTGTGAGTATGACTGTGTCAGGCTCTTGCTTGACTAGTCTGTGAGACAACTCTCCCAACTTTGACACAAGTCTCCAGATGTTAGTAAGGAGGACTTTGCAAGGTCGACAGGTCATTTCCGGTGCCTGGGCCGATGCCGGGTGGTCCGTCTGGTTTCATTCCGTTTTTGTAGTGGCTCAATACAACTGAGTGGGTCTGGAGTCACGTGTAAGCCAGATATTTCCTTCCCTGAAGGGCATCAGTGAACCAGATGGGTTTTTACGATAATCGACAATGGTCATCATTAGACTTTTAATTCCAGATATTTTATTGAGTTTAAATTCCACCATTGCCATGGTGGGATTCGAACCCGGGTCCCCAGATCATTGTCCTGGGTCTCTGGAATACTCGTCCAGTGACAATCCCGCAACACGCCATCACCTCCCATAGCTGAAGGGAGACATTAACTGTCTGTACCAGGCACTATGGGCACCAAATTTGAAGAGGAAGATACTTTGCAACCGCAAAGGTTTCCTCTCCCTGAACACACAATTGGTCTGCCATGCGCGTTGTCAACTTCGGTGGCGAAATGTATTCCTGGAAGTTTTATCATGACTTTCCTCCATACTCCAGCCACCAGGCGGACAATGCATCCATCCTTGTGATGCACTGCCTTCCTGCACCAATTGGAAAGCAAAAGCCTCATTACCTAACTGGATGACTTTTGACGGTCAGCCAAACAGCCTTTCTCTTTCCATTTATTATAGCTGGGAAAGAGAAATACTCAAAGGGTACAAGAGAAAAAAAGTCATTTTAAATGTCCTGATGATTTTTCTCCAGCAGTGCACACAGTAGTGTCCAGGAGTTGATCCACAATTCTGAACTATGATGTTGTTGCCATTACAGAGACCTGGCTGAGCGAAGGACAGGATTGGCAGCTAAACATTCCAGGATTTAGATGTTTCAGGTGGGATAGAGGGGGATGTAAAAGGGGTGGCGGAGTTGCACCACTGGTTAGGGAGAATATCACAACTGTACTGTGGGAGGACACCTCAGAGGGCAGCGAGGATATATGGGTAGAGATCAGGAATAAGAAGGGTGCAGTCACAATGTTGGGGGTTTACTACAGGCCACCCAACAGCCAGCAGGAGATAGAGGAGCAGATAGATAGACAGATTTTGGAAATGAGTAAAAGCAACAAGGTTATTGAGATGGGAGACTTTAACTTCCCCCATATTGACTGGGACTCACTTAGTGCTAGGGGCTTGGACGAGGCAGAGTTTGTAAGGAGCATCCAGGAGGGCTTCTTAAAACAATATTTAGATAGTCCAACTAGGGAAGGGGCTGTACTGCACCTGGTATTAGGGAATGAGCCCGGCCAGGTGGTAGAAGTTTCAGTAGGGGAGCATTTCGGGAACAGTGACCACAATTCAGTAAGTTTTAAAGTGCTGGTGGACAAGGAAAAGAGTGGTCAGAGGGTGAATGTGCTAAATTGGGGGAAAGCTAATTATAACAATATTATGTGGAAACTGAAGAACCTAGATTGGGAGCAGAATTGTGAGGGTAAATCAACATCTGACATGTGGGAGGCTTTCAAATGTCAGTTGAAAGGAATTCAGGACCGGCATGTTCCTGTGAGGAAGAAGGATAAATATGGCAAATTTCAGGAACCCTGGATAACGAGAGATATTGTAGGCCTCATCAAAAAGAAAAAGGAGGCATTTGTCAGGGGTTGAAGGCTGGAAACAGCCAAAGCCTGTGTGGAATATAAGGAAAGTAGGAAGGAACTTAAGCAAGGAGTCAGGAGGATTAAAAGGAGTCACGAAAAGTAATTGGCAGATCGAGTTAAGGAAAATCCCAAGGCTTTTTACATGGACATAAAAAGCAAGAGGGTAGCCAGGGAAAGGATTGGCCCACTGAAGGACAGGGGAGGGAATCTATGTGTGGAGCCAGAGGAAGTGGACGAGGTACTAAATGAATACTTTGCATCAGTATTCACGAAAGAGAAGGAATTGGTGGATGTTGAGCCTGGAGAAGGGTGTGTAGATAACCTGGGTCACATTTGAGATACAAAAAGACAAGGTTTTGGGCATCTTGAAAAATATTAAGGTAGATAAGTCCCCAGGGCCTGGTGGGATCTACCCCAGAATACTGAAGGAGGCTAGAGAGGAAATTGCTGAGGCCTTGACAGAAATTTTTGGATCCTCACTGTCTTCAGGTGATGTCCCGGAGGACTGGAGAATAGCCAATGTTGTTCCTTTGTTTAAGAAGGTTAGCAAGGATAATCCAGGAAACTACAGGCCGGTGAGCCTTACGTCAGTGGTTGGGAAATTACTGGAAAAAATTCTTCGAGACAGGATCTACTCCCATTTGGAAGCAAATGGATGTATTAGCGAGAGGCAGCACGGTTTTGTGAAGGGGAGGTCATTTCTCACTAACTTGATAGAGTTTTTCGAGGAGGTCACAAAAATGATTGATGCAGGTCGGGCAGTGGATGTTGTCTATATGGACTTCAGAAAGGCCTTTGACAAGGTCCCTCATGGCAGTCTGGTACCAAAAGGTGACGTCACACGGGATCAGAGGTGAGACCTGGCCAGGCTCATTCCCCAACACCAGGTCCAGTACAGCCATTTCCCTAGTTGGACTATCTGCAAGATGGATACAGAACTGGCTAGGTCATAGAAGGCAGAGAGTAGCAATGGAAGGGTGCTTTTCTGACTGGAGGGCTGTGACTAGTAGTGTTCCGCAGGGATCAGTGCTGGGACCTTTGCTGTTCATCGTATATATAAATGATTTGGAGGAAAATGTAACTGGTCTGATTAGTAAGTGAAGTATGTGCTAACTAAACTGAGCCTGACCTCTGCCGGATCTTTCTTTCTCCTTTTCGTTGCAAGCTACCTTGAGAAAGAGAGAGAGAGCAACAGTGGGAAACATGTGAGGGTGAGGTGAAAAATTTGAATATTTGGAATGGGTTCTGATTGCTCAAGATTGCTGTTCAATGGGGATGTAATGCATCAAGCAGTGAGACGTTGGTGGTACGACTGATAGGATGGACAATTTGAATATGCATTCATAAAGCTTGACCATTTGTGTGAGGTCATTGAATTTTTACCAACATTGTCACCAGGTCTTCAAGGCCAAACTTGACATTGATCTCCATGGCTGTTTGCTCCCATTTTCTGCAAAGTCTCCAAGACCCGCACTAAAGCCAGCAGTATTCTATCTGAGAACCAGTCAACTCTCTCTCTCTCTCTCTCTGGTATGTTGTTGCATTTCTCAGATTTCTTCCTGGTCTCAAAGTATCACTGAGACAGCACCTGGAGCAGCCAAATGCAGATCCCCTTTAAGAATTGCACTAAAGCTTTAAGAATAACTCAAACTAGTGTGAGCCTCAGAGGAACCTGGGCCCTCTGTTGGGCATGCAGCCACTCAGTAGCTAATTTAGTGCTGAGCTGGACTCCATAATCATGGAGATTAAGTTTGTCTGGTTCCTGCATCTCTTTGATTAAACACAGGGTAATCGCACATTGCCATCCCCTGTCCACTAACACAGTGTTCTTCAAAGTCGGGGGCGTGGAGGAACTTCCGGTTGCGGCTATGCGGAGCTAAGCCGCACGTTCGGCAGCTCCCGCTATTTAGGGACTTTTGGGCCATTTCGAGGGCCCCAAACGGCGCTGTTTTAATGCATCCCGGTGGGGGAAGGTGCCTGGAGGAACTTGCCCCACACTATATGGTGCTCACCCGGAGTGGGACGAAGAAAGAAGCTGCGGCAGCTCCCCAAAAAAAAACGGGGGAAGGAAAACAAAATGGCGGCCAGCGCAACACCCGAGGACTGGTGGAAGTGGGCGCAGGAGCAGCAGGCCTCTCTCCTGCGTTGTTTTGCGGAGCTGAAGGCTGAGCTGCTGGACTCCATGAATGCAACTACGAACAAGCTGCTTGGGACCCAGGAGGCCCAGGAGGAGTCTATTCGGGAGTTGCAGCGGCAGGCCGTTGAAAGGGAGGAGGAGGCCGTGGTCCTCGTGGGGAAAGTGGAGTTGCACGAGGCACTTGATAAAAAGTGGCAGGACCGCTTGGAGGAGCTGGACGTTCGCACGAGGCGAAAGAATCTGAGGATCCTGGGCCTGGCGGAGGGGCTGGAGGGGTCGGATCTCCCGGCGTATGTGACCACGATGCTGAGCTCGTTGATGGGAGCGGGATCCTTCCATTTGCCCCTGGAGCTTGAGGGAGCTCACAGAGTGATGGCCAGGAGGCCCAAGGCAAATGAGCCCCCGAGGGCGGTGCTGGTGCGGTTCCATCGATTCAGTGACCGGGAGTGTGTGCTGCGCTGGGCCAAGAAAGAGAGGAGCAGTAAATGGGAGAATTCGGTAGTGAGAATCTACCAGGACTGGAGTGCGGAGGTGACTAAGCGGCGCGCCGGGTTCAACCGGACGAAGGCGGTGCTTCATGCCAAGCAGGTCAGGTTTGGAATGTTGCAGCCTGCGCGCCTGTGGGTGACATACAAGGACCGGCACTATTACTTCGAGTCCCCGGAGGAGGCGTGGACCTTTGTACAGGCGGAGAAGCTGGACTCGAACTAGGGTCTGGGGACATAATTTGGCCGTCGTTGTTTCCCGCTGTTGCTGTTTTGTTTCAACATTTTTAACTTCGACATGTGTGTTATGTATGCTGGTTTTCTGTTTGCTCTGTTTACGGGTGGGTTTGTTTGTTGCGTATGGTTGTGGGTTAGCTGGGGAATGTTGGGGGTTTGTGTTTTATATGTTCTCTTCTGTACGGGGCTGGGGATTGAGGTGAAACTGGATTTTGGGGAACTGCGTCAGAAGGGTGGGGTGTGGCAGTGTGAAAGCGCGGGCTTTCCTCTAGTTTCCCGCGCTGCGGGGCAGGGGGGGTGGAGCTGGCGGTGGGGGCAGGGCCTCTACTGGTCTTCTTTCCCGTGCTGAAGCGGTGCCAAGGAGGTGTGGCAAGAGGGGGATGACCCCATGCCGGGAGGGGATAGGTTTTGGCGGGAGCTGCCGGGGTCAGCAGAAATCAGCTGACTCACGGAAGTACCATGGAGGGTGCGTCGCAGCTAGGAGGGGTCCTAGCCTGGGGTGGGGTTGGGTGGGGGGAGGGGGGGGGGAGGGGGGGGGGGGGGGAGGGGGGTGGGGGGGGATACTGGGTTGCTGCTGGAATGACTAGGAAGGAACCGGTGGGGGCCAGGGGGGAAGAGGAGAGGCGTTATCGCCATGGGGAACAGGTCGGGCGGGGTGTGCTGGCCTGGGGCAAACATCTGATAAGCTATGGCTAGTCGGCGGGGGAGAGGGGCGGGTTGCCCTCTGATCCGGCTGATTACCTGGAACGTGAGGGGGCTGAACGGGCTGGTTAAGAGAACCAGGGTATTTTCCCATCTGAGGGGGTTGAAGGCGGACGTGGCTATGCTCCAGGAGACCCACCTGAAGGTGGCGGACCAGGTTCGTCTGAGGAAGGGGTGGGTGGGGCAGATTTATCACTCAGGATTGGACGTGAAGAACCGGGGGGTGGCGATTCTGATGGGGAAGAGGGTGGCGTTCGAGGCGGCTGAGGTGGTGTCGGACAAGGAGGGCAGATAGATCAGGGGTGGGCAAACTTTTCCGTGCAAGGGCCACATTCAGAAATTCACAATTCAGAAAGGGCCGCATAGTATATTAAGTAAAATAATTACTTCACCCGGTTATGATTCTGGGTGCCTCATATAGAACATAGAACAGTACAGCACAGAACAGGCCCTTCGGCGCTCGACGTTGTGCCGAGCAATGATCACCCTACTCAAGTCAACGTATCCACCCTATACCAGTAAGTAACCCAACAGCCCCCCCCCACCATTAACCTTAAAAAAAAATTTTTTTTTTAAAAAACCCTGGAGAGGGTTAATTCTTCCTACTCGTGTGCAATTCAAGGTGCTGCATAGGGCCCACATGACTGGGACGAGGATGAGTAGGTTCTTTGGGGGTGAAGATAGGTGTGTCAGGTGCTCGGGGAGTCCAGCGAACCATGCCCATATGTTCTGGGCATGCCCGGCACTGGAGGAGTTCTGGAAGGGGGTGGCGAGGACGGTGTCAAGGGTGGTGGGATCCAGGGTCAAGCCAGGATTGGGACTCGCGATCTTTGGGGTTGGGGTACAGCCGGGAGTGCAGGAGGCGAAAGAGGCCGGTGTGCTGGCCTTTGCGTCCCTAGTAGCCCGGCGAAGGATTTTGCTACAATGGAAGGATGCGAGGCCCCCAAGCGTGGAGACCTGGATCAATGACATGGCGGGTTTTATTAAGCTAGAGAAAGTCAAATTCGCCCTGAGAGGATCGGTACAAGGGTTCTTTAGGCGGTGGCAACCTTTCCTCGACTTTCTGGCTCAACGATAGGGTACTGGGACAGTAGCAGCAGCAACCCCGGGGTGGGGGGGGGGGACGATGACTATGACTATTTATTTAAATTTGATTTATTTAATTTAAATTTATAGTTAAGTTCTCTTGTTGGGGTGGGGGGGGGATGGGATACATGTGTTGTTACGGTTTGGGGGGAGTTGTGGGTGTTATGGGGCAGTTTGTTGCATATTATTACTTGTTATATTTTTATATTTTCTGTAAAGAAATTCCAATAAAAATTATTTTTTTTAAAAAAGTCGGGGGCGCGGGTGGGTTGCTGGCGGGTATCGGGAGGGTCACGGAGGGTCACGGAGCCGTTGTCCGCGGCGCTCTCGATCAAGCAAATCCCCGCGCAGCAGCCGGCTTTTCATAACGCCGGCTGCAAGCGGCCGCGAACATGTTTTTAAAAAAATTTGGCCACTTTGCGAATGCGTGCACGATGATCGGGCGCGCATGCGCAGTGCGGCCGCTATTTTTTAAAATGGTTGCAGCTTTTTGTTTTACAAGTTCTGTAGTGGTTTTTATTCATTTATCTTATTCATTTAAGTTTTATTTTTTTCATTTATTTTATTCATTTTATTTTTTTTTTACAAGTTCAGGGGGGGTTTTATTCTTTTTTTTCATATATTTCCAACCAGATCGGCGGGGTTGGGTCCCGAAGGTTGGCGGTTGGTAAAAATGGGACCCGGAAAAAAAGTTTGAAGAACACTGCACTAACAGACCTTATCTAAATCTTAGCTCCAAGAATGCAAGCTAACCAGACCCACGGTAAAGATTTTTTAAAAAACATTAATATCACCCCCTTGCTTTAAAATGAAAAGAGTTGATTTGCCAACATATTCATATAAAATTATGTGTATGTCACATGCATGGTAATAAGTGGCTGACAGTGCATTTTCAGCAGTAATTCATCACAGTTGTTCTTGTGTCATAAAGTATGAAAGCTCAAGAAGATTATGAATGCAGAATATTAAGGTTGAAGTACTGCCTTTCATTCATTGTTAATTACTAGTTTTTTGAGCAACTGTCTATTATTGTTTAGAATGTGACACATACCTGGATTGTGATTTTGTATCATAAGCTTTTTTCAGAAGGTGGTGTTTGGGAAATAAATTATATATCATTTATTAACAGTTTATCAAATGTGGTACTGTGCTCTCCAATCTGTTACCACAACTAACAGTGGAACCCACTATTTGGCGGCACAGTGTTCTATTATTGTCTGGCCGAGTAAACAGAACTCTCTGATATTGGAAGATTCCCCAAATCCTCATGCTAATCCTACCTTTTCCTCAAGATACCATGAAACTCAATTTGTCTTTGAATCCCAGAAACAGCTCTTTTGAACCTCAGTTAATCCAGCATCCAAATATCCAAATTGTGTTGCTTAACCCATTGGCAATCTTTTACTAGCATTTTCAAAATGTGTATCAATGCTCATCTTATGGAAACACTTAGGCTTGACTCCCTGTAGTTACATACTGGACTTCTGTCTGTTCCTGACTTTTCTCTTAAAGGCACTTGATTGTATTTGGCCATCTACGTATTCGATTCTAACCTTATTCCATGCTCATATCTTGTATTATTGTTTCCAACTTGAGCCATCAGCATTGACATCAGCTTCAATTAAGTCAGAAATGGCATTACTGCATCAATGAATCACTGTTCAACCTCAGTTGTGTTGATATTGACCATTCCTTCCTTCTGCGTCCTGTTTTCATGTTCCATCTCCTCAGTGCTATTATCATGTGACTTCACTCCAACTTTTCATGGCATTTATAAGAGAAGTGCAGTAACCAGTGCAGGCTGCTCTATCCTGCTTTTATAGACCTCACCAAGTCCTTTGACCTTGTCAGCAGAGGTGAACTCTTTAAATTGCTGTGGCAAATAGGTTGTCCACCTGGATTGCAAGGCATTATTTCTCCTTTCCACAATAACATGCACAGTTTCATCAGTTACAATGGAGCATTTAGTGACTCACATGAGCCAGAGCTGGTGGCAAGCTGTTAAACTTGACAAGACTGTCCCCCAAGACCGAATTGCTTAATGTCCTAGTCCGTGACTTGCAGCTTGCTGAAGATGTTACGCTGATACTGAAAACTGAAGTTCACTTGCAAAAGCTTGTAGATTGGTTCACCCGAGCCTGCAAAGAGTTTGAGCTGACAATCATCATCAGGAAGTCCAAGGTATGGGACAGGATGTGGAGTCTCCATCTTTCATCAACGTGAACAACCTCACTCTGGATATTGCTGACAGCTTCACATTGCTTGGATCAACAATTACTAGCAACCTGTCCATTAATGCCAAATTCAGCACCAGGATTGCATGCTGTCATGTTACAGGAGAGAACCCGAATGTGAATCAACAGCAAACTAACTATAAATACAGAACTCCATGTATACCAGACTTATGCTCTCAGCACCTTCCCTTGCAGTGGCAAGGCATGGACAACTTATGCAAGTCAAGAAATGCAACAGAACAGCTTCCACCACTGCTCCCTCAGATGAATATTGGCATCTCTTGACAAGATAGAGTCGTGAATATGGAAGTCCACTAGTGTGCAGGATTCCCAGCAACTTTGCCTTCTTGACTCAGCGATGGCTCCATTGGCTGGTCATGTGAGTCAACTGGATGAAGGTTGCAACCACAAAGATATGTTGTATTGCAAGCTTGCCATCAGCATTCAACCACCAAACTGCCCACTTCTGCAATACAAATATGTCTGCCAGTGCGACTTCAAATTGACTGGGATCAGAGTCGATGCATGGGAAGTCCTGGCTGCTGATCGAAGTACCTGGAGACAAGCAATCAGGAATGGTGTGGAAAAAGCAGAGGATGAAGGTAATGAATGGCCAGATGGTGGGAAAGAGAGCCGACCAGGAGAAAAAAAACCATCAGTTGATCTCGGGCCAATGCCATTTATTTGTGTCAGCTGCAGAATGGGCCGCCACTCACAAACCTCAATAGACAATGTTCAATACAAAAGAGACATACTTCCTGGCTGCAGTTCATCATTTCTCTCAACAGATGAGTGCTAATATAGTCTCTTATAAGTTACATCGCATAATTATAAAAAGTTTGGGGGGGGGGGGGGTGAGTGGTTAGGGGCATCTGGTTTGCTCAGTTGGTGTATGGTTCAGAATAATGTCAACAGCCTGTGTTGAATTCCCATTCTGGCTGAGGCCGTCTTGGGACCTGCTCCTTGACCTGCCCCTGACAGTAGAAGGAAATGGCAAACCACCAGTGACAAAGGCTGCCAGGAATACGACTCAGGATGAATCATCAACAGAGAAAGAGCTAAGGACCTGCCTTTTTGCAAAGCACACATGCAGAATTAATGAGTCATATAAAATTCATCTTTGTTTTATTTGCCATCCACAGCAACATCACAACAACATTTCTATGTGTACACCAACAACATCAAATGCTGTTCCTCTGTCACCACTGGCACAGACGTAGGGGCTGTTACTTACCAATCCAACAATCCTTCAGACATAAAGTTCTGAATGATATTAAACTTCCTACAAATCAACCTTGACAAATCTGAAGTAATTCAATTTGGCTTTCTCTAGCAGCTATATCCCTCCGGTTCTGACTCCCATCAACTTCCCAAGCTGCTCACTCAGGCTGAACGCAGCATGTGTAAATTTAGCTTTCAGATCAATCCTCAGCTCAACTTTCAAACCCACATTCATCTTGGCTACCAAGATCACCTCTTCACCGTTGGAACATCCACCAAATACGCCCTTTCCCAACTGGTCCAGTGCTGAAAACGTATCAAGGCCTTCATTCGGATTGATTTTTCAAATGTTTTTATCACTGGCCAGACTTTCGAGTTATACTGTACAGTGTTTTTTTTACATAAATCTGGGCTATTGCACATTGGCAACATTGTTATCCCTACTTCACTGAAAAATATTTATTTTTATAGTGCAAGATATTGCTGAAAACATCCCTCACAGAAATAATTATAGCTTTGCACATTGGGTGCATTTTGCAACAATATTGGTGACAGCAACATCGTTCATCGTTATAACAGGGCATCTGAAAGCAACTACTGGAATCAGCACATGCAGTAAATGTCATATTCTGGAAAATGCTGCCAGAGGTATGTGCTCCTCCACAATGTCCACTGCTGTTGTCCTTGCCTGCAATGATGTGAACTTAGGTTATTTATCCACCAGTTCTCCACTAAAGGCAGCTGAAAAGATTTGTGGCTGGTAAATTCAACAAGATGCACTGAAGGAATTCACCAAGATTCCTGAGGCAACATCTTCCAAATCTACAACCATTACCACCAGCAGGACATGGCAGCAAATATCTGGGAATACCACCACCTGGAGGTTCCCCTCCAGGTCACTCACCATCCTAACTTTGAAACTTTCCTTCACTTTTGCTGGGTTGAAATCCTGGAATTCCCTCACTAACAGCACTGTATGTGTACCTGCACCTCAGGGTTTACAGTGGTTCAAAAAGGCAACTCACCTCTAACTTCTCAAGAGCAACTAGTGTTGGGCAATAAATGCTGGTCTACTGGCGCGCACATTCCGTAAATGATGAATAAAAATAATAAGTTAATTTTATACAGTGCAATAAGTGATCATTCCCTGCTGATCAGATTCCCTGGCCCCTGGAAACTACTTTTACAAATGTAGAGGTGCATTCCCTCAGAAGATAACAAGTGTTGGAGATTTAACAAGACAATTTAAAAAAAAAACTTTTCCTCTCTTATCCTCCTCCTTCAATCCAATTTGTAGTTCCCCCACCTTATTTTGCTTTCTGTACACGATTTACGTTTTCTGCTTTATAATTTCCAGTTTAGACTTTGCATGTCTCCTTGTGGATTTTTCAGTTTGATTGGTTGAAGAGCCTCACTGTTTCTTGTGCTGCTCTCAGATCCTTCAAATCCTATGCAGAAGCAGCCATACTGGATCAGACACGGCATTAGAAGAAATATGTGCTCTAAAGTGCACAAAAGTTTTGTGGGCAACTGTCAGGGAGGTGAATCGTGAAAATCGTTCCTTCGTAAACTGACCAGAAATCCAGACCATTAACTCACACTATCACTCCTTTTCCGGTAAAAGTACTGAAGTCTTCCATAAATTATTGCATCAGGATTTATTCTAAGACTACTGAATATGTTAATTTGGGGGCCAGTGGACCAGGCTTTAAGTTGATTGATCCTCTTTAACATTGGAGCACATTTAAAGATTTTTGAAAGATGAAAGGCTTTGAAAAACCTAATGAGTTGCTGGATAGATGGTTATGCTACTGAAACAGATTTATCTTTTGGTTGAACTGTGGAGAGAAGGGAGTTCTCTTTAGTCTTTTCTACAACTGAATTGTAATTTCTGCTCACTGACGATTCTAATCTAGACCCAAGGGCTGCAGCATAAGATTTTATTGAACAAGATTTGCTTTGAATTATTTTTTTTTGTAGTTTTCCAATTTAAAAAGGCAGAAACCATGATGAGTTAGTCTTCACGGCAACAAAAAATGTAAATACTTGATGCATAACCTTATTAACTGTTAATTTTTAAAGAACTATATTTGTAATTTTAAAGGTTAGAATCTACGATCTTTGGTCATATGAGTCTAATTATACTGTGAGAAATTGGTTCAATTACCATTTGGTTACTGAAAAATAACATTCACATATATTTTAATCATTTTGTTCAGAAGTAAAATAGTCAACTTTTTTTCACAAACCTTCATACAGTTTTTCCGTCATCATTCTTATAAGCCATCCTTAGAACATATGATGCAGCATATGTTTAGTAAACCATCCTGACTGCGGTTATATTTTTAAAGTCAGAGTTAACCAAAATGGGATATAATGCAGTGCTGAGTAAAGCAGCAACTGACCACAGAAGGTTGTCACCAGTATAATCTATCACAGCTACAAGACTGGAGTTTGAGCAAATGTACCGATGAAAAAAGATCATTTTACTGGTTCTGTGACATGTTACATCCTGCATTAAATAGAAATTGAACAAGATTGAAGACTGTCAGCTGTTCTGAGGCAGCATTAATAGGAGCGATTGAACGGCCTCGTTGCACCTGACTCGGTGACACAACGAGGCTGTTAAATCTCGCGAGAGGTCTCTCACGAGACTTACGATACTCGGAACAGCTCATGAGATCTCAACCTCGCAATCTAGATCTCGTGAGCCATTAGGCTAATTTAAATACGTCTGTGCTAATTATGCCAAGACCCAGGAACGAATGCCTCCACCTGCGAGACATCGCCATGGCGCCGTTTAGCAATGGACCATGTAACGGCACCTGGGAGGGTCTTGGGCAGGGTACTACCCAGGCACTCCCACCAGGCACTTTGGCAAGCCAGCCTGGCACTTGGCAGTGCCCAGGTGGTACTGCCAGGATGCTAGGCTGGCAGTGCCAAGATGCCGTTGGGGCAGCAGGGTAGCATGGTGGTTAGCATAAATGCTTCACAGCTCCAGGGTCCCGGCTGGGTCACTGTCTGTGCGGAGTCTGCACGTCCTCCCCGTGTGTGCGTGGGTTTCCTCCGGGTGCTCCGGTTTCCTCCCACAGTCCAAAGATGTGCGGGTTAGGTGGATTGGCCATGCTAAATTGCCCGTAGTGTCCTAATAAGTAAGGTTAAGGGGGGTGTTGTTGGGTTACGGCTATAGGGTGGATACGTGGGTTTGAGTAGGGTGATCATGGCTCGGCACAACATCGAGGGCCGAAGGGCCTGTTCTGTGCTGTACTGTTCTATGCCTGGTTGCCCATACCTGGGATTAGTGAGAGATGCCCGTGAGAGATGAGGTGAGGGGGGGCTCAACAACCCCCAAGAGGTAATTTGGGGGGTTCTGGAGGCTGTGGTGGGGTGGCAGAGGAAGTCGAGAGTTAAGGGCAGTATTTAAAAATGTGCCACAATCTATTCCTGCATCGGTGATCTCAGCTCGTCAGTGCAGGAAGTGAGGTAAGTATGGCCTCGGCGGGGCATTCCTCACCGAAACAAAACAAAATCCCATTTGATAGCGGGGTTGTTCTCAGCGCTACAGACCTACACAGTATAAAGTTACAGCTTGCACATTTTTCCTCTTGTAATCCGCCCCCCCCCCCCCCACCTCTGATAAACGGCTTCTCAAATATAGCCATGAATAGTCTCCTCCTTGGGTCAAAGCCCTCCTCTGACCTCATTAAGGCAAATTTGATTTTCTCCAACCTGAGAAATTCGTACAGATCCCCCAGCCCCGTGGCTGTAGCTGACCTCCAAATCAAAAATATCCATCGGTCGGCAATCAGAGGCGAAGGCCACAACATCGGCTCCCTTCCCTTCCTGCAGCTCCGGTACCTCCGACACCCCAAAGATCGTCACGATAGTGTCCTGCTTCACTTCAACCCCTACACTGCCTCCTTAATGTTCTCCAACTCGACATAAAGTATGACCATGATTCGCCAGTCCCTCCCACATTTTTCACACCCGGAAAGAACCCACTCATCTGAGCCCGAGTCATGTGGACCCTGTGCACCACCTTAAATTGTATCAAGCTCATCCTTGTGCAGGAAGATGTTGAGCTCCCTGGCTGCATCACCTCACACCAAAGTCCCCATCTTATCTCCCTCCCCAACACCTCCTCCCACTTCCGCTTGATCCTTTCTACGAATGTCTTGCCCTGCACCCCAAACCACCCATATGCATCCCCAATACTATCATCTCCCACCTCAACCAATAGCAGCATTTTCTCCAGAAGCGTATACTCTGGCACCTGAGGGAACAAAGACAGCTCTTTTGTATCTAAACACACTCCCCCTTGGGAAGTCAAACCTCTCGCGCAGCTCCTCTAGCCCAGCGAACCTCACAAACAAAAACATGTCCCTGGTCCGCCTCAAACTCCCCCCTCCCTCCACCACCTATGCATCCCATCCATCGCCCCATGGCGTGAACCTATGGTACCCACACAATGCCGTCAACACTGACATTTGACCCAGTTTAATGTGCCTCCCCAGCCGGTTCCAGATTTTTATAGATGACTCCACCACCAGACTTCCTTGGAGCGAGCGGTAATGGGGCCTCACCAGAGCCCTCAGGCTCATACCCTTACAAGACTCCTCCTCTAACCTGACACAGTCCGCCCCCTCCCCTGCCACCATCGTCTCACCTTCTCCACGTTCGCTGCCCAATAATAGTGCAACAAGTTCGTGAGTGCCAATCCCCCTTCACACCTCTGCCTTTGCAACTAAACCCTCTTCACCCTCGGCACCGTCCGGGCCGATACAAATTCCGAGATTAGCACATCCACCGTCTGAAAAAAGGCCTTGGGGAGAAAAATTGGGAAGGACTGAAACACAAACACGAATCTTGGCAGCATATTCATCTTCATCACCTGCACCCTTCCTGCCAATGTTAGGTGCAGTATATCCCACCTGTTAAGGTCCCCCTTGATCTCTTCCACCAACCCTGTCTGGTTCCACTTATGTTGTGGCCCACTCATGCGTTACCTGGACCCTCAGGTACCAAAACCACTCCTTTGCCACCTTGAATGGCAGAGCCCCCAGGTTCCACCCCCCCCCCCCCTCCCCCACACCACAGTATTCACCGGAAACACCTCACTTTCTCTACCTAGACATATGACACGGTTTTGGCAGCACTTGGTTTGAGGCACCAGTTTTGATAGTAGTACATAAGAACTAGTAGCAGGAGTAGGCCATCTGGCCCCTCGAGCCTGCTCCGCCATTCAATGAGATCATGGCTGATCTTTTGTGGACTCAGCTCCACTTTCCGGCCCAAACACCATAACCCTTAATCCCTTTATTCTTCAAAAAACTATCTATCTTTACCTTAAAAACATTTAATGAAGGAGCCTCAACTGCTTCACTGGGCAAGGAATTCCATAGATTCACAACCCTTTAGGTGAAGACATTTCTCCTAAACTCAGTCCTAAATCTACTTCCCCTTATTTTGAGGCTATGTCCCCTAGTTCTGCTTTCACCCGCCAGTGGAAACAACCTGCCCGCATCTATCCTATCTATTCCCTTCATAATTTTAAATGTTTCTATAAGATGCCCCTCACCCTTCTAAATTCCAACGAGTACAGTCCCAGTCTACTCAACCTCTCCTCATAATCCAACCCCTTCAGCTCTGAGATTAACCTAGTGAATCTCCTCTGCACACCCTCCAGTGCCAGTGTGTCCTTTCTCAAGTAAGGAGACCAAAACTGAACACAATACTCCAGGTGTGGCCTCACTAACACCTTATACAATTGCAACATAACCTTCCTAGTCTTAAACTCCATCCCTCTAGCAATGAAGGACAAAATTCCATTTGCCTTCTTAATCACCTGTTGCACCTGTAAACCAACTTTCTGTGACTCATGCACTAGCTCACCCAGGTCTCTCTGCACAGCGGCATGCTTTAATATTTTATCGTTTACATAATAATCCCGTTTGCTGTTATTCCTACCAAAATGGATAACCTCACATTTGTCAACATTGTATTCCATCTGCCAGACCCGAGCCCATTCACTTAACCTATCCAAATCCCTCTGCAGACTTCCAGTATCCTCTGCACTTTTCGCTTTACCACTCATCTTAGTGTCATCTGCAAACTTGGGCACAGTGCCCTTGGTCCACAACTCCAAATCATCTATGTAAATTGTGAACAATTGTGGGCCCAACACGGATCCCTGAGGGACACCACTAGCTACTGATTGCCAACCAGAGAAACACCCATTAATCCCCACTCTTTGCTTTCTATTAATTAACCAATCCTCTATCCATGCTACTACTTTACCCTTAATGCCATGCATCTTTATCTTATGCAGCAACCTTTTGTGTGGCACCTTGTCAAAGGCTTTCTGGAAATCCAAATATACACCACATCCATTGGCTCCCCGTTATCTACTGCACTGGTAATGTACTCAAAAAATTCCACTAAATTAGTTAGGCACGACCTCCCCTTTATGAACCCATGTTGCGTCTGCCCAATGGGACAATTTCTATCCAGATGCCTCGCTATTTCTTCCTTGATGATAGATTCCAGCATCTTCCCTACTACCAAAGTTAAGCTCACTGGCCTATAATTTCCTGCTCTCTGCCTACCTCCTTTTTTAAACAGTGGTGTTACGTTTGCTAATTTCCAATCCACCGGGACCAACCTAGAGTCTAGTGAATTTTGGTAAATCATCATTAGTGCATCTGCAATTTCCCTAACCCTCTCTTTTAGCACTCTGGGATGCATTCCATCAGGGCCAGGAGACTTATCTACCTTTAGCCCCATTAGCTTTCCCATCACTACCTCCTTAGTGTTAACAATCCTCTCAAGGTCCTCACCTGTCATAGCCTCATTTCTATCAGTCGCTGGCATGTTATTTGTGTCTTCCACTGTGAAGACCGACCCAAAAAACCTGTTCAGTTCCTCAGCCATTTTCTCATCTCCCATTATTAAAACTCCCTTCTCATCCTCTAAATGACCAATATTTACCTTAGCCACTCTTTTTTGTTTTATATATTGGTAAAAACTTTTACTGTCTGTTTTTATATTCTGAGCAAGTTTACTCTCATATACTATCTTACCCTTCTTTATAGCTTTTTTAGTAGCTCTCTGTTGCCCCCTAAAGATTTCCCAGTCCTCTAGTCTCCCACCAATCTTTGCCACTTTATATGCTTTTCCTTCAATTTGATACTCTCCCTTATTTCCTTAGATATCCACGGTCGATTTTCCCTCTTTCTACCTTCCTTCCTTTTTGTTGGTATAAACCTTTGCTGAGCACTGTGAAAAATCGCTTGGAAGGTTCTCCACTGTTCCTCAACTGTTCCACCATAAAGTCTTTGCTCCCAGTCTACCTTAGTTCTTCTCTCATCCCATTGCAATCTCCTTTGTTTAAACACAAAACACTAGTATTTGATTTTACTTTCTCACCCTCCATCTGTATTTTAAATTCCACCATATTGTTATCGCTCCTTCCGAGAGGATCCCTAACTATGAGATCATGAATCAATCCTGTCTCATTACACAGGACAAGATCTAGGGCCGCTTGTTCCCTCGTAGGTTCTATTTCATACTGTTCTAGGAAACTATCGCGGATACATTCTATAAACTCCTCCTCAAGGTTGTCTTGAACGACCTGGTTAAACCAATCGACATGTAGATTAAAATCCCCCATGATAACTGCTGTACCATTTCTACATGCATCAGTTATTTCTTTGTTTATTGCCTGCCCCACCATAACGTTACTATTTGGTGGCCGATAGGCTACTTCTATCAGTGACTTTTTTGCCTTACTATTCCTGATTTCCACCCAAATGGATTCAACCTTATCCTCCATAGCACCGATGTCATCCCTTACTATTGCCCGGATGTCATCCTTAAATAACAGAGCAACACCACCTCCCTTACCATCCACTCTGTCCTTCCGAATAGTTTGATACCCTCGGATATTTAACTCCCAGTCATGACCATGTTTTAACCATGTTTCAGTAATGACCACTAAATCATAGTCATTCACGATGATTTGTGCCATCAACTCATTTACTTTATTCCGAATACTACGAGCATTCAGGTAAAGTACACTTATGTTGGGTTTTTTTTTACCTCTGTTTTGAATCTTAACATCTCCAGTTTTATTCCTTTTAGTATTACTGGGCCTATTCACTGAGCTCCCCTCAGTCATTGTAACTTGTACTGTCGCCCTTTTTGATTTTTGACTATGTCTTCTCTGCCTTCCACTTTTTCCCTTACTTCCTTTTGCTTCTGTCCCTGTTTTACTACCTTCCAACTTCCTGCATCGGTTCCCATCCCCCTAGTCAGAGAGTTTAGAACACAGAACAGAACATAGAACATACAGTGCAGAAGGAGGCCATTCAGCCCATCGGGTCTGCACTGACCTTCACTTCCTCCCTATCCCCTGAACCCAATAACCCCTCCTAACCTTTTTGGACATGAAGGGCAATTTAGCATGGCAAATCCACCTTTGCATGTCTTTGGACTGTGGAAGGAAACTGGAGAACCCGGAGGAAACCCACGCAGGCACGGGGAGAATGTGCAGACTCTGCACAGATAGTGACCCAGCGGGGAATCGAACCTGGGACCCTGGTGCTGTGAAGCCAGAGTGCTAACCACTGTGCTCTGGGCTGCCCTTTACTAAGGTCATCATTAACAGCACTGTTAATGTCATTGAAATTTCTCACTTAGTAAGTACAGCAGATGTCAACTGTGCAGATGAACTTGAAGCTGCATGTGGCTGCCAGGTCATTGATGTACAGGTTGAACAGGCTGGGGGCTAGAACTGATACTTGAGGTAGGCAATTCTACCACCTCTTCCATGTACTGGCCTTTGTCCCCAATATGGACTCGAAATAGTTTGTTTTGAAGAAGAGAGGTGATGCTTTCAACTTGGATGGTAATGGATCAGCATTCTTGTTGCACCCGCTGTGAGTATCCAGAGTCTTCTGGAGAAAGCAGTGATCCTGGAGCAAAACTCTCGACTCCAGTCAGCTCACTGCTTCCATCATTGGATCACAGTGTGTGAATAGCCCCCAGGAGACGACAACTTTCAAGATTGCGGCCCTGCTCTCAGAATTCTTCAGCCAACGTTGCAAGGATGTCAGCTGTTCAGCAGGAAACCATCGAGTTACTCTGCAGAAGCCACAAAATGTCCAGTTAAGCTTGTCTAGTGGAAAAGATTTTTCAGCCCTTTTTTAATTCATTTTATCGAGCGTTGCTTACTGGGCTGGCATTTATTACCCGTCCCTAGCTGCTCTCCATTTCAGAAGGCGTTTGAGAATCAACCACATTGCTGCGGATCTGGAGTCACATGTAAGCCAGACCAGGTAAGGAGGGCAGATTTCCTTCCCTAAAGGACATTAGTGAACCAGATGGGTGTTTACTACAATCGACAATGGTTTCATGGTTTCATCATTAGACGTTTTCAACACCAGATTTCTTATTGAATTCAAATTTCACCATCGAACCTGGATCCCCAGATCTTGCCCTGGGGTTCTGGATTACTAGCCCGGTGACAATACCATTGCGTCACTGCCTACCCTTCCTGCCAATGGCAACTGCCCCGCATCGAGTACCCCGGTGAACAACTCAAACGGCATCGCCATTGGCGGGACCGAAAGGCTGCCTCACCTCACCATTGGAAAACATGCCACCTCAAGGCAATTAAGAATGGGAAATAAATACTGGCCCATCCAGTGGCGCCAACATCCCATAAATTAATTTTTTTAAACCTTACAGTCTTCAACCGTAAATATAATCTCGAACAAGCCAAATTTAATCAATTCATTTTCAATACTAAGCACAATGACAAAGGCTGTTTTGGCAAGATCTAATTGATGATTTTTCTTCACAGAGAATTAAAAATATAAACCACTGAAAACATATAATACCATAATAAAAAGAGTATCTTAACTTTGATTACACATTATGAAAATGTTCTACAGCCTTTTCATTATGCTGCAACAGCATTTGTACGAGCTATGAATTTTAAAACAAGGTACATTAAATACTCTTGCAGGATCGTTCACAGAACTCTTGCATATGTGGTGAATACTAAATTTATTTTACTTGCATGAAATAATAAACCAATCAAAATTGCTAGCAAATCACCAGTTTACAAAAAGAACTCAGATAAATTAACATTTGCCCTTGGGATCAGCAAATGTTGCCAGTGGCAATGGAAACTTCTTCACCACAAAGGATCTGAAGCCGTTTGGATTTTCAGAGATAGAAAAGAATCAGACAATTCACTCCTGCAACACAGCTGACTCATAAAATGGGTTTCACAATAATCAGCAAAATAACAAAAAGCAAGCGAATCTTCAACCAAGGCCAAATTCTGAAACCAACAGGCCCATTCACTCTCTCATTGCTTCCTATTCAACTGACATCAGTGCTATTGTCAAGTACATGATGTTTATTACGTGGTGGTACTCACTGCAAATAACCAACTATAAAAGTTCAAACGTTATTATTTAGGCAGCGTATGTAGCATTTGTTCCACAAATAAAATCAATTATAAAGTGCATTGAAACATATATTTAAAAAGTGAATTGATAGGAGTTTGCAGAAACCCTTTCCTGGTGGAGCTCCTAAAATTTACAAAACTGCCAAAAATAGATAGTTACGGAGAAAGGAAGCAAGGATTGTTGTTACAGGAAAAGCAAATGTCATGGTGGTGCTGCTGGGTCAACAATTGGGGCAGCATTGAGGAGAGCTCCGGCTTGCATCACATTCCATCCCTGCTTGTGCTTGGCGCAAATGAGAGTAAAAGGATGGAGAAAGCTTTCCCACCACCATTGTTTCCGAAACATTTCCATTTCCTATGCCAGCTATGCTGGCAGTGTCTCTATACAAGTCTGCAATTAATTGCCAAAACTTGAATATCTTTTTCATTGTGGGCATTCCCCTGTTAACAAATGAATTGTTATTTTCTGAATCCGCTCTAATTAAGACCATCAGAGACCAAAATCATTCAGTCCTTTAATCAAATTCAACGAAGGTCCCGGCAGCCTCAACAAGAGAAAACCTGAGCAATTTTAAGGCAGACATTAACAATGGTAAGAAAGAAAGGAGAGTGAAAAAGATTCAGGTCAGGTGAGCAGTTATGTAAATTATAATAAAAATATGTGGTAATATTTCATCTAATATTTAAATTAAATGTATATATGTACATTTTAAATGTAGTTTATTTAAACAAGCTGATGTGGAGAGAGTACACTCAAGTCTGTTTGATAATGAATGCCTTTGTCGACCTGTAATTTTGAAAAATTCATAATGCTATCTTAAAATGTTAATCAACAAATATGTTTCATGTTCTCATTGATCATGTGCTGTGTGATGAGAAATATCTTGCAATTTTCAAAAGAAATATTTAATATTAGAAAAATATAGGATTGTGTCATCTCTTGAAAAATGCAGTCAATCTTCTGAACAGAAAGTTAATTAGACTTCCATTATTGATAATGAATGATGAAATCTAACAGTGCCGAGAAACAAAAACCTGGCAGAAGCATATGGGAAAACACCGTATTATGTTCAGAAATATTAAACTTTGAATAAGACCCGTGAGTTTAAAACAAAAATAGACACACAAACCGCAGATGGCTGAGGGTGGAAAGTCAGTCACCGGCTGAATTGCTGGTGGATGATATTCTGAGAGACAATGGACCCTTCACTATGTTTCCAGAAAAATATGCTTCTAAAGTATAGAAAAACTAATTGCCATCTCTGGTGGAGACAATGGGACATAATGGGAGATGACTATCATCTCATCATGAAATATTCTATGACTATGCCTCAGGCAGATTTGTGGATTGTGCCTTTTTCGGAATATGTGAAGACTAGGATAAAATCCAGCCAAAAAGCTGCTCCCAAGTATGTGTGTATGTGCATGTGTGAACCAGTGCTAGGGTGTCAGAATGTGTGTGTCACCAAAGTAAAATGTCAGCCAACAGCAGCAGCCCTGCCAAAGCATTTTACAGGTACATCTCCACTTCCCTCTCTGGTTGTTGAAGTATGCCAACTCAGCAAAATCACAGCTCAAGTGGAAACAGGGGTGTTTCTTCGCCAAACTGCTGAACAAGAGAATATTAAAACCGACTATTTGCCTGCTGAAGTCAGCACTACAGGAATCTCAAATCACAATGGCCACAATGCTCAATCCCTACCCCTCACCAGTCAAGGGTTGTTTTGTATATTTTTTTTAACATATTTTAAACTCAATTTTCACTTCTAATCTACTTGCTTATGTGCAAGTTTTACAATTTTGTTGCCTTTTGTGGTTAATAAATTCATTCTATCTTTCGCTCAAGAAAGCCTGATTAAATTGGCTCCTTTTAGTACATAAATATTGGGACAGAGAAAGGTAAGGGGCGGAATTCTCCGCTCCCGTGGGTGGCATCGGGAAGGCCGTCGTGAACTCGGCCGAGTTTCACGACAGCCTCGGAGGCCGCTCCTTGCACCCTATTCACCCCCCCCCCCCCCCCAGGGGGCTAGGAGCGGCGCTCCGTAAATCTCGGTCGCCGGGCCTTGACGCTTGCGCCAAGGCGGCGCGCCAAGAATGACACGACGGCGGCGCCTAAGTGACGTCAGCCGCGCATGCGCAGGTTGGCCAGCTCCAACCCGCGCATGCACGGCTGACGTCACGGCGGCTGACGGCTCCAACCCGCGCATGCGCGGTTGCGGTCTTCCCCTCCGCTGCCCCGCAAGATGTGGCGGCTTGATCTTGTGGGGCGGCGGAGGGGAAAGAGTGCGTGGGCACCGATCGCGGGCCAGTCGCCTCCCGAGCACGGCCGTGGTGCTCACTCTCCTCCCCACCTCCCACAAGCTACAAACGAGCATTTGGCGCCATGTTCACGACGGCAGTGACCAGGTGTGGTTGCCGCCGTCATGAACCGGTCAGGAACGTCAGGCCGCTCGGCCCATTCGGGCCGGAGAATCGCCGGTCGCCGTGAAAAACGGCGAGCGGCGATTCATCCGAGCAGGGAGTGGGAGAAGCGTGGGGGGTGCCAGGGCGGCGTGTCGTGAGTCGCCCGGCCCTCCAGCAATTCTCCCACCCGGCGTGGGAGGCGGAGAATCGCGCCCGAGGTATCTGTGAAGGGATGGACCCTTTTAAGATTAAACTTATTGCGACCAGCAGAGGGGGTTGAATAAAGAAAGAGAGTCAGTTCATCCCTCCTCACCCAGGTATATCAGCTTGGGGGTGTCCCAGATGTCTGGCAAAAGGCTGGAGATTTCTTTTGAATGAGAAAACCGGAGCGAGCCCCTTTAAGAGGGTGCGAGTTCAGGGGGTCATGTGACTGGATCGGCCAATTGGGTCAGAGCGCGCAAATCCTGGAGCCGTGCGTGGGTTTTACCAGCCAGTCTGAGACTGGAGTTGAAGTAGTCAATGGCACATTTTTGCACTCTGTACAGAATTATTTCTTATAATAGTTTGTTTGGTTACCAAAAACTTGGTGGCCGCCATCCTTGAATTATTTCACTGGCGACAAGAATCAACAAATTTCCACAAAGACAGAGTTGACTTTGTGAGCAAGTCATTCTAGCTCGGTCCATTTAAGACTCAGTCAGTTACAACAATGCCTCGATTGGGAAACTTAGAGCCCTTTGACCCTAATTTGAAAGATTGTGTTCAATACGTTTGATGTTTGCAACATTTTTTCAAAGCAAATGAAATGGGGGTGGGGGAGAGGAGAAGAAGCGGATAATACTGCTAATGGCCTGCGGTGCCCAAACCTACAATTTAAATAGGAGCTTGACTTCTCCAGACATCGCTGACACTAAAACCTTCGATGAGCTAGTGGAAATAGTAAAAGGGCAATATCACCCAAAGCCCTCGATAACCATGCAGAGATATAAGTTGAACTTAACAAGACATCACGTGGCAATATGTAGAAGGAGGTGGCACATATGTAGCTCCTATCGAGTCCTTGGTTTTTGGTCCTTTTCATCCGGTTCCTGGGGGTAATTAGTAGAGATTGGTCCCATTTGAGAGCCTTTTTGCGAGGGATGTCAAAAGGCACGATAAAGAACACATGGCACCCAGCCATGGCGGCCGGTATGGGTACTGGCATGTGGTGCAGGATGAGGGTTTGGCCACCCTCCTAACCGGGGGGGGTGCGGGGGGAGGGGGGGGGGGTCACAGGTGTGTGGGATGGGGGTTGATACCAGGCATACAGTGCTGCCTACTCAGTCTAGTCACCTGAGGAGGCCATGCAGTTTCTTTCTGCACTGCAGGCTGCTCCAAATGGTGTAACTGATAGCGCTGACCACCTCAGCCACCTGTGCCCAGACACTGCGAATGGCGGAGGCTGGCAGCCTCCTTCCTTCCTGGACCGGGATACTTAGTGGCCCGCTCTTCTCCACGGCATCCACGGTCACCGTGAAATATGGGGCTGCCCATTTTATTGCCTTCTTCTTGGCTGGAGCGTCTGCATGGTCTCGCCAAGACGTTGCGACAACGTATGAACGGACATCGCGCGACAATCGCCAGGCAGGAATGTTACCTTCTAGTCAGGGAACACTTCAGCAGTCAAGGGCATTCAGCCTCTGATATCCGGGTAAGCATTCTCCAAAGCAGCCTTCAGTATGCACGACAATGCAAAATCACCGAGCAGAAACTTATAGCCAAGTTCCGTACACAAGAGTACGGCCTCAACCGGGACCTTGGATTCATGTTGCATTATATTCATCCCCCACCATCTGGCCTGAGCTTGCGAAATCCTACAAACTGTCCTGGCTTGAGACAATTCACACCTCTATAACCTGGGGTTACCCCTATCTCTGGACCTGTAAAGACTTAATTACCTGCAAATGCTCACATTCAAAGCATTGTCTTGCATCTTTGACTTTGTCTATATATATGTTTCTGGAACACACCTCTTCATTCACCTGAGGAAGGAGCAGTGCTCCGAAAGCTAGTGTGTGAAACAAACCTGTTGGACTTTAACTTGGTGTTGTAAGACATCTTACTGTGCTCACCCCAGTCCAACGCTGGCATCTCCACATCTGTTAATGAAAGCAAACACACCATGCGCCTTCTTAACAACCCTATCAACCTGGGTGGCAACTTTGAGGGATCTGTGTACGTGGACCCCAAGGTCCTTCCGTCCTCCACACTTCCAAAATCCTGCCTTTAGCCCTGTATTCAGCATTCAACATTCAAATTCAACCTTCCAAAATAAATCACTTCACATTTATCTTGGTTGAACTCCATCTGTCACTTCTCAGCCCAGCTCTGCATCATGTCAATTTCCTTTGTAACCTGCAACAGCCCTCGATACTATCTACAACTCCACCAACCTTTGTGTCATCGGCAAACTTACTAACCCACCCTTCTATTTCCTTATCCAAGTCATTTATAAAAACCACAAAGAGCAGATGTCCCAGAACAGATCCCTGCGGAACACCACTGGTCACTGACCTCCAGGCAAAATACTTTCCATCCACTACCACTCGTTGTCTTCTTTCGGCCAGCCAATTCTGTATCCAGACAACCAAATTTCCCTGTATACCATGCTGCCTGACTTTCTGAATGAGTCTACCATGGGGAACTTTATCAAATGCCTTACTGAAATCGATATACACCACATCCACTGCCCGACCTTCATCAATGTGTCTCGTCACATCCTCAAAGAATTCACTGAGGCTTATGAGGCATGACCTGCCCTCACAAAGCCATGTGAACTAGCTTTAATCAAACTATGTTTTTCTAAATAATCATAAATTCTATCTCTCAGAATCCTTTCCAGTATTTTGCTCACCACAGACGAAGACTGACTGGTCTGTAATTCCCAGGGATTTCCCCAATCACCTTTCTTGATCAGGGAAACAACATTCACCTCTCTCCAATCATTGAGGACTACTCCAGTGGAGAGTGAGGACGCAAAGATCATCGCTAAGGGCACAGCAATCTCCTCCCTTACTTCCCATAGTAATCTTGGGTATATCCCATCTGGCCCAGGGGACATGTCTACCCTGATGCTTTTCAAAATTTCCAGCACATCCTCCTTCTTAATATCAACCTGTTCAAGCCAATTAATCTGGTTCATGCTGTTCTCATGAGCAACAAGATCCTTCTCTCGAGTGAATACTGAAGCAAAATATTCATTTAAGGTCTCCCCTACATCCTCAGATTCCAGGCACAAGTTCCCTCCACTATCCCTGATCGGCCCTGCTCTCACTCTGATCATCTTCTTATTTCTCACAGAAGTGTAGAAGGCCTTGGGGTTTCCCCTAATCCTTCCAGCCAGGGCTTTTTCTTGCTCCCTTCTAGCTCTCCTAAGTCCATTTTTGAGTTCCTTCCTGGCTTCCTTGTAACCCTCCAGCGCCGTGTCAGATCCTAGCTTCCTCAACCATGCGTAAGTTTCCTTCTTCCTCTTGACTAGAAGCTCCACTTCTCTTGTCATCCAAGACTCTTTCACCATTCCTTCTTCATCTCAGTGGAACAACACTGTCCAGCAATTGCAGCAAGTGCTCCTTAAACCACCCCCACTTTATTGTTGTGCATTTCCCTGAGAACATCTGATCCCAATTTATGCTCCTCAGCCCCTGTCTAATAGAAGTATAATTTCCCCTCCCCCAATTAAATACCTTACCATACTGTCTGTTCCTATCTCTCTCCATGACTATGGTAACGGTCACGGATTTGTGATCACTGTCACCGAAATTCTCTCCCACCGAGACATCTGACACCTGGCCTGGTTCGTTGCCAAGCACCAAGTCCAATATGGCCTACCCCTAGTAGGCCTATCTACATATTGAGTCAGGAATCCTTCCTGGACACACCTGACAAAATCTGCTCCATCCAAACCATTTGCAGAAAGGAGATTCCAGTCAATATTAGGGAAGTTGAAGTCACCCATGACAACAACTCTGTTACTTCTGCACCTTTCCAAGATCTGCTGTCTGATCTGTTTCTCCATCTCTCTGCTGCTATTGAGGGGTCAATTGAAAACTCCCAATAAAGTAACTGCTCCTTTCTTGTTTCTGACTTCCACCCATACTGACTTAGTAGACAACCCCTCCTCGACTGCCTCCTTTTCTGCAGCTGTGATGCACTCTAATTAACGGTGTCATTCCCCCTCCACTTTTACCTCCCTCCCTATTCTTCTTAAAACATCTAAACTCCGTAACATCTACAGCCATTCCTGCCCCTGTGAAATCCATGTCTTCATAATGGCCAAAACATCGTAGTTCCAAGTACTGATTCATGCTCTAAGTTCATCTCCCTTATTCCTGATACTCCTTTCATTGAAACAGACACATTTTAACCCATCCTACAGAGTGCAATTCTGCCCTATCAACTGTCTATCCTTCCTCACAGACTCACTGCATACTATTTCTGCCCATTCAACAGCTACCCTATCCTCTTATCCATAGCTCTGGTTCTCACCTCCCTCCCAAACTAATTTAAACCCTTCCAAAGAGCTCTAGCAAACCTCCCGCCCAGGATATTGGTGCCCCTCCAGTTTAGGTGCAACCCATCCTTCATGTACAGGTCCCACCTTCCCCAGAAGGCATCCCTATGATCCACATATCTGAAGCCCTCCCTCCTGCACCAGCCCTGTAGCCACATGTTCAGTTGCACTAGCTGTCTGTTCCTTGCACATGATACCGGTAGCCATCCTGAGATTACTACTCTGCTCATCCTGCTCTTTAGCTTCCAACCTAACTCCCTAAAATCACTTTTTAGATCCTTATCCCTTTTCTTAGCTATGTCGTTGGTGCCAATGTGCACCATGACTTCTGGTTGCTCCCCCTCCCTCTTAAGAAGCCTGTTGTTTATTGTTGCTTTACTGTAAATGGTTTAACTTCTGTTTAAATCCGATGATAAGGAACTTAAAGGTGGGGGCGAGGGATGTCGTAATGAGCCCCTTTCAGGGGGCGTTTTTTCGGGAGGGGTCATGTGACTTAATCAGCCAATCAGGCAGTAGAACGTGAATTCTGTAGCTGAGCGTGGGTTTTCTCAGCCAGGCTGGGACTGGAGTCGAAGTTGTCAGTTGCACAATTCGGATTCTCCGTACATATTTTATGAAAATAGTTTGTTTAGTTACTAAACTTGGCGGTTGCCCATCCTTGAATTATTACAGCGCTACAGAGAGTCTCAGATGATTGTGATCTGCTTTACTCTGCACAACCTCGTGCAGTAAAGAAATGATGAATTGTCAGCCAGGGAGATGGAGGAGCCAGTTTCATCCTCAGACAAGAAAGAAGGGGAACAACGAGAAACCTGAGGTGAGAAATGGTGTGGCTCCAAATGTAGACGTCAGGACGATGCAGCACAAGAGAGGCCCCTGGCACACTCAGTGAGTCTAGATTTCAGCCAGAGTGAGGCTACTGCATGATCTCTTGACCTTCGGCTGCAGAAGGGCCATCAAATCAGGCACACTTCCTCCAGACCAGCCTGTAGGCCTGCGACCTCTGGCACTTAGAAGAGAATGGCTACAGGCCCTTGATGTGAACAAGCCCATGTGCATTGTCCTGTGAGCCCCAAACATATTCCTGACTTGGAAGGAGGTCCCACATGCTTCAGTCATGATTTCCAAATCCAAGAAAAACATTTCTATGAAATCCATGTGCTCACTTTAAATGATAGAATGTCTCTGATGCACATGCTATTCAGACAATGGGCACGTTCCTTCGGCCATGCTGTACCATAAAAGCATCTCACCGTGGCACAGCATGGCCGGTAAAAGCCGGGAGATCCCGCTCCTGGGATCTATCCGGTTCACAACGCTTCGCGAGATTCAACACAATTTCGAGAGACGTTGCAAGGTGAATTCCGCTGGGCGGGATTACTTTTTGACAAATCTGCATTTTAGAACGAAGCAGTAGGCCTTATTCAAATGTGCAGATCCATGAGGTACCTGAGGCTTTGGGATTCAATCCCTTTGCCTCTGGGACCTCAGCCGAGTGCAGTTTGGCACTGGTCCCCGCAAACAGGGACAAGACGAAAGAGCACACATGGTGGTCTCCAAGAGGATCGGAGACCCCCCCAGCTGCATGCCCTTTGGACAAGGTGGTGCCCTGGCACTGCTGGTGCCACCTAGGCACCCAGTGTCACATGGGCACCACCAAGCTGGCATTTTTTGCGGACACGCGATCGGGCCGGGGTTGCCCGGTGTGGGTGTTGGGGGTCCGGGGGCGGGGGGGGAGGGGGAACGTTGGATTTTATTGTGGGCCTTGGAGATCTCGCGCCATGACGGGGAGTTCCGGCAGGCAAAGTTCCCCATTGTAATAAACGGGGCTATGAGTGGCCTCGAAGTGAGTTGCGGTGAATAGCCATGTGTTTCTCGGCACTGAATGCCGGGAAACAAGCGGCTAAACGCGCTCACTCGGGGACTTTGTTGCCTTTGGGGAGATTGCGCCCAATGGTCGACTGTCTAATAAAGGATGAATAGAAAAATCGCTATCTCAATAGATATAGACGCTCCATTTCCTCCAACACAGCATCAAAAAAGGATTCTCCGTTTTCCGATGCCGGAATTGTGAAACACGATTGGGTGGAGAATAGGTTTCGATGCGCAAATCGCGATTCTCCATCGACAGTGGCGTCAAAGCGTACCAGAACGCACGTACAGTAGACACACTTGCATATCATTAGTGGGTCTGACTTGGTATTCTCTGGGGCTTCCCCGATGCTCCGCCTCCGATGGGCCAAGTTCCCGACATCGTGATTCACTTGTGCTTTTAAAAATCATGAAACCGGTGTGGTGGCTGCTGAGGGAGAGAGAGAGGGCTACAGATGGTGTCTAACGTACCCATAGTTTGCCGATAGTTGTGCCGCTGGCCGGGGGACTTCTGCCACGGCTGGGGGGAGTAGCAGGGAATGGCCAGGAGGTGGGCTGTGGGGTCGGGGTGGACCGGCACGGAACACATTGCCGCAGCCGGCAAGGCAGCCATGTAGCTGCGCATGCAGCTGACAGCCCACTGTGAAAGTAGTGCCACGGGTTGTATGGGTGTCCCCCCAGGCCACCGCTCTTGGTGCCTGCTGGCCCCAGTCGACCCATCAGTTGTATGGGCGCACTCCAGCACAACCAATGCCATTGTGTCGGCTGGGATGAGTGGGTGTGGGGATTGTAATCTGTATGCGGCTGCAGCTTGTCAGCCTCCTGAGTGTCAATCACAGACCCGACGAATCCTGCACCGTTTTTCATTGGAATCGATTGTGTTCCACATTTCACAGGTACAAGTGTCTTAACAGTACCGGAATCGGTCCAGGTGTGGCTGTCAGTTTTGCTGTCATGAAAGTCCACAAATTCTGTGTTGGCAACAACACTTAGTCTCCCGCCGACTGTGTGCAGAATTCCCACCTCAATCATCATTGTATGTCAATGAATTGGCAAGACCTTACAATCCACCATCTGTCTGGAAATGTCCCAAAAAGGTGTTCATTCAACGTACAAATCATGTTTCCCCCCTCGCCTATTCACCCCAGTGTACAGCCCATAGCCAGAGCTGCCACTGAGTGTTATGCTGGACTTGGTTCTCCATTGCTGTCGCTAACCACTTTCTGGAGGAAGACATCTGCTCATATACTGGAGACATGGCAGAACGCATGGCTTGAATGGAATCCTCCACCATTTGTGTGAATCTTTGTGTAGTCTCTTGCACATCTCCACCTGTCTGCCTCCAGCAGGTTTCTTATGCACGTCTCCAGAGGCCTATCATCAGCATGGGGTTCAGCATGGGCCTGGTCTCCAACAATCCTCCGACTGTCAGACACTTTGGCTATCTGAGCCTCCATCAGCTGCTGCACCATGTCTATGATGTGCTCACCAGGCTGTGACCCCGAGACCTGAGAATCGTGAATGTTTTCCCATCAAGGTGTACGACCCTGCACTGGTTGAAGGTCCGGGGAATGACGTAGCGATGCATCTTCTGAGTGTTCTGTGTCACTATCTCAGAGATGGAGTGCCACCTTGCTGCTGGCTGCGGCTGACATCCCTCCTCCATGCGATGACTCAAGTGATGAAATCAAAGAATTTGTTTCGTGCAAATGAGAATTCCCCTCTTCAAATTATGTGCATCTCCTGTATGCCCAGGTCTCAACACCACGTTGGAGATATTCTAACTCTATTATGCTTCCACGCTGGCCTTGACATCCAGAACTGAGCAACCGCCCTGCTCTATGGCCAGTTTGACTGTGTCCTCCTCTGCAGGGGTACATGGGTGGATGTCAGGGATACCATCAGCAGTCTTTGAGCACTCTTGCAGTAGCTAATGTCACCTCCCTAGTAATTGTTCAACACATGCAGCTTCCTGCTACTGGTACAACTTTCACAACATGAACCGGCTCCCACACCTCCAGTCCACATGTTCCATCCTGTGCCGAGGCCTAGAGTCCAAACTTTAGTTTTTTTCCATGTCGGTGCAACATCGAGGGCCGAAGGGCCTGTACTGCGCTGTATCGTTCTATGTTCTATGTTCTGGTGTACCTCTCCACTTGCGCATTTCCATTGCCTGTCGCCATCCTGAGTACCACTGTCTAGTTTCTGCACTTGGCACTGTGGAGCACAGGAGATCAGCACTGACTCTTTTGTCTCAATTCCATGGCTGCTAAACTCCGCCAGATTCTTCGGCCATGCTGCCTTGGTCACGCGGGAGGGTCTCCTGCTGCCATCTCTGGGATCTCCCGCTGTCCCCAGATGGCCGAGAGAAGAATCTGCAAGAGGGCCTTGCTAAACAATGTGGCAATTCATTCATTCTTTCCACTGAGACATTAGTGAACAGCACGTGGTTGCACCAGCAGCTTTCGAGGGGTGGGGTTGGGGTGGAGGGTGTGAAATGGGATGGTCAGATCAGCAGGCAATATTTGCAGCATTAGTTACACTTTACCAGGTGGATGACATCAGCAGTTTAAAGCAACAGTTGTAGTCTCAAAACATCCACGTGCACAGCCAGATGATACTGTTGGATTACAGGGAGTATACACTTACCCAGAGGTGCCTTTTAAATATAACTGGCACCTTGTCCTCCCACCCCATGAGGTAACAGCGGGGCTCATTGATCTCCTGTTCACCTTGACTTCACAATTGGCCAGACCCTCAACTATGAACATCGAATTGGATGGCAGCCGTGTGTTTTCACGTGCCCAGCTGTCTCACCTTCACATGGAAGTCCCACCCGCTTCTGGTCCTGCCACAACTACAAGACTCTGCCCAGGGTTTCAGAAAGAAAAATGGATTCCACAAGTGCTGTTTGGCTTCCTCACTCTCTGTTTGTGAATGCTTTACCAATATGTCTCACTTGATCACATGTTAATTAATCCAGTTTCAAACCGGTAAAGCTCATTGATCTGATTTATATTACAGGATAAAACATCGCTGGATTCCAGGCAAGTTATGATTCACAGGTCTTTCCTTCTCTCAATACGTATTGCTCACATAGCTACTGACAGAATGCATAGCCTAAGACAGTGTGAAACGTGAGACATTACCAAGGCTATTTCATATATTGGCTGTGTGGCACTGATTGACAAAGGATTCATTCATTTATCATGATGTTGGCAAAATGTGTTATTCTGTGTTCTGTTCAAATGCAGCACAAATTACAAACGTTTACAAATTACAAACAAATTCCAACATTTACCCAACCTTGTCACTTTGCTCAAGTTCAGCTCCTAGATCAGAGAAGCTTTTGATGTGCATCAACACTGATATATACATCATTTTAAATGCCCTCATTAATGTCATCCTGTAATAAAGAATATTCTTTTGCCAAGAAAACGACATTCTCAGAATGCCTACAACACCTTAAATTCACATCCAGGGTGTCAATGAATGTTGACACTTATATGGACAGATTACTGGGTGACAACCTTTTTGAAAAAGGGCTTTCTCTATGGAGAAGAATAAAGCAATGGGGGAAAAAAATGCCAATGCTGTCTTTGTTCTATTAACGTATGTGAGCTTCAGTGGAAATACATACATAGATACATAGAACATACAGTGTAGAAGGAGGCCATTCAGCCCATCGTGTCTACACCGACCCATTTAAGCCCTCACCTCCACCCTATCCCCATAACCCAATAACCCCTCCTAACCGTTTTGGTCATTAAGGGCAATTTATCATGGCCAATCCACCTAACCTGCATGTCTTTGGACTGTGGGAGGAAACCGGAGCACCCGGAGGAAACCCACGCAGACACGGGGAAAACGTGCAGACTCTGCACAGACAGTGACCCAGCGGGGAATCAAACCTGGGACCCTGGCGCTGTGAAACCACAGTGCTATCCACTTGTGCTACCCTGCTGCGGAAATCGGAAACTTTCCCTCAGAAAATTGTTGAAGCTAGGTCAATTAAAATTTTCTAAATTTAGATTGATACATTCACCAAGGTGGGTAAATCGAGTTGGGGTACAGGTCAGTTGTGACAGCAGAACAGGCTCAAGAGGCTGAATGATCTGTGTTTTTTTGTTGCTTTAGGATAGAAACTGAGTGAACATTATCGGCTTAATTTGGACTGTATTATTTAATAAAGAATTTATCTGAAAAATGCCAGTGCCCTGATTTCACAGATCTTCCACACTATCTCATATTGAAATAATGATAAATAACTCCTCAGAATTCCAAAATTTTCAAAAATGCACATTCTTCATTTACCCAATCTTGTCCAACATCTATTTAGCTCACTTAGTGAAGACTGTTCAGTATTGGGGCAGCACAGTAGCGCCGAATATCTACTAGGGCCCGGCCCGCGATGTTCTGTTGCCAACTGGCCAAATCCCTGATGGTGTGGGACTCATGTGGTCTCACCATCCGGGATCTTCACGTAGTGGCTGCGGACTCAGTCCATGGCCGCCATAGTGGGGGGAGGGCCGATCCGAGACGCGCGAGAGGCTGATGCAGGGCACTACTTTGCCCATCCAGGTCCATGGGTTGAGTCTGCCATGGAGCACGGCGCAGCCACCGCAGGCCGCCACCGTGCGCATGAGCGACCTCTGACCTGGAAGTGCTGGGGGCCATATCAGCAGATAGAGCTGCGAGCTCTATGACGACTCCCTACTAGCCCCTAGCAAAATGGGGAATCTGTGGCCTTTTGACACCAGTTTTCCTGGCGTAAAAGACCACAGTTTTTGCGATGGCATGGGGACTTAGTCCCAAAAATGGAGAACCCAGCCCGTTGTCTTCTCTTGGGGCCTGACATGACTTCACCCTCCCTGGCAAATTTGGGACAATTAAGTCCAGACAGGTCTGGAGGTGAGGGCCCATAAGGGATTGCGTTGGTGTGACGCCCATGGTAGCATGGGGAATCATATTATACGTGGAGAGAAAGTTGGCCAGCCTCTGACATTAAGGGAGACCCGATTGCCTCTTCATGGCACTCTTAAAAAGTTGTCACATCTCTCTGCACCACCGCATTTGAAGTGGGATGATAGGGGCCTGTTTTGGTACTGTGGACTCCATTCGCCTGGACAAAGTGTTTGAACTCCTCTCCAGGGGAAAGCAGTGCCATTTAGGGGAGGCCTTGGTTGAGAAATATCTGGTGAAAGTCTTCTAAGGTGGCCACCAAAGTCGTCACTCTCACCTCTTGAATGGACAACTATTTTGAATGAGTATCTGCCAAGATGAGGAACATTCTGCCCAAAATGGGCCTGAAAAATCCACGTACACTCTGTCTATGGCCGACCAGGCCACTCCCAGGGGTGTTGGTTGGCTCAGTGGGCAACTGAGAAATTGGTGGATTTCTTGTCGGGATAATTCACGAAACAGCGACAAGTGGTTACTGATAATTTGAGTAAAGCCATTGAGGGGGTTGTGGTATCTGTTCATGTGATCATGGACAGATTGGATCAGCAGTTAGAGATACAGGTGATGATGATTAAGAAGTTGGAGGAGGCGTTCAGTGATCACAGTAATCGGATTGTCTCGTTGGAGGTAGAGATGGCATTGTTGGCGGGGGAGCGAAAGATAAATGCCAAAGTCAATAACCTGGAGAACCGCTCCAGACCTCAGAATTTAAGGATCATTGGCCTGACAGGGTCTGGAAGGTACAAGCGACATGGACTATGTACCTAAGATGTTTGGGAAGTTGGTGGGGTAGGGGTTCCTGAGTTGGACCGGCCCATCGAAAGTTGAGATGGAAGTCCAGATGAGGCGATAATTGTCTGGTTCCACAGGTACTTGGATAAGGAGCGGGTCCTGAGATGGGTGAAGGATACTTCAGAATGTAGATGGGAGGGCCACCCCATCTGGATATATCAAGATGCGGGGGAAGGGTTGGCAAGAAGACACGTGGCATTCAATAAGGCCAAGGTGGCCGTCTATAGAAGCAACATGCGTTTTGGGATGTGTACCCAACATCTTTGTGTCAGAGACAGAGATTATTGTTACAATGCACAGAGGAAACAAATGACTTTGTTAATAAACATGGACTGGGGGGAATTGAAAGCTTTGAAGTCTGTGATCATTTTTGTTTCGAGGCTCTTGAGTTCTCCTGTATTTAAAAAATATATCCTTTTGTTTTGTTGTATGTGGGATGGTTGTAAAGTGGGGAAGGGCGTATTGTTGTAATGGTTTGGGGGGGGGGGGGGGTTTCACACGAGGTAGGAGCCACCTAGCTCCCACGTTTGCCAGTTAACGGGAGCAGGGTGGAGACGATGGCTGCAGCTGGAAACCTATGGTGGGGGGAGGGTTCCTTTGTTTCTTATCGTAACAAGCTTGGGTTTCTGGTGTTTGTTTTGTTGGGGGTGGGGGGGGGGTTCAAAAGGGTGGGTTTTGGTGGTTGTTTATCTGGTATTCCGGGAGGGCGGGGCTAGTTTGTTGACGTGCAGGTTCCTTTGTGTTTGAACTGGTTGGAATGGATGTGATGGTGGCCAACTTGGGTGGGCCTGGAATTCTCACAGGTCATGGTCCCGCAGGACAGATTCACGGAAGGGATGTGACTGATCCTAGGATGGGGGGGGGGGGGGGGGGGGGGGGGGGGGCGGGGGCGGAGCAGAAGCCTTCTGTCCAGTTGGTTATATGGCATGTGAAGGGGTTAAATGGCCTAGTTAAAAGGTCCTGGGTTTTTGCCCATTTGAAAAGTTTGAGGACTGATGTGGCCTTTCTACAAGAGACTCATTTGAGAGATAGGGGTCAGACAACGCTGCAGAAGGGATGAGTTGGACAAGTGTTTCACTCTAGCTTTGATGCCAGGACACAGGGGATTGTATTCTTCATTAATGAGAGGATGGTTTTTTTCAGCGGTCAAAATGATGGGACTCAGGAGGGAGGTATGTGACAGTATGTGGGATGTTAGGAGGCACGTTAGTGGTTTTGGTTAATGTACGTGCACCCAATTGAGATGACACATAAGTTATTCTGAGGGTGCTGGTGTCTATTCCTGATGTCAATATGCATCAGTTAATTCTGGGGGGGGGGGGGGGGGGGGACTTCAATTGTGCGTTGGACCCTAGGCTGGACAGGTCAAGTCCCAAGTCCGTCACTATGTCGGCGGTGGCAAAGGAACTGTTAGTGTTCATTGAACAGGTCTCCCCCCATGGAGATTTAAGGGGGGGCAGCCCCTTGGAGATTTAGACATCTGAGTGATAAGGAGTTTTCTTTCTTTTCTCATGTTCATTGGGTTTACTCCTGGATAAATTTTTTGTGTTGAGTAAGTCTTTGATCCCCGGGGTAAAGGTGGGGGGGGTGACAGTAATATAGGATCATGCCCCATATCGTGTGGATCTGTTGTTGGAGCCGGGCTGTTCTCAGTGACCCCCCCATGGAGGTTGGACACGATGTTGCTTGCGGAGAAGCGTTTTCGCGAGTGGATTTCTGGTGCTATTAGGGAATATGTGGAGTTGAATAAGAATAGGGAGGTCTTGCCCTCCATGCTCTAGTAAGCATTGAAGGCAGTTATTAGGCTTGAGATAATTTCATATAAGCTATTTGGGATAAATCTAGGAGGGTGGAGGGCAGAGGCTCGTGGACTCTATTCTGGGGGTGGACGGCCGATATTCGAGTACTCCAATGCCTGAGGTTTTAGCAGAGAGAAAGAAATTACAGAGTTTTTGTCAAATGGGGAAGACAGTGAGCCACTTTGATGCAAGAGAGGGACATTCTATGAGTTTGGGGAGAAGGCCAGCTGCTTGTTAGCTCACCAACTGAGGCAGCAGGCTGCCTCCCGGGAGACAGAGCAGATCAGGGACTCGAATCGGGGGTTGTTTCTGACCCAGAGAAGGTCAATGAGGTGTTTGAGACCTTTTACTGTGGGCTAGATCAGTCTGAGACTCCAGAGGTGGAATCAACTAAGGGACAATTTTTAGATGAGTTGATCTTTCCGGAGGTGGAGCGGGATAAAAGGCAGGGGTTGGAGGTGCCGATTGGGCAGGAAGTGATCTTGAACTGTATTTGTCTAATGCAGATGGGATAGGCGCAGGGTCTGGATGGATTCCCTGTTGAGTTTTATGAACAGTGTGCTGGGTTGCTGGTTCTGTTTATGTAAGAGACGTTCAACGACTCTTTGTCTCAATTGGTACTGTCAGCCACGCTGGTGCAGGCATTGATCTCTTTGATCTTGAAAAAGGAAAAGGATCCAATGGAGTGTGGGTCGTACTGACCTATTTCTTTGTTAAATGTTTTTTTTTGTTTTAAAGGACAATTTAGCGTGGCCAATCCACCTACTCTGCACGTCTTTGGGTTGTGGGAGTGAAACCCATGCAGACACAGGGAGAATGTGCAAACTCCACACTGACAGTGACCCAGAGCCGGGATCGAACCTGGGACCTCGGCGCCGTGAGACAGCAGTCAGTGCTAACCACTGCGCCACCGTGCTGCCCTTTCTTTGTTAAATGTTGATGCAAAACTTTTGGCTAAGGTACTGCCAACTTGTTTGATGCCTCATCTGCCGGGGATGGTTTTGGAGAACAGATGGGGTTTATTAAGGGATGGCAACTGTCAGCCAACATTAGGAGGCTCTTGAATGTGGTTCTGTCACTCTCCTTAGTGGCCGAGCCAGAAGTGATTACATCGATGGACGTGGAGATGGTGGTTGATTGGGTTGATTGGAGGTATTTTTTTGAGGTTATGGAGCACTTTGATTTTGGGCCGAACTTTATATCCTGTGTTAGGCTTTTGTATAAAGCTCCCACTGCGAGTGTCACTACCAATGTCCTGAGCTCAGGCTGCTTTGGATTGAACAGAGGTACGAGGCAGGGGTGCCCATTATCCTCGCTGCTGTTTGCTTTAGCAATCAAACCATTGCGCTCAGATCGTCTTCTAATAGAGGGGGATAGAGCGGGGAGGGAGGGAGTGAGTATAGGTCCCTGTCAGCGGATGATTTGTTGTTATACATTAGAGATCCTCTCTCCAATGTGGGGAGATAATGAAGATGTTCACAAGGTTTGGTTCTTTCTAGGGTATAAGATAAACCTTAGCAAAAGTGAATTTGTTCCAGTGAACCCCTTGGGGAGGGGAGCTGATCTAGGGTGGCTGCCGTTTTGTCCAGCCAGGACTAGAATTCAGGTAGCTCGTTCCATAAACTTAGCTTTGCCAGTCTTCTTGATTGGGTAAAGGCAGATTTGAAAAGATGGGATGCCCTTCTTTTGACAGGAAGAGTCCAAACGGTTAAAATTCTTCCTAGGTTTTTGTTTCTGTTTCAGTGTCTCCCAGTCTTTCTTTGGTAGGGTCAATAAGTTAAAAGTACTTTTGTTTGGGTGGGCAAGACCCCTCTGGCGGATCTTTTTTGCAGAGGCATAGTCATTTGGGGTGTGTTGGCAGTACCTAATCTGCTGTGTTATTACTGGACAGCAAACATAAGAAACAGGGGTGTTTAAGTATCCAGGCTCTACATGGGGATGGATGCAAGAGGCTTCTTGTATTTGAACGAGATTGAGGGCTCGTGTTACTGCCACTCTCCCGTTCTCTCCGGTGAGATTGTTATTGAGCCCAGTGATAAAAGCCTCTTTGAGAATCTGGAACCAATTTCGGTAACATTTTGAATTAGGCTCTATGTCATTGTTGGCACCAATCTGTAGCAATCAAAGGTTTGTGCCATCTGTTCCAGATTCAATGTTCAGGGCATGAGAGAGGGAGGAGTTAGACAGGTTTAGAGACCTGTTTTTGGAGGCTAGGTTTGCAAGGTTAGAAGAGATTTCCGATAAGACCCAGCTTCCGAGAGGGACCGTATTTAGATATAGAACATACAGTGCAGAAGGAGGCCATTCGGCCCATCTGCAGGTGCGGGACTTTGTGTAGAAAGAGCTTCCTTTGTTTCCCCTGGTGTCAATGCCTTAGCATTTGGACAGGGCTCAGTCTTTGAATGAGTTAGGGAAGGGAAAGACCTCAGACATTTATTGGCAGATGTTGGTGATGGAGCGGGCTTCTTTGGAGGAAGTAAAGGGGATGTGGGAGGATGGGTTGGGGGTAGGCTGGGGGTTGGGGTGGGAAGTGGAGCGAAACTCTGCATCGGGTCAACTTCACCTCCTCTTCTGCAAGGTTAAGTTTGATACAGTTTAAGGTGGTGCATAGGGTCGTACTTGACTAGGGCACGAATGGGTGGGTTCTTCTCGGGGGTGAAGGCTAATATGAGAGATGTTCTAGGGAGCCGCCGAACTATATGCATATGTTTTGGTCTTGCCCCAGGCTGGCAGATTTTTGGGTTTCTTTTTTTGGAACAGTATCAGGGATTCTGGGTGTTAGGGTGGAGACGTGCCCGATGGTGGCCATCTTTGGAGTTTCAGACTTGTCAGAGGTAAAAAAAGAACTAAGGGTCATGGTTTAAAAATAAGGGGTTGCCCATTCAAAACGAAAATGAGACACAAAACAAATGTCAAAGGGATGAGTCTTTCGACCTTTCTTCGAGAGAAGGTGGAAGCACAGTCTTTGAATATTTTTACGGCAGAGGTGGATAGATTCTTGGTAAGCAAGGGGTGATAGGTTGTGGGGGAGTAGGTGGGATGCAAATTTGAGGTTCCCACCATTAATCAATGGCGAAGCTGGCTCGAGATTCCGAGCAATCTACTCCTGTTCCTTGTTCATATGTCATAGAATTCTGAAGTAACATGCGTGACCAGCTCCTCGGGCAGCGCAGGCACAAACAGGATGGCGTGGATCACCGGAGGGATGCTGACATGGTGGTTACTGTAATGGGCCAGATGTAAAGTCTCGCCCACGATGTGCTTGAAAATATCATTCACAAATGATGATCATGATGCTCACAGCCTTAGGAAAACCTGCAGGTCAAGTGACTCCTCAAACATCTGTTTTCTTCAACCCCTGGCTGACACTGTATTTAAGGCTATTTTGGCATGCCACCAGAAAATGGCCCAAGGGTAGATGATGTGTGCCAACAGATTACCACCTCGGGTAAATGATCTTGTAGCCACCTGGGTTGGCCACTTCCTCACACAAAATGGAAGAACGCAAAGGATACAGGGAAAAATGGACAGTTGCAAAGAGACAAGCAGTTTGCAGAATCCCCTGTGTATTCTGGGTGCTAAAGAAACCAGACAGCATTGTAACTAACAAGTTTGCATATTAATGAAGCGATTCCCGGTGATTCCCGGGCACAATAGACACAACAGTTAACTGCAATCGCTACATTCTATAGAAGGTCAGACTTCTCGGCGCCAAAGGGAGTCTGAAACAATAAGCCCCAAGGACCGCCCAGTGATCAAGGAACAGCCCCGTTATTGGGGAAATTCAAATCAATCGATTGGGAAGAGACCCAATCGATTGAAAGTTTATACAGGGTCGGCCAGAAGGGCGCGAAGCCCCTGGGACCTATAAAAATCAGGTCCCAGGACTGATTCTTTCTTCTTGACCAGCCGGCCCTCCCAGCAGAACACCTTTGCAGCAGAAGACCTTGAGAAGGAGAGGCCTGGTCAGCAGCCGCCATCAAGTAAGTGTCAGACAACGCACGCTACAAGAGTATACACTCCTGACCCCTTTAGTCCACACCAACTGGAAACCTGCGGACCCAGTGCAGAGCAAGAGGCCATTGTTCCCTGATCCGGCAGTTCCCTTATTCCAGATAAGTATTGGCCTATTAGTGGTAGGAATAGTTCAGTCTTAGTATTATATGCATGAGTAGTAAATAACTGTGCTATAATAAACGTGTCTTGTTTTGAACTTACTAACTGGTGTATTGAGTCATTGATCTGAACTTGAACTTGAATCTTGTGGTGGTATCATAACGATACCTGGCGACTCCAGAGCTAAATAATAAACAGAGCCAATTGAGTGCAAAGCATACTCACCCAGAACGAGCAACAATCTGCCCAACAGATTACCAGCCAGGGTAGATGATCTTCCCCAACTGATTACCACCGAGGATACGTGAGCCACTCCAATCGATTACCCCCAAGGGCAGATGATCCACTCAACCAAATTACTAACCAAAGTGGTTGATCCACCCTGTGGAGATTACAGTCCAGGAAAATGAAATGCAAAATCTATCGCTATTATATTGCAATCATGGACTCGCATGCAAAAATAAACTCTGAAGCAAGAAAACCATAAGGGAAGTGGGGAAATATATTTTAATTGCGCAGATGTTGTGTTCAAGTTTATATTATGATGACCTACCCACAGGAACTGAAGTGTCGGTAGGTGGGAGCTCTCCCTAGCAGAGCCTCATAGTCAGCATGTAAGAGCTGCCAACGAACCCTAAGTAAACTGTTTAAGGTGTTGGTCCTTAGTCATTGTTCCCATTCAACCCAGAAACTTGATACATTGCCTGAAAAGATTGCTCAAATTTGTTCAAAGAAAGTCAAACGTGCTTCCCAACCCCACCATTCATGAGAAAGATTCATTAATTTAATCTCCTGGGCAGAAGAGACCCAGCTAGTGTCACAGTGAGCAGTGATTGACATAGATCCACTACAGTGCAGAAGGAGGCCATTCGGTCCATTGAGTCTGCACCGAGCCTCTGAAAGAACACCCTAACTAGGCCCACTTCACCATCCCAGCCAAGAAGACGGCACTGCAGCAATGGTGTACTGTGCCTGTCCACCCCAACCCTACTGCTCTCCCCATGGCCACCTCCCGCTACTCCCCACCACCCTGGCAGAAGTCCCCGCCCCCCCCCCGTCCAGCTGCATGACTGTCAGCAAATCACTACAGACTCACTACAATGCCATTCGGAGGCCATTTGGTCCATTGAGTCAGCACCAAACCTCTGAAAGAGCACCCTGTGGTGATGTTGGACACTTTCCGAATGCCCCCTCTCTCCCTCAACAGCCACGGTGCCTGTTTCACGATTTTAAAAACCACAAGTGAACCTCGTCATCAGGAATTCGCCCCAATGGAGGCAGAGAATCGCGGCGGCCCCGGAGAATACTGGGTCAGGCCCGCTAATGATATGCCAACTATGTTTACTGTACGGGCGTTCTGGAATGCATTGACATCGCTGTCGAGGCACCGGAGAATTACGATTTGGCGAGAAAGCGCCGCCAGCTACGATTTCGGTGTCAAAACCGATTCTCTGCATAATCGTGTTTTGTGATTCCAATGTCAGCCAACGGAGAATCCCGCCCATTAGAATTATCAGCACTGATTAGGCACAATGCATATCACTATTCTGCCACCTATGCCTTTAGGAATGTTCTATGCATGGAAGGTAGGGCCCTTTCTTTCTGTGAATACTTGAAAGGATTTATGACTCTATGAAAACCGACCCTCAAATGTTAACATGCAAAGAGCCGTAATTTATCAGAGACTGATTTAAAATATTTTCACTTTATTATAATCAACATAACTATTTATTTGGAAATGTGCAGTGTATCATTAATCTCTCAGCAAACCCCATAGACATTCAGGCTGCTAGAATCAGAAAATTAACCTTGAAATGATTACAAAGGCCCAGATAATAAAATGTAAAATGCTGATCAATACTGCAATATCACACAGGATCCAAATATCCTACAATATTGATTGAATAATCCGTTACCACTGTATTGACTCCTGCCTTTACTCCCAAATGCCTGTTTCAAACTATTTCCGAGATTCCTGATAACTTTGCATCATGTCAAACGTGATCAATTACAATAGAATCCTGTTCTCAGTTCAAAGTTGATATTGATCCTCTGAGAAGCTGCATGACCTTCAGCTCCAGCACACACCGCAAACGCTTCTGTTTACACAAGAACTTTACTTTGACTTTTTGCTGCAAACCTGATTCTGCTTTCAGTTTAATATTTACACCAAACACCACACTTGGTGGTGAGTTGAGGACATCCCTGTTGAATTATTGAAGTTTAATGAAGCCCAAAAATAGAATATGCAACAAACATTTACCCCGTAACAATGTCTTTGAGAGGCATCCAAAACGCACATTCGAGCTTTATACAACTTCTCCGTTCGAGGTCGAGTCATAACCAATGCATGATAAATCTGAGATGATGCTAAATCAGAATCCAACTATGAACGCCAACGAGAATGGATTGCTAACAAAACACTTTATATTTTCAGAGTCACAATTGGCTCCAATCAACAAAAAGTGATAGCGTCAGTCACCTGTTATGGTAATGGTAAGAGAGCTGACTTCATGACCAGATGTCCCTGCATTTAGGTTCAAAAGATACTTGTCACGCCAATCAACCTGCCACAGTGGAGGTGACTTTCATCACTGCTTTGGCAGTAGACCAGATGAAACAGCTGGTGAGAACAGAATGATACACAATATGCAGGCAACCTGTCAATTGATTACAGAGCTCCCTTAGTAGTGGTTAAGGAGAAATTCATGGCTTGTGTCAATTTTCTTCCTCCATTCCCCAGCCATCCCACCACCTTCCTCAACCTTATCTACTCAATCTGCCTGGGAGACAAATAACACATTATCAAGCAAATGTATATCAGAAAAAAGTGAGATCCTGGGTGCGATTTAATGAAAACATTTCCAATTGTCATTCTGGGCGCAATTGGCGGGATGTTTCGCGATGACTCAACTGAGGCTGAGGGTCTCGACATCACGTCCCAGTCACTGAGTGACGTGTCCCATATGCAGGTGAACATTGCCCAGGTACTGCAGAACATGCCAGTCGCTGAGGGACATGTCCCATACACAGGTGGACATTGCCAAGGTGCTGCAGAGTGTGGGCCAGTCACTGAGGAGCATCGCTGAGGACATCAGCACCATGGTACAGACAACAGGGAGGCACCAGGACTGGCAGAGGCAGATGATGCAAAGGCCTCTGGAGCTCACTCCTGCTGTCTCTCCATCCCATGGAGACCCCTAGGGCCCCACGAGCACCAACAGGGAGGAAAATGTGTTGGAGGCCACCACAGGCCCTGTCACCAAGGAGACAATGGTGGTCTCCAGTTCTTCCGACACGCCCCCCAACCAGCACATCTTAAGGGCAGTGGGCAGAACAGGGTGGCACAGCGATGCCAGTGACAACGGTAAGTCGGCAACGGCCCTCCAGCTACAGGTCTTCCAGAGGAAGTCCACCAAGGGCATCAAAGGCCTCAGGAGGCTGAAAGAAGCAGGTTGCCTGCACTTTTGATCTGCATTCTGGGGACATACCTAGGCTTAACAGTAGACCACACAAAATCAAGAAGATTAAGGATCACTGAGTGGGCATGAGGGTGGGGTTTGGTCACAATCTGTAGCTTGGGGGAATGGAAATGTACAATGTTCACTATTAAAATATGTGACACCTGATACATGTGAAGCCACTGTCACGTTAACCTTCACAGCAAGTCTGCCTGCAACCCCATCCCTGTTGCCCTCTGCTCCCCTCAACCCTCCAGCCCTCCAATCACAGTGGTCACAAATCAAACTTGCCCCCCATTCAAACACCTGTTCAGAGGATGGGTGTGAGCATGCCATCAGCAGAAAGACAGAAGTCAGACTTCAAAATAAACTGAGGAGCCCAGAGCTTACCTCACCACAAGTGATCATTACTCTCCTATCTTGTTATTGACCCGCTGAGTGCTGAGACAGGCCCATCACCCTGGGGTGATGTTACACAGACCTTGGGACAGTGGAACAGGGTAGTGTGGTGTGGTGGTGGTGGGGGGGGGGGGGGGGGGGGGGGGGGGTCGGGTCGGGGAATGGGGGGAGCAAGGAGGAAAATGAGGGTAAGAACGGGAATGGGGGTAAGGGGAGAAGGAGGAGAATGGAGAAGTGAGCTGACGGTCAACGCCTCATCCTCTGAGAAGCGGACAAGGATGGGTGCCTTCCTGGTCCTCCGGGCATGCTGGACCCTTGCCGCCTCCTGTTCTCCACCCTCCAGCTCCTCCTGCGCCCCACCCTGGGCTGGTGCACCGTCCCCTCATACAATTCCCCGCCGTTACATTTCTCTTCAATCTGGCTAATGAGATGGAAATTAATGCAAATTGGGGTTAATGATATTTGGGCAAGATCTGGAACTCACCATGGAGAGCGGGCCAGTTAGATTGCAAACTGATTTGCGCCCAGCACAAATCTCGATTTTGGCCTTTGAACCAATGTACTCAGATCCACACCAGGTGCAACGCGGTGGTTAAATCGCACGCCGGGTCTCCTTAATCTGCTTTACTGCAACATTCTTTTTCCTCCACATATTTCGATGTTGCAGCTCGGTGATTCATGAACAAAACCTTCTATCTGACTTCTTCACACAGCAATGACATCTGTCAGATGTAGACTAAATATTCCATAATCGATGGAAACAGCTGGATGGGATACAGATGCAGCTAAATCACAGTGTAAATGTGTACTTTACTCTCGGCCGGTTTCACTTAATTAACTTCATGGGCGTTGGTAAATTGTTTTACTGTGATGAAGATGCAAGAACTCTAGATATTGACCAGTGTCATGAGAACACACTGTACTCTGCCACTGGTGTAATCCCATTAAAATACATTAGTGTCTTTGTACAGGTGACAGTTAAACATGAAACATCTTTTCAGGAGCCTGAAAATCAGCACTGGCCTTCCACTCATTGCAAAACCCTTGCAGGGGATTGTCAATGGTGATCAGAGCACAGACAAAAACTGGAACAACTTGCACAAACCATCTTCAAAATATAAACACCAGCAGAAACAAGTGAATAACACTGCCTAGGACTGCCTGAATTGTATTTCTTTTAACAGTATTGCGTTCATTTTGTTTACTTGCAGCAAAGGTGGATGCCCAATTTTACTGGGGCAAGTATGCAAGATATTCCCGTTATAGACTATAAGACCATAAGATTTCGGAGCAGAATTAGGCCACTCGGCCCATCGAGTCTGCTCCACCATTCAATCATAGCTGATATTTTTCTCATCCCCATTCTCCTGCCTTCTCCCCATAACCCCTGATCCCCTTATTAATCAAGAACCTATCTATCTCTGTCTTAAAGACACTCAGTGATTTGGCCTCCACAGCCTTCTGCGGAAAAGAGTTCAACAGATTCACCACACTTTGGCTGAAGAAATTCCTTCTCATCTCTGTTTAAAAGGATCTCTTTAGTCTGAGATGGTGTCCTCTGGTTCTAGTTTTTCCTCCAAGTGGAAACATCCTTTCACATCCACTCTATCGAGGCCTCGCAGTATCCTGTAAGTTTCAATCAGATCCCCCCCCTCATCCTTCTAAACTCCAACGAGTACAGACCCAGAGTCCTCAACCGTTCCTCATAAAACAAGCTCTTCATTCCAGGGATCATTCTTGTGAACCTCCTCTGGACCCTTTCCAAGGCTAGCACATCCTTCCTTAGATACGGGGCCCAAAACTGCTCACAATACTCCAAATGGGGTCTGACCAGAACCTTATACAGCCTCAGAAGTACATCCCTGGTCTTGTATTCTAGCCTTCTCGACATGAATACTAACATTACACTTGCCTTCCTAACTGCCAACTGAATCTGCACGTTAATCTTAAGAGAATCGTGAACAAGGACTCCCAAGTCCCTTTCTGCTTCTCATTTCCTAAGCATCTTCCCATTTAGAAAATAGTCTATGCCTCCATTTCTCCTTCCAAAGTGCAGAACCTCACACTTTTCCACACTGTATTCCATCTGCCACTTCATTGTCCACTCTCCTAGCTTGTCCAAGTCCTTCTGCAGCCCCCTTGCCTCCTCAATACTACCGGTCTCGCTACAGATCTTTGTATCATCTGCAAACTTAGTCACCATGCCTTCAGATCCTTCTTCCAGATCATTCATGTATATTGTGAAAAGTTGTGGTCCCAGCACAGACCCCTGAAGCGCACCACTAGTCACCGGCTGCCATCCTGAAAAAGACCCCTTTATCCCCACTCTCTGCCTTCTGCCAGTCAGCCAATCCTCTATCCATACCAGGATCTTACCCTTAACACCATGGGCTCTTACCTTATTTAACTGTCTCCTGTGCGGTACCTTGTCAAAGGCCTTCTGGAAATCAAAATGAATCACGTCCACTGGATTTCGTTTGTCTAACTTCCTTGTTACTTCCTCAAAGAACTCTAATAAATTTGTCAGACATGACCTCCCCTTGACGAAGCCATGTTGACTCAGTCCTAATTTATCATGCACTTCCAAGTACTCTGCGATCTCACTTTAATAATATAGAACATAGAACATTACAGCGCAGTACTGGACTCTAAAATCTTACCAGTGACCGAAGTTAGGCAAACTGGCCTATAATTTCCCATTTTCTGCCTCCCTTCATAAACAGTGGTGTTACATTAGCCACTTTCCAGTCCTCTGGGACCCTACATGCCTCCAGTGATTCCTGAAAGATCACCACTCATGGCTCCACAATCTCCTCAGCTATCTCTTTTAGAACCCTAGGGTGTAGTCCATCCAGTCCAGGTGATTTTTCCACCTCCAGACCTTTCAGTTTCCCCAGAACCTTCTCCTTAGTGATGATCACTGTTTTGTTATGTGTTCGCTGTTGTACTTCTCCTCCTTCCAAATCTCTGTAATGTAGTCATTTGTCATTATATCATGTTTACATCAGAATCATGTTTTTCTGATATGAACCCTTTACTCTAAAATTCACACTCCCAAATTAATATTTAAATAAGTTTGCAGTATAAGGGTATCTGGCGAGGAAAGGATTAATGTGGGATGAGGAAACAATGCCACGCACATCATGATGTAAAGAGACACATAACCTGAGACTGGAATCAGTTGTGGACTGGGCAGAGATTAATGTAAGAGCAAGCAAGGATTTGTTTGGATTATTCCCTATATATATATATGCATAAGCATGTGTTCTCAATAAACAATTAATATTCAACTATACAGGACTCAAAATCTCTTTATGAGATCGACTGGACATTCAATATGATGCCAGTTAATGGAAAGCCCAGTAACAGAGAAGCTGGAACAGAAATTCAAAAGCTGAAAAATTAAAGGAACAGCATTCTGACCTGACTGAAAGCATCCAAAGTAATGACAGTGTCTGAAAGAAGCTCCATTGCAGAATTCCACTGTGCAGCTGAAGGCTCCACAAGATTTCATGGAGGTTCAATGTGAATGCCCACAGAGTGCAGAGTCAAAGGATCTAGTAGGGGTGTCCAAAATAATTCAGTTCGAAGACGGGACTAGTTTAAAAAGCTACTATGCTGTTTTTTAAAAAAAGGCATAGCAGCCCATTTCCCAAAGGGCCGAGGCCAACCTGGGTTCAGAACCGGCACCATACCACATGGTGGCTGTGTTCATTGCAAGAAAGAAATTGAATTGCAAGGTTGCAAAACCTCAGCCAAAGCTGGGAGTCCACAGTAATACATACAAAAATCCTCCAATATCACAGGGTAGGCCCAGAATAGTTAATTGAGTAAATCACCGCACAAAATTACAGACAAAGATATTGGGACCATCATTGCCTTGAGAGCCCACCAAAATGTGACAAACATGGACAGATGCTTTAACAAAACAGTTTCTGTGGCACCATCTTTACAACCTGCACAGCATTTAAGTTGTACTCCATTGAACTTTAAAGCAACCATGAACAACAAATCCATGTTCCTAGACCAATTTGGACTGATCCAAGGGCCAGACCAAACACAAAATTGGGGATTTAGTAAAAAAGATTCTGGAGATAAATTAAAGGTTAAGGATTAGATAAAAAGACAACAGATGAAGAAGTGAATACACTACTTTATTCAGTAGGTCCAACAGATATTATTGTGAGGCAAGGAATAAACAAATCCTCAGACAAGTTTGATGAAGTTCTCAAATCATTCAATATATATTTCAATATAAGAAGTAACAACATTTTAGATAGAATGAAATTCAACTAATATGTCCAACAGCCTGGAGAACTGGTTGACTCTTCAATAAATGAATTATACAGATTATCTGAAGGCTGTGGCCTTGATGACCTTAAGTCAGAACTTGTAAAGGACAGAACTGTTGTTGCAGTGGCAGACAATGTCCTAGGACTGACTGAGAAAGATCTGACACAAGAAAAGGTCATCCATGTAGATAATCTGAAATCTGCCAACAGCCCCAATTCTTTTTTTGGAATGTGGACATCTCTGTAAATGGTCACCTCACCCATTTAAAATTGGACACGGGACCCAGTGTTACAGTCCTCTTGGATAAAGGACTATAGCTGGTGCCCTCTGGCTTTGAATAACAGACACATCACTCTTCGGGCCTTGAGGAACTCGGGTTGCAGTCATAGGCATGATCCTAGAACACTAAGGTTTGGTAAAATGCCAGATATTCGAAGTCTGTGCATCATCCAAAGCCAATCTTTTTCTCTCTTGAAAAGAGATGTTTGACTGGGACTTCAGCTCTGAACTGTCTTCACTCTTCGCAGAACTAATTTGTCAAAGTTCTTTGCAGGGGGCAGAAGCTAATCTTTGGTCAGACCAGCCAAACCTCCAGACAATTACCCTTGTGCATCAAGTGAAAGACACACAGGAAAATGACAAGCAACAGAAGAATAAGCCCCAACCCCAGGCTCCATTTTTAAAAAAAATTCAGTTACGGGATGTGGGCCTCGCTGGCTACGCCAACATTTATTGCCCATCCCTCTTTGCCTTTCAGAAGATGGTGGTGAGTTGCCTTCTTGAAATGCTACAATACTTCAAGTGTAGGTACACCCACTGAGCTGTTGGAGAGAGAGTTCCAGGATTTTGCCCCAGCGACGTTGAAGGAACGGCAACATATTTCCAAGACACGGGAGTGAGTGACTTGGAGGGGAACCTCCAAGTGGTGGGATTCCCAGGTATCATTCTCTTGTCCTTTTAGATGGTAGTGGTTGTGGGTTTGGAAGGTGCTGTCTAAGGAACCTTGGTTAGGTACTGCAGTGCATCTTGTAGATGGTATACACGGCTGCCACTGTTTATCGTTGGTGTAGGGTTTGGATGTTTGGGGAAGGAAGAGTAATCAAGCGGGTTGCTTTGTCCTGGATGGTGTCAAGAGTCTTGAATGTTGTTGGAGCTGCACCCATCCAGGCAAGAGGAGTATTTTATCAACTCCTGACTTGTAGATGGTGGAGAGGCTTTGAGTGGTCAGGAGGTGAGTTACTCGCCATAGGATTCCTAGCCTTTGCCCTGTCTTGGTAGCCACAGTATTAATATAGCTAGTCCAGGTCAGTTTCTGATCAATGGTAACCCATAGGTTGTGGGGGATTCAGCGATGGTAATGCCATTGAATGTAAAGGGGCAGTGGTTAGATCCTCTCAAGGTTATTGCTGGGCACTTGTGTGGCGCGAATGTAACTTGCCATTTGACACCCAAGCCTGAATATTGTCCAGGTCTTGCTGCATTTGGACATGGACTGCTTCATTATCTGAGGAGTCGCGAATGGTGCTGAACATTGTGCAGTCATCCGCAAACATCCCCACTTCTGACCTTATGATGGAAGGGAGGTCATTGATGAAGCAGCAGAAGATGGTTGTGCCTAGCATACTACCCTGAGGAACTCCTGCAGTGATGTCTTGGAGTTGAGATGATGGCCTTCCAACCACCAGAACCATCTTCCTTTGTGCCAGATATGACTCCAACCAGCGGAGAGTTTTCCCTCTGATTCCCATTAACTCCAGTTTAGCTAGGGCTTTTTGATGCCATACTTGGACAAATGCTGCCTTGATGTCAAGGGCAATCACTCTCACCTCACCTCTGGCATTCAGCTCTTTTGTCCCTGCAGGAACCAAGACTGTAATGAGGTCAGGAGCTGAGTGACCCTGGTGGAACCCAAACTGAGCATCTGTGAGCAGGTGATGGCCAAGTAAGTGCCACTTGATAGCACTGTTGATGATTCCTTCCATCACTTTGCTGATGATGGTTGTCAGACTGATAGGGTGGGAATTGGCTGGGTTGTATTTGTCCTGTTTCTTGTGTACATTGTCGGGAAGGTGACAGTGTTGTAGCTGCACTGGAACAGCTTAGCTAGGGATGCAGCAAGTTCTGGAGCACAAGTCTTCAGGACATATTGCCGGAATATTACTAGGACTCATAGCCTTTGCTTTATCCAGTGCCATCAGTCATTTCTTGATATCACATGGAGTGAATCGTATTGGCTGAAGACTGACATCCGTGATGCTGGGGACCTCCGGAGGGGACCGAGATGCATCATCCACTTGGCACTTCTGGCTGAAGATTGATGTGAATGCCTCAGTCTTGTGTTTTGCACAGATGTGCTGGATTCCTCCATTATTGAGGATGGGGATATTTGTGGATCCTCCTCCACTCGTGAGTTGTTTAATAGTCCGCCACCATTTTTACTGCGTTTTAAAACATTCTACCACCTGGCATGGTGGGATTCAAACCCGGGTCCCCAAATCATTATCCTGGGTCTCTGGATTACTAGTCCAGTGACAGCGCTGTCACACTGCCTGTATACACCATTGCACAGAGAGGGCACCTCCAGCCAAAGCACAAAGCTGCAAGTCACAAGGAACAAGCGACCATCAACTTGCCAGAGCACACCTCATTGAGGTATGGCCATACAAGGGAAGAACACAGTGTTACAATAAAAGCCAAACTGCAAAGTGAGCCCATTGCTGAGAAAAACCCAAATTACAGGGAGAGACACCTTCAACTCCCACAGAGATCACGGTAGACCACAAGGAAAAAGAAAAATCAGGTTTGTACCGTGAATGAACGGAGCGAATACTCTTTTCAGTGAGATTGGGACAAGCCACTGGTCCCCAAACAGAACAAATGGGGAGTTGACAAAAAGACGTTCACTCCAAGGGACGGGAAAAGTGTATCAGAAGAAGACAACCAAGTGCCGGAAACACATACTGCAACCCAACTCCAAATCAACAAAGATTATCCAAATGAATAGAGTCTATTACTCCTCCAAATATGATGGGGTGAAGCAATATTGTTCGACGATGGTCTGCTTATTTTTTCGTTGTTCATTTTTGTCATGGGTAAAACAATAATGGCTGACAATATCATGTTGCACACGGCACTAGAGGACGATCTGAATTGGTTCATTCAGCCACGGATCCTGACACGCACATACAAATAATTATTTACTATAAATGTGACATGTCATAAATTACTCTTTGCAACATTACAAACACAATTGTAATTGTAACATTTCTAATTGCTGCCGCTGCAAAACAACAGTTGTCTGAGAATTGATAGCCATTTGCAATCGCTCCAAATTTAACTGGCTTGAAACAGCAATATTGGCATTTTATTCTGTAATAAACAATTTGAAGTTTTACACATTGTTGGATATCATAAATCGATATCTGTGTTCACTGTATACTTCAGAAACCAGATAAACCTGCTGTACATTGTTAAAAACACACTGCTTGAGAAGCTGAGATGCAGTGAGTCATGCAGCTTGTGGAATACCTTTGGAGATCGTACAGCTTCACAAATCTGTTGCTGATAATATAATCTCAATGACTACAACATGCAGAATATAATAAAATATTTCTATTTAAAGGAGACTGGTGGGGTGGAAATGCAAAGAAATCTGAACTTATCGGTCAGAAAGTTGTGTTAGAATATTTTTGTGACAATATACTTTGAAATTCAAGCAGTGTGTTAATTGTTTCAAATGTATCATGGGCGCGACTGGCTTCGTCACGCTCGACTTGGTGATGCAACGAGGCCTCTTGCAAGATTTGCGACGTTCGAAATGCCCAGCGATATGGATCTCACCATCATTGGTGTGATCCTGAGCAGCATATTTAAATTAGCCACAGGGTTCATTTAAATACATGTTCACCAGATTCTCCTGGCTCCCAGGACCTAACAGCGTACCAGGGAGACCTCACCAGGGTGCTGTTTAGCACTGGTCCACACAAACATAGACCCAGGCATAACGGCATCTGTGGTGGTCCTCCAGGAAATTCGAGTGGTCGGGCTCTGGGCAGGGTAGTGCCCTGATACTCCCGCTGGCATCAGAGCACCTGACACTTCCAGCCTGGCACTTTGGCACTGCCACCCAAGCACCCAGGCAGTGATATCCTGACATGCCAGGATGTCAGATTGGCACTGCCAGGCTGGCAGAGGCCCTGCCAGGATGCCAGGCTGACAGTTCCAAGGTTCCTGTGTGCTAGGTTGCCCATGCCTTTTCCCCACATTGAAGGACTTGGACAGCAGATGCATGGTAACATCACCGCTTCTAAATACTCCACGTCATACACCATGCCGACTGAACACTATATTGGGAGTGCTTTAACAACAGAGACTGTAGAAGTTCAAGAAGGTACTCACCACTCCCTTTCCAAGGGCAATTTGGGATGGGCAATAAATGCTGACCTTGGCAGTGATGCCCACATCCCATGAATGAGTTAAAAAAGTATTGCATCTGCTATTACTGAGAAGGGAGAGAAAAGTGGGCCACTGCCATGTTTCAAGTATACCATCCAGAAGGTAAACAAAGCAATGAATCAGGCTGCATTTCCAAATATATTCATCATCAATAGGACTGGCCCAAATGAAAAAAAATAGCTGCCCGAATCTTTGACAGATAAACTCTAGCACAGATGGCTGTTCAGCGTTGTTTTATCCTGATAGCTTTTCATTTGCTCCAGCAAGTAAAATAAAATTGATCTTTTTGTTTTACATTTAGAGTACCCAATTATTTTTTTCCAATTACTGGGCAATTTAGCGTGGTCAATCCACCTACCCTGCACATGTTTGGGTTGTGGGGGCGAAACCCACGCAAATACGGGGAGAATGTGCAAATTCCACACGGACAGTGACCCAGAGCTGGGATCGAACCTGGGACCTCAGCGCCGTGAGGCACCAGGGCTAACCCACTGTGCTGCCCGAAAATTAATCTTATAAACTACGAGAAATTCACAAATTTAAATTACAGCTTCAAAATATTTCCTCGAAAACGTTCTCAACTGGTTGAAAGTGCAATATCTCAAAGACACAGACAGTTTTCGTCATATTGTATTTCACAACGTCTTGCTTTCTGAATATTCATTTAAAAGTTAACATAGAGGAATATATATCCAAATGCACCACCTGATTTACCTCAAATGAAGGTTACCACAAAACATTGAGAAAATTTTGAAATCCACGGTGGAAATCTCAACAATAAACTTACGAATGAGATGTCCCATTCATTTGAACCCTTTCTCTACTTCACCTTCATTCATTATCATGCTTGTTACTAGTCCTGGGAGGTTTATGTAAAATTACACTTTAAGCCCATCGAGTAAATCACAATATCAATATGATGCAATTGGACATTTGAGTCTTGTTTCGTGTTTTTGTTTCCTTCCAATTCCTAACTTCAGAACAATTGCCGTGAATTAAGGAATCACATGTATTTTTTTAATATGCTATCAAAATAATTTACCAATTCAATGATCCAGGATAAATATAACTGATCCAGTGAATAGTATTTTCTTTATCTTCTTTCCTTTATATTGTTTCGCATAATATTATACACCATTAAAAAAATACAGTATTTCCGTGCTGCAGGCAAACAATAAGCAATCTGGGATTTGCTTTAATCTTTGTAGTAGCTTAGCAACAGATTCTTCATGGCATACAAGATGGCAATGTGCAGTATGAAATTTTCAAAATGATTTTGAGTAGACAAGGAAAACGCTACACAGCGATTGTGCTATTATTAGCGTTTTTAGGTGAGATTAAAAATCCTTTAATTTGTCACAAGAAATGTCGAGTTTATCGCCTCAAGGTTAGCTAAGTTTCTCCAGTAACAGTATCCAAGCAACGTGTAGATGGAAACATATAAGGAATGCATCCAGATATTTTTAATGTGATAATAATGATTTGATAGACTGAGCTTCACTGTAAACAACAGCTTCAATATATTTTGCAGACTCCCTCAACTTCCAGCCAGACGTAACTCAATATTTTGTCTTCGACATTATTGTTTTGGGTGTAACAATGGCCCACAGAATTAAGAGAAGTTATACTCAGAGCTATATTTTGTTTGGAAAAAGTGTGAAGGAAGAAATGCTTTGAAAATAAATTAGGGCTGGATTCTCCGATTCTGGGGCGCCGGTGTAGGAACGGTGGGGCTTTACGCCAGAAAAACTGGTGCAAAACGGCCACCAATTCCCCGTTTTGCTGGGGGCTGGCAGGTTGGCAGCAGAGAGCACTCGGCTCTCGTTGCCGGTATGCCCTGGAAAATTGCTGGGTCCATGGCCGTGCAACATGGCGGTAGCCAGTTGCGGATATTTCCCGCAAAATAGTCCCCCCTTCAGCCGGCTTGTCCGCACCGGACCACCCCCCACAGTGCCCTCAGCCCCGAATAATGTCCCCCCTGCCCGCAGATCGGCCCTCCCCCAACTGCAGTGGTGCTGGACTGATTCCGCAGCCGCCACGCCAAGTTCCCGACGACTGAGACCCGCGTCGTCAGGAACTCGGCCAGTCGGGGGCAGAGTATCAGGGGGCGGGACTCAGGCAATGACCTGAGGCCGTCGATACATGGCACGGCGTAGTCTGAGTACACCACTATGGAGGGGTGGAGCATCGCAAAAGAGGCGCCGCCCCCGATTTTGACGGAAACTTAGATTCTCCAGCTGGTCACCGAATGCAATTTTGGAGTCGGTGACCAGAGAATCCAGCCCCTGAACTTTTGCACAGCAAGTGCTTCTCCAAATGTTAATTTGCAGGCTCGGGAATAAGTATATTTTCAATTGTTTAACACCCAATTTCTGTAAAACTCCATCATTGGATGTCTGTAATGTAATTTCACAAACTGTACTATATGGAATGAATTTGGTACCTCATCAGCCGGTTTCACCTATTTCTTAAAAAGAGACATTTCACTGAAAAGCAAAGACATTGGCCGAAATTTCAAATCCCGGGTGGAGTGTGCATAGACTGAAGAATTCCCAACTCTGTGAACTCAACCTTGACAAATTGTGATTGCAGTTCTGATTTCCATTTGACAGGGTGGGGGGGGGAGGGTTGGGGGGTGCAGGGGATTGCCGGATTAGAGGTTGGACCTGCCAACTCCGGAATGAGCATACAGGCAGTTTGGGCGTGAGGCTTGCCTCTATGCATCGGAGCTTGGTTGAATATAATTCAGAACAAGTGTCATGTGAGAGTACCTTTAAGAAATAGGTGTTTATCAAATAGCTGTAGTGGATGTATCTATTAGAATGGTGTGTTTATCAAATAGCTGCAGTAATGTCAGAATGTGAGTGGAGCTGGGCTGCTTCTCCTTTAACTTTTGTTTTTGAGCTGGCAGCTACAGTGCGTGTTTAGTCTTGTGTTGTCAGAGTTGGAGCTGCATCCAGCCAAACAAGGTGTAATTTTGATCTCTCTCTGCATGAAAAGAATGTCTTCAGATCACTTGCGAATTTAAAAGAGATAACTGCTCTCAGTAGAGAATTTAAACCTGCTGTCTTTGTTAAAGAGGGTATTTGTCTTATGGATGTTGCTAGGAAAGATTAAGGGTTACTTATAGAGTACTGTATTCTTTGGGGAAAGTATTTGAGTTGATAGTCTAAGATGTTTACTGTGTGTTGGTAAAATGTTGACTGGATTCGTATAATAAACTTTGTTTTGTTTTAAAAGTACTTTAGTAGCTCTGTTGCATCACACCTGTAGAGTAGGCCCTTGTACTCCCTTTCACCAAAATCTATTGAAAATTGTGGGTCAGGTGAACTCCATGATACACCTTGGGGTTCTCTAAACCCTGGCCTGTAATACAAGAAATGGTGTTCCAGTCCTCACCCGTCAAGCCAACTGCCCCCCCCCCCCGCATTCACTCCCCATGACCATCCATTCTAACCTTGACCATCTCATACCCCCACCCACTCCCCACAGCCCCTCAAACTATGCCAACCCATGCCCCACTATTCACTCCCATGGCCCCTCATACCCACTTTGTCAACCCATTCCCTCCACCCACCCCCATGACCCTTCATACCCCCAGGCCAATTAATGCCTTCTAACCATCCCTACAGCCCCTCAGACCCTAATGCCCCACATCCTCATGGTTCTTTGTAACCCCCTATACCAACATAGTCGCAACTCTTGTCAACTCATGCCCCTTACCCTTTGCCATTATGTCCTCCACGCTACTTCACCTAATATCCACCATGAGCAAAGCCCAGGAGCCATGTTGACATAAAACAAAGTTATGTGCATATTGATGTAATCACTATTTAAAGAAAAAACTTTAATTGATTCACTGTGATAAGGTTAGTTTACAAAATCAATCATTGCAGCACAAGTCCTATAAGGATAACCCTCAGGCTTATGTCAAGAGACAGGATGAAATATCAAGCATCTTTTATTTAAACTCCAGACTAGTTTTCAAATTTAAAGCCCAGCCGAGTTAAATCCAAAGACAGATTTAACAGTTCCAATGAGTTTTAACAGTTCCGATGAGTTTTGACAGTCGCAATAAGATTTGACAGTTCCAATAAGTATATGCACTTTTTAAGCAGAAACAGGGTTAAATTTAACAATCCCAAAGAGATTCTTACCTCTCCTAAAGGATGCCTTGCTTCCCCCAAAGGTGTCCAGGAACTGTGGACAAATGGGTTCCTTACCGCTCTAAAGCAGTATCCTAGCTGTCCAAACAAATCCACCATGTTCAGACTAGCTCTTACGTGTTCTAATCTGCACAAGTTAGGTTTCACAGTCCAACCCTACCAATATCCCACTTCAGTGGAGGTAGCTGGTGATTTAAATGACAAGCTGCCTTCTTATCTGATGCATGGACAAACCCGGCTCGATCCCTACAAATATTGGAAGTTCACTGTTCAAGATGGGATTTAGGATTTCTAGACTATTCCACCATTTCTGTCATGATAGAGACTCTCCATCTTGTAAACTAACCTTATCACAGTGAATCAATTAAAGTGTTTTCTTTAAATAGCGATTACATCAATATAGCTCTCGGTCGTGGCAAAAATCTTGGCAATGGACTTAAAATGGCTGCCAATTTGCACCTGTGTGGCCACAGTCCATTTTATGGGAGATGTTGAGATGTTGGGTCTATGAAGGCCCCAACAAACAATGGCCTCCCTGGAGATGTGCAAAACCTTCTCCCTATCTCATCCAAATGCAAGAATGAACTACTCAGGGATTAATTCAGGAGTTAATCACAATCACTAAGAGGAACTGTGTCAGAAATGAACTGACCAACTCCCTTTTGAAACATACAATCAACATGGAGAGAGGTCACCTGATGCAATATGTGTGTGGATGCTTGAATTCGGGATTTGGCAGAAATATTCGAGCTGCTCAAAAGAGCGGCTGTCTCGGACCACCTTCCCCCAACCTCTAACAAACATAATGTTCCATTTAAACTTTGAACCCTCTTCTGCTGAATTGTCTACATAACTACAGTAGACTCTCTACTGAGACCATTTGATTTCTAAAACAGTGATACCTGGGGGTGCAGGTGGCGGGGGACTGGGGTGGGCTCCGATGGTATCATTTTAGTAGTTTGTAGGTGAGGAAGGTGAAGGCCGATTTGGCAAGGTGGGACAACCTCCTTTTGTCATTGGCAGGCAGGGTGCAGGCAGTTAAAATGAATTTGTTACTGCAATTTTTGTTCCTACTTCAGTGTTTGCTGGTCTTTCTACTAAAACCCTTCTTCGAGGAGGTGGACAGATTGATCTCCTTGTTTATTTGGGCGGGGTGGGGGGGGGAAGGTGGCCAGGATTAGGAGGGTGGTCTTGCAGAGAGGGCGGCAGGAGGGGGGGGGGGGGCTTGGCCCCCCAAATGTACTGTACTATTATTGGGCGGCGAATGTGGAGAAAGTGCAGCGCTGGACTGAGGAAGGGGGAGACCTGATGGGTTAAGATGGAGGAGGGCCCGTGTAGGGGGTCGGGGTATCGAACGCTGGCAATGGCACTGCTTCCGATGGCTCAGGTAAAGTAGTCGATGAGTCCAGTGGCGGTGGCCACTTTGAAGTTCTGGAGGCAGTTTAGGCAAAACCTTAAGCTGGGGGTTGGGTCAGGGGAGATGCCAGTTAGAGGGAATCATGGGTTCAAACGGGAGAGGATGGATGCAAGGTTTTGGAGTTGGGGCGAGAGGGGGATTAAGGAAATGAAGGATCTGTTTCTTGGGGACCGATTCGCGAGCTTGGAGGAACTGGGAGAGAAGTACGGGTTGGCGCAGGGGGAAGGGTTTAGTTACCTGCAAGTTCAAGATTTTGCAACAAAGGTTTTCCCGACTTTCCTGATAGCGCCGGCCTCCTCATTTCTGGAGGCGGCTCTGTCAGTGGGGGTGGGAGAAGGGGATTGTATCGGCGATTTATGGGAGGATCCTGCTGGAGGATAGGGTGTTGATGGAGAGGATTAAAATGCAGTTGGAGGAAGAGTTGGGAGGGGTGATGGAAGAGGGACTGTGGTGTGAGGTGCTGTGAAGGATGAATGCCTCATGTGCGAGGTTGGGGCTGATACAGTTGAAGGTCGTGTATAAGGCTCACCAAACAAAATAAAAGATGAGACGGCTGTTTGAGGGGGTGGGGAATGTTTGTGAGCAATGTGGGGGGGGGGGGGGGGGGGGGGGGGGGAGAGATGAGGGCCCAAACCATGTTTAATATTTTGGTCCTGCCCAAAGGCTGCAAAGGTATTGGCGGGAGGTATTTAGCACAATCTCAGGGGTTTTGCATATGGATACAAAGCCAGCTACCCTAGAAGCCATTTTCTGGGTGTCGCCCAAGTTGCAGGCGGATGTGGGGGACAGAGTTTTAGCCTTCGCCTCCCTGATCGCTCGTAGGTGGTGTTATATTTTGTGATCGTATTATGTCGTTACTCTTTGCTTTGCTTCCAGAATGGTCTGATGGTTGGAACTACCAATCTTCAATTATATTTAATGAATAGCAAATGTAAATACTAATGAGTTTGTTCACTCTACAGAACTATAACTGATGATGAAGTAAATCAGAAGAAGTATTAACTATGTTTAACTACACGTGCCAACTAGACTATATCTCTCTAACACTCTGCTGTCGAGTCACTCCTGGTTCGAAGAGAGGGAGATCTTCCAGGATCAGTTTATATACCTGAATCTAGTGCTGCCATCTAGTGGTTGTCTAACACTATGATGCAGTTGTTAACCCTTTACAGACCAGCAGATATACAGATCACGACAGGGTCCTGTTGGGATGGAGGTCTCGGCGTGGCAGGGAGACCTGCTGGAGTTCTTGCCCCTGGAGAAGGTGAAGTTTGAGTTGAGGGGGTGGGGGGGGGGGAGCGAAGGAGGGGTTCTACAATTCTTGGGGTTTGTTTATTATGCACATTCAGGAGTCGGTTGCTGTTGATTGCTGGGGGGGGGGGGGGGGAGCGGGGGCAGGGGATGATTGCTTTATTTTCTACTCTATGATTCGAGGTTTTATGTTTTATATTGTGGGGGTTGTTCTGTTTGTTTCTTTTTTTGAATGATGAAAATGTGGTGAATAAAAATATTTTTAAAAAAGGTTTCCATGAAAAAAGGGACATACCTGTCGTAACATTGAGCTAACAGTCTCAGCAAAAGGGTCACTGCCTCTGGATGCAATCAGTAATTCTTTATTGACTTTCCTTCATTTGAATCTGCAACTTGCCAAGTTTAACATTTGATAATCTGTAAAGTTGTATTTTTTTCTGCATGTTTGGGATTTGTGTGTGTTTGCGTGTGCTAGTGGGACATGGAACGTATTTGTACATTTTTAACATTTTTGATATTTTTACCTGGGTTGGTTTTAGCACAATACAACTAACCTCTCATATGTTTAACTCAACAATATATATCTGACTTAATTCTTATAAACTGCACACAGTCCAAGTACAGACTGAATTGGCAATATCACATCCTCTTAAAAAACAAAACCTCTGCTACAACCAAACAAAAAGTAGTAAAAGAGAGGAGTCACTGTACCCCTCCTCACCTTGTCACAACAATAATCATTTAACAGTTCCTAACATGGAATACATTAATTAACAACGTCAGAACAATGAACTGGTGACAATTTATTGTGCTCAACACAGACATAACAGTCCTGCCTGCAGAGAGCAGGTAGCCAATCAGACGCTCTTCATTGAACGGCAGTGCCACTGGTTAGTCAAGGAGGTGGGAGGGGAGAAGGGGAGGAGGTGGAGAGGAGGATGGCGGGGGAGGGGGTGGGTAGTCAACAGCAGGGACAGGGGGTGGTTCTCAGCAGGCCCACTCCCTTCCCAATGCTGGGTCCCAAAAGGGTTTGCTTTTCGGGTTCCCCACATGGCCAGTCCTCCAGCCTGCCACTGGCTCAACACCATTGGTAGTGGGATGAGGCCTTTTAGGACAGTAATAATTACCCACTTAGAGGCCTCAATTGGTGGAAGAGCTGGAAAGCTATCTACATAGTACGGGCCTTCCTGTCATGGGCTTACTCAGAGTGGAGGTGGGAAGGTGGAAGGGTCCCTACCTGACACCCTGTTGCCAGACTAAATGCCTCCCGCCATCAAACATGCTACGCGTAAAGGCACTAAAGTCCCCTGTCACAGCAGGCAAATATTTATTTAGATGTCTTCATTTCAGACAGATTTTGGGTTCTCTTGGCAAGTTGCAAGTTTATCCATGAATTACTGCAGAATTTCAACATCAAAATAATATTTATTTTAAAAACTCAATTATGGGATGAGGGCGTCGCTGGTTAGGCCAGCATTTGTTGCCCATCACTAGTTGCCCTTCAGAAGGTGGTGGTGAGTTGCCTTCTTGAACAGCTGCAGTCCTTGAGGTGTAGGTACATCCACTATGCTATAAGTGAGGGAGTTCCAGGATGTTGCCCCAGTGACAGTGAAGGAGTGGCAATATATTTCCAAGTCAGAACCTCGAGGTGGTGGTGTTCCCAAGTATCTGCTGCTCTTGTCCTTCTAGATGGTAGTGGTCATGGGTTTGGCAGGTGTTGTCTGAGGAACCTTGGGGAGATACAGCAGTGCATCCTGTGGATGGTACACATGGCTGCCCTGTTCATCGGTGATGGAGTGTTTGAATGCTTGTGGAAGGGGGACCAATCATGCAGGCTGCTTTGTCCTGGATGGTGTCAAGCTTCCTGAGTGTTATTGGAGGTGCACTCATCCAGGCAAGAGGGGAGTATTCCATTACACTCCTCACTTGTGCCTTGTAGATGTCGGGAAGGCTTTGTGTGTGTGTGTGTGTGTGTGTGTGTGTGTGTGGGGGGGGGGGGGGGGGGGTCAGGAGATGAGTTGCTCACCGTAGGGTTCTTGCCTTTGATCTGCCCTGGTAGCCACAGTATTAATATGGCTCATCCAGGTCACTTTCTGATCAATGGTAACTCCCCCAGGATATTGATTGCGGGGTATTCAGCAATGGTAATGCCATTGAATGTCGAGGGGCAGTGGTTAGATCCTCTCTTGTAGGAGATGGTCATTTCCTGGCTCTTGTGCGACATGAACGTATCTTGCCATTTGGCAGCCCAAGCCTGGATATTGTCCAAGTCGTGCTGCATTTGAACAAGGACTGCTTCATTATCTGAGGAGTCGCGAATGGTGCTGAACATTGTGCAGTCATCTGCAAACATCCCCACTTCTGACCTTATAATGGAAGGGAGGTCATTGATGAAGCAGCTGATGGTTGGGCCTAGGATACTACTCTGAGGAACTCCTGCAGTGATGTCTTGGAGTTGAGATGATGGACCTCCAACCACCACAACCATCTTCCTTTGTGCCAGGTATGACTCCAACCAGCGGAGAGTTTCCCCCCTGATTCCCATTAACTCCAGTTTAGCTAGGGTTCTTTCATGCCATACTTGGTCAAATGCTGCCTTGATGTCAAAGGCAGTCGCTCTCACCTCATCTCTGGCATTCAGATCTTTTGTCCATGTTTGAACCAAGGCTGTAATGAGGTCAGGAGCTGAGTGACCCTGGCGAAACCCAAACTGAGCGCCCCTGAGCAGGTGAGTGCTGAGTAAGTGCCGCTTGATAGCACTGTTTATGAATCCTTCCATTAATTTGCTGATGATGGAGAGTAGACTGATAGGGTGGTAATTGGTTGGATTGGATTTGTCCTGTTTCTTGTGTACAGGACACACCTGGGCAATTTTCCACATTACCGGGTAGATGCCAGTGTTGTAGCTGTACTGGAACAGCTTGGCTAGGGGTGCAGCAAGTTCTGGAACACAAGTCTTCAGTCCTATTGCCGGAATATTGTCAGGGCCCATAGCCTTTGTGGAGTCCAGTGCCTTTGGTCGTTTCTTGATACCACGTGGAGTGAATCGTATTGGCTAAAGACTGACATGTCTGATGCTGGGGACCTCCGGAGATGGATCATCCACTTGGCATTTCTGTCTGAAGACTGTCGCGAATGCCTCAGCCTTGTCTTTTGCACATGCATGCTGGGCTCCTCCATCACTGAGGATGGGGATATTCGTGGAGTCTCCTCCTCCAGTGAGTTATTTAATTATCTACCACCATTCACGGCTGGATGTGGCAGGATTACAGAGTTTAAATCGGATGCGTTCTTTTCTGGAATTGTTTAGCTCTGTCCATTACTTGCTGCTTCTGCTGTATGGCACACAAGTAGTCCTGTGTTGTAGCTTCACCAGGTCGACACTCTCATTTTCCGGTATGTCTGATATTGCTCCTGGCATGCCCTCCTGCACTCTTCATTGAACAAAGGTTGATCCCCTGGCTTGGTAGTAATGGTAGAGTGGGGGATATGCCAGGCTATGAGATTGCAGATTGTGGTTGAATACAATTCTACTGCTGCTGATGGCCCACAGCGCCTCATGGATGCCCAGTCTGTTCGAAGTCCATCCTATTTAGCACGGTGGTAGTGCCACAACACAATGGAGAGTATCCTCAATGAGAAGACAGGACTTTGTCTCCACAAGGACTATGCAGTGGTCAATTCGACCAATACTGTCATGGACAGATGCATCTGCAGCAGGCAGATTAGTGAGGGTGAGATCAAGTATGATTTTCCCTCTTGTTGGTTCCCTTGTCGCCTGCTGCAGTTAAAGAAGTGACCAATAAGATTCCAAGTTTTCACGTACATTTGTTTCAAGCTGCTGGAAAATGTTCGGACTGCAATGGAAGAAATTATTACTTCCTTACCTGCAGGGACTGTGTCAGTCCCAAATGAATCCACAATTCAGGATTTCCCACACCATGTCCATGGTGTCATTGATTGGTTCTCTGCCCAGGGAACAGCATGGTTGGAGGACCTATAGTGGGGAGGTAGCATGGAAACTTGATAGGATGGATAGGAGTCTGTATGGCAGTCAGGGTACTGAGCTGGCCGGGGAGCTGACAGGTGGGCAGTGAGGTGGGTGTGGACCCAGAAAAACCTTATGATGGTGGTGGAGGTTAGGGGATTGGAGGAGAACTCAGCGGGGGGGGGGGGGGGGGGGGGGGGGGGGTGGGGGGGGGGGGGAGGTTGGGGACCTTGTGTTGGGATTGGAAGTTTTTTTGGGGGTGGGGCCAAGTATGCTGGGATGTGCTCAATCATGGAGGTTTGATCATCAGGCAGGTACTTGGATCCAGGAGGTAGGTGAAAATACACTTAACTCCTGAATCTGCCAAATCCTTATCTCAATACAGTACAGGATTCTCAATAGTTTGAACCCTGGTCAACAGTAAATTCACAAATCAAATTAACAATGAAGCTCGCAGCTTCATTACCATGATTGAAGTTCCATGTCCCAACCCATCTCCTTGGAGCTTACTAAAGAGGAGAAATGCATCTGTCAATGTAAAAGAGAATGTCACCTTTTCTCTACGGTGAAAATTGGAACAATGGTGCAGGAGCATTGAAGTCACTTCTGAGATTGTAAACTTTCAGAAAATGTTCTTGAATTATTAATTCAAATTCTATAACAGTAAGCACTCTTTAATAAGCATTCTACTTCAGCATTAATGACGCATATTTTTAATCATCTCTTCTCACTGAAAATTTATTGAAGAATTTCTTCAAGGTTCACTCTAAAGACAAAACATAGGTCGTAGTTCTCAATTTTGGAGACTAAAGGTTCGATCTAACCAAATGGGAACAGAGTCCCTTCAGGAGCTTGCTTAGCCAGGTGTTTCCCGATGCTCACAGCGCCGAGAAACACCGTGCTATTTACTGGGGCTCTGGTTATAATCAAGGCCTCAGCAGCGATCTTGCCGACTAGGCCACACTTAGTCCCATTTCCTGCACTGAGGAGCTCCGCTCTCCGGAACTCCTTAGTGCAGGAGGAGATTGGGACGGCAGTTCTAAATTGCGGCCCGATCTCTCGATCCCCATACACAACCCCAGAAACCCCCTAAAGCCCCAATGCAGGCACGGATTTGTTGGGGCCGGAATTGCTGCTGGAGAGCTGACAAGCTGGAGCTGTTTAGAAACATTCCACTCCCCACACTCTCATTCCAGCCAAGAAGATGGCTCAGGGGAGAGCGGCCCCCCCATTTTACAGTGACTGATTTGTATAGGATGCTGGATGCAGTGGAGAAGAGGCGGGACACTCTTTTCCGCAGGGTAGGCAGGAGGCTCCAACCCGCTATCATCAACCTGGCCCGGGTGGAGGTGGTCAGTGCTGTGAGCCTCACCAGGCACACCGGCACGCATTGCATCAAAAAGATGAATGACCTCCTCAGTGCAACTCGGGTGAGTCACCACCTCTGTTCCCTTGGCATCACTCATGTTCCTCACTCCTCACATCACACCCCAATCCCATAGAGGCCAATCAAAACTCACCTTCCTGCACCTCCCTCACATCCCAACCAGCACCAAACCCCACGACCTCTATTGTCCTTTTTTGTCAGATGACTTGCACACACATGCAACCAGCTGCACACCCCCCGTGTAACTCACCTCCATTCTCCTCTCCATGTCCTTTATGTGTCCTCCAGGAAAAAGCAGCCCATAATAGAAGAGAACGGGAGAAGACCGGCGACGGCGTCCCGGACCTCAAGGCTCTAACCTCCGCAGACCGGAGGCAGATGGAGTTAGCCAGGGAGGTGCAGGAGAAGACCATCATCAAGGTGGAGGTTGGCATGCATCAAATCAATCAAGTGAGCTCCCAATGCAGAATGATGCCCCAACAGTGAGTGAGTCACTCCCTTCCCCAGACCACTCCTTTCCAAGATTTCATCTTGTGTCTTGTCTTTTGTCTTGCAAGATCACCATCAGACCAGGCCGGCCCATCTTGGATACCTCGTCCCCAGCATATCCCAGAGCACCAGTCCAGGGAAGACACCTGCACCCTCTACCATTGCAGAGACTATCACCTTGGTGGGGCAATTTAGAGAAGTGGCTCCTGCGTCACCTTGTGTGCACATCACACATGTTTCAGCACATCAGGTGGAGGTAGGGACTCCCTAGGGGTCCAATCCCAGGAAGCTGCTGCAGTCCAGACAGGAGTTGTGTTTCTGGAAAGTATGATCCCATCACTGGTGGACTTGCAGATGAATAGCCAGGATTTACAGGAGGAGGTGTCAGCAGCTTTCCAGCACTAGCAAGTGCAGCTGGAGGAGTCCAACCGCGTTTAGGTGCAGGATTTTGTGCCAACAATGCGTGATACCCAGGCCAACACTGTAAGGGTGGCATTCGTGGTGGAAGCCTTGGGTGAAAAAGTCACAGTCATGGGTCAAGACGTCCAAGGCTTGAGGCAATCTGCATGGTTGATGGCTGAGGCTCAGAACAAAGCAGCCCAGTCACAGGCAGCCATGTACTGGGTCCACATGGACAATGCTGCTCCAGAGTTTGGCCCACTCACAAAGGGTCATGGCTGAGGGTGTCAAGAGCATTGGCTGGGCACTCACTGACCTGGGACTTGGCACAGTGTAAGAGGGACATACTGGAGGCAGTGAGAGACATGATTCACTCGTTGAGGGACGTGGGCCAGTCTCAGTGCTCCATGGTTCAGGGCATAGAGGCCCTGGTTCAGATGAGGCGGACCTCCAGGACTGGCAGCGCCAGGTACCGGTGAAGCATCCAGAGCTTATTCCAGCCATGCCTCCATCCCATGGAGTACCCAGGGGCCATAGAGCACCCAGAGGGAGGATGTCATGGGGCCCATGCCAGAGTCACCCACACGGGAGGTGCTGGGACACCTCAGTGGTTCTGAATCCCCCCCCCTCCACCTGACACTGGTGCATATGATAGGCAGCAAGCAGAACAGGGTAGTGCCTCATCACCTGTGACATCTGAAATTCGGCCATCCAAGTCCCTCAAAGTTTAGTCACCAAAGGCCTCTCAGGTCAGAGGACAAGATACGCTGCAGGCCACCCCATGTCTGATGTGCTGTCTGGGGTCACATCTTGAAGTGTTCGGCTACATAATGTAAGAATGTTCAATACTAGTTAAGTTGGCATGAGTGGAGCACATAGGTTAGAGGTAGGAGCGGGGCACAATGATGTACTTTCTTCAGGTGACAGGGGTTCAACAAGTATTTGAGAAGAATTTGCTTTTGGATGACTGACAGATGCAAAATATTCACCTTCAATGCATCACTTAATTGAGCCGCTCTCCAAAGTTCACATTCTTCTTCTGCCATCTCCAAGTAATTTAAAGTAGTGCTGATGATCAGAATGATCAATGAAATAATGTGGTGGGGCCGGGTGGTGGGGGTGAGGTGCGGAGGGGGGGGGGGGGGGGGGTGCGGGCAGTCTTACTGCTCGGATAATCACCTGCGTAGCCTACTGAACTCAACTTAATGCTCCAGAATGGTGCGCAGTCTACTTTTGTCAGCTAATGTAAAAAAACTTGAAATAAACTGCAACACATCAATATAATTAAAGCAAACACTATAATAGATTTCACTGGCCTTTTAACCTTATTTACTCAGCATGGTCAACAGTACAATGGAAAGGGCTTTGAGCTCCTCTGCCAAGCTAAGCTATAAGCCAACCTACAGTAGATTGTATTGAGATCAGTTGCAATTGTTTTCATTCAGTTGTGAGAGAATAAAGGTTATTTATATAAACACTTTTTAGGCAATTCAAAGTATATGACAGTTAGTTCATTTTTACTCGAAGATTGCCTGTGGAATTGAAATAAAGGTTACCTAAAGGTTAATTCCCCAATGGTCTAGTTAGTATTTAATACTGCAGCGTTATATACGATCAATCTCCAGTTTAATCGCAAAAGAAAACCTGATTTTTCACGGGCTGATATTATTATTTTGCAATGTTTTCATGTAATGAACATCCAAACAAAGAAAATAAAACTGTTTGGAGTTTTGCTGGTAACATAAGTCCAGATGAAAAGAAGAGAACAATACTCTGGTCCATGGATGCTTCTGAACAATTGTAACTAGTGGGGCCATCTGAACTATTATTCATTCAGGCTCATATTCAGAATATAAACTTGGTCCATTCGACCATTGTACAACAGAAAAGTGAAGGGATGGGGTTGATGGGTGGGTGGGGGGGGGGGGGGGGGGGTGTGTTTCAGAGGAGAATATGTGAACTAAGTTCTTCAATATCAGTGATAAATCACTAATTTGGTTTACAGCCCTAAATTACATACAATGCCCTTATGTGACTGTGGGGGCAATTTTCTAAATTTTTTTATTGTGGTGTATAACATCAGATAGAATTTCACATATTATCCAGGTGCAATGCAAGAAAGCAGTTCTACAACAAATTATTTTTAAATACTGTTTTCATAGATACTAGAATCCACAGTAATGGGGCTGTATTGATGAGGAATTGGAAAAGGAAACTATCAGTTGTTATCCTTGATTATGAGTTTGTAAAAAATCCATTCATTCTTCAATTCTAATATTGTTCAGTTTATAAGTAAAATGTCTACAGGATTGTCAACAGCTTACTGGGCTTGCAATATGTAAACATTTATTTTGGTGCACAGATTTATCACAACAACGTTAGATTGCACTAGACAGAATGGTGTAGATAAATGTCTTTACTGTCAAGAGTTGGGTCTGATATTTATCGTGGTAATCCCAAGTGTAGACTGTTCACAGAGCAACAATATTGCATTTTAAGGCAAATCACTCAATATGGAAGCACTTAGGGACAAAACTGACGAAAAAAATAAGGTACCACTTAAATGCAAGTTTTTCTTTAAGTATATTTCTGCAACAAAACATTTCCCATTGAGGATGTTGTTCCCCCAAAATATGTACTTTTTAGAACATAGAACATACAGAGCAGAAGGAGACCATTCGGCCCATCGAGTCTGCACCGACCCACTTAAGCCCTCACTTCCACCCTATCCCCGTAACCCAATAACCCTCCCAACCTTTTTGGTCACTAAGGGCAATTTATCATGGGCAATCCACCTAACCTGCACATCTTTGGACTGTGGGAGGAAACCGGAGCACCCAAAGGAAACCCACGCAGACATGGGAAGAACGTGCAGACTCTGCACAGACAATGACCCAGTGGGGAATCGAACCTGAGACCCTAGCGCTGTGAAGCCACTTGTGCTACCGTGCTGCCCCCAAAGTATACTGCTACTATACTGAACTCTTGGACCAAGAGGTTTGATCTGAGAAATGGAAGACTTAAATTATGATACCAATTGCACCTAATTGACCCATAATGTATATTTTCACAGTATTATCATTCTGTATCCTCAAAAACAACAGCTTGGAACAGTATATGGTTACCATTCAGAAATATAACTCAAATTAAAGAGTCTCTCATAACACGCTTTCAAATACAGGTATAAAGTGGCAAAACGTGTGAGTGATTAACTTTTGTGCAGAAGCAATAATCTGACAAAGTGGCCAACATAGAAGTTTAAGAATATTTGTGAAGCCAGTTAACTCTGGAACTCCCTCAGTTACCTATACTTGGGCCCCTTCACTTCCACATCTACATGCTGCCCCTTGGTGGCATGATCCACGTGCATGGGGTCAACTTCAACATGTGCGCTAATGACACCCCGCTCTACCTTTCCACAACTTCTCTCAACCCTCCAAAATACAGTCAGATTGTTTGATATTAATTTCTTCCAGTTAAACACTGATAAGACTGGAGTCATCTCTCTCCACCACAAACCTACCTATTGATTCCATCCCATCCAACTCCCCATCACTATCCACTGTCGCAAGTACAAACAGAGGAGGAGATTCTGCCCCCAAAAATGACTGTGTCATTTTGAATCCCGCTGATTGTTCCACCGCAATTCCCATCGCAATCCACCCACAGATAATAATTTTTTGGAGCTTGGAGAGATTCTCACTTAACTTTCCCACGCTTAGAACTGAGGCTGGATTCTCAGATTTTGAGGCTATGTCCGGAGGAAGTGTCTAGTTGTGTGGCGGAAAAATTGGCGAGGCCGATCCTCTGACAGGTGAGGGGCTAGCAGCCGCGCCACGCAAAACACACGGTCTTCCTGATATAAACGCCTGGAGAATTGGCAAGTCCGTGGCCACACATGAGCACGGCGGCGACCTGCAGTGGTCACGCCGTACAACATGGCGGCGGCCGCGCGCGAACCCAACCTGCCAGATAGTGCCCCCCTGGATACCCTCTCGCCTTCCCCGGGCCACCCCCACTAGTCCTCCCAGCCCTCGCCGAAGCCCCCCCCCCCTTGCGGGCCAGCAGCATGGCTCCTCCCTGACTGTGGCGGCGCTGGACACACGGCGGGTTCACAAAAACTGAGAGCACACGTGTCCCGCGCTGTCGGGAACTCGGCCCATCAGGGGTGGAGCATTGGGGAAGGGGCTTCTGGTAACATCTTGAGGCCATCCCAACAGCGTGCAGCGTACTCCTCAATGGTGCCATTTTGGCGAGGGCAGAACATCCAAAAACAGGCGCCGCCCCCGATTTGGTCGTAAACAGGGATTCTTCACCCGATCACCGATTATGATATCAACGTCGGACAACGGAGAATCCCACCCCTTATTTTTGGAATGGGGACCTAAAGACACTGGCAAGACCGGCTACTCAGAGGTCAGGCTGCCATTTTTAAGAGGCACCCAAATCTCAGAGTTAAGTTGAAGGTACATCTCTGCCGCAGCATGGACATCATGACCCCCCCTCGCAGACATGGGCAATATCCCCAACACTTGACTCCGGGAAAACAATCTCACCCCCATCACTAAATGTCCGGGTCAGCCCCGACCACGCAGACATGAGGGTGTTCCGCAGCACCCCTCCCAATCGATCCCCACCCCCAGGCAGTGCTAACCTGACATCCTGGCAGTGCCGCATGTGCTGCGCTCTGTGATCATTGAGGATGGGGATATTTGTGGAATCGTCTACTCCAGTGAGTTGTTTAATTTTCCACCCCATTCACGACTGAATGTGGCAGGACTGCAGAGCTTAGATCTGATCTGTTGGTTCTGAAATTGCTCAGCTCTGTCCATCACTTACTGCTCATGCTGATTGGCACACAGTTAGTCCTGTGTTGTAGCTTCAACAGGTTGACACCTAGAACTGGATTCTCCAGTGCCCGCCACAAGAAACAAGAATTGCGATTGGGCGGAGAGTACTGGGCGAAGCAAAAATTGGAAATTGCGGCAAGTGCTGATTCCGATCTGATGCTTCGATCCCCTACTGGTGGCGATAGTAAGATTCACATCCCGTGACGGAGGGCCCATGCAAACCCGTCATTTGCGTGGATTTGAATGTCGTTAGCAGGTTGGACATCACATGCTCCACCCCTCCAGGATGTGGCAAACCTCTCAGGAGGGAGTGACATGGGCATGAATTGGCGACATGGCTGTTGAAGGGGAGTGAGAAGTTAAGAAAACTCTCAAAACTTTTCGGGATGACTGGGGGTTGGCTGCCTGCGCTACAAGGAATAGCGGGGAATGCTTTGACTGCAAAGTCCTTGCACTCAGGGTGGTCAGGGTGGACTTGGTCGGATCGCCATTTCTGCAGGATGTTACTTAAACACACCACTTTGGTGTGACTTGCAGGGTCCTGCTGATTGCTCACTGTGTTCTGTAAATGCTCAGAGAGCCAGGGAGCTCAGGAGCCAGCCCCTCTTGAAACCCTCACACCCCAGCAGTATCATCAATTGGATGGGTGTGGCCATGCTCAATCTCCGGCCCACCAGGTGCTGACACTCCTCAGAAGCACAGCCCAACAGTAGAGGATGCAGTGGATTAGCAGAGCTCACCCCAAAAATGCACCGTGGCCTTTGGCATCCTCCCTGGCACACAGCCCCTCTCAGATTAGATGCCTCAACAGTGACACTCTCAGCAACCCCACCATTCAGGATTACAATCTAAGCATTGCCTGTCCACTGTGCCCCTCCTTCCATCCATCCTGCCCTGGCCAGGAACCCTGATCAGCTTTATTTCACAACTTGTGTGTTACACCCAGGCCCCACATCACACAGCAGCTAAGGTCCCAGCAAATTTGCACTTCCTTCTGTAGGACCTGCCCGTATACAAGCCTCGAAGCATGGAGGCGACTGGCACACGTTGTCCGCCTCTACCACATAACTAGCTCGCACCCTCCTAGAGGTATAACATACAGCCCACTAGCGAGAAGACTCAAAGTACACCACACTAAAGGAAACAGAACAGGGGCCACAGAGCTTATTGCTGACATGGGGTGAGATTCTCCATTTGAGAGGTTTTGTTCTCTTGCTGGAGTTGAATTGCACGTGATTTGTGGTCTCTTCGCCACGTAAATGTATGCATGGTGAGAAATACAGGGGATTTCTGAGAGAATCCTGCTATCAGGCCACCATTTTGAGTGGGCAGCCCGATTACCAAGTCCCATGGCTTGCCACCCCAACCACCTGCCGCACCGTGAATCAGCCTCCCAATCCCATTCCCCCACGCCCCTGCAACGCAAAGCAGCCCCCATCCCTGGATTATCTGGGTGCCCCCCCTTCCCTCAAATGCGGAGGTGACCTAACCCCTCCAGGACCCTCTAAATAAGGAGACATCCCCAGGGGCCCCCTAAATAGGGAGATCCCCTCAGGAACCACCTAAATAGGGAGACCCCCCCCGGTGCTATGTCTTTTCGTCCGACGTCATTTCGTCCAACGACACTTCGTCCACGTCTTTTGGTCCAACGTCTTTTTGTCCGCCCGTCTTTTGGTCCAACGTCACTTCGTCCAATTATCCAATTACAAATTAACTCCGTATAAAACCATTCAATTGATAAAATGCAAGTACAATACAGCAAGTGAATTTAGTTGCTAAAATGCAAGTAATTGATAAAATGCAAGTAAAATGCAAGTTGAAAAATGCAGTTTAAAAATCTAAAAATGCAGTTAAAAAATCTAAAAGTTTACTAATAATTTTTTTTGTCTAAGACTTTTTGTAACTTGACTTTTTGTAACTTGTAGCACTCCACTCCACTCCCCACATTAACTTTTTATGCAATAAAGGATTTTTATTACCTCGTTAAAGGATAGTTATTATCGTTCTCTTTCCTTTAACGAGCCTCGTTAAAGGATAGATATTATCGTTCTCTTTCTTAATTCACCCATCCCGAAATGGCAAAGTTCATTGTGTCAACGAAGAGTAAAAGGAAAGTAGCTGATGGAAATAACTATATCTACGAATTTTATTCGAGCAGTCCAAACCTAGGAAAAGAATACTGGAGATGTGAGAAAAGAAGGCTATGTTCAGTGCGGATTCACACGGTAATGGTAAACAATGAGCCGAAAATTATTTATTTCTCTAATGAGCACCTTCATCCAGCTGATGTTGATTCGTTAAATGCTAGAAAAGCAGTTGCAGAAATAAAGCATGAAGCAGTGGAAAAAATAGTAGCAAGTTCGCGTTGCATACTAGCGGCCAAGTTTATGCAGCTATCAGAAAATACCTGCTCTCAACTCCCTAGGTTGCCCGTCGTCTCAAGAACTATTCAAAGGTGCCGACAAAAAAATTCTGGATTTCCCGCTAATCCAGCGGCTAGACACGGTTTTGAAATACCTGACAACTATTGTAGACTTGACAATGGCGAACAGTTTCTGAGATACGATTCGGGCACCGAGGATCAACAGCGCTTACTAGTATTCGCATCAGAAAGTGCTCTTCAGAATTTAGCATCATATCGTCATTGGGCATGCGATGGGACATTCAAGATTGTGCCACAACAGTGGTTTCAACTGTTCTGCATTCATGTACAAGTTAAAGGAAGCAGTTTTCCACGGGTCTTTGCATTACTGCCGAATAAAAGAAAGCAGACATATGAATTATTCTTTGACCATTTGAAAATTATGCAACCTAATGCAGATCCGATTGATATCATGGCAGATTTCGAAGTTGCAGTTCACAAGGCAATTAATTCATCATTCCTTAATTCATCTGTCGTGGCATGTTTGTTTCATTTGAGCCAATCTGTGTTTTGAAAAATTACCGATTTAGGCCTCAAAGAAAAATACAATACAGACTCTGAATTCTGTCTTAAAATTCGATGTTTTTCAGCATTAGCTTTCCGCCCCGTTGAAGATGTCGAAGAGGCATCTGAAGATTTGATAGACGATGAAGAAATACCTGCTGAATTCATCGTTTACTTCAACTTGACTTACATAGGCATTGTGAGAGGACGTGGTGCCAGACGAAGGAGTGAAACACCTACATTCCCGACAGCTGTATGGAATGTTAATCAGCGTGTTCTACAAGATCTACCGAGAACAAATAATGCTGCTGAGGGGTTTCATTCTGCCATAAAGCGTTCGGCGGGTGAAGCTCATTTGAATATCTGGAGGTTAATCAAAACTCTGAAGGAAGAGGAAGGGTTCATAATAGGCAAAAAGGCTCAAATTCTTCGGGGAGATCAGTCGACTTCATGTACGCGATATAAGAAAATAACTGAACGCCTCAAAAGATTGGTCGTTGAATATGATTCTACAACAAAAATTGATTTCTTGAGGAATGTTGCTTACAATTTACATCAATTTTAAGTAATTTCGGGAATTTGAAGTAATTAGTAAACTTTTAGATTTTTTAAACTGCATTTTTAGATTTTTAAACTGCATTTTTCAACTTGCATTTTACTTGCATTTTATCAATTACTTGCATTTTAGCAACTAAATTCACTTGCTGTATTGTACTTGCATTTTATCAATTAAATGGTTTTATACGGAGTTAATTTGTAATTGGATAATTGGACGAAGTGACGTTGGACCAAAAGACGAGCGGACAAAAAGACGTTGGACCAAAAGACGTGGACGAAGTGTCGTTGGACGAAGTGACGTCGGACGAAAAGACGCGACACGACCCCCCCCCACCCTGAAACCACCTAAATAGGGAAACCCCCCCCCCCCCCCAGGGACACCCTAAATAAGGAGACCCCCAGACACTCACTAACTAGAAGGACCCCACAGACATCCCCTAACTACAGGGACCACCTCCAGATACCCCCGAAGTAGGGAAGGCCCCACAGACACCCTCTAACTAAAATAAACCCCCGCAGTGTACCCGTAACTAGAGGGACCCTCCCATTGAACCCTCCCTCCCCACCAGAAAAGAGACCCATGTCTGGAAGCTAGAGAGCAGTCCAGATAGGGGCAGAGAAAAAAATTACAGTTGTAACACTTACATGGAGGCACCCATGTACATTCCTGGAAGGAAACAGCTGTGATTTGTGTTCATACCCCCTCGGATCCATCAGCTGCAAGCTATTCATTCATTTCAGGTAGCTGATTGACAGCTCCACAAACCAACTGTTAACCCTGCTTCATTCATCTTCTTCATGGATGAGTAAGTGTAAATGCTGAAACCACAATGTTTACAAATATCGATGTGGAGATGCCGACATTGGACAAACATCAACCACATCAAAGAGCGTTAAGCGCTGTCAATTTCCAGTTCAGCACTTCAAAATTGCTAAAGAGTGAAGGAGCACTTAACACTCTTTGATGTGGTTAATGTTTGTAAATATTATGGTTTCAGCACTAAGACTTATTCATGTTGGCGGGTCCTTTGTCTCCACAAGGACTGTGCGGTGGTCACTCCTACTGATACTGTCATGGACAGGTGCACCCACGGGCACCTTGGTTGAGCCAATATACCCTCCATCACATGTACCATCTTCTTCTACCCCCATAACACAGCCACACCTGATGCTACTTCAGCCCGTTGTTTCACTGAAGTCTCATCTACGCCTTTGTCACTTCACACTCCAATGATCTCCTAGCTGTCATTCCATTGTTTGGGACACATTATAAATGCAGGTTTTTGTTGTTATGTGTCCTCCCACAGCAATCTCGGTCAACACCAATCACACAGATATAATCACTATATTTCTATTATTCAAACACTCTCATTTCTTTATTTACAAACAAATGGATGACATAAGAAAGGCAAACCAGCCGACGTCTAATTCAATTCACAGAACACCAGCAATCAATACTTGATTCAAAATATTAAAAAGTGCTACCATTAAAATATAAATAAGTATGTCAATGGATTTTCATTTAGGCTGCATCCTGCTTTATTAGAGTTATTGTTGGAAAGGTGTTATTAAGATAGATTGCTAGGGAACTGAATTTTGTTATTAGAAACAAAATCATGAACGTGGAGCAACTATATATCAGGCGCAATTTAAAAACAATTCAAGTGTCACTTTGACCGCGATTGACAGGGTTTCCTCAACGGCCGCATAGGCGAGACCGCGGCCCATATTTAACAGCACTCAGTGCCGAAAATGAGCCCCGCGAGCTTCTCGCCATTGCTGACACTCTCGCCATCTCATTCGCCAGACTCGTGTCTCAGCGCCTCACCGCACAGAAGAGGGAGCTGCATTTAAATGCTCTCACACCACTCCCAATCAATACACAAGCATGGTATTGCACAGACCAGCTCCTTGCTTTGGGGATGCCGATTTGGCTGTGCTTCTCAATGCCATCAATGTGAGGCGGGGCATCCTGTTCCCCCGAGGGATTCGCAGGACCAGCAGCAGGGTCAGCAATGTCGCCTGGGAGGCAGTGATTGTACGCTCGGGCAGTATGACAAGGAGGACCGCCGACCAATGTTGGAAGAAGACCAACGACCTCCACCGAGCTGCAAGGGTAAGTTACCACCTCTCTCCCAGCACCAGTTCTGCCTGCCGCACTTCAAATTCTCAGATTCCGCCCCCCCCCCACCACAAATCACTGACCCTTCGCAGCCTCCCCACATCTGATCCTCACGCTTGTTCCTCAGAATCCACTGGCACCTACCAACACAACCCCTCCATGCCCAGGTGAGGGGCCACATGCTATAGACACCCTGACACATCAAGCTTGGGGCTCACAATGCCCTCTCTTTGTCCGCGCAGGAGAAGATAGCCCATAATTAGCGGGAAAGGGCCAAGATGGGGCCCCAAAGATCCAAGTCCTCACCCCCTATGAGGAATGGGCCCTGGAAATCACAGGGTTGTCCAAGGAGAGCGAGGTTGGCCTGCACCACAGACATGAGAATCCACTGCCCCTTCACCCAGATAATCTGTCTCAAGTGAGTAGTTCATGTCAGACAAAATAAACCTTCCCTTTCACTTATCATATGTCCATTGTTTTGCAGGATCTTCATCTGGTGAGGCCGGGCCACCAGCGAGGTTTCCCCCACGTCACCCAAGAGAACATGTTGGAGGAGAGGAGAACACCATTGAGGTGTCACAGCTATCACCGCCACCTTCCACCAGCGCAGAGACACACACCTCGGTGTGTGGTATTAGTAGACAGGCATCTGGGGCACAATCTGGTGAGCACCACACAGTTGCTGATGCTCATTAGGTGAAGGCAGGAACATTCAGTGGAGTCAGCAGTTGGAGGTCTGCTAAATCCCAGGACTCGGCTGCCTGTCAGGTGCCGAGACTCTGGACAAGTTCACCCCTGAGCTGATGCAGATGATAGGACACAGCAGTGACCTCTAGGAGATGATATCAGCGACATTCCAGCGAGTGCATAGCCGATGGGAAGAGTCCCCAGGTCTATAGGCACAAGAGATGATGCTGAAAATGCGTGGCACAGAGGCCAACACTGCAAGGGTGGCAACTGCAGTGGAGCACAATGTCTAGGCCTTGACTGATGGTGCCAAGGCATTGCACAGTCTGTCACAGCCATAGCTGAAGGCCTCAACATCATGTCCCAATCACTGAAGGACATGTCCCAGATGCAGGTGAGCATTGCCGAGGCACTCCAGAGCATGTCCCAGTTACTGAGGATCATCACTGAGGGTGTGACACCATGGTGCCAACAATGGGAAGCCGCCAGGACTGGCAGAGCCAGATGCCTCAGAGGCTTCTGATGCTCACTCCAGCTTCCCCTCTGTCCCATAGAGAATCCCAGGACCCTATGGCCACCGTGAGGGAGGAGGAAGCGTCGAGGCCAACCCGGGCTTGCCACCAAGGGGAGACGACGGCAGTCTACAATTCTTCCGAATCCCACCCCCCCAACACTGACGCATCTCAAGGGCTGCGGGCAGAATACAATGGCATGGTGACGCCTGCGACACCATTAAGTCGACTGAGCATCTGTGGCTCTAGGCTCTCCAGGGGACGTCTGCCAAGGGCATCAAAGGCCCCAGGGCACGGAAAGCAGCCGGCTGCCTCCACCTCTGATGTGCATCCTGGGGACACATGTAGATCTAGCAGTAGACCTCGAAAGATCAAGAAGATTGAGGAGCACTGAGTGGGCACTATGGCGGGGTGGGTGATCACATCAGTAACTCGGGGGAATGGAAATTACAATAGTTCATTATTAAAACATGTTACATCTGATGTGAAGCCTCTGTCCACTCCCCCAACCCCCGCAACCCAGGCACAGTCCAAGATCACACCCCCCGATGCAGACCCCGCACAGAGGATGGGTGTGAGCGCACTGTAAGCAGAAAGACAGGAATCACACTTTGGCATAAACTGAGAAGCGTTAGAGCTTTCCTCACAGTGATTTATCGTCACCCTCCTGCCTTGTATAATGACCCACTGATAGTGCCAACACATGCCCATCACCATGCAGTAATGTTACACAGACTCTTGGAGGGTGGAACAGGGTAGTCGGGGAGGGGCAGGTGGTTAGCGGGGACAGCGGTGAATGGGGAATGGGCGCGGGGAAAGGGGAAGGAGGGAAATGGGGAGGGGAGGAGGAAATGAGGGAAATTGGGGTGGATGATGGAGGGATTGAGGGGCAAGGAGGGAACTGGGGGGATGAGGGAATGTGGATATCTGGGGGGGGGTGGCTAAAGGACATTGCCTCGTCCTATGAGAATCTGGTAAGGATGAGGGCCTTCCTGATCATCCAGGTGTGTCGTGCCCTTGCCACCCCCTGTCCTCCATCCTCCATCTCCTCCTGCAGCTCTTCCCCGGGCTTGTTTCCAACCTTCCACCAATCTAATGCACCACTCAATGACAGCACGGGTGGCAGCATGGGCCTCATTATATCGGATCTCTGCCTGGGTCTCAGGCCTCCGCACCAACGCATCTTGGTGGGCCTGGTGGATCTTAAAGAGATTGGATTAATGAGGGCTATTTTCCTTGGAACAAAGAAGGCTGAGGGGTGACTAAATTGATGTGTACAAAATTATGAGGGACGGAAATAGAGTGGACAGATAAGATTGTTTCCCTTGGTGGAGAATTCTAGAACCTGGGGATATGGATTCAAGATAAGTGGCAGAATGTGTGGAGAGGATATGAGGTGGAACTTTTTTTACGCAGAGGATAGTGGGAGTCTGGAATTCACTGCCCAAGTTGGTGGTGGAGGCAGAGCCCTGAACTCTTTTAAAAAGTACCTGGACCTGCACCTTAAGTGCTCTAAGGTACAGGGCTATGGACTGGGTGCAGGAAGGTGGGATTAGAAAGGGCACATGGGTGTCTTCGGGCTGGCATGGTCAAGATGGGTTGAATGCCCTCCAGTTGAGTGCTGTAACTTTCCTATGGTTCTATTCTAATGTGGTTGGATACCCGGACATACAGGGCATCCATGACCTCCCAGGTTGGCCTGTAGCTGGTGAGATGCTGTACAGGTCCCCGCCTCAGCCCGGAATGAGCCAGTTGCACAAAGGTTCAGGGCTGCGGTGACCTTCATGGTCATCAGGAGCGGGTGTTCTCCTCCATGGGGCACCAAGGCCGCAAGAACGTAGCACAAGTGCCACACTGTCACTTTGATGAGACCGAGTCTCCTGCACCACATACTGTCTGTCATCTCATCTGTATGCCCTGGGCAGTTATTGGCCTCTCTCTCTGGGCTTCTCCTCGGCCTGATGGACAGTTGGGTTTTCAAGGTGTGTGGCAGTCCACTGCATATGGGGTGCTGTCTCCAGCCTGCGTCATCACTGCTGCCTTCTCTGGTGTCAGGTCGTTGCCTTCCACCAGCAATGTGATGGCAGCCACTGCAGGACCGACATCGCCATCCATTTTGATATCTGTAAGGAATTGGAGAAGGAGATACACTGACAATCAGTTAGGGCTTCCATCCCAGGCCCCTTAAATCCCCCAAGCCTCCTCCATCCTTACGTGTCCCGCCTTCTCTAAGAGTGCCATCCAGAGAGCCAGTTCTGCCTGCAAACCGTGCTCTGCACACTCACTTCCAGTCACATCAGGAGCCCCTAGACCCCAGACCTCTGCCAGGAATATTCAGGAGACCATGCTTATGTTTTCTCCCCTGATCCACACACTTAACCTTTGGTCACGAGAAGATTCACAGTCCTGAAGCCATGCTCTTCAGTATTTGATTGTTGGCAGCTGCCTCTATGGTCCTAGACTTCAGGCACAATGTTCAAGCTTCAAAGTTCTTGTGAAGCATGGCACCTGTGTCCTCAGGAAACCACTTGATAGTTGAGGAGTGTTGAGTTGAGGAGTGTGGCCAATTCCTTATTTGCAATAGCCTTCAGCTGTGCAGCGAGAGGGAGTTAAAGTGACTTTCAGCGTAGAATCAAGAGCAGGGCCCTGTCCTGGAAATATTTGCTAGAACAGACATGTTGCCCCTGTTATGGGTTTCCACAATATTTAAAGATGGCTTGATGAGCTCAGAAACAAAGCCCCCCCCCCCCCCCCCCCCCTCACCCCAGCGGTGACCTCTGACCAAGACTGACCCCCTTGAGAGGGTCCCCACCCCCTCCCGAGCACTGGGCAGTAGCTCCAGTGCCTTGAGCTGCATGCTGGAAAATGGAAATGGCTACTCACCTCCTCACTCCCCCTCAGTTGCCATTGTGCCAGCTTCACATTTTTAAAAAGGAGTACTGAGTGAGAGTGATGTCTTTCTGTGGAGGTGGTTAATTTCCGGTAGGCTGCTGCATTCCACTTCAATCTTGCTGATGTAATTGAAATGAATGCAAATGCAGATTAATGATATGCTCGGTATTTTGGGGCGAGATCTGGAACTCGCTATCGGGAGCGGGCCAGGTAAATTGCAAACTGCTTCACACCTAGTTCAAATCTCGATTTTGGCCTTTCCAACGATTTACCCGGCGTGCCTAGATCCACGTCGGGCGCATCGCGGTTATTAAATCATGCCCATTGTATTTCACCTCTCAAACATTATTAAACTCAGTTGATGTTCAAAACATTGACATCACTGGGATGCATCAACACCATTTAACAAAAATATTTTAAAAGGCTCAACAAGAAAGATCGTAATATTTTCAATACGCATTTAAAAAGGGACAATGACACTTTCTCTTTCAAACTGTATGTACATGGCCATAATGGTCAGAAGGAAATTACAGTTATGCTAAGCACCAAAAAAAAAGCAAAAATAATAAATAAATTAGGCTCCAGATGGCTCTGGAAAAGCAAAGTTAAAACCTTTAATAATAATTTTGTAAACCAAATTAAAAATTATCCATCAAGGATTGTAATGTTACTGGCATAAATTCAATAATTCTCTGAAACTAACATGTCACTATGCCTGCAAGACTGGCCCAGATCTTGCAGTCTGCAGATGGTTGCAGTTGTTACCGCCAAGGTGTGCTATTGCACCTCTGACCGGCTGACTTTGTGGGAATCAGTCAGGAAGTTTGCACTTCCAATGGGCAATTCCCCTGTTCTTTGGGAATGTTTCCAATCAGTCACACTGATCCCCTGAACCAATTTCACCACCTGATTCCCCCTAACTCCTGATCAGACGTGGTCTGAACTTACTGGCTGACTAGCCACTGACTCGACCTCACCCCACAACCAAACCTCACCGCAACACCCACCCGTCACCCTATTCACCTGTCACTCTATCAATCTACCCACCCTCATTAACTCACACTGTACACCTCATTCACCTACACATTCGCTCATATATCCAGACTGGGATTTTAAAAAAAATGAATTTAGAGTACCCAATTAATGGGCAATTTAGCATAGCCAATCTACCTACTCTGCACACCTTTGGGTGGGACCCACACAGACACGGGGAGACTGTGCAAACTCCACACAGACAGTGACCCAGAGCCGGGATCGAACACGGGTCCTTGACACCGTTAGGCAGCAGTGCTAACGGCTGTGCCACCGTGCTGCCCAATAGCTAGACAGTGATAAACTGAAAAGCTGTTTAAATGTCCCAAATGTACCTTGTGTTTGTGAACTCTTACTAGAATAGGGCGGCTAATGCCATAAAAAGGGAGCATGTTTGGTCTTCCCCATGCTCCAGGTTTACGAAGAAGGAGTTTGATTACAGGTATTCTCTGCATTTCTGAAGAAGCCGGGACTGGAAGACACAGCCAGGAACGAGGAGCTCCAGTGTGGCTCAAAAGAGCAGGGGCAGAGCGGCGATCCAAGGGTGAGTGCCATTCCTTGGAAGATTTAGGCCAATGAAAATTTACAGTACGTCATCAGACTAGTGTCTTGGTCTTTCCAAGAATCACATGGGGCAGAAGGAAGCCATTCAGTTCATTGCACCTGTGCTGGGTCTTTGAGAGAGCAATTAGTTCCGTTCGCTTGTTATTTCCACATAGCCATGCAAGTCTTTCTTGTTTCACTTCAAAGTCGATGTCCAATTCCCTATTGAAATGTATTATTAAATCAGCTTCCACCACCCTTTCTGCAGTGCAATCCAGATCAAAGCAAGTCACTGAGTTTTAAAAAAAAATCATGTCCTCATCATCCAGGCTGACAAACATACTACAAAGAAACTAAAGTAAAATAGTGCAAATGCCAGAAATATGAAATGAGAAAAGTTACAACGGGAAATATTCAGCAGTTCAGACAACATCTGTGCAGAAGAACAGGGCTGACCAAAGGTCATTGATTGGAAACATCGGACGGAATTTTCCCAAAATTGCACAGGGTGTTGGGTCAGGTGAGTAAAGCAGTGTGAAATTTTTGGTTTTACAGCTGCCTTTTCTAGCCACATCAAACAGCACCCTGCGCAATTTCAAAGTGCTGGCGAGGATCATACAGCCAGCTTTGTGGGGGGTAGGGGGTTACAAAAGTCGCTTGCAAAGCTGGGATACAGATATCGGGGTGCCATCCCCTCCCTACCCCGCACCCTCAACCCACCACAAACATTGGGACGCCCGGTGGAAATAGGGAACACCCCCAACTGTTGCCCGCAGAGGGGGGGGGGGGGGGGAAGAGGGGGGGGGAGACCCCCCCCCCCGCCCAACCATTGAAAGATCAGGGCTCCCCCAACACCAAGCATGTATCAGAGTGACCTGATTCCCCCCACCCCTGGTGCATCCCCCTCACAGTCTTCAACCCCCCTCTCACCTAATACAGACACAAGCCACCCCCCCACCCCCCCCCCCCCATCATCATCGGGCCACCTCCCACGCAGAAGGAAATCCCCCCCTAATGGGGTTATACAGAGGGCCCACCTCTGCCAGATTCAACTTGGCAGTGCCAGGTTGGTACTGCCAAGGTGCCACTGCCCCATGTCCCTCACGACCTTGAGACTATATTCACCCTCTGCGCCCCCCTGCGTGGTCATCACGACTGGTTCACGCTTTTGAAACTGAAAGTGATGATTCTCTCTGGTGGGGGGGGGGGGGGGGAGACGACAGCGGGTGCATATCATTAAGCCGTAGGGGCTTTTCACAGTAACTTCATTAAAGCCTACTTGTGACAAGGAGTGTTTCTTATTATTATGATATTCAAACGAATTCAAATTCATGGAAATCAGGTTCACACTCAGTCGCCGGCGCAGGGGGGGGGCGGATCTCGTATGAGACTTCGTGGCCATAATGGGATTTGCACCTGCAGTGAATCACGCCCATTGACTCTATTTCTCTCCTCAGTAGCTGCCTGACCCGTTGAGTATTTCCAGCATGTTTTTTGTTTTTATGCTACAAAGAAATACAGTGAGACATCAGTCAGTTTTGCTTTGCAGAGGAATGGTTTTAATTTTAAACAGACTTGATTTCACTCATCATTACCCATCCATAAAGGTGTTTGGGAGTTTTGATTTCCCCCTTTATAAAGTGGTGCCGTATTCTCCCCAATCCTTCAGTTTTGGAGTGATACAGTTCTCTTCAAAAACAACACAAAAATAAACTTGACAGAGGATAAAATCAGAGGGTTCAGTTTATTTTACACTATCTGGGGATTCAGGTGGCTATGGATTGGGGGCAGCTCCACAAGTTAAATTTGGGTAAAGCGGTCGATTAGATGAAAAGGGATTTCCGTAGGTGGGACATGCTCCCGCTGGCACTGGCGGAGAGGGTGCAGACAGTGAAGATGACAGACCTCCCGAGGCTGCTGTTCTTTTTTCAATATCTCCCGATTTTTGTCTTTTTTAGGAAAATGAACGCGGCAATCTCGGGTTTTGTGTGGGCTGGTAAAACCCCGAGGGTGAAGAAGGCACTCCTAGAACAGGGTCGTGGGGAGGGGGGCTTGGCCCTCCCGAGTTTTATTAATTATTACTGGGCAGCCAACATATCGATGGTCAGGAAGTGAGTAGCGGGGGTGGGGTCGGTTTGGGAGCGAGTAGAGGCGGCATCCTGTAAGGGTACGAGTTTGGAGGCTTTATTAACTGTGCCCCTGCCGTTCTTGCCAGCTCGGTACTCACAAGCCCAGTGGTGGTGGCAGCCCTGAGGGTGTGGGGGCAATGGAGACAGCACATGGGATTGGAGGGGGCGTCAGTGTGGTCACCGATCTGTGACAATCGCCGTTTTGTTCCGGGGGGGGCGGGGGGGGGGGGGGGGGGGGGCTGGATGGGGGCTTTAGGAGTTGGCAGTGGGCAGGGATTGAGAGATTTGGAGATCTCTTCATTCAGCAGGGTTTCACGAGCCTGGAGGCTTTAGAGGACGAGTTTGAGTTGCCGGGTGGGAATGAGTTTCAGTACCTACAGGTACGGGATTTTGTCCAGAGGCAGGTTCCAAGCTTTCCTCGCCTCCCCTTGAGGGGACTACAGGATAAGGTAATATCAAAAACGGGGGCTGGGGAGGGGAGGGTCTCGGAGATATACAGGGAATTGATGGCGTGGGAAGGGATCCCAATCGGGGAGGTTGAGTGGGAGGAAGAGTTGGGAGGGGAGTTGGAAGTCGGACTATGGGAAAAGGCCTTGAGAAGAGTCAATTTATCCTCGTCGTGTGCCAGGCTCAGTCTGATCCAGTTCAAGGTGGTCCATAGGGCTCATATGACTGTGGCCCGGATGAGTAGGTTTTTTGAGGAAGTGGAGGATAGGTGTGGACTCTGTGGGGTTAGCCCGGCGAATCATGTACATATGTTTTGGGCATGTCCGAAGTTGAGGAGATTCTGGCAGGGATTTGCGGACGTCATGTCAGAGGTCCTGGAAGAGAGGGTGACTCCGAGTCCAGAATTGGTAATATTTGGGATATTGGACGGTCCGGGGCCCAGGGCGGGGGAGGGAGGCTGATGTTCTGGACTTTTCCTCCCTGATGGCCTAGAGACGGATTTTGCTGGGATGGAGGGATTCGGAGCCTCCAAAGTCAGGAGTGTGGGTCAGCGACATGGCAGGGTTTCTCAGGCTGGAAAAGATTAAGTTCGCCTTGAGAGGTTCAATTCAGGGGTTCGCCCGGAGGTGGCAGCCGTTCATCGACTTCTTTGAGTCTTAAAGGAAAATTGAATGTCGGGGGGGGGGGGGGACTTTGTGTACGGGTAATGAGGAAATAGGGCGGGGGTACTAGCGGATATTGTTTTAAATCTTTTTTGCGTGTGTCGGCCCGCTCGGTTGTTTAAGAAATTTTAAGGTGTTAAAACTGTGAAAATTACAAATGCTTCAATAAAATATTTTCTAAATAAAAGTTTATTTTACACACACTCAAAACATGGGAAGAGAGTTTGTAATGTCTCCTCCAGCCTTTAGCATTCATAAAAGAAAGGTAAGGGAAAGAAAGGGCAAAGATCGCAGACAAAATAAGAATCACTGTTTCACGCAAGTCCAGTGCCCAGAATAGAAAGTGCAATGGCGCATTCCTTAAAATAGGTGAGGAGGCTGAAGCTGATGCGGGGTAATTCGCTATTGTGGAAGCACTGACTTCCATGATGGGAGAAGAACATAGTGTATTATTCTTGCAGTAGGTAATGGTTGTAGAAGTTCAGATGTTCCGGTAGAAACAGTGTAGAGGAGGGCCAGGCTGTTTAAACCTGGACAAAGCTTTGGTTCTGCTGATGTTTTTTGATGGAAGATGGCAGATTGTATCCTTTAGCTTCACAAAACAGTAATGTGACGATGCCGGCGTTGGACTGGGGTGAGCACAGTAAGAAGTCTTACAACACTGGGTTAAAGTCCAACAGGTTTGTTTCAAATCAGCCTGAAACAAACTTGTTGGACTTTAACCTGGTGTTGTAAGACTTCTTACTGTGCTCATAAAACAGTCCTACAGGTTCTAGCAGCTAGTGGGTTGGGTGGGGGAGGGGGGGGGGAGAGAAGGGGGGGGGGGTCGGTAGAGGGGTGATGATCATGTAAACATATCTCCCACTTCTTCCCCTTGGTTTGGACAAAGCTTGTATATTCCTGGTGTTCTTGAAAATACAGAAAAATATGTCATTTGAAACATGGAAGTCTGGCAATATCTGGTCTGAGAGAAACATGAGAGGATACAGGGAAAGATCCCACAAAAGGTTAATAGCAGCTGCAAACAGCAGGATTATAAAATGCAGATTCTTTCTCACAAGCAGTCTTAGCAAATACACAGGATTCATGTATTAAGCTAAAACAATGGCTCACACCTTGATTGAATGTAATTATCTTAGGAAGCATCTGGAAAAGCATGGATGAAGGTTTCAATTGAATTAAGTGACCAATGTTTAAAAGAGGCAGGTCTTTCAAGTCAGAACCAAGTGAAATTTTAGCATACAGTTAAAAGCAAAGGTTTCACACCTTCATTGAAATTAACTCTCTTAGTAAACAGCTGGAAAGGATGGAAGATGTTCAGTTGAATTTGGTGTCAATTCTAAGTGTGAAATTCTACTAACATCAAGTAAATTAAAGAAAATTGGAGACAACCTGTCTATGAGAAACATAATTTAAAGTCAAAATCAAAGGCAAAGTTATGAGCTGGGGACAATTGGAAAATAAAATTATTCAAATGACAGGAATTAAAAGTAACACCTATTGAAACCAAAGCATTTTGAATATCACAAAGGAACTTTGAACATCACAAAGGACAATGTTATCAGATCTGAGAGGTGAGGCCATGCCCAAAATGAATACTTAGTTGTATTAAAATGTTTGGATCAAAGATATTTTTTAACAGTCAAAGTGGAAATAAGTTAATTGACAACAAGGTAATAAAAACTTAATAATTGTTAGAAAGAGAATATAAACCCAGGGAGCAGAACCAGGAGTAGAAGGGAAGGGGAGGAGAACTCAGAGAGAGGAGAGAAGCATATTCAGCTTTCACAGCTTGGTCATGGGAAAGACAAGATGAGCAGCCGAGTTTAAACAGCTATACATCTAAGGAAGACTAGAATTTAAACAGGAGTCAGAGTCAGCTGAGAGATAGCTAGCAGAGCCAGCTCTTATAGCTCAATACATGGGATCGACAAGACACAGCAACAGAGCTAACCAGCGAACACATCTCAAGAAGACCAGACTTTAAAGAAGATTGATTGTCAAGGTGGGCCTGAAGGTCCCTTCAACCAACCAGCAGGATCCAGAAGCAAGATCTTTTTACCTTTCTGTAAAGAAAGTGTTTGCAGCTTTTAAAAGAAAAAATATAATAATAAAATAACTTAACCTGAAAAAGTGGTTATTCCTAAAGTCTACGTTACTTACTTAGCAATGCAGGACCCAGGACATCGATGCTACTAAGTGGTAAGTAGATAAAATCTTCGGTGAAGGTATGGATTATACCGGGGGATAACTTGAAAATATAGTTTGACCTGAATAGCACCCACCGAAGCTTGCATCGGAGTCAGGGAGTGAGAATCCCTGTTCACCATTTAGAATGTCGGCCCTTTTTGGTATTAGGGGAATTCTAAGAATAGTGGTGAGTTTTCAAAATCACTGGTCTGGATAATGGGGTCGCTGTGGGTTTTTGAAGCTTGGAAGCCAGCTTGCAGGTACAGCAAACAATTTCTCACTGTTGTGCAAGTCGCAGCCAGTCATGGCTTCAATAAGTGTAAAGCTTTGTCCATTATATTTTTTAAATAATAATTTTATAAAGTAGCTAGGATTATAAAGATAACTTTTTTTCTTTCATATCATCTTGGCGTGACAGTTTGCTATTCTGAAAAAAAAACTTAAAACATTGCTCTTTCCAACTTAGGCTGAACAATGAAGTTTGATTTTACAGGTCAAGCTGAGATCTCCACAGACTCGTCCTGTAAAGCTTTGAGTACACTGTTCATTGTTCAAGTATGCTATTATTTGTTTTTTCTTCTAATAATCACTATTCCATTCCCATTTCTATGTCGCTGTTCCTTACAAGACAGTTTTACCATTCCTTTGACCCATAATTTTCACAAATTGAAAACAAATGAACGTGACATTGTGGCTTGTTGATGGGAGTTCTGATTGATTTTAGTGATTGGGTCCCATTTAAATACCACAGGCACATACCCGCATTAATTGTATTGCTAAAAAGCAGCTCACCAACTGGGAAGGTAAGAAATCCACCTGGGCAGCTAATTGTCATGGGTCAGCAGCAGCAGCTTTCAGGATTTGTACGTGCTGTTTCCACACAATTTCAAGCAGCAGGGATATTATTATTGTAGCATCCTCAGCAACAAAACAATGAGCTAATCCTCAGCATTTAAGGCTGAAAACACAACAGAGATTGCATATAAAATGAGCACCAGCTAAGGATCCCTATAATGACTTAGACAAAGAGACCAAGAGTATGTGTCGGGGTTTTCTCATGATACAAAGCTTGATGAGAATGTGAGCTGGGAAGAGCAAAGAGGCTGCAAAGAGACGTAGACAGGTTTAAGTATGTAGGCAACAAGTTAGCAGCTGGAGTATCATGTAGGGAAGTGTGAGGTTATTCATTTTGGTAATAAGAATAGAAAAGCAAAATGTTTTTAAAAGGCTTGAAACGTTAAATGTCGATGTCCAGAGAGACTTGAACTCATACAAGAAACACAGAAAGTCAGCCTGCAGGTACAACAAACAATCTGAAAGCTAAATAACAGGCTGGCATTTATTGCAACAAAATTGGAGACAAAGAAGAGGCGGCACGATTCTCAGTTCCTGAGACTAAGTGTTGACACTGGGACAGGATTCGAGGACTTTTGCGGCGGCAAAGCTGATACCGCACCTAGATCGATTCAGCGACCATTGAGGGGCTGGCACCAATGCCACCTGGAACACAATGTATTCCAGTGAGAACCGGTGCTGGATTTGCGATTGACACTTGGGAAGCTGACAAGCTGCAGCCACATATACACATTACAATCCCCACACACATTCATCCCAGCCAACAAGACGCACTGGCTGCGCTGGAGCGCACCCATACAGCTGATGGGTCGGTTGGGGCCGGTGATGTCCTGGGGGGGACAGCCATACGATGCATGACCCCAAGTTCACAGTGGGCAGTCAACAGCGTGTGCAGCTGCATGGCCGCCTGCAGCAATGATGTTCTGTGCCCATTCACCCAGACCCCACAACCCACCCCCCGCTACTCGCCCCCAACCCTGGCAGAAGCCCCTGGCTAGCAGCACAACTGTCGGCAAACTGGCGATGTTGGACACTTTCCGTACCCTCTCTCTCTCCCTAAGCAGCCACGTCACCAGTTTCATGATTTTTAAAAGCAAACGTGGACCTTGCCGCCAGGAATTCCCCCCGGTGGAAGTGGAGGTTATTGGAGAAAACCAGCTCAGGCCCGCTGATGATATGCCAATGGCATTTACTGTACGTGCATTCTGAATGCACTGACACCGCTGTCGAGGCACCAGAGAATTGCCATTTGGCATTAAACCGGCACCCGCCTGTGGTGGGTAAAGTCTTGGAGAGGATTATAAAAGATACGATTTATAATCATCTAGATAGGAATAATATGATTAGGGATAGTCAGCATGGTTTTGTGAAGGGTAGGTCATGCCTCACAAACCTTATTGAGTTCTTTGAGAAGGTGACTGAACAGGTAGACGAGGGTAGAGCAGTTGATGTGGTGTATATGGATTTCAGTAAAGCGTTTGATAAGGTTCCCCACGGTCGGCTATTGCAGAAAATACGGAGGCTGAGGATTGAGATGTGGATCAGAAATTGGCTAGTTGAAATAAGACAGAGAGTGGTAGTTGATGGGAAATGTTCAGAATGGAGTTCAGTTACGCTGGGCTGAGAGGTGGCAAATGGAGTTTAATGTGGAGAAGTGTGAGGTGATTCACTTTGGAAAGAATAACAGGAATGTGGAATATTTGGCTAATGGTAAAATTCTTGGTAGTGTGGATGAGCAGAGGGATCTCGGTGTCCATGTACATAGATCCCTGAAAGTTGCCACCCAGGTTGATAGGGTTGTGAAGAAGGCCTATGGTGTGTTGGCCTTTATTGGTAGAGGGATTGAGTTCCGGAGCCATGAGGTCATGTTGCAGTTGTACAAAACTGTAGTACGGCCGCATTTGGAGTATTGCGTACAGTTCTGGTCGCCTCATTATTGGAAGGACATGGAAGCTTTGGAACGGGTGCAGAGGAGATTTACCAGGATGTTGCCTGGTATGGAGGGAAAATCTTATGAGGAAAGGCTGATGGACTTGAGGTTGTTTTCGTTAGAGAGAAGAAGGTTAAGAGGTGACTTAATAGAGGCATACAAAATGATCAGAGGGTTAGATAGGGTGGACAGCGAGAGCCTTCTCCCGCGGATGGAGGTGGCTAGCACGAGGGGACATAGCCTTAAAATGAGGGGTAATAGATATAGGACAGAGGTCAGAGGTGGGTTTTTTACGCAAAGAGTGGTGAGGCCGTGGAATGCCCTACCTGCAACAGTAGTGAACTCGCCAACATTGAGGGCATTTAAAAGTTTATTGGATAAGCATATGGATGATAAGGGCATAGTGTAGGTTAGATGGCCTTTAGTTTTTTTCCATGTCGGTGCAACATCGAGGGCCGAAGGGCCTGTACTGCGCTGTATCGTTCTATGTTCTATGTTCTAATTTCGCCGTCAAAATCCTATTCTCCGCCCAATCACGTTTCACGATTCCGGAGACGGCTGATGGAGAATCCTACCCAGGATGTCTTGCTACAACTTTTTTGGGCTTTGGTGAAACTACACGTGTAATGCTATCTGCAATTTTGGTCTCCATGTTTAAGGAAGTATACACTCGCCTTGGAAATTAATAAAACATATAGGGCGTGATCCAATGGCCACGCTGCAGCGGAAAAGCAGCTCACTGTGGTGTAGTGTGACCAATGGAAGCTGGGAGACCCCGCTCCTGGGATCTACCTGGCTCACCGCACCTCTTGAGATCCAACGCAATCTCGCGAGAGGTTGCGATGCATTTCCTGCCCACAATGGGCGGGATCACTTTTTGGCAAACCTGCATATTAGAGCGAGACAGCTAGCCTCACTCCACTGAGCAGATTCCCGAGGTACCTGAGGCTTTGGGATTCAATCCCTGCGTCTCAGAGACCCTGGGTATGCGTTGGAATGGCACTCGTGGGGGTCTCCCAGGCGATCACGGTTGCATGCCCTTTGGGCAGGGTGATGCCCTGGCACTGCTGCCTGGGTACCCTGTCAGTGCCAGCCTGGCACATTGTCGGTGCCAGCCTGGCACTGCCAAGGTACCCAGGTAGCACTGCCAGCTGGGATGAGCACTGCCAGGGTGTCAAGCAGGCATTTCTGCGCACGACCGGGCTAGGGGTGCCATGTGTGGGTGTTCAGGATGTGCGGAGGGTGGGTTGGTTGGTGTTCATTTCGGGGGCCTCAGAGATTGGGATGCCATTTAGTTCTGGCGAGCGGAGGTCCCCACCATACAAAACAAGGCTATGTGCGGCCTCGGCCTTGTGTTCCCCATTCAGGCCTCTTATTCTTTTTTTTATAAATTTAGAGTACTCAATTCATTTTTTCCAATTAAGGGGCAATTTAGCGTGGCCAATCCACCTATCCTGCCCATCTTTGGGATGTGGGGGGGAAACCCACGCAAACACAGGGAGAATGTGCAAACTCCACACGGACAGTGACCCAGAGCCGGGATCGAACCTGGGACCTCGGTGCCGTGAGGCAGCAGGGCTAACCCACTGAGCCACTGTGCTGCCCCAAGCCTCTTATTCAACATGAGCCATGTTGAATAGCCATGTGTTTCTCGACACTGCAAGCGCCGAGAAACATTCATCTAAACACACTCGCTAGGGGACTTTGCTCGCTTTTGAGAGAATCGTGTCCAAAGTATTTTGGTCTTTATTAAAGGGGCATAGAGTACAAGAGCAAGGAGATTATACTGAAATTATAGAAAACACTAGTTAGACCTCAGCTGGAATATCATGTTCAGTTCTGGGTGCAACACGGGAGGAAGGATATGAACACATTGGAGAGAGAGCACAGGAGGTTGACAAGAATGGTTCCGGATGTGAAACTTCAGTTATGAGGAGAGATTGGTGAGGTTGGGACTGTTCTTCTTGGAGAGAAGGAGAACATAGAACATAGAACAGTACAGCACAGAACAGGCCCTTCGGCCCTCGATGTTGTGCCGAGCAATGATCACCCTACTCAAACCCACGTATCCACCCTATACCCGTAACCCAACAACCCCCCCCTTAACCTTACTTTTTAGGACACTACGGGCAATTTAGCATGGCCAATCCACCTAACCCGCACATCTTTGGACTGTGGGAGGAAACCGGAGCACCCGGAGGAAACCCATGCACACACGGGGAGGACGTGCAGACTCCGCACAGACAGTGACTCAGCCGGGAACCGAACCTGGGACCCTGGAGCTGTGAAGCATTTATGCTAACCACCATGCTACCGTGCTGCCCACACTGAGAGTGGAGACTGAGAGGAGATTTTTTTGAGATGTTCAAAATCATGAGGGCGCTGGGCAGAGTAGATAGGGAGAAACCGCTCCCCTTTGTAAAAAGACGAAGACCGAGAAGGCACAGATTTAAGGTGATTTGCCAAAGAAGCAAATGTGATGAGAGAAAAAACTTTTTCACACAACAAATTGTTCAGGTGTGGAATGCACTGCCTGGAAGTGTGGTGAGGCAGGTTCAATTGGGGCATTCAAGAGGGCATTGGATGAATTCTTGAACAGAAACAATATGCAAGGGTCTGTGAAATGACTCAGTTTTTCCCTTAACTGGGAAATTCACATCTCAGGAGAAAAGCTCCAAGATATGGGGTTGATAGTATAGAACTGAGATGAGTAGAAATTCTTTACTCAAAAAGGTTGTGAATCTTTGAAATTCTTTATACTAGGAGGTTGTATTTGCTCACTGAATGGATTTTAGGCTAGTTCAGGATATGGGGACTGGACAGTAAACCGAACATGAGGCAGAAGATCAACCATGATTAGAAAGAAACATATACAGAAACTAGAAGCAGGAGGAGGAGGCCACTTGGCCCTTTGAGCTTGCTTTGCCATTCATTATGATCATGGCTGATCATCAAGTTCAATAACCTGATCCCACCTTCCCCCGTATCTCTTGATTCATTTTGCCCAATGAGCTGCATCTAATTCCTTCTTGAAATTACATAACGTTTTGGCCTCAACTACTTTTTGTGGCAGTAAATTCCATAGATTCACCACTCTCTATGTGAAGAAATTCCCCCTCACCTCAGTTTAAAAAGTTTACCCTTATCCTCAAATTATAACCATCGGAAGGAGACAGTGGCAAAGTGGTATTGTCACTAGACCAATAATCCAAAGACCCAGGGTAATGCTCTGGGGACGTGGGTTCGAATCCCACCTGGGCAGATAGTGAAACCTGAATTGAATAAAAATCTGGAATTAAAAGTCTAAGGATGACCATGAAACCATTGTCAATTGTTGTAAAAAACCATCTGATTCACTAATGTCCTAGAGGAAAGGCAATCTGTCCTCCTTATCTGGTTTTCCGTACACGTCACTCCAGATCCATAGCAATGTGTTTGACTCTTAAAATGCCCTCAGGGATGGGCAATAAATGCCGCCCAGCCAGAGACGCCTACTTCCCATGAATGAATTAAATAAAAGTCTGGATACCACCACCATTGGGAACATTCTTTCTGAATCTACCCTGTCTAATCCTGTTAGAATTTTATACGTTTCTGTGAGATCCCCTCTCACTCTTCTGAACTCCAATGAATATAATCCTAACCGACTTAGTCTCACCTCCTATGAAAGTCCCGCCATCCCAGGAATCAGCGCGATAAATCCTCGCTGCACTCCCTCCACAGCTAGAGCATCTTTCCTCAGATAAGGACACCAAAACTGCATACAATTGGTATGGCCTCACCAATGCCCTAAACAAAACAGGGCAGCACGGTAGCATTGTGGATAGCACAATGGCTTCGCAGCTCCAGGATCCCAGGTTCGATTCCGGCTTGGGTCACTGTCTGTGCGGAGTCTGCACATCCTCCCCGTGTGTCCGTGGGTTTCCTCCAGGTGCTCCGGTTTCCTCCCACAGTCCAAAGATGTGCAGGTTAGGTGGATTGGCCATGATAAATTGCCCTTAGTGTCCAAAATTGCCCTTAGTGTTCGATGGAGTTACTGGGTTATGGGGATAGGGTGGAGGTGTTGACCTTGGGTAGGGTGCTCTTTCCAAGAGCCGGTGCAGACTCGATGGGCCGAATGGCCTCCTTCTGCACTGTAAATTCTATGATAATTGCAGTAAAACATCCCTATTCCTATACTCAAATCCTCTCGCGATGAAGGCCAGCATACCATTTGCCTTCTTTACTACCTGCTGTGCCTGTGCGCTTAATTTCAGCGACTGATGCATGAGGACACCAAGGTCTCGCTGAGTATCCACCTCTCTCAATTTACACCCATTCAAATAATAATCTGCCTTCCTATTTTTGCTACCAAAGTGGATAACCTCACATTCATCCACATTGTACTGCATCTGCCATGCATATGCCCACTCACTTAGCCTGTCCAAATCCCACTGAAGCATATCTGCCTCCTCCTCACAGCTCAACCTCCCACTCAACTTTGTATCAAATGCAAATTTGGAGATAATACATTTAGTTCCTTTGTGCAAATCATTATACATGATGTGAACGGTTGGGGTCCAAGCACAGAGCCCTGCGATACCCCATTAGTCACTGTCTGCCAATCGGAAAAAGACCCATTTATTCCTAATTTTTGCTTACTATCTGCTAACCAGCTTTCTGTCCATCTCAAGACACTACCCGTAATCCCATGTGCTTTAACTTTACATATTAATCTGCTATGTGAGATCTAGACTGGTTTAGCTCAGTAGGCTAGACAGCTGGTTTGTAATGCAAAACAAGGCCAGCAGCGCAGGTTCAATTCCCGTACCAGCTTACCCAAACAGCCGCCGGAATGTGGTGACTGGGGGCTTTTCACAGTAACTTCATTCTTGTGACAATAAAAGATTATTATTATTGTTGAAAGCCTTCTGACGGTCAAAATAAACCATATCCATCAGTTCTCCTTGGTCAACACTACTAGTTACTTCTTTAAAGAATTGTAATAGATTTGCCAAGCGTGATTTCCCTTTCATAAATCCATGCTGACTTTGTCTGATTATATCAATGCTTTCTCAATGCTGTGCTACGAAATCCTTGATAATAGACTCTAGCAACTTCCCTACTGCCGACGTTAGGCTCACTGGTCTCTTGATCCCTGTTGTCTCTCGACCTCCCTTTTTTGAACAGCGGAGTTATATTAGCTACTCTCCAATCTTTCGGAATCATTCCAGAGTCTACGATTTCTAGGGCCACCTCTTTAAATGAAGATTGTCAGGCTCTGGAGATTTATCCGCTTTCAATCCCATTAATTTCCCCAAAACCATTTCTCGACTAATATTAATTTCCTTCAGCTCCTCACTGAAACTTGTGTTTCTCTGAGCTTTCAGTACATTATTCATGTCTTCTTTTGTGAAGACAGAAGCCAATTACAAATTTAGTTCCTCAGCCACTTCTTTGTTCCCCGTTATGAATTTCCCTGTTTCTGGCTGTAAGGGACCTAAATTAGTTTTTATTAATCTTTTTCTCTTTACATACCTATCGGAACTTTTACAGTCAGTTTTTATGTTCCCAGCTAGCTTATTTTCACATTGTATTTTCCCCTTTTTAATCAATCCCTTAGTCTGCCTTTGCTGAATTTAAACTGTTCCCAATCCTCAGGTCTATTGCTTTTTCTTGTTAATTTCTATGCCTCTTCTTTGAATCTAATACTATCTCTAATTTCCCTTGTAAGCCATGGTTTGGCCACAGTTCCCTTTCTAACCTTGCACCAAGTAGGAATAAAAAACTTTTTGAGTTCACCTATTCGTTCTTTGAATGCCTGCCATTACCTGCTCACTGTCCTTCCTTTCAATAATGTTTCCCAGTCCATCATAGCTATCTCATGTCTCATACCATCATAGTTGTATTGTGTGGCAGAGCAGATTCAAATAGTCATATGGCCTACTCCTGCTGCTATTTCTGAGGCTTGTAAATAACGTCAGAAAGGACTACCTCATGATCATTCACCACCTGGTAGCTTGTGGGAAAGTTGAAGAGGAAGTAGTGACAGTGGAGGTGGAAACAAAATTGGTTCTCGAGTTCCTGCTGACATGAACTGGCCCCTATTTGCACCTTTCTTGGGCGAGAGCAGTGACCACCTAATTCAGAAGCAGCTCTCCATCAATAAGGCAGTCGTTTTCTTTTTAAATTTAGATCTGACAGTTTTCAGGTGCAACTGAGGCTAAAATATTTCCCCATGTAACACGAAAAGTAATTTGACCCATCAAGCATTGGTCCATCGTGGATTCCAGTTTACCATTTTTAACCAACTGGCCAATAAAAGGTAAAATAAATATTCTTCCTGAACCCAAAGATAATTTAGTAAAAATTCGCTTATTTCTCCCTATAATTACAATCCATTTTTTTTTAAAGCATATCCCTTTTTGGGGGGAATAATGGAAGGATTCCCAAGCTGATTATTAGCTCATTGAACTGCATTATGAACACTCCTTCCATGGCTAACAAGTTTTGGCATTGAATGTGAATTGGAGCTTCTGGTCCAGCACTAGGGGACGCTACCACTGTGCAACAAGGCCTCCTACATACATCCATGAATCACATTTGACCATTTGTTTTATATGACATTTTCACTGTGCGAACAGCACTGGAAAGACAGTGCTCCTCATGTATTTGAACACCCTATTCCTCTAACTTTTAATCCTCTACGCAAGAGATATTTACCTAGTTCACTTCTTGACAAAGAGTAAGCCAGGCTCGAAACGTTAGCTCCCTTTTCTCTCCACAGATGCTGTCAGACCTGCTGAGATTGTCCAGTATTTTCTGTTTTTGTTCCCTTTTTTGAAGGAATTCATTCATTAATGTTGCAGAAAATGCTTTCGCATTTTGTCATCCATTTCCCACATTGATAATGTTAAATTTATATTTGCTGTTTCTACTGCCATGCTCCAAGTTAGTAATCTGCTGATGTTTGCTCATTATTTTAAAAACCCGAATCAGAATTCTTCCCAAATAATGTAGCACTAAGAATATTCCAGCATCGCTAAGTGCAAAATTTATCCTGATTGCTTTTCTCTAAGCATCCCTTTAATGCAGTGATATCATTTTTTGCAGCTGGCTGCTTAAGTTGTCCATAATATTCCAAATGTGGCTTTACCATTTATTTTTATAAGCTGAAGATCATTCATTTTGGATTACAATCAGTTTCCTCAGAGATATATCTTTTAAATCCTGTACAAACATGGGCAAGGTCAAAATCACATCTGTTAGACAGAAGCAAAAATAAGGGATTGATGTATCATTAACCTTTTCTTCTGCTGGCTCACCATCGTTATTAGAAAGCAACATAAAATCTAACTGTAAAGCGCATAAATATAATGTAAAGAATTCTGCATGTGTACAATTGAAAGGCAGATAATACCAGCACGAGACTATCTTCATTAAAATTTCCTAAACCTATGCACACCCTTGTGTTAGTGGATAGGATCAAATACATTTGAACATTACCTGTAACATTCCCAGTATAAAAGCTACAGCATCAGTCAGAGCAAATATCTCACTAGATTTAGCTCAAGATTTTTTTTTCACCATCATTTTTAAACCTTTGTTTGATAAATTGTTGCATGTGTACATATTGATGATCACAGCCTCCAAATTCATGAAGGATCCATGCCGAATTCGCATTTGAGCCAGTATATACACCACAGCTCTGAAACAAATTAATCTTCCTTTCTAATTTGCAAGTCAACTTCAATGCAATATGAAGCCAGGCCTGCTAACACAGCTTTTAAGAAGCCTCATCATTTTCACTTCCCTGTGCTTATCTCCTGCCAAAATTAACCTTTGCATATTCCCAAAATGCTTTGAACCTATCACAAAAGCTACCTTGTCTATGAGGTATCTGTAGATGAAAACAGTTGATTTAGAACATGTCTATGAATTTCGTAACATAGAAATATTAACATAATAAATCAAACTATAAATCTAGATATGGACCTGTACTTGCACACATCATAATCCACACATTTACAAGGGAATGGCTGCAGCTGCTGGTGTACATTGAAAGCACCTCAGCCAGATATTCTATGGATAGCGGTAAGAGTGGCCATAAGGATGCTCTTCTGGGAAAATGTTTGTTATATCGGCATTCTAATTAGTCATTTGATATGGATAAAAACAATTTAGATATATCAACTGGGACAGTGGGTGTATGCAACACTTACATCTCCAGGGAAATTACAGTGTGAATCATTTTAAAACAGTAGGTACCGTTATACAGTTGTATAAGAGTCGAGTTTTTCAGATCACATTTTTAGGGGTCAACTTATGCACGACTAATATTTTTGAGGGGTAGAAATTCAGGCATGCCAGAGGGACAGCTGTTATCTAAAAACATGAAAAAAATATTTATCAATTATTGGTAAGCTATGCCAAGCTCTCGGTGTGGTTCAGTAGCAGCAGCTGAATCTGGATTTCCTCTGAAGTACGATGTGGGCAAAACCACACAATTGCCATTTTCCGCTTTAAATTTACAAATATTTATCTCACACTTTGATATACATTAATTGCAGTGTCATCTTCTTGCATCATCTCTTGTGGCAGAGAAAAATGTGAGTAAAATGTACATAATCCAACAGAATTAATAAATACGACCATAATATCAGTAAATTGAAAATATCAGTAGTACCGGGTTACTTATCACAGCATTGGCTGCTTAAGAGGTTGGGATTGGCCGAAACGCAGGTCAGAAGTTTCCAGCCCTTTCCACCGGCGGGATCTTCTGGTCCGCCAAAATCGGCCTCCCATGACCTCCCCTGCAAAGGCTGGTGAGCCATGCAAATTGTTATTGATTTTGGTGTGACTGGAAGGTCCTGCTGGCAGGCAATACCTCACTATCGCCGCCGCAGGGGCTGTACATTTTAGCTGTAGTTTCCAACCAAGCACAGTGTGTAGTATCTGTTGCTTTTTATAGAATTTTATAGAGTCCCTACAATGCAGAAGGGGGCCATTTGGCCCATTGAGTCTGCACTGACCCTCTGAAAGAGCACCACCCTACACAGGCCCAATCCTCAGCCTATTCCCACAATCCCACCAATCCATCTAACCTGCACATCTTTGGACTGTGGGATGAAACCGGAGCACCCAGAGGAAACCCACGCAGACAAGCGAAGAATGTGCAAACTTCACACCGATAGTCACCCGAGGTTACAATCGAACCTGGGTCTCTGGCGCTGTGAGGCAGCAGCGCTAACCTCTGGGCACCGTACTGCCCTCACTGTTTTGTAATGGCCATTCTCTGAATGGGTTCATAACTGACTGTAGTTCTCATCTCAAATAGCTTTATATGATGTAATATGCAGAGTATATTACAATTAAAGTGCAAGTAATCAAATATTATTAGTAGTATGACTATAACATCAGGAAATAATAATTACGAGCAGTAACTTTTGTTAACACAATTTTGGTGTGTTGTACACCAAAAACCATGAAAAACATGTTGTGGTATCCCTCAAAAACAAGGGTTGACTAATACATGAGATAGATGAAACATTAAGGACTTTTGGCCAAAATTCAGGGATCAACTTTTACACAAGATCAACTATTACTCAAGTATGTGACAGTTAAAGTTTCTCAGAGGACGATAGGCTGCTCTCCCCCTTGAAAGAGCTGACTGGTGGTGATTTAACCGGAGAGTCATCACACCACATTCCTGTCTTCTTAAGGGAATTCCCTTAATTCCCCAATGATTAAAAACCCGTCAATCGCAGCATTGAAAATGTTTTAGGACTTGGCCGAACACAGCTTCCTGGGGAAAGAATTACAAAGATTCGTCACTCATTCAGCGAAGAATTTCTTCCTCACATTTGTCTTATATAAGCACCCCCCTTATTCTGCCACTGTGCCCTCTGGTCCTAAACTCTCCCATGAGGGGAAACCAACATTTAGCCGATCTTACCCCCTCAGAGGACGTGATTTAATGGCCATGTCACGCTTCAGCCAAAATCAAGAACCACGTTGGGCGCCAATCTGTTTGTGAACTAATGGCCCACTCCCATTGATGACATCAGGATCCCGTCGGTTTAGCATACTGGGCTAAATCGCTGGCTTTGAAAGCAGACCAAGGTAGGCCAGCAGCACGTTTCAATTCCTGTACCAGCTCCCCGAAAAGGAGCCGGAATGTGGCGACTAGGGGCTTTTCACAGTAACTTTATTGAAGCCTACTCGTGACAATAAGCGATTTTCATCATCTTTTCATCATCGTAGCGTGGTCAGAAACTCATAATCACCGCTTAAGCCCAATCCCCATACAATTAACAGGAGCGACCACCTATCTAATGGCCTCCATGATCTAACGGGCACCCCAGCAATAGTCACGCAGGCGCCAATTAGTACTGCTTTTTAAAAACGTGAAGCTGGCGGAAGAGGTGCCGCGGGGACCCGAGGAAGAGAGTAGCCATCTTCGCTCACAGGCAAAGACCCCGGGAGCACCGAGGTTGCTGCTCCGATGCTAGCCAGGGGGTAAGGTTCCACTGGGGTGGCCGGCCTCGGTCAGGGTGAGCCGCCATTGGGGAGGGTGGGGGGGGGGGGGGGGGAGGGGAGGGGGGGGGCGTCCGGATGCAACCTCAGCCCCAGCCCACCTGCCCCATCAACCACCCATATCTCTCACTGACCGCGGAGACCTCTGGCCACCCAGCTGAAGGCTACAGCTAATTGGGAATTGCAAATTGTAGTTAAGTGAACACTTCATGGTTCTATGATACCCTCGCCGAGCGTGCGGTTAATTCCAGCCCCCCTCATCCCAGAGTCACAACTCAAATGAATTAACAAATAATTTTTATAAACTTGTCGTGATTTTGACCCGGGACTGCTGCAATGAGTTACAAGCAGCAGATCTATAAGTAAAACATTAACAAACTGCTTATTAATAACAAGAAGAAAAGATGAATATATGATGAAATAACAGAACAATGGTCTACCATTCTACCCAATTCCAAAACCTCGCCCCACCCTCCACCCAGGCACACACAAGGTGGACACATCATGGAAATGTGGGTGGGGGAATGGGTAAGTTTAAACATAACATGGATTAAGAGTTATGAGGGAGTTCTTTGCTGCCAACATAGCGGTCTTTGTAGTCAGTGATTGCCTTCAACCAGAATCTGCAGGCTTTAGAATGCTCTCTAAATCGGCAGGCCAAGAGAGGGAGAGTGAGAGAGAGATTTTTAAAACTATCTCATGCTTGGATCTCTTCACAGAACCAAAGACAAAATGGAACGTTTCAGAAGACCCACCTTCCTCATGGAACATTATGACTGGCTCCACCAATCAGAGGCATCCATAGGAGAAGGCTGGGAATGGTACATTCACAGATTGGCTGCATGCCAAGTCTATCAAATGACATCACAGGTTCTGCCACAGAACCTGGATGGGACGTCGTGGCCTGGTCCAACAGGACTGGGGGTTCCAATTCTGCCTAAAATCTACAGTTTAAACAGAAATCCCAAATGCTGTAGCAATGTTGCAGCAACTAACCAGAAGACTGTAGCTCAAAGCAGGCAGCAGGACGGGGATTAAAAAAAGGAACACTGGGAGGACAAAACATTTTACAACAACATCCTAACACCAGTGTGGCAAGGTGGCGCAGTGGTTAGCACTGCTGCTTCACAGCACCAAGGATCAGATTTGATCCCGGCTCCAGGTCAGTGTCCTTGTGGAATTTGGACATTCTCCTGGTGTCTGCATGGGTTTCACTCCCACAACCCAAGTATGTGCAGGGTTGGTGGATTGGCCCGAAGGTAGGTGTGCCATGTAGCATGTAGGAGGTTGCCCAGCATCCCAATCAGACCATGATGCCTGGACACTGTGCCGAAACACTGCGGGTGGAAACAACTAGGATGCAGCAGCCAACATTCGAATACCCAGGAGCTGGGCACCAGCACCGGGGACATTTCCGCGACCAGAGGATAGGTGTGCATCGGGGAGGGAACCAGCGTCCAGTCCAGGTAACATTACGTGCAGGTTCTGAGGCACAAGGTCTGGGGTCTGGTGAGTAGGGACCCCTGCTGCGGCCAGAGGTGTGTGGGCAGGGCGTGTCGGATGGAATGGGGAAGGAGCAATGGGGGGCGAGAGGGCCATAGGGTGGAAGCCACCGCTGATTGTCAATCTCACACCAACATCAATTCCTTGCAGATATTGCATGGGATGGACGCTATCTTGGACCTCCAGAACTTGCCCTAGTGGTGCTGCTGGCAGGCCAGGTGGCCAGATTCCTGAGGAGGCACTGGCAGCAGTGCCAACAGAGGCTCGAGATAGCAGCCCATGTGTAGGGCCCCGCCCCACACCCTGAGGACCCTGCCACCGATCAGAGCAGGGAGGTACCAAGAGGGTCCAAGGTGTCCAGGTGCTGCTGGCCTTTCGAACAGATGATGGGCAGCATGTATCACCAGACGTCTCTGCCTCAGCAAGGGAACGATGCAGCACCTCTGCCACGCGGATTTGGCACTACATGGGGGAGGAGGCTACCTACCCCGGTCGCCATGAAGGTCACCACAGCCCTGAACTTCTACGCCTCAGGATCATTCCAGGGCTCGAGGGTGGACTTGTGTGGCATCTCACAAGCTCCAGCCCACGAGTCTATTTGTGAAGTCACGGATGCCATGTTTGCTTGGGGAGGAAACAACATAAACACTGGCATGGATCAGGCCCCACAAGATGTCCGGGCAGCAGGATTGTCCGCCATTGCCAGGATTCCTTATTCAATGCCATAATCTGACCCCTGCCTAAATGCAAAGCGCTTGCTCCCACCCATCACCTGGGGGGGGGAGGAGGGGGGGGGGGGGGGGGGGATATGAGCCAGGACATCCTTGTCCGAGGAGATGGGGCATGGGCTTGGTGCTCGGCCCACATTGTGGACCAAAGTGCCAGAGGCGTCACATTGGTTGAGGTCAACAGATGTTGATGAGGTTCAAAAGTGTCCCCAACTGTCCCATTCTCCCGATGGTGCCACCCTGCTCTCCCCACTCCTCCCAGACCCTTGCTTCCCCCCAACAATGTATGGCCCCTTACCCTCCCCTCCTCCTGCCCCCGTTTCCCCAGTGATCCTCGACGTGCTTCACCTTTCGTACCACTGCATCTAGATGTGTCCGCAGGATGCACATCAGAGGTGGAGGCAGCCTGCTGCGTACACTTCCCGTGGCCTTTGTCAAAATGCCAGTCTGTATGGCATTAAAAACTCAGATTTGACATGTCATCTGTTGCTCGGGGGTTGAGGAAGATGGGCCACATGGTAGGAGGAATGGGGAGTATGGGGAGGTGGGAGGGTATGGGGTGTATGGTAGGGGTGGGGAGTATGGGAGGGTATGGGGGATGGAGTATGGAGGGGGGACTGCTGGTCATAATGGGCCAATGCAAACACACTTGAATGGCCCAGTGGAGGTCGTTGACCTTCTTGCGGCATTGGGTGTCGGTCCTGCTGGTCATGCTCTCCGAGCTAATAGCCACTTCCTCCCCGGCGGTACTGGCTGCTCTGTGGCTGACCTCCGAGAATCCCGGGGGAACAGGACACCTTGTCTGGCCTCGACTGCTTCGAGTAGACTGCCCAGGTTGACATCCCCGAATCGAGTGGCTGGTTGTTTCGGTGGCACAGCTGCGAGCTGTGTGGCATTGGCTGTGCAGGATCGGTTTAAATGCTGCTCTCTCTCGTTAGCAGGGGGGCTGGCAAGCACAGTCCTGGAATATCAGTCAACAGGACCATAATTTACGGCGAGAAGCCCTTGGGGCCTCACTAAGTGGACCAATTAATGTTTCATCGTAGTGAAGGCCTCACAGACCCGAGCGTCAGGAAGCTTGCAGCAGTTCCCACTCCCTATCGCATTTAAAACCTTTCCACTAAATTGCGCCCAGAATCTTGTGTGTTTCAGTCATATCACCTCTCCTTCTTTTGAACTACAAGGAATTCAGATCAAACCTGTTTAATCTTTTCTCATCTGGCAGTCCCTCCATACCCAGGACCAACCTAGTAAATCTCCTCTGTACTGTCTCCAATGATCATATACCTTTGCTTAAATTAGGGGAACAAAATTGTACACAGTATTCTAAACCTGGCCTCAGTAGAATCTTGTACAGATGTAGCAATACTTCTTTACTTTTATGCTCCAGCCCCCACAAAATAATAGCCAGTATTCCATTTGCCTTCCCTATTACCTTCTGCACCTGTGTGTTAGCTGTTTGGGTTTCATGAACAGGGACCCGCAAGGCCCTTCGTGCTACAGCTTTTTGCTTCCTCTTTCCATTAAAATGACAATATTCCTGCTTCTCATTCATTATTCCAAAATGAACAACCTTGAGCGGGATTCACCGTTGCCCGACGCTGATATCATAATCGGTGCTCAGGCAGAGAATCCCTTTTGATGCCGAAATCAGGGGCGGTGCCTGTTTTTGGATGCTCTGCCCCCTCCAAAACGGTATGAGCGGGGAATACGTTGCACACCGTTGGAAGGGCCTGAGGAAGTCATCTGAAGATCCTCTCCAATGCTCCACCCCCGATGGGCCAACTTCCCGATGGCGTGGGACACGTATGCTCTGAGTTTTCGTCAATCTCTCGTGGCGGCTGCGGACTGTGTCCAGCGACACCACAGTTGTGGGGGCGGGGGGGGGGGGGGGGGGGCGTTCCGCTCATCGTGGAGGCTTTGGCGGGGGGGACTGGTGGGAGGTGGTCCAGGGGTGGCGAGGAGGCTTACAGGGGGGGCCCTATATCTGACAGGCCGGGTACGCGTGTTGCCGCCGCCATTTTGTACAGCACGACCGCTGCAGGCCTTCATCATGCGCATATGCGGTGACGGACCAGTCAATTCTCTGGCCGTTTATGTCGGGAATGCAGGGAGCTTTACGTGGCGCGGCTGCTAGTCCCTCACCGGGCGGAGCATTGGTGCGGGGGCGGCACCGACTTTTTCAGCATAGACACTTCCTCTGGACGTAGCCTCAAAATCGGAGAAACCAGCCCTGAAATTTTCCCAACAATTTCAGAACTAAACACGGGGCAGGATGTGCCGTTGTGAGTCCGCCTCACTACCGCCACCAGTGAGGACAGAGAGTTTGACATTCAGCCAAATTTCCATTCACTGCATGGAGGCTGGAGAATCTCGCCGGCATGAAGGAACAGAGAGGCAAAATCACTGGGGTGAATTCTCCACCAGCGGGATTCTCCATTCCACCGGCAGTGCACCCCGCCCACAGGCGGGAAGATAGCTGGCAGTGAACTGCAAGCCACTGAGCAGCACATGGCTGGGGGACCATAGAATCCAGCCCACTGTCTTTTTACAGCTGAAGAGCTTTTGCTTAGTTGCGTGTCTACAGGTTTGTGTGGTGGGCTTTTGCACCTCACATTTCAAAAGAGGCCATCAGCAAAAACTGAATTATTTATTTGTATTTCATGTAATCCTGGACTGTTAATCCATGTGGTTTTTGAACAAAATTCCTTTGCTTGCTTCTGAAGATTCAAATTCCTTTTCTCCTTTCTTGGATCTCTCTCTCTGCACGCAGAACAGGTGGTTGTGGGTTGTTTCTAGCCTCTAGAAACACCACGCTGAATTATGAGAGAGAACCTTATGAGAGCCTCCCTCTGATTTTCTCTTCTTCCTTTTCAAGCACTGATCACAGCCCACCAGCAGTGACACAGTTCAGAATCCTGTTAATCAGAATTCAGTATCTAGTGACTAATCTTAGCTGAAATAAAGGAAATTATTTTTGCACAGCGGTAATGAAGTATTAATCATGCCTCGACAAATAGATGGAGAGCAACCTAAAGCAACTAAATCTCCAGCAGAACCAGGTGTATGGGGATAACAGCAGCTTATTTTAGAGGAGATACACTGAACGCAGACTATGATTTTTTTGAAACGTTCTTATATCAGTAAAAGCAATCTCATAAATTAATATAATAGCACTTGTTATTTCGACCATCATTCAGCAACCCATTAAAATGCAGGAACATTCTTCAAAATGACAGGGTTCTCTGAAATTAAGCAAGAAATCCATACTATTGTCATATGCAGGGGAATGATTTCAAAGAAACTAACCCACACTTTCTGATTCAGAAGTCTTTATTAGCTTATAGTCTTTAAACTTTGTTATCTATATAGATTATGTTAATGTTCACACTGTTCTACTTTAAAAAGGAAAGATGTGCTCAAAAAGAACCTCCATATCGTGTCTGCCACTGAGCTGGGAGTAATCAGCAATATTTCCTTCTGTTCAGTCTTCAGGGTACTGTGCAATAGCAGTACCAAGAAAGCACTGGCAGCTAAACGAAGATAAGTTTCCTGAGGGATTCCTTACATTATCGAGGGAAAACTGATAGTTATGTAAATAAAGCACAATATTGATTCCAGCTGTTCCAAATTGAGTTCAGTTTGCAGGAATCCATTTTATGGATAATAAGATGAAGGAGCTACTCACCAGTTACATTTTCAGGTGTTGAATACTTTGAAAGGATTGAAATTAGCTATCATTGCAGCAAATGATGTGCTGATGCCGGCGTTGGACTGGGGTGAGCACAGTAAGAAGTCTTACAACACCAGGTTAAAGTCCAACAGGTTTGTTACAAACACCAGCTTTCGGACCACTGCTGCTTCCTCAGATGAATTGTAAATGAATATCACTTGAATCATTTATTATTATTACATTGCAGCAAATAGCTGTAAAAGGGCCACTTCATTTTGATCAGAAAGTAAACCAAAAGCTTTCTTAAATCTTTCAATATATCATACCCTTTTTAGCTTTCAAGATGTTATATGATACATTGTCAATTTTTACACCATTATTTGTGTACCTTGCAAACAGAAAATCCTGTCCAATATTTCTTCACGGGCACGATCTAATGGAATAGTTTCTAAGTGTCATTTGTGGCAAGTTTTGCTGGGAGTTTCCCGCCAGCTCGGTCGGCAGGTTCTCCACCGCTTTCTAATGACATTTCGGGCGCAATTTAATGGAAATGTTTTCAAGCGTGGCAGCGAGTGGGAACTGCCATGAGCTTCCTGACACTTGACCGGTGATGAAACCATCAATTCACACGACACGTGGTTAGAAGTGAACAGTGGTTTTAATCGTCTTACAACAGAGCCTGCCTGTGATGAGATGAACTCCAGATGAACTGGCAGGCAGGCTCTCAGCATCAACCTTTATAGATCCGGTTAGGGGGAGGAGCCATGGGTGGAGCCATGGGCAGAGCCAAGGGTGGAACCCAGTACAAGCTCCTCATCTCCCCCTATGGGTAGAGCCGCGCAACTACATGTGATCCAATACAATATACAGGCTCAATACATGTTGTACAATACAGTGTGGATTATTAGTATTTATATGCTATGCTAAATTGCCCGTAGTGTCCTAATAAAAGTAAGGTTAAGGGGGGGGTTGTTGGGTTACGGGTATAGGGTGGATACGTGGGTTTGAGTAGGGTGATCATGGCTCGGCACAACATTGAGGGCCGAAGGGCCTGTTCTGTGCTGTACTGTTCTATGTTCTATGTTCTATGTTCTATAATTCACCACAACCGGCAAGGCCAAAACTCGTATCAAATGTTAATTGGTCCATTTAATGAGGCCCCATGGACTTCACGCTGCAAATGATGGCCCCGCCGGCTAATTCGCCGGGACCGCACCTGCCAGCTCCCCGCCAAGAAGGGAGGGCAGCACTTTAACCAATCCAGCAGAACAAACCTCACACAGCGAGCAGCCATGCCACCGAGAATATTAGCCCCACTATTCGGAGGTGCCAACCTGACTAGATTGCAGCATGTGGTCCAGTCCAGATGGGATGCACCGTGTGTCATAAGATGATCAACTGCCTCCACAGTGCCGTACGGGTGGGTTGGCACCGGCCGCCTGGCACCAACCCTGCCCATCACCCCTGTCCCCCACAACCATACACCTGGCACTGCCCAGCACCATACCGTGCTGTGTCTCACTCATGCCCAGCAGTGTTGCCCACGCCTGCCCCCCCCCCCCCCCCCATCTCCTACACCCCCTGCGATGAACAAAGCTTGCGGCTGACAACGCCTTCTCTGTGTCCCCACAGGAGACGTTAGCCCACAACAGACAGGAGAGGGCCCAGACGGGGGGCAGGGTGCCGGACATCAGAGTCCTCACCCCCCTACAAGGTCCTGGATGTCGCGGGAGTGGATGAGGACAGATTGGCCACCGATGTACAGTTTGGCATACGACACAGAGGTGAGGATACACCGGCCGCCACCCAGATGACCTGTCACACGTGAGTTTTTAATGCCATACAAAATGATCCTTCCTGCCAACTGACCACATATCCATTATCCGACGGTGCCGACCCATCCGGGGTGGCCCCGACCCCGGCATCTCAAAGGAACAGCTCCAATGAGACCACCGTATTCGTGGCACCGCTGTTATCCCCACCTTCCACCAGGGCAAAGATACATACCTCAGTGGGTGACAATAGTGGTCAGCCTTCTGGGACACATTCTGGTGAGCACCACACAGTTGCTGATGCTCATCAGCTGGAGGCAGGAATGTCCAGGTAAGACAGCAGTCAGAAGTCTGCTGGATCCCAGGACCCAGCTGGGTCCCAGTCAGATGCTGAGCCTCTGGACCAGGTTTACCCAGAGAAGATGCAGTTGATAGTGTGGCTGTGACATTCAGAGGGGGATGTCAGCAACACTCCAGCAGGTCCATAGCCAATTGGAGGAAACCCAGAAGCTGCAGGCACAGAAGATGGCACCGGCAGTGTGTGGTGCTGAGGCCAACACTGCTTGGGTGGTGACCGCAGTGGAAAGCTTGTTGCACAACATTAACAGCATGAGTGGAGGTGTCAAAGGTGTGGCTCAGTCAGTGACGGCCATGGCCGAGTGCCTCGGTAGCATGTCCAACTCGCTGGGGGACCAGTCCCAGTACCAGGTGGACCTTTCTGAGGCGCTGCGGAGCATGTCCCAATTTCAGCTGGGCATTGCCGAGGCACTCTAGAACATGTCTGGTTCGCTGGGGGACGTGTCCCAGTCACATGTAGACGTTGCCGGAGTGCTCCACAGCATGTCCCAGTCACTGAGGAGCATCACCAATGATGTTGGCACCATGGTGCAGACGTTGGGGAGCCGTCAGGCTTGGCAGAGCCAGATGGCGCAGGGGCAGCTGGGGCTCAATCTAGCTGCCCCTCTGTCCCGAGGTGACCCCCAGGCTCTATGGGCACCCACCAGGAGGAGGGAGCGTTGGGTGCGAACCCATAAATGTCTCCCATTATACCATTATATTATCCCAGGTGATGCTAATACTGGACAAATCAGATCCTAGAGTGAATCCTGGCTTGGTAGACTCTCGTTTTTTTTTTAGAAATATGGAGGTAAGTTACTGAACAAATTCACAGGAGTCTGCTCATGAACTTTTACAGAACAAAGAATTTACAGTGCAGAAATGGCCATTTGGCCCATCGAGTCTGCACCGACTTTTGGATAGACCACTCCACTTAAGCCTCCACTTCCACCCTATCCCCGTAACCCCTCCTCATCTTTTTGGACACTAAGGGCAATTTAGCATGGCTAATCAACCTAACCTACACAACTTTGGACTGTGGGAGGAGCACCCGGAGGAAACCCACGCAGAAACGGGGAGAACGTGCAGACTCCGCACAGACAATAATAAAAACACAAACTTCAATAAAAAATCTAAAATATTTATTAAACCAAGAAAACTGAGCTCTATTATACCAGACAAAAAGGTTGGAACAATCTCAATACAAACACAAGAAAATGATATAAATTCCTGCTATTCCTTTACCCCAGCAATATCTTTACAGGTACAGAAACTAGTGAAGAGTTGCCAATAGCTTAACATAAAGGATTCTAACTTGGGACTGGCCCAGTTGCAAATGGTTTTCTTCTGGTCAATTCCTGAGCATTCCCTTGATTCTTCTCACTCAGCTCGAATCTGTCCCGAGAAACCCAAAAAAACCACACTCTAGATTCCCCGAGACATCCTGGATCCACAAAACTCACTGATACTTCAACTGCAGAGCAAACTCCCTGACCCCCATCTTCCAGTCACCCCTCTACTAGACTGATCACTTTTCTGAGTGCTGTAACTGATTACTCAGTTAACTACTGTCCCACGGGCCTTGTAGCTTCTCTTATCCGAGAGCTTAAATATCCCAGTCTGTTCTTTCTGTTTCGTTATTGGATCACTGTCGCAAGACAACAGTAAAGCTTTTCTACTTTTTAATTTATTTCCAAAAATCACTGAACTTTCAGCACCTTTTAACCCATCTCTTTATCGTCAGGGATTGTAAAATTTCATTAAAAATGGATAGAGACAAAGAAATCCAAAAGACCTGAAATCACAATCCAGACTCCTGTGGACACAAAGGTTCATAAACAAAACCCAAATGAAACTGAAACCATTTTTACTTTCCGTAATAAAAAATAAATATCTATAAATTCAACTGAAAATTATACATTATTCATAACACCAGTGACCACTTTGTGACATGGAATGCCACTCTGCTATCATGAGTCATTGCCACAAATCATTGTCTGGGTCTTCCAGGCCCAAACGCAAGACTTGTCTTTCTGGATCAAAGACACTAGAATGCTATATACCTCAAAATGGAACTATCAAGGCAGCATCTATTCAAGTAAATATTTACTTGCCTAATGTGGTTCAACTGGTTACAAGCAAGAGTAGAGCACTTTGCTGTTGATGTAGGTTGTAGTATTCAGTAAGGTCCCACATAAGGCTGCGTGGCTGTAGTTTGTGCTCCATGAGAATTCTGCCATTCTGTAATACTGTCACTGTTTGTTAATGGAGAATGAGATTACATTGCTCAGAAGCAATGCTCAATTCAGATGTACATAACTGAATGGCAAAATTTACTGATGTCCGCAGAGGCAACCTGATATGATTGCAGCATTTGGTTTAAGGAGGTTGTGATCTAAACAGCCACTGGCACCGAAGGCCAGTCCTCCTGGTCACACTCCCAAGCTCACAGATGCTACAATCTCATCCCAGGCAACACTGGCTGCCCTATGGCTCATCCTCCAGGACCCTTGGGAGAACATCCCTCCTGGCCTTCACTGCGTCTGGCAGCCCCCCACAGATCTGTGTCCCAAATCTTGAGGTTGGTCTCCTCAGCGCCATTGTTGCGAGCAGGCTGGGATTGGCTGTGCAAGTGCTACTTAATTACTGTTCAACCTTGTTAGCAGGAGGTTGGCGAGCGTGGTCCCGGCTAATCAGCTGACAAGCCTTCATTTGCGGCGAGAAGCTAGGAATGCTTTGTTTCGAACATTTTAACATATTTTTCTTCACACCACTGCAACAGTCGTACTGTTGCTGTTTGTTGGGAAAATGTTCAACCTCAAAGCACTTGAGCTGAAATCTTTGAAAGGTCCAGGGAGTACAGAAATCCTTGGAGTGAGGCCTCATTAAATGGACCAATTAACGTTGAATTGTGTTGCCGGCCTTGCTGGACTGAGTGCCGGGAAGCTCGCGGCAATTCCCGTTCGCTACCACATTCAGAAATCTTTCTGGAGAATGGTGCCCATTGTTTATAAGCAAACTAACAGGGGTGAAAACAATTCCTCTGCCTACCTTGAGATAAGGGGTAATGCTAGTCTGTTTCATAACATCTACTCTCCATGTATTGACAAATTATTTTGCTCAAGTTTGAAAATACATGAAATTTTTATGTGCAGTCTTCTCTTTGCCTCGTAAACTATTATTGACAACCAGTTTTCTGCCAATCAGAATTCAATATTTTTCTTACTCTGCTTTCGTGTTCCGATAAGGATGGGCAAGTCACTCTGGAGGCACAGAAAACAGATGGAATCTTGTGTTTTTAAAAGAAAACACTACTATAAAGTAAAATTAATAATCAAATTAAAATTGGAGTGATTAGCGAATTGAGATAGAATACAAAAAGCATAAGAAATGATTCGAAAAGTACTCGGAGTGCTTTGTTTCAAACATTTTAACATCTTTTTCTTCACACCGCTATAGCAGTCGTACTGTTGCTGTTTGTTGGGAAAATGTTTAGCCTCAAAGCACTTGAGCTGAAATCTTTGAATGGTCCAGGGAGTACAGAAATCCTTGGAGTTGCCGCTAGTCTAAAGGTTAAGAATTCTTCATTTTGTAACAACAAAAGGCTTTTGGGACAGAGTTGCAGACTGTAACACCATCTTGGGGCACATCATCTTACCAGTCATTGCTCCCTTCAGCAATAGCTGAAGTTCTTTAAAAAACTCAATTACATCAGCATCTTGTGATTCCCCCATGCCGATTAAATATTCTCTACCTGAGGCATTTGTACATGCACAAGAATCCAGAAGAAAGTATGTTGAATTGCCATCTTCATTTTGGGTCAGAAATGAAGTCCTGAAAGGTTCAAGGCATGAAAAAAAGATCACCAGAGTTGTCATCAAATCTTCAGCTCCAACCCAACCTGCGATCTAATCTGCATATATAAGAAGTCAGGTCTCTTGAGAAATAGCTCATCCTTAAACACTTCAGACAGGTGCATGTTAATTTACAGCGGTGATATTTCATTACAGATTTGATACGTCTCATGTATACGGTGACTGACGAGTCATTTTGCTAGAATTTATCTTCATAATGAACAATATGAGTGAAATGGAGCATACTATTCATAACCTTTGCCACTGTGCAATTGCTAAGGCTGATATTGGATATTCTGAGGTTTTAAAATAGATGACTAAATTAGAGAAACTACTTTGTAAATGAATATCACTTGAATCATTTATTATATATTAGATTCACCTGAGATACATGAATCATTGGTGAATAAGGCACAAGGCTGTGCATAAGGCAAATCCAAGCAGAATAATAATTTAGATCCTTCACTACCTTTATGAAACGCTAATGTCTGCTGTCAATTAACATTTCAACACTGGTTTACTACTTCAAAGAAACAATCAAGAAAGTAAGGAAGAAGCTGTGGTGAAGTGAGAACATAGTCCTGAAAGTACTGATTTCCACAAGAACTAGATTTAGATATTTCAGCCTTGCAGAAAGTTCTGAGTCAAATTTTAATGGGGCTATGATGTTCTGATGAATAAATATGCCGTCTGATTTTGTGTTTTCACTTCTTAGACTGTGTTTATACAGAAAGTCTTCTAATTTTAAATCCTGGAAAATTAATGCTGTCTAATTCAAATCTACCCTTTTAAATCTATCCTTTTAAAATTGGATTTAGGTCAGACAGTGAAATAACAACAGTTATGTTTGCTTTAGCTACAGGAATCCACTGAGTATACATAATAAGATAGATTCCAGGTACACATAAAAATACAAAGAATTAACAGTGCAGAAACTGGCCAGTTGGCCAAACTGTAAGCTCATGCTCCATGTTAGCCTCTTCCACTCCCCTTTACCTAACCCTATCTATGAATCATTTTATTCCTTTCTTCTTTGTGTGCTTATCTAGCTTCCTCTTAAATACATCTGTGTTATTCACCTCTAATATACCTTGTGGTAAACAGCTCTACATTCCAACAACTTTATGGATGAAGAGATTTCTGCTGAATTCTCTATTGGGTAAATTGGTGGCCATCTTATATTTATGGCTCCTGGTTTTGGTACCCCACAAGTGGAAAAATCTCCCAGGTCTACCTGATCAAACCCCTTTATAATGTTAAAAGCTTTTCTTCGGTGACTGAGAGAAAAAGGCCCCAACCTCGTCTTCTGCACATGTGCACGTTTTTCTGCATGATGTTGTTTGCAAGTTGCAGTTTTTTGCAATGTTTGTTTTCTGGAGAAAGATCTTCCAGATTGGATTGAGGTGGGCTTGTTCCTACAGGCCAGGCTGTATTATTAGTCTGCGTACAAAACAAGGCCAGAAAACTGAACACATTCCAGTAAAATTTAATCTGTTGTGATGAATATAATAATAATATTTATTATTGTCACAAATAGGCTTACATTAACACTGCAATTAAGTTACTGTGCAAAGCCCCTAGTTGCTAAACTCGGCGCCTGTTCAGGTACACTGAGGGAGAATTCAGAATTTCCAATTCACCCAACAGCACATCTTTCGGAACATGTGGGAGGAAACCGGAGCACCCAGAGGAAACCCATTCAGACACGGGAAGAATGTGCAGAATCCGCACAGACAAGGAATCCGGGAATCGAACCTGGGACCCTGGTGCTGTGAAGCAACAATTCTACCATGCCGCCATGTAGGAAATTGTAATATATGTTGTATTTTTGCAGTAATGTTACTGAAAAAACCCCAGTTTAAGATACATACTAAATAGGCATACTTTAGTATGCCTACTAAAGCTGTGATTTAGCTGGATGACTAATGGAACATTATTTTGATTTTGGAGGATCCACGGGGTGTAGATAATAATAATAATCTTTTTTATATAAATGTAGAATACCCAATTATTATTTTTTTCCCAATTAAGGGGCAATTTAGCGTGGCCAATCCACCTAACCAGCACATCTTTAGGTTGTAGGGGTGAAACACATGCAAACAAGGGGAGAATGTGCAAACTCCACACAGGCAATGTATAATAATAATCTTTATTACTGTCACAAGTAGGCTTACATTAACACTGACATGAAGTTACTGTGAAAATCCCCTAGTTGCCACACTGCGGTGCCTGTTTGGGTACTCAGAGAGAGGATTCAGAATGTCCAGATCATCTAATAAGCACGTCTTTTGGGACTTGTGAGAGGAAACCGGAGCACCTGGAGGAAATCCACATAGACACGGGGCGAATGTGCAGACTCTGCAAAAACAGACATGGGGAGAACGTGCAGACTCCACACAAACACCCAAGCAGGAATTGAACCCGGGACCCTGCCGCTGTGAAGCAACAGTGCTCACCACTGTGCTGCCATGCCACCAAATGAGGGGTGGTACTTAGTCCTGGGTAAAAAGATCATGGGATATCTTAATGGTAGGAGACCGAAAATTGTCTTTTGATGTAATTAAGGAGTGGAGCCAGGTCTGTCTGTAGTTTAAAGTTTGCCATAGAATTTTAGTCTGACAAGACAGGACTTCAGCTAGCTCCTGGAATGTTCTTTCCAAGTTCTTGGCACAGAGAAAAGTAAGTAAACCTGATTGTTAACATTATTTATAAGTGTACTTTGAACTATATTGGTTTGCTTAAAATTTCAGGTGTAGGGAGTAAGTTAAAGTTTTTCTCCTTTTATTTAAGAACTGTTTGAACTATTTTGTGTAAAACTGTTACTTTATTGCTCATGTGATTGATTCTGTGTTTAACTTAAAATTTGTTTGAACATAAAATATAGCTATTGGACAGCATTATCACTACTGGGTGAAGTATCCTTTCCTCACAGTTTTCCCAGTTGCAAATTGCTGAGTTTCTCATCCGGGATCTTAACACTGTCTCTTACTCCTGTTTCTGAAAAGGGGAGAGCCCGGGAAATGCTGGCATGAAGAGAGATCTGGGTGGCCTTGCATATAGGGGCTGGTTTAGCACAGGGCTAAATCGCTGGATTTGAAAGCAGACCATGGCAGGCCAGCAGCACGGTTCAATTAACTTACCGGCCTCCCAGAACAGGCGCCGGAATGTGGGGACTAGGGGCTTTTCACAGTAACTTCATTTGAAGCCTACTTGTGACAAAAAGCGATTTTCATTTAATTTCATTTTCATAAATCGTCAAATGTTAACATAAAATTACAACAAGCAATTAGGAATTAAAATGGAATCTCAACCCTTTTTACAAAGAAATTTGCATAATATAGTGGAAAAGCCTTACTCTAATTATATGGGGTCATGGTAAGACCACAATTGAAGTAGGGGGTACAGGAGAGACGGTGGTATAGTGGTATTGTCACTGGACTAGAAACCAGAAACCCAGGTTAATGCTCTGGGGACCGGGTTCAAATCCCGTCACTGCAGTTGGTGAAATTTGAATTCAATACAAATCTAGAATTTAAAACCTCGAGGTCAGAAGTCTAGATCAGACCACGAAGCCATTGCTGATTGTTGTAAAAACCCATCTGCTTCACTAATGTCCTTTAGGGAAGGAAATCTGCCATCCTTACCTGGTCTGGCTGACAACAAGTTAACTGCTCCTCAAGGACAATTAGGGATGGCCAATAAATGCTGGCCAGCCAGAAATGCCCACATCCCATCAACAAATAAAGAAAACATGAGGAAGGATGAACTTGCCTTGGAGAGAAGTACAGCAAATGCACTTTCTGGAACAGGGGCATTTTTTATGAGGAGAGATTGAGTAGAGTAATCTAATAATCCTTATTATTGTCACAAGTTGGTTTACATTAAAACTGCAATGCAGTTACTAGATGTATATTCCCTTAGATGTCAGAAAAAAAAGGTGATCTCATTGGAACAAATACAATTCTTGAGTGGTTTGAAAGGGTCGCTGCAGAGAGAATATATCTCCTGGTTGGGGAGTCTAGAACCAGAGGTCACAGTCTCAGAATAAGAGGTTGAATATTTATGATTGAAATTAGGAGAAATCTATTTGCTCAAAAGGTTGTGGATATTTGGAATTCTCTATCTCAGAGGTATCTTTGTGTTCAGACATTGAGTAGACATAAAACAGAGATGAGTAGATTTCTGGACACTTGTAATCAAGGATTATGAGGACAAATGGGAAAGTGCAATTGAGGTACAAGATCAGCCATTACTTCTGGAATGACGAAGCGGGCTCAAGAGGTGGAATGTGCTATACCTGCTCCTATAGCTCCTGTCACTATTAACATGTTGGACAAGAGCCTTTTACTGGTGTTGAACCTTTCAGCCCCTTTCGTTTGTGCTCTGTTCCTCCAATTCTGTGCCCCCCCCCCCCCCCCCCCCCCCCCCCCCCACCAGCACTTTCACTCTCCCCTGGCTGGGCTTACTGTACAGATGTCATTGACTGGAAGAGTGCAGCCAGTTCTTCTGGGCATGCAACCTTCTGTTGGTTTTAACTCTCTCCCTCTAACACTCCTGCCTTCTCACTACGCTGCAGGGCACTGGAATAAATTGGATAGTTCTACTCAAGAGCAGGCACAGGCACAGTGGACTGAGTGGCCTCCTTCCATGCGAGCAGTAAGAAAAACATACTCTGAGACTGGCGATATTGGCTGAAGCAGAGCTGCCTCAAGGAACCACTATCAGCAGCAATATTGTGAGGCACTCTATGTGTACATTTCCCACAGGAACTGCAGTATTCAAGATGGCGGCTCACCACTACCTTCTCAAGGGCAATAGGGACTGGGCAACAATGGATGGACTCCCATCCATTGACTCCATCTACACCTCCCGCTGCCTGGGGAAAGCGGGCAGCATAATCAAAGACCCCTCCCACCCGGCTTACTCACTCTTCCAACTTCTTCCATCAGGCAGGAGATACAAAAGTCTGAGAACAAGCCCGAACAGACTCAAAACCAGCTTGTTCTCTGCTGTTACCAGACTCCTAAATGACCCTCTTATGGACTGACCTTATTAACACTACACCCCTGTATGCTTCACCCGATGCCGGTGTTATGTAGTTACATTGTGTACCTTGTGTTGCCCTATTATGTATTTTCTTTTATTTCCTTTTCTTTTCATGTACTTAATGATCTGTTGAGCTGCTTGCAGAAAAATACTTTTCACTATACCTTGGTACATGTGACAATAAACAAAATCAAAATCCAAATGCCGGCCTAGCCAGCGATGCCCACATATGTGAATTAATTTTTTTAAAAGTTCATGCAGAATAGATAACTGACGAGGTCCCAGATTTGATCCCGGCTCTGGGTCACTGTCCGTGTGGAGTTTGCACATTCTCCCCGTGTTTGCGTGGGTTTCGCCCCCACAACCCAAAGATGTGCAGGATAGGTGCATTGGCCACGCTAAATTGCCCCTTAATCGGAAAAAATTAATTGGGTACTCTAAATTTATTTTAAAAAAGAAAAGGTAACTGACATATACATACATTTTTGATTGCAACCATAGTAAGTGTATCAAGCCCAAATTTGAAAGTTCCTGTTTTGTTTGTCACCCCTCACAAAGCTTTCCCCATCTGGTTAGATATCTTGGATGTCCTTGATCGAAGTTAGACATTGGATGAGAAATCAGTAGTGATTCCATTGCTGGACATCACCGACTCATCAAATAATAATTTGTTTGGCAAAAGTGAATTTGGCAGGAGACTCTCAGCTCAAAGTCCAAACTGGACTGCTGTCATTGAACGAATTTCAGATGATCCTTCGGTCAGGACCTGAGTGAATGGCAGAAACATTGGTAAAACCATGGGTGAGCTTTGTTAAAGTACACTTCTCACCAATCAGTTCCAGTCTAGACCTGACTACAACAGCAGACAAGCTTGAAAACCAGATTCAGTCCTGCTTCTTTCAGCCAAAGGATGAAATGCATTAACTGGGGAAAGAACAACGTACTTAAAAGTGGAAGGAAAATTGGCGAAATAGATGTACAGAAAGAGAACTGACAATACAACATTTGGAACAGAACGCAATACATTTCAGTTTCAATAAATCTAAATCTGGACCTGGGAACGCTTCTGAAATGAGAAATGTGTGCAATATACAAAAGGTTGTTAAAAATCCTGGCATTGACTTTTTCCTATAACCCACAGAGCAGATCAGACCTTTTAATGAGCAAATGACTGGCATAGGCACAGTGCTGGTTTTGATAATACAAGAATGTGTAAAAGATCAAACAGAGTGACTATTGTGCTGTATGAGTAGATTATCACTGCAGGTGAGCCCAGCCCGCCATACTGTGAATAGTACTGGCCATATGAAGGGGGAATAATTGTAGGGCAGAACCCAGTAAATGTGCGACTTCCATTTAAATGATAATGCTTCACAGCAATCCAAGTTTAAATACTTCATTTTGAGGAAACAAGCAGTTATTTTTTCTATCAGAGTCACAGGGTCTAATGGGAATAAAAATCTTTTATGATACAAGTTCAGTGAATGACATATACTGTAATTGCTTGCTCAAACTAGTAAGATGAAATCCTTTGAAAAAGCAAGGATCCATTAAGTATTAAAATTGCTCTTAAGAACAGATCACCGTGTATCATCCTTGCTTCTTGGTTTTTATGAATTTCTGACACAAAGGGAATGTGCATTAACCCTTCAATGGATATCACTGCTGCACGTTTGAACTTTCTGAAGTATTTTATTGAAGTTTAACCACAATTTTGTACATGGACCAATATGTACTTCCTTTCCTGAGAGCGCTGATGGCTTTTGATGAACTCTGCCCAACAAAAGCCACAATCGTTTCAACTGATTACTGCCTGTTTTCCAGAACAGATTACGCAATTCCAATTTAGTTCAAAGAATGAGCAAGAGTTCAATAGACACTATCCTTCCAGTAACAACTACAATCACTGTGTACAAAGTTTTAAAACAGTTCCATGAAATTACAGACCATACTATGCTTCAATCACTTTTGTGAACTAGGAAAGACGAACAATAGTTCACTTCCAAACACTTCAAATGTGACCACGGCATCTGGTCCCCGTTTGACAGGACTAGGAGAGATTGGTGCCTGTGCTACATCCAGCTGGGCGGGGATGCATGCCGGGCGGTTGGAGAATCCGGCCTAAAACAGTAATTACATTTAAATACGTAGAGATGGTTTGTTATCAGGTCAGGCGCAGGGGGCAGGGAGACTTGCACCAGGTTTGATGTCTGTTGAGAATCTCAATTTGGCTCTCTTGCCCAATTCAACAGGCCATTGCGAACCTCAGCTGGGACTAGCAGCCCCGGGGAATCACCCCTATGCATTTCTACTGACCAGTCAACTCATTTAAACTAGTTAAAATACATAGAGACAGCATGCATCTAATGCATGGGCTGAATTTTATGGAAACGCCACGGCGTATTTAAAGGCGGGAGGGAGGGGCCGGGTGCTCATAAATTAATACAGGTAACCTCCCAACTACCTTCCTACCCACCCCCAACATGCCTCCAATGTTATGATCAGGGAGGGTGGCAGGCAGCCCACTAGTTCTTAGGCCCATTGAGGCCTTTAAGGGCTACTTAAGGGCCTCATTCTGCCTCTGCCGATATTTTACATGTGGCAAGGAAAGGTCTAGGCAGGGTGGATTGCCCAACAGCTTACTGCACATGCTGCCGTTGGGTAAAATTGCCCCTTGGGCAGAAGGAGGTCATTCAGCCCATCGAGTCTGCACCAATCCTCTGAAAGAGCACCCTACCTCGGGCCACTCCCCTCCCTATCCCTGTAACCCCAACTAACCTCCACATCCTTGGACAAGAAGGGGCAATTTAGCATGGCCAATCCAACTAACCTGTACATCTTTGGATATCAAGGAGCAATTTAGCATGGCCAATCCAACTAACCTACACATCTTTGGACATCAAGGGACAATTTAGCATGGCCAATCCAACTAACCTGTACATCTTTGGACTGTGGGGGAAACTGGAGCATTGACTGAGAGAATGTGCGAACTCCACATAGAGTCACCCAAGTCCGGAATTGAACCCGGGTCTCTGGTGTTGTGAGGCAGCAGTGCTAACCACTGTGTCTCTGTACTGCTGTGAGGAATGGTCAGAATGTCAAAATTGCTACAACAGGAAGTGGCTGAGCAAATAATAATAATAGCTTATAATTGTGTTGTGCCTGTGTCACAATGAAACTTTTCAATCAGGTGCTTCAAAGGAACAGTATGAAGCAAAATTTGACACTGTGTCACATTAGGCTTTACCAGTGCAGACGCTCACAAGCTTAGTCAAAGGAATAGATTTTAAGGAGCGTCTTAAAGCAGGAAAGAGAGGTAAAGAGGCAAAGGGGTGTAGGGGTGTAGGTAAAGAGGCAAAGGGGTGTAGGAAGGTAATTCCTGAGCTTTGGGCCTTGACAGCTAAAAGCACCAATGGTGGAGAAATTAAAATTGGGAATGCTCAAGAGGCCAGAATTACATGTGCGCAGATATCTTGGAGAGATGTGGGCGGAATGAAATTGTGGAACTGGGAAAGGATGAGGCCATGAGGCAATTTAAAAACAATAGTGAGGATTTTAAAATAAAGTATTGCTTGATCAGGGACCAATGTTGATCAGCAAGCATAGGGGTGATGGGTGAATGGGGCTTGTGCGACTAAAGACATGGGCAGAAGAGTTTTGGAAGACCTTGAGTTTATCAAGGGTAGAATGTGAGAAGTCAGCCAAGCGCATTGTTGAATAACCAAATTTAGTGTCAAAAAAGGCACGGATGAACAGATCAGCTGAGGAAGTCAGGAGATATCATGGAAATGGAAATAGGCAGTCTTCGTGTTCGTGGTTGGAAGCTCATCTTGGGGCCAAATATGATACCAACGCTGTGAACAGTCTGAAACCAAATAGAAAATGCTGGAAAATCTCAGCACGTCTGGCAGCACCTGTAGGGAGACAAAAGAGCTAATGTTTCAATTCCAGATGACCCTTTGTCAAAGCTCAGCCTGGTTCAGCCAATGATGGCGTCGGGTAGATGGATAGAGTGGGTAGCTGAGGAATAGACTTTGCAGCAAGAATTGAAGACAATGGCTTCAGTCTTCCAAATATTTAGTTGGAGGTAATTTCTGCTTATCTGGTACTGGACATTGGACAAGCAGTTGTATAATTTAGTGGAGGAATTGTGAGAGGTAATAGTAAGTTTTTTCAGCATACATATGAAAACTACCACCAGGTTTTTAGCTGATGTTGTTGAAGAGCAGCGTATAGATAAAGAATAGGACAGGTCCAAGAATAGATCCCTGGGGATATCAGAGTTGACAGTGCTGGGAGGGAAGAGAAGCCATTGCAATTTATACTCTGACTGCGATTCGATAGATAACATTGGAAACAGGTGAAAACAGTCCCACCCAGCCGGACAACAGTGGAGAGAGTTTGAGGAGGTTGAAGTGGTCATCTGTATCAAAAGAGGGATCATTTATCTTTGCCGCGGTCTGATACAATGTCATAGGATTCTTGTAGGAGATGATATAAGGGGAGATAGGAGAGAAAATAATGTCGCAAATTCAGGGCTAGGACAAGGAGGATGGGCTAGAAAATGTTTGGCCTGGTGTGTTAGTGGAACGGAGAGAAGGAGCATAGGTAGTTGATTGGATGGTTTCAATTGTGATAAAGAAATCATGAGCTGCTCACACTGATTACTGAGCTGAGGGTGGAGCCTGGCTGGAGCAAATAGCTTGGATGCTTTGAAAAGGAAATTAAGCAAGAACATGGGAGAAATGGGAACAGAAAGATATGCTATAAGGCTGCAAAGAGGAAAGGTGGAATGGGAGAAAAAGCACGTGAGGTATAAACCAGTACAGCTGAGTTGAGGTTTCAGCTTCAGTACTGTATATTTTATGTAATTCTATGTAGTAGGTTGAGGGAAACTGACTGATAACTTTAGCTATTTTGAAGCATTCAGCCACATGACTATCTTAAGAGCTTCAATGTCTATTGTAGATTCAAGTCAGCTAGTTCAAGCAACAGAACTGATGTCTGATCTTCAAATATGGACACATTTCAAAATACACTTATTCAATGCCTACAACACATTCTCAGGCAAGAAAACAGTTTTTGAGCAAATGTCACAAACTTAAAGAGAGCAACTCAATAATAGCCTGCATTCTTTCTGAAAGTAAGTTATTAACCAATGTTGTACACATACAACTTTCTAACAAGACTGCAGCCTTATATAGTCATTTTCAATCGGCCTTGATGCCTGTTTTTATGGAAAAGTATTTCTATCATTTTGATGCAAATCTTAGTTGTGAGTTAGAAGTTTGTGGTTTCAAAGCCCACTCCAGCAGCGAGCACACAACCAAGGCTGACATTTCAGTGCATAACTGAGGGAGTGCTGTTCTAGCTTTAGAATGAGATGTTAAACTGAACATTCCCTCTGAGCTATTAGGTGAATTTAAAAGATTCTAAAGTACATTTTGAAGCAGAATATGAGTGTTCTTCCAGTGTCCTGGCTAATATCAACTAGAATCAAAAACAACTTTTAAAAAAATTTGTTCAGGCGATATGGTTGCCGCTGGCTAGGCTAACATTTATTGCCCTTCCCTAATTATCTTGAGAAGGTGGTGGTGAGCTTCCTTCTTGAACTGCTGCAGTAAATGTGATGCAGCGACACTCATAGTGCTGTTAGGAACAGAGTTTCAGGATTTTGATCCAGCATCAGCGAAGGAATAGTGATACTGTTCCAAGATGGGATGGTGAGCAGCTTGAAGGGGAACTAGCAACTGGGAGTGTTCTGCTGCCCTTATCCTTCCAGGGGGCGTAGAGGTCACAGGTTTGGAAGGTGCTGTTGAAGGAGCCTTGGCGTGTTGCTGCAGTACATCTTGTTCAGGGTCTACTGCTGCTACCGTTCATCAGTGGTAGAGGGATTGAATGTTTAAGTTAGTGGATGCAGTGCCAATCAAGCAGGATGCTTTGTCCTGAATGGTGTTGAACTTCCTGAGTGCTTTTGGAGCTGCACTCATCCAGACAAATTAAGTGTATTCCATCACACTCCTGACTTTTTTCTTGTAGATGGTGGACAGGCTTTGTGAATGCCAGAAGGTGAGTAACTCGCCAGGGAATTCCCAACCTCTGATCTGCTCTTGTCGGCACAGCATTTATGTGGCCAGTCCCAGTTCAGTTTCTGGTCAATTGTAACCGCCAGGATGTTGATGGTGGGGAATACAGCGACGGTAATGCCATTGAATGTCAAAGGAGGATTGGTTAGATCTTCTCTTGTTGGAGATGGTCATTGCCTGGCACTTGTATCACATGATTGTTGCTTTGAATGGCATCTTTAACATAATAAAGTTTCCCAAGGACTTCCCAGAGGGAGAGGTGATACTGGCAAAATTTGAAGGAGAAAGGAACAGAACCTGAAAGAAAAGAACCATGAACTATTAAACTAACATGGAAGCCAGGAAAGTAAGTTGGATGGTTTAGTGGAAATGGGTCAAGAGAGCAGAAGGGAGGTCTCGTGGACAAGATGAGCTTATAGGGGGAGTTAGGGAAGATCGGGGAGAAAACAAAGAGAGATACAAGTTCAGGGCTGGGGTAGGGGGAAGACTTTGGTTCGCTGGGTTAGGGGGAAGAAGGGAAGTGACAAAGGCAGCCAATTGGATGGTCCCATTCTTGGTGACACAGACATCCATGAGTTTCCTACGTTTGTTGTTGGAGATGAGGCTGGAGGAGGCAGGGTTTAAGAGCATTCCAGGATAATTCTGGAATAGTGAGCAGTTTTCACAGGAGAGAGCAGGACACGATAGTGCTTTATGTGGTCTAGCTGGACCTGATAGTGAATGGCTAAGCCAATTGTTCATAATTTCAGTTTAAGTCTGCGTTTTAAGAGATTACAGACAAGGGCTATACCAAGTGATTGGCCCATGTAAAACATTGAAAGGGTTTGAATAAAGTCCAGGACATCAAAGTTAGAGAGGAGGGTGTGGATAAGCAAATCAGTCGGTGCAGAAATGGTGCATGTAGGGCCAAAAAAAGATTAGACAATTGGGATTTTGAGAGTGCAGTTGGAAGTGGAGGAGAATGCCTTCTGGGGCAAATCTAACATCTGGAGGGACAAGTGGGTTGTGGGTAGAGAGTGATACAAGGAAGTGATCTGAGATGGCCTAATCTGTGATTGATGCTACATGAGTAAGAGACCATATGGGGTGGCAAGATCAAATTTGTGCTCATGAATATGGGGTGGGCAGTTTGGAGGCTGAGATTAAGGAAGGTTAGTAGGGTAGTGAACTCAGAGGAACAAAAACACGAGGGACTGAGGCAGAGATTGATATCAACTAGAAAGAAAAATTGTATGTCCTGAGGTTGAGCGAGGAAAGCAATGAAGATAGCTTGTTGAGAATATTGGCATGGTACTTGGGTGGATGATAGGGAAATGGGATTCAAAATGAAGAGTGAGAGGGGTGGAACAAGATGAGATGCTCACAGGAGGAGAAAATACTAAGGAAGAATTAACATAGGCTAAATGCTCATTTCTCTCATTGCTATTTGTGTGACTTTTCTGTGTGCATATTGGCTGTCTTTTCCCTACAATAAAATCGTGACTGCATATCAAAATGTATTCCATTGGCTGTGCAGTAATTTGGGATGTCTTGAGGTTGGGAAAGGTGTTCTATAAATCCAAGTTCTTTTCTTTCTGAGAATATCTTAATTGATGAAAATTATTTTCCATAATATGCAAACTGTGAGCATATATTCAAATTAAAATACCATTGGAAATTCATTTTCTGAACAATGTTTAAACATGTAGGGTGGAATTCCCCGGTTGTTTGCGCAGTATATTCTGATTCCACCCAGGGTGCACCCCCACCTCGTGTTTCCCGGCGACGAAAGGTTCATTCAATAGCGGGACTAGAAGATCCCACTGGCAGGCCACCTCTGCTGCAGAAAAGCACGCGGCGGGCTGTCCTGTACAGAGTATTCATTCAGGTTACATCAGGAGATGAGCAGAGGAACCAGAAGGCCTACCACATCTATCATGGTCAACCATATTGCTATGAAGTTCATATTTTCATCCATAAGAAGGACTTTACAAAGACTTTACAGGAAACAATATAATCAGAATTAGTGCTTATGTTGCTTTGCTTATGCAAACTACATTCAATATTTTATATCAATGAATAACAGATTCATGCTCCAGGCAGATCTTGCAGTGGAATTTGCAACAGCAATTTAGCTAAAATGCTGAAGTAATGTCCGGGAAAGATAATGGATGCAGAATGTGCCCTTTTGAAATATCGGGTTTTATAAACAAAGAAATTATTCCACTATCCCTGGAATTACTATTGTGTCAAGCGTATATCATACAGCTCAAAACTGCAAACGCTTCATTAAAAATAAAATAATACACAACAAATTCATCACAGAATTCATCATAATTATTTCAGCCGACTATTTTAAGCACACCAGTGCAGTAAACTTAGTTAACAACATTAATTTTACTGCTAAACTATACTCGTCATAATCCAGCGATCTGGAAATTTTTGACGAGTAATAACCTATAATTAGCAATGATGCTTTCATAGCTATCATAGAATTTGCAGTGCAGAAGGAGGCCATTCGGCCCATCGAGTCTGCACCGGCTCTTGGAAAGAGCACCCTACCCAAGGTCAACACCTCCACCTTATCCCCATAACCCAGTGACCCCACCCAACACGAAGGGCAATTTTGGACACTAAGGGCAATTTATCATGGCCAATCCACCTAACCGGCACATCTTTGGACTGTAGGGGGAAACCGGAGCACCCGGAGGAAACCCACGCACACACAGGGAGGATGTGCAGACTCCACACAGTGACCCAAGCTGGAATCGAACCTGGGACCCTGGAGCTGTGAAGCAATTGTGCTATCCACAAGGCTACCGTGCTGCCAGATTTCCTTCCAGATATGATCTAAGCTAGAAATATTAAAGCCAAGAATAATGGCTCCTTTGTTGCTTTCAAACGCTGCATTCAATCCGCTTCCTGTTGACTTTGCCAAATTTTCTTTGTTACTGAAGTTTTCATTATCAAATCACTTTCTTTTAAAGTCCAAAGCTGATGAGCCCCATGTTCATGTTGTAAAAGATAAAGTGAAGTGAAATATAGTTGAGACAAAGAGATAAATGAAATAATTATTTGGAAACAAAATTCTCCACTTTTAGCTTTCAAAACAACACACTGAGCTTAAAATCCTTTATCATCATTGTGACAGATATATTGGACATTTGGAGGCACAACTTAAAAAAAAATGCAGTTGTCAAAATTGTTAGTGTTCTCGTGGTGAATTAATTGAAAACTAAAATACATCATGGGTGTGGAATTGTGCCTATCCAGCAACCTTTGTGAAGCAAAACTACTTTGCTTGTCCTTCACATTTTCATCTTAACCCATAGACACTGCTGCCAAGCTCACAAGAACACAAGAAGTAGGAGCAGGGCCTATTGGCCCCTTGAGCCTGCTCCATCGTGAGATAAGATCACTGCTGATCTGATTAATGCCTCAACTCCGTATGCCCCCATAATATCCATGCAATATATTCACTGGGTTGCTGTATATTTTATGTCACTCATTTATGGCAGAGCATTATATAGATGATACTAGTTTCAAATGGACAACAGGTTTATTTACAATACTTTAAAACAGGATTTTATGCACACACATGGTGTCACCCAGAACACAGGGGCTGGAATGATGTAGAATTGAGGTGGAGTCCCAAAACAGCTTTTACACTGGAGGGATTTCTCCATTCGATTCCACCCCCACCCCCCAACAATGAAGTTAAGGGAATCCTGACTTCCCATTTACCTCAATTTGAATATCATTATCAGGGCTTTACTCCTCATTTTCTCCCCATGTTAAATTGTTCATTCACGTTAGCGTGAGGGCATGTCGGCGTGAAACATGACAGGTCCCTCATCATGTGTGTTACACCACCCTGGGAAAGTGAGTGGTCAATTCCAGCCCATGTGCCCTGGAGTCGCAACTCAAATAAATTAAGCAATAATTCTTATAAAATTCCCAGAAATCCTTTACCCTTGCCTGTCCAATCATTATAGTCACCAGGTTTTTCAGTTGAAACACAATTATTGTTGTATATAACTAGAACAAATATGAAATACACAGCTGCTTAATGTCAAGCTAATAGCTGACTCCCCTAGCTCACTGGGCTAAATCACTGGCTCTTAAAGCACACCAAGCAGGCCAGCAGCACGGTTCGATTCCCATACCAGCCTCCCCGGACAGGCGCCAGAATGTGGCGACTAGGGGCTTTTCACAGTAACTTAATTGAAGCCAACTTGTGACAATAAAGCGATTTTCGTTTTTTAACCGCTGCACACTGTCCCCAGACACACAAGACAGACACAGGAGGGGAAAGGTGGAAAAATAATAAGGATTAAGGTGAAAAGATGGGAGCCCTTGCTTCAGATGATGAGTCCTTTAGTGCACTTTCTTCACAGTTTGAGTGTGGATTAAATTCTCTGGGATACAGCCTGTGGTGACCTTCTTTGCATCTCAGCATATATCTTATTCACAGCTTTTCCAGGAGAGGCCTCTGGCTTGACGTCAGCTATTCTTAGAGCAAGTGATCAGATATGGTCTCTGCTTCATATCAGCCTTTTTACAGAGAAAGCATTATCCGATTCTGGATTCTGTTTGCACAGCCAGTTCTGCAGAGAAAGATGGTTCTCACCGTGGCCTTTTGGTGAGAATTAACTGGATATTCCTGGAGTGAGGAGGTTAGATTCCTACATCCAACCTGCAGAATTGAAAGTGAAACTACAGTGGATCCTTGTGGCTCTGAGAACCTTTCAGTGAGGTAATATCCAATCACCACCCATTATCGGTCAGGGCACAGCCTCCTGAGCCCATTCATAGTAAATTTGCAGACGACAGTAAAGTTGGTGGAGTTGTAGACAGTGCGGAAGGATGTTGCAGGTTACAGAGGAACATAAATAAGCTGCAGAGCTGGGCTGAGAGGTGGCAAATGGAGTTTAATGTGGAGAAGTGTGAGGTGATTCACTTTGGAAAGAATAACAGGAATAAGGAATATTTGGCTAATGGTAAAATTCTTGGTAGTGTGGATGAGCAGAGGGATCTTGGTGTCTATGTACATAGATCCCTGAAAGTTGCCACCCAGGTTGATAGGGTTGTGAAGAAGGCCTATGGTGTGTTGGCCTTTATTGGTGGAGGGATTGAGTTCCGGAGCCATGAGGTCATGTTGCAGTTGTACAAAACTGTAGTACGACCGCATTTGGAGTATTGCGTACAGTTCTGGTCGCCTCATTATAGGAAGGACGTGGAAGCTTTGGAACGGGTGCAGAGGAGATTTACCAGGATGTTGCCTGGTATGGAGGGAAAATCTCATGAGGAAAGGCTGATGGACTTGAGGTTGTTTTCGTTAGAGAGAAGAAGGTTAAGAGGTGACTTAATAGAGGCATACAAAATGATCAGAGGGTTAGATAGGGTTGACAGTGAGAGCCTTCTCCCGCGGATGGAGGTGACTAGCACGAGGGGACATAGCATTAAATTGAGGGGTAATAGATATAGGACAGAGGTCAGAGGTAGGTTTTTTACGCAAAGAGTGGTGAGGCCGTGGAATGCCCTACCTGCAACAGTAGTGCACTCGCCAACATTGAGGGCATTTAAAAGTTTATTGGATAAGCATATGGATGATAAGGGCATAGTGTAGGTTAGATGGCCTTTATTTTTTGACTTCCCATGTCGGTGCAACATCGTGGGCCGAAGGGCCTGTACTGCGCTGTATCGTTCTATGTTCTATAGGCCACCAGCCACATCAATCAATCCGAGTCATCATTGATGTCAGTCTAAAACAACGCAGCCTTCTGCTTGAAGTAATGCCACAGGCCACTTACAAGCTGCTTTGCCTTAAAGATACAGACTGCATTAAAGTCACAGGTCCATTACTCATCCACAGATCAAAATGGTAATAGCAAAAATAAAAGGGGAAATAATGGAATAAAAAGGAAACAAACAGGAGGGACCCTTACATGTGCATCTGACAAACAGAACCTGCCTGAGGTGCACAAGTGAGCACAACACATGGGAGATGAGTTCATGTCCAGGCAGTGCCAGGGAGGAACCATTTGAGGGGAGTTCCGTGGTGGTATGGTGGGGAGAGTTCTATTTGGGGGAGGCTCCATGGCTGTTCTTCTCTTTTTTAAAGAATCCAATATATTTCAGAAATTTGAGTTGCGGTGGAAGTCGTTCATTGACTTATTTAAGGATTGAGGTATCAGCAGAGGGGAAAGGGTGAGGGGGTGGGCAGGGGGAGGGGGAAATAAGGGGGTTACATAGAACATACAGTGCAGAAGGAGGCCATTCGGCCCATCGAGTCTGCACTTATCCATTGAAGTCCTCACTTCCACCCTGTCCCCAAAACCCCTCTTAACCTTCTTTTTTTGGTCACTAAGGGCAATTTATCATGGCCAGTTTACCTAATCTGCACGTCTTTGGACTGTGAGAGGAAACCGGAGCACCTGGAGGAAACCCACACAGACACGGGGAGAACGTGCAGACTCCGCACAGACAGTGACGCAGCGAGAAATTGAACCTGGGACCCTGGTGCTATGAAGCCACAGTGCTAGCCACTTGTGCTACCGTGCTGCCCAAAATGGTGCTAAAATGGGGAAGGCAAGGAGGGCGGGGGATGGGTATTGCTTATTTATTATGTTGTACAATGTTGCTTCCGCTCTTATTTATTGTGTTTGTTGTTTATATAAAAACCTCGATAAAATAATTTTTTTTAAATGTTGACATTGTTTCCATTTGGTTTGAATCTCATTTATGATCCCCCAACTGTATCCAAGGGTAAAACAGTTACAACAGCAAAGTTTAGCAGCTCAGAGAAAATGATCAGCTTGTCCTTGCTTGTCCAAGGGACTCCATTCCTGAGAGTAAAAGGGCATTAGGGTTATCAATAGCTAAGTGGAATTCTGTGGAATTCTAAGTCGATTGTGCAAAGAAGTAATGAGCCAGACTACCTAGCCAATAATTTTGCCCTGAAATACTACACACCTGCCTGGCCATATGTTTAAAAGTTCTGAATTTGCCTCAAAGGTTTGTCTTGGTCTCATACCCCACCTCCAGACAAGCCAACTTGTCGCCCGTGAGATGCTGCTCACATTCTTCACAAAGGGAGTTCAATACTGGACAACCAGGGAGGTTCAAATCTTGTGCAGCATATTTACTGGTAGCAGGAACCCCTCATGAATGGCATGGAGAATGACACATCTCACTATAAAATGGGTGAGTGTATTATTGTGCTGTGCAATTAATCCATACCTGTTGATTGCAATGCAGGCAGTGCACTAATGTCATGCTGCCTGTTAACGTCAACGATTTCAGAAGCCTGCCAACACGGGCCACACTGTTTACTAACTTAACAGATGAATAGGAGGCTGGTATCTTGAATAGCTAGCACCATTTAAAGCTAGCTTGCAATGTTTAAAGCTAGCCTGCAGCTCTTAACAGACAAATGCATTGCAGGAGCTGATCGTTGTGCAGGAGGTGACTGACCTGGGGAGCACTGAAGAATGGCATAACATGGAAGAGGATGAGTCTAATGCCTTCAGACACTGAACTGAAGGCATTGGTTAGTCATCTTGGCCAGCGAATGCATCAACAAATACCATATCCTACCAACTGCATCACTAGCTTCAGGCATTGCTTAGTTCATCACAACTCCATTACTCACCTACCAACAATCCCTATCAATCAGAACTCATATCTTCCATTCATAGGCGCCACCATTCCTCTCATAATTAACACTGCCATAAGTCTCACACTCCTATACACAGGTTGCACTTAATGCCAGCCATTCAGCAATGACAGTAACATAATCCAAACAGATTACATATCACTCACGAGCACACTTCATTGTCACTTGTATTGAAGGCAGCTCACACTGCAGGCAACATCAGCTCACTGGAGGGGACAGGCATGCCTGCATGCATAACCCAGAGGAGATGGTGCTGGTCATTATTAGGATGGTCTTTGAGAGTTTGCCAAAAGTAGAGTTGATCAAAGAAAAAGGTATCCTCATACCTAATCCCCCTTCTCACATCCCACTTCCTCCTGATCCCAGTGTTTCTTCTGGTTTAAAAACGTGCATCTCTTACTTTAGCCCCACCCACACCATAATCTTACTCTTGAACCATTTTCCTTTTGAATATTCAAAAGATGCAACCTGGTCAGGCAATGGAGGAACACCAACAGAATGATGATAAACACATGGAACAATCATTCTCTTTCACTGTCACAGACTCCAATTCAGATACTGCCACTGCACCTAATTAGAGGAAAGCTTAGAGGTGGAACCTGCACAAGTTGGGATACTGTGCGTGAGTGGTATTCGACCAGGCAGAGAGAGGTTAGAGTAGGTGCCAGCTCACCAGAGGGAAAGGTCACACATGGGCCGGGATTCTCTCCTACACGGCGTGTCGGAGTGGCGTGAACCACTCTGGCGTCGGGCCGCACCTTTAGGGGCCAAGCCCTCACATTGAGGTGCTAGGCCCGCGCCGGAGTGGTTCCCATTCCGCCGGCTGGCGTGAACGACCTTTGGCGCTACGCCAGCCAGGGCCGAAAGGACTTCGCCAGCTGGCGTAAGTCCGTGCATGAGCCGGACGCCAGAGTGGTTCACGCCACTCCGACACGCCGTGTAGGAGAGAATCCCGGACCTGTACCGTGGGGGCACTCTTTTTCTTCCGCCTTCGCCATGGTCTTCACCATGGCGGAGGCGGACGTGACCCCGCCCCCACGGTACAGGTCCACCCGCCGATCGGTGGGCCCCGATCGCGGGCCAGGCCACCATGGGGCACCCCCGGGATCAGATCGCCCCACGCCCCCCCCCCCCAGGACCCCGGAGCCCGCCCGCGCCACTAATGCCACGGTCAGGTAGGTGGTTTAATCCACGCCGGCAGGAGCGGCCCGTCAGCGGCGGGACTTCAGCCCATCGCGGGCCGGAGAATCGCCGCGGGGGGCCCGCCAACCGGCGCGGCGCGATTCCTGCCCCCGCCGAATCTCGGGGGGTGGAGAATTAGGGACACGGAGGGGGCGGGATTGACGCCGGCTCCGGGCGATTCTCCGACCCCTCCGGGGGGGGTCAGAGAATTCCACCCATGGGTTCTCCTGCGGAGGACTCAGATGAGCGCCTGGATGGGGCATTCCCAAACAACTTCGAAGTGCAGTGGGAAGCATGCCAGACAGCTTGTATTCAATGTCAAGAAGCATGGAAGAGTCCAAGATCAATTGGGCAAAGGGTATTTGTAGAGCTTGGAGCCCATCCTTTCCAGTCTGGAAGTGATTTTCTAACTCTGTTCACACTAACCTTGATACTGATGTTGCAGTTTCCACTGCAGCACAAGCAACAGTTGTCCAGTGTCTACACGTTCCCATCATGCCTGAGGATTGCAGTGTGCACAGGGACTTGCAAGGTGTCACTGCCATCCAGTAATCAGTCCTCCACAAGATTACAAATTTGAAACACTGCTTGTGGGATTGGCAGTGGCTTTATAGGTGACAACAGTCTTCCTCCCAATCCTGCCACTCTACAAATATCTTTGCTTTAACACTCATCCAGTTAATCCACACTGCTCCGCTCATGCCAAGATGGTGTGATTCACAGCAGGGGCCTGCAGACCTGGAGATGCTTGAGATAGTCCTCCAAGACTTTCTGCAGTCTCCACCATTGAAAGTCAGCAGCCACTGGAGTAGCAATACATAGGATTCCTAGAACAGGCGAAGGCACAAGGACAAGCAGTAAGAGAATGGAGAAGGATGATCAATTGATTTTGTATCCATTTTGTATGATTTCATTAAAAATGTGGATTGGAATGTTTATTTTGTGGTGGCTTGTACTTTGGCATTGTGGCCGTGGAAATGCTGAAATGGTCAGTGACAGAGAGAAAGTAAGGCATGGGACTTCTGGTGAATGGAAAATTGGAGTTACATTTTCTGGTATTATACTAAGATGAATTCTTCACAGACAGCCCAGAAAAAAGGGGCTGTCTAGGTTGATTCCTCCTCCTCATGTTCCTGCTTCTCAACTGCTTGTCGAATGGCTGGTGTGAAGGGATGACACCTCATAATGGTGAGGCGATGCAGCCTGCAGCAGACCGCCATAAAACCTGGCATCCCTCTGCCACATAATGCAGGATATCTCCCCAGTGGTCATGCAGCAGAAGCGTTGTTTCAGGATGACAATTGTTTGCTCTGCCACATTTTGTGAGGGGTCAAATCAGAATTGTACGCTGATTGACATAATGATCTGTCAGCGCTGCAAAGTTCTGGCAGATGTGCACTCTGCGCTAATACCCTCCCGCATATGGCATCTAGGGTGATTTGTCCCACAAATGTGCATGTGTCACATATGCTATTTTAGAGCTCTAAAGGCATCAAGAGCAGCCAAAACACTGTTGCAAATGGTCCCAATTTCTTGATCGCCCTCACCTCTTCAATATATCGCAAACTATGAGCTGAACGATTCAGTGCAGAGTGTTTTCTTGCATTTTCATGAATTTTATAACTACATTTTATAGCTGCTAGAAAAAAAAACATATTTCTGGATTATTCTTACAATGGCATTGTGGATTGAAGTTTGTTTGGTCTTATTGATTTTACTTGCTCTTAATGCCAGAAGAATCAGCCTCTCATTTTCATATTCTCAGTCTCATATTGAGATTGCAATCCATATTATTTTATGTACTTAAATGAACAATGTGCCAATCTCCTTATTTATACTCACGGAACTGACAAAGTAGGGATATGTGTTGGCAGTTGGTCATCATGTCAATGTTCGCACTGTTCTAGGGGAGAAGATATCTAAAAGCAGACATGGCTGAAGTAAGGTTGTGCTGCACTTAGTCCTGTAATCACCAGTCAGTTGATTACTCAATTGTGAAAACAAGCCCGATGAGGATACAGTCTATATTTATTCTGACTTTGGTGAAGGGGTTTTAACATTAATAGAATTCAGCAGCAAACAGCAGACATTTCACCTCCAATAGGCCGACTTGGCAAGATGCAGAGAAGTATTTATTTGCCAGAGGTCTAGCGATATAGATTGCTCTGCCCTAGGCATTCAATGACAGCATATATAAAGTCACCTTATCCTCTTGTGGACTAAATGTATTTTGAAGCTTTCAAAATATGTATTTTTCAGCACTCATAACACCTGCAAAATTGATTTTTAAGTACCAGTAGTGCAGAGTTAAATTGATGAAATATACCGAGCCATCTGTAATACTTTTTAAAGGTTTCAAGGAGCATTGTTTTCACAATAAATTATCTATAAATGCATGAGCCAAAATCACCAAACACTACATTTAATGCTTTTTTCAGCCTGATACACATTAGCAACACACATGTAATGGTTATGTCACTGGCTTCCCAGGCTAATGACATGGTGACATTTCAAATTCCAGCATGGAAGCTGATAGCATATTGTAGCCACCTGGGGTGGCCACTGCCCAACACAAAATGGAAGATTGCAAGGAATGCAGGGAAAATGGACATGTTGGAAAGCAAGCAGCTTGCAAGGCGATTGTATATTGGGACGACTGCAGAAACCAGTTTTGACTGTTGCAGAAACCAGACAGCACTGTGAAAAACCAGTTAACATACTAATGAGGCGATACCGGGCGAGTCCCAGATACAATGGACACAAGTTAAGCACAAATTGATACATTCTATGGAAGGCCAGACCCTTTGGCGCCAGAGAAGCCCAAAACAATAGGTCCCAAGAACCACCCCAGTGACCGAGGAACTGCCCTATGATTGGGGGGTTCAAACATATCGATTGGGAAGAGACCCAATCGATTCCAAGCAGGTAAGGGAGTTGGCCCAAAGGGGCGCGGACCCCCTGGGACCTATAAAAGAAAGGTCCCACACATGGCTCAGTCTCCTGTCTCCTGTCTCCTACTCCAGCCGTCGAGCAGCAGCCACCAACAAGTAAGTGCCTAACGACGACCGCTACCAGAAATAGGCACTCCTGACCCCCCTTTCAATTGATAACAATCTGAAGTCTGCAGACCAGAGCAGAGCAAGAGGCCTTGTTCCCTGACCCAGCAGTTCCTTCAAGATAAGTATTAGTTGTTTAGCGGTAGGAGTAAGTTTAATCCTTTAGCGTGTGCATGGGTAGTTATTATAATTGTATTATAATAAACTCTAGTTGTTTGGACTTACTAATTGGTGTACGGTTTTATTGCTTTGAACTTCACCTTGAAGCTTGTGGCGGTGTCTTAACGGCACCTGGCGACTCCAGAGCTTAGAACAAGAAACAAAGCCAAATTGAGTGTTAAGCACACTCACCCAGAACGAGCAACAATATGAATTGAATTAATGGTGGCACAGTGGTTAGCAATGCTGCCTCAAAGTTCCAGGGACCCGGGTTCAATTCCGCCTTTGGACGCCTGCCTGTGTGGAGTTTGCACGTTCTCCTCGTGTCTGTGAGGGTTTCCTCTGGATGCTCCGGTTTCTTCCCACAGTCCAAATATATGCAGTTTAGGTGGATTGGCCATGATAAATTACCCCCGAGTGTCCAGGGATCTGCGAGTTAGGTGGAGTTGCAGGTTTGCAGGGGATAGGGTGGGGGCCTGGGTAGGGTGCACTTTCAGAGTGTCAGTGCAGACTCAATGTGCTGAATGGCCTTTCTATGATTTCTATGATAATACATCTGGAATTGAGAATTAGTATGAAACTAATGAAAAAAAAATCTGGTTCACTAATATTCTTTCGGGAACTAAATCTACCATCCGGGTCTGGTATACATATGGCTCCAGATCCACAACAATGTTGTTAACTCTTAACTGCCCTCTGAAATGGTCCTGAGAGGCACTTAGTTCAAGGGCAATTAAGCTTGGGCAACAAGTACTGGCCTTGCCAGTGAAGCACAAATCTAATGAAAGGAAAAATAAACAATGAGGCAAGGCCTTTTTTTACAATGAAGGTGGCGGGAAGAAGTTGTTTGAGAAGGGGATGGGGAGCAGGGGTTGGGGGGAATTAAGAGCTTCATAGGACTATGACTAGTGTTCCTTAACTACCTCAAATAATCTTCAGACATCCGAGCGAATAAGAGGCCTAATGGTTGTTTACGGTTCCCACACCAAAGTTTGTCTTCACCGTTGAGAAGAGTAAAATGGCGGGTTTAATTTCTTCAGGCTTTAGTGATACTGCTGCATCCTGGAAGGGGCCATCATCAAAAAATTGTTTTTTTCTGAGCAGCAGATTAGGAGGAAAAGGATTACTTCCACGAGCTTCATGCGGACTTACCATAACATCACTGCCAGCAAGGCAGTGGCCCAATAAATGTAAGCCGAAGGCCCAATTGTGGGAGAGCCATTGGCCTCCTAGCTTGAGGGTGTGCTGAAAATGGTCGACAACAAATTAGACCCTTTTCTTTCAGCTGTAAAAGAAAATCTGTCTAGTTCTGAGTGCTGAGAATGAAAGGAAGCTTCAATCACTGGAGGCAGTGCAGATAAAAGCCACCAGGATGCTTTGCATCAACAGTCTGAGCTACAAGCAAATGGTGGTAAGAAAAGGGCTTTTCAAAAGGAAGCCACTGAAGTACATCTGGGTCTTGACAGCTAGGGGTGTGAGTCATAGCTTCTGTTAACAAAACCAGAAGGTTGGGTTCCCCAAAAAGCTGTGAGGCACAAAGTTTTACTTCAACAGGTTTCCTGTCTGGAAGTCAGTTATTGGGCAGAGAGCATTTTAGAGCAGACAATGACCACAAGAAAGCGACCTGCTGCTGCAACTGGGAGTGCAGGGCAGCGGCCTGGGAGGGGGTGGGGTGGTTGATCCAAGTGGGTAGAGGTTTGGGGGGGGGGGGGGGAAGGGTTGGTATGATGTGGGAACGATCTGATTACTTTGACTTCCTTGTTTTCACAGCAGGAAGCACTTAGCTGCCTTTGATGTGTTAGGGGGTGTCAATCATAGCAAGAGTGTTTATAAACATTGTGGTTCGCATGAAAGCAGGGAAATGGAGATGCATTTAAGCATTAAGGAAAATATCAATGAACAATCCACCAAACAGCTGTCCCTGAAGTAATAAAACTGTGCCATCACTGGCTAATGAAATATATTGCTGTATGAAATTGAATGGACGATCTGCATTTAAAAGGCTGTCAAGGGATTTGAAGTCCTTTGAGGAAGTCCTTTTGAAGAAGCCTCTGACACTTGTAACAGCTGCTGCACTGAACACCTCTGTCTGAGGCAGCAGATGTTAAGAAAGGGTCAGTAAAAATGCAATGATTTTTCAACTCACTGCCTGGACTGCTCTCAGTTTTCAGTATCTCTGATGGTGTGTGTGTGTGTGTGTGTGTGTGTGTGTTGGGGGGGGGGGGTGGTAGTGAGGTGTCTGATGTGGGTCTATGTTGAAGGTGTCTCTGTTGGAGGTCTCTGATGAGGGTCTCATGGGGGGGTCTGATGCGGGGGCTGATGGGGGGGGCTGGCGAAGATACTCTGGCGTAGAGGTAATGACTCCAGGCCAAGGGACACGGGTTCCTGATGGAGTATAAATTTAATTAATAAATCTGGTTTCAGTAATTGTGACTATGAAACTATCATCAATTTGAGAGATTCAATCGATTAGGATTGTATTCGCTGGAGTTCAGAAGAATGAGGGGGGATCTCAAGAAAGCTATAAAATTCTAACAGGAATAGACAGGATAGATGCAGGAAGGGTGTTGCAGATGGTGGGTATGTCCAGAACCAGGGGTCTCAGTCTATGGAGTAGACCATTTAGGGTTGCCTATGACCACGCTCCCTTTAGGTACCAACCCCTGGCAGTGCCAATCTGGCACTGCCATGTCCCGACCACCCGGAACTACTATGGCCTCGGGTTTCCCCGGCATGGTCATCACGTCTGGTCTCCATTTGTCGAGATCTGTAGTAATTCCAACCGGCGCCATGTCATGACGATGGGTGGGGACATAGTGCATTCGTTCCTGGAAGATTTGGCATCTAGCCGTATTTGCACATTAAATTCTATTTAAATGCATAGTAATTGGGTTCACACTCGCGCTGGGCATGAACCTAATTACATCTGTTGGTCTGGGAATATCGCGAACTGTTTGGCACCGGGTATTCTCCTGACATAGCAGGATTTGCACCTGGCACAACCTGGCTGGAAAATCAACCCTATTGTATTTGTCTCCAAAGTCCACATCTTATTCTCCTTCAACTACCCACCATGAGCAAATGTATTATGGGATATCAGCAATACTGTAACAACCATTTTTTGCTGGGGGAAATGAAGAGAGCCCTTACTCTTCAAGGGGCGATTCGCCAATTCTCCAGCGGCTGCGCAGATACGACAGAGTCCTTCCGGTGCCGTTCACCCCTGGTCGCTGCCGGGGGGAACTCTGCGCAAGCTGTCGGGGGGCAGCCTGTGGTGGGGGGGGGGGGGGGGGGGGAGGGGTGCTCCATCCCTGGGGGGTGCTCCCGATGGGGTCTGGCCCTCAATCGGGGCCCACCAATCGGCGGGCCGGCCTCTCCCTCCCCAGGCCTACTTTCCTGCACGGCCGACCCCTGAACACTGACGCCATGTTGGGACCAGCGTGCTGAAGAAGTCCCCGGCGCATGCGCAGGTCGGCGCGGCCCAACTGCACATGCACGGGTTGGCGTGGCGCCAGGAAGGGAGGTTGGAGCAGCGTGAACCACTCCAGTGCCGTGCTGGCCCAATCGGTCGTCCCCGTGCCCGTTTCACGGCGCGTGAAACACGACGGCGTTCACAACGGCACGAACACTTGGGCTCCATTTGGGAGAATCGCCCTCCCAAGTGTAAGATTTCATTGAAAGGAACAGAATAAAATTTTATTTTCTGCACCCAACATCAGCATCAAGGACCTTTAACGTCAGAATTGGTTTAATATGGGTGGGGGGAGGTTTCTTTTTGTATTGTTGCAATCTTAGACACCCACCTGTAGCAGTGAGAGATTTCAATTTGGTACATAAACCATTCTGCCAGCCTTCCTGAATGAGACTGCACATTATCAGCTGTTTCAAGCAGTTCTCAGATAATTCACTCGCTAAATTGACCACCTGGTATGATACCGGACCTTATAAACCATGATGATGCCAAATTAAATCCAGGCCTGTGCTAACTTACTTCATCTGAGCCGAATGGCAGGAAGATCCTTCAGTTGGGCACAGCATCCCTGAAATTGGGCTGTGTTACAACTGCTTGATTCCAGCTGAAATATGCGATGCGGGTGAGGCATGGATGGTTGCCTTATCCTGTCACTTGGGCAAAAATCATTAATAACTCCCATCTCCACCTCTTATAGCACGGAATTAAATGGTAAACCTACTCCTGTTTTAAAACCTGGCTTTAAAACCTGGTTTTAAGGGCTGGTGTAGCTCACTGGGCTAAATCGCTGGCTTTTAAAGCAGACCAAGCAGGCCAGCAGCACGGTTCGATTCCCGTACCAGCCTCCCCGAACAGGCACCGGAATGTGGCGACTAGGGGCTTTTCACAGTAACTTCATTTGAAGCCTACTCGTGACAATAAGCGATTTTCATTTTTCATTTTCATTTTCAAACCAGAATTTTTTGGCATCTGGCAGCTAATGAAAACTAAACAGTTCAGTCCAAACTCAGAGAGGAGGCAATATTTTGTTCTGCATGATTCAAGTGACCAAACTTCCTTTTCTCCCCGTCTGGTTTCTCTCTTATTACAGCCAATTATACCCTTCTGTGCTAAGCTGTGAGCTGACATCAATTCAATTTTAAAATTACAAGATAAGAGCGACGCAGGTTCAACACTTTCATGCAAATGTTATGAACTTGTGGAAGTCGAAAGTGTGTGGGGGTCTGCTGAAATTGACCACATTGCGTGGTGAAAATAGAACAAATTGGTGAATTGAAAAACATAGGCTGGTAGGGTTGAGATCTGTCAAAAAAGGAAATGATTGATCCTATTTTTTCTTTTTGATTCTAGTGCTTCATACTCTTTAATTTAGCAGTTTTTGGCGGGGGGGGGGAGAGAGAGAGAGAGAGAGAGAGAGAGAGAGAGAGAGAGAGAAACCTCTGGTGCTGGACTTACCAGGATTTATGGAACATAGAACATAGAACATAGAACAGTACAGAACAGGCCCTTCGGCCCTCGATGTTGTGCCGAACAATGATCACCCCACTTAAACCCATGTAACCCGTATACCCGTAACCCAACAATCCCCCCATTAACCTTACACTACGGGCAATTTAGCATGGCCAATCCACCTAACCCGCACATCTTTGGACTGTGGGAGGAAACCGGAGCACCCGGAGGAAACCCACGCGCACACGGGGAGGACGTGCAGACTCCACACAGACAGTGACCCAGCCGGGAATCGAACCTGGGACCCTGGAGCTGTGAAGCATTGATGCTAACCACCATGCTACCGTGAGGCCCCTAAACATAAACATTTATGGAAGAAGGTTCAGAATTTGTTTTTCTTTTGATTAAAATGGATGTCTTCAACTCAGTTTTAACTGTGGTTAATTTGAAGAAAAATCTTTCCAGACAAAGGCTGGAATTCTCCGGCCATTCGCTGGAGTGGCTTCAATGGGAAATCCCATTGACAGCAACGGGAGCAGAGAATCCCACCACCAGAGAACGGCGTGATGCCTCCCACCACCATGTAACTTGCGGATGGGCGGCCGGAGAATCATGCCCAAAACCTATAATTTTGAAAAATAAACTTCAGAAAAGTATAGATTGAATGAAACCACTCGTGGAATCATTAATCCCATCATCTTCTGACAGCGGCTTCTTACACACTGGGAGTCATTTTCAGCTTGGCTGCTTCAATGTTAAACTCATGTAGCAGGTACTTCATCCATTATACTTCTGTATAGGTGTCAAGCATGACTTGGAGATTCTCTTCTGAGAGAGTGGAAATGGCAATGTCATCCGCATACTAAATAATAATCGCTTATTGTCACAAGTAAGCTTCAATGAAGTTACTGTGAAAAGCCCCTAGTCGCCACATTCTGGCGCCTGTTCGGGGAGGCTGGTACGGGGATTGAACCGGCGTTGCTGGCATTGTTCTGCATTACAAGCCAGCTGTTTAGCCCACTGTGCTACACCAGCCTCTAACGTTCCATGAGTGAGGTCAGTGTCATTTTCTTCTTGGATTCCAACCAGTTGAGGCTGAATGATTTCCCGTCCATCCTGTAGCCAAGCGTTTTTCAAACTTTTTCTCCGGGGACCCATTTTACCAACCGGCCAACTTTCAGGACCCAACCCGGCTGACCTTCGCAACCCATGCCGGCCAACCTTCGCGACCCATGCCGGCTGACCTTCGCGGTCCACGCCAGCTGACCTGCGTGACCCACCATTTTCTCTTACCTTATTTGTTGCTAACAAAAATGGAGGAAATGGTTTTGGGTCCCTTTGGCCCTCCAACTTGTAAAAACAAAAGGCTGCGACCATATAAAAAAATGCGGCCGCACTGCGCATGTATGCACGATCATCGGTGCGCATGCGCACCGATGATCGAGCACGCATGCGCAGTGCGGCCAAATTTTTTTTATCTGTTCCTGGCCATTTTGAAGGCCGCTCACAGCGAGCATTATTAAAAGCCGGCTGCTGTGGCTGTTGCGCGCGGATATGCACAATCGGGAGCGCCGCGACGGATGGTTCCGCGATCCTCCCGACACCCGCCCCCGGGCGCGCCCCCAAGTTTGACAATGCCTGCTGTAGACGATGTCCAATCCACTGGGAAGCTTGCTCTTGGCAAGGTGAAGGATGGTGGCGATGAAGATGGAGGAAAGGATGGGGACAATGACACAGTCCATGCTTGACTCCGGTCTTGACCTCAAAAGTTTCTGTCTTGTTTCCATCCATACAAATATACACCACTAAGAACCAGTGTTTCAAGTTATCCTTTGGGCTTTTGAGACACTCCTGCAGGTAACACTAGTGGGAGTCTAAACAAAATTGAGGGCCCTTGGTTGGAATTTTAAAAAGTACCTTTCGGAATGGGGATCTGTGACTTTCTAAATCTAATGAGAGTTAGGAACACGTGGAACCAAGTGAGAACGTGTATTTAAAATCAGGAGACTGCAAAGATGGCTCATGGTCTGGCCCAAGCTTATTTGGAAATAGAAAATATAACTTTAGCAAATTTGAAAAGTCTACTGAAAGGTAAATTGATGGAATTGACAGATTAATTGGAATTAGGATTATCTGCATGGGCTAAGTAATTAAAAGCATAGCAAAATATTTAAATATACCAAACGTTGTCAGACAGGCTGAAGACTTTAAGAAGAGGGGAAATCAAATTAGTTAAAATTCAACTGCAAAGAGAAACAGAAATTAGAAATGCTAGAAAGAAAGAAAGAGACATATTTCCAAAAGGACTTGCAAATGCAGAAGTTAGCACAGGCAAAAAGAGAAAAGGGTAAAGAGAGAGAACATGAAATTAAAATGCAGCAAATTGCAGCTGAGTCAACAGAGCTGGATGAGAAGAAAAGTAGTTCTAGGCATGAATTTAGTGGGGAGATGCTGAGATTTGTACAGGCACTTCCAAAGTTTGATGAAAGAGTCGCTGAGGCATTTGCTTGTGCTTTTGAGAAAATAGCTGAACAGGTGAAATGGTCAGAAGATATTTGGGATGCTGCTCTTACAAAGTAAACTTATAGGCAGGGTTAGTGAAGTCTATACATCTTTGTCAGACGAACGTTCTGAGGAATATGAGACAATGAGGAGAGCTATACTGAGTTAGTACCGGAGGCTTACAGATAAAAGTTTTGAAACATAGGACAACAGGCAGCATGGGCTTATATTGAATTTGGAAAGGTTAAATAAAATAATTTTGAAAGGTGGGTAAAACCTATGAGGTCCTTCGAGAAATAATTCTGTTAGAATCATAAGGACTCATATGGAGGATCAAAAAGTTAAAACTGACGATTATGAGTTAGTTCATACGTCAAAGTCTTTCTTTCGGCATCCTTTGAAATCTGAGAAAGATAGAAAATGGGAAGGTGTGAGAAAGAATAGTCAAGCAAGAGAGGGAGTGGTTATAAATTCCAAGGAGATTTCACCTTAAAAAAAAGTGCTGGCGGCATAAGGGAAATTAGGAAAGGTAGATCCTTTCATTGGAATAAACTGGGCCGCACCAAGTCAATATGTTGCAGATTAACCGGACAGCCGTTCGGAGTTATAAATCTTAAAATGGGAAATACAAAATTAGAGGCTGGAGAGCAGGAGAAACAGGTAGGATTTGTACACCGAGGAAAAGAATAGGAATGAAAATGCATGCACAAATGGTACAGGAGCAGAATGACCAGCAGGTTGCTGATGTGCTTCAGGATTTTGTTTGTGTAAGTCAAGTATTCCACGTGGACAGACTAGACTGGGGAAAGTTATTAAAATTTTAAGAGATACAAGGGCAGCTCAATCCCTAATTTTGTGGGATAAAGATATTTGTTGTGCAGAAGGGATATTGAAGGAAGAAGTTTTGGTCAGCAGCATTCATGGAGAAACAAGAAAAATTCCTTTGGCAAAAATAAATTTGAGTAGCTTGAAGACAGGAGAAGTGGTTGGAGAAATGGTAGAAACATTGCCCATTGCCGCTCACTTAACAACCCAGGATCTCCGAATACCTCCTTATCCTATCCTATGCTGGATCTTATTCACTCACCTCGTCTTGTCTCCATGCAACCAAATGATACAAACTCCCCACCTCACACCACTGCTTTCAATGCCTCCCATAGCGGCCCGTGTTATTCAGCTCCACATAACCCTGAATAGTAGCCCTTACCCGCTCACAAACTTCCTCTTCTGCTAACTGTCCCACATCCAGCCTCCACTGTGATCCCCTCCCTGCCCCGCCGATCCACCTGCAAGTCCACCCAATGAGGCATGTGGTCTGAAACCACAATCACCGAGTACTCGGAACCGACAACCCCCGGCATCAACATCCTGTCCATCTCAAAATAGTCGATCCGGGAGTTCACCCTATGTACATGGGAGAAGAATGAAAATTCCTTCGCCCTCGGCCTACCAAATCTCCACGGGTCCACTCCTCCCATACTGTCCATCAACTCTTTCAATTTCCTCACCATCACTGATACCCTTCCCGACCTCGAACTCAACCTATCCGATTTTGGCTTAATAACTATTAAAATCCCCCCCCCCTCCACTGCCCCATTATCAGCTGGTGCAAGTCCAGGTCTGGGATCTTCCCCAGCACCCACCTTATAAATTCAACATTGTCCCAGTTTGGGGCAAGAACACTCACCAAGACCACCGGCATCCCTCCAATTTCCCACTCACCATAACGAACCTCCCCCTGGGGTCTGCCACTATGTTCTCCATCTCAAACACTACTTGCTTATTTATCAGGACTGCCACCACCCATGTCTTCAAATCTAATCCTGAATGAAAGAGCTGACCTTTCCTTAGCCTGATCTGATCCCCAATCCTCAGGTGTGTTTCCTGCAAGAATGGCCTCTGGCAATCCCACAATTCTCAGATTCTATCTCTGGGAGCAGTTTCTGAGATCTTCCACCTGGGTATCCGCTGGGTATCTTTCAGTACCCCCATTTTCGCTGCCAATTAAGTAAGCTGCTCCTCATGCTCCCCACCATCTCCCCCACTTTCTGGATCGCCTGGCTTTGGGTCTCCAGCCTCAGCTCCATACGGTTGATCCCCGCCTTAAGCGGGTCCTCCAGAGGCTCCTTTCTCTGCTGGCTGAACATCTCATTCAAGAACTCCACCAGCTGCTCCATCGACTATTGAGATGGAAGGGCCGACCCCTTGCCCTCTGCCATCTTTCCCTGTGTCGTCAGAAAAGCTTCTTGCTCCAATAGCTCCTTTCGCCTAAACCCACTTCTGGTCCACAAATCCATCCACTAGTGGAATACACTTTTCCTCCACCACTCCTGCACCATTTTCCATCAAAATATCTGCCCATTAATCGGGCAACAGGACACAAACAAACGCCACAGCCGAGGGCTGCCAAACGTGCGACCACTCACACCAAGGCCACCACCGGAAGCTCAGACTTTGTTTTATAAACAAAATTATTTATTACCAAAACGACACTAATGAACAACTAAAATGTCTAAGATGAACACAGTTGGAAATAAATGTCCAACACTAACTTACACGAAGATACCACAGAGCAACTCTAATATGCAACCGCTATCAACTCCTCACAAACACCTTCTGATGGAACACATGGTGCATCCAGATTCCGTGCCTGCAAATTCACCCAACCTGCTTGTTTGCTCAAACTACAACAGTAAAACATATAACTTATTATACACATGCGGAGGATTATATGCAGATGATAGTCTACCTATCATCACATCCTCTTTTCTTTCAAAATGATTTTGAATCATAATCATGAACATTCAAACTATACAGATACACATCAATTTTAGTCATGTAAAATGGCATGCATGCAAACGTAACATTTCATTAGTTCAATCGATTAGGCTTCTGACTGATTCTGCTGCTGAACCGCCTTTGCTGCCTGAAGTGGTCTTTTTCTTGTGCTGGTGGTATTTGTAAATTTGTTGACTTCTTGTTTTCTTTGCTCTATTTTTGAAGAACCATTGACTTCTTGCCTCTTGAATGATCTGTGGCTGAAGCATGAAGAACTCTTGGTCTTCTCTGTTTTCTCCCTCAAGACAAGCTTGGTATCTATACGCACCTGGATCTATATTTTTCTTGAGCATGAACTGGTCCAGTTGTGGGACTAGACTGGCTTGCTCACGTTTCACGGAGCTTGGTTAAGTTTACCTGTAACCGCTGTACATCCTCAACTGATTGTATTACCTCATGGTCTTTTGCTGCCTGTTCAACTTCCTGACTTGATCGGGTTAACATTTCGATAGCTTTTTCCACACCAGGAGCTTTCTGGATCTGGGTGGCTAGCTACAGAGCTGAGGAAAGTTGCTCACGTAAGGTCTCTGTCTCTCTTTGAACCACCTCTACCCTCTGATTGGCTCTTTCCAGATCTACCCTGATAACTTCATCTTCATCCAGTTTGGCAGTTGATTCCAGGGCTGTCTGTAATACCTGGACCTTGTGATCAGCCTCCTCAAAGTTGGACGCAAGAAAAGGTTTGAGTCTTCTGCAACTTCCTTTTTTGTGAAGTCATTCCATAATATCTGCTCTTTCCCAAGAGCAAGGCTTTCTGCTTTGCCGCTCAAGGTCTGCTCATATGCGTTGATTTTTTCTTTAAGTGCTTTTATTGTTACTTCCTGATTCTTGATTTCTGCAAATTCCTTGTTGTATTCCTCAAGTGTGTCCCGCAGTTTCTGATTCTCGGTTTCTATATCTTGCATACGCTGGACGTTGAGTTGGAGCTGTTGTCCGAGATCTAATGCTGGAACGGGATCACTGAGTTAACTGTTGGTGATCCGCAGAGTTGCAATTCCAGATTGCAATTTGCGGTTCTTTTCCAGCAGAAGCACCTCCAGGATTTTGGATGTGTCCTGTGATCCAGGTCCTTCTGATGTTACATCTCCCATCGATTTCAGGATACTCAGCTCTTTTTTAATCTCTTCATAGTCAGACTGCCCTCTCAGCATTTCCTCTAGTTGCTTGAGTGCGCTGTTCTTTGCATGGAGCTGCTGTCCTTTGGTCTCTCTGAGAATATACATCACCACTTGCAGCTCTGCCTTTTTCCTTGCAGGCATGTTTCCATATCTCCTGTCTTTCTAGTTAGCGCTTCCTTCTGGATGTTCAGTTGCTTGAATTCCTGATGCAATTCACCTATCTCAGTTTGTAGCTTCTGCAGTTTAAACACAGCATTTCTGTTGTTGTCTTCACTTGCTTCAAATGCATTTTTAGACTGAATAAGTTTGTTCTCCAATTCAAGGCAATTCCCTTTCATGTGGCTTCTCTCTCTCTCTCTAGATACTCAATACTGTGCTGAAGGGAGTTCATCATTGTGTTCCATTGGTTTATGGCTTGCCGATCCTTCTCAATAAGCTGTTTCTGGTGTACTATATCTACTCGTTGAAACTGAGAGGCAAGTTGCAAGGTTTCTAGTTCCCTCTTCTCCTCCCTTAGCAAAGCTCGTGCGCTCTCCAGTTCCTTCATTTATAGCTCATGGTGCTGTTTCAATTCCAAAGGTTCATCACTTTCTTTCATGTGGCCATGATATGCTACACTATGCCAGTTGCAAGATTAGCGCTTTTTGGCTTATTTGATTTATTTCCATGCTTTTCAAGCTCTTGTTTGTCCTGCACTTTGAACCATTAGTTCTTGTTTTCTGTTTGATGTTTGATGAGCAGCCATTGACATCACCATTGTGTTTCTCTTCGAGGAGACATTTGCCCCCAGAACCTGTAGAGTCATCTTTCGAAGCAGCCTTTAGCTTTGTTGTGAAGACCTAATTTCTGTCAACTCCGGACTTGATATTTATGCATTGTTTCACACTCTCAAGGGTGCCCATATCTTCTAGGTCCACTGCCCTTTCAGTAGAACCTTTTCTGTCACTGACTGTGTGCGGGGTTGTGGTCTGAGTTTTGATTGTTCCTCCGGAGTCTGTGCTGACTTTGCATCTATGGCTGCCGTGTGTGCCATCGGTATATAGCCGGTGTCTGCATCTTTGGTGTCCGTATAGTCGGTGTCTGTATCATATAATCTTTGGACTAGCTGCAGTGACTCACATGCTGCTGCGTCTAGCAGTGGTCGCATGTCTGCTTCAACAATTGAAACTTTACCTGTGAATACTCGTGCATTCACTTTGACTAGAAGGTTACACGTTCCCAACATCTTGATTGGTGCGCCGTGGTAGTCGGTGAGATTGCAATCGTTACCCTCTATTCGTTGTCGAATCCACATCTTCAGCTGGTCTGCTTTGGTGATTAAGTTTGCTCTGGCACCTGTGTCCAGTTTGATATTTGTGATGGTTTGATTCATTATGAGCAGAATCGTCCAATTATCCAAGTGGTTTGATATTTCTTCTTCTATTTCTGTGTTTCATTGTTCAGCGTCTTCATTGATCATGTCCACGGAAGAGGAACTTTCCAGGCCATCTGGTGCATCATTAAACTCAGCTAGTCTGTTCAGGGTTGCACTTTGCAGTATTGACGAATCACTATTTTTTTTAGCCTTGTTTATCACATTAACCCACTTAGGTTGCTGCGTTCTTGCCACTGGCAAGCATTGCCATGCAAAATGGTTTCTCTTGGAGCATCTGACTCACATTTTGCCATATGCAGGGCATTTTCTCGGGTCGTGCATTCTGCCGCACCTCCGACATAAAATGGTGTTCTCTGAAAGTTTATCAAAATGGCTGCCACCCAGACCATGTTTCTGGTCCCGCTGCGGCACAGCAAAGATGATGTCGGTCGTTCCCTCTTTTTTCCCGCCACTTACTTGTGTCTGAATCTCAGTGATTTGCTTTTGTGCAATCTCACTGACCTTGCATATTTTTTTGGCATCTACTGGTGTTAAATCGTTTTTCCTCAGCAATCACTCGCAAAGTTATCACATTACAGACCGTATGAAATTTGGTCTTTTATCAGTGAATCATCGAGGTCTGCAAAATTGCAGGATTGCACATTGAGACATAGATCCGTGACAAAATACTCAAAGGTTTTGCCCGATTTTTGCAGTCTCATCCTGAATACATAGCGCTCGAAGGTTTAGTTTTTTTGCTGATGGCAATAGTTATCAAATTGTTCGAATATTTTTGAGTAGCTCTTCTTGTCTTCCTCCGAAGCAAACTGAAAAGTATTTTATAGATCAATTGCTTGGGGACCAGCTACTGTCATTAGGAGTGCTATTTTTCTCTCGTCCGGAGCTTCTTGTAGACCAAGAGCCTGCACATAAAACAATAACTGATGCTTGAAAACACGCCAGTTCACATCTACATTACCAGCTGTGAGCAGTTGGCTGGGAGTCTTCAATGCTTCCATCTCACTTCAATGATTCTGGTAGTATTTTGTTTTATACTCAATTGTTTTTTTGAGTCTCCGCTTGTTCTCTTGTGTCTTCTTGACATATTTAACTTTTCCTAACTATTCTCTTTCAACATCCACTCCAAGGCACCATGTAATGTTCTTTGATGTGGAATCTCAATATTGCCGTGTGAACAAAGAACATTCAACTTTGTTTTCTAAAGTTATTTCTTACTAACACTACACTAATGAATAACTAAAATGTCTAAGATGAATACAGTTGGAAATAAATGTCGAACACTAACTTACACTAAGATACTACAGAGCTACTCTAATATGCGACTGCTATCAACTCCTAACAAACCCTTCTGATGGAACACATGGGCAGGGATTCTCCCCCAACCGGTGGGCGGGCCATACCGGCGCCAAAGAGTGGCATGAACCACTCCGGCATCGGGACGCCCGGAAATCGCGGAATAATCCACACTTCTGGGGGATATGCCGGAACTGGAGTGGTTGCCGCCATGCCAACCGGCGCCGAAGGGCCTCCGTTGGCCGGCGCGAGTTAGTGCATGCACAGGTGCACCAGCATGTTCTGGTGCATGCGCAGAACCGCTGCCGTGATCCCTGTGCATGCGCAGAGGGTTTCTTCTCCGCACCAGCCATGGCGGAGCCTTACACAGGCTGGCGGAGAAGGAAAGAGTGCCCTCACGGAACACGCGCACCCACAGATCGGTGGGCCCCGATCGCAGGCCAGGCCACCGTGGGCTGAATCCCCCTGCGCCCCCCCCCCCCCCCCCCCCCCCCCCCCCCCCCCGGAGGACTCCGCAGGCTGCCCTCAGAGCCCGGTCCCGCTGGTATGGACCTTGTGTATTTCACGCCGGCGGGACTGCCCGAAAATGGGCGGCCGCTCGGCCCATCGGGGCCCGGAGAATCGCCGGGGGAGGGCCACTGCCAACGGCCCCCAACCAGCGCAACGCGATCACCACCCCAGCGACAAAACCGGTGCCGGAGAATTCAGCAGCCGGCATCGGGGCGGGATTCACACCGCCCCCCCCGGTGATTCTCCGACTCAGTGGGGGGGGGGGGGGGGGGGGGGGGGGGGGTCGGAGAATCCCTCCCATGGTGTATCCGGGTCCCATGCCTGCAGACTTGCCCCACCTGCTGGTCGGATGTTAGAACCACATGTAACTTATAATACACATGCAGATGATGATTATTTACTCATATTATATACAGATGATAGTCTACCTATCATCATACTTGTATACTACTTTCTCCATATAAATAGATCAATAAAAGTGTATCAAAGATTAGGCGTAGGAAATACCTTGATGTCACAGGACAGAAGGAGGTCACTCAGACCCTCTCCAATTCCAGCTCTTCCATTGGAGCCAAGTACTGTGATCAAATTCCCCTGTCAATTCTCTCATATTCTTCCTTCTGAAATGCTCTCTGATTTTCCTTTAAATAATGCAGTAGTCTCTGTTTCAGTAGATGCCTGTGGTAAAGCAATCCCTGTTGTCATAACCCACAATGTGAAATAAATCTTCTAATTTCCCCCTTGTGCAATTATCTTCAATCTGGTTCAGGTATACATTTCAATGAAAAATGAGAGGCAAAGACATTCTTACAGGAACAAAAATGTTTTCGCCAGAATTAGTCACTGCCAAGAACATCCAAAATTATCCATATTGATGCTTTATTTAAGGGTGATAGGTGAGGTGTTGTTCATCTGAAGTTATCTTGCTACTTCAATGATTAGAGTCCAGAAAGAGTGTCTTCGTTGCCAAAGGGAGAACAGTGAGAACAGCCTTGCATTATTTTGTCAAACTGTCAGTTTTGTGAAACTGTGATGCGTTTGGATGTGAATTATGTTGGCACATTGCAGCTTTTCACAAATATTTTACCACACATTGTGCTGGAATTCTCAGTTCTGGAGCCTGAGTGCTCCTGCCAGTGAAGAATCACTACTGGTGTCTGCTGGTGCCAAGAGCAGGGAACGGTATGAGAGTCTCTCTCCTTTACCATGCTAATTTATGCATGGAGGAGAACCCGCCATGTTCCATCAGAATCGTGGTATTGTGCCACCTGCTGGTGGGGGGGAAGGGGGGGGGGGAAAGCTGGGGTGATCAGTGGGGGAGGGTTGGGTCACCCTTATACATGCGTGCTGTGAGGGGATGATCCACCATTGCTGTGGTGGGGGTGGGGAGCATGCCCCCTGATTGTCAGCAGGGGGCAGCATTTGCGTTGTGGGGGGTGGGGCACCCACTGACGGACCGAAGGAACTCAGTGCTTTCACTTCGTCTTTATCTCAGCAGAAAGCACTTTGCTACTTTTGATGTGGTGAGGAGTTGTCAATCATAGCAAGAGTGCTTATTAACATTGTTGTTTGCATAATTGGAGGATAATTCATCGGCATTCATGAAGAGAAAGATAAATAAACAAATCCCCTAGCAGCTGTTTCTGGACCAATAAAACAGGCAAGTAAAACATATTGCTCTGTGAAATTGATTGGAAGATTTGCATTTCAAGGGAACTGAAATCCTTTGAAGTATATTTGGCTTTCAAGGAAGCTTCTGATACCTTTTCCTAACATCTGCTGCTAAATGTAAGTGAAAATGCAGTGATCTTTCACTTTACTGCCTGGATTGCTTCTCAGCTTACAAGCAGGGTTAACTTATGGGGGTCTCTGATGGGGTCCTCTCGGAGTTCTCTGATGGTGCGGATCTGATCGGCGGGTTCTGATTGAGGGGTTCTTGGAGAGTCGATGTGGGGAGATTCGGGTCAGCTTGGATTGTGGGGAGGAGGGGGTCCATCCAATGGACTTTGAGGGGCACCTTATTTTTTATCTAACCCGGACGGCACTGTGGTGCAGTGGTTAGCACCGCTGTCTCATGGCGGCAAGGACCCGGGTTCAATCCCAGCCCCGGGTCACTGTCCGTGTGGAGTTTGCACATTCTCCCGTATCTGCGTGGGTCTCACCCTCACAACTCAAAGATGTGCAAGCTAAGTGGATTAATTATGCTCAGGGCAGCATGGTAGCACAGTGGGTAGCACTGTTGCTTCACAGCTCCAGGGTCCCAGGTTCGATTCCCGGCTTAGGTCCCTGTCTGTCTGGAGTCTGCACATTCTCCCTGTGACTGCTTGGGTTTCCTCACAAGGAGTCATGGTTGAAGGTATTGAGAGCGTTAGCCGGGCGCTGACTGACCTTGGCCAGTCACAGAAGGACATGTCACAGACACAGAGGGAGATGACTGAGGCACCGAGGATCATGACTGAGGTAATGAGGGAAATCTCTCACTCGTTGAAGGACATGTCTCAGTTTCAATGTGCTATGGATGAGGATACCGAGGCCATATCTCAGACGAGGATGGGTCTCAGGACTGGTAGTGCCAGGTGATGTTGGCGCCTCTGGAGCTCACTCTGGCCTCACCTTCATCCTGTGGAGTAGCCCGGGGTCCATCGAGTGCCTCGAGGGAGGAGGAAATGATGGGGCCCATGCTCTTGCTTCCTGCAGGAAAGTGCTGGAAATCCTCAGCCTTTCCAAATCCCCCCGCCAACTGACACTGGCAGATCCCGTGGACAGCGGGCAGAACAGGGTGACATGTTGTCATCTTTGACACCCAAAAGTCGGCTAGTCACATCCAGGTCCAAGCCTTCCAGAGGACGGCCATCAAGGGAATCATGGGGCAGAGGACATGATAGACAGCAGACCATTGCCACTTCTGAAGTGCTGTCCAGGGAAACACGTAGAAGGAGCGCCAGGCCACAAAAGATAAGGAAGATCGATGACACTTAAGTTGGCACAGGTGTAGTAGATAGGCAAAGGTGTAGTAGATAGACAAAGGTAGAGGTAAGGGAACATCATTTTGCATAGTCACCATTAAACACTTTTGCGCCACCAGTCCAACCTGCCACTAACCTCTGTCTGACAGGTGTGAAGGATGGGGTTGGAGTTATGTGTTGTACGTCTGCCGGGTGGGCGAGAGGGGATGTTGGTGGCCTATAACATAGTTCACCATGAACGTCCCAAATGGTGGCACCCTCACCGAAAAGTAGCAGAGCTTGGAGGCAGCATTGTGAGCCTGCCTTGTTGACAGAATCCCCAGTGAATGAGCCCTAACTATTCACAATCGCCCGCACCCCCCACCCTCCACATGCCCTATCAAGGTATATGGAGCCGGGAGAAGGATTTGGCAGTGCACATTCAGGGATCACCTGGGCGGGCAGTGGAATGTTATTCAAAAGGCAGGAGTCAGACTTTGTCAAATAATGAGGAGCACCAGAACTAATTTAGCCGCGAGTCCCATGGACAAGATCCGCTGATACTGCCAACCCAGGGCCAACACCCTGTGGTGATGCTGGTATGACCGTCAGAGGGAGGAGGGGGAGCTATGGTAGTGAGAAGCTGTGGAAGGCTAGGGGGAAGGTGGAATGAAGGACTGAGAGAGAGGGATAGCAGAGTGAATGACTGAGAGTGAGGGAAGGTGGAGTGAAAGGCTGAGGGACAAGGAAAGGGGAGTGAAGGACTGAGGGACAGGCAAGTGGTGAGAGGTTCAGGGGAAGGGGGATTCTGTGTAGGGCATGTCATAATATCCACTCATGTATATAATGAGGTGCAGGCAGGCAGTGATTGACACACAGGATGACCAGTAAGTACACAACACAGTGCAGCCAATCACTAGACAGGACACTACCACTATAAAGCCAGAGGGCACTAGGTTTCCCGCTCTCTCTGGACCCAGCCACTGAGACAGTCAGAGTTCATGAGCTAGCCAGTGCAAACACCATGCGGTAGATAGTAAGTCTGATCAGGCTACTACTAGGTCTCCAGTCAGTTCAGTATAGTGTCTACCCACAGCTGAATATGTTGTCAGTTCTATCGTTGAATAAAACAGTGTTGGATCTTCTCCAGTGTTAGACGTCTGTTTCTAGCTTCCCTGCATCGAGTGCAGTCCACATCGAACCAACCTGCCTAACACATCAAGGCAGGGGAATTAATTTGCAGGTGGGTGGGGGAGGGGGGTGGAGAGGTGGAACAGGGCAGTGGACTCCCAGTACCAGGCCTACGAATTGGTAAATCGGGAGGTGATGAGATTATCCCATGTGCGGTCGCCCGGGATCATACATTGCGCGAGCTGCTGTTCCATCTCAGACTCCACTCCCGAATCCTCCTGGACACCATCCTCATCCTCCACGTCAGATGAGGCCAGCCGTTTATCTTCCACCTCCTCCAGAACATCTGCTGTGCAATGTAATGGAATACGCAGCAGGCCACCGGGATGCTCGAGACCCTCTTGGAGCTATATTGAAGCTCCCCACCTGAGCGGTCCAGGCATCGGATACGCATCTTGAGCACCACTCAATAATGCTTCTGGTTGCTGCATGAGCGTCATCATAATGGTTCTCCGCACAAACGTCATTAGCCATAACCTCAGTGGGTAATCCTTATCATCCAATAACCAACCCCTCACCCGAGGGAATGCCTTGAAGGTGCCGTGAACTGATGAGTGCATCAGGGTGTAAGTGGCGCACGGAGCCAGGGTATCGGGCGCAGATGTACAAGATGTGTAGCTGGTGGGCACACACCAACTGTACATGAATGGAGTGGAACCACTTCCTGCAGCTCAAGGGCACAACTTGTTGAACCAATGCTTGGAGGGTGACATGTGTATCATCAATCCCTATCTGGATTTGGGGCACGCCAGCAATGGTAGCAAATCCTGCTGCCCGGGTATCTTCGTGGGCCTGGTCCAGATTGAAGGTCATGTAGTCCGATGCCCATGCGCATAGGGCATTCGTCACAGCTCAGATCCACCTGTGGGCATACGTTTGCAAAATCATAGAATCATAGAATTTACAGTGCAGAAGGAGGCCATTCGGCCCATCGAGTCTGCACCGGCTCCTGGAAAGGGCACCCTACCTAAGCCCACATCTCTACCTTATCCCCAGTAACAGCACCCAATCTTTTGGATACTAAGGGCAATTTATCATGGCCAATCCACCTATCCTGCTCATCTTTGGAATGTGGGAGGAACCCGCAGCACCCGGAGGAACCCACGCAGACACGGGGAGAATGTGCAGACTTCGCCAGACAGTGACCCAAGCCAGGAATCGAACAAGGGATCCTGGAGCTGTGAAGCAACTGTGCTAATCATTTTGCTACTGCGCTGCCCGTACAGGTCCCACACAGGTCCCCGCTTGATCCCTGGAATGATCAAGAGGCATAAAAGTTCAGAGCGACTGTCAACTTGACGGCCACAGGGAGCAGTGTCCTCTTCCAAACCCCCACTGTGCCACGGCAACCACCAGCTGGCACAGGTGGCGCATGGTCTCCCTGGTAAGCCGGTGTTGGCAGATTCGCACATGGTCGAAGGAGAGGCGCGGACGGTATACACGTGGCCTGATGTGGCGCCTACTTTACACCTCCTCCCTAGCCTATCGGACAGCCGGCACGTGAGCTTCATTGGCTGGCTTCTGCTCTGCTGGTTCAGGCTCCACGTGTGCAGGCTCCTCCCTGGGTTGGTCCTGACACTCTAGCCGCCGGGTATCCGCCGTGGCTGCATCGGTCAGGAAATAGCGAGCATAGTTGGCTGTAGTCCGATATCCATTTACCTCCGGGTTTGGGGGGGGGGGGGGGGGGGGGGGGGCTAGTCAGAGAATTTTACAAATATGCGCATTCCCTTGACCATCCAATGCCACCAGGTTACATGGTCTCCCTGAGTTGCACTTCTGCGCCACTCTCAACATGTCCCCCTCCACACCCTTGCAGACCACCCCCCCCCCCCCCCCCCAGCCCCAATGAAATGATGTTGTCCGCAGTGCAACCCTGTTCCCATCAAATGACTGGCACCTGACCTGATGTAGGGAGCCTCTATCCTCACTACCTGAACCTGCCGACAAGGGTGCCAGTGGCTACAGTGATAGGCTCTGTGGTCCCTGTCCTGTTTCTACCAATGGGGTCTACCGTGGGTCTCCTCACTGGGTGGGCCGTGTGTTATCCCGCCAGCAGGGCGGAAATCGGTTGTGTGGTGGAGACGATCATACTGTGCTGCCAATCACCTCCATGTTAAAAGGGTGGTGTGCGGGTAGGGCCTACAGAGGCGGGTGAGTGAGGAATGTGTGTGTTTCCTGGGATCTTAGCTGCACTGTTACGTGGAGCCTGAGTTTAACACAGGGTGTGACAGAGACCTGGTCGCGTTTCCCAGCTGGGGGCAGGATGGAAGGGATCAGGGGCACAGTGGACAGGCAGAGCTTGGAGACATCGTCATCCTCAGGAGTGAACTAGTTCATAGTGCCACTGGTGAGGTTTCAACTCTGAGTGTGCCACAATGCGTGTGTCCTTTGTTTGGGATGAGCTCTGCTCATCCCTTGCATCCTCTGCTGTGGGCTGCACATTTGAGGAGTGCACTGAGGAATGCCAACACCTGGTGGGCCAGCAACTGAGCATGGTCAAACCCATCTCCTTGATAATCTACTGGGGAATGAGAGTGTCCAGAGTGGCGGGCTAGGTGGGTTCCCACATGACCAGAAACGTGCAGAACATTTGCAGGGTTCTGTGAGCAGTAAGCATTCTCAACAGCTAGGAGCCTGTAAGTTGCAGCTAAGGGGTTGGTTTAAATGAAATAATGCAGCAACGGAGTCTGAGCTAGGCCACCTTGAGGGGGACACTCCGACTCCACGCATTTGCAACTAAGTTGTTCCCCGCTGCTCCCTGAGGTCCAGGCAGACACCCCGCAGCAAGTCAGAAAGGTATTGAGAATTTTCTTATCTTCTTGCTCACCCTCAATAGCCATGGTGCACGGCCCCGCCCGTTAATACTTGCACCAATTCATGCCTGAGAGGGGTGATTCAGTGCCGGGAGATGGAGCAACCAGTGTCCAGCCTGTTCATCAAAGGCAATTAATGCAAATCATGGATTTTCTTGGGGACCCGGCACAGGACGTGAATCTCAATGCCACTGCCAGCGGGGACCAGAGCATCGCAACGGAATCGGCGTCAGGCACCAATCCTGTTTTTTGCTCCACTCAACATTCTCTGCCCAATCGTGAATCTTGCTGCTACCATGAGGCAGCAGGGAATCCAGTCCTGTATCTTTTTAAAATTCTCAACTGCGTATGTCTCATTTCCTAAAAACCTGCATAAAAGAGCAACCCACGCTGCATTGAAAATTTCATTTCATTTTTGTTATTGAAGGGCATGGAGACCACATTGGAGATTTTTCAGAAAATTTAAGTTCTTGGGGAAAAATAGAATCACACTTTGCCAAGTTCCTGACATTCAGTTGATTATCGACCATATTGGTTATCAAGATTGATTTTGGAGCCAGCAGGCAGCAGTAAACTTCTTCAGTAGAATACTATGTTAATTGTTAAAATGCAAAAATAAATTATCTATGTCACCCAGTCCTAGAAATCCGTGCTCCAAAGTAGGTTTTCTGTTCCTTTTCATTCTCCAGTTATTTACTTCCATTGTGCTGTTACAATTACAGTTACATACAGGCTGCAGCACAAAAACAGGTCACTTGGTACAACTAGCCAATGCTGTTCCACGCAAACCCCCGTCTACCCTTTTCATCAAACATACCAACACATCCTTCTTTCATTTCTCCTTCATGTGAATATCTAACTTCCCCTTCAATGTATCTATTCTAATTACCTCACACTGTTGTAATGACAGATTCTGCATTCTTAACATTCTATTGTCAAAGTTTATGTCAAACATTTAGTAGGGTCACACTTCGAACACCAATGCCTATCATGTAGAATATCTATTTACAAGACAGATTGTCTTCAACAAAAGGTGTTAAAGCTATTTTTTCTCCCTTTATCAGATCCTGTGATACCATTATGCAAATCATACTGAAACATGTCCATGGGTCAAATCTGAGTCACAAAAATGTTTGCTTCAATGAACAGCCCCAGACCAGAATCGTTAACTTTGTCTCTCTTTCTCCACATTAGCTGCCCGATCTGCTGAGTATTTCCTGCAGTTTTGTTTAATTTTATATTTCTTTGTTTAATTATACATTGGTCTAGGTTTTGGTTTGGTGGCAATTAAAACTCAGTCATTATGTACAGGGAGTTTAATAGCCAACTGAAAACCAAAGTCTTGCACCAAGGCTGTCTTGATAAAATCTTGTGTTGGTGATAATGTTTGTTACAGTTTCCTTTGTAAAGAGCTTCTGAGTCATAATTTCAATGTATCGTGATCCAAGATAACAGAGATTAAATGATCTCAGATGGCCAATTTCACACAGCCACAACAAATACAAAAGTTAGATCTTAAAATAAACTTGTATTATTATTGCACTTTATCACCTCTGGCAAGACATATGCATTCACATACAATGAATTGCATTGAAATTCAATCACTCTAATTACTTGGGCAAAAATGGTAACATTTGTGCAAAGTAATGTTCCACAAGCAGGTGTGATCAGTTCATCTGTTTTCGGTTTTGGAAGTTTTGTAGGTGGGAAGAATTTAGTGCCATGAAATCTTTAATTTTCCTCTGAACTACAGGCCCCTTCAATGCTTCATTTGAAGGATGGTATCTCTTTCAATGCAACACTCCCTTCAAGTACTGCAATGTACGTTACACTGAGTTTCATTTGCTAAACTCTGGCAGGGCAATTTCATTCCACGAACCCATGGTTCAGAGGTTGTCCTCCTTTGCCAGCAGCCATGGCAGTGCTTCTAATTCTGTATATTTATAGTGTCCGTGTTTCTACTGTTTTTGATGAAAAATTGACCCTCAAATCTACAATAGAAACAGTTCACTCTGCTCGTTTGTAGTTTTGTCGTGCTGATATACAATGCAATTTAAATTGTTGATTAATTGCTCCTATTGATTTGTTTGTCAAGAGTGATATGTTAAAAGTAACCTCTTTTAGGTGAACAATGAGCATCTTACTATTGACTGACTACTCATCTATCCAAAGTGAAGCAGCACTTAGTTCTTTAAGTTGCCTTAAAATGTCCAATTATTGTAGCTGTTTCTAAATGGTTTTCACCACAGCAGGAAGCATATTTCAACAGTATTTTCAACCCAAATGTGCACCCCAGAGAATTGACAAAAAGCTATTAAGATGAATTGTACATTTGCAGGCAGATACTCCACTTGGAATAATTTTAATGTAAAGTATGCAAAATATTTTCAACATGAAGACATCTCATCCATGCAATTTGTCAAAAACTGCTCAGCTCATAGGAAAAATTATTAACAGGATTGCTGAAAACGCAAGGAATAGTTTCGTTCAGGTCAGATCAGAGTCCTGATTAGCACAACACAGATCAACCATGGGCATCAGTATGATTTCACTGCTGGAAACTGATTCAGAATTGTCACATATATGACTCAATGGCATAATTACAATTAGTATTTGTTTCCTGAATAAAAGATTCACTGAACTGGGTTTAGCACAGTGGGCTTGTAATACAGAACAAGGCCGGCAGTGCGGGTTCAATTCCCGTACCTCCACGAACAGGCGCCGGAATGTGGCGACCAGGGGCTTTTCACAGTAACTTCATTGAAATCTACTTGTGACAATAAGCGATTATTAATATTAACATTCTCGGAGTGGCAATTGGTGGCAGATTGCTACTCAGTACTGACTTAGCTGCACTTAAATTGTCAAGCGCTTGTCTCGTCCGACCTTCCTGACTCAGGCCGGGTGAGACTGAAGAAGTGAAGCGTGCCCAGCAACAAAGTGCAAAAGGAGTGGAGCGAAGGATAACACATCCCCTATTTATGGCACTAGATGCTGGAAAGCAGGAGAGTTTAAAGGTCTCATTGAAAGGGAGAAAGTAAGTGTCTATGGTAGGTGAATGGGATGTGGGGTGAGGATTCGAACACAGGTAGTTGGGGGATCTAGACAGGCGGTTTCGGACATCGGGGTAGGGCAGGTTGGACATCAGGAGGGTATTCGGACATCGGGGGGAAAGATGAACATTCGGAGAGGGAAGGGGGGGTCGGACACCAGTGGGAGTTGTCGGTGTGGCATTGGACCTGGTCGGTTCAAGGGGAGTTTGGGTCCGTGGTTTTGTTTGAGGAGGAGAGGGGTTGGTCTGTCAAGGGGCTGGTCAGGCCAGTGTTTGTTCAGTGATTTTTCCTCTTACTCTTTCAGAATAATTATGGGGGTAATTCCCTGGCCGCATTGTGCCCAGTGCAAATTCGTTGTATTGGGAGAATTGTAGTAGAGGCCTGAAACAGGATTTGAGCCGGGTGCCAAACAGTTTCCACTGCTCCCAGCCGGCATGATCTGGTTCACACCCTCGCTGGGCATGAACAAGATTAGCTTAATTAAGTCCTTATTTGAACATGCAGGATCTGTTTTGAGCCGGATTCTCCCAGCTCCTGCGATTCTCCCCCCCACCCTCCCCCCCCCCCGCCCCCCCCCCCGCCCCCACCCACCCGTGCAGCAAGCCAGGAACATTTTCCCTTTCCTCACATCTACTCCCTCAGTTCTATTCTTTTGAAAATGCTTCTTTTTGAAGTGTCAGAGCCTTCCTAGAAAGCCCCACAACACTTGGAAAGGCTTGAAATCTTCTGCGATCTTTTGAAATGCTAAGTATTCATTCAGGTTCACAGTGCAGTCATTTTTATTTGCTTTTGATGGACAGCTTAATGGTTTAAACACAGCTGCCAGGGTGTTTGTTTATTTATCGTTCCCTTCATGCTTGAATGCGTCTAAAGTACCCTCCATTGATCATAACCACAATGTTATAAACATCTAGGTACTTAGCATTTCAAAGGATCTCATGACCAGATATTTTTAATAAAATTCATTCATGGGATGTCGGCTTCGCTGACTGGGCCAGTATTTAGTGCCTATCTCTGAGGGCATTTAAGAGTCAACCACATTGCTGTGGATCTGGAGTCACATGTCGGCCAGATCAGGTAAGGACAACAGATTTCCTTCCCTAAAGGACATTAGTGAACTAGATGGATTTTTACAACAATCAACGATGGTTTCATGGTCACCTTTTAGACTTTTACTTCCTGATTTTCATTGAATTCAAATTTCACCATCTGCCATGGCAGGATTCGAACCTGGGACCCCGAAGCATAACTCTGGGTCTCTGGATTATTAGTGCAGTGACAATATCACTACGCCACTGCTTCCCCTTCCAGGGTGCCTGGTTGGCACAGCCAAGTGGCATGATCTGAGGGCATAGGGCTTGAAGGAGGGGCATTTGGTGACCCCATAACGGGGCGTCACTCACCAGGGGGAGGAGGGATCTGATGCCAGCGAGAAGTGGAGGTTTTTGCCAGCAATTGGGGAGAGGTCTTTGCTGATGAGAAGGGAAGGCTGGAGAATTCGTCTGAGAATTGGACCCTCTTTAAAAAAGGTGCCCCGTTATCAGAGGAGCCAGATCTGCAGGCATCTTCAGGTCCCGCATAGCTCATTCAGGGTGCAGTTCATTCCAACTTCCAAGGGTGGATCACGCCCAACCACCCAGTGGAAATCACCGTTTACAGCAGGAAACCACATTAGAAATCATTTGGGAGAATTGCTCTCCATGAGTGTAAAACTGGTGAACCAGTTTAGCGATGTAAATGGTTCTGTCGATGGTTCCCAGCACAGTGCAATTGTCCAGAGGAAGTTAGTCCTTTCGGACAATTGCCGTGTAAACCCTTATCTCAGAACTTCCGAGAATGATTCCCTGGCGTGTCTTTGGGGTACCCCTCAAAATCCAGCAGGACGTTATGGGCTACTTACTGTATTTTGCTTGCTCTCTTGTGATTACATTTATAACTTGGGAGGGGTCCAGAGAGTTGATTTTGTTCAAGTATATTAGAGTTCTAACTGCATTTCTCACTGGTAGTGTCATGGGACATGATCAACAGATTTAGCAATCTAATCTCAATTTTCAGTGTAAACAGTGAGAAGAACCATTTTGAGGCAGAGCATCAGTTCTGCGTTCAAAGAGCGTTTGGACTCATGGGAGCAGAGAAGATGCAAGTATTAAACTGAGCGGTTGAAGTGTCCTTTCTTGCTGCAGAAATGCTCCCTATTCCTACCAGCTATTAACTATCAGAATAACAATGAAACAGGTAAACAGATTGAGGTACAGTCATTCTCACTCACTCAGAGAAAAACCTAGGCTTTGGCGGAAGTATTGCCTAAATAAAATTTGTACCGACATGACATTTATAGTCTTCCAACGCTGTAGTTCCTTGGGTGCAAATGTATTTATTTCAAGCAGAAATTGGAATGATGTGAAAAGTACAATGTTGATTTTAGAGCCAACTGCCCAGTGAAATCCAGGAGAGTGGATGTTAAAAATGAGCATGACACTTCCATGCTTAGAACTCAACCACTATTGCCTTTGCAAGTGGATCGAGTCCTCAACTAAAGCAAGGGAAAGGCCTCATGAACGGTTGAAAATTGGGGATCTATTACCTTAAAAGTACCTTGATGACATCTTCACTCAGGCTGGAGCTTTCCCACCAGACTGAAGCAGAGCAGCAACCCTGAGAATAGGGTTGTTAATCTTCAAGATTTTGCTGAAGGCTCTAGGATTTAAAGATTAATCTCCTGGACATTATTGTGTGCAACTGAGCAGAAAAATAGTATATTAAAAATCTGGTAGCCTTTTAAAAAATTTTGAACACTTTATTTGTTCCACAAAAATGCTGGAGATGGGAAAACATGTTGTTTGACAGTACAGAGTAGTTGGAAGCATGAGATCATGCGATGAAACCTCCACATATTGTCCAACTAGATTTCGGAAAACCTTAGTGGGAAGGACTCAGATCCCACCTCAGTAATTCAAAACGTTTTGTTTGGTGGCGGCTGAGAAAGCAGGAGTTCTCTTCCTGGCTCCTTGATCATTCCTACCCTATACTCTCCACCCATACACTCCCATCACTTACCAGGAAGCTACCTGATCTGCCTTACTAACTTTTGCATGTGAGTGGCTTACTCGTTGATGTCAGAGAGCACAGAGAGACTGTCACATATAGTGTGGAGTCATATGTAGATCAGACCAGATAAGGATGGCAGGTTTCCTTTTCTGAAGGACCTTAGTAAACAGGTCATACATTTACAATAATCCAACAGCATTCATGCTCATTTAATAAATTCAGTATCACAATTCAGGTGGAATTTAAGCTCACAATTTCTAGGTCATAAATAGTGCAAAACTGTATTGCAAACTGTATCTCTCCAGGCGGGGCATGTATACAATTCACAAGTAAATGCATTTGATTGCCACCAATGCTATCTTATTAAATGAAAAGGTGCATCATCAACAGTAATGATTTTTGTGCCTTTAAAAAATGTTCAGCACAACAACTTGGACCATACTAAACATTTCTATCCCTGGCACACTCGGAATTATTGAATCCTAATTTACCAGCACAAATAGGAGTACGTGGCCAGATATAAACTGTCAGCTTCATAAGAAGCATAAAGGCCAGATTTTCATATCTCTTTAGAATATTTGTCAGTCAATTAGAGAAATGAAGAGCCATTGTATTTGAATGGCATTTTCTTTAGCCTGTGGGATGTGACATTTTTCTTTACTGCCTTAAAGATTCAGTTCTGTAGGAGGACGAAGCACGCTTGTGAATACTCTGCTGGCCTAACCTTTCCACATGGAGGTAGAATGGCAGCTGAGGAGGATCTGAAAAGAAAAAATCAAACTAATACACCAGCACTGCATTGGATACTGTCCTTCCACACTTCACTATAAAGTTTCTTTCCCTTACTAAAGTCGACAGCAGTTTAAAGTTTAATTTTTTTGCTAATTAGATCATGGGCAGTGAAACTGTCGTCTAATATTCAATGCAGATACACTACAAAATGGATTCTTCCGAGGTTCCAGTGGATTGTAATTATACACTCAGGACCCCAGATGTGACATTTAGCCTGCACAGCATTACCAGATGTTAAATCTTTAACTCACAAGCCATACATTGCAGCAAGGAACATGTTCTGCTCAGCAGTGCATAAGTACTTTCCTAATAGAAAATTAAAAAGACTTGAGTTCACCTGACTAGTTTATTAAACTGACATGATCACAAAGGACTTTGTGACCTATGTGACCTTTTGTGCAGTCAGAGGTAGGATACTGATTGCCTTCATTAGCACAGTTGATAATTGTAAGAAAAAAATGACAGGATAGAAAAGGTGTGAAGATCTTGTCGAGCTAATTGCACCACCAGCTGCTTGCAGTGCTTCATGTTGTAGCTGTTAACTGACCATTGCCGTCATCACTTTGTTTAAAAAAAATCGTGAATTAAGGAGAAAAGCTCTCCATGTCTACTGAGGTCATTTACTATGTAATCTCTAACGATGTTCATTGAATTTCATTTTATATTTTATTGAAAGGTTAATTTGCATTAATCCATCTTAAATACAGATGTATGGCAAAGATTATTCTGTGCCTAAGTGGTGTACAAATGATGGTTTGGATCCAAGTTTATACTCCAGTCCTCCTCCTCATCAATAATGGTTTTGTATAGATTGCAATAAATACAAAGAAATGGCTGGTGCAATTTCACAAACCCGCACATTCTATTTTCCTCCATTTTTTTAAACACAAAGGCTGCTGGCAGGCTGTAAATAAGACCATAAGACATGGGAGCAGCATTAGGCCACTCAGCCCATCAGGTCTGCTCCGCCATTCAATCATGGCTGATAGTTTTCTCATCCCCATTCTCCTGCCTTCTCACCATAACACCTGATCCCCATATTAATCAAGAACCCATCTCTCTCTGTCTTAAAGACACTCAGTGATTTGGCCTCCACAGCCTTCTGCGGCAAAGGAATCCACAGATTCACCACCCTCTGGCTGAAGAAATTCCTCCTCATCAAACCAGATGCAGGATGGGAACAATACAACAGCCTTGAGGTTATGTGACAAATGCTATACCACAGCTTTAAAAGGCCTCCAATGTTCCGAAGCTCAGCGTTTTCAGCTCCTGACCAATCTTATACTAAAAGAATTCTGTGTAATTTCAACACAATTCTTTGTGCTAATGAAAACCATATTACGGTGCTATTTTACCAAATAAATACAAATGTTAACCTTTCCATAGATGTACTTTATTACTCAAGCTAATTTAAATTTAAATTAGAGTAAAGTACAAAAGATCCATCCTTGACAAATAAAATGAAAAATGTTAATAGTTTTCTGTCTGACCCGCCCCATTTCTGAAACTACATATTAATGTTGTAATTTTCAATGTAAATTGATGGTGAGTAATAAATAACTACTTGCAAAGTGATTGATAGCATTTATTATTAGGCAGCAACATCATAATTGTTCTGCTTCCAGGCAGCCTATGACGCAACATACTGATCTTCACATTTGTCTTCTTTGTTGATTTGGAGAAGGTGGGATATGCTTCACTGATGTATACACAGCAACTTCAATAACTGAATCCAAAACTTACCTCCAGGGGCATGATTTTAAAAATTATGTTCAATACCTTTCTTTATGGCTGTGTCAAGGGTAACCTTCACTAAATATTCATTTATATTAAACTGAACTACTTCAAATAGAAGCAGTTCTGTTTATCTTAAGGCTGCTTGTTCTCTGGAATCCAGCAGTGGGCCAATTTCAGAGCATGATCCGCAGCACAAAATCTGAGCATGTGCAATTATGTAAATGTTGCACTTGCAATTTGAATTTCCATTTGAAGGCGTTTCCCAGTAGCTTGGAGACTAGCAATGTATAAACTTTGCAAAAGTGGCTGAGCGGAACAACTAAACTCTGAGTGGCATGGTCGCACTCTGGTTAACACTGTCGCTTCACAGTGCCAGGGTCCCAGGTTTGCTTCCCGCTTGGGTCAATATCTGTGCGGAGTCTGCAGATTCTCCCTGTGTCTGTGTGGGTTTCCTCCGGGTTTCACCCCGTTTCCTCCCACAGTCCAAAAATGTGCAGGTTAGGTGGATTGACCATGCTAAATTACCCTTAGTGTCAAAAAAAAAGGTTGGGTGGGATTATTGGGTTATGGGGATAGGGTGGAGGTGAGGGGTTAGGTAGGGTGGTCTTTCCAGGGGCTGGTGCAGACTCGATGGGCTGTAAATTCTATGATTCTATGAACTACCACCAATATGCAGCAATATTCTATATTTACCAGCACTAGACCAACAGCTCTGTAGAAAAGATAATCTGAGCTGCCCCGAGAGTCACTGCCAGCTCCTGTATGATAGTGGTGTTGCTGAAGCATCTGTGGTGATGGTGCTGTGATGGAAAAGCAGCTTCAATCTGCTCCAATATTCCAAACATAATCACTATGTTTCCCAGTCTCCCTCAATGCTTCCTCACATTCAACCTTTCCCAATTTTTCCAACTTCTGTCTCTTTCCTGTTGTTAGCATTCTCTCCTTTGTCACTCCTTCTGTCTCCCATGACATGTACAGCTATTCTCATGCCTGTACAGTGGCAAATCCCACATTAGATTGCAGTAGCATTACTCAGAATAATAGCCACTTTTTTTAAAGAATTGTTGCACAATTCTTTTGGGACAGAGAATGAATTGCAGTTTTTGTCTTCCCTTGTCAGTTGTGAACATTTTTGTTTCCTCACGACTAAGTTCCTCAACATGAGTGGGGATTTTCTGCAAGCTTTCATGTATCATTTGAGTTATTTAATTTTAGAATAATTCAAACTCAGCACCCGAGGTCACTTTTGTTCAAGTCCTTTAAAGTTTGAATTATTGAGCCATAATGTTAAGCTCATGCTTTTAATATTTTAACTGAGAACATTATTCAAATAACTTAATCTTAATATGCTTGCCAAAATGAATGGTGAATCTCGTAGCTTTGGTACTGCTCTGAAAGCAGCTGTGTAGATAATTCACAGAAATTGCATAGACTCATGCACTCACTCCCCGGCTAATGTGCACACATCTGCTGAGCAATGACAGACTGAGGGGGAGATTATCCGCACCCCCCTGCAGCTTGTTTCTCCACAGTGGAAGGCTGCCTGCTGTTGGCGGGATCGTCTGCTCCCAGGCTGCCAATGGGATTTCCCATTAAATTCACATCCCTCCGTCAGGAAACCTGCAACGGGGGATCGCCGACAGTGGGACCAGAAGATCCACCTGGCGAGAATGGCTGGAAAATACTCCCCTTTTCTTGGTCCTTAGACACAGCAGAGTAAAGACACAGTAAACAAGCATTTATAATAATAATAATAATCGCTTATTGTCACAAGTAGACTTCAATGAAGTTACTGTGGAAAGCCTCTAGTCGCCACATTCCGTCGCCTGTTTGGGGAGGCCGGTATGGGAATTGAACCCGCGCTGCTGGCATTGCAAGCCAGCTATTTAGCCCACTGTGCTAAACCAGCCCCTGTTGCATTTTGTGCAACTCCTCCAGAGAGGAAGCTACTAGGATATTAGGAGAGGGGTTTAGGAATCTAGGAGCAAAATGCATATGCATAATACCACAAGCCAGCCTATCTGTCTTTCCTGGGGACAGGATGGCCAAGGCCGATACCAAGGATGTGAGCACACACAAGTAAAGCTCAGCATGCATCTGAACACCTTGAATTGGCGCTGTCCTGATGTTGCACAGCCCAACAGGCCAATGTGATGTTGGGATTCCAAATTTGGACAAAACCACATTTGACAACACTGTTCAGTAATGAAAAAAGAAGTGTGAAGGAGCAAGATGGCCCCTGCAATGCACCGTGATTGCAAGTAAGTTAAAGTTTTGGAATATTTTCTGTCATCAAGTGTTTGAAAGTACAGGAGAGTGTTTCTGGAGACGTTGTGGTGCATTTGCAAGAGAATGTTATCTCTTGTCCACCAGCATGGAGGAATAGGAGACCTATCAACACAAAGGCTTTGTTAGGCACTCAAATACAGTGCTGCACAACCACTGTCATTCTGAGGGCAACAGTAGCTATGCCTCTCGCCCGACAGAATAACAATGAGATGGGGCTGAGGCTGTGGAGGGGCAAGCTTTGCTAATTTGGAGTCAGATTCTCCTGTCGGTGGTTGCTGGCAGGCCTGTCAATACACCCAAATCTCAGTATGCATACCTATTCAAATTTCTTCTGTTTGTCACCCCATTGAGGCACTCATCTGAGACCCCTGCAGCACAACATGGCCTGCCACCTTCCCTCCTTTGAGCTGAAAAATGAACTACCCTTTACACCTCCACTGATTACAGTCACTTGTGCCAGTGACTCATCGTGTGCTGATCCCAAAGCTCTACGTGCCAGCAAGGTAAGTGCAGTACTAGTGTCTGAGCTGGTAGCTGTGAGCATCAGAGTAAATGATGGGGCCTATTCATCAGTCATGTGAAATTGATTTCTCTCTTTCCTCATCCGAGGACTTCTGTGGCTCACCAAGCAGCAGTTCTTGAATATCTGAAAAGAGAAACCTAGAGGGAAAGATTGCTGCGTGGAATGAAGGTTGGGATGTGTGATGAATGTAAGAAACTGTTATATTTGTTGCAGTAATGTTATTTACAAACTGGTTTAAAATGTATACAGCCAGCGTGTCTGCTAAAGCTGTGATTAAGGGGAATGTAAAAATGAGGCAATCATTGATTTTAACCATTTACTTGTTTACAAAAATGAAATGAAAAAATGAAAATCACTTATTGTCACGAGTAGGCTTCAATGAAAAGCCCCTGGTCGCCACATTCCGGCGCCTGTCCGGGGAGGCTGGTACGGGAATCGAACCGTGCTGCTGGCCTGCTTGGTCTGCTTTAAAAGCCAGCGATTTAGCCCAGTGAGCTAAATCAGCTAATGGGATATTGCTTTGAGTTTTAGAGGATCCCTGGGGTGTAGGTCATTTATGAGTGATTATGTTTTGGTCTAGGCCAACCAGGTCATGGGACATCTTGTGGGAAGAGACATTAGAATGCCTTATGCTTAGGGTAGAGATTATGTAAATAAAGGGGAGGAGTCAGGTATGTCTGTAGTTTTAGTTTGCCATGGGACTTTAAGTTGAATGGAAGTGTCTTGAGTTGGCTCCTGAAAGGTTCTCTCCAAGATCCCGGCACAGAGAAAAGCAATTAAACTGGATTGTTGACATTATTTGTAAGTGGTCTTTGAACTACATTGGTTTGCTTAATTGGAATATGATTAGTTGCAAGCGTAGGGTATAAACTAAAGTTTTCTCTTTATTTTAAGAACTGTTCTGCTATTATTTTGTTGCTAATTTGATTGATTTTGTGTTTAAAGTAAAGTTTGTTTGAACACGAAAGATACCCATTGGTCAGTGTTATCACTTTTCCTCACAGTTTTACGAATGTTTTAATGCAGCTCTTCTTAAGGGGAAACTGCCTGTACAAATACCACTGCCGGGGCTTTGCCATAAGCAAAGTTCATCAACGGGGTTGTGGAGTAGAGGCCAACGTTGGAAGTGCACCAGCTAGAACCATCATAATTCAAATGAGATGGCTATTTTAATTTTGTATATTGCCCACCTCAATCTGAATGGGCACCTAAAAATAAGTTGTCTCTTGTAACTAATTTACAGGCTAGAAAGAGACATTACTTTCAATAAAATTAATACTGGTGCACATAAAATATACATCATGACTTTCCCCCACCATTCTCTCTTAAATGTACTGACAAAGAACAAATTCCTCATTGTTCCTGGGAATTTACCCCAGGCCTTCCCCGCTCTGAGGCATGCTTTGTATCACTGACCAAAATCTTAAGTCTGATTCCTGTTCCAAAGAGCCAGTTAAAAGGTTAGTATTTTCTATTTTAAAACCCCACAGTTCAAACAGCCCCCACTCTTTTCTAAAAATGCTTTTCCCAATTGAGCTGGGATTTAGCGTGGCCAATCCACCTACGCTGCACATCTTTTGGTTGTGGGGATGAGGCTCCCTGCAGATACTGGGAGAATGGGCAAACTCCACACGGACAGTGACCTGGAGCTGGAATCAAACCCAGGTCTTTGGTGTTGTGAAGCAGCAATGCTAACCACTGTGCCACCATGCCGCCCTAAACAGCCCCCACTCCTACGGCTCTCCCTTCTCCACATTCCCAGCCCCCTGCTTTCATACCTCTCCAACCCACCTCCATTCTCACCACCACCCTGACAGCACCTGCTTTCTCTAGGAAGCACTGGAGAACAAAGAGACAGCCTCATTAAAAAAAACCTGCGGTTAGAAAACCAGTTGCCACCCTGAGTTAATGGATTCTTGCAGAGATATATAAATAAAAAATATTAATTCCCCCCTTTGAATCTGCCTCGACCTGTCAAGCAAAAAAACCTTTTAAGAGGCAATTGTGCGTGAAATTGAATGTAACGAATGCAGCTCAAAGTTCTTAGCCTTCTAGACATGCAAACAGACTTCAAAGATTTAAAGTGCAATGAAATTGACTGCGAGAAAACCACTTCAAAGGTTTCCACCACATTAAAGGGATTAATTTCACCTTCACCTCAGAGATCTTTGAATTTGGCATTTTGACAGACAGGTTAAAGGTTTTCGGGGTACAGATGGGGACATTTTCTCTGTATTGTCAGTGAATTGTATTTTTGAGATACTGACTGCTTGTTTGAAGGGTTTTAAGGCTGCAGATGGGAAGAGCAGCCAAACGATCCCCGCCCCAGGAAAGAGCCCAACCTGAGCGCTTCCAGCCCAGCACAAGCACCCCTGACACCACCCCAACAATTTTCTGGGAAAAGTCCACTCCCCGTTTGTTATTATTGGTGTGCAGAACAAATTTAAAGTCCCTCTCACCTGGCTGCATCTCTCCCTTTGTTGTGCCATTAAAAGCAATGTGTACAGAGATTACGCAAAATGATTATGATCCTAGAATGGTACCGAGTGGAGCCCTGTTGTAGTTATAGAAATTGATTAAAGGTTAATATTAATTTTGATAAATTTCAATATATTTATCAATGGGAGGCAGCAGTGCTCAATTTACTCCGAGTAAATCGTACATGATGATACCAATGCATTGTTCTTTACTCTCAATTTGCTCATCAAAATATACAATCTGGTTACAACAGGCAATAAATTAATTGGTGTGAGGGACCCTTCCAATTCACATTTAGCCACCTTGATCCTGCCTCAGAGTAAATGGATCAGGCACATTCTTTCAAGTGCACAATGAACAATCCAATTATACCACTATATCTTGAGCTGTAAGTATCATGCCACTAAATGCAACATGTAGTAATGGTCTATATAATGAGCAAATCGCTGTTATGGTACTAAAGTTATCAAATAAATGTTATTTAAATTGCTTCACATGTACAACTAGACATCAGAGCAGTAACTGTTTGGAATATATATTTAATTACCTACATGAAAATTACAACACAGAAATACACTATTTGGTGCAGCGAGTTCATGTTATTGCTTGTTCTCCACAAGAGAACCCATTTGTATCCATTTAGTGGATCTGGCGCCCTAGGCTCCAGCCTTCCGTGAGTCTCCTGTCCCCGCAGCTGGAACTTACCTGTGCACAGATCACTTGCGGTCTCTACCAGCGTGCCCTGGAGTGGTGGACCTCATGGTGGACCAAGGAGCTACCCCCCCCAACAAGGAATTACCACCTTGGTCCACCGTGAGGTCAACCACAGCAGGGCCACACGGGAAGAGTCCATCCTAGCCCGAGAGTCACCCCCGCCCCCCACCCACACACACACAATACATTGCCTGAGCAACCCTAACTACCAGACACCTCCCACCCAGAACTCCTGTAATAGGGAGACCCCCCCCCCCCCCAAGAACCACCATAATAGGGGGACCCCCACAGAGACCCTAATAATAGGGAGACCACCACAGGGACCCCTAATAGGGAGACCTCCTGCAGACCCTGTAATGGGGAGACCCCCTCAGGGACCCCTGTAATAGGGAGAGCCCCCTCAGTAATCCCTGTAATAGGGAGATCCCCCAGGGACCCCTGTGTTAGGGAGATCCCCCTCAGGGACCTCTGTAATAGGGCGACACCCATCCCCACTCCCCTCCCCCCCCCCCACCCAGGGACCCCTGTTAGGGAGATCCTCCTCAGGGATCTCTGTAATAGGGAGACTCCCCCAGGGATTCCTGTGTTAGGAGACCTCTCTCAGGGATGTCTGTAACAGGGTGAATCCCCAGGGATCCCTACAATAGGGAGACCCCCAGGGACCACTGTGTTAGGGAGACCCGCCATCCCTTCACAGGGACCCCTGAAATAAGGAGACCCCCTCAGAAGCTGCACCTGTTCATTCCTAGAAGGAGAACAGCTGTGACCTGCATCTGGTTCCCACAGATCCATTAGCTACAAGTCATTCAAAGCTTTCTAGCTGCGGTCTGTGACTGACAGCTTCTACAAACCACCCATAGCTTTGATTCATTCACCTCCCTTCATGGTTCAGTGGCCTAAGTGGTGAATCCCCAATGTTTACAAACATTGAACAATCAAAGTGAGGTAAGTGCAGTGCAATCACCCTTTAGGCAGGGGATCCAAATGGGGAAGTCTAACTGTTACAGAGATCCTTGTGGGGTGGTCTCACTCTTTAGAGGGGTCCATGTTGGGGGGGGGGGGATCTCCCTGGTACAGGGGTCCCTGAGGGATATTCTCCCTATGTCAGGGGTTCCTGTGGGGCAACTCCCTATTACAGAGGCCCTGGGGTGGTGGGTGGGTGGGGGTTGACAAGGTCGTGTCAGGTCCGGTCACCCCTGAGTACTTGGGGGATGGGCACCCAGGCAATCTGGGACGATGGGGGGCTTCTTTTGTGTGCGGTGAGGTGGTTTGGCTGCTGTACTCAGAAAGATAAGTATCTTAGCCTGTCTCTCTATCTTCACTTTAAAAGCTGTTTCCAGACTGCTTGACAACTTGAAATGAAATAATTGCTTTGTGGAAGGAATTAAAACCTGCTGTTTTGGAAAGGAAACAAGAGCATCCATACCAGGTCTTGAGTGCTGAATGCTGGGCCACACCTTTTGTAAAGGGGGTATTGGTTTATGGGATCTTGTTATTAAATTGGAACAGTTAAAAGGGGAATTTATTAAGGGTTATTCATAGATTACTGTAGCTGTGTGGGGTATTTATGTTTGTAGTTGATAAAAATGCCAACTGTGTGTGTTTATAAAAATGTTAACTAAATTCATCGAATAAACTTTGTTTTTGATTAAAAGTGCTTGAGTCCTCTGTTGAATATCACAGCTGAAAGGCAGCCCTTGTGCTCATCATAACCAAAATCGATTAGCAGTTGTAGGTCAGGTGAACTCCATGATATACTTTGGAGTTTTCTAAACCCTGGCCCATAACACTATTCTATTCTTTAGGGCCAAAGTAGATAACTTCACATTTCACAATAATCAAATGAATTTGTCAGTTTTTCCCATTCATTTTATCTATTGCTATCTCTTTCTAATCTACTATTTCCACTGTATATATTACCACCGATCTTAATGCCATTGACAACTTTGGATACGTGGTTTCTATTCCGTTATTTAAGTTGTTAATTAATACCGTGAATAATTGAGGCCCAGAACAGATCTTTCTGGGACACCGTGGGTGGTATTCAAGAAGCGAAGGAGAGCTCATGAGAGACTTGTGTCACCTCTTTTGAGCAAGACCCACCTTATACAGGCACTTAACTGGATAGTGGTGGGGTTCCCAGGATCAAGCACATTAGGGGTCTAATTCCCACCCTCTGAAAGCTGGGGGAGGGTTGGGGGAGCAACAGTGGCTGCTGCCAGAACTACACCCACCTAAGGCCGAGTATCATTGCTGGATTCCAGGTCACAGATGAGTAATGCTGTGATGGGGGAGGGAAATAGGGGTTGGGCAGCAACAAGGTCAACAAGGCTTTGAGTAGCAGCCCCCCACCCTCCCATTCCTGATGCTGGATCCCTCAATCAAACACCGTGCATCTGAATGAGGGCCCCTATCCCCGCCACCCCAGGAGCCTGCAAGCAATTCCTTGTGTTTGCGTTCCCACCAACAATTAGAAGGGCAAATAAGTCTATTAAACATGTATTGCAACTTTTGATTCTCCTGTTATTGTACAGTCTAAATACACTTACATCTCGCAAATAAAGCTTTTTTCAGTGAAAAATTAGGAATATTCTCAAAACCTTTCCTCAATAAAATAGCATTGTCTTGTTTCTCATTCCATTTCAATTGTTATGACCTTTACAAAATGGTCCATTTTCAGGAAACTAAATATATAGCTCATTTTTTTATATTTTTGGGCCATAAAATGCAATCTAAAAATTACAATTTATAATTTCTCATGTCTACAAATACTATTGTGATTGTGGAACGAGTTACAACAGAATGTTTTTTTTTAATGAGTCCCCTGGATATTAAACCACTGACTCTTCCATTATCCCCAGTTGAAAAAGCTGTAGCTAACACTGAGATTACTGACTGATCAATATCCTATTTGATGGAACTATTTTCTTTTATATTCTTGTCACCTACTTTGGATATATTTTAGAACAGGTTCATGGTGTATTAGAACCATAGACTTTCTACAGTTCAGAAGAAAGCCAGTCAGCCCATCGAATCTGCACCGACCCTCTGAAAGAGCACCCTGTAAAGACCCACTCCTCCACCGAAACCCCGTGACCCCATCCTCGCAACCCCATAACTCCACCTTTCCTGCATATCTTTGCTCACTAAAGGGCAATTTAGCATGGCCAATCCACCTAATCTGCACATCTTTGGATTGTGGGAGGAAACCGGAGCACCCGGAGGAAACCCACGCAGACACACAGGAAAAGTGCAAACAACTGGGAGCTGTGAGTTTATTTGCCCTACCTTGCCCTTTAAAGGGAATGTACCTCGACTGTGTCTGGATCATTTCTGTTTTGAAGGTAGCCCATTGTTTAGCTGCAGATATTCCTGCTAACTATTAATTCCAGTCTATGTGGCCGAGCTCTGTTCTTGCCCCACTGAAGTCAGCTCTCCTCCGGTTAATTATTCTTATTCTGGATTGTCTATTATCCTTTCTGTCATCATCCCAAACCATATGATACAATGGTCACTGTCTCCGAAGCATTCCCCCACTGACGCTTGATGTACTTGACCCATCTCATTTCCAGGAACCAGGTCAACAGTGCATCCATTCTTGTGGGACTGGTCGCATACTGCTATAGAAAATTTTCCTGAACACTATCTCGGAATGTTTCCCCCTCTCTGAATTTACACGAGCACTGTCCCAGTCTACATTTGGGTAATTGAAGCCCCACCCTTTAAAACCAATCTATAATATTTGCATCTGTGTAATTTCCCTGCAGATTTGTTCTTCTACATCCTCCTTATTACAAACCTAGTTTTCCTTCTCTCATCCCAGTTCTTCCTCATCTCTCAACATTTCCTGATTGAGAGACTGCAGAGGATATAAGCACATGCGTGACCATTTCCAACACTTTTCATTTTTCCCTTTCAAGAACTGGAGCCTTCCTACGCTGTTGAGGAATGGGAAGAAGACAGTGGAGATGAAGAGACAACATCTCCCTGTTGCATAATTTCAACCATCAACTCAGATTCTGACACTGCACTGAGGCGAGGTTAGAGGATATATCTGTATATGGTCCAGCAGTGGGCAAAAGTCTGCAGGAGCCAGTGCGGGGGTGTTGGCACGACAAGTCACCACTGGATAGAAAACGCAGCAGCCAATTTGTGCATAGCAAACACCGACAAACAGCAATCTGATAATCAGCAGATTGTCTGAGGTTGATTGGGGGGATAAATATTGGCCAGGGACTAGCGAAAAATGCCCCTGCTCTTCTTCCAAAATGATTCCACGGGATCTTTTATATCCATCCAAGCAGGCAGATATGGAACCTTGGATTCATATCTCATCTGAAATAATGCAGCAACCTCTCACTGCTGCATTGGAGTGTCAGCCTTGATTTTTGTGTTCAACCTAGAACCTTATGAATCACAGGTTAAAGTGCTGCCAACTGTCCCACAGCTAATATTGATACAGCGAAGAAACATAGATTTTAAGTAGTTGGTAATAAGACTAACTGTTCTAAATTTCAAGTTTTTAATCATATATCTAAACATACAAAATAACCACTTCTTAATTTTTTTCTAAAATGTTCGGAATTCAACCAATGAACACACTGTATAGTTTTGGGGTTGCAATGATATTCTGCCTGACTGAGATATACATAATTTGTTGCCTTCCATTTACCTTTGATGACCATAGCAATGTTTCCGCATGTTAGGTAACACTGAGGAAGGAGCAGTGCTCCGAAATCTAGTGTTTGAAACAAACATGTTGGACTTTAACCTGGTGTTGTAAGACTTCTTACTGTTTGGTAACAGTACTATGAGATACGCAGTTAAAATACAGATCAGTGCTTTGATCCCAACTGCTATTGTTAGATAGGTCATCATTTTTTAAAACTCTGGAGAATATTTACTGAACAGATTCACAGGAGTCTGCTGTTAGCTTTTTTAACAAAAAGGTAAAACATTTATTAAACAATAAACATCAACTATATTACAGTAGGCAATAAAAAAGTGATTCACATTCACTCTGGCCCTTTTATCCCAACAATACCCTGACAGACCCAATACTTCAGTGAAGAGGTACCACAATTTCCATACCAAGGGCAGAGCTGATCCAGTTGCAAAGCAGTATCGTTTCCAGTAGACTTCTGAACATTACTGGAAGTCTTTCCATAATTGATAGCTCCCTTGAGATCCAGAAAACTCACTCTAAAATCACTATTACTTTAACTTCAGATCAATATACATGAGTTCCTTAAACTCCTTTCTTCAGCAGTCTGGCATCATATTAAGCTGGAGAAAGTTTTAGATTTTCCTGTTTCACTCTATGGTATGTCCATATCAACTGAAATAAAAACTGTTTTTCTTGCCTCACACTGTCTGTGTCTGTGTATTTTCTCTTCCTCTGCAGAGAAGCAGCAGCACTTTTCTACTTTGTGTTTGTTTTAACTTCCCTGAACTACTAATTCTTTGGTAATCCACCTCTTCACTCCCAAGAGTCAGAAAAGCTCAGTAAAATGCACGTATAAAAACATAAACTTGCCGACTCCATCCACAAAGGTCTAAACTGAAAACAAACCTAGCTTTCACCTTTCCTAGTATACAAATGAAAATAAATTAAACTTAAAGCTATATCTTGTTCCTAACACCAACAAATACAAACGCAACTTACATAAAACTGTATCTATTTCCTAACATCAGACTTGATGTAACTGAATGGCGAACCAGGATCGACTCCGATGCCTATTCATATGTTGCTAAAAATATAAATTAAATATTCACTGTTGTAATTTTACAAATATAAGGCCAATTATTCCACTTATTCCAATTAAAAGAAGTCAATATTTTAATTTTTTGTTTGACACTTTTATTTCAGAATGTACACCGTGGGCTCGATCGAACTAAAATTAAACAGAGTCCATTCTGTGCAGGATTAGCGGGATCGTTCCCGGTGCCACTATCTAACAGCACTCTGTTGTGTTTTCGTGTCCCGCCGGGGAATGCACCACAAGCCACACTTAGCATCATTTCCTGCTCTGAGGAGCCCCAACGAATGGAGCTCCTCAGTGCAGGAAGACATTGGGGCCCAATTTTTAAATGGTGCCCCAATCTCTCAACCCCCCAACTTACTTATTGGGGGGTCACTGGGGGTACCCCCGCAGCCCACCTCATGTGGGAAGGGCACCCCCAGGCCTGACCCCAGCCTGGGCACAATGCCAGCCTGACACCTTGGCACTGCCAGCCTGGCACCTTAGCAGTGTCCCTGGCAGTGCCCCTTGGACACTCTGGCAGTGCAGGACTGGCATTCTGGTGGCACTACAAGGGTGCCAGGCTGGCAGTGCCAAGGTACATCAGCAGTGTCAGGGTGTCACCCTTCTCAGAGGCCAACCACTGGGGACCTCCGATCGCCTGGAAGCCACCCAAGGTACTGCTCCACCTAGCCCCAGTTTGTGGGGACCTGTCCTCAACGGCACCCGGCTGGGGTCTCCTCGGTGAGGCCGATAGATGTCATGTGGCTGATCGATCTGGCATCAGAATGCCTAAGTGGATTCTTAAACTCATTTAGCCATGTGAGACTGGGCCTCACATTGCGTTGTCACAAGAGATCTGGTTAGATCTCACGAGGCATACTGGCTATTGGGAATCCTGGGGGAGGCCTCTCCCAGGATCGTCCGGTCATGTCCCGCCCTGGTAGATCGCGCCCTATAACCTTCACATCAAATATCTGCTCCTCCCTATCTAATTTGCTTAGACACTTTCTGAAAAAGGCCTACAATATTTTTGTGAGGTGCATGAGGAATTCAGCACGAGTAGAAGGATAGAAAGAAATAACATTTAGTTACAATAACATATATATACAACGATGTGGAGATGCCGGCGTTGGACTGGGGTGAGCACAGTAAGAAGTCTTACAACACCAGGTTAAAGTCCAACAGGTTTGTTTCAAACACGAGCTTTCGGAGCACGGCTCCTTCTTCAGGTGAATGGAAAGGCTTGTTCCAGAAATGTTTATATAGACACAGTCAGAGATGCCCCGGAATGCGAGCACCTGCAGGCAATCAAATCATCAAAGATGCAGAGAGAGAGGTAACTCCAGGTTAAAGAGGTGTGAATTGTCCCAAGCCAGTTCAGTCGGTAGGCCTCTGCAAGTCCAGGCTTGTTGGTGGGGGTCGAATGTAATGCGACATGAATCCCAGATCCCGGTTGAGTCCGCATTCATGCGTGCGGAACTTAGCTATAAGTTTTTGCTCAGCAATTTTGCGTTGTCGCGTCTCCTGAAGGCCTCCTTGTAGAATGCTGACCCGGAGATCAGAGGCTGAATGTCCTTGACTGCTGAAGTGTTCCCCAACTGGAAGGGAACAGTCCTGCCTGTTGATAGTCGCACGATGCCCGTTTATTCATTGTCGCAGTGTCTGCATGGTCTCGCCAATGTACCACGCTTCGGGACATCCTTTCCTGCAGCGTATGAGGTAGACTACATTGGTCGAGTCGCACGAGTATGCGCCGCGTACCTGGTGGGTGGTGTTTCCACGTGTAATGGTGGTGTCCATGTCGATGATCTGGCATGTCTTGCAGAGATTACCCTGGCAGGGTTTTGTGGTGTTGTGGTTGCTGTTCTGAAGGCTGGGTAATTTGCTGCAATCAATGGTTTGTTTGAGGTTGCGCGGTTGTTTGAAGGCCAGTAGTGGGGGTGTGGGGATGACCTTGGCAAGATGTCCATCCTCGCTGATGATGTGTTGGAGGCTGCGAAGAAGATGTCGTAGTTTCTCCGCCCCAGGAAAGTACTGGACGACGAAGGGTACTCTGTCAGTGGTGTCCCGTGTTTGTCTTCTGAGGAGGTCGGTGCGGTTTTTTGCTGTGGCGCGGTGGAACTGTCGATCAATGAGTCGAGCGCCATATCCCGTTCGTACGAGGGCATCTTTCAGCATCTGTAGGTGTCTGTTGCGCTCCTCCTTGTCTGAGCAGATCCTGTGTATACGGAGGGCTTGTCCATAGGGGATGGCTTCTTTAATGTGTTTCGGGTGAAAGCTGGAGAAGTGGAGCATCGTGAGATTATCTGTGGGCTTGCGGTAAAGCGAGGTGCTGAGGTGACCGTCCTTGATGGAGACGAGTGTGTCCAAGAATGGAACTGAATTTGGAGAATAGTCCATGGTGAGTTTGATGGTGGGATGGAACTTATTGATGTCATCGTGTAGTCGTTTCAGTGATGTCTCGCCGTGGGTCCAAAGGAAAAAAATGTTATCGATGTATCTGGTGTATAGCATCGGTTGAAAGTCCTGTGTGGTGAGGAAGTCCTGTTCAAACTTGTGCATGAAGATGTTGGCATATTGAGGTGCAAATTTGGGCCCCATGGCTGTTCCGTGCGTCTGGATGAAGAATTTGTTGTCGAAGGTGAAGACGTTGTGGTCTAGAATGAAACGGATGAGTTGCAGAATTGCGTCTGGAGATTGGCAGTTGTCGGTGTTGAGGACTGAGGCTGTTGCAGCAATGCCGTCGTCATGGGGGATGCTGGTGTAGAGTGCCGAGACATCCATTGTGACGAGGAATGTTCCTGGTTCAACTGGTCCATGGGTGCTGAGTTTCTGTAGGAAGTCCGTCGTGTCGCGACAGAAGCTGGGTGTACCTTGTACGATGGGTTTCAAGATGCCCTCGATGTGGCCAGAGAGGTTCTCACACAGGGTCCCATTGCCTGAAACGATAGGACGGCCTGGTGTGTTGGCCTTGTGTATTTTCGGGAGGCAGTAGAGATCTCCAATGCGGGGATTACGTGGGATGAGAGCACGTAGGGTGTTCTGAAGGTCTGGATCTAAGGTCTTGATCAGTCTGCTGAGTTGGCGGATGTGTTCCTTGGTTGGATCTGCGGGTAACTGCCTGTAGTGTTCCTGGTTGTCGAGTTGTCGGTAACCGCGTTTACCGCAAGCCCACAGATAATCTCACGATGCTCCACTTCTCCAGCTTTCACCCGAAACACATTAAAGAAGCCATCCCCTATGGACAAGCCCTCCGTATACACAGGATCTGCTCAGACAAGGAGGAGCGCAACAGACACCTACAGATGCTGAAAGATGCCCTCGTACGAACGGGATATGGCGCTCGACTCATTGATCGACAGTTCCACCGCGCCACAGCAAAAAACCGCACCGACCTCCTCAGAAGACAAACACGGGACACCACTGACAGAGTACCCTTCGTCGTCCAGTACTTTCCTGGGGCGGAGAAACTACGACATCTTCTTCGCAGCCTCCAACACATCATCAGCGAGGATGGACATCTTGCCAAGGTCATCCCCACCCCCCCACTACTGGCCTTCAAACAACCGCGCAACCTCAAACAAACCATTGTTTGCAGCAAATTACCCAGCCTTCAGAACAGCAACCACAACACCACAAAACCCTGCCAGGGTAATCTCTGCAAGACATGCCAGATCATCGACATGGACACCACCATTACACGTGGAAACACCACCCACCAGGTACGCGGCGCATACTCGTGCGACTCGACCAATGTAGTCTACCTCATACGCTGCAGGAAAGGATGTCCCGAAGCATGGTACATTGGCGAGACCATGCAGACACTGCGACAACGAATAAACGGGCATCGTGCGACTATCAACAGGCAGGACTGTTCCCTTCCAGTTGGGGAACACTTCAGCAGTCAAGGACATTCAGCCTCTGATCTCCGGGTCAGCATTCTACAAGGAGGCCTTCAGGAGACGCGACAACGCAAAATTGCTGAGCAAAAACTTATAGCTAAGTTCCGCACGCATGAATGCGGACTCAACCGGGATCTGGGATTCATGTCGCATTACATTCGGCCCCCACCAACAAGCCTGGACTTGCAGAGGCCTACCGACTGAACTGGCTTGGGACAATTCACACCTCTTTAACCTGGAGTTACCTCTCTCTCTGCATCTTTGATGATTTGATTGCCTGCAGGTGCTCGCATTCCGGGGCATCTCTGACTGTGTCTATATAAACATTTCTGGAACAAGCCTTTCCATTCACCTGAAGAAGGAGCCGTGCTCCGAAAGCTCGTGTTTGAAACAAACCTGTTGGACTTTAACCTGGTGTTGTAAGACTTCTTACAATATGTATACAACAGCAGTAGCCCCCTTGCTGCTCACTCCTCTCTAGCTGGTTCCATACTGGCCAGCTCTATTTATACAGGGAATCTCCTAATGATTTCTCCACCCCCCTCATTGGGGAAGCTCATACTCCCTGAGGATGTGGGATTGCCATTAGTCCCCAGCCAGTGGTAAGCAGGCAGGTTATAACATCCCTCCCCCCCAAAGTCCAAGGAATCCACCGAAGACCCTGGCGAAGGAGGGCGTCGGACTTGTTTTGCCACAGGCCGGACACCATTTGCACGAGACGCTGGATCGGGCGGCGTGTAATGAGATGGAGAACGTGCTTCCGTGATGAACGGCGTAACGGTTGTACATCCACGTCCCGTGGGCCTGAGGACTCCCCCTCTGAGGCGTCCTGTGTCTCCATCTTGGAGTCGGCGTCATCTCGGCGTCTCTATCTCCACGCGGTTCTGCAATGACCTGAGCAGGCTTTGAGTGCGGCACCAAAGGAAGATTGTGAGGAATACTTTGCTGTGTCTGGTCTCTGTGGCTGCAGAAATGAGCTGCGGGGGCGGGGAATCTTTGAAAGAAATGGTCTTCTGGACCGAACGCAGTCTACATGCTTGCGCTGGCGACGACCCTGGGATTGCACCTGGTAAGAGATGAGGCCTGTTCAGCGAAAAATAACGCCAGGGACCCACTGGGCACCACCAGCAAAATTTCAAACAAACACTGGGTCACCGGGCGCAAACTGCCGAATCGGCCGATGCCGAGAAAAGCCATGTCCCTGCCGTTCTTGAGTGCAGCGTACATTTGCGCCAATATCCGGGAAAACCATGCTAAGGCGGGTGCGAAGTCACCAGCCCATTAGGAGTTTGGCGGGAGCTACCCCAGTCACCGCATGTGGAGTGGTCCTGGATGAAAACAAAAAACGAGCCAGTATCGTGTCCACAGACCCGGAAGACTGCTTCTTTAGGCACCGTTTGAATGTCTGCTCTGCGCTCTCCGCCAACCCATTGGAAGCTGGGTTGTATGGAGCAGTGCGGATATGGTGTATGCCGTTCATCTTCATGAACCTTGCAAACTACTCACTTGTGAACGGAGTGCTGTTGTCCGTGACCAGCACCTCGGGGAGGCCATGCGTACTGAAAGACAAATGCATCTTCTCGATCGTTGCGTAGGACGTTGTGCCAACCATCTTATGCACCACCAACCATTCAGACTAGACATCGATTAATAGAAGGAACATGGATCTTGAAAAGGGCCGGAGAAATCCGCATGCAAGCGTGCCCAAGGCCGCCCTGGCCATTCCCAGTGATGTAGGGGCACGGCCGGCGGAAGCTTCGATTGCTCCTGGCAAATGGAGCAGTTTTGGGCCATCCTCTCAATGTCGGTGTCGAGGCCTAGCCACCAGACATAACTCCGGGCCAACAGTTTCATTTTGGTCACACCCGGATGGCCATTGTGCACGTCCCTTAGTATCAGCTCCTGTCCTTTTTCCGGCACAATCGCACGCGTTCTCCACAAGAGGATACCGTCTTCCATGCTAAATTCTGACATCTTGAAGGAAAATGCCTGCAACTCGTCTGGAAGCTGTCTATGTGCCGAATCTTTGACAGGACTGGCTCCGTCTGGGTCCACTCACGGATCTGTGATGCCATGACAGGCAAGGAGTCCATAAAATTAAGGGTTGCAACCACCTCACCGGTCGTGGGGGTCGACATGGGGCCGATCGATGAAGGCAATCAGCTCAGTGCGTTGTCATTCGCGATCTGCGTTCCTGGTTTGTGCTCCAGAGAATACTCGTCTGCAGCGAGCAACAAAGCCCAGCGCTGGGTCCGTGTGGAAGCAATGGGCAGCATTGGCTTATCCTCTTGGAAAAGTCCCAGCAGAGGCTTATGGTCAGTCACGATAGTGAAGTGGCGGCCATACACGTACTGGTGGAAGCGTTTCACCGCAAAGACCACCGCCAGGCCCTCCTTCTCGATCTGTGCGTCCTTCTTTTCCGCTGCAGTCAATGTGCGGGAGGTGAAAGCTATCGGCCGCTCGGCCCCGTTCTCCATCTTGTGGGACAGGGCGGCCCCAATACCATACGGGGATACATCACACGTGATGAGCAAAGGCTTTCCAGGTTCATAGTGGGTTAGTAACCCAGACGATGACAATTGTTGTTTTACCCGCCGGAAAGCGGTTTCTTGCGGCTGACCCCAAACCCAGGTGTGAATCTTCTTTAGCAGAAGGTGCAACGGGGCCAGCGTAGTTGCCAGATTGGGGAGGAACTTCCCATAATAGTTTACGAGGCTGAGAAAAGAACGAAGATGCGAAGTGTCAGTCGGGGCGGGGGCTTGTGAATTGCACGCACCTTCTCTGCGACGGAGTGCAATACTTGGCAGTCCATCCGATAACCCAGGTAGATTACTTCCTTCGCCTGAAAGATGCACTTTCTAAGACGTCGAAGGACATCCTCCAAATTTTGCAAATGTTCCTGCTCCGACGTCCCTGCAATCAAAACGTCATCTAAGTAGACAGCGACATGCGGTAAACCTCTCAAGGTGCCCTCCATGACGCGTTGAAAAATAGCACAGGCAGAGGATACCCCAAAGGGCAACCGTGTATATTCATACAGGCCCCTGTGTGTATTGATAGTTACATATGGCTGGAAGGCAGGGTCCAGCTCCAACAGTAGGTAGGCGTGACTCATATCAAATTTTGTGAACGAGAGTCCGCCTGCAAGCTTCGCATAGAGATCCTCTATGCGAGGCATTGGATATCGGTCGAGCCAGGAAGCCGTATTCACTGTAAGATTATAGTCGCCGCACAAGCGAACTGTGACTTGTGGCTTCATTACAGGTACAATTGGTGCTGGCCAGTCAGCGAAACGGACAGGCCTGATGATACCCAAAGTCTCCAAATGAGTGAGCTCCCCTTCTACCTTCTCGAGCAAGGCGTAAGGCACTGGGCACGCCCGGAAATAGCGCGACGTGGCTCCTGGTTCGACTTGTATTTGGGCTACGGCCCCTTTAATTTTTCCAAACCGGGCTGGAATACATCTGGGTACCATCCTAGTACCTCCGTCAAACATCCCTAACCTGTTTGGAGGATGTGCTGCCACTGCAGCCGCAAATGGCGCAACCAGTCCTGACCCAACAGGCTGGGCCCATGGCCGCGCACTACGACAAGTGGGAAATGCCCCTCCTGGCGACCATAAGCAACAGGGGTCATCATAGTTCCTGAAATGTCCAATGGTTCCCCCGTGTAGGTGGTCAACCTGGCCTGTGTGTAGGTTAATGTAAGGGTCTGTATACCCTGCTTGATGTGGTCGAATGTCCTCTGAGGCGATCATGTAGACCGCTGTGCCAGTGTCCAACTCCATCTCAAGCGGGTGACCATTGACCCGTACTGTCATCTTAATGTGGGCCACACGGGGAGCTGCCACACAATGCAGCTGCAGGCCCTCCATCTCCACGTCCTCAGGAGTAGTCACCGCAGGTTCATCCAATTGCAAGGCACGGCCCCTGGGCTGGCCCCAGTTTCTGTCGGAACGACGGCGCCGCTTGTGCCCCCAGGACCGGCGTCTGTGACGGGGTCGCCACACACAAGTCCGACACTGACATGGCTCCTCATCCATTGGTTCTGGAGAGGGCTCCCTTCAGGGAGGAACATCCGGCGGCCACTGGCATCGATCCGGACACCGTCCCGCCCAATGTACCGGAGGAGTCCGGGGAGACGCTTTTGGACAGAAGGGGTTGCGCCCCAAGGCGTGCACCGCCATTCCCTGTAGCTCCTGCACTCCCCGTTCTGCACTCTCTCGGGACAATACTATTTGAATGGCCTGTTGAAAAGTCAATGTTGGCTCAGCGAACAACTTTCTCTGGGTGGCCACACTGTTAGTACTGCAAACCAAACAGTCGCGTAACATTTCTGACAAGGTCTCACCATAGTCACAGTACTCCGCAATCCTGCGTAGCTTGGATAGAAACTCTGCAAGGGATTCTGCTGGGTCCTCTCACCGGTATTAAACTGATAACGCTGGACTATCGTGGATGGGGTTGGGTTAAAATGTTGCCCAATTAAGTTCACAAGTTCATCAAACGTCTTGGTGTCCAGCGCAGCTGGGTACGTAAGGCTAATCACCCCAAACGTATGCGGGCTGCAGGCAGTGAGCAAAGTGACCGCCTGACGCACGTTTTCGGTGATGTTGTTTTCCCGGAAATAGTAACGCATCCGTTATGCGTACTGGTTCCAACTTTCCAGCACAGCATCAAAAACATCTAAACGTCCATACAGAGGCATGGTGTAACAGAAAAAAAACTTCCAACCTGCATCCACCAAAAATCCAGGGATTGGCTTCAGCAGCGTAGACAGCTATCCACTTTAACCCCCGTCGCCAGTTTTGTGAGGGCCACGAAGAATCCAGCACGAGTTGAAGGATAGAAAGAAATAACATTTATTTATAATAACATATATATACACAACAGCAGCAGCAACTCCCTTGCTGCTCACTCCTCTCTAGCTGGTTCCAAACTGGCCAGCTCTATTTATGGAGGGAATCTACTAATGATTTCTCCATCCCCTCATTGGGGAAGCTCATGCTCCCTCAGGATTGTTGAATTGCCATTAGTCCCCAGCCAGTGGTGAGAAGGCAGGTTATAACACATATTTTACAGTAAAATTCAGAAACCCGTGGGTTTTTATGAAGGTCTGAATCCCCTTCAGTTTCTCCTTTGGTCTCACACCTCCTAGGGTGGTATTTCATTCCGTCCCCATGGCGAGCTTTATAGCAGGGAGCCTTTTATCAGGCAGCAGGCTGATGGGTGGGAGTGGGGGTAGAGGAAAGAAGGTGATGAGGTTAGGTCCATGGCTAGAAGGCCTGTTGACTACCTTCTTGTCTCACTGTCTAAAGGAGGAAATGAGCAACTAATGCCCACTCAAAGGTCTCATCCCCAAGGCAGGCAGGTGCTCATCATGTGGGTTGATTGTGCACTGCCTTATTCAAAAGCATTCAGTGTCTGATTGATGGCCACAGTATCGGGAAGGGGCTCCTGCTGAAAGCCACATCCTGTCCTTGCTGCTGACTCCCACTTGGCCCCCTTCTCTCACTGCCACTCATCTAGGGCTTGTGATCCAGTGATGATACTAGGCCTGGGTGAGTGTTTCCCAGCAGCAGTCACCCACTCCCCAGTGGAGCTGCCTTCAACACAGCGCCGGTCTGTGACTGACAGGCAGTCTCTGATAGTGGACCTCCATCCCAGTGCCCTCAGTCCTGGGGAAGGCCCATCACTGTCCAGTTATGTGCCACCCATATTGGGAGCCTTCCCAAAGATGATGTTGGGCTCTCCCTTTCTCTCCAGCCTGTGAGAACTCCATTAAATATGGCTCCTAATTCATCTCTACAAGAGAAGCTCCAATGATGAGTGAGGTGCTTGGCAAATGTACAATGCAATATACCTGTGATCAAAGAGGTAATGAGATTCATCCTTATATGTCATGTTGATGACCTCTTTATTCAACATCTTCACACAGCATTTTCCAAGTTACATTGTGCTTCAACAAAAAAATCTGCATTTAATTTAGCAGAAAAAGGATCTTTGCATTCCTGAAAAGGAATGTGTCTGAATGGTAAACTGATTAGAACTGGCATTGTTCATGATAATAAAATGAGATTTAACTTCATTAAATTATTGGGGAATCATACAATCAGAAGACAGTGGCCTGATCCTTGCAGTAATTACACTATTTCAGGTTCCCCACCTTTGAAGGGTCTGTTAGTTGTCATTTTTTTAGTCAAAAATCAAAAAGGGCGACAGTACAAGGTACAGTGACTGAGGGATTGGTTAATTAATAGAAAGCAAAGAGTGGGGATTAATGGGTGTTTCTCTGGTTGGCAATCAGTAGCTAGTGATGTCCCTCAGGGATCAGTGTTGGGCCCACAATTGTTCACAATTTACATAGATAATTTGGAGTTGGGGACCAAGTGCAATGTGTCCAAGTTTGCAGACGACACAAAGATGAGTGGTAAAGCAAAAAGTGCAAAGGATACCGGAAGTCTGCAGAGGGATTTGGATAGGTTACGTGAATGGGCCAGGGTCTGGCAGATGGAATACAATGTTGACAAATATTGAGGTTATCCATTTTGGTAGGAATAACAGCAAAACGGATTATTATTTAAATGATAAAATATTAAAACATGCTGCAATGCAGAGAGACCTGGGCGTGCTTGTGCATGAGTCGCAAAAAGTTGGTTTACTGGTGCAACAGGTGATTAAGAAGGCAAATCATTGCTCGGCACAACATCGAGGGCCGAAGGGCCTGTTCTGTGCTGTACTGTTCTATGTTCTATGTTCAAATGGAATTTTGTCCTTCATTGCTAGAGGGATGGAGTTTAAGACTGGGGAGGCTATGCTGCAATTGTATAAAGTGTTAGTGAGGCCACACCTGGAGTATTGTGTTCAGTTTTGGTCTCCTTACCTGAGAAAGGACGTACTGGCACTGGAGGGTGTGCAGAGGAGATTCACAAGGTTAATCCCAGAGCTGAAGGGGTTGGATTACGAGGAGAGGTTGAGTAGACTAGGACTGTACTCATTGGAATTTAGAAAGATGAGAGGGGATCTTACGGAAACATATAAAATTATGAAGGGAATAGGGTAGATGCGGGCAGGTTGTTTCCACTGGCGGGTGAAAGCAGAACTAGGGGGCATAGCCTCAAAAGAAGGGGAAGTAGATTCAGGACTGGGTTTAGGAGGAACTTCTTCACCCAAAGGGTTGTGAATCTATGGAATTCCTTGCCCAGTGAAGCAGTTGAGGCTCCTTCATTAAATGTTTTTAAGATAGAGATAGATAGTTTTTTGAAGAATAAAGGGATTAAGGGTTATGGTGTTCGGGTCGGAAAGTGGAGCTGAGTCCACAAAGGTCAGCCATGATCTCATTGAATGGCGGAGCAGGCTCGAGGGGCCAGATGGCCTACTCCTGCTCCTAGTTCTTATGTTCTTATGTTTTACTTTCATCATTCATGGGGTGTAAATGTCACTAGCAAGGTTAGCATTTATTGCCCATTCGTAATTGCCCTTGAGAAGGTGGTGATGAACCACTTTCTTGAACGATTGAAGTCCGTGTGGTGAAGTTACACTCAGTGTTGTTGGGAATGTAATTCCAGAATCGTGATCCAGTAACCAGTGAAGGTTCCAATCCAAGGAGGTAGTTGACTTGAACGGGGTTACTGGTGGTGGTGTTTCCATGTGTCCATTGTCCTTGTTCTTCCAGATGGTAGAGGTAACAAGTTTTGGAGGTGCGGTCAAAGGAGCCCTGGCAAATTGTTGCAGTACATCTTGTAGATGGCACATGCACCTTTGGTGCAGAGAGCAAAGGTTTAAGGCAAAGGATGGGGTGCCTATCAAGAAGGGTCCTTTGTCCTGGGTGGTGTTGAGCTACTGGTTGGAACTACACTCATCCAGAAAATGGAGAGTATTTCATCATATTCCAGATTGTTGATGATGGAGGGTTCAGCAATAATTATGCTGTTGAACATGAAAGGGAAGGTGTCAGGATGAACCCTGAGGAAGTGAAGTGGTGCTGAGATGAATGGCCTCCAAAAAACGACTACCATCTTCCTTTAGCTCGCCACAACTCATGGAGAGCTTGGTCCTGATTCCAATTGGCTTCTGTTTTGCTCTGGTTCCTTGATACCACAGATCGGCAAATGCTGCCTTGCTGTCAACGACAGTCACTCTTACCTCACTTCGGGAACTTAGCTCTTTTTGCCATTATTGACAGTAAAGGTTTACTAAAACTGGTGTCTTGGATTTTAAAAACATTGTAGCATTTACAAGGCATTAACTAATAAAGTCAATAGTCTGACGTTTATCATGAAATATCCGAACATAACATACCTAAATCTGCAGATTAATGTTATTTCTAATAATGCTGTGCTCCACTACATCTCAGTCCTGACACACGACTTTCACAATCTCAGTGAGACAACTCTGAAATAATTGTGTATGTTATTAGTATGTAAATATACCAAGTATGCGTAAATTACATTACATATTCCGCCATCAGTCATATTGAGACTTAATGGCAATGATTAATACCATTAGCATCAATCTCAACTTAAATTCTACTCTAGTACAGAATCGTTACGGTGCAGGAAGCCGCCATTCACTCCATTGTGTCTGCATCAGCTCTTCAAATAAGCATTTCGCCGTGAGCCATTCTCCTGCCTTCTCCCTGTATCCCTGCAAATTGTTTCTTTTCAAATAATCATCAATTCCCCTTTGAAAGCCTTGATTGAACCTTCCTCCATCACACTCTCAGGTAGTGCATTCCTTATCTTAACCATTCACTGTTCCTTCACTTTTCCTTCACCATCACTTTTCCTTCTTTTCCAATTACTTTAAATCTGTGCACTCCTGTTCTCGATCCTTTCGCAGGTGCCCAGACCCTTCAATATTTTGAATACCTTAATAAAATTAGCCTTCTTTTCTCCAAGGAAAGAGTCCCAACTTCTCCAATCTATCTTCATAACAGAAGTTTCTCATCCCTGAAATCATTCCTGTAAATCACTTCTGCACTCTTTCCAATACCTTCACACCCTGCCTAAAATCTGGTACCTGAACTGTATGAAATACCCCAGCTGAGGTCTAACTACTGTCTCATGCAACTTCAGAATAACCTCTTTGATCTTGTATTCTGTGTCCCTGTTAATAAAGCTGAGGATACTGTATGCTTTCTCAACTTGTCCTGCTACCTTAGGACTTATGCACATATGTACCCAGGTCCCTCTGCTCTTAAAACCCTTTTAGAGTCATACCCATATTTTATGCTGTCTCTGTGTTTTCTTCCTACCAAAACCTATCCCCTCACATTCCTCTGCATTTAACTATCTGTCACTGGTACGTCCATTCCACCAACCTATCTCTGTCCTACTCACATTTCAGAATGCTTCCAAGTTTTGTATCATTCGCAAATTTTGAAACTGTTCCCTGTATACCAAGGTCCAGATCATAAATATATATCGGGAAAAGCAAGGTTCCCAATGCCGACCCCCATAGAACTTCATTACAAACCTTCCTCCTGCCTAAAAAACATCCGACAGCCATTACTTTGTGTTTCTTATTGCTTAGCCAATTTTATATCCATGTTATTACTGTCCTTTTTTTTCCATAAGCTCCAAGTTTTCTCGTGTGCGGCACTGTATCAAATGGCTTTTGGAAGCCCACGTCACCACATCAGCAGCATTGCCTTCATCACCCCTCTCTGTTATCTCTTTAAAGAAACTCCAGAAATTTAGTTGAACACAGTTTTCCCTTAAGAAATTCATGCTGGCACGCTTTAATTAACCCACATTTGTCCAGGTGACTATTAATTCTGTCCCAAATTAATTTCCAGACGTTTCCCCATCACCAAAGTTAAATTGCTGGGCTTATCTTTATCTTTACATCCTTTTTTTGAACCAGGGTTAACATTTACAATTTTCCAGTCCCCTGGCACCACCCTGGAGTCTAAGGAAGACTGAAAAATAATGGCCAGTGCCTCCGCTATTTCCTCACTTACTTCCCTCAGTAATCCTGCAATGCATCTCATCCAATCCCAATGCCTTGTCAGACAGTCTATCTAATCCTCATCAATTTTAAACCCTTCTAGTGACTGATTTGCTCCTCTTTCACCATGGCTTGGGTGGCATCTTCTTCCTTGGTAAGTTCAGATGCAAAGTATTAATTTAATACCTCATCCATGCCCCCCCTGCCTCCATGTGTAAATCCCCTTTTTTATCCTGTATCAGTCCTACTCCTTGTTTTACTATCCTTTTATTCTTTCTTTATATGCCTCAAAAACTTTATGTTGGCTGCCAATCTCTTTCCTCTTTGCTTCTTTTGTTCGTGTTTTCACCTCCCTTCTTAACCTTCTATATTCAAGTTATCAATTGTATTTTCTACCTGACACCTGTCACAGACATACATTTTCTTCATCTTAATTTCCATCTCCCTGTCATCCAGACAACTCTGTCTTTGTTTTGCCCCACTTTCCCTTGTGTCAGAACTATTGTGTATTTGAAGATAGCCCATTGTTCAGCTGGCGTTTTCCCTGTCAACCTTTGGCTCCAGTTTATTCAGCCCACAGTTCCCTTCTGGGGACTAAGTCCCCACTCCAGTGGAAGAACCGGCGGCAACCACTCCGGCGTCAACAGCCCTTGAAAGTGCGGAATTCTCCGCATTTTCGGGAGCGAGGTGGACGCCGGAGGGGTTGGCGGCACTCCAGCCGGCGCCGAAGGGACAGCGCGATTTTGCGCATGTGCCGAAGGGACGGTGCGATTTCGCCCATGCACGGAACCGCTGCCGTGGTTTTGCGCATGCGCAGACTGGCCGCTGTATTTTGCCGCATGCGCAGGGCGTTCACTTCTCTGCGCCGGCCATGGCAGAGCCCTACAGGGCTTGCGCGGAAGAAGTTCCCCCATGGAACAAGCCCGCCCGCAAATCGATTCGCCCTGATCACGGGCCAGCCCACCGTGGGGGCCAGCCCACCGTGGGCCCCCCCCCCCGGGGTAGGTTCCCCCCGCGCCCCACTGAGGACTGACATGCCAGATCCTGCCGGTACATGAGTTGAGTGACTCACGCCGGCAGGACTGGCTAAAACTGGACGGCCACTCAGCCCATCAGGGCCCAGAGAATCACGGGGGGGGGGGGGGGGGGGGGGGGGGGGGGGCTGCTGCCAACAGCCTCCAACCAGCATGGTATGAATCCCACACGAAAAACGCCGCCGGAGAATACGGTAGCAGGCCTCGGGGCGGGATTCGTGTCACCCCCCCCCCCCCCTCATGGATTCTCCGGCCCGGCAGGGGGGGTCGGAGAATCCCGCCCCACATCCGTTATTACTGGCTTTTCCCCAGTTAATTATTTGGACTCTAGATTGGTCATTGCCCTTTTCTATAGTCATCCTAAAGCTTATGGTGTCATGGTTTCATTAGACTTTTAATTACAGACTTTTACTGAATTCAAATCTGCTCTGGTGGGATTCACACATCTGTCCCCAGAGCATTACCCCGGGTCACTGGATTACTGGTCCAGTGATAATACCACAACACCACTGCGTCCCTTGAGAGCAGCCAGAGCCAAGTCCGTGACACCATAGGTAGCTCAGCTGCGTAGGGGAGTGCAAAAAAGTCTAGAAGAAAATTCATTGAGTAGAACTCTCTAAAAGGCAATGTTGTGGACACAGATTGCTGTGATACTCAGTTCTTTTCAACTCCTCTTCCATGAATCCAATTTACGTTTTACCTTTGAACTACCATCTCAACCTTTCTCTCTATTGAGAAATCTAAGGAAAACTTTCTCCTGTGAAATATCATGAACTTCAAATTTCTAAGTTTGACCAAATATTTAATCCAATCTCTTATCAGTAGCTGAGCATAGTGGCCACGGAAATAAAAAGAAAAGTTGAAAATGCAATAAAAGCATAACGTGCCTGAAACATGTGTAGGTTCAATATCAAAGTATGCAGTTTGAGCTTCATATCATAACTGTATAGAAAACTCTTCAATAAAACAATCATATCAAATACTTCACTCTCTACTCATGTATTTCTTGTAGACCATTGTCTCTCGAGGATTAACTTTCAAAGGGACTTAGATTCTGCTTTTCACTTTAGCAATCCATTTCAGTAAAGTGGAGAAAAAAACACAAGTACTTATAAGAGCTGAACCCTGAGCCATCAAAATAAATGTGACTCTGCAGAAGAAACTTGCCAATGAACTCTTGTAATACTGCTTGTGTCAAAAGACAGCAGCTTATAATGATGTTACATAGTTGTCATTGCATTGTCAGCCAAAAAAACTGAGCTGCATGCAGATATCTTATTCTGATTTTAGGCACCAGATTGGTGGGAAATATGGGTGTGATGTAAAGAACCTGGGCTGGATTCGCCGATTTGCATATTAAGTGCTGACGCTAACGTGGGAGCAGTGCCGCTTTATGGCAGAAAAAGCTGCTCTGATCCTCCGCCGGGTTGGAGGCCACGGCTTTACCTGCAGATATGGCCGGAGAATTGCCGGGTCCGTAGCCACACATGAAATAAATTGCATTACCATCATTAGAGAAGTAGTATTCGACAAACTAATGGGTATCAAGGCAGATAAGTCCTCTGGCCCTGATGGCTTGCATCCTTGGATCCAAAAATGCAAGTTTAGCACTGTTGCTTCACAGTGTCATGGGCCCAGGCTCGATTCCCGGCTTTGGTCACTGTCTGTGGAGTCTGCACGTTCTCCCCGTGTCTGCGTGTGTTTCATCCAGGTGCTCTGGTTTCCTCCCACAAATCCCGAAAGACGTGTTTGTTAGGTGAATTGGACATTCTGAATTCTCCCTCAGTGTAACCGAAAAAGCGCCGGAGTGTGGCGACGAGGGGATTTTCACAATAACTTCATTGCAGTGTTAATGTAAGCCTACTTATGACAATAATAAAGAGATTACAAGAAGTTGCTACATAGATAGTGGATGCATTGATTGTATTTTTCCCCAAATCCTTGGGCTCTGGAGAATTACAGGAGGATTGAGGATTGGGCAAATGCCAATGTGATACCCCAACTCAAAAAGGGAGGGAGGCAAAAATTGGGTAACTATGGGCAGATTAGTCTAACATCGATTGTTAGGAAAATGTTGGAATCAGTTATCAAGGAAGTAATAATAGAACATTTGGAAACTAGTAATCTAATCAAGCAGAGTCAGCATGGTTTCATGAAAGGTAAATTAAGGGTCTGACTTATTTATCAGAGTTTTTCAAGGAAGTTTCAACCAGAGTAGATAAAGTGAACCAATAGATATGTTATATTTGGACTTCTGGAAGTCATTCCTCACAAAAGGCTCAGGCATGAAATAAGAGCCCATGTTGTTGGAGGTAGTATATTGGGGCAGCAGGGTAGCATGGTGGTTAGCATAAATGCTTCACAGCTCCAGGGTCCCAGGTTCGATTCCCGGCTGGGTCACTGTCTGTGTGGAGTCTGCACGTCCTCTCCCTGTGTGCGTGGGTTTCCTCCGGGTGCTCCGGTTTCCTCCCACAGTCCAAAGATGTGCGGGTTAGGTGGATTGGCCATGCTAAATTGCCCGTAGTGTCCTAATTAAAGTAAGGTTAAGGGGGGGTTGTTGGGTTACGGGTATAGGGTGGATACGTGGGTTTGAGTAGGGTGATCATGGCTCGGCACAACATTGAGGGCCGAAGGGCCTGTTCTGTGCTGTACTGTTCTATGCGCATGGTGACGGCCTATGGCAGCCACACCGTGCAACATGGCGCTGGCTGCGCATGGAACCAGCATTCCACATACTGTCCCCCAGTAATCCCCTCGCCACCTCCGTGCCACCCCCCACCAGTTCCCCCAGCCCCTGCAAAAGCCCCCCCTACCAGCGGAACAGCTCTGCCCCCAACTGTGGCGGCGCTGAATTCAGTCCGCAGCCACCATGCGGGGTTCCCGAAAAAAATAAATAACATGAGTGACCCACGCCGTTGGGAACACGGCCCATCGGGGGTAGAGCAGGCCCATCGGGGGTGGAGCATCAGGGGAAGGCCTCAGGTGACATCCACGGGCACGCCGTTTTGGAGGGGGCGGAGCATGACAAAAGCAGCGCCGCCCCCGATTTCAGTGCAAACAGGGATTATCCGGCTGATCGGTGAAGGCGATTTCGACATCGGCGACCAGAGAATCCCGCCCAAGGAGTCCTGTTGTTCCGGCAACGACCCAGCAAGAAGAAATCAGTGCACCATTTTTAAAAGCCGCCCCGATCTGTTCATCTCCCAAAGCCACAACTTACCTGTTGAGGGGTCCTCAAGTCCCTTGCACCCTACCTCATAAGGGCAGTGGACCCCCAGGTCTGAACCCCGGTGCAGGCAAAATGCCACCTTGGTACCTAAAGACTGGCTGTGCCATCTGGGCACTCGCCGATCACCCCATTGTGGAGACCAGTGTTAAATGGCACTCAACTGGGGTCTCCTTGGCAAGGCCGTTAGATCCCAAGGGCTGGTTAGCTCTGGCGGAGACATATTTAAGTGTGTCTTACTGCATTTAGGTCCAGCCTATTACAGGAGGATTCAGATCACAACATCCCGCGACATCCCGTTAGATCTTGCAAGATGTGGTGAACCGGGTAAATCTCACGAGAGGCATCTTGTGAGATTTACCAGCTGCATCGCTTCCCGAGATGGAAGTGACGTGGCCATTAGATCGGGCCCGTGGTGAATCTGATAATGAACTGAACAGAATTTCACTTCCATAAATGACACAGATTTTGGCAAGGCACGTCCGCAAAGTGGCATCTGGCGGCATTCCGCAGACCGTTCTCTCTGCGATAACCTAGTCCACTCCTTCACCATACCCAACACCTCTCCGATCACCCCTGGCACCTTCCCATGCAATCACAGAAGGTGTAACACCTGCCCCTATACCTCTTCCATGCTTGACATCCCAGGCCCAAAACATTCATTCCAGGTTAAGTAGTGTTTCACTTGCACCTCTGTCAATTTGGTCTATTGCATTTGCTGCTCCCAATGTGGTCTCTTCTATATCGGAGAGCCAAACGCAGGCTAAGTGATCGCTTTGCTGAGCACCTTCAGTCTGTGCACATTCAGGATCCTGACCTTCCCGTTGCTTGCCATTTTAACAAAAGACCCTGCTCCTATGCCTACACGTCTGTCTTTGGCCTGCTGCAATGTTTCAGTGAAGCTCGACACAAACTAGAGAAATAGCATCCCATATTCCGGTTAGGCACGCTGCAGCCTTTCGGTCTCAACATCGAATTCAACAACTTCAGATGATTAGCTCGACCCCATCTCGACCCATTTGTTTTCATTCCATTTAATTTTAACTGACTTTTACCATTTATTTCTCTTTTGTCTTTCCTTATATAAATTTCCCCCATCTCATCCTTTCCTTACCTTTTCTCCCACCCATGTCACCCCTCCCCCTACAGCTACACCTGTCACAGCTCTCCTCTGATCTTAGTTTCTCTGCTGTCTTGCCTTTCACACCTTTTGTTCTATCTGGGGAGTGCCATTAGCACTCTTTTCCCTTGGTTTCTGTGGCTATGACTCATCTTTCATTCTCCCATCCTACAGCATAAATATTTCCCACTTTCTATGTCTTATAGCTTTGACAAAGGGTCATCTGGACTCGAAACATTTGCTATTTTCTCTCCCGACAGATGCTGCCAGACCTGCTGATATTTTCCAGCATTTTCTCTTTTGGTTTCAGATTCCAGCATCCACAGTAATTGCTTTCATCCACTTCTTCATCCACATCTCGAGTTTCAAGGGTATTTTGGACCAGTTTTATTTCTGAAAGGATGTGATAAAGTGGGTCTTCTCTCATTTGGTGCTGGTCAATAGATCTATGCAGGTCATTTTAGTTTCTCAATGGGAAAAGAAGAGCTTATTTTTGATAAAACTCAAACTCACTGTTAATGCTGGAAAGTGTGATGCTAAAGTTCAAACGTTGCTCACAATTTAAGTACTGGAATTGTCCAGTAGGTTTCTTCCTTATTGTCCAGTGATATTTTAGGCTTAATTGAAATCATTGCAACATTGCTTAAATATAACAATAATCTTTATTAGTGTCACAAGTAGGCTTACATTAGGACTGCAATGAAGTTACTGTGAAAATCCCCTAGTCGTCACATTCCGGTGCCTGCTCAGGCACACAAGAGAGAAATCAGAATGTCCAATTCACCTAACAGCACATCTTTTGGGACTTGTTGGAGGAAACCGGAGCACCCGGAGGGAACCCACAAAGACACGGGGAGAACGTGCAGACTCCGCACAGACAGTGACAAAGCAGGGAAACGAACCCGGGTCCCTGGCGCTGTGAAGCAACAGTGCTAACCACTGTGCTACCAGGCCACCCCAGCTCAAAGGAACACAGAGAACTGCAATTGATTAACATCAAAAATTATTTGACAATTAATTACAACTGGTTCAACACAACTCTGATCTATCGTTCAAGATAGAATTTTAAGCACTACCGTCCCCTCCCATTCTGTGGCAAGCATGCAGCCTATCAGGGTTCTGACGGTGGCCCATGAGACATTTTGTTGAGAGAGTGAGAGCGGTGTTTGCGAAACTGTGAGCAGAGCGGGGTGGATTAAACGATACGAGAAAAAGCGAGACTAAGAGCAGAACCGTGGAGATAAAAGAACGTGTGAAAGAACCAAAATGACAGCAGATCCAGGAGAATAAAAAGATGTAAGGAGGAGCAAGACCAATAAAGGAGCCAAGAAATGTAAGGGCATGGGAAAGAGTGAAAGCGCAGCGGAGAAGTAAAGGTTATCGGGAGCAGTAGGATTTATTAATAAAAATAAAGGTAAATAAATAAATAACAATAAAATAAACACCTAAAGTACATATCTGTAATTAAGAAGTCTATAACTTTTGTTGCAGCTGGTATTAGCTCTGATAAGCAGAATAAATTGTAATATATGCACGGTCATCATAAATATTTATTTTCTCCATTTGAAGTTGATGACAGTTCTATTAATATATGAATGATTTAGCATTTTCTGTTACCCGTTATTAAATATTTGGTGTGTATTAAATGTATTTCATCTTATTCATGGGGTCGTGGTTCGTGCACATGCCTTATTTCAACCCGTCGACTCACTGAGATGAAGGTGGGCCACTCATGCGGCCCACTCACTAGCCTAGGCTGCTCATCAGTGATCCAGTAACTTGTCATAGTAGGACACTGATAATCTGTAAGAGCATTAAATATGACCTTATAAAGTATTCAGCGTCTCCAGCACAAACAATAAAATAAGCACAGTCATTTGAAACCCAGACCAATAGTTACTTTACCCTAAGAAATTGTAGTGTCATTATTCTCAATTACAGGCCTTGGTCTGGGAAAAGCATATATTGTGTTCAAACTTGACCTTTCCTGTGACAAGTCCAGCAGATGAACAATCGTTGAATGTTTTATGAATTAAATTCAGAAAGGCATTCAATTTTCCAGCTCACAAATATTAGCATATTTTAACATCTTTGTACATGAAAATTGGTCATATTTTACATTTTCACTGAATAAATTACAACAGCGGTATAATTTTCTTCTATGGCATTAATCTAATTGTTTAGTTACAATATTAGTTACAAACATTCTTGCATGATCCATCCTAGCTTTCAGTTGCTCAATCTATCACCCATTTACTAAGCAACTCCTGTTATTGGTTTTAAATGACCCATGACATTCTCAGTGGGTAATACTTAGAATAGATGAAAAAGCCAGAAGGAAAATAGTTGAATTAAATTTCAGAATATAGTGCCCCTCCAAACCTCTCAAAATTTACCTGAGGAAGGAGCAGTGCTCCGAAAGCTAGTGATTTGAAACAAACCTGTTGGACTTTCACCTGGTATTGTAAGACTTCTTACTGTACAAATCTCTCAGGGCAGAGTTACACAGTTTTGTCCGTTCTGTCAGAAATTGTGTGCGGAGGCAACATAATTGCAATCCTGCGATTGCTCTATCATGAGCAGGAGATCTGGGGTGGAATTCTCCGAACCCCGTGCCGGGCTGGTGAATCGCAGCAACCACGCCACGCCGCCCCGACGCCGGGATGCGATTCTCCGAGGAGTACCAGTCACAGTCTGCTGTCCGCAGCCGGTCCGCCGATTCTCCGGCCTTGATGGGCCAAGCGGCCGTGCGGAAACGGCAGAGTCCCGGCAGGAACTCTGTGCGCAGGGTCGGGGGGCGGCATGTGGGGAGGGGAGATGAGTGGGGCTCCTTCACTGGGCGGGGCCTCCGACGGGGCCCACCAATCGGCAGGCTGGCCTCTCAGCCTCGGCCATATTTTATTACGTGGTTGGCCCCTGAACCCCCGCGTCATGTTGCGTCGGGGCCGGAACGTTGAGGAAGTCCCCCGCACATGCGCGGGTTGCCGTGATGCCACTGTGCATGCGCCGGTTGGTGCGGCGCCCAGTTGGCGCTGGGAAGGCTGGAGCGGCGTGAACCACTCCAGTGCCATGATGGCCCCCTCTGGGGGCCAGAATCGGTAGTGCCTGCGCCAGTTTCACGCCGTTGTGAAACGCGACAGCGTTCACGACGGCGTGGTCACTCTGCCCCCATTTCAGAGAATCCCGCCCCTGAGATTAACACCTTCAGAATCCAGACTGTGGTTAATTAAAGTTGTCTGATAGCTACCATACTATTTGCAATCTACCTGCCAGTGGCTATGCATCTTATTAAAATCAACTGCTGTCTAGTGTCAGTATTAAAACACTTTAATCTCATTTGCCTCCATGACAAAACTAAACTGATCACCACAGACATGCATGATCTACAATTTGCGAATGACTACAGTGTTGTCCACTCTCCACCTGATTTGCAAACTACCCTGAGTCTCTTCGATTCTGCATACTTGAGACGAAGCCTGTCCTTGAATGTTGTCAAAACAATACTCTTTTCAAACTACACCTGGTTTGCCAAGTATTTCACATCCAATGGGCTGGATTCTCCATTTGGGTGACTTAAGTTCCCACGCCAGCGTGAAAACGGTGGTGTTTTACACCAGAAAAACTGGCGCAAAATGATGACTGATTTCCTGCTCCAGGGTGGGGGGGGGGGGGGGGTGGGGCTCGCAAGGAGACAGCATAGAGCTCCCAGCTCTAGCTGTCGATATGACCTGGAGCACTGCTGGGTCATATCGACATGCCGTGGCCGCACATGCGCACGGCGGCGGTCTGCTGTGGCTGCACCGTGCTTCATGATGGACTCAGCCCCTGGACACGGACCACAAAAATAGTAACCTCCTTCGGCTGCTTGTGCGCCCTGGACTGCCCCGCCACAGTGCCCCCAGCCCCAAATGAAGCCCCCACTGCCTGCGGATCGGCCCTCCCCTTACTATGGCAGCGCTGGATTAAGTCGGCAGCTGCCACGCTAAGTTCACAACAGGTGAGACCACACGTGTCCGATGCCGTCGGGAACTCAGCCGGTTGGGGACGGAGCATCGCGAGGTGGTGCCCGAGACCGTGGATACAGCGTGCGGCGTACTCAGATTTTCAGGGGGCGGAGTATCGCAAAAGCGGCGCCGCTCCCGATTTTGCCATCATCGGGGATTCTCCGCTCCCTCGCCGAATGCCATTTTGGCGTCGGGGATCAGAGCATCCAGCCCCATATGTGTTGAAAGAGGGATGCTGGGATATGTTGAGCACTCCTCGTATCTGGTTTAGGGGCTGGTTTAGCTCTCTCAGCTAAATCGCTGGCTTATAAAGCAGACCAAGCAGGCCAGCAGCACGGTTCGATTCCCGTACCAGCCTCCCCGGACAGGTGCCGGAATGTGGCGACTAGGGGCTTTTCACAGTAACTTCATTGAAGCCTACTCTTGACAATAAGCGATTTTCATTTCATTTCATTCTTGGCAGCCACCTCTCTCAAAAGGCCACCTTCGAAGATGATATCCAACAACGGATCAGCTGCACCATCTCAGTTTTCTATAAACAATGGCAGTGAGTGTTTGACAACAAGCCAAACGCAAGTAAACAAAAGTCCTGGTGTAAAGAGCAGCTGTCATCACCACACTCCTATATTGCAATGTGACGTGCCTGTGTATCAGTGACACATAAAAGTGCCAAAGAAATTCCATCAGCAATGCCTTCGCAACATTGTCCAGATTCATTGGGAGGACATTGAACAAATTCTGGTGCCCTCCTTGAAGACAGCTCCGCAAGCATTAAGGCAAAACCTTTGCAAAATCAATTGTGATGGACTGAACATTATGTCCAGATAAATGAAGACCTTCTCCCCCACCAAGCCCTATTTTCTCAACTCCTCAATGGCCAGTGTTCCAGGTAAGGTATCTGAACACCTGAAGCTCTTCTTGAAGTTTGGCAGCATTGATATTAATTATTGGCAGGAGCTTGCTACTAATCACTCACAGTGGCAACAACCTGTCCATAAGCTCCATCATGCTATCAGTCCAAATACCTTAATGATGAGGTAGAATGGTGGCAGCAAAGAAAAGGAAGCAAATCCTGGACTCCTAATTCCATTAATTTGTGGGGTGTCCTGCCCCATGTGCACAAAGTTTTGTGAGTAGAGAAAGCGATTGTTCAGTCATATGAAGACCCTGAGTAGATGTCATCCTTGAAATGAGGAACAGCCGATGACAGAGTCAATTCCAAGAACAACTCTGATCAGGTCCTGGATGATATGAGATAGGACGAGGGATGTAGGGATAGGGATAGTGAGAAACGAACTTGTATTCCTACGATGTCCAATTGGATCTCGCAGAAACATTTCAAACAATTAGTTACTTTGAAGTCCAGTGACTAGCGGTTTACTTGCAGGCTCTTTAAGTCCTCATGAGGGTATGAAAGGTACTATTTAAATGCAAGTACTTTTTTTTTTGCATTATTCGCTGCAACTCTGATTGAGTTGCATGAAATAATACTCAAGGAAATCTATTTTTTTTGAAGTTCTTATACCGAAATAACTAGCTCCACAGTAAAATAAACTGGCGCAGAGAACAAAATAGAATTGAATACAATCTTTTGTTTTAATGTTTGCAACAAATACCACTCTTGAAGAATTAAATTTCAGAATGAACTTAATCCTAAATATTAGAAGTATAGTTGGCCAAAAGAACTATCATCCAGGACCTGATCTGATCAGAGTTGTTCTTGGAATTGACTCTGTCATCGGCTGTTCCTCATTTCAAGGATGACATCTACTCAGGGTCTTCATATGACTGAACAAAATTTGCTATGGAATCCAATTACTATAATTAGTGTAGTACATCAGGGCTGCACAAGGTTGCAACCTTTCTTTGCTTGACATTTCTCATTACTGTGAGATAAGGCACACCACTTTGTGTCCTTAATTTTCCAACCACTCCTCCTTTGTCCTAGTTCAGCTTCATGCTGACAGTGTAGCTGCAGATAATTAGGGCCAATTAATTGAAGTGCAATACCTTACATTGCAGGTGATGATAGATGGATCCGTTGGTGATTTTCATTCAACATAATGTTTGGCTTTCTTGCCATTTTGGATATATTGAATGATCTTACTCAATGAAACTTTACACGAAAGTTGACAGACACACCTAATTATGTGTGTTCCCTTTCCCAGAAAGAGCCAAATGTTATCAGGCCATGAATTGCCTGCTCTTCGTCATTGTCATTGGCTGTCCCTCAATTCAAGCTTGACATCTGTCCCAGGTTGCGAGTTTCTGCCACGAGCCTTCACGTGACTGAGCAGGCTGATTTTCAACTCAGAGATCTTTGGATAAATAGGACAGGATGGTCCATTTTTGGAACATCCAGCAGTGATTCGCGCCAATGTTACGTCACGCCGAAGACGGGCGGGGGGGGGGGGGGGGGGGGGGGGGGGGGGACATCTGACAACCCCAGAAGCAATGGCATTAAGCCATTTTTGAATATTACAGATTAGAAATAATTAAATTCATGATAATCAGGTTTACGCCTTTGCTGGGTGTGAACCTGATTATGTCACTGGCGGGGTGTGAGGAAAATTTCAAACTGAGATCTTGTTGCCGCAAATCCTGTTATTGCTCTTTCATAAGAGTTAGCAGCCATAACGGGATTTGCGTCCACAACAAATGGCCCAGAAAATCAAGGTCAATGTCCAGTCCATCAAAATTGATTTCGCATAGGTTTTGTCTAAATGCTTGTGGAGTTGGCTTCAAGAAAGACACTAGCTTTTGTTTGATGGTCCTCCCATTGAATCCAGAAGCATTACTGAAGGAGTTTTCTGGGGCTCTTAAGTGTCGCTGTTACATTGGATCACACTACAGTATAGGAATATGATGACGTCAAGTACACCAAGACTTTTGTTAAGTTGTGGAGATATTTGTTGTCACTTATGCAGTTTGTAGAAAGCTGAGCTGGTACAGCTGAACTTGTGTGTGATTTCTTCAATGGTGGCTTTTTGAAAGCGTTGGCTGCTGAGGTATCATAACTGCTGAACATATTCCAAAGTCTCTTCTTCAACATTTTCAGGTGGTGGAACATTCGACTGACCAAGCACAGGTTCGTATATGAGTTTCTGCAAGCAAAGGAAAGAGGCAAACTATCCCAGCATTAAAGTTAATTGGAAACACTCAGATTTGTTGATATTCCATTTATTGCCAGGGAATGAACCAACAGCGATGAAAATATTAATTATACCATCAACAAAGGCAACAAGGTTAGTGATATATAATAGGTATTCAGCATGCAAGGACATACTGTGCTCCATGCCAGCTCGAAGGATATCCCTTAGCAGTGTGGACAAATTTCAGGCTATTGGCAGGGGTTCTATCACCGAGGAAAAGAATAGTGGGGACAGAGGGCACACTTGAGGGGTTGCCCTAGATAAGGGGAAGTACTCTGAGTGCACAGAGGTAGTGAGCACACTCCTGATAGGGGAGGTATGAAGAGTCACAGAATCATAGAATTTACAGTGCAGAAGGAGAGTATTCGATCTACCGAGTCTGCACCGGCCCTTGAAAAGAGCACCTGACTTCAGCCCACATCTCCACCCAGTCCGCGTAACCCTACCTAACCTTTTTGGACACTAAGGACAATTTAGCATGGCCAATCACCTAAACTGAACATCTTTGGACTATAGGAGGAAACTGGAGCATCTGGAGGAAGTCCAAGCAGACACGGGGAGAATGTGCAGACTCCGCACAGACAGTGACCCAAGCCGGGAATCGAACCTGGGACCCTAGAGCTGTGAAGCAACAGTGTTAACCACTGTACTTCTGTACTACTTAAAGAAGGCAAATCCATGAAGTAAAGTTTGGATTAAACCCAAATTTACCCATAATTGCAAATAGAAAATCCCACTCCACCCGTTCAAAAGCCTTCTCCGTATCCAGAGAGACAACTTCAGGGACGGTCGCGGCAGTTGGGGAAAGTATACTGTCAAGAAGATGACCTAAATTTGAGGACAACTGGCATCCCTTCACAAAGTCAGTTTGGTCATCAGGTATTATATCAGGGAGACATGGCTTAAAGCAGCATGCCAGTACCTCAGCTCACAACTTTACACCTGCGTTTAAAAGAGAGATAGGTAGATTGTAGTCGCATTCTTCAGGGTCCCTATCGTTTTAAAATATAAGCAAAATGGAAGCTTGAGTCAATGTAGGGGGCAGAGTACCATGAGATAATAAGTCATTAAACATATCTAGCAATAAGGGCGCAGGTTGAGTGGAGAGCCTTTTATAAAAGTCAACTGGGAAACTGACAGTGCCTGGGGATTTACCACTTTGCACCAACTTAATGCAATTTGTTATGTCATCCAAGTGCAAAGGTTTGTCTAACTCTCTGTTCCTGTCCCTATCTGCAGATGGGATGTCCAAATGATTTAGGAAGTCAGCCTTGCCATGCTATCTGACGGGAGACCAGATTTGTAGCGGTTACGATAAAAGGAAACAAAAGTCAAATTAATATCAGATGAGTCAGCAGTAAGATTATGGACGAGTCATAGATCTGGGAAGTAAACCGGGTAGCAGACTGACGGCTGAGTTGGTGGGTTAGTGGGCGGCCAGCTTTGTCCCCGTATTCATACAAATCCCCCTTGAGTGCTGTAACATGAGCACAGCTTTATTTGTGGAAAGTTAGTCAAAAAGAGTCTGGGGCTTTAGCCTGTCTGCACATAACTCAGGGGTGGGGGCAATGGAATATTGATGGTCGATTGAAAAAATTGAATCGACCAATTCTTGTTATTTTAGTTTTCTTTGTTGGATAATATATGCATTGTAAGAAAGGTTTCCCCAGAGAACCGCCTTGAGGGTCTCCCAAAATACCGATGGGGTGGTGGAATCCGATTTGTTGGTTTGAATAAAACATCTATATTGGTGGATGGAGATTTACAAAAAACTTTGTCAGATCGCAGGATTGTATCAAATCTCCATGGAGGCTGATTATTAGCTTAAGGACGTAAGAGCCAGGTCAAGGGAATGGGACGCGTGGTCTGATATAACTATGGCAGAATACTCAGCAGTTCTAACTGTGGGGAGAAGAGCTCTGTCCAAAAAAAAGGTCAATGCATGAGTGTGCATTGAGGACATCGGAGAAGTAGGAAAAATTCCCTTGTGACCAGATGGAGGAACACCAAGGGTCCACAACCCTTTTGAGTGATAAAGGTGCAAAGAGTCTTGGAAGGAGCAGAGAGGGTGAAACACTTTGGACTTGAGTGATCCAGCTCTGGATCTACATCAAAGTTTAGATCCCTTAGGAAAATAAGATGGTGGGTGTCTAGATTAGGAATGAAAGATGGAAATGTTGTGATAAATTTGTATCATCCCAGTTAAGAACTTAGACGTTCACCAAAACTACAGGGATTTGAAAAAGTGTGCAACAAACTATTGTATAACACCCACCCACCACTATTGTCAATGATAATCACTGTCTTCCTAGCTCTACCGTTAATACCGGACAGAAACATTTGGCCAATGCTTTACATAATCTGGTGTGGTCATTAACGTGAAGATGCGTTCCCTGAAGGAATGCAACATTAGCATTGAGGTTCTTGAGATGTGGAAACACTTTGGAATGTTTTACTGGGCAATTCTTTTTTTTAAAATGTATTTTATGACCAACATGTATCACAACAGGTTACAGCAAATAAACACCCTGGGAAATATACTTCCTAGCAATCAACTACAGTCTGTGCAGATTTTTTTCCCTTCCCTCCCCCGCGACGAACAGCTCCTCAAACAGTCACAAACATTACCCCCACCTTTTCTCAAATCCCCTGCAGAGCTCCTCAACTCATACTTTAGCTTCTCCAACCGCAGGAAGTCGAACAGGTCATCCAACCAAGCCACTACCCCCAGTGGCCCTGCCGCATGCCACTCCAGTAAATTTGCCGCCATGCAATCAGAGAGGCGAAGGTCACGACCTCGGCCTTCCTCCTCTCCATGAGCTCTGGCTTCTCTGAAACACCAAATATCGCCACCAAAGGGTCAGGGTCCACCTCCTCCTCCACTACCCTGGCTATGACCGCGAACACTCTTGCCCAGAATCTTCCCAAGTTTTCATAACCCCAAAACATGTGCGTATGATACACTGGCCCCCGCCCATACCTCTCACACTCATCTGCTACCCCTTGACCCCATTCATTCTCGCCCGAGTCATATGCACCACCTTAAACTGTATCAAGTTCATCCTTGCACAAGAGGAGGTCCTGTTTACCCTACGCAGTGCCTCACTTCATACTCCCCAATTGATCTCCCCTCCCAATTCCCCTTCCTATCCCTCCTTGATCTTCACCACCCGCTCGCGTCCCTGCTCCCCCAGCCACTTGTATATATCCCCAATTCTTCCCTCCCTTCCACATCAGGAAGCAACAGTCGCTCTTTCAGTGTATCCCAGCAACCTAGGGAACCCCCTGCAGATCTTTCGCACAAAGTCCCTAACCTGCAGATACCTGAACTCACTCTCCCTCGGCATCTCTACCCTCTTCCTTAGCTCCTCCAGACTGGCAAACGCTTCTTCCAAATACAGATCCCTCACCTTGACCAGCCCCACTTCCCTCTACCTCTTGTATACACTATTTAATATTGTAAATTAAATCTATTTAATTTGTAACTCTGTGTAATATTATCCCTCATTTATTGTTTTCTTGTTCAGCATAATACCTAAATTAAAGAGCTGTTGAATGTAAAACACAGAAGAACAGCTTGAATTCTGTTGTGTTTTGCATCAAATCAGGGTCACGGTTCTTTAGAATGCCAAACATTTAAGTTTAACTTCCAGCCTGCATCTCCCTCGCTAATTCACCATTCCCACAAAATAATAAGAACATAAGAACATAAGAACTAAGAGCAGGAGTAGACCATCTGGCCCCTCAAGCCTGCTCCGCCATTCAATGAGATCATGGCTGATCTTTTGTGGACTCAGCTCCACTTTCCGGCCCGAACACCATAACCCTTAATCCCTTTTTTCTTCAAAAAAACTATCTATCTTTACCTTAAAAACATTTAATGAAGGAGCCTCAACTGCTTCACTGGGCAAGGAATTCCATAGATTCACAACCCTTTGGGTGAAGAAGTTCCTTCTAAACTCAGTCCTAAATCTACTTCCCCTTATTTTGAGGCTGTGCCCCCTAGTTCTGCTTTCACCCACCAGTGGAAACAACATGCCCACATTTATCCTATCTATTCCCTTCATAATTTTAAATGTGTCGATAAGATCCCCCCTCATCCTTCTAAATTCCAACGAGTACAGTCCCAATCTACTCAACCTCTCCTCGTAGTCCAACCCCTTCAGCTCTGGCATTAACCTCGTGAATCTCCTCTGCACACCCTCCAGTGCCAGGACGTCCTTTCTCAAGTAAGGAGACCAAAACTGAACACAATACTCCAGGTGTGGCCTCACTAACACCGTATACAATTGCAGCATAACCTCCCTAGGCTTAAACTCCATCCCGCTAGTAATGAAGGACAAAATTCCATTTGCCTTCTTAATCACCTGTTGCACCTGTAAACCAGGTTTCTGTGACTCATGCACTAGCACACCCAGGTTTCTCTGCACAGCAGCATGCTTTAATATTTTATTGTTTAAATAATAATCCCGTTTGCTGTTATTCCTACCAAAATGGATAACCTCACATTTGTCAACATTGTATTTCATTTGCCAGACCCTAGCCCATTCACTTAACCTATCCAAATCCCTCTGCAGACTTCCAGTATCCTCTGCACTTTCCACTTTACCACTCATCTTAGTGTCATCTGCAAACTTGGACACATTGCCCTTGGTCCCCAACTCCAAATCATCTATGTAAATTGTGAACAATTGTGGGCCCAACACGGATCCCTGAGGGACACCACTAGCTACTGATCGCTAACCAGAGAAGCACCCATTAATCCCCACTCTTTGCTTTCTATTAAAATCCCCATCCTTTCCGAAATGTGCCTTTTAATTGACCACATTTCCAATTTTTTGCAATGAGGATTCATTGTGCTTTTGGGTAGGATTCTCTATCCGCCAGCTGTGTGTTTCACGGCCGCGCATCATTCGCTGGTGCTGGGATTCTATCTTCCCACCAATTGCCAATGGGATTTCCCATTGTAACCACGTCACACCGGCTGGAAACCTGCGCTGCCAGCAGCAAAATGAAATTGCAACGACCGTAGCATTCCGGCCATTGTGTTCTAATGCATTTGGTATGTGAAATTTAAATCAACAAAGTGATGTTACTCAATACAGGCAGTTTGTAGCCCGAAGAAAATGGTTCCAAATACGTAGTTGTTGCACAAAACCAGCAATGGAGGAAGCTAGTCCATTGTAATTAATTGCAGTACTGTCAAGTTAAATGTGCAGTAAGAAGTCTAACAACACCAGGTTAAAGTCCAACATGTTTGTTTCAAACACTAGCTTTTGGAGCACTGCTCCTTCCTCAGGTGAATTTCAGACAGGGGCAGTGGGATGAATTACTGCTGTAACACTTAGCTTATAGTTCCACATGTCAATCCTTGAAGGAGAACAGCTGTGACCTATATCATCTGGTTCCCACATATCCAGTTGCTTCAATCCGTTCATAGCTTTCTAGTAGTGGTCTGTGATTGACAGCTTCTACAAACCATCTGCAACTTTAATTAATTCATCTCACTTCATGGCACAGTGGCCCAATGTTTACAAACTTTGACCACATCAATGAGGTAAGTAATGGTATCACAAGGTGGAATTGAATCTGGCCAAGGCCTTGATACTAAGGTTGCTCAAGTATGTGCCTATACATTAGGTATTCCAATTAACTTGATCTCCATAAAACCAACAACAACAGTTAACAGTCCGAACTCTGGTGAAACTGGCGGCAGTGTCAACAGCGAGCTCAACTGTTTGGGAGTAAAAAATTGTTGCGAGATATTAAGGAAGAGAATGAATGGCTTCAAGGCAGAGATAGATAAATTCTTGATGTCGCGAGGAATTAAGGGCTACGGGGAGAATGCTGGTAGGTGGAGTTGAAATGCCCATCAGCCATGATTGAATGGCGGAGTGGACTCAATGGGCCGAATGGCCTTACTTCCACTCCTATGTCTTATGGTCTTATGGTCTTATGGTAAGTGCATCTCAAGCACTAAGTGGATTCCAATCACTCAAGAGTGTGCTTGCACCGCACTGACCTGACCTCTCTTTGAGGTGGTCAATGTTTGTAATATCACCCAGTTTGCCTTGCAGTGTTACTGAAAAGAGGTCACCATGCCACTGTATTTCAAGAAAGTTGAACACATTTTATTACTTGTTGCCAGCAGGCGGAACAGATACACAAGCCAGTTTGTAACTTTGTGGTTGTCACATGTCCACTTCGAGCTGCACCACAACCAAAAGCAATTCCAAGTCTTTAACAACTAATGAATGTGTAACCATAGACAGAAAATCTTGCAGGTTAATCCCAATAACAGTCACGATGGTTTCACTCTGCCGCAATCCACTGTGCCACGCAGCAAGCACATACAGAATGCCACGTTGTCCCAAGAAATTTGAAGTGCAAACCATTGGGGTGCTGAAACAATGCTTCTGCTGCATCAATCATTCAGTAAAAGCACTGCAGTACTTGGCAGAATGTGTATCAAGGTTTGGGGTAATGTGCTGCATACTGCACAACCAACTCAAATGTCAACGGCTGAGAAAGAAGATGGAAAGGAGACAGAAAAGGAACAGGGAGGTGACAACCAGCACAGCTCTTTTCTGGCCAAGCTGACCATGAATAACTCATCCAGCTGTGATATGAGAAAGCACAAACACAATGCCCAATTCGCCAATAGTCATGTATCTTACCTTGCCTGATACTGACCATCGCAGCACCAACTTGGTCACAATGCAAAAATAAAAGACAGAAGAAAATAAGCATTCCAATGTGTCATGTGAGAGTATCTTTAAGAAATGGGTGTTTATAAATGGGGGTGTATATAAATATCTGTAGTGAGAGTACCTTTAAGAAATAGGTTTATTACTGCAGTAATGTCAGAGAATGGGTGGAGCTGGGCTGTCTGTCAGTTTTTTTACTTTCGTTTTAGGCTGTTTGCTGCAGGGTGTGTTTTAGTTTCGTTTTCAGTGTTCGTGCTGAAGCAGACCAAGCAGGTGTATTGCTGTTCTCTCTGCCATCAAAAGACTATCTCTTGATCATTTGGTGAATTCAGAATTATAAATGTTTTCAGTAGTGACTTTAACCTGATGTGCTTCTGTTAAAGGTTTTGTTTTTAATTTGTATGGATGTTAAAAGGAAGTTATTAAGGATTACTTAGTGTTGTATTCTTTGGGGGTTGTATTTGAATTGATGGTTGCTAAGATGTTCACTGTATGTGTTAAAAAGGTTAACTTGAGTTCATAGAATAAATATTGTTTTGTTTTAAAAAATACTTTTCCATTTCTGCTGTACCACATCTGTCGAGTGGGCCGTGTGCTCCCCATACCGCAATCTAGTAAAAGTTGTGGGTCAGATGAACTCCATGATACATTTTGGGGTTCTCTAAACTCTGGTCCATAACAAGTGCAAATTCAAACCAAGTCATAATCACAGAATCATACCTTACAGCAATGTCCAAGACTCCTTCATCACTGTTCCTCAGTAAGCCCTGCCCTCCCAGCTGGACAGACCCACCAGCGTTGGCAGCATTATGGTTTCCAGGCAGAATGGAGTGCCTTCAGGAGTCCTCAACACTGACCCCAGGCCCTATGAAGTCTCATGGCATCAGAGCAAACAGCAGCAACGGAAACATCTACTCCTTACAACCTACCACCCTCCCTCAATTGATGAATCTTTACTCCTCCGTGTTAAACACCATGTAACCCACTTTGGTAGCAGAAACAAGAAGGCAGACTATTCTCTGAATGGCCATTAATTAGGAGAGGGGAATGTGCAATGAGACCTGTGTGTCTTCGTACACCAGTCACTGAAGGTTAGCATGCAGGTATAACAGGCAATAAAGAAGCAAAGGCTATTTTGGCCTTCATAACAAGAGGATTTGAGTACAGGAGCAGGGATGTCTTGCTGCAATTATACAGGGCCTTGGTGAGGCTACTCCTGAATATTTTTTCTTGTCCTTATCTGAGGAAAGATGTTCATGTGCAAGAGTGAGTGCAGCGAAGGTTTACCAGACTAATTCCTGGGATGTCGGGACTGACATATGAGGAGAGATTGAATCAGTTAACATTGTATTCACTGAGTTCAAAAGAATGAGGGGGGATCTGATAGAAACCTAAATTCTAACAGGACCAGACAGGGAGGATGTTCCCAATAGTGTCTGTGTCCAGAACCAAAGGTCACACTGAGGGTACGGGGTAGACCATTTAGGGCAGAGGTGAGAAAAATGTCTTCACCGGGTGGTCAGCCTGTGTAATCCGTCACCACAGGAAGTAGTTGAGGCCAAAACATTGTATATTTTCAAGAAGCAGTTGGATACAGCACTGAGGGTTTTGAGGATTAAAGATATGGGGGGAAATCAGGATTAAGCTATTGAATTGGATGATGAGCCATGATCATCATGAATGGCAGAGCAGGCTCAAAGGGCCGAATGGCCTCCTCCTGCTCCTATTTTCCATGTTTCCTTGTTTCTATTTCTATACACCACAGACAGCAAGGACCCCAACCCTGATGCCTGCGGGACATCACTGTCCACAGACTTCCAGTTGGAAAATTACCCCTCGACCATCACCCTCTGCTTCCTGCCACTCAGTCAATACTGGAACCAATTTGCCAAATTTCCTTGGATCCCATTGGCTGTTACCTTATCTCCCATATGGGACCTTATCGAAAGCCTTGCTGAAGTCCAAGTACGTGGAGATGCCGGTGTTGGACTGGAGTGAGCACAGTGAGAAGTCTTACAACACCAGGTTAAAGTCCAACAGGTTTGCTTCGAATTACTAGCTTTCGGAGCACTGCCCATACTCACCAATACTCCCATACTCCCCAAACCTCCATACTCCCCAATCCCAGACATTCCCCATCCTCCCATATTCTCCATTCCCCCCATATTCCCCATCCCCCCCATACTCCCGATCCCCTCATATTCCCCATCTCCCCATATTCCCGATCTCTCCATATTCCCCAATGCCCCCAAAATCCCCATTCCCCCCTTATGCCACATCCCCCATACAGCTCATCTTCCCAAGCACCCTCCCACAAACTGAAAGCCCCCTCGCCGTGAGTAACTACATGTGTGGCTGACGATGCCGCCTCTGTGTCTCTGCAGGAAAAGTTGGCCCAGACGGGCGGCGGTGTGCCGGACATCAGAGTCCTCGCCCCCGATGAGGAACAGAAGTTCACAGGAGTAGTTGAGGACCGAGAAGTGACCACCCTTGAGATTGGTGCATGGTGCAGCAGTGAGTATCCACCGGCCCCCACCCATATGATCTGTCAAATGTGGGTTATTAATGCCGTACAGACTGACCCATCCCTCTGACTGACCACATGTCCATTCTCGCGCAGGACCTGCAGCCGATGGCGACGGACCATCCGGGGTATCCCCTCCACCTCCCAAGAGAACACCTCGTAGGAGTGGTCCAAGGATGCCACCATAATAGTTGTGGCATGGCTAACATCCCCACCCTCAATCACGCAGTGACATACACCTCGGTGGGCAAAAGTAGTGGACAGGCTTCTGGGGCACATTCTGGTGAGCACCACACAGTTACAGATGCACATCAGGTGGAGGCAGGAACGTCCAGGACAAACAGCAGTCAGAGGTCTGCTGGATCCCAGGACCCAACTGGGACCCAGTCGAATGCTGAGCCTCTGGAAAAGGTTTACCTAGAGCTGATGCAGATGATAGGGTACGGCCGTGAGATTCAGAGGGGGATGTCAGCAACACTCCAGCAGGTCCATAATAAATTGGAGGATTCCCAGAGGTTACGGGTGCAGGATGGAGCCCACAATGGCCAGCGGAGAGCGTCATGCACAACATCAGCAGCACGAGTGGAGGTGTCCAAGGCATGGCTCAGTCAGTGACGCCCATGACCGAGCACCTCGACAGCATGTCCCAGTTTCTGGGGGACATCATCCAGTGCCAGCTGGACCTTGATGCGGCACTGTCGAGCATGTCCCCGGTGGGCATTGCCGAGGCGCTGCAGAGCATGTCCAGATCGCTGGGGGGAGGGGGTGTGTCCCAGTTGCAAGTGGACTTGGTGGGGCACTCCAGAGCATGTCCCAGTCACTGAGGAGCACCTCTGTGGGAGTCAACACAATGTTGCAGTAATTGGGGTGCCACCAGGGCTGGCAGAGCCAAATGACGCAGGGGCAGCCTGGGTTCGATCCAGCTGCCCCTCCTTCTCAAGATGAACACCAAGACCCAATGGGCACCGACCGGGAGGAGAGGGCGCTGGGTGTCAACCCGGAGCCATCCTATGGATTGGCAACAGCAGCCATCAACTCCCCCGTGTTCCACACACCTGACAACGTACATCTTGCAGTCAGTACCCAGTGTGGCACGGTGGGGCATGGGCCACTGGCAGAGCCCCCAGAGGACACCTTCCAGGGACATCGAAAGCTACGGGATGGCTGTTCCCACCTCTGATGTGGATCCTGGGGGACACACCAAGAAGCAGCGGAAGAGCACGGAGGGCTAAGCACGTCGAGGATCACTGAAAGGACACTGGGGGTGTGAGGGGTAAGGGTGAGGGTGCAGGGAAAAGGGTGGGGGAGTGTCTTGGAGGGATGGGGAGAGTGGGACGGCACCATCAGGAGAGCAGGGCAGTTGGAGACACTTTTTTACATCATTAAAATCTGTTGACCTCGACTTATATGATGCCACTGGCAGTTTCTTCCGCAATCCGGTCCCAGCACCAATCCCATGCCTCATCGCCTCATCATGGTGTTCCTGGGCTCCTCCCCCACCCCGGCACACCACGTACAGGTGATGGGTGTGAGCGAGCACTCAGTAGACAGGCAGAAGTCAGACTATGGAATTAAATGAGGAACTGCAGCGCTCAGTTCTGTGCTAGTTATCTTCACCCCGATGCCCTCGACCGTGACCAGTCTGCCTCACCCCTGCAAAATCTTTTCCTGTCCAGGAAACGGTGCAACCGCACCACCATTGCCCTTGGCGGTTCCCCAACTGTGGCCTCCTCCTCAGCGTCCTGTGCACCTGATCAACCTCGAGGGGCCACTCAAAGGCCCCCTCCCCATCAACTGCTCCAACATCCTCGCCATACTTGGCGATGTCTGCTCCCTTGATGCCCTCGGGTATCCTGCCTATCCTCCAATTTTGTCACCTGGAGCCATTCTCCAGGTCCTCCAATTTCTCCCTCAGCCTCTTCTGGCTATCCACCACCATCCCCAACTCCACCGCCAGCGAGGCCATCCGCTCCTCATGTTCCGCCACCGCCTCCTCCATCTTCTGAATCATCAGGCCCCGAGTCTCCAGCCTCTGTCCCACTTTCTCAATCGCCGCCCAAAGGGGCTCCACCACCTTCACCAGGTCTTCTGAGGCCTCCCTCCTCTGTTGCTGGAATGTGTTATTTAAAAACTCCACCAGTTTCTCCGTCGACCAATGGGTGGGCAGCGCTGCCCCCTGTGCTTGCCATCGTGACCTGTTGCACACCACAGAAACTGCTCCAGCTGCTCTCTTTTTCTTGTGGTATGTCTCATCTTCTGATCCATGCACCAGACTCACCAGAGGAACATTACCTTTCCTGTGTACTCACACACCACTTGCCCTCAAAAACACCCCCATACAAGTGGGGAAGGACCAACAAAATCTACCTTGAGAGGGAGTGGGACCCACCAAGCGAGTGACCACTCACTCCATGGCCATCACCGGAAGTCCCCAGCTGAGAGAACACTGCAGAAAAGTACTCGGTCGTCCTTGAGCCCTTGACTCCCTCCAACAGACCTACCAGCCTCAGGTTCATGCACCGGGACCTGGTCTCCATATCATCAAGTTTCGTCTTAAGGCCCTTATTTCTGTCACCAACAACTGCCATTCCGGCTTCCAATGACACAAGTCAGTCCTCATGCCGAGACAAGTCCTCCTCCGCGCCTTTCATCTTCTTAACCTGCTCGTCTACATCCTTTGCCGTCTTGCCCAGCTACTCCTTGACTGGGCTCAGTGCCTTCTCCACTGTAACTTTAAATAATGCCCTCATTTCCTAGCCATCCCTCAGGAATCGCTCGTCCATCTCTCTAACAAACTTTTCCAGCTCGTTTGCCAACAACGCCCCCCCACCCTCCCACCGTCCCCCCATCATATCGAGGGTGACTGGCGCGGCCACTTCCCCCACCATCTTTGTTGAATCCGTGTTTAGGCTCAACACTTGTAATGTTCCCCCACCGCCTCTCTTCGATTTCGACCTCGACATCACCCGATTCACTTTTGTTTGCTCCACCGGACTGTTGGGTTAAATCCTGAAAATTTCTTGCCAAAATGGCAGAATAGCCTGAAATACCGCGGCCTGATTGGGAGCTACCTAAAATGCGTCCGACCGTTACATGCCGTCGCACCAGTAGTCTCAGTTTGGATAAAAATGAACAGAGTTTGAAAATCCAGAACTATTATTCTCATGTTTCGCTTTACAGAAAATTGTGAAATGTTTTTCCAAAACCGACATGAACATCTGAAATATGTAAACAGGGACAGCACGGTAGCACAAGTGGGTGGCACTGTGGCTTCACAGCGCCAGGGTCCCAGGTTCGATTCCCCGCTGGGTCATTGTCTGTGCGGAATCTGCACGTTCTCCCCGTGTCTGCGTGGGCTTCCTCCGGGTGCTCCGGTTTCCTCCCACAGTCAAAGACATGCAGGTTAGGTAGATTGGCCATGATAAATTGCCCTTAGTGACCAAAATGGTTAGTGAGGGGTTATTGGGTTACGGGGATAGGGTGGAAGTGAGGGCTTAAGTGGGTCGGTGCAGACTCGATGGGCCGAATGGCCTCCTTCTACACTGTATGTTCTATGTTCTTTGAATAACACATATTTTTAATTGGAGATTGTAAGGTACTGTGTGACAGCACAAGGGAGTTAAATTAACGTACGTAGTTAAATGCAATTATTGCTGAAGTACACCAGGTTAATGACAGTTTTTACAATCTTAATTCAACTTGTGCACACTGTTGAGCTCAATAACTCATCACCAAGTTCCCTGATGATATCAGCACACATTGTTTCAACAGAAATGTTTCTTTAACAAAGGTTGTGAAATGTAATCTCTTCTTTGTAAAGGTCTGATTATTTTTTCAGTCTTGATAGGTGAGAGGCCTTTTCAGAGCCTTTGACAGCAGCAACTTCTGCTAAACAACTAATTCATTCTGATTACTCCTATATTTATAATCAAATAACATAGCTTCAAAGAAACTGCCAAAATGTAGTATTGTAAAACAAGGCCGTAACACAAACTCATTATGTCTTGTAAAATAATGATGACAAGGAAGACTGCTTTCATTTTACAGTAATTTCTAAATAAAAGCTTGGATAACTGGCATTTTCATTATTTCTCATGTAGAAATGGTGCTAAAAATGAAATAAAAATTAAATTTGCTGCGTTCTGCCTCTCTTGGGTAATGCCCGTGAATATACTTGATATGCCAGCATTTTACAGATGGCGTGTGTGGACAGACAAGAGGGAAGGTACTGATACAGATCTAATGATTCTTGCACTCGAGTCTATCTGTGAAAGGCTCTGCGGAATTTGGATGAATAGAAATTAAATCAACTGCTGACAGTTATCCCCTGCTGCACCTGGAAGGTGTATATTAGGTAAAAACAAGCAACACAAATCATTAATCAGTCACCTAAAGCCAATTTATATGGAATTAGGTTTTGTGTTTGAGCAGTGTGTAATAATTTGTTTTTGCAGCATGTAGTGGTGCACTGATTTTGGGCCACAATCACAGAGATGCGGAATATAGGTTCATATGCTGATTTCCTGGTCTTATTTCCCTCCACCGCTGAAGGTGAGCAGAGGTAATGGGCGGGATTCTCCCAGCCCTGGGCCGGGCCGGTGAATCCCCGCGAACGGGCCACACCGCCCCGACGCCGGCACGCGATTCTCCGCAGAGCGTCGGGGCTGGCGCATTTAAGGAGGCCACTGTGCATGCGCGCGTTGGCGCCATCGCAACTGCACATGCGCGCATCCCGCGGCGCACAATTCGCGCCGGGATCGGCAGCTGAAGCGGCGCAAACCGCTCCAGCGCCGTCCTGGCCCCCTGAAGGGGCCAGAAATGGTCCTGGGAGGGCCTCTTCGCAGTGCGGAGAATCGGCACAGCGTGGTTGGCGTGGCGCCGGTCACAGGCCGCTCTCCGCGGCCGGACCACCGATTCTCCGGGCCACATGAGGCCGAGCAGCCGTCGGAAAAAAGGCAAGTCCCGCCGGCGCCGTTCTAACCTACTCTGAGCCGGCAGGACCTCAGCATTGAAGGGTCGGGTGGCAGCCTGTGGGGGGGGGGAGGGGGGTGTCCAACCCCAGGGGGGGCTTCCGATGTGGCCTGGCCCGCGATCGGGGCCCACCGATCAGCGGGCTGGCCTCTGTGGCTGGGGGCCTCGTTTCCTACGCGCCGGACGCCTGTAGTCCTGTGCCATGTTGCGTCGGGGCTGGCACATTTAAGGAGGCCACGGCACATGCACCGTTGGTGCCGACGGCACTGCACATGTCCTCGTTGGCGCCGGCGCAACTGCACAATCGCATATCCCGCAGCACACAGTTCGCGCCGGGATTGGCAGCTGGAGCGCCGCGAAACGCTCCAGCACCGCGCTGGCTCCCTGTAGGGGCCAGAAATAGTCCTGGGAGCGGCCCGTTCACGCCTTCGTAAAACACAACAACGTTTATGATGGCATGGACACTCTGCCGCGGGTTGGAGAATGCCGCCCAATGTTTTCACCCCCGTTCGTCTGTTTAACTGCAAACAAAATATTTCAAAAACCTATGGATATATTTCAACAAAACTGATACACAATGTATGGTCCAAGGAAGAACTGATTCAATTTTGGCAAAGGTGTGAGTCCTTTTTAAAGGATCAGTTGACATTGGAAAATAGGGTGAATAGGCTTTTTTTTTAAAAGTATGTGGTGAGTTGTTTTATTTAGAATATGGTTGATTGTCGGAGCTCCTGTGGTGCAATTTGTCATAGTTGGCAAAATGTGAGAAGAGTTTTCAGAGCAGGTTATTAGATGTAAATTGACTTGAAGTCTCCTCAGTGAGATGGAAACTCTTAATAAAAGAGTAGAGCCAACTCAGTAATAGGCAATTCTTGATTTGGTAATGTGTAATGAGGCCAACTTGATTGGGAACTTAAGATGAAGGAACCCTCAGGGGCAGTGACTACAATATGATAGAATTTATCCTGCTGTTTGAGAGGGAGAAGCTGGAATCAGATGTAACGGTATTACAATTGAGTAAAGATAGCAACAAAGGCATGAGGGAGGGGCTAGTCAGAGTTGATTGGAAGGGGAGCCGAGCAGGGAAGGCAGTAGATGAAACATGCTGAGGAAACAAAGAGGATGAAACATGCTGAGGAAAGGAGCAGGCAACCCTGGTGGCTCAGGGATGTCAGGGGACAGCATACAAGCAAAAGAAAAGGCATACAATGTGGTGAGGATTAGTGGGAAGCCAGAGGATTGGGAAGCCTTTAAAAGCAAGCAGAGGACAAGCTATAAGGGGTGATTGGGAAGTCTTTAATAGCAAGCAGAGGACCAACTATGTCAGGAGAAGATGAAATATGTGTAAGCTAGCTAGTAATATAAAAGAAGTTTGCAAGAGTGTTTTTCAATATGGAAAAGGTAAGAGAGGGGCAAGAATGGACACTGAACCATGGAAAAATGAGGCTGGAAAAGTGGTAATGGGGAACAAGGAAATGGCAGAGAAACTGAATAGGTGCTTTGCATCAGCCTTCAGAGTGGAAGATACCAGTGGTATACCAGAACTTCAAGAGAGTCAAGGGCAGAGGTGAGCATAATGGCCATCAGTAAGGAGAAGGTGCTGGGGAAGCTGAAAGGTCTGAAGGTGGATAAGTCACCCAGACTGGAAGGACTACACTCCAGGGTTCTGAAGGAGATAGCTGAGGAGATTGCGGAGTCACTGGTGGTGATCTTTCAGAAATTACTGGAGTCAGGGAGGGTCTCAGAAGACTGGAAAATGGCTAATGTAACTCCCATGTTTAAGAAGGGAGGGAGGCAGAAGACAGGAAATTATAGGCCGGTTAGCCTGACTTTGGTCATTGGTAAGATTTTAGAGTCCGTTATTAAGGATGAGATTGCGGAGAACTTGGAACTTCACGGTAAAGTAGGACTGAGTCAGCGTGGCTTCTTCAAGAGGAGATCATGTCTGATAAATCTGTTACAATACTTTGAGGAGGTAATGGGGAAATTAGAAAAAGGAGAACCAGTGTTTGGATTTCCAGCAGGCCTTTGATAAGGTGCCATATAGGAGGCTGCTCAATAAGCATGCCCATGGTGTTAGGGGCAAGGTATTGCCATGGATAGAGGATTTGCTGGCAAGCTGGCAGCCGGTGACAAGTGGTGTTCTGCAGGGGTCAGTCTGGAGACCACAACTATTGGCGATCTACATTAACGATCTGGAAGACGAAACTGAAGGTATTGTTGCTAAATTTGCAGATGATACAAAGATATGTAGAGGGACAGGTTGTGTTGAGGAAGCCGGGAGGCTGCAGAACGACTTGGACAGACTAGGAGAGTGGGTATCGATGTGGCAGATGGGATACAATGTGGAAAAGTGTGAGGTTATACACTTTGGTAGGGAGAATAGAGGCATAGATTATTTTCTAAAAGGGGAAAGACTTCAGGAACCTGAAGCACAAAAGGACTTCGGAGTCCTAGTTCAGGATTCTCTTAAGGTTAACATTAGGAAGGCAAAATGCAATGTTAGCATTCATTTCGAGAGGGCTAGAATAAAAGAGCAGGGTTGAACTGCTGAGGCTTTAAAAGGCTCTGGTCAGACCTCATTTGGAGTTTGGGCCCCGTATCTAAGGAAGGATGCGCTGACCTTGGAGGGGATTCCAGAGGAGATTCACAAGAAGGACCCTGGGAATGAAGGACTGATCACATGAGGAGCGATTGAAGACTCTGGGTCTGTACTTGATCGAGTACAGACTCGAGGATGAGGCCAATCTCATTTAAACTTTCAGAATACTGAGAGGCCGAGATAGAGTGGACGTGGAGAAGATTTTTCCACTAGCAGGAGAGACTAGAACCCGAGGACACAGCCTCAGACTGAAGGATGATCCTTTAAAACTGAGATGAGGAGAAATTTCTTCAGCCAGAGGGTGGTGAATCTGTGGAACTGCCGCAGAAGGCTGTGGAGACCAAATCACTTAGCGTCTTTAAGACAGAGATAGATAGGTTCTAGATTAATAAGGGGATCAGGGTTTATTGGGAGAAGGCAAGAGAACGAGAATGAGAAACATATCAGTCATGATTGAATGGCAGAGGGCAGCACGGCGGCGCAGTAGGTTAGCCCTGCTGCCTCACGGCATCAAGGTTCCAGGTTCGATCCCGGCTCTGGGTCACTGTCCGTGTGGAGTTTGCACATTCTCCCTGTGTTTGCGTGGGTTTCGCCCGCACAACCCAAAGGTGTGCAGGGTAGGTGGATTGGCCACACTACATTGCCCCTTAATTGGAAAAAAATTAATTGGGCACTCTAAATTTATTATTTTTTTAAATGATTGAATGGCGGAGCAGACTCGATGGACCAAATGGCCTAATTGTGCACCTAGATTTTATGGTCTCATGGTCTTTTGGAATAAAGAGATTTGTTTTCTCGGCTTTGTAGTTACAGCGCATGAACCAGGTCAGAAAAAGCCTCAAGGAAGTTCTGCGTAATTGTAATAATGTTGAGTTAATGCAGTGTGGTAGAGGTATGCGCTTCACCGAGTGCCCTATTCATCTGTTGCTGTGAAAAGCATACCATCAGAGAGAAAATCATCTTGGCCTATTTCTTAGACATTGGCTGGATTCAGATGACATTGACAGGGACATGGCAACAATCCACTCACTTACCCTGTTAAGTGATAATGTCATATTGTGCAGGGAAAGAGAAAATTGGAAGAAAACATGTGGGGAAAAAAGATCCACAGGTATTTTGGGAAAAAAAACTGGTAGATATTTATTTTCTTGCAACTTTTCAAAAGAGTCAGCGTGTCTCGATAAGCTAAATGGCTTAGTTCTATGCTGGACTATTCTGTGGAACTATGAATGAGATTTTACCAGCCCCTGAGTGGGAGGCTACGAATTCAGTAAAATGCAGTTTGGTGCTGGTTCATCATCCCAGTGATGCAAACAGCAATGGCTCAGCCACATGCCAACTAGAAACAGATGGCCAATTTAAATATTTAAAGGGCAGTTGACAGTCATTTTCCTGGAGCACTGACACTTTTCTGGTGGTGGATTGGTCCTCGGCCTAGTTTCATGGAGCCAGCCTCCCAGCAGGTAGAGTGCTCTTTCGGAGGGCTGGTGCAGACTCGATGAGGTGGAATTTCTTCTCTGAGGATCGTTAATGTTTGGAATTCAATTCTCTTCACCAGCGAGCAATGAAGGCTGGGTCATCAAATGTATTAAAGGCTGAGTTGGACAAATGTTTGACTGACAAGGGAGTCAAGAGTTATGGTGTGCACGTAAGAAAGTGGAGTTAAAGTTACAACCAAATCAGCCCTGATCTTCTTGAAAAGTAGAGCAGGCTCAAGGGGCTTTTATTACTTTTGTTCTTAAGTCCTTATGGGATGTGGACATTGCTGAAAAGGCCAGTATAACCAATTCCTAATTGCCCTTGAGAAGCTGGTGATGAGTCCTCTTCTCAGTCCTGTAGTGCAGTTACTTTCACAACACTTGTGGGGAGAGTGGAGGGTGAAGGCGGTGGGTTCGAAGATTTTGATTCAGTGACAGTGAAGGAACAGTGATTTATTTCAAATCCAGGATGGTGTGTGATTCAGAGAGTATCTTGCGCAGATGATAGTATCCCCATGCACCAGCTGCCCTTGCTCTTCTTGGTGATTAAAGTTGTATATTTGGAAGGTGCTGTTCACACAGCCTTGGCAAGTTGCTACAGTGCATCTTGTAGATTATTCATACTGCTGCCACTGTTTATCAGTGGTGGAGGGGATGAATGTTTAAGGTGGTTGATGGGGTGCTAATCAAGGGACTGCTTTTTCCTGGATGGTGTTGAGTTTCTTGAGTGTTGAAGTTTCACGATCCAGGCAGGTGGGAAGTATTCCATCGCACTCCTGTTCAGTGCCTTATAGATGGTGACAGGCTTTGGAGAGTGAGTAAGTGAGTTTCAGGCTGCAAACTTCGCAGAATTCTGACCTGTCCTTGTAGCCAAAATATTAGGCTGGTCCAGTTAGATTTCTGATTATTTGCCACCCCGGGTGTTGATGTGGGATGATGAAGTGGGTAAGGTGGTGATAGATCCAGAGGATGTGAATGGGGTATTTGAAGCCTTCTATAGGAGGCTTTATGAGTCAGAGCCCCCGAGGGGGGAGGAGGGGATGAGGCATTTCCTGGATGGGTTGGAGTTTCCCAAGGTGGAGGAGGGACAGGTGCAGGGCCTGGAGTTCCGATTGGGCTGCGGGAGGTGATAGATGGCATGGGGGTGATGCCGGCAGGGAAGACCTCTGGTCCGGATGCGTTCCCATTCAAGTTTTATAAAACATTTGGGGTGGAGCAATTCCCCCAACTTTGTTGCAGGTTTCTATCTCCATCATTCTTAAAAAGGACAAGGACCCACAATAGTGTGGGTCTTACCGCCTGATATCGTTGTTGAATGAAGATTCCCAGCTATTGGCGAAGGTACTTGCATCACGGATTGAGGACGGCGTTCGGAGATGATCAGACAGGTTTTGTGAAAGGAAGGCAGTTGTCGACGAATGTTCGAAGGTTACTCAACATGATCATGGTGCCCCCAAGGGGGCAGGAGGTTGAGGTAATGGTGGCGATGGTTTTTTATCAGGTGGAGTGGAAGTTGGGGAACTTCGGGTTCAGACAGGGATTTGTGGATTAGATCCGGTTGCTGAATAAGCCTTTGGGTTTCCTCCGGGTGCTCCGGTTTCCTCCCACAGTCCAAAGAGGTGCAGGTAAGGTGGATTGGCCATGCTCAATTGCCCTTAGTGTCCAAATTGGTTGGGAGGGTTACTGGGTTACGGGGATAATGTGGAGGGGTGGGCTTGGGTAGGGTGCTCTTTCCAAGGGCTGGTGCAGACTCGATGGGCTGAATGGCCTCCTTCAGCAGTGTAAATTCTCTGATTTTATTCAATTCTATAAGGCGCCAGTGATGAGTGCACAGATGATCAGAGTAAATTTGGGGTACTTTGGGTTATACCCTGGTATGAGGCAGGAATGCCCGTTCTTCCCATTGCTTTTTGTCTTAGCAACAGACCCACTGGCAATGGTGCTCAAGGCATCGAGGGTTTTGAGAGGGATTGAGCTGGGGGGGTGGGTCGAGCATAGTGTTTCGCTGTACGCGGATGATCTGTTACCATATATTTTGAACCCGTTGGACTGCATTGGGGGGGCATTATGGGGATTTTCGGGAAATTTGGAGAATTTAGGAGGTGGGATGTTTTGTCGTTGTCGCTGGCAGGGTGGGTGCAGACAGTAAAAATGATGGTGTTGCCTCGGTTTCTGTTCGTGTTTCAGAACCTTCCTATCTTTGTCCCTAAGTTGCATTTAAGGAAAGTTAATAAGTTGATTTTGGGGTTTGTGCGGGTGGGGAAGGCCCCATGGGCGTGACGGACTTTTCTGGAATGTGGGAGGTTGGCGCGGCTCGCATTGCTGAATTTGACAAATTATTATTGGGCAGCAAACACTGCGATGGTGAGGAAATGGGTCATGGAGGCGAGGTTGGTTTGGGGATGGGTGGGGGTGGCATCCTGTAGGGTGCCACCCCCACATCGATGTTCATAGGGTACAAACTTGCAGGGCTGGAGGAGTTGAACAAATTGTTTGAGTTGTCTAATGGGAACGGGATTCATACCCGCAGGTTCGGGATTTTGTGAGGAGAGAGGTGCCGTCATTCCCGGGGTTACCGCCTCCGGTGCTGCAAGATAAGCTTCTGTCAGAGGACGAAATAGTGGAGGGGAAGGTATTGGATATTTACAAGGAGCTGATGGAGAGGGAGGGCACCCGGGCAGAGGTTGTTAAGCGCAAATGGGAGGAGGAGTTGGAAGAGGAGGTGGGGGCTGGGATATGAGCTGAGGCTTTGCAGAGGGTGAATGCGTCCTCTTCATGTGCAAAGTCAAGCCTCATCCAGTTTAAAATGGTGCATAGGCCCAAATAACGGTGGCGAGGCTGAGAGGGTTTTTTGAGGCGTGGAGGATCAGTGCAGACAGTGTGTGGGGTGGAGGGGTGAGAACCGCAAATCACATACATATGTTTTGGGCGTGTTCAAGATTGAGGGGTTATGACAGGAGTTAGCTGATGTTATGTCTGAGATTCTGGGGGTGAGGGTCTCCCTGAGTTCGGAGGTGGCAATATTTGGTGTGTCGGAGTGCAGGGAGGGGGGAGAAGCCGATGTATTGTCCTTTGCCTCCCTAAGAGCCCGGAGACAGATTTTGTATGTGAGAGGGACTCAGACAACCAAAGGCAAGGGCGTGGGCGAGTGGCCTGTGACCTGGCAGAATTCCTGTGGTTGGAGAAGATTCTGTTTGCTTTACGGTTGTCACTGGAAAGGTTCACGTGGAGGTGGAAACGGTTCATTGATTTCTTCAAGGAGGATTGAGGGGTAAACAGTGGGGGGGGGGGGGGGGGGGGTTTGGGCGGGGTAAGGAGGTCAAAACAGGGAAGCTAGGACGTGGTTGGGGTTCGGTGTCAGGGGAACTGGAGGGTTGGCGTTGTTTGTTGGGTTGATTTGATGTTCTTCTGATGCTCTTTGGTTGTTCTCGATATTTTGATAGTTTGCATATTTATACTCAAACAATTTATCTCAGCTGGTAAGCTGATAAGGAGGTGTTTGCTGTGTCAGATCGGGACAGGGCCCACCAGGCCTTGAGGTAGAAGTCAACACCAAATGAGCCACCGTGTACGGTGATCAGTCAGTTCCACAGTTTCTAGAGGAAGGAGCGGGTCCTGGAATGAGCCAAGAAATGCTAGACATTGACTGGGATGGTAACATGTGAGAATTTACCAAGACCACCGATACGGAACTGGCAAGGTGACGTGCGGCCTCCAGACACAGCCATTCCAGATCCGAACAAAGGCCTTGTTTCTCTGCCAAAGCCGGGTGCCTGAAAGTTAAGTACAGGTTGTTGTAGTGTTAGGTGTAGTTTAGCTTGTAGTGTTTTTATGTGACTTAATCGTGTGTGGAAATAAACCATTATTGGACTTGAACTAACTGACTGGTTGTTGGTCTTTGATCAATATCCGGTTGAACCTTGTGGTGGTATCATTTGACTCTGAAAAGCAATATTACTCGATATTAAGAAGGGCAACATTATTGGTGTCTCCGGTGCAGAATTGGCAACAGTTAGTAGTGACGCTAGTGGGATACAATTCCACTCATCAAAATTGGCAACACCATCTGACCTCCACCAGCAACTCCACCCCCAAACCTTCTCCATTAAAATCCTTCTCGTTTTTTAAAGTGCTTATTTGGTGAGCAAATTGAAATATTTGGTAATCTAGTATTAGTGACAATTATATCCAATAAACAAACAGAAATAACTTGGGAAGGGCAACCACAATCCATCATCATTTTACGCATGCAATGATCTGGCTTTATTACACAGAGAGTTATCTCTGCAGAGTGTCTTCTTATTGTTAAGTACGTACTTAACTTAGGGGCTGGTTTAGCACAGTGCGGTTGTAATGCAAAACAAGGCCAGCATCGCGGGTTCAATTCCCGTACCAGCCTCCCCGAACAGGCACCGGAATGTGACGACCAGGGGCTTTTCACAGTAAATTCATTGACACCTACTTGTGACAATAAGCAATTATTATTATTATTATTACTATAGGGGAATTATTTTCTGACTGGAGCCCAGCGATTTAACATCATGGCATCTGCTTGAAAACTGATAGATTCAGGATTGTACTTTATTAATGAAGGCATGCTGGGTTATTAAGTTTACAAAATATAAGTATGAAAATACTTCTTCGCTCCAACATTTTTGCATTAATGTTTAACGATTCTAGATTGTTCAGTATAAAACCTGATCAACTCTGGCAATATAATATAAAAGCAGAAGGTTTTGTTGATGAAACGCATACTCACAGGGCACAGTTGATGCAGCGTAAAACTGAAGGGCAAGGTTGATGGACCAGAGAACCAAGAACACAGCTAATGAGATATAAAAGTAGAAGTGATGGGTTGTAAAACTAGAAAAGTTGATGGGGTCTCAAATCAGCAGGATGTAGTTGACATAATGTTAAAAATAGAAAGGAACAATTTATTGTATGAAAAACTAGGGGAGTACAGTTGAAACCCAGAGAGGTAGCACTGGAATATAAAACAGGTAAATGCATTGCATAGAACACAATAGCAAAATGTTTTGCTGATGTAGACCCACAGGGCACAACTGTTGGGATGTAAAGCCATGTTAGGCTCAGAAAAGGACTATCTAATGATAAGGTAAAACCAGAAAGGGCAGAATTGATGTGCTGTGAGCTAACAGATATTCATAATGGCATAGAAAAACACAAACCCATATTTGATAGAATGTAAAATCTGAACAGTGTAGTTGACAGAATGCAAAAGGACAAGATTATAATTAATTGAATGTACAATGTCACTGTCTTTTTGTAACTTGGAGGGCGGGATTCTCCGTTTTGCCGGTGCCCGGGAGTTTCCCAACAACGTGGGGCTGCCCCACAATGGGAAACCCCATTGACCGGCCGGCGTAACGGAGAATCCCGCCAGCGGGCCGGGACAGAAATGTGGCACAGCGGGGCAGAGAATCCAGTCCGGGATGCTTTTGTGATTGCAATTAAAATATTCCCTTGCCCATTATTTTTTGTAAACTCACATATTCCAAAATGGATGACTTTCCACAAAATATATCATGAAGATAGTGTGCTCAGACTGTGTTTTGAAGAGCTTACAATGTGTCTGTCATGGTTAAAAAGTTGGCATGTTGTCTGTTAGTTATGCTAAGTCAGAGTTACCGGTGAAGGTGTGACTGTGAGGGGATGGCGATGGATTTAAGTGCGGTATAGTGATTATGCGAGAGTGAAGAGAAGCAGGGGAATGGAGTATTACATAGAACATACAGTGCAGAAAGGGGCCATTCGGCCCATCGAGTCTGCACCGACCCACTTAAGCCCTCACTTCCACCCTATCCCCATAACCCAATAACCCCTCCTAACCTTTTTGGACACGAAGGGCAATTTAGCTTGGCCAATCCACCTAACCTGCATGTCTTTGGACTATGGGAGGAAACCAGAGTACCCGGAGGAAACCCATGCAGAAACGGGGAGAACGTGCAGACTCCGCAAAGACAGTGACCCAGCAGGGAATCGAACCTGGGACCCTGACGCTGTGAAGTCACAGTGCCAGCCACTTGTGCTACCATGCTGCCCACATATTGAGATGCTTAGAGAGGTGGAGGTGTGTGTACAGAGTAGGTTAAAGTCCAACAGGTTTGTTTCAAACACTAGCTTTCGGAGCACTGCTCCTTCTTCAGGTGAATCAGGAGCAGTGCTCTGAAAGTTAGTGTTTGAAACAAACCTGTTGGACTTTATCCTGGTGCTGTATGACTTCTTACTGTGTTCACCAGTCCAACGCTGGCATCTCCACATCACAGAGTAGGAGAACAGTATTATTACATTGACAACTCTAGCATGGTTATCCATCTTCTTTTGCCATTACAGCCATCCATATCTTAAGTTAGGCTCCTGAAATTGACATCCTCAGTGAATTTTTGACCCTGGTAGCAATGTTCTGTCTTGAAGGCTTTCTAACTTGTGTAGCTAACGGCATTGCCCCAGCTGATATCTTCTTCTATCCACTGCTCGAACAAGGGCTTTTAGTGTGGACCGGGAGAATCTGAGTGCCCTGTCTGAACTGCATTGCTGCTGTACATAAGCAGATTGCACCTCCCCTTTGAGAGCTATTTTTAAACAGCATAAGAGACAATTGCCCCATTAGCATCACCCTCCAAAAACAATTCTGCAGTCAATGATTAACAAGGATGGGCTGGTTGCATTCCTGAATTTATTTCCCACCTTAAATCGGGGTGCCTGGATCAACTTAAACAGACACTGTCCCCCACCCAGGCCGCCTGCTTTTAAATTTCTAGGTTATGGCATTTGGTGATTCATTGTTTATCACATACCTGGTGCAAGCCTCTGACTATCTGTCTCCAGTATAAGAGCAAAAGATTCTTCTAACTCTGTTCATCTGCATTTATCATGCCTTCAATGATTTTCTATTATGTCACAAATGTATTATAATAAGAACATTCAGAAGACATTTCTCCTGGTTATTTTTTTCGTATTAGTTTGCCCGTCTGTCACATACAATTCACTTAATTCCAGAAAATAGTATCACTCTATCTAACCTGAAGGCCAACTTTTTTGTTGCTAGATCAGGTTTGGTGAAATTGTGCTTGTATCATATCTGGTCTTCTTATTAACCCTGTCTGCCTCCGCATTCACCTCCTTCCTAACCTCTGCAACGTGGATGGATGGCCTGTTCTTCTGGTTCTATTGTGGACTGGGGTAATTGAAATTTAACTTGGATAAGCTGTTTTTGTTACAGATTTCACCAGCTGGTTCCACAAAAGTATTCTGAACCAATTCTTACTGGTTTGATTATTTTAAGCATTTAAATATAATGTATGTTAAATTAACCAATATAAATATTACTGTTGTGTCCAGACGAAAACTGATTATGAAAGTAAATACGATCGGTAAAACAGCAGGACAGGGCCAAATTGTGGAAGTGCTTGTGGTGCTAAATAGATTTCAATTTATAATTGCTGCACTTCCAAACTCAGAATAAATGAGAACCAGCTCCATGTCTGTAATTTATCCCTCATCCAATCCTCAATGCTATTACAGGTAAGGGGCTGGACAAGTCAGGACGTTGTCAACAATGGCCATATAATGTCACTTTAGCAAAGAGCCAACAAAGTTATGATGGGTTGGATGGGATGAAATGCGGGTCAGGAACCCACAAATTCTGGGTACTGAAGACTACGCGCAGACAACTGCGTCTGGAGGGTTGATAGTAGGCTGTCCAACACTGATTGATTGGTAGCCCCACCAGCAGAGATAGGACAAATAGTGAGGCACAAGTATGCCTTATTGCTGGTCACTGGCCATCCCTTTAAGGAGGTAAGAGGACCAAGAGGGTTGGGGCTTTCAGACTTCAAGAGAAAAGCCCCCCACAGTAATGTGAACTGCCAAGTAACTGTTGATTTTCAGGGCAATGCCTTCAGATATATTAATTGTGTCCTCAAGTATTAAGTGGTTACTAGCCATGTCTGAATGGGTGGTCAATATGCAGGACCCACCACCTCGCAAAATTACTGGAGGGCAGGATCAGATTGGAAAACCAGCACACCACTTGGGACACAAACTACAGCTTTGCAAGCTTCTCCAGAAAAATAAATGGGTGATGACACTCCTTCAATATTGTAAACTTCAACCATTTGTTACTACATTATGCACCACATTATGGGATGGCACAGTAGCACAGTGGTTAGCACTGTTGCTTCACATGTCAGGGTCCCGGGTTCAATTCCCGCTTGGGTCACTGCCTGAACGGAGTCTGCACGTTCTCCCCGTGTCTGCGTGGGTTGCCTCCGGGTGCTCCGGTTTCCTCCCACAGTCCAAAGATGTGCTTGTTAGATGAATTGGACATTCTGAATTCTCTCTCTGTACATGAACAGGCGCTGGAGTGTGGCAACTGGGGCATTTTCACAGTAACTTCATTGCAGTGTTAATGTAAGCCTACTTGTGACAATAATAAAGATTATTTATAGCTACAGTTGCACAATATTGCAATTTATTAGTACAGGGTAGGTCAGGTGCTCTGGTAATCTGATACCATTTTTCAGCTGAGAGTCTCATGGTTAAAATTATCATCAGGAAGGCATACTTCCATGAGCCCTCTCTCCCTCAGGTTACAGCAATACTAATGTAGAGATGCCGGCATTGGACTGAGGTGAGCACAGTAAGAAGTCTTACAACACCAGGTTAAAGTCCAACAGGTTTGTTTCAAACACAAGCTTTCGGAGCACTGAACCTGAGGAAGGAGCAGTGCTCCGAAAGCTCGTGTTTGAAACAAACCTGTTGGACTTTAACCTGGTGTTGTAAGACTTCTTACAGCAATACTGATGGTATAGCTTTCCAGAGTTTCTTTTCAACTGACCAACCAATAGCACCCCAGTTCACAGTTTGGTCACTTCTGGGAAAACACCCAGCTCTTTAACATCGCTGAGCTATTCACACAGCCTTCCAGGTTTTAGACCATTTTAGCCAGCTCGCACAATACCTCCAAGATGTTCTATCTACTTTTCTGCCAAACAGAAATATTGCCTTCTTCTCGAGAGAGATTTGCTTCTTCTCCTTACAATAATTCTTTGTGATCCTCCTCAACGTCTCTGTTTGCTTTCTCTTTGTCTGAATCTGTGCCTTCACCTCCAGTTCCTCTGCTTGTAACCCATCTTTGTTTCTGCAGCTCACCTTTGTGTTGGACACATGGTGTTCATATCTTAACTTCCTTCCTTTTGTACTACTTCCAGGCCAAGGGTCACCATGGACCAGTCTTTCTTATTGCCCAAGAAAGGTACAATTGATCCCTTTACAATTGATGCATACTCTTAAAAGTCTTTTTCAAACATTCTTGAAAACAATTATAGATTCCACAGACATTTTTAAGAAATAACGAATTTTCCTTCCTGTACTCCTTCTGAGCCAATGGTCGGCACACATGATGCGATCACAGAAAAGGAGGCAGAGGTGCTAGACTGCAGTAAAATAATCCTTATTTTGAGATAAAATGTACAATATTCAGTGTAGGATTTTCATAAATTATAGAGCATTTCAAAAGTTTATCTTATTTAGCTTTCTTTATGTATGTTCCACCAATCATTGGAGCATAAACTAGCTGATAGGTTCTTTGGAAACCACATTCTAAGAACACATGAAAATGGTATCTTAATATTGCAAATAGTACTGCATATTGTGGCATCAAACCAAGCTCACCTTATTACTTCTTGACCATATTTTTGCAGAGGTAGAGGCTTAGTAGCAGAACAAAAACAGACTTAAGAGCAGCTCAGTACACTAGATCTGCTGTACTTCATCCTGTCTAAACTGTTTAATTACTTTTGGGTGGGATTCAAGTAAAACATTTCAAAATGTCATTCACGGCGAGTTGACAGTGTTTCTTGCCAGCATTTTGGGTGAGATCCGCACCGCTATTCAATCACACTTAGGGCGGAATTTACCGACTGTCCACACCGAAGGCACCCCCCTGCCTCAGGTTTCCTGGCAACAAGAGATGCATTCCACGGAAATCCCATTGACAACAGTGGGACCAGAAGATCCCTCTGTCAGGTTGCCTCCACTGCCGAAAAACAGGTGGGTTGCACAGGAAATACCGTCCTTAGTTATTTTTGTGGGCCTTGGGGAGTTTTTCCTCAGTCAAGCCCACACTTAGACAGTTTTCCAATACTGGGTATCTGGTCTCGCCCATGAGACTGGCTCCTCAGAGATCGGGCCATCATTGTGAGCTTGAGGGTTTGCCGCATCCCCCACCCAGGGGCAGTGTCACTCCTTGCACACATGTGCACACCACGCACCCCCACACCCCGAAGTGAGGGCACCCTGCTTTGGGGTTACTGAGGGCCTCCCTTTGCCAGGCATCCCCATCACCTTTCTGGGCCCGCCTTTTCAGGACTCCCACCCTTATCCCCCCAACATTATGGGGCCCCTTTTTACCCACCCTTCACCCCCTCACCCTTCATACTTCCCCTCATCTCCCCCTTCATGGGCATGGCCCCACCTCAGGCCCAGATCCTTGGCAGTGTCACACTGGCACCCGGGAACCCTGGCAGTGCCAGCCTGGCACCTTGTTAGTACAGGGGTGGCAATGCCAAGGTACCAGGTTGGCACTGCCAACATGCCCAGGTGGCAGCGGGAGTTCCAGTGGGCCATCCTGCCCTGTCCACCCAAGTGCCATTACACCTGTTTCACATTTGTGGACTGGTACTAAACAGCGCCACTCCAGGCTTTGCTGAGAAGGCCGCTTGTTCCTGGGCACCAGGAAAATCTAGCGCAGGCGTATTTTAATAATAATAATAATAATCTTTATTGTCACAAGTAGGCTTGCATTAACACTGCAATGAAGTTACTGTGAAAAGTCCCCAGTCGCCACATCCCGTTGCCTGATGGCTCATTTAAATATGCTGATCTGGATCTTGCCCAGTGCGGGCGAGAACCAGATAGCGATGTCTCGCCAGGCTCGGATGAATCTTGCGAGACGTCCCAAGCGTTGCGAATCTCGTGAGAGCCTCTTGCAAGATTCAATGACCTGGTCACATCACCGAGTCGGGCGTAAACTGCACCCTTTGGGCGCGATTCTCCCAAAACGGGAGAAATCGTAAAGCTGCCGTAAAACCCGGGCGGGTTTTACGGCAGCGCGCCCCTTCCCGACCGGGGACCGATTCTGGTCCCCGGTCGGGGCTAGCAGCCCGACGCCGTAGGCTCCGGCAAGACGGGCTTAACGAAAATCGTTAAGCCCGCTTGCCTGAGTTAGCGCCGGCTGATGCGTCATATGACATCAGCCGCGCATGCGCAGTTTGGAAGACTCCAACCCGCGCATGCGCGGGTGACGTCATCGCGTTTTTGCGCGAAACCCGCGCATGCGCGGGCCGGGTTGCCCCTCAGCTGCCCCGCGAATGGATACTGCGGGGCGGCGGAAGGACAAGTAGTGCGCGGGCATCGGGCCCGCTGCCCGCGATCGGTGCCCACCGATAGCGGGCCCATGGCACCCTTGGCACGGCCGTGGTACGGCCGTGCCAATCGGTGCCATGGTTATTAATAGCGAGTTTGTGACGCCGTTTTTACGAACGGCAAGACCAGGTGTGTTTGCCGTTCGTAAAAACGGCGGAAAGGGCTGGGACTTCGGCCCATCTAACAGCTGAGAATCGCTGCCGGCCGTAAAAAAACGGCGGCAGCGATTCGGGTCGGGACTTCGGCGGGGGGGGGGGGGGGGGGGGGGAGAATAGCGGGACGGCGGCAAAAATGTCGGGAAGGCCCTCCCGCTATTCTCCCACCCGTCGTGGGGGGCGGAGAATTTCGCCCATAATCTTTACTTCCTTTTTCAGGTGGCACCATGACTTTCAAGCCCAATGCCCATTGCTCAATTTATCTTATTCCCACCCACCAGCCCTCCCCATTACCCCCTCAACCATGTCGGTATTACTTCCAGGCCAAGGGTCACCATGGTCAGCCCAGCACCATCAGTTTCCCAAAAAGCATAAACCTGTCTGAGTTATTTGACAGGGGAAGAGATCCTGCAGAAATGATTCTGGGTAAGTCACACAACACAAGAGATGCTTCCACACCAGACCCTTTCAGGATTGGTGACAGGAGTGGGAATGCTGGGGATCTATGGAAGCACAGATTAGAATCTACTTAAGGGAGCTATGGTTGGGAACAATGGCTGGTAATACGATTAAATGGAACTGAAAATGTAGTCAAGAGCAGGTTCAGTCTCAGTAAAGGCTGGAAATTGATTTGAAACTACTTTTCAGGATTGCTGGTGTATTTTTTCCCCGATACACATTATTTCCCTGATCATAGGAAATGGTGGTGCATTTTGCTCAACTTGATTCGATGGACCATATTTATGATGCCAGCTGTATGTGCAATGCTGCGAGTTCCAATGACAACAGCACAATTACTGTTGGCAAGAGAAGGTACAATATCACAATACAGTCAGTAAACACAAAGCGGGAACCAAGCAGCAAGTCCCAGTCACAGTACCAAAAGCCTGGAAAAAAATTAGCAGAGAGAAAAAACATGACTGTTGAACATACTAGAGGTTTTCACTATCATAAATCGTGGTCCTTCTGGGCAGCATGGTGGTGCAGTAGTTAGCACTGCTGCCTGACGGCACCAAAGACCTGGGTCCGATCCTGGTCTTGGGTCACTGTCTGTGTGGGGTTTGCACATTTTCCCCGTGTCTGCGTGGGCCTCACCCTCACAGCCCAAAACAATGTACAGGGTAGGTGGATTGGCCACGCTAAATTGCCCCTTAATTGGAAAAAAAGAATTGGGTACTCTAAATTTATATTTAAAAAAGCATGTTCCTTCCATCTACAGCCAGCTTCTTTACTGAAATGTGCTTCACTACTTCAATACAAAGGACATATATCAGGTGTAAATCTTGTTAGTCGTTGTGTCATCAATCATTGTACAATGATACATGCTATTTAACCCTTAGAAACGAGAACAGAGCAGATTTAATTTAAATGAGCACATGGATATTAACAAGGCAGTGTTAAGTAGATAGGAGGGAGGCAGAACCTGGAGGTCCTTTGTACTTCAAATTTCTTTCTTGTGTTTGCATCTTTGTACTTGACAAATTCCTTACATGGAAGTCAGACTGACTGTCAAGTTTGGCTTCCGGGCACGTGGAAAGGACACTGGAGCAGGTTGCAGGAATGGACACTGGAGCAGGTTGCAGGCACAGGTGTTTCTAATCCCTAATGCCAGGAGGCATTCAGCAACCTGATCATTGACCCTTTGTGAGGTGAGGGTCCATTCTCAGGGGACTTTGTATGGGGGTGGAGTTTGAGGAACCTGGGAGAGGTGGTACTCTGCTCTTTCTTGCTGAATGCTGTAAACGCATTTATCTCTTTTCCAAACTTGTCCTCACCAGGTCTTCTGAGGTCTTGGAAGACAAGCCAAGCAGGGTAAAACTTGAAAAGCAGTTTAACCAGAGACTGCCAGCCTCAGTAAAATAATTAAATTACCAACCTTCCTCCGAGAGTAGATTGACAGATGCTGGCCGCACACCGCCCAATTTGCCCCACCGCTGATAAAACCAGGAGTAGACCGTTTGGAAATGTTTTAATGTCAGTGTGTCAGATTTTTCAAATTAATATATGATGCAGCCCTAATTCAGTCATTCAGACCATTATCTTTCAGATTGATTTATTTTATAGAATTATGGAAACTAAATTAAGTTACTTTAAATCATTCCGACTTGAAACTTTTTAATCACTCCTACTTGAAACTTTTTAATAACAAGTGAGAATTGCTTTTATTTCATCATTTTATATAATGGTTTTTATGAAGTGTTGAAAGTTCAATTGATAGGAAACTGTTGTGTTATTATCATGATATAATACCTAGGGCAAGACACAGGGCACCAATCACTCATAAGGGAATCATAAGTTTGTTGTGTGTCCATTTATTAAGACTAGGTACGTGAGAACAGTTTTACATAAGTATAAAGCTTGAAGGCATCAGAGCTGTCTGTTTATGCTCTGCTCAAAGCAAAATTGAAAATAAGACTGGATCACAATACACATTTCCCTTCTAGTGGTAACATGCTGATATTCCTTGAAGGCAGTTTACAACAGGAAAATGTCCTTCATGCATTTATTCTCAATGTGTTTGAACTATCTTGTTGTTAATGTTTCCTGTGTGCTAGTAAAAACTGAACAAAGGTTTAAAAAGTATTGAAGTAATACAGTTATGATGTGAGGCTCATATTCATTCGCAATTAATTCTGCTGAACAAATAACATCTTTCTGGATCACGATCAAAGAGGACTTATCCAGACCAGTGAGGGACAGCTGTATTTGAGCAGAACAAATTTCAAGTAACATTTTTCTGAAGTACCTTTGGAGACTAACAATCCAGTAAAATGGCTCTGCTGAGATTGCTCTGTTACAGCCTGAGAGGATGATCATAAAAGCAATCAGCATGATTTTTGTACAATCAAAACAAACTACATCCTGTGAACATGTTATATTGACACGTGCAAGTGTAGTGCATACTAATACAGCACAACACAAAAAAGGTTATTATTTTGATCAGTTTGTGGCAAAATGCATCTAGGAATTGTGATTTTAGCCGAGAAAGAGCACTTTGAATAATCTGTCCAGACAATTTTAATATCTTACCCAAAATCATTTGGTTCTTGAAAATAAAGCTCACGTTTCCAATTTATTTCTGCATTTTATGAGGGTGAGAAATTATCTCATCAGATTATTAAGGTTCTTGATGAATCTTTAAAGCAAAAAGTGCAGAGGATACTGGAAGTTAAAGCAAAAAGTGCAGAGGATACCGGAAGTCTGCAGAGGGATTTAGATAGGTTAAGTGAATGGACCAGGGTCTGGCAGATGGAATACAATGTTGACAAATGTGCGGTTATACATTTTGGTGGGAATAACAGCAAAAGGGATTATTATTTAAATGATAAAATATTAAAGCATGCTGCTGTGCAGAGAGACCTCGGTGTGCTAGTGCATGAGTCGCAAAAAGTTGGTTTACATGTGCAACAGGTGATTAAGAAGGCAAATAGAGTTTTGTCCTTCATTGCTAGAGGGATGGAGCTTAAGACTAGGGAGGTTATGCTGCAATTGTATGAGGTGTTAGTGAGGCCACACCTGGAGTATTGTGTTCAGTTTTGGTCTCCTTACCTGAGAAAGGACGTCCTGGCACTGGAGGGTGTGCAGAGAAGATTCACTAGGTTAATCCCAGAGCTGAAGGGGTTGAATTACGAGGAGAGGTTGAGTAGACTGGGACTGTACTCATTGGAATTTAGAAGGATGAGGGGGGATCTTATAGAAACATTTAAAATTATGAAGGGAATAGATAGGATAGATGCGGGCAGGTTTTTTCCACTGGCGGGTGAAAGCAGAACTAGGGGACATAGCCTCAAAATAAGGGGAAGTAGATTTAGGACTGAGTTTAGGAGGAACTTCTTCACCCAAAGGGTTGTGAATCTATGGAATTCCTTGCCCAGTGAAGCAGTTGAGGCTCCTTCATTACATGTTTTTAAGGTAAAGATAGATAGTTTTTTGAAGAATAAAGGGATTAAGGGTTATGGTGTTAGGGCCGGAAAGTGGAACTGAGTCCACAAAAGATCAGCCATGATCTCATTGAATGGCGGAGCAGGCTCGAGGGACCAGATAGTCTACTCCTGCTCCTAGTTCTTATGTTCTTATGTTCATAATCTGTAAAATGCTAATCAGAACTCAATCTATCAATTTACCCGCGGTCCTTGTCTAGTTCTGCATCTGCCACGGCTTGGTCTTGGTAAAAGTCACAATCCCAGAACAAAAACAGAATCCCATTTCGAGTGCATCAAATGGAGTGTTTCTCGGCGCTACTGCACTTTGCCGTTTCTTTTTGCCTCGGCGGGGAATGCCCCGTCGAGGCCACACTTACATCATTTCCTGCACAGACAAGTTCAGGTCGCCAGTGCAGGAAGATGACTCATGAATCGGCGCCATTTTTAAAGGCAGCCCCAATCTTTCAAACCCCCTCAGCAACCAACTGCGGCCTCCACTCCCTTCTCCCCCACTGCACCCAAAGTACCTTTTCCGGGGTCCTCAAGCACGCCGCCCCCCCCTCCCACACCACCTTTTATGGGCAAGGCACCCCAGGTACCTTGGCATTGCCCATCTGGCACTCTGTCAGTGCCCCTGCCAGCACCACCCAGGCACTCAAGCAGTGCCACGCTTGGCAACAGTACCAAGGTGCAAGACTGGCAGAACCAGGGTGCCCGAGTGCCAGCGGAGTGCCAGGGGGCACCTGGGGGCTTCCAGTGGCCCCTCAGGTGCTATTATGCCTGCTCCACATTTGTGTGAACCAGTACTAAACGGCGCCCTGGTGAGATCTCCCAGGTGTGGCTATTTGTCCCAGGTGCTGGGAAAGTCCAGGACAGACATATTTAAATGAGCCTATCTGGATCATGTGAAGGTGAGATCCAAATCACGGCATCTGGCGAGATTTTGCTGAAAGTCGCAAGTTGTTTCGATCATTGCGAATCTTGCGAGAGACCTCCCGCGTGATTCAAAGCCCCAATGCGTGAACAAGTCCAGCGTGACGAGGCCAGTAAATTGCGCCCTTGGTTTCACCCAGCCACAGTTCTGCAGATAGAAGGACAATCTGTTCAAAAGACACATCACTATTTAACTTGCTGTTTTTAAATTCGTTGGTTTTCAGGTTCTTAAACTTGGATCAGCCTCTTTCCAAAATCTTCTGTGATGAAATATCTTTGTTTGAAGAACATATTGAAGTGAATATAATGAGCATTTTATTTGTTTCTGAAGGTGCAGGATGCCTCCTAAGAAACCTGTCGAATTTTACAACCTCGTTGTGGCAAAGGCGGGGCCAGAAAACACAGTAAACATCGACCCCTCAATTGACTTCGGAGGTATCCGGTGATGGGGCCAGAACATTCCATCCTTCATTTCCCTGAACCATTTTGCAGTTCCAAAATATCGCAAAATATATAACATTGGTTCTATGTTGCCTCCGCCTGATCTCAACCTGACTGCAGGGGGAAGGTCCCAAGGAAAAGTCAGTGTCAGTTTTCCTTGGAACTTTTTCACTGCAGGAATGCTGAGATCTGGTTGAGTCAATCCTGGACCCATCAATGCGTTGCAGCAGTGAAATAACACTTTGTAAAATGATGGAGATTCTTGCTGACTTTTGTCTTTTTCTTTTAATTGCTGAACTTTTTCACTGATGTCATTAGTTGTGGCAGCGGAAACTGCATTAGGATTCTCTGAGCCTTATGTTTTAGATTCATGTTTTCAGTGCATCTGCTACATTTGTCAACTTCGTCAAAAGTGTAGTGTGACTGTTAAAATGAACTGTTTGATGTACAAGTAAAGTCAAAATACACACTGCATTAATTAGCAGTTTGTTTTTGTGCTTTTCAATGCATCCAACCTCACCATCTTTATGACAAAGATGAACATTACCTTTTCAGGAACAAGGTACTTTTAATTTCAAATGCACACCTATTTCATGGAGCATTTGCAAAACACAACTGGTTAAATTTGTAACAATAAATGCTGTGATGGGGTTGTAAACATGTCCAAAATTAAACATTCCTAAATAACTGCATCTTTAAGAATGAGATATTTGTTACGTCAGTTCTTTTTTGATTTGGGGACTCCATGTCATAGAGCTCTCAAAAGATCCAATCTAAATATGTACTTTAAGAAATGCTATTGTTTTATTGGAAAACCATTTAATATATATATCATCTAATTCATAACAGGTAATTGTAATATTTAAGTATTAAAGATAAACAAGACGGATCTTAGTCCTTATTATCCCCTCCAGTGCTCCTATTATGTTCTATCTTTGCAGAAAATTGTTCTGGTAACCCACATACAGGAAGTAGCATGCTGATATTTTCCAATATATTCAGTAAATTCTTACGTTTCAACTGTGCTTGTTGCTCTCTAAGCGTTTCACTTGAAATTTGTCTTTACAGCTCCACACTTGCAAGAGCATAGTTCCTAACAAGGTTTCAAGTCTGTTATTTATGCTTCAGTAAGTTACTTTTTCAGTTTAACTACTGGCACTGAAGTTTCACTTCTGTTTTTTAGGCTGTAAACAGGAGTGTGCCATTGATGGTGAGAAATGTAATCTGTATTTCACAACAGTAATGTTTCCTTATTTATATGACATGTGAAAATAGCTATCACATATTGCACCAATTATTCAGAGACAGATGAATCATGATCAATGGAAAGTTTCAAAAAATGAATTTGAGATGTAATGAACGTTACTTTTTACAAATTAAAATTACAAATTGGCTTTCAAATATTAATATTCTGTCATTATTGCTTTGGTGAGACTGCGGAGGACTTTCACTTCTAATGTCATCTGCCAAATGCTTATACAGAACTGTTCCCCCCCCCCCCCCAACACACATATCTTTGACACAATACATGGACACAAAAAAATAATATTACCCTCCCATGTTAGTCTTTTTCCAAACAGCCACAGATTTTTTAATCATGTATCTTTAGTTCTTCTGAAGTACATGAATTCCCAACTCTTAGTATCTAACCCATTTCCTTTTGAAGTGCTTCACATATTCATGACGCTGAGTAATTTTTTTAACTCATTTGTGGGATGTTGGAATCGCTGGCTAGGCCAGCATTTATTACCCATCCCAAATTGCTCGTGAAGGTGATGGTGGTCTTCTTGAACCACTGCAGGCCAGTGCCATTAGGGAGGGGGTTCCTGCATCTTGACCCAGCAACACTGAAGGAACAACGATATTGTTCCAAGTCAGGGCGGTGTCAGGAAATAGAGGTTGTTTTAAGTAATTTCTACTTGTATTGAGTGTGCTAGGGATAAAAACTATGTTTAGATAATATTACTTTGTGTTTCTTCAGTGGTTTGCTATGAAAGGGTTAAAAATTCAGTTCAGCTTCATGTGAAACAAAGGTGACTGCAAGTCTGTAGGTTTAGTTTCACTTTAAACTTTGCCTGCATTGTAATGAAGGCTTTATGACGGAAAAGCAATTACAGCGTTTAGCAATCAGAGGCTCATAATGGAAAGTAGAAAGCCTGGATGTGGATCCTTGGTGAAGGTATCTGAAAGAAAGCCTTGTGTGGAAGATTTTATGTGTGGCACGGTGGCATAGCGGTTAGCACTACTGCCTCACCACCCCAGGGACCCAGATTGAATTCCAGCCTTGGGTGACTGTCTGTGTGGAGTTTGCACTTTCTCCCCTTGTCTATGTGGGGGTCCTCTGGGTGTTTCGGTTTCCTCCCATAGTCCAAAGATCTGCAGGTTAGGTCAATTGGCTATGCTAAATTGCCCCTTAGTGTTCAAAAGGTTAAGTTGGGTTGCAGACAGAGGGTGGGGATGTGGGCTTGGGTGGGGTGCTCTTTCCAAGGGTCGGTGGACACTGGATGGGCCAAATGGCTTTCTTCTGCACTGTTGGAAATCTATAAAGATTCCAAAGTGTGTTCTTGGAGTTTGGAAACCCTTGTGTGATAGCCAGAGCTCCAGTGAGAATGGTTGACTCAGTTTGACAAGCATTTGGGGGTGGGGATTTGTTGGAAAATCCACAGAAGTTGCTTTCGATGTAATCTGTCACTTGGTTTAAGAGTGTGATGTGTCTGACCACAGTTGTCCTCCTGGTTTATATGTACTGTGAACTAAGTGAAAATATTAGAGTAGAAGATTAATTCAGTAACTTTTGCTATCCTTATAACTCTGTATATATCTGCAAAGGTTCAGCTGGAGTCAAGGAGTGCTGTATTATGATTCATAGTTTCTTGTTTAATAAATGTTTTATTCTTCTGTTAACAGTTCATCATTAGTCCTGTGACTCTGTTCATCCACATTTCTAAACAAACAATTATAGTTAGGGTCTAACAAGCTGGGTCCCATCCTAGGATCTGACTTGTCCAGTAGTAACATCAGCTAGAGTCGTAACAATGGTGAGTGGTTTGGAAGGAACTTCTAGGTGGTGGTGTTCCCATGTGTCTGTGGCCCTCATCCTTGTACTGTATTGTGGGCATTGAAATTGCACGGGCTAAATTTCTCCACAAATGTCGAAAGGAAATTTTCTAATGATGTACCTAGGTTACACTTCAGATGAAAAATTTCATAATTTTACTCTGTTTTACTGACATTTGAGAACCCAATCATGCAACACAAAAATGGATGCAACTAATAGGTTAACATAACATGCTTGGCAGCATTACACTGTATAAATCCAAATATATGTATCTTCAGAACCATGATGAGATTTCAGTAAAAGCCCACTTCCACACCTTTACTTAAGCAGGAGTTCCCCGCACCTAACTGCTGCCAAATATAACATTTATTCTTTACCTAAATATTCTCAATATTGTACCCTGAAAAAATGCTCAAGAGGGATCTCTGCAGCCAAATGCATATGAAAATTCTTGGGTCCAACCTGTCTGCACGCCATTTAGAAACACATTACTACTTGAACTCTCCGGTCCAAATGTTTGGACTGTCCTGATGTGTACCGAGACATCACATTTTGGGATTTTGTGCACTTTTTCAAATGAAAGCATTTGGGAAAGAATTACTAAGGGCTGTCTTTTAAAGCAACGTTAATGTGTATTTGCCAAAAATCCACAATGACAAAAGGTAGTTAAAGTTCTAATGACCTAAGATTTGATCTTTCTTTCGCGAGAGACTGTGGACATTTTTCGTCCTCTATTGCGAGTGAGAGCAGAGGCAGGAGGGCTGCTGGAGTGTCATTTGCCGGTTCTATCCCACCCCAGTCAATTTCCTGAAGGTGGGATTGGGAGTGAGAGGATTGCAAGGCATTGAGAAGCTTACCATTGGCCAGAAACATACCTGGATCAACCAGATCAACACCATGATCACAAGAGTAGGAAAAAGGCGAGATATACTGTGCCAAGTAACTCACTTCCTGTCTTTTAAAAATCTATTCACCATCTCCAAGGCTCAAGACAGGAATGCAATGCAATATTTACTACCTACCTAGGCAATGTTCAAGAAGCTCAACACTAACAAGGCCAGAGTATTTATCTTTGTCAGTGTCCCTGTCACCAGGTTCAATAGGTACTCAGATTGCAAGAAGGCAGAAGTATGGCAAATAAAATTCAATACAGTGAAGTACACATTGGAAGAAAAATAAGGAGCGTACAAGTGACAGATACATGTTTTGTCTTGGTTAATGTCATAATAATCTAATTGTTATTTGCATTTTTGTTGGGGAATTGTTTAAGCTTTGTCACTATTATTGGCATTTTAAATTTGTATGCACATCCTGGAGCAGATTACTGAGATATAATATATGTTAATCAAACTGGCTCATAACTATGTAATTAGTTGAGTTCAGGGAGAAAACTTAGATAATCCCAAAATTGGGCACAATTGCATGATTGACCCATGTCTGTTCACATTTTGTGCTGTCTGATAATTTTAATGATTGTGATATATAGCCTAACACTGAACACTTGAGTGGCAGCATGAGCAGGGAAGCAAATTTCATGTGAGAAGAGCAACACTTAGAATCAGCCCACATTATTTAAACCCAGACATAACGGCATTCTGAGATGGGGAGCGAGAGTAGCGGGCAGGCATGTAAAAGGAAAATAATGAAAGAAGGGTTGGACATGAGGGAGAATCTTGAAAAGTGGCACAACATGTCAGAATGCATGTACCAAGTGTAGCACTAGATCTCTTGGTACCTCGGTTGCACATGAAGTCCTCTTCCCGCACGGGGCAATGAGGTCCTTCAGACAGACACTAAGAAGGCAGTGGGAGCGAATAGCCATTGCAGTCTAGCCCAGGTGCAGTGCTGTAAGAAATTTAATGACCTCACACAAGTGGGCAAAGTCAGTGAATACACTGTCTTATGCCAAATTCTATCATTCATCACAACCACTCGACTGTCTATCAACAAGCTCCATCACCTCACATGCATACTCTCTCCTCTTCCTCAAAACACCACTGCATGTAGTATACTCATATCTTACAGTTTGTACACAATGTCAGGTATTCAACTGAGTCTGGCTCATCACCCAAACAACATTCACAGATACACTTTCCTCTCTCAGGGAGGACAAGGTGGGATACAATGGAGGTTACTGAACATAGCAGGTGGGAGACAAGCAGGCTGCATGAAGATACGCTGTTGACAATCATGGGAGCGGCCCATGATGGAGGTAGTGCCAGCATCATGGCTGATTCAATCACAGATTGAAGCATATTCATACCTCGCCCACATTCTTTCATCTCAGTTCCTCAGCCCACAATATCCTTTGATTTACAAGCTACAGGTGGTACATCAGCATACCTCTAGCTTTTCCCATCTCCTCTCTCCCCAACAACACCCTGCTGCCTTTATGGTTTCAGATACCCAAGACCGTTCAGATAGCTAGGCAGTGGTGCATGAAGATGAAGTCTTCGAGGAGCAGGGAAGCAAATTCCATGTGAGACGAGCAACACTTAATACCAGCTCACATTATTTAAAGCCAGACTTAACAGCATTATGATATGGGGAGTGAGAGCAGAGGCTGCGGGCATGTAAATAAATGCATTCTGGCTGCAGGTAAGGATTGAAAGTAGGAGGTAGGAGATAGATTAAGAAGAAACACAGTCATTTAATCTCACACTCACAGCAACCAGCAGTAGAAGAACAGTTCAGAGGGTAGTTTAGAGGTAGGATTTACATGTGGTGAGTCATCGGACATGTAGTCAGGATAGGAGAAAGAGAGCATAGGTGCCAATATCCAGAGCGGAAGAGTGCACCTGAATTATGCTGTGTTAGATGTAGATAAGTACTTCATCTAATGTAGCAGACTTCTGTGCAACCTTGCCCATGATATTGTGCTCTCTTTCACCTCACCTCCATTGGAGTAATGTGTAGAAAAAGACTGAAAGGCAAGTACATCAAAGGGCGGCATATTGACACAGTGGTTAGCACTGCTGCCCCACAACGCCAGGGACCAGGGTTCAATTCCGGCCTTGGGTGACTGTGTGGAGTTTGTACATTCTCCCATGTCTGCGTGGGTTTCCTCTGGGTGCTCCCACATTACAAATATGTGCAGATTAGGTGAATTGGCCATGATAAATTGCCCCTTGGTGTCCAGGGGTGTGTAGGTTAGGTTAAGGGGTTATAGAAATAGGGCAGGAGAAGTGAAACTAAGTGGAGTGCTTTTTCAGAGGGTTGGTGCAGCCTCGGTGGGCCGAATTGCCTCCTTCTGCACTGTAGGAATTCTATGATTCAACTCTATCAAAATAGTTGGTGCAATGGCAGAATGCCAGAAAGCCCACCATTAGTGTCAAGAAACCAAAAGCGTCCAGCTCCAATTTGGCACAAGAATTTGTTCAGTAAGGTTGATAAGTTGAGTAATATATAGAATATTGGATGATTTGTAGGATAAAGTTGATGAAGTTGGTATGGGATTGTTAAAGTATTGCAAAGAAATACTAAAATCGTCTTGACTTTTCAGCTAGTAAAAGAAACATCAGGGATTACATAAAGTATAATCGAGGTGAAATCTACTGTTCAGATCTATCTTGTTTCTGTTCATCTTATGTCTTAATAAATTGAATTCATCAGTTTATAGTTTGAAAGATATGTTCCATTAATTTTGTTTTCTCCTTTAGCTAGTGAGATCAGTAAATTGCAAGATCCCTTATCATTTCCAGTGCACAACTTCAAGGTAACAAGAGTTTATTGTTCATCTTGCAGCCTGCTGTGCCAGAATACATTTCACATAAGGTCATATTTTGGTTCATAGTGTGTGCTTATCTGTTGAAGCAGACTTTTAAGCTGTGTATGAGAAACAGTATGCCATCTGAGCTTGAACTGTAATACAGTATCATCAATCAACAAAGCAAACAGAAAGTTGAGTGAAATCAGTCGTGTACAAGTTTCAGGCCGACATCGTGCTGTAGCTGTACAGGCTTCTGCTTAACCAGTACCCTGAGGGTTGTATACTGCACAGTGAAACATTAAGCCCTGAAAATGGCGCAGCAAATAGCCACAAGGTTGATCTCGAGGAGTTATGAGAACATATGCAAAAAAACTTTGCAGTTTTCAGCTTTCATAAAATGAGAATGGGAAACCTGGAGTTGGGGACTTACTTTGTGGAGCACTGTATAAGGCAGTAAGTTGAATAAGAAGAGTAATGCGGAACAATATTGCAAGTTAAACTGCAACTACAGACTTAAACACAAAGGACGCAAACATTAAGCAATAAGAAAGATAACGAACTGTGCTGAACTATAATTGTTCAGTGAACTCTCAGCAAGATGCTGTGTGAATTAGCTTCCTTTAAAAAAAATCAATGTCATCTGTGAAGTACAAAGGATTGGAATCGGAAGGTGTAAAATGAAAGGGGTCAATAAATATTCCTAAAATTTGCCTGATTGGAGTCAGATAGAAAATTTACAAAATAATCACCCTTGAAGTTTTACCTGTGCCTAGTTACTTGTTTCAGGGGTTCTTGGAGTTGAGTAATATTAATATGATGTGTGGATGGTGTCATATCCAGCACGGGACTTACTGGGGGGGGGAGGGGGGGGATGATTATCTTCCTCGTGGTTCTCGCAGAGTATGAGCTCCCCCACTTAGGAGCGGGGAACTCCATTCAGCTATGTATAAAAGGTAGGCCAGTCAGACACCAACCACAGAGAGACCCAGTAGGGATCTACTCGGAGTTGTATATAACCTAACTGTAAATAAACCAAAGTTCTTTCATCTTACTTGGTGTGGTCTCCTGTGCCCTTATGGAACAAACTTGATGGCTTCCAAGGCCTTTTCCTGACCACACTTTCTTGTTGTCATAAAAGTTAAAACTTTTCTCTCAGTATTGACCTGAACTACATTCTTAAAGATATAGGGGGAGATTCTCCAAAATGGGGACCAAGTGTTCGTGCCGTCGTGAACGCCGTCGCGTTTCACGGTGGCGCGAAACGGGCACGGGGATGATCGATTCTGGCCCCCACAGGGGGCCAGCATGGCGTTGGAGCGGTTCATGCCGCTCCAGCCTCCCTTCCCAGCGCCAAATGGGCACCACGCCAACCCACGCATGCGCAATTGGGCCGCGCCAACCTGCGCATGCGCGGCAGACTTCTACAGCGCGCCGGCCCCGACTCAACATGGCGTCGGGGTTCAGGAATCTGCCGCGCAACAAAGTAGGCCCGGGGGGGGGAGGGGGGCGGGGAGAGAAGCCGGCCCGCCGATCCGTAGGCCCCGATCACGGGCCAGGCCCCATCGGAGGCCCCCTCCTGGTTAAGGAGCGCTTTTCCCCATCCAACTGGCCCCCCCCAAACCTTCGCGCAGAGTTCCCGCCGGCAGCAACAGGGGGGAACAGCGCCGGTGGGACTCTGCCGTATCCGCGCGGCTGCTTGGCCCATCCAGGCCGGAGAATCAGCGGCCCCGCTGACTCCAGCGGCCCGTGGCCAGCACCGCATCAAACGCACCGACGTAAATGGCGCTGATTCTCCGCACCTCGGAGAATCGCGCACCGCCATGGTGCGGTTGGGCCGATTCTCCGGCCCTGCGCGGGGCTCGGAGAATCGCGCCCATAATTTCAGTAAACACCTCTGGGTTTTTGTTTACACGTTTGCCAGTTTGTCATGTGATTTGTCATAAATTGAGCCAAGTAACCAACACAGGGTCACTTTTACCAATTCCCAAAGAAATGTGGACGATGCTGCTGGTCCATCATTTAATCCTCAATCTCTCAGTGAGAATTAATGATCTTGTCATGACAAAATTCTAAATTCCATTCCAAGGCCTAGCCTTCACCAGGGATGAATTCAGTAAGCTATTCTTTTTTTTTATAAATGTTTTTATTCAGTTTTCGTATTTTATATTGAACAAATTACAAATTGTTAGGAGAGAGAAAAAAAAACAAACAAAAACAAACACGCAAAAATTAACATACATATTTACAGGTAAGCATCTTCGTAGTAGTAACTGCGCCCCCCCCCCCCCCCCCTCAACATGTTTATTTAGCTTGGTTTTGGGCCTTAGCTAGCCATCGAACCCCCGTAACGAACCTGTAGCCCCCCCCCCCCTCCCGCTACCTTCCCCCGACTATTCTTCCTCTTGTACATTGGCCACAAATAGGTCCCGGAACAGTTGCATGAATGGCTCCCACGTTCTGTGGAAGCCGTCGTCCGACCCTCGGATGGCAAATTTGATTTTCTCCATTTGGAGAGATTCCGAGAGGTCGGACAGCCAGTCCGCAGCTCTGGGCGGTGCTGCTGACCGCCAGCCAAACAGGATTCTACGGCGGGCGATCAGGGAGGCAAAGGCAAGGGCATCCGCCCTCCTCCCCAGGAATAGATCTGGCTGTTCTGAAACCCCGAAGACCGCCACTATCGGGCATGGCTCCACCCTCACTCCCACCACTTTGGACATTACCTCGAAGAAGGCTGTCCAGTACTCCACGAGTCTGGGGCAGGACCAGAACATGTGGGCGTGGTTGGCCGGGCCTCTTTGGCACCGTTCACATCTGTCTTCCACCTCCGGGAAGAACCTACTCATACGGGTTCTTGTTAAGTGGGCTCTATGTACCACTTTTAGTTGCGTCAGGCTGAGCCTTGCGCACGTGGAGGTGGAGTTGACCCTATGCAGTGCTTCGCTCCAGAGTCCCCACCCGATCTCCATCCCCAGGTCGTCCTCCCATTTCCTCCTTGTTGCGTCCAGTACGGTGTCGTCCCTATCTACCAGTCGGTCATACATGTCACTACAGTTCCCTTTCTCTAGGATACTTGCGTCCAGTAGGTCTTCCAGTAGTGTCTGTCGTGGCGGTTGTGGGTACGTCCTTGTCTCCTTTCGTAGGAAGTTTTTGAGCTGCAGGTACCGTAGCTCGTTCCCCCCAGCTAGCTGAAATTTCTCTGTCAGTTCGTCCAGTGTTGCGATCCTGTCGTCCGTGTATAGGTCCCTGACTGTCAGTGTCCCCCCGTCCTGCCTCCACCTTTTGAAGGTGGCGTCGGTCAGTGCTGGTTTGAACCTATGGTTGTTGCAGATGGGAGCCCTGTTCGACATTTTGGTCAGGCCAAGTTGCTGCCGCAGTTGGTTCCAGGATTGGAGGGTGGCTGTCACCACTGGGCTGCTGGAGTGTTTTTTGGGTGGGGATGGGAGTGCTGCCGTGGCGAGGGCCCGGAGGGAGGTTCCCATGCAGGAGGCCTCCTCCGCACGCACCCACTCAGCTTCTGGCTCCTGGATCCATCCCCTTACTCGCTCGGCTGTTGCTGCCCAGTGGTAGAATTGTAGATTCGGGAGGGCTAACCCTCCCCTGGTTTTTGTTTTTTGTAAGACCTTCTTTGGGATCCTAGCATTTTTACCCCCCCATACGAACGCCATGATGAGTTTGTCCAGCGCTTTGAAAAAGGCCTTGGGGATGTAGATCGGAATGGATCTAAACAGGAAGAGGAACCTGGGCAGTACGTTCATTTTGATCGTCTGAACTCTCCCCGCGAGGGAGAGCGGGAGTGTGTTCCATCTTTGCAGGTCCTTTTTAACTTCCTCCGTCAGGCTGGTGAGGTTCCATTTGTGGATCCCTTTCCAGTCATGGGCTATTTGGATCCCCAGGTAGCGGAATTTATGTCGGGCTTGTTTGAACGGCAGCCCCTTTAGTGCTGCCCCCCCCCCCCCCTTGCGGGGGTAATGGGAAGATCTCACTTTTGCTCATGTTGAGTTTGTAGCCCGAGAAGGCTCCAAACTCTTTCAGGAGCGCGATGATTCCGTCCATGCTGCTTTGTGGGTCCGAGATATAGAGGAGCAGATCATCCGCATAGAGTGAGACTCTGTGCTCTCTACCTCCCCTTCGGATCCCCCTCCAATTTTTTGCTGCCCTGAGCGCGATTGCTAGCGGTTCGATTGCTAGTGCGAACAGCAGCGGGGACAGTGGGCATCCTTGTCTGGTGCCCCTGTGCAGCTGGAAGTATTGGGAGTTGGTATTGTTGGTCTGTACACTCGCCATGGGAGCGTTGTACAGGAGCTTTACCCAAGCGGTGAACCCTGTTCCAAGCCCGAACCGCTCCAGTACCTCTATGAGGTATTTCCATTCGACTCTGTCGAAGGCCTTTTCTGCGTCCAGGGAGACGATCACCTCTTGTGTTCTCTCCCCGGAGGGGGTCATTATCACGTTCAGCAGGCGCCTGATGTTCGCGGTCAGCTGTCTACCTTTGACAAAGCCCGTCTGGTCCTCTGTGACCACCTCAGGTACACAGTCTTCTAGCCTTTTGGCTAGGATTTTGGCCAGTATTTTGGCGTCTGCATTCAGCAGAGATATGGGTCTGTATGACCCACATTCCGTTGGGTCTTTGTCTTTCTTAGGTATCAGCGAGATTGAGGCCTGTGCTAACGTGGGTGGCAACGTGCCCCTAGCTAGCGAGTCTGTGAACATCTCCCGCATGTGCGGGGCCAGCGCTGTCGCAAATTTTTTGTAGAAGTCCGCCGGGAATCCGTCCGGTCCCGGCGCCTTCCCCGCCTGCATGGAGCTAATGCTGTCCATGATCTCTCCCAGTGCTAGTGGTGCTTCCAGATCCCGTTTTCTGCCCTCTCCCACAACTGGTATGTTCAGTCCGTCAAGAAACCGGTTCATCCCAGCCTTCCCCGTTGGGGGCTCTGAGGTGTACAGCTCTTGGTAGAAGGCCTTGAAGGTTTTGTTAATCTTCTCTGGTTCTGTTTCCAACGTGCCTCTGGTATCTCTGATTTGCGCGATTTCTCTGCTGGCTGCCTGCTTTCTCAGCTGGTGGGCCAACAGGCGGCTGGCTTTGTCTCCGTGTTCGTATAGGGCCCCGCGTGCCTGGCGGAGTTGGTGTACTGCTTTCCTGGTGGAGAGCAGGTCAAAGTTCCTTTGTAATTCTTTTCTCTCCGCCAGGAGTTCTACAGTCGGGGCCTCGGAGTATTTATGGTCTACCTCCAGTATGGAGTCGACCAGCTTCTGCCTAGCCACCCTTTCCTCCCTATCTCTTTGCGCTTTGTAGGCTATGATTTCCCCTCTTAGTACGGCCTTAAGCGCTTCCCAGAACGTGGAGGGTGAGACCTCCCCGTTTTGGTTGATCTCAGTGTACTCCGCTATGGCCTGCGCTATCCTTTCGCTGAAGGCCTTGTCAGCTAGTAAGGCACCGTCCAACCTCCATTTGGGGCGCTGGGCCCTTCCCGTCTCTAGCCGCACATCCATGTAGTGTGGAGCGTGGTCTGATATCACAATTGCGGAGTATTCCACCTTGTCTATCTCTGGAAGCACCGTTTTCCCCACCACAAAGAAGTCAATTCTGGTGTACACGTTGTGTACTGGGGAGAAGAAAGAGAATTCTTTCTCCCCCGGGTGGGCGAATCTCCAGGGGTCTACTGCTCCCACCTGCTCCATATAGTGGCTGAGTTCCCTTGCCATGTTTGAGGTTTTCCCCGTTCTGGGGTTTGATCTGTCCGTCGTTGGGTCCTGTACACAGTTGAAGTCCCCCCCCATGATTAGTCGGTGCGTCGCTATGTCCGGGATTTCTGCCATGGTCTTTTGGATGAAGCTCGTGTCGTCCCAGTTGGGCGCGTACACGTTAACTAGAACTACCGGCGCCCCATCCAGGGCCCCGCTGACCATGACATACCGTCCCCCTAGGTCCGTAACCGTCTTTGTCGCCCTAAACATTGTCCTCTTGCCAATCAGGATCGCCACCCCCCTGGCCCTTGCCCCATAACAGGAATGATAGGTTTGTCCCACCCAGCCCTTTCTTACCCGCAGTTGGTCCCGCTCCCTCAAGTGCGTCTCTTGGAGGAAGACTATGTCGGCCCTCATGTTTCTAAGGTGGGTGAGGACTCTAGATCTCTTCACTGGGCCGTTAAGTCCCCTTACGTTCCAGGTGACTATTCTGGTGGGGGGCTTCTGCCCCCTTGCTCCTGTGGGGTTAACCATATTTGTCCGGTGGACGCGCCCCTGCCCTCTGGGGTTTCCCTATGTTAGGGGGCCGTCCAGGATGTCCACTATCACTGCTCTCCCCATGCGGTCGGGTCCCTGCGCTCCGGGGTTCCCCCTTGTCCCGGGGACACCCGCCATGGCCGTCCACTTTGTGTCCGCCACGCGGGTAGTCCCCTGCACTCCGGGGGGCCCCTTCACCCACAGACCGTACTGGGTGGGTGCTTGCAGCAGTTCCCTGTTTCGAGCCCTTGTCTGTGGCACTTTGTGGCCCTATTCCCTTACTGGCCTCTTTTGTCCCTTCGTCCCTGCGTTTCCCCTCCCTGGTCTCTCGCCCCCCGGGTGCCCCCCCCCCCCCGCTCTATCCCTTTCGGGGATACCCCTGTGTACCCCTCCATTGCCCCTCTCTCCCCCATTCCTGTCCCCATTTGCTCTCCCACCTTTGATGGGTGATTCCCCCCCCTCCCCTGCCTGGCGCCTTCCCCCCTGTTGGGGGTGCGCTGCGGCCCTGCTCTGTTGCGCGCCCCCTTCGCTAGCTTTCCTGCTAGCACGGTGGCTCCCCTCTCGGAGGTTGCTGTCCCGCTTCCCCTCTCCCCTCTCCAGTACTCCCGTTCCCTCGTGCCGGGGCCTGGCCTCCCACCTGGAGCGGGCCCTAGGGCATTGGGTTGTTTTCCGTTCTGGGTGTTTCTGCCAGGGGGGAGGGGGCTGGCTTTGCCTCGCCCCTCCCCACCCCCCCGTCGGCATGACGTGTCTCCTTGCCATGGGCCCCTCGTCCCTACTTCCCATGGCGTTTTTCCAGCCCGTGCTCCTCGACGAATCTATTCGCCTCGGCAGGGGCTGTAAAGAAATATTCCTTGTGTTGGTATGTGACCCAGAGTTTTGCTGGGTACAGCATACCAAAACGTACTTTGTTCTTATAGAGAGCTGCTTTCGCTCTGTTGAACTCCGCCCGTCTCTTAGCTATGTCCGCTCCAAAATCCTCGTAGATTCGGATGGCGTGCCCGTCCCAATTGCAGGCTCTATTCTCCTTGGCCCAGCGCAGGATTGTCTCCCTATCCCGGTACCGGTGCAGTCTGGCTATAACTGCTCTCGGTTTTTCCCCTTCCTTGGGCTTCGGGCGCAGTGACCGATGAGCTCTGTCCATTTCCGGTGGGGTGGGAAAAGTTTCCCGCCCCACTAAGGAGCCCAGCATCGCAGCCACGAATGTTGTGGGATTTCTACCCTCTATCCCCTCTGGCAGGCCCACTATCTTGATATTTTGCCTTCTCGAGCTGATCTCCTGGTCGTCTACCCTGCCCTTCAGGCTCCCCTGTGTTGCACTCAGTTTCACCATTCCCCTCTCCAGGGATATGACCCGGTCGCTCGCGTCAGTCGCTGCCTTCTCCAGCTCTTTAATGGTTGCCCCCTGGGCTTCCAGTATCTTCCCTTGGGCTTCCAGTATCTTCCCTTGGGCATCCACTTTCTTCTCCAATCTGGTCAGAACCTGCTGCACCCCTGACATGGCCCTGGTCACTGCTGCCTGTGCTGCGGCCTCTGCGTCTGCTTTTAACTCTGCCTTGAATGCCTGCAGCTGCTCCCTCACCACCTCGGCAAAGGCTTCCTTCCAATTCACGCCCCCCTCTAACCCCAGGGGAGAGGTTGCCCGCCCGTCCAGCTCTTCTGGATGCGGCGAAGCATCCTTCCCGCCGCTTCGCGTGTTGACTCGTTCGCCCGAGCTGGCTTTCCCTTTGCCCAGTCTACTTCCGGTGCCCCCTTTCTCTTGGCTCCTTTCTGGCACTTTTTTCTCCCCCTTCCCCTTCATCTTTTCTTCTCTCCTTGTTCTTCTTTTTCCCCCTTTTCCGCACCCTATTTTTATTTTATTTATTATTATATATCTATATATGTATATATATATATATATATATTTTTTTTTTTTTTTTTAATTTATTTCCCCTACCCCTTTTCTCTTTACCAGTTTTCTTTTGGGAAGAACAGGAATACAAGTCTCTTTTTTCTTTTTTCCCCACTCAACCAGGAGAGAGAGTCCCTTTGTCTTTGCCACGTGGTGGTCACAGCAGTTGGGGGGGGGGGAGGGGCGAGTGGGCCGGTGGTCGCTGCTGGTTGGGGGGGGGGGGGTCCCCGCTGCTGGTTGGGGGGGGGGGTCCCCGCTGCTGGCTGGGGGGGGGGTTGTGTCCCCGCTGCTGGCTGGGGGGGGGGGGGGGGTTGTGTCCCCGCTGCTGGCTGGGGGGGGGGGGGTTGTGTCCCCGCTGCTGGCTGGGGGGGGGGGGGTTGTGTCCCCGCTGCTGGCTGGGGGGGGGGGGGTCCCCGCTGCTGGCTGGGGGGGGGGGGGGAAAGAGAAGAGGGGCCGCCGCCGTCGCACCGCTCCTGGCCCGCGTGGGGGGGGGGGGGGGGGGGGAGAAGAGGGGCCGCCGCACCGCTCCTGGCCCGCGTGGGGGGGGGGGGGGGAGAGAGAAGAGGGGCCGCCGCCGCCGCACCGCTCCTGGCCCGCGTGGGGGGGGGGGGGGGAAGAGAAGAGGGGCCGCCGCCGCCGCACCGCTCCTGGCCCGCGTGGGGGGGGGGGGGGAGAGAAGAGGGGCCGCCGCCGCCGCCGCCGCACCGCTCCTGGGTCGCGTGGGGGGGGGGAGAGAAGAGGGGCCGCCGCCGCACCGCTCCTGGCCCGCGTGGGGGGGGGGGGGGGGGAGGGAGAGGGGATGGACCTGCTGCTGTTGGGCCCCCCTGTCGCCGCTCCGGCTCCTCCGCTCCGGCTCCTCCGCTCCCGCTCCGGCTCCTCGGCTCCGGCTCCTCGGCTCCCGCTCCGGCTCCTCGGCTCCTCGGCTCCTCCGCCCCGGCTCCTCGGCTCCTCGGCTCCCCGGCTCCTCGGCTCCTCCGCTCCGGCTCCTCGGCTCCTCGGCTCCCCGGCTCCTCGGCTCCTCGGCTCCCCGGCTCCTCGGCTCCTCCGCTCCGGCTCCTCGGCTCCGTCTCCTCGGCTCCCGCTCCGGCTCCTCCGCCGGCGCTCCTCCTCCGCCGTCCGGCCTGTCGGGGGGGGGGGGGGGGGGGGCTGTTCCTCCTGCTGTCCACCGCTTGCGGGAGCCCCTCTCCCTGCGACCTCCTCGCTCGCCGCCCGGAAGTCAAGTCCAGTAAGCTATTCTGCTATGTTTGAGATAACAATCAGATCAATGGACATCTCCAAGACTGTTTGGTCAATTATCATATTTTATATTTTCATTTATCTAATAATATAACCCATATTTTGTAGTTCAGTTAAATGGAATATATGTTATCTTTTTCTTTTCAATATTACATGTCATTTGCTATTTTCAGTACAGGTACAAAAGGGACAATTCTAACCCTGTACTCATTTGATAGAAATGTGTAGATGGGCAAGGTTCCATGTGGAGGTGAGCAGGTCAGAAGTTGGGGGGGTTGGGGTCCTTCATTAATCTGCTGTTGGAGCTCCATAATTATCAGAGTCTAACATCTAGGTAAACCAGAAGCTGAAGTGGGCAAGCCATTGCAGTTTTTCCATGTTTCATGCAGGCCAAAAAAAGTGTTTTTCTTGTTTATCACTTTCCTTGGGCAAGGGGCAGGGGATTGTTATCTGTGCTCCCTGAGTCAGGCAGGCAAAATATCCCTGCTGACTTGGGAGTGCCCGCAGCCATTTCACACTTGAATAAGTAGTAAGTGGCTACAGGTGGAACTACTGCCCTGCATTCTGGAGGAGGTTCCACTTTAGACAGCAGCCAGCCAATCTGATTGGTTGGCAAGCCTCTCAGCCTTGCAACAACAGTGCTGCAGTGGACAGAAGAAGAAATGCAGAAGCACATGGGAGCCCAAGGTCTGAGGCACCTGAGACCCAGGGTAGGAAGGATAGAGAGGGACATGAAGGGGGCATTTAGAGTCTTGGGGGAGAGGCCAGAAGGGTGGAGTGAGATCGGAGGCCACCGAGCCTGAAGGGGGGAGGGGGGAGGGGGAGTCTAGGGCTCTTGATGGAGTCACCTCCCCCATTCTTTCCACCAGATCTCTAACTCTTCTGATTTTAAGCCTTCCTCCATGCATTCAATTCTCCCACCAGCCTAAAAACTGAGGCTGGCCAGGAAATAGCCTTCAGTGGTGAATCATTGACCACTTAAGGGCCTCAACTGGGACAAGGGCAGACTTCCCATCCAAGGACATGCCCATCCCAGCGTAAAATCGCTGTGTGGTCAGAGCAGGCTGGAATCTGCAGGGAATCCTGTCACATCAATTTCATTCTCCCGCCCTCACCTTAAAATCCGCAGTGGGAGAGTATAAAATTCTGGCTCGGGTCCCTTTGAAAGGACAATTAACATAGGTAGGCAAACTTTAAGTAAATTAGGCCAATCCACCTACTCTGCACATTTTTTTTTGGGTTGTGGGGGCGAAACCCACGCAGACACGGGGAGAATGTGCAAACTCCACATGGACAGTGACCCAGAGCCAGGATCGAACCTGGGACCTCAGCGCCGTGAGCCGGTTGTGCTAACCACTAGGCCACCGTGCTGCCCACATTTATTGGATTTTAATGGATTGATTTGAAGTCAGATAATTGCATAATTAATAATGAAGTTAAATTAAATACACCACATATTAAAAACCTGCACCCCTCCCTGACAACCACTTACCAAGCACCAGGGACCATTCCTCTAGTTCATAGAAGAGGCCTCCTGCTGGCCAACATTCTGCTTTAGAAATGCCTTTCAGCCCTTCGAGACTGCACCACCATTCGATATGATCATGGCTGATCATGCAAATTCAGTATCCCACTACCGCATTTAGCATGCCAATTTAAGGCAAGAGTCTGACAAGAGCTCACTCCACTAAGAATGGGACCGTTTGCCACCTGCCTTTGTCCCCACTCGCTTGATTGCCACCCTGAGTTAAAATGAACACTTAGATATCCTATCCATAGATCTTTCTGAATTCCATCTGTCTGTTGTAGAGTGTTGGATAATGTTCAGTTGGGCCGGGATTCTCCCCTACCCGGCGGGGCGGGGAGTCCCGGCGTAGCGGAGTGGCGCCAACCACTCCGGCGTGGTTGGAGTGTGGAGAAATGTGCGGAGAATTCCGCACCTTTGGGAGCTAGGCCCGCGCCGGAGTGGTTGGCGCCATGCCGACTGGCGCCAAAACCGGCGCCAACGGCCTTTGACGCCCGCCGCCCGCATCGGGGCTGGCCGAAAGGCCTTCGCTGGTTCGCGCATGCGCCGGTGCATCAGCTGCCGCTGACGTCACCACCGACTCATGCGCAGTAGGGGATTCTCTTCCGCCTCCGCCACAGTGGAGGCCGTGGTGAAAGAAAAAGAGTGCCCCCACGGCACTGGCCCCCCCCCCCCGCCGATCGGTGGGCCCTGATCGCGGGCCTGGCCACTGTGGGGGCACCCCCCAGGGTCCGATCGGCCTGTGCCCCCCCCAGGACCCCGGGGGCCCGCTCGCGCCGCCATTCCCGCCGACACCAGAGGTGGTTGAAACCACGGCGGCAGGATAGGCCTCTCAGCGGCGGGACTTCGGCCCATCGCGGGCCGGGCAATCGCCGCAGGGGGTTCGCCGATCGGCGTGGAGGGCACGCCGATCGGCACGGCGCGATTCCCGCCCCCACCAATTCCCGGGTGCAGAGAATTCCAGCCACGGCGGGGGCGGGATTTTCGCCGGCCCCAGGCGATTCTCCGACCCTGCGGGGGATCGGAGAATTTCACCTCTGGTCTTAATGAAGTCTTTGCAGTTTTAAGTAGGATAACTGTATGCATTTATTAACTCAAGAACTATGTATAATAATAATTACTGTCACAAGTAGGCTTACATTAACACTGCAATGAAGTTACCATGAAAGGCCCGAGTTGCCACATTCCGACACCTGTTCGAGTGCACGGAGAGAGAATTCAGAATGTCCAAATTACCTAACAGCACATCTTTTGAGACTTTTGGGAGGAACCTGGAGGACCCCGAGGCGGAGAGAATGTGCAGACTCCACACAAGAGAGTGACCCAAGCATGGAATTGAACCTGGGACCCTGGACCTGTGAAGCAATAGTGCTAAAGGTTCACGCTTGGATCTGTCTCTCTGCTTGTTCATGCACATGGCTTTGTCTACCCCTCAATAGACCTCTAGTTGCATGTCATGTGTTCTCTTGTGTGCCCGATACTGTACTCCCTTTATGTGCCTGACCCTTATATTACACTCTCCACAAATATCCTACTTTCCTTTAGATGTGACATCCACAGAAAGAAATACTGGAAGGATATTCCCCAAGTTCACTGCATTGTTAATTCTGGAGAGTGCCTGGAAACAAAGTAGATTGCTAGACCAGTCAACGTTTCCCAATTACAGCAATTAGGTTTGATCATTATTGACTGCACAATTCACAACTTCTTCAATACTGAATTTATGTTTTCTCCACAATTCCAAAGATATCTTGGCTGGGAACTCAACTTGGTCACAGAAGGTTCTGTCCGCCACCATATATTTAATAGCAGGGTGGCAAAGACCCTAGCTAAATTGTAGCTGCACAAGATCTGGTATGTGGAATATCCCAGCACTCATTAAATATTCTCTGTAACTAATATAATAAAATCAACTACATTAAGTGAATCCACTACCTGTGTTACATCGTTAAACAATTCCAGTAAATTGGTTTCATGTGATTTGCCTTCCAGAAATTAGTGATTTGGATTTGATATCTGTATTATCAGTAAAGATACTTGAAACATTTCATTTATAATAGACACCAATATATGTCCAGATACCGATGCCAAATGACAACATTTTGCTTCTGCCTTTTTAAAAAAAAGATTTAAACGAGTTATTTTCCTGATTTCTGCTGCCATCTCTCAATTTTAAACGTTTTCAACACTGGGCCCTCCTATTTCTCCGATGATTGTTTTTAATGCTTCTATACATACTCTATTTGATTCTGATGCCTTGCAAATACTTGAATACTCCTTTATTTTTAAATAACCATTTTGCAATGTGCTGTATTTACTTTGTGAACTTGGAATCGTATCCCACCAGTTGCTGGACTAGGAATGCTTGGCAAGTTTTCTGTTGTGAAAAAATGTTAGCATCCTGTTCTCACCTTTCAGAAAATGGAGCCCATTTTTTCTTTAGCACTTCGCCTACTATTAACGTATCTAAATTTGTCACAAAGTTCACTGCAGAATATAGTTCCAACTTCTGCTTTCCTTTCACTAAAAAAATAAGTTGACATATTTTCAGTTCTTGATCTTGCCTTTAGTAATTAATAGTTCACTAAATAGATACATTTGTATGACTATGTCAAGATAACCAGCTACACATTATGGGGATATTAGAGGAATTTGGTCGTTTTTTGGGGGATAGACATTGAATATGGGCCAGAGCGAGGTCTTTGCGATTCAGGCAAGGGGGCAGGAGAAGAGATTGGGGGAGATACCGTTCAAGGTGGCTGGAGGCCAGGTATTCCACAAGCCCGGTAGTAGTGGCTGCCCTGAGGATGTGGGGACAGTGGCGGCAGCACATGAGGCTGGAAGAGGCACCGGTGTGGGTTGGCTCCGGTGGGGGGAGGGGGGGGGGGGGCGGTGCTGGATGGGGGGTTCCGGAAGTTGCAGCGGGCAGGGATCGAGAGATTTGTAGAACTCTTTATTGATGAGTTCGGAGGAGTTGGAAGAGGAGTTTGAGTTGCTAGGTGGGAATGGGTTCCAGTATCTGCAAATGAGGCACTTTGTGCGGAGGCAGGTTTTGACCTTCCCACACCTGCCACACCAGGGGCTGCAGATTAAGGTGGTATCAAGAGTAGGAGTAGGGGAGGGGAAGGTTTCAGAGATCTACAGGGAACTTATGGAGTGGGAGGGAGCCTTGATAGAGGCGGTGAAGAGAAAGTGGGAAGAAGAGCTGGGTGGGGAGTTGGAGGCCGGATTATGGGAGGAGGCCCTGAGGTGAGTCAATGCATCCTCGTTGTGTGCCAGGCTCAGCCTGGTATAATTTAAGAAGTGAAAAATGATGCACTTTAGGATGAAGAATGAGGAGAAGCAATAGAAGCTAAATGGTCAAATTTGAAAAGAGGTGCAGGAGCAGAGAAACCTGAAGGTACACATGTACAACTCTTTGAAGTTGGCAGTTGAGAAGGCATCGTACATGGAATCCAGGGCTTTATTATTGAAGCATAGAGTACAAAAACAAGGAAGTTAAGTTAAACCTTTATAAGTTACTGATTATGTCTCAGCTGGAGTATTGTAGCCAGTTCTGGGCACTATACCTTAGGAAGGATGCTACAGTTTTGAAAAGGAAGCAGAGGAAATTTAAAGAACAAATTTACAGCACAGGAACAGGCCCTTCATGCTAGAACAATACGAGAGATGAGGGGCTAGAAATGTAAATGTTGCTCTCTCTAGACCAGGTAAGATTTAATAGAAGTGTTCAAAATAATTAGCTGTTTTCATAAAGCAAACAAGAAGGAACTGTTCTACTGGTAGATGGGAAGGTGACTAGAGGATACAGGTTTAAGATACTTGGTGAAGGAACTAGAGGGGAAATGAGTAGAATTTTCTTGAACAAAAATTATAATGATATTCAATGCACTGAAAAGATGGTGGAAGTAAATTAAATAGTAAGTTTCAAAACAGAAATGGATATATATTTGATAAAGAGAAATATAAAAGGCTATGGGCTGGGTTTAATTGGATAGCTCTTTCAAAGTGCAGGCATGATGGACTGAACAGCCTCCTTCTGCACTGTAAGATTCAATGGTTCTATTTTACAAAGTAGGAATGTACAAAGCTACAATGTTAATGAGCTGACAGCTCATGCATATTTTTTTTCTTTTCTGAGTCTGACACTCTTCAAAAGGATAGATGGCAATCATGTTTGATTTAAGCACTCAGTTATGGTTAGATACAAGACCTAAATAATTGAGCCCAACTAAATGGTTTGAAGAGCATTTTCCTGGTCTTACATTTCAATCATACTACATGATGAGAAGCATTGCAAACAAGTAACAGTGGGAGGGGGCAAAGTCCTAATGGATGATGCAGTATTCATATTCTGCTACTGGATAGCTTTGATAGATTTAATAGACATCATATTACTTACTAGGTATCTAGTGACCCAACTTCATTGTTGCAATATGTTTTCTGCTTTGACATTCTGGAAGCAGTACTCAGCATGGCAATATAACTGTATTTCAGAGTTCTTGGTGACACTGACTACATTGGTGAAAGAATAATCCTTTACATTCCCCTCAGTAATAATGTAAAGCATTCTTAAGTTATGTACAGCACATGCCAAGTGGAGCAAGTAGCTCCTTTGATACCACTGACAATGAGCCTATCAATTTCTATTACACCTGTGTGTCTTCACTCAGAGTTATATTTGCGTCACATGTATTCAATTTATTTGGATTATTTTGCTGAAAATGCGATCCTCTAATTTTTCGATAAATTAGCATTTTCAAAATACATAGTCAAAGGTCTTTAGTCACAGGTCTTTAGTCTCAGAGTTAGACAAATAAAGGCAAACTCTGATGCTGAAAAATTAGGTTGCATTGCATTGTTTCTTGGCTGCTATCGGTGAGCTTCCAGGACAAAAAAACCACCCCTGGCCCTTGCGCACACATTTGGTGCAAGTTATGCCTGCCGCCATATTGGTGAAGGCATTGGTGAAACCCCAACTTCAAGGCTTTTGGACAAATCAGGACAAATGGGTACAGTAGTAGGTATAGGAATAGACCACGATGAGATGAATGAGGCAACATACATCAGGGCAAGCTAGAGGAGGGAGGGGGGGGGGGGGGGGGTGCGGGAAACTACTCAGCATGGCAGAAAACTACTCATGCTAAGCAGAAAACCTCAATTGTCTAGGTTATTCAGGGAAACATTTTCCCACCTGAACCTCAGCAAAGGATAATGTGTCAGATACCCATGCTTCAGAAAGGACACCCTCACTAAAATCTGCCACCTTTGGCTGCTCCAGCTGCAGGCTGAGTAGAAAGAGGACCATACTGTCAGAAGCTGCAAAGGTGACTGAGGCAATTAACTTTTCATGCATTGGGCTCAATCTAGGTCAGAGTTGTTGTGTAAAGTTCTCTATTAAAAGAGGGCTAACAACATTTTGTCCCCTCGTTCTAGGGAACAGTAGTTGGAGAAAGCAAGTGGCTTCATGCAAATTGCAGAGAATTACAGAATTTCATTTTCCGGGTGCCACTTCTGCGTACATTGTTTTGTGGGTGCCATATCAATTCTGAAATATATCAGAACCCGACAGCCAATCTCTCAACAGCCAATTGGTGTGTGACCAGATGCAAAGAATCATGCAGATCAATGACCAATATCCTGGCAGCAGTCATGATGTCTTCATTATGCAGCAATCCACAAAGCAATCCAATCCTTTGGTATATGGGCCACCATGGCAAACCAGTGCGAGGCTATTGGGCAACGCAAGATAAATGTTAACAATGTTATTGCTAACTCGGGTTTGAAAGCTATGCACATGTGGGCATCATGCTTGCAATGAATGCCATACTGTCACATTTAATATAGCAGCACATAATTGGCATTCTGAAACAATGCACCTGCTGACTGGACTATCCTGGAAGAGCCCTGTATTGTTTGGCAGAGTGGGTGCCAAAATTAGGTGGTCTGTTGCATGCTACACAACCTTGCCACAAGCTATCTGGCAAGCAGCTGAAGAGCAGGAGGAAGACAAAATAAGAGTGCAATCTAGACAACCGTCACTGGCTAAGCTGTCTGTCAACAACTTATCCAATTGCAACGCCACTAAAATAACACCAATTCCTATTCACAGCAGTCTCACATCTTGCCTTTCATCTGTTCCTGACGATCAAAGTGTCTACTTTGCCACAAAAATAAAAGCCAATACGAAATAAATATTCCAGTCAAAATTTATAAATCAAAGCATGCCATATTGCACATAGAACATAAAGTGCAGAAGGAGGCCATTCGGCCCATTTAGTCTGCACCGACCCACTTAAGCCCTCACCCACCCCACCCAATAACCCCCCCCAACCTTTATTTTGTTTGGTCATTAAGGGCAATTTATCATGACCAATTCACCTAACCTGCATGTCTTTGGACTGTGGGAGGAAACCGGAGCACCTGGAGGAAACCCACGCAGACATGGGGAGAACGTGCAGACTCTGCACAGACAGTGACCCAGCGGGGAATCGAACGTGGGACCCTGGCGCTGTGAAGCCACAGTGCTATCCACTTGTGCTACCGTGCTGCCCTAATCCACTTGTGCTACCATGCTGTCAACTAATAGCTTTCATGCATTCCCTGAATGCCTGTTTCATGGGTGCTTTTGTTTGATCCAGTGCCTGCAATATGGCTGATGGAAGGCTGCTGATTATTATTGGGGATACGGCAGCTGGCCTTGAAACAGGACCTTGAGCAACTCTGGGCCAAGAGAGCCTGGCTACAGACTGCACAATTTCACCATTGCCTTGGGCTGGCTTGCTGATGAACAACATCTAGGGCAATGACTGAATGGTGGGAGTGAAAGGACAAAGGTTGTCATTCTGAGACAGGACAGCATAATCATCATCCATGGAGCCACTGCCACTCCTATGGGACATTGCCTCAGAGGGGGGGGGGGGGGGGGGGGTGCAGATTGCTGGACTCCTTTGACATCTGCAAGCGTTTGGATACTGTTATATGCAACCATGATGCCAGTAGTCTGAATTTGCACAACAGAAGTTTGAGCTTCCACTGCAGCATCCAGACATTGGATGATTTCTGTTTCTGCTGCAATAGAGGCTGAGAAATTGGCTATGCGACTCTGTATCATGGTTATCTTCTCCAGTGTACGAATGGATTTGGTTACTACTTACATACAGGAAAAGAGGACTCCAAGGTTTGTGCAAATTGATGTTAGACCCTCTACACTCTTTGACACTGCACAGAGTCATCCTGGCAGGTGCACCAAGACTTTCACTATGCTCACTCATCAGCCTTCTTCTGCAATATAAAAGCAAATTACTGCAGATTCTGAAATTTGAAACAAACACAGAAAATACTGGACAATCTCAGCAGATCGGACATCATCTGTGGAGAGAGAAGGGAGTTAAGGTTTTGGATGACTGTTGAAGCTAGAGAGAACTGAAATAGGATCGGATTTGTATTGTTGTGGGGGAGGGTGGGGAAGCAGTGGGGCTGGGTTGACAAAGATGTCACGGACAAAAAGACAAAAGGAATGGAAATGGTGGTGGTCAAGCCTAAGAAGGGTGCTGATAGTGGCCCATTAACAGGTCAGAATGTGTTAATGGCAGAATAAAGGTAAGAGGTGTGTCAAAGGTTAACTAGGAATAGGGAACACCCCTAGTGGGGTGGCGGGGGGGGGGGGACAATGGTGAGGGAAAAGAGATTGATGGAAGAAATGAAAATGAATTGATTGATAGAAAGAAAAATGCTGTGAAAGTGGAGGAGAGAGTTCACAGTTGGAAGTTCTTGAACTCAATGCTAAGTCCAGAAGTCTGTAATGTGCCTAATCGAGAGATGAGGTGCTGATCCTCCAGTTTGCACTGGGCTTCACCGGAAGACTTCAGCAGGCCAAGGATGGACATGTGGACATGAGGGCAGGATGGGGAATTGAGTTGTAAGCGAGAGGAAGGTCCGGGTCCTGCTTGCGATGGACCGAAGGTGATCTGTAATGCGGTCACCCAGTCTACGTTTATTCTCTCCAATGTAGAGTAGACCGCATCGGGTGCAGCAAATGCAACAGACCAGATTGAAGGAGGTGCAGGTGAAGCACTGCCTTGCCTGAAAAGTGTGTTTCGGCCCTTGGATGGTGAGCAGGAAGGAGGTAAAGGAACAGGTGTTACATCTTCTGTAATTGCATGGGAAGGTGCATGGGAAGAGGGTGAAGATGGACCAGGATATCCCAGTGGGAACAGTCCTTGTGAAAGGCTGACCGCCTTCTGTAGCCTATCTAATCAAACCTCTCCTTTTCGTCCTTTGCAACATAGATTGTGTGTGAATGCATCCTCCAGGGACCCTTAACGCCTGCCCTTTTACTTGTGTCCAGTGTAGATCACATTTCCAAACTCTTCTCTAAATTATGTGCATTGTCAGTATCTGAGCTGGTGGCTATGAGTGTGAGATTGAGTGACGGTGTTTCTTCACGGTCATTGTCTTCCTGCCCTTCAACCTGTTCCTCTTCCACCACTGCCGAGCCAGGTTGCAGTTCCTGGACACAAAGTAAGGTACAAGGTTCGGGATGCATAAGGGATGGGGTAAAATTGAAGTGCTGCATGTTTGCACCATCTGCAGTTTCTAAATCAGAAGAGGTTGTGGGATGAGAGACAAGTGGAATGTGAGGAGAAGTTTGTCAGTGAATGTGTAGCAACTTGGATGATGTGGTGTTTTGTGTGAAGAGCTGGCAGCGTAAGATAGCTGTAAGATGTTTTAAGACTTGCAGCAAGTATGTCAGGATGAGATATAAAAACTATGAAAATCAGGTCATGGTTGATTGAGATTGTTGGTAGGTGAATGGCACGTGTGGTACAGTAACGTTCGTGGGGGGCTACGTTCCCACAAATTCTCACAAAGGGCGAAATCGCAAATGGTGAACATACATCATAATGGAAGTGAATGACATAGGATCCAGCTATCCCAAAATGTGGATTCTAATCGGGGTTTTTCTCTCTCACTGAGAGACTTTCTTGTACTTAAGATACCAGCTGATACTTTCTCTCCCATCCATCCCCCTCCACCCCCCCCCCCCCCCCACTCCCCTCCCCACTCTCCATTCCTCCTTATTTATTTTCTTGTTTGTTTTTTCTTGACAGAAAACCAAAAGCAAAAAGCACAGTCTGTGCCTTGAGCAGATTCTTTTCACTTCATCACCACACAAAGCAGGGTATAAAGGACCAGCTCTCTTTCTCTCTGCAAGTTATTGACAATATCACATCATTGTCCGGTATGGAGACAGCTCACCGCCTGTGGTTCCAGCATTTAACTTACTTACTCCCCCTCTCCCTAACATTTATCTATGGTCAAATGCTGGGGTATCATCCGGTCGGCAGCCTTTTTAATGCTTCTCTCTCTTGTTAATGAGGGCTCTCTTCTTCCCATACTGGCTTGGGGTGGCGTTGTGTGAGATAATTTGAAAGCTTAAAAAGTCCCTGATTGTTCTTCTGCAAGTGACAGTCAGGAGGACTGAAGGATAAGTTGCTCCTACTGCTGGTCCTCTCTCTCTCTCTCTCTCTCCTGTTTGGACAAGGACAAGAAGCTGCTTCTACACTGGGATCCACATTTTTTGCCAGGCCTGAGCAAGAGCCGAGAGTAGCTAAAGAGACAGACTGGTAACAAGTGGCAGAAACATGCCGTTTAATTAATCTCCACAAGATCTCCATTTAATGTGTGCACATACACGGATAACCTGCATCTCTCCTATTGATATCACATACCCATACAGAAAGAAATTGCTTTTACTAGAATTTGTTTTTTTTTTACTTTCCTTAAATTGTGGATAGGCGACGATTTGGGATAGCAGTGGGTAACCTTGTGCACTTTCGTGGCAGGTAAAGTAAAGGAGTCATGAACTGTGGGATTTTACTGTACATTGAGCAATGTGTGATGTCTGTGGTGCAGTTGGTGGGATATGGCATTTGAAGATACAATTGTCCTTGACCAGTCTTGAGAAGTCACTGGCATTTTTTTTTAAATTTAGAGTATCCGATTCATTTTTTCCAATTAAGGGGCAATTTAGCATGGCCAATCCACCTACCCTGCACATCTTTGGGTTGTGCAGGCAAAACCCACACAAACATGGGGAGAATGTGCAAATTCCACACGGACAGTGACCCAGAGTCGGGATGGAACCCCGCCACTATAGCAGGTACTTGGGCTGGATTTGCTGGCATTAACCACCACTGCCTTCTGAGAACTTGGCTGCAGGGTTTCCTGGTCCCTTGTGCATGGAGCACATCTGTGCCTTAACCGCACATCTGTGCCCCCATCAAGGCCTTCACAGTTAGAAAATCTCGGCGCCTGCTCTTTTCCTGGTATGCCATTCTTCTGACTTTCCCAGGTCATAATCAATTGTGGATTGTCTCCAAAGATGTGCAGGTTAGGTGGGGTTATGGGAATAGGCCGAGGGAGTGAGCCTTGATAGGGTGCTATTTCAGGGGGTTGGTGCAGACCCGATGGGCTGATTGACGTCCTTCTGCACTGTAGGGATTCTATGATTCTATGGTGGAATAACATGCAGCTCCTACTCCAACCACCTCTTTTAAGAGGTGTAGGTTGGCTCTAGGTAGTGTAGCCCTACTTTAACTGGTGTTTGTTTCTCACTTTTGTCTCCTGCTGAGGCGTGCAGCCATTCAATGGCATGGTAAATGCTAGCTGCAATCATATTAATTAGGAGGCAGCATGAAATTGGCCTGCTGCCTGCATCGGAAGTAATAGACGCAGGTTAATCCTGCATTGTGCGACACCCACATCTGTTTTGGGGAGTATCAAATTCACTGTAACTACCCTGTTTGTGTTTCAGTCCTCTATTATTAAATTACTTTTGATACAATTCTAGAAGTTAAAGAAAAACCTGCATTCAGGAAAATGCAGGATTCAACCAATCTTGGTTCAGCGGAAACTTCAGAATTTCGGCCTTTGCATATCGCATAAATTACCTTGTGAGAGATTTGCCCTCATTAGCTCAAAAATAACTGATGCTTACAATTATGATGAAAAAGGAACATGATTCCACCGAAGGCGGGGGTATGAGTGAGTGACCTGGCAGAATACCTGCGTTTGGAGAAGGTCAAGTTCGCTTTGCAGGGGTCGGAGGAGTGGAACTGGAGGTGGAAACCATTCATTAATTTCTTCAAGGTGGATTGAGGGGTCAGCAGGGTGGGGAGGGTCATGGGGCTGGGGGGGGGGGGGGGGGGGGGGGGTGGAGGGGGGGATAAGGGGGAAAGGTAGGAAGGTGGGGTGTGGTGGGGTGTTGGTGCCAGGGGAGGTTTGGGGCTGGTGGTTTCTGTTCATGTTTGGTCATCTGATATTTTCAAATATATATGTAAAATACCTTGAATAAAAATATTTTGAAATAAAGGAACATGATTCAGATATTTGTTGGTGCCTTCTCAACACCATCAATTTCTACAAAATGAACCCAACAGCTCAAAGGAGACCACCAGGTCTCTAAATTCTGACTCATCCATCTGAAAGTTGATACAGAGATAAAACATGCCAGAATGCTCCCTTTTTCAGAAATAACACTTGAAATTACAAGGAGGACAGCCCTTGTGCAAGTAAATGACGAAGGAACTATATATATATATTTCTTTGACACGATAACACTATAGTCCCCATGAAAAGTAAAATACCATCTAATTACCTGTAATGACCTTTAATTAGGCTAAATGGATTTCATAAATAAAAGAACAACATCAATGTCAAAAATGTCCACTGGGTTTGATGTTCCATCTTTTGAACACAATTCTCTTTTTGTAGCATAGCAACGGGCCATTTCTTCATACTTGATGTTATTAATTAATCTTTGTAAATGTAAAATCATGAATATTCTAAGGAAGGGTGTAAAACACAGAATAAATTATGCACGGAACCGACGCTGTCTTTTATTTCATGTGGGATTTAAAACACAGGTTTCAAAAAGAGTAATTTAATTATCTTAGTTAAAATCACTTCATGAATATTCAAAAGAAGGATTACAAAAGGTATAGTACTACTGTAGGACCCCTTGCAAAGATGCTAATCTTGTCAATCAGATTTAGTGCTATCAAGTATAAATAATATAGCTGGTCTTGAGGGGTTCAGAAGTTCAACAAAAGTGAATGAAATCCTGAAGGCTTAAAATACCCATTTTTAAAATTGAAAAGACTTTGAATAAAACAATCTTAACATGCTGAAGGAACGCATAAACTCTAGTGAAAATCTGCTATTATGCTCCATAAAGGTTCATGTATTATCACCACACATCTCATTTTTTCACAGCTGGTGTCTGATGAGGCCATTTTCCAATCATGCATTTATCATTGGATTTGAAACAATGCGTTTAGTTCCACTGTTGTCATGAATGTTAATAAATCAAGGTTTCTGAGCAACCAAGGATCAGGTGACAAGCACCACAGATTGATTTGTTGATAGAATAGACATTATAATGATCAACCATAATGACATTCGGAGTCGAAATGCTCAGAGCTAAGTCTCGGTGCTGGGAATTTTAACAAATGTCTCCATACAGTGATGCGTGGGCAGTTTAAGTCACAGGTGATTTGATACAGTAGTATTAAAGTGAACTAACTTATGTAGATTGGAGAAGTCACCAGGCTTCATTAAGCAGCTTAATCCAGTTGTAGTTCAATCTTTGTAAGTTAACTTTCAAGCTAAGGATGTGCATAATAAGAATTTCCCAAATTCTTTACCCTACATAAAAGATTCCAGACGCGATTCAACAGCCACATTGCACGCGGTGCAGATCCTTGCGAGCCGGTGAAATTGCGAGAGAAGCCAAAATTGAAATTCCCCTGTCATAATATACATCCAGGTATATGATGGTGTGCAGACAGGAGAGTGATTGAACACAGGATGACCAGTGAGCACACAGAACACAGCAGCCAATCACCAGACAGGACACGACCACTATAAAGCCAGAGGGCACTAGTTTTCCCGCGCTCTGGGGATCCAACATCTGAGACAGTCAGAGCTCGTGAGCAGCAACTAGAATAAACACCATGTGGTAGTAAGATAGTCCGGTCAGGTTAGCCTCAGGTCTCCAGTCAACTCAGCATAGTGTCAACCCACAATTAAAGCATGTATTATAGTTAGTTGTTCAATAAAATCATGTTGCATTTCTTCAAGTGTTGGAAGCCTGTCTCTCTCTCTACTGCATCAAACGCAGTCCACGTAGACCCAGCTTACCCAACACATCATCCCCCAGGGCATCAATCGGTTTTCGATCTAACCGGCCGACTTTAGTTGCCGGGTTTCGGATCCACCCGGAAGTGGCGAGGTACCAATTAACATCAATTGAGGGCAATTTCCATTCATTAACGAGGTGGACGCCCAAGCTAATGGCCTCCTGGGATCTAATCGGCACCCCAGCGGTCACACCTATTTAAAAATGGGGACCTATCGCAATGGCTACTGTGGGGGATCTAAAGAGGTGAGTAGCCATTTCGGAATCAGGAATGCAACCCAGGGTCCCTGGAGCTGCAACCCTAGACCTTGGGGGGAGGGGGGGGGGGTTCATCCCTGAGCCTACAGGCCATCCCCCAGATTGTGTGCACATCCTACATTCCCCGGAGTGTGTGTACCCACAACAGGAGCAACTACAGCTGCTGTCCATATCCTGCTGAACACCTCCAGGGCAGAGCCCTGTCCATGGTAATATGGTGCAGGTTGCTTTAACTCCCTCTGACTATGAGCAGCCTCTCACTGCACAACTGAAGGCTATTGCGAACAGGCAACTGGAAATGAGCACTACCCAGCGGCAGGTTGTGTTTGTTGCTTGTTGCTGCTTAGCTGCAAATGCCTGGAGGCTGGAGCTGAGAGTTTGTTTGCTGTTTTCTGCTGCCTTTTCTGCTTGCCTGCTGCCTCTTCCCCTTGGACTGACTTGTTGCTTTCTGGATGAAGAGAAGAAGGTAGTTGCCTTTCAATCTCGTTTACCTGCAGTGTGGCAAGGGGAGGATTTTGGAGGCCGACTACCGGGCTGAGGATGTAGGACTTGCTCGAGCACTCTGTGGATGTTTTTAATGGTCTGTTTCGTAGGTTGGCTGTGTATTCTGTTCTGGATTTGTGGGTCACCTGTTAATTCCCCCTGTGTTCCTGTGACCCGGTCCTCGGTGGTGATGGGAGATCAGATGCCAATACTGCAGGAGAGGAGGGGTAGCGGCCCTTCTCAATTGCGCAGCCTGGAGGTTGCGTTGGGATACTTTAATGGACTACCAGTGACTTTTTATGTTCAGTAACCAACTGCTGACCCAGTTATGGGAGCCCTGTAGGTTGCTGGTATTCTTACCTTTTATTCTGCATTTGGCCTATGTTTGTGGGGGGGAATTATTTTATTGCCGGTTGCAGCCCCTTCTGCCTCTATGACCTGGGAGTCGTTGGAACAAGACGCTGCCAGTGCTGAAGAGGAAGAGGTGGTTTTGGCTTTCTCTCCTCCTCCGCAATGCTCCATGTCAGTGTTACCTTCCAGTGGTTGGCTCATCAAGCGGCTTTCCACTGATGTAGGTCCACTGTAGGGTGGGGAGGTGAGTTGTTTTTGCACCATTGGCAGATTATTGGGTTTTCTTTTGTCTGGCAGCTGCGTGCTTGTCTGCTGCAACCCCTCCTGCTTCTATGGCCTGCCCCTGGCAAATTACCAGTGCTGGAGAAGGGGTGGGGAGTCTCTCTCCTTCCTCCACTGTGACGCACGTCAGTGGAGTATCACAGTGGAGGTAAGAGACCTTTTCCGATGGTCTGTGCTGCTCGTTCTCATGCACACGTACTCCCAACAGGATTGCACCGGGGGGGTATAGTGGTGAGTGCTTTCTGGGTTCCAGGTAATTGGTGTCCTCATTGTATTGTCTCCTGTTTTTTGATGCTGTCAATAGACTAAAATATTAGCAAGTTGTGTTTGCAGCTTGCTCCTGCCGGTGGCTGCAAATGCCTGGTGGCTGTACTTGTTGTTTCCTTCCTTTTCTCTAGCTGTAAAGAAGACAATCTGGTTTGAAGCAAGAAGACGCTGCAGGAACTGGTGTGTGACATTGACTCAAATGGGCCACCTAATGACACCGTTGAAGAAATGATTTTGCAGAGTGCTGCTGCTTTCGTTGATGGTGTTGTGAGGGGTGCATGTAACTGGCACGTCAACGGGAAGTCAAGGATGTTCAACAGCACCTTGAGCACCAGTGGAATAGTGGACGCCAGAATTTGGACCTGGTGAGTTTGGGCCGTAGTTGGAGGGCCTGCACAGCAGCAGCACATGGACGGAGAATGGCACTGAAACGTGGACCAAGTAACACATTAATGGACAGATCATTTCTATGACAAAGTTCTGGACATGATAACACATTCTCAGGCTTATCCTCTGTTTTTGTTGAGGAACCTGCGAGGGGTCATACCGTGTGTTCGTTTTTCTTTGTGAAAATTAGTTACTAAATCTTTTTATTGGTACCAATATGGAAGGGCGACATTTCCTTGTTGCTTACTGGTTTGTCTGCTATGTAGAACGTTACGTGGTTGATTTTCAAATCTTTGTGACTGTTGACCATTTAATTTTTTTTTAAATTTAGAGTACCCAATTATTTTTTTTTCCAATTAAGGGACAATTTAGCGTGGCCAATCCACCTAACCAGCACATCTTTGGGTTGTGGGGGTGAAACCCACACAGACACGAGGAGAATGTGCAAACTCCGCAAGGACCGGGATTTGAACCTGGGTCCTCAGCGCCGTAGGCAGCAATGCTCATCATTGTGCCACGTGCTGCCCCTCTGTTGACCATTCAATAAACAAAATACTTTCAGGTGCATTCCTGTGGGTACACATGAAATGTCCCAGATGAGAGTTATTGCTCAGAATTCCAATCAAACTGTGAAGCTTGGACACTCTGTCTGAACCCTGGAGGAGCCAACACCACAGAGGCAGCAGCCAACAATCAAACACTCGAGTGCTGGGCTGCAGCACTGGGGTTATCTCCACGACCAGAGGGTGGGTGTGTGGACAGGGGAGTGTACTTGTGCTTTGATCCCCCAATGTTCCCCGCAGAGGCCAGAGGTCGTGGTCTAGGGGCCCCATGCAGTGGCCGGGGATGCGTGTTCAAGGCGGGGTCCTTTTTTAAAATTCATTTGTGGGATGTGGGCGTTGCTGGTTAGACCAGCATTTATTGCCCATTTCCTAATTGTCCTTCAGAAGGTGGTGATGAGTTGCCGACTGGAACCACCGAAGTCCTTGAAGTGTAGGTACCCCCACTGTGCTGTTAAGGAGGGAGTTCCTAGATGTTGCCCCTGCGACAGTGACAGAGAGGCGATATATTTCCAAGTCAGGGTGGTGAGTGACTTGGAGGGGAATCTCCAGGTGGTAGGGTTCCCAGGTTTGTGCTGTTCTTGTCCTTCTAGATGGTAGTGGTCATGGGCTGGGAAGTGTTGTCGAAGGAACCTTAGTGAATTACTGCAGTGCATCTTGTATATGGTACACACGGCTGCCGCTGTTCATCGGTGGTGGAGGGTTTGAATGCATGTGGAAGGGGGAGCAATCAAGTGGCCTGCTTTGTCCGGGATGGTGTCGAACTTCTTGAGTGTTGTTGGGGCTTCACTCATCCCGACAAGTGGACAGTATTCCATTACAATCCTGACTTGTGCCTTGTAGATGGTGGACAGGCTTTGGGGGGATCAGGAGGTGAGTTACTTGCCGTAGGATTCCTAGACTTTGATCTGCCCTGGTAGCCACAGTTTTAATATGGTCAGTCCAGTTCAGTTTCTGATCAACAGTAACTCCCAGGATGTTGATCAGTGATTGTAATGCCATTGAACATCAAGGGGCAGTGGTTAAATTCTCCCTTGTAGGAGATGGTCATTGCCTGGCATTTGTGCGGCACAAATGTAATGTGCCACTTGTCAGTCCAAGCTTGGATATTGTCCAGGTCTTGCTGCATATGGACATGGGCTGCTTCATTATCTGAGGAGTCGCCAATGGTGCTGAACATTGTGCAGTCATCCGCAAAAATCCCCACTTCTGACTTTATGATGGAATGAAGGTTATTGATGAAGCTGCTGAAGCTGTTTGGGCCTAGGACACTACCATGAGGAATTCCTGCAGTGATGCAGTGATGGAGTTGGCTTCTGTCTTGGGCATCTGTGCACCCTATCACCCTCCGGGGCCTTGTCCAGCACCCCCCTCCACCACAGCCCCGCCAGCATCCTTGAGACAATTCTTGTGGCACTCGTGCCTTCCACATCCTCAGGCAAACCAACAATAGGAGAGTTCTGCCTTCTGGATCTGTTCTCCTGCTCCTGTACCTTTGCCCTTAGCAACTTGGCAAAGAAGAAAGACCAAGGAACTGATTAAGAAGGGAAAATACAGTACAAAAGTAAGCTTGTCGGGAACATAATGATTGACACTAAGAGTTTCTATAGATATGTGAAGAGAAAGAAATTGATAAAGACAAATGTAGGCACCCTACAGACAGAAACAGTGGAATGCATAATGAAGGACAAAGAAATGGCTGAGCAATTGAATACATACTTTGGTTCTGTCTTCACAAACGAGGACACAAATCAGATACCAGAAATGTTGGAGAATGAAAGGTTTAATGAGAAGGAAGAACTGAGCGAGATCAATATTCGTAGAGAAATGGTGCGCCATTTTGGTCTCCTTTTCTGAGGAAGGATGTTCTTGCCCTCGAGGGAGTGGGGGGGGGGGGATCTCATAGATACTTACAAAATTCAAACAGGACTAGACAGGTAGATGCAAGGAAGATGCTCCCAATGGTGGGTGTATCCAGAACCAGGGGTCACAGTCTGAGGATTCAGGGTAAACCATTTCGGACAGAGATGAGGAGACATTTCTTCACCCAAAGAGTGGAATTCATTACCACAGGAAGTAGTTGATGCTATAACTGAATATATTCAAGAGGAGGCTAGATATAGTACTTGGGGCGAATGGGATCAAAGGCTATGGGAAGAAAGCAGGATTAGGCTATTGAGTTTAATGATCAGCCATGATCGTAATCAATGGCGGAGCAGGCTTCCTCCTGCTCCTATCTTCTATGTATCTATGTATCCCCCAGGAGCCCCACTTCCGCCTCCAGTGCTACCACCTGATCACTGTGGTCGGACATCACATTCTCCATCTCCCAGATCTGCGACCGCTGTGCCTCTAGGCACTTCTCGACTCTTTCCATCAATAGTCTCAAGGGTGCTACCGCTCCCTCGATACAACCGATCTTCCTGCATCTCCTTTCGCTGCGGGCGGAAGTCCGCAATAATAAACGCCATCAATTGCTCCACCTGCGCTTTTCCAACTTGCAACAATCCTTCCACCTCTGCCGCCTTCCCAATTGCTACTGCGTCACAGGTCTCCTTCAGTTTCTTGGCCAGGCCTGTAACTTTCTTCTGCTGGATCTGATAACCAGCAGACATGCCACTCACAGGGGGAACTTCTCCTCCACAACGTCAGCTACACTTTCCTGTTGAAAATCCCTTCCTTTCGGATAAAAAGAGCTCAAATCAACGCCTTTGAGCCGAAGCTGCTCTGTGTGCAACTACTCACTGGCTGCCACTGGAAGTCAGGGGCACTCAGTTCCTGATCTTATTGAAGTCTTGGTTCAAATATGGACAAAAGAGCTGATCTCCAAAGTGAAGTGAGAGCGAATGCCCTTGATATCAAGGCAGCATTTCATTGAATATGGCACTAAGGATCCCTAGCAAAACTGGAGTCAATGGGAATCAGGGGGGAAACTCTCTGCTGTTTGGTGTCACACCTGGCATAAAGAAAGATGATTGAAGTGGTTGGAGGTCAATCATCTTAGCTCCAGGGCAGCAATGAAGGAGATTCTCAAGGGGCATTCAAGGCCCAACCATTTTTAGCTGCTTCATCAATGACCTTCCTTCCATTGTCGATTCCTGGTTAATTTGCTGTCAGTCTAGATTCAATAAAATCTGAGATGGATTTGCAGGTATCATATCATTTAATAATAACTAACTTGCAAGGCTGACTCAATCCATAGGACCTCAGGACACACACACTGTCTTCTGAGAGCCCAGAATAAAGAGAGACAGAATACAAAGAAGCTTCTGCTGATATATTCAAAATCACAGTAAGATTCACATATAAGCTTCCCATTGGTCATTCTATACACCTCCTGACCTGGCCCTATATCCTAATTGGTCACTTTGCATTGTAACCCCAGCATCTTTTTCAAACTTCTGACCACGAGGTTACCATCCCCCGCGAGCCATGAAACTTCTGCTTTCCTTTGTTCTGTCTGTGACCACAGTGCCCTCAGGGTCCTAGTGCCTAATTTTATCACATTCATTTATTCATTTCCTCATCATCATAAGGTCAGATGTCAAGATGTTCGCTGATAACTGCACAATGGTCAGCACCATTCACGACACGTCTGATATTAGAACAGTCCATGGCCAAATGCATCAAAACCTGGACAATATGCAGGTTTGAGCTGATAAGTAACAAGTAACATTCGCGCACACAAGTGCCAGGTAATGAACACCTCCTCAATAGAGGATCTAACCATCGCCCCTTGACAGTCAACGGCATCCTCGGGGGTTACCATTGATCAGAAACTGAACTGGAATAGCGATATACATACTGCGTCTACCAGAGGAAGTCAAAGGCGAGGAACACAGCCGCAAGTTACTCATTTCTCGACTCCCAAAGCCTGTCCACCGTCTACAAGGCACAAGTCAGGAGTGGGTTGGAACACTCACCTCTTGCCTGGATGAGTGCAGCTCCAATAACACTCATGAAGCTCGACACCATTCAGGACAAAGCTGCCCAGTTGGTTGCTCCCCCTTCCACAAACATTTAAACCCTCCACCACCGATGAACAGTGGCAGCAGTGTGTACCATCTACAAGGTGCACTGCAGGAACTCACCCAACGTTCCTTAGGCAGCACCTTACAAACGCATGACCACCACCATCTCGAAGTGCAACGGCAGCAGATATCTAGGAACACCACCACCTGCAAGTTCCCCTCCAAGTCACTCACTATCCTCACTTGTAAATGTATTGCCGTTCCTTCGCTGTCGCTGGGTCAAAATCCTGGAATTCCCTCCTGAACAACACTGTGTATGTACCTATATCTCAGGGGCTGCAGCTGTTCACAAGGCAGTTCACCACCGCTGTCTGAAGGGCAACTAGGGATGAACAATAACTGCTGGCCCAGTCAGCAATGCCCACATCCCAAAATTATTTTTTTTAAACTGCAGCCAAACCATGTACACATTGGCTCGAACTATAATGCTATGTTTGCCCACAACAAGGCATTTTCATGTCAACTAGGTTTGTCTCGATTTCAGGGAATCATAGAATGATTCAAGACAGAAGGAGGCCATTGTATTCATTGTGCTTGTTCTGGCTCTTTGAAAGAGTTATAGTTATTCCTACTCTCTTACTCCTTCCCCTGTCCAAGTCTTTATTAAATTTTCTTTTGAAAACTATTGTTGAATTTGCTTCAGTGCACTTTCTTGCAGATCACCACAACAAATGTGCAAAAAATGTTTCCTTATGTTATCTATGATTCTTTTGCAGTTACTTTTGATCTGTATTTCCTTTTGCCCCTGGAAACAGTTTCTCCAAAATCCTTCAAGATTGTGAACACTTCTGTCAAACCTCTCCTTACTCATCTCTGCTCAACCTTAGCTTTTCCATTCTCTCCATGAAACCAGTCTTTAATTCCTGTTTAATCTTCTCTGGTCCTTCTCTGAGGCCTTGACATGCTTCCTAAAGGGAGGTGTCTGGAATTGGCCAAAACACTCTAGCTGTGGCCTAGTCGGTGTTTTATAAAGATTAATTGTAGCTTTCTTATTTTTAAATGCTATATTTAATTTTAAAGCTAAGGATCGTGAATTTCTTTTTAACAGCCTTCTGAACTTTCCCTTTCATCATCAAAGATTTGCGTACATAAACCCCTATTTCCCCATCCCCCAGTTCTCTTTATCCCTGCATTTCCTTTAAAATAATAATAATCTTTATTGTCACAAGTAGGCCAACAGTAACACAGCAATGAAGTTACTGTGAAAATTCCCCAGTCACCACACTCCGGCACCTGTTCAGGTACACTGAGGGAGAATTCAGAATGTCCAAATTACCTAACAACACGTCATTCGGGACTTGTGGGAGGAAACTGGAGCACCAGGAGGAAACGGGGAGAATGTGCAAACAGTGATTATACTGTTTAGACGCATTGGATTCAAAATGATAATTTGGGAGTTCTTTCACTTTCCCCAAACAATCACTAGGCTGCCACACCTGCATACATGTCACAATTTACATTTATATTCCTTGACTTACTGATTGGATTCATTTTGGAGCAATGTTCCAACCTAGTTATTTATCTCATTGCAATTTGTGCGACTTTGCTGTGGAAATACTTGTTGCTGTGTTCTCCTATTGTTACGATCTCCATAGAGACGAATAAATTTTAAAAAGATGTTTGAATTTCCAGTGACTGACTGAAAAGATCACACAAGTTTTAAGACTGTAATAACAAACTAAAGTAAAGATTGTCTAAACACTATTCAGCAGGCAACCTATACTCTAAACTACAGAAAAGATCCTCCATTTAACTTTTAAAATGACTGAAATTCTCCCTTCCAGCTTATACTTTACTCTGTCCCTTAAGTGGATGCTTCAATTTGCAGGAATCAGCCCAAAGTTATTCTTAGCTCGAATAGCTTGTTTCTTTTTTCCTTTTCCAGACGGAAAACTTCTGACCTTCAAACTGACTTTCATAGAGGGTTATCCTGGAGATTTCTCCATTTGGCCAAAACTAGGCGAATCTTCTGTTCTCATTATAATCCGTGCGAACGTGGTTTCTTCAATCTGAGTGCAAGCTCATACCTGCATTCTCTGTGGTGAACAATAAAGAATGACTGCTTCTCCCGCTCAGGTCCTTGCAGACTGACCTGTCTCTGTCAAATTCAGTACTATTTTACAAAACCATGTAAGCCGATACTACAATGGCTCTTCTCGCAACGCCCATCTCCATGGCAATGTGACTCATGTGGATCTTATATCCAGGTAGAAAGGTTAATTAGCTCTAGATCAGTGTTTTTCAAAGGTTTTTCTTCGGGAGCCACTTTTACCAACCAGCCGACCTTCTGGACCCATACTGACTGACCTTCTGACCTATGCTGGCTGACTTCGCAATTTCTGCTTCCCTTTAATGCGATAGGTGAGCCTGTTTGGTCCTCACAATCTCACTCCAACAGGTTCACAGGAGAAAAGGGCAATGCGCATATCAGGGGCAGAGTTCAGCCGGTTCTTTTGTACTGTCTTCACCTTTGTGAGGACTGAAATTCTAACCTCACATACAGATCTTTATGAAGGGCAATAACAACAAAATACCTGTTTTACTCAGCATTGGACACTTCTCAGAGACGCTACTCCGGAATGCTGACAGCCTCATGGACTTCTGGCGTGTTTTTAATGTGCTGTCACAGGTGAAGGGCAGAGGTTAAGTTTCTTCATTTGGAGTCAGTTGTTAGTTAATAATTGACTCTTGGGTCTCAAACTCAAAAGGATTTTTCACCCACCTCTTCTCTTTCAAATTCTGAAACCTCTCCTCTGGAAAGTAGCGACAAAAACAGTTGATCAGCGCAATCAGATGAGTCTGAATAAGGCTTGCCAGTCTATTGACAGTTCCCTTCATAACATTATTTTCTTCACTGCGTCATAGCAGTGTGGGGTTCATGTGACAGTTTTGGTTTTGTACTCGCACTTGCCAAACTTTCAATGACTTTTGGAAAGCATCTATTTCTTCACAGTCCTTCCCTTGCAATTTGAGGCTCAGTTCATTTAGAATTGAAAAGACGTCTGCAAGTTAAGATATAATTAGCATCCAACTCTCATTTGCCAGTACACCCCTGCAACTAACACACATGGTCTTTTGCATCCTGATTTTCATTGACACAATTAACAAAGACATATTTCCAGAAATCATCTTTATACTGCTTTGTTCCCGATCTCAGTTCCTTCTTAATGGGAAGTTTACCATAGACTCTGGAGCTCTGTCTCCAGCTCACACCAGTACTGCTTTGCCATCCCATGGACTCTCCTGTGCAGCACCCTCCAGCAGATTCAGTTGAGAGATCCTGGCCTGTTTGTGACTCTGGCCCTCATTTTCTTATTAGAAAATGACTCATGTTCAGCTTTTCACAGTCCTTTTTGCCTGCTTGCTGGCAGCTATAGAATGGAGGAATCTCTCCTCCATGATTTTGCGCCCAAAGCACGGATGTATAGGGTGCTTGACATCAGAGTATGTGCCGGGCTTGTGACCTTCTCTCTGCCACTGCTTCTGGCGCAAGGGCTTCATCATTTTTAAAAAGAAATTTGGCCCTGGACAGTGTGCTGACGTTAGGAGGAGGAGGAGGCGGAATTGGGATATAGCACTGACATCAGGAAGAGGCGGTCTGCCGCGTGGGCTCCAGGCCTTTGCACTGCCGGATCCACCTGAGGGGGCACACATGCATAGGATGGCTGGCATTCTTGAAAGTCGGAATTTTTAAAAGCCGTTTCCGGCTGTTGCCTGCTTTTCCCACAATTGGGAACACCCCCACTGAGCACTCCACAACCCTCCCTGCTTGCGGCCTGCTGCTCGAGATCCCCAACTCCATTCTTTCTTGGAATTAAATAGAAAGCTTTAAGTATAACCATTTATAAAACCTGACATTCAGAACACTTTCCCTGTGAGACTTGGAAACTAACAATCTACCCACAATCATCACAGATACCCTTGCCAGGTGTCCTCAGGTGTGAGCATCTTGCATCTTCTCAGTAAATCAACCTGGCTCCCCTTAAGCATTTAACAACAAAGCCACCCAAGCTTGCTGTTGGGCAGAATTCAGAACAGGTCACACAAACCCCTTTCATCCCTCCATTTTACCCTCAATTAAAGAGACAATCCCAAAACATTAACTTCTTAGATTGTAACAGGCACTTCAAGAACACTTAATTATCTGCGAAGTGCTTTGGAACACTCTGAGATTTGTGAAGGCATAATATAAATGCAAGTCCATTTCTTTCTATAAAATCAGGTTGCAATTAACAAGTTTGTTTAAACTTTGCTGAAACCTTCCTTGAAATGTTGCCCCCTTTACACTTGGGATCATTCTCATTAATCTTTCTGCACCCGAGCTAATACATGTATGCCCTGTTTGCACTGTGGGGCTTAACTTTATCGTCACAACGGGGGTACAGATAAATGGTAGGAAAGCCAGGGACAACCACGCCTTCACTATTTGTGCGATTTACAGCTGTATTTTTCAATGATCAAGCAACTCATAAGTTGGCATTGGGGTTGCCGTCACGTTAAAGGGGCTGCTGGCCAATCAGAGTAATATTTTCAGCAGCGCCACATGTAGTAGTGGCCACTGCTGGGATTATACCTGGATGAGGCGAACACCATGGATGCAGGGTCTGGGGACACAGGATGCTGAGGGGATGATTGGTGACGGCAAGGAGGGGGGTTACAGTAGGTGGGGGAAGATACCTTTGATTGGCCACTGTTGTGGTTCAATTGGTCTCTGGACAGAATAGGCATCCACTACCTTCACACTGCTAGAAAAAAGATATGGCCATTGTCTCCAAGCCTGCTCAAATCCAACCAGTAGTGACCATAACTGTGTAAAGCACCCTGTGCAGTGCATTAAATAGCTTCAGTTTAAATTACATAACTCTTCTGATGCACTCAACACAAATTTAGCATCAGTGCCAATAAACTTATGGAATGTAAATGTTGAGTCAATACTGCAACTGACTACAAAAGGCAGGAGGCTGAGACCATGTCCTCCAGGCAGACTCATTTCCCTTTCCTCTTGCATCAAGTCAGGCACTGAATCTGGATTTCCATTATAATAATATTTGTGGTGCGAAGTAAAAACCCCTCACATCAACATTGCAGTTATCTTGACCCAGATTCTACGAGTGCACCTACAGCGTAACAATCTTTGAACAGAAGAAATTATGTAATAAGATACTTATAATAATTCTGGCAGTACATATTTTCCTGGGACTTTTGCACAAAACTGTCATTAACTTTGCCAAAAGGTTGGAAGGTAACTGTCAAAACTTTGCCCTTATTAAAATAAATGGTGATCTTGTATTCAAGCCAGTTTTCACAATGCTGCCACTGGATGCCTAGTAACTGTAAATTATTGAATGCATTCTGATTGCATTAAATGACATTGTATTTTTATACTGGCTAATACAAGGAATTATATTTATTGTACTGCACAGAACATAGATATCAATAACTATCCAGCATTTAAACATTATATACTCTAGTCAGTACTGCGTATACAGTTGAAAATTATGTACTACTATATAAAATATTATAACAAACTGGTTTACACTGTAAGCATTAATCATATCTACACAGCATTATATTTATTATACAGTACAAAACTGGTTGTATCTATCCAGACTTATACAACTTGTCTATAGACTATGACCTAAATATGTCAATAAAACACTGTATGAAACAGTATAAATGTATTTATATGCACAATATGCACATATACACTCCAGTATATACAACACCTCATTAAACATTACAGAGTGCTACACTTGCATTGATTAGTTTTGATACAACAGTGCACAGTAATGTGGTATTGCATAACATACAATGGTTGTGTTTGATGTTCAGATATTTGGTGCATGTTTGGCTGTGGAGTCAATGATGCACAGTTACCATCTGTGGGATTATGACCGAACACCTCTAAATCCCCCTAAAAGTAACTCATTTTATTTAAGTTTAATGAGTTGATAAATTTCATAAAATGACACAGTGCTGAGTAGGCAAAGGTAACCAAAAACAAAAGTAACTTAAAAATGATTGCAGTCCCGCAGCTTGCATACCTCTGTCGAATTCCATTAGAATTGCCCAATTTAGCCTTCATTACACAGTTGTCCGTTTTGTACATAGCTTAGGTCATATGCAACCACTGATCCTGCTCTTCACCTTCAATAAATACGTTCATGAGAATCTGAGGCAACAACCTGTATAAGTTGGATATGTTTGAAACTGCAATTTTAAGTTTCAAAGAAAAAGAAAGGTATCTGAGGCTTCATTCGTAAGCTGCTGAAATGTATGATGTAAAAATAGCTTTGCACAAAGAAAAACTAAACAGAACAATGAGGAACTCAAGGATAAGGGCTGTAGTGTTACGCAAGCCATTAGATATTCCCCATCCTTTTCATTTCATTGCCATGTTAATAATAGTAAATTAGTTTTCAGATGTTTAAATTCATCAAAAGGTTCCAGAGTAGCACTTAATTCAATGGCATTCAGCTGTGTTGCTTCTGATTCTGGTCTATGCTCACGGTGGAGTAATTTAATTAAAAAACTACCAGAATACGGAAAGCCCAATGAATCTGGTGGTGAAATTTACAACGTCACTGATTCAATGCCAGTCAGGGGAAACGCTTCAGGAACTCTAATCCTGGTCAATATTAACAATCCTTCCATCTTTGAAAGATGATGGTCACACAGCAAACAAATCCATTTCAGATGGGGTATCTTTTTTTTTTAATGTTTTTTATTGAGTTTTCATATTTTATATCCAACAAATTACAAATTATTAGAAAAAAAACCACAAAAATTAATATGTATATTTACAGGTAAGCATCTTCATAATAACAACTGTGGCCGTCCCCTTTAGCCGGCATACATATTTTACATTCCCCAATATGGCCGAGGCACATGTTTATAGGCATTTATTTACAGTTTGGTTTTGGGCCTTAGCTAGCCATCAAACCCCCATAACGAACCCGTAGCCCCCCCCCCCCCCCCCCCCCCGGCTACCTTCCCCCGATTCCCGTCCATTTTCCCCTGATTCTTGGCCACCCGACTATTCTTCCTCTTGTACATTGGCCACAAACAGGTCCCGGAACAATTGCATGAATGGCTCCTACGTTCTGTGGAAGCCATCGTCTGACCCTCGCCTGGCGAATTTGATTTTCTCCATTTGGAGAGATTTCGAGAGGTCGGCCAGCCAGTCTGCAGCTCTGGGCGGTGCTGCTGACCGCCAGCCAAACAGGATTCTACGGCGGGCGATCGGGGAGGCAAAGGCAAGGGCGTCCGCCCTCCTCCCCAGGAATAGATCTGGCTGGTCTGAAACCCCGAAGACCGCCACTATCGGGCATGGCTCCACCCTCACCCCCACCACTTTGGACATAGCCTCGAAGAAGGCTGTCCAGTACTCCACAAGTCTGGGGCAAGACCAGAACATGTGGGCGTGGTTGGCCGGGCCTCTTTGGCACCGTTCACATATGTCCTCCACCTCCGGGAAGAACCTACTCATACGGTTTCTTGTTAAGTGGGCTCTATGTACCACTTTTAGTTGCGTCAGGCTGAGCCTTGCGCACGTGGAGGTGGAGTTGACCCTTTGCAGTGCTTCGCTCCAGAGTCCCCACCCTATCCCAATCCCCAGGTCGTCCTCCCATTTCATTCTTGTTGCGTCCAGCACGGTGTCGTCCCTTTCTACCAGTCGGTCATACATGTCGCTACAGTTCCCTTTCTCTAGGATACTTGCGTCCAGTAGGTCTTCCAGTAGTGTCTGTCATGGCGGTTGTGGGTACGTCCTTGTCTCCTTTCATAGGAAGTTTTTGAGCTGCAGGTACCGTAGCTCGTTCCCCCCGGCTAGCCGAAATTTCTCTGTCAGTTCGTCCAGTGTTGCGATCCTGTGTATAGGTCCCTGACTGTCAGTGTTCCCCCCACCCCCCCCCCCACCCCCGTCCTGCCTCCACCTTTTGAAGGTGGCGTCAGTCAGTGCTGGTGTGAACCTATGGTTGTTGCAGATGGAAGCCTTGTCCGACATTTTGGTCAGGCCAAATTGCTGCCACAGTTGGTTCCAGGATTGGAGGGTGGCTGTCACCACTGGGCTGCTGGAGTGTTTTTTGGGTGGGGATGGGAGTGCTGCCGTGGCGAGGGCCCGGAGGGAGGTCACCATGCAGGAGGACTCCTCCACACGCACCCACTCGGCTTCTGGCTCCTGGATCCATCCCCTTACTCGCTTGGCTGTTGCCGCCCAGTGGTAGAATTGTAGATTCGGGAGGGCTAGCCCCCCCCCGGATTTTGTTTTTTGTAGGACCTTCTTTGGGATCCTAGCATTTTTTCCCCCCCCCCCCCCCCCATACAAACGCCATGATAGGTTTGTCCAGCACTTTGAAAAAGGCCTTGGGGATGTAGATCGGAATGGATCTAAACAGGAAGAGGAACCTGGGAAGTACGTTCATTTTGATCGTCTGGACTCTCCCCACGAGGGAGAGTGGGAGTGTGTTCCATCTTTGCAGGTCCTTTTTTACTTCCTCCGTCAGGCTGGTGAGGTTCATTTGTGGATCCCTTTCCAGTCATGGGCTATTTGGATCCCCAGGTAGCGGAATTAGATGGGGTATCTTACGGCGTACCTTTACTGATGACTGTTGAAGCCAACCTTTGAGAGACAGATTCTGCTACAAGTGCTGCACATGAAGCTACCAAGTGTAGCTCTGGCTTGTTGCTTATGGCATTAGCAGTTGCCAAGCCACTGTAGCCACTAGTCTTTGCGGTGCACATATCAGCCCATAGGGGGTGTCGCCATTTTCCTCTGTTGTCAGCTAGTGACTCCCATTTGCAATAATCAATGTCTGGAGCCTTAATTTCATGCTTGCATATATCCTCAAAACAGAGCTTTCGGCATCCAACTTGTCATCTAGCTCTGGCTTCCTCACTATCCAGAAAGTCCTTACGTACATGACCACCTTTCTACTCTGTGATTTGCCTGAGCCAACATAGCCACTTCGGTTTGATGAGTGTGAACAAGATATTTAAAAAGGTGTACAAGATGATAAAAGGTATGGGTAAAGTAGACGTGAAGCAGATGCTTCCTCATGTGGGGCATTCTAGAACAAAAAAGTCGGAGTCTGAGAATAAGAGGTAGCAAATGTAAAACAGGGATGCGGAGAAAGGGTTGTAAATTTGTGGAATTCGCTGCACCAGAATGCGGTGGATGCTCGGTCAGCGAGTAAATTTAAGGAAGAGTTAGATAGATTTTTAACTGGTAATGGGTTAACATGGGTTAAACTCAACATTTGAGTTTAGCAGTTTTAGATTGTGACCTTTCTCCTCCATCTGCAATTCCTTTTGAAAAATATCCCATAAATGTATTGCCACACTCCCCTTCTCCACCTTCTTAAAGTTGCTACTTTTTGTTGCAATCTCTCACAGCTAATATCTAATATCCACCACATTCTCCCTCTCTTCAGTTCTAAGAAAGAGCCAAAAGACTCTCATTACAGATGCTGCCAGACCTGCTGCCTTCTTCCAGCATCCAATGTTTTTGTGTTGGAAATATTACATTTGGTTCCCTCATCCAAATCATTGATATATATTGTGAATAGCCGAGGTGCAGGCACTGTTTCCTGCGGTATCACAACAGTCACCGCCTGCCACTCTGAAAGAGACCTATGGTGGGATTCTCCATCGGCCAACGTCGGAATCGTGAAACGCGATTGAGTGAAGAATCCGTTTTGATGTTGAAATCGTGGTGGTCGGCGGGTTCACGCCAAATCGCAATTCTCCTGTGCCTCGCCAGCGGAGTCACTGCATTCCACTCTGCACGTACAGTAAAAGCTGTTGGCATATCATTAGTAGGCCTGATGGCCTCAGTGATCCTCCGCCACCACCGGGGGGGGGGGGGGGGGGGGGGGGGAATCCTGACGGCGAGGTTCACTTGTGCTTTCAATAATCGTGAAACAGGCGCTGTGGCTTATAAGGGGGAGAGAGGGGATACAGAAATTGTCCAACATTGCCATAATGTGCTGACTGTTGTGCTGTTGGCCACGGGGCTTCGTTCACGGCCAGTGGCCAGGAGTTGGGCTGTGGGGTTGGGATAGTTGGACATGGAATACCATTGCCGCAGCCTGCCAGATAGCCATGTGGCTGCGCTCACTGCTGATTTGCTCCTGTGAACGTAGCACCATGGGTCGTATGGATGCACCCTGCAGGCCATCCCCCAGGTACCGTCTGGCCCCAGCCGACGCGTCAATGGGATGGGCATGCTCCAGTGCAGTCTTGTTGGCCTGGGTGTGTGTGGGGAGTGGAGTGCTAATTTACAGTTGCAACATGTCAGCCTCTCAAGTGCCAATCCCGACAAGCCGTTTTCCATTGGAATCAATCGTGTTCCATGTGGTACCAGTGCTAGCCCCTCAATAGTCGGTGAATTGGTCCAGATGCGGCACCAGTTTTGCTGTGGAAGAACTCCACTAATCCTGTCCTGGCTTCAACACTTAGTCACAGGAACGGAGAATTCAAATGTTAGTTATTCCTACTCTCAGTTTCCTGTCTGCTAATCCATTCTCACTGCATGCCAATATATTACCCCCAATCCCATGTGCTGTACTTTTGCACACCAGCCTCTTATGTGGGACTTTGTTAAAAATTCCTGAAAATCCAAATACACCACATCCACTGGTTCTCCCTTGTCTACTCTGCTAATTGCATCCTCAGAGATTTCCAGTAGATTTGTCAAACACAATTTCCCTATCATAAATTATGTTGACTTTGTCTAATCCTGTTGATTCTTTTTCTCGGTGTCCTGTTATCACATCCTTTAAAAGAGACTCTAGCATTTTCCTTACTACTGATACTTGTCTAGTCAGTTTGTAAATCTCTGATCTCTCCCTCCTTTTTTAAAACAGTGAGGTTACGTTAATAAGGACGCAGGGAGTCCACACTGAGTAAAATAAAGAAGTAAAGTTTTATTTACAACACAACATATACACAGTCCAGTGGATCCCGACTGGGTTCCTCCTTACTGACCAACCTTATATAGTGGGGTTAATAGAGATCCTTCATCGCTAATAGGGGAGCTCAAACTTCGCAAGTACCACGGGGAAGATAATCATTCCCACCCATGCAACTATTACAACTACATTTGCCACCCTCCAATCTGCCGGGACTGTTCTAGAAATTTTTTTTAGCAGAATTTTGAAGATGAGAATGCTCCCACTATTTCCATAGCAAGGGATTAGGAGAGCTAAGAGAGGGCATGAAAAATCTTTGGCAGGTAGGATCAAGGAAAACCCCAAGGCCTTTTACACATATTTGAGAAATATGAGAATGACTAGAGCGAGGGTAGGTCCGATCAAGGACAGTAGCGGGAGATTGTGTATTGAGTCTGAAGAGATAGGAGAGGTCTTGAACAAGTATTTTTCTTCAGTATTTACAAATGAGAGGGGCCATATTGTTGGAGAGGACAGTGTGAAACAGACTGATAAGCTCGAGGAGATACTTGTCATGAAGGAAGATGTGTTGCGCGTTTTGAAAAACTTGAGGATAGACAAGTCCCCTGGGCCTGACGGGATATATCCAAGGATTCTTTGGGAAGCAAGAAATGAAATTGCAGAGCCGTTGGCAATGATCTTTTCGCCCTCGCTGTCAACAGGGGTGGTACCAGAGGATTGGAAAGTGGCGAATGTCGTGCCCCTGTTCAAAAAAGGGAATAGGGATAACCCTGGGAATTACAGGCCAGTTAGTCTTACTTCGGTGGTAGGCAAAGTAATGGAAAGGGTACTGAGGGATAGGATTTCTGAGCATCTGGAAAGACACTGCTTGATTAGGGATAGTCAGCACGGATTTGTGAGGGGTAGGTCTTGCCTTACAAGTCTTATTGACTTCTTTGAGGAGGTGGCCAAGCATGTGGATGAAGGTAAAGCAGTGGATGTAGTGTACATGGATTTTAGTAAGGCATTTGATAAGGTTCCCCATTGTAGGCTTGTGCAGAAAGTAAGGAGGCATGGGATAGTGGGAAATCTGGCCAGTTGGATAACAAACTGGCTAACCAATAGAAGACAGAGAGTGGTGGTGGATGGCAAATATTCAGCCTGGAGCCCAGTTATCAGTGGCGTACCGCAGGGATCAGTTCTGGGTCCTCTGCTGTTTGTGATTTTCATTAACGACTTGGATGAGGGAGTTGAAGGGTGGGTCAGTAAATTTGCAGATGATACGAAGATTGGTGGAGTTGTGGATAGTGAGGAGGGCTGTTGTCGGCTTCAAAGAGACATAGATAGATGCAGAGCTGGGCTGAGAAGTGGCAGATGGAGTTTAACCCTGACAAGTGTGAGGTTGTCCATTTTGGAAGGACAAATATGAATGCGGAATACAGGGTTAACGGTGGGGTTCTTGGCAATGTGAAGGAGCAGAGAGATCTTGGGGTCTATGTTCATAGATCTTTGAAAGTTGCCACTCAAGTGGATAGAGCTGTGAAGAAGGCCTATGGTGTGCTAGCGTTCATTAGCAGAGGGATTGAATTTAAGAGCCGTGAGGTGATGATGCAGCTGTACAAAACCTTGGTCAGGCCACATTTGGAGTACTGTGTGCAGTTCTGGTCGCCTCATTTTAGGAAGGATGTGGAAGCTTTGGAAAAGGTGCAAAGGAGATTTACCAGGATGTTGCCTGGAATGGAGAGTAGGTCATACGAGGAAAGGTTGAGGGTGCTAGGCCTTTTCTCATTAGAACGGAGAAGGATGAGGGGCAACTTCATAGAGGTTTATAAGATGATCAGGGGAATAGATAGAGTAGACAGTCAGAGACTTTTTCCCCGGGTGGAACACACCATTACAAGGGGACATAAATTTAAGATAAATGGTGGAAGATATAGAGGGGATGTCAGAGGTAGGTTCTTTACCCAGAGAGTAGTGGGGGCATGGAATGCACTGCCTGTGGAAGTAGTTGAGTCGGAAACGTTAGGGACCTTCAAGCGGCTATTGGATAGGTACATGGATTAGGGTAGAATAATGGAGTGTAGATTAACTTCTTCTTAAGGGCAGCACGGTAGCATTGTGGATAGCACAATCGCTTCACAGCTCCAGGGTCCCAAGTTCGATTTTGACTTGGGTCACTGTCTGTGTGGAGTCTGCACATCCTCCCCGTGTGTGCGTGGGTTTCCTCCAGGTACTCCGGTTTCCTCCCACAGTCCAAAGATGTGCAGGTTGGGTGGATTGGCCATGAAAAATTACCCTTAGTGTCCAAAATTCTATGATTAACCTAGGACAAAAGTTCGGCACAACATCGTGGGCCGAAGGGCCTGTTCTGTGCTGTATTTCTCTATCTATCTCTATCTAACTCTTTTAGTACCTTGGGATGTATATTATCAGGCCCTGAAGATTTGTCGGCTTCCAGTCCCATTAATTTTTCCAGCACTATTTTTTTTAACCAATATTAATTTTGTTAAATTTATCCTTTGCACTCGACCTTTCGTTCCCTAACATTCCTGGGAAGTTATTTGCGACTTAATTACAGAATTAAATTAGTTGTATAATTACTCTGCCATTTCATTGTTCTCCATTATATATTCTCCTGTTTTAGTCTGGAAGGAACCTGCATTTGTCTTCATTAATCTTTATAGTTTTACATAGTTATAGAAGCTTTTACAGTCCGCTTTTGTGTTCCTTGCCAGTTTATTCTCAACTCATTTTATCCCCCCTCTTGAATAATCTTTGTCCATCTATGTTGAATTCTAAACTGCTCCCAATCCTCGGGCTTGCTACTTTCTCCAGCAACTTTACAAGACTCCTCTTTGGATCTAATACTATCCTTAATTTCTTTGGGCTGCTTTTCCTGTTGCACTTTTGCTCCAGAAAGGATGTATAATTGTTGCAATGCATGCATTTGTTCCTGAAACATTAGTCACTGCCTACCCACCATCATGCCCAATCTATCGTAGCCAACTGACCTATCATACCTTTGTAGTTTACTTTGTTTCGATTTTGGACCCTAGTTTTTGGATTGGATTGGATTACTTCACTTTTCATCCTGTCATATCATATTCTGGTCACTTTTTCCTAAATGACCAACACAAGATTATTATTTAACCTTTCTCATTGCACAATATCTCGGATAGCCAGTTCCTTGGTTAGTTCCTCGATGTACTGGTCGAAAAAACAATCTTGTACATACTCCAGGAATTCATCCCCCACAATATCATTGCTAATTTGGTTTAGCACTGTCTGTATGTAGATGAAAGCCACCTGTGATTCCTGTAGTACCCTTGTTACATGCATCTCAAATTTCTGATTTACTGTCATCCCCTCCCTTACCACTATTGTTAGGAGGCCTACAGACAACTCGATGTTGCTTCTTAGCTCAATCCAGACTTATTCTATATCTTGATTGTGAATGTACCATTATACTTACAGCCCCAGTTATATATGGTATCACCCCTTTTGCTTTTTCAATTGCATTTAAAAACTCACTGAAATTGAAAGTAAGAACTCATTGTTATTCCAACATTCCCCGTATAACTGCCCTGCCCTGCCCTTCACAAAGCCTGTTTGATCTTCTTCAACCACCCTGGGACACAATTATCCATCCTCCCCGCCAACAACTTAGCCAATACTTTCACAAATCGAAACAAAGTAAACTACAAAGGTATAATAGGTCAGTTGGCTACGATAGATTGGGCATGATGATGGGTAGGCAGTGACTAATGTTCAATAGTGATATGGGCCTTTACGACCCACATTCCACCGGGTCCTTCCCTTTTTTCGGGATTTGTGTGATTACTGCCTGTGTCATCGTCTCCGGTAACTCCCCCTTCTCTAGTGCTTTGTTAAATGCCCCCAATAGATGTGGTGCCAGGTCTGTCGCAAATTCCTTATAAAATTCCGCTGGGTACCCATGCAGCCCAGGGGGCTTCCCCAATGTCATACCCCTGATACTATCCAGTACTTCCCTCAGCCCCAGGGGCTCCTCCTCTGCCTGCCTCTTTGCTTCCTCCACCTGGGGAAATTTCAGCTCATTCAGAAAATGCCCCATGCATCAAAGACATTCATGGAGGGTCTTGGGAAGCAGGAGAATTGCCTATCGGAAGGTGAACTTTCCTTTGCAGTTCCCACATAGGTCCGCACATCAGGACTTAACATAGAACATTACAGCGCAGTACAGGCCCTTCGGCCCTCGATGTTGCAATGACCTGTGAAACCACTCAAAAGCCCATCTACACTATTCCCTTATCATCCATATGTTTATCCAATGACCATTTAAATGCTCTTAATGTTGGTGAGTCCACTACTGTTGCAGGCAGGTAATTCCATGCCCTTACTACTCTGAGTAAAGAACGTACCTCTGACATCTGTCCTATATCTATCTCCCCCTCAATTTAAAGCTATGCCCCCTCATGCTAGCCATCACCATCCGAGGAAAAAGGCTCTCACTGTCCACCCTATCTAATCCTCTGATCATCTTGTATGCCTCACTTAAGTCACCTCTTAGCCTTCTTCTCTCTAACAAAAACAGCCTTACGTCCCTCAGCCTTTCCTCATAAGATCTTCCCTCCATACCAGGCAACATCCTGGTAAATCTCCTCTGCACCCTTTCCAATGCTTCCACATCCTTCCTATAATGCGGCAACCAGAACTGCACGCAATACTGCAAATGCGGCCGCACCAGAGTTTTGTACAGCTGCAACATGACCTCATGGCTCCGAAACTCAATCCCTCTGCCAATTAAAGCTAACACACCATACGCCTTCTTAACAACCCTATCAACCTGGGTGGCAGCTTTCAGGGATCTATGTCCATGGACACCGAGATCTCTCTGCTCATCCACACGACCAAGAATCTTACCATTAGCCCAGTACTCTGTCTTCCTGTTACTCCTTCCAAAATGAATCACCTCACACTTTTCTGCATTAAACTCCATTTGCTACCTCTCAGCCCAGCTCTGCAGCTTATCTATGTACCTCTGTAATCTGGAACATCCTTCCGCACTGTCCACAACTCCACCGACTTTAGTGTCATCTGCAAATTTACTCATCCATCCTTCTAAACCCTCCTCCAGGTCGTTTATAAAAATGACAAACAACAGTGGTCCCAAAACAGATCCTTGTGGTACACCACTAGTAACTGAACTCCAGGCTGAACATTTCCCATCAACCACCCCCCTCTGTCTTCTTACAGTGAGCCAATTTCTGATCTAAACTGCTAAATCACCCTGAATCCCATGCCTCCATATTTTCTGCAATAGCCTACTGTGGGGAACCTTATCAAATGCTTTACTGAAATCCATATACACCACATCAACTGCTTTACCCTTGTCCAACTGTTTGGTCACCTTCTCAAAGAACTGAATAAGGTTTGTGAGGCACGACTTACCCTTCACAAAACCGTGTGGACTATCCCTAATCAAATTATTCCTTTCTAGATTATTATACATCCTATCTCTTATAAACCTTTCCAAGACTTTGCCCACAACATAAGTGAGGCTCACTGGTCTATAGTTACCGGGGTTGTCTCTACTCCCCTTCTTGAACAAGGGGACAACATTTGCTATCCTCCAGTCTTCTGGCACTATTCCTGTAGACAATGACGACATAAAGATCAAAACCAAAGGCTCAGCAATCTCTTCCCTAGCTTCCCAGAGAATCCTAGGATAAATCCCATCCGGCCCAGGGGACTTATCTATTTTAACACTTTCCAGAATTGCTAACACCTCCTCCTTATGAACCTCAAGCCCTACTAGTCTAGTAGCCTGTATCTCAGTATTCTCCTCGACAACATTGTCTTTTTCCTGTGTGAATACTGAAGAAAAATATTCATTTAGCACCTCTCCTATCTCCTCGGACTCCACGCACAAGTTCCCACTACTGTCCTTGACTGGTCCTACTCTTACCCGAGTCATTCTTTTATTCCTGACATATCTATAGAAAACTTTAGGGTTATCCTTGATCCTATCTGCCAAAGACTTCTCATGTCCCCTCCTGGCTCTTCTTAGCTTTCTCTTTAGGTCCTTCCCAGCTCACTTGTAACTCTCGAGCACCCTAACTGAACCTTCACGTCTCACCTTTACATAAGCCTCCTTCTTCCTCTTGACAAGTGATTCAATGTCTTTAGTAAACCACGGTTCCCTCGCTCGACCCTGCCTGACAGGTACATATCAAGTTCACGCAGTAGCTGTTCCTTGAACGAGCTCCACATTTCAATTGTGCCCATCCCCTGCAGTTTCCTTCCCCATCCTATGCATCCTAAGTCTTGCCTCATTGCATCATAATTGCCTTTCCCCCAGCTATAACTCTTGCCCTGTGATATATACCTATCCCTTTCCATCACTAAAATAAACGTAACTGAATTATGGTCACTATCACCAACGTGCTCACCTACCTCCAAATCTAGTACCTGTCCTGGTTCATCAATTCTACAATGTCCCGATGGACATCTTCAGTCATACATCTGTCTGTGAGCATCTCGAGAGCCGAAGATTTGGCCCATTGTAAAATGTCACATTTCTTGCACTGCCAAATAGGATACAGCAATTTAAAAGGAAGAGTATGGTACGGTAGCACAGTGGTTAACTGTGGTGATATGATCTGCATACTCGTCTGCCATTGGGCCAGAACGTCGGCTTACCATTGGCCCTGGTCGGTCATGTATCTCTGACCGATTGGCCGAGAGGCTGAGTTAACCACGCCTCTATTAACGAGGTATAAATGCTCAGACGCCTGACGATCGCCCCTTTCCACTGTAGACGATCACAGAGCTGTGTTCTAGTCAATTAAAGCCAGAATTTGGTAAATCACTCGCCTCGCGTACAATCGATGGTACATCAAGTTAATTGACTACGACTTTGAAGATGGAGTTCCGCATCAAGCCCGAATGCCTCCGCATCAGCCCGCAAACTCCGAACTCTGCATAAATTTTCCAACTCTGGCTGACTTGCCTCGAAGGGTTCCTAGCATCTACAACCACCCCCCCCCCCCCCCCCCCCCCCCCCCAACTGGGGCACAGAAGCTGCACTTCCTCCACTCCAGCGTGGGTATTGACGCTTACGCAATAATCAAAGAGGAAACGGATTATGATGACGCTATACAAAAGCTAAAAGGACAATTCATCAAACCGATCAACAGGGTATTCGCTCGACATCTGCTGGCCTCCAGAAAGCAGGTCCCCGGTGAGTCTCTAGACCAATACGCCCGGGCCCTCTATGCCCTGGGGAGAGGTTGCGCCTGTGTAGCGGTGTCCGCTACAGAGCACATGGAGCTACTCATCAGAGACGCTTGCGTGGCTGGGATGCTGTCTCCCGTGATCCGCCAGCGGATGCTGGAAGGAGACGAACTCAGTTTAACTGAGACGCTGACTCTCTCCGCCTCCCTGGAGGTCGCAGATCTATGCGCTCGCACCTATGACCCTGGCCAGGCCGCCTCCTGGCACGCTTCCCACCCGCCGCTCCCGGCGTCCCTCAGGCTTGTGCCGCGGGGCACCCCGATAAATCCGCGGGGCCCCGCTGCTACTTTTGCGGGTACGCTAAGCACCCTCGCTCGCGCTGCCCAGCCCTCTCCGCCCTCTGTAAGAGCTGCGGGAAGAAGGGCCACTACTCCACGGTCTGCCAGGCCAAAACGCTGGCTGCGGCGCTTCTGGAAGCTGCACAGCACTCTCCCCCCCCGCCCCCAGGCCTCTGCGAACGGCCTGTGTGCCTCTCTCTCTCCCTAGGGCCGCCCAAGCCGCTCCCGACTCGCGCCCCGCGGGCCGACAAGCACACCTCCCCGGCCCCTCCAGGCCTCTGCCGGCCTGCCCCGCACGGTTCTCCCCCCCGCCCCCGGGCCCCGGCGCCCCACCGGCTCGCCTCTCCAAGCCCCCCCCGGGCCCATCTTGCTCCGGAAGCATGTGCGGGTGCACAAGTCCGACCCGTTGGTGGAGCATGTCCAGTTACTCCACGCTAACCCGCAGTACGCGTATGTGGAGTACCCCGACGGTCGGCAGGACACGGTCTCCCTCCGGGACCTGGCACCCGCCGGAATGCGGCCCCCCCCCCCCCACCCCAGACCCCCCTCCCCTTTTTCACCCCAGCACCCCACTCAGCTTCCCCATCCCTCATCCATGGCGTCTCAGCTCAGGTGACGGAGACTACTTGAAGTCTATCGCTCCCGGACTCCAGGACATCAGCAGGACCATCAGCCGATCCGACGACATCTCCTCCACTGCGGCGCTCGGCCAGGACGTCAAGGACCACCAAAAGACTGATCGAATCCTTCTAGAGTTCTACAGCCCCATGGACTTTCTTTTTGTAAATATCGTTATGTCTGGGCCAGTGGGAAGCCCCCAAATTCGATAAGGGTACGGAGAGAACATTATTCTCCCGATGGCTACTCATATCACCAGTTCCCCCCCACCCCACCCTGGGTCTCGTTCACACACCCCCCGCCTTCCTTCTCTGTAAGGGGTGAATGTGGTGATATGATCTGCATACCCGTCTGCCATTGGGCCAGAACGTCGGCTTACCATTGGCCCTGGTCTGTCATGTGCCTCTCGACCGATTGGCCGATTGGCCGAGAGGCTGAGTTAACCACGCCTCTATTAACGAGGTATAAATGCTCAGACGCCTGACGATCGTCCCTTTCCACTGTAGACGATCGCAGAGCTGTGTTCTAGTCAATTAAAGCCAGACTTTGGTAAATCACTCGCCTCGCGTACAATCGATGGTACATCATTAACACTACTGCCTCACAGTGCCAGGAACCCGAGTTGGATTCCAGCCCGAGAGTGACTGTATGGATTTTACACATTCTCCCTTTGTCTGTGTGGGTTCCCTCCAGGTGCTCCGGTTTCCTCCCACAGTCCATGCTAAATTTTCCCTTATTGTCCAAAGGGTAGATAGGGTTACGGGGAGAGGGTGGGGGATTGGACTCTGGTAGGATGCTTTTTCGGAGGGTTGGTGCATACTCGATGGACTGAAAGGCCTCCTTCTGCACTGTCGGGATCCTATGATTGTAAGTTCCTTCCATACAAAAAAATTGTTCTTCACACAAGGGTCGAGAGTTCCTGAGCTTTCACTTACTTCTAGTCAGATTGTCCCTTCAAATTCCCTCCAACCATCCCATGGTTGTAGACTACCAGTTCAACACACATGTCCAAAGCTAGCGTCTTAAGCATAGCCACTCAGGACAAATCTCTCCTTGTTCTAATGTTCTTTAATTCTGGAATTTTGCAATGAAGAACTTTGTCTCTATTTCTTCTCAGCTTACATATCCCAGAAATTCAACTTACTGTGCATGGAGTCATTCATTTATCAAGGTTTAAACTCTACATCAGCTCACAGAACTTCGACTGAATTCTGCTTGAAAGAGATGTTCCTTGCAGGCAGCTTGTTCTAAAATAAGCTGCTTGAAAACAGAATCCAGACATGAATCTATTCCCCCACGTAATTAACTTTTTGCTGACCCTTTGCTTTACTATTGTTTATATCCCAGGCTCTTGGTTGCATGATCAGTTACTGGAAGCAGATGAACATTTGAAATAGGGGTAGATGCAAGTCTTTCGGCCCCTGGAGCCTGCTCCACAATTCAGGTGGGTTTAGCACAGTGGGCTAAACAGCTGGCTTGTAATGCAGAACTAGGCTAGCAGCGCGGGTTCAATTCCCGAACCGGCCTCCCCTAACAGGCGCCAGAATGAGGCGACTAGGGGCTTTTCACTGTAACTTCATTGAAGCCTACTTGTGACAATAAGCGATTATTATATTCTTTTTATAAGATCATGGCTGATCTGTTTGTGTTTCAAATTCCACATTTCCTCTACTCCGATAACCTTTGACTCCCTTGCCGAACGAGAATCTATCGAAATCAACCTAAAAAATATTCAATGACTGCATCTCCTCCGCCTTCCGAGGCAGAGAATTCCAAAGTCGCACAATGCTCCAGGGAAAAAAATTCTTCTCATCTCGTTCTTAAAAAGACCACCCTTAATTTTAAACCAGTGCCCCCTAGTCTTAGTGGCCTTGTCTACAAGAGGAAACATCCTTTCCGCATCCACCTCGTCGAGACCAATCAGGATATTATACACTACAATCAAGTCAGCCCTCACTCTTCTAAACTCCAGTGGAAACAAACCCAGTTTGTTCAACCTTTCTTCATAAGACAACCTCATCATTTCAAGTATCAATGTAGTAAGCCTCCTCTGAACCGACTCCAATGCAACTTTTTAAATATAATAATCTTTATTGTCACAAGTAGGCTTACATTAATACTGCAATGAAGTTACAGTGAAAAGTCCCTAGTCGCCACATTCCGGTGCGAAAAATTCCGGGTCCATGGAGGGAGAATTTAGAATGATACAATTCACCTAACAAGCACGTCTTTTGGGACTTGTGGGAGGAAACCAGAGCACCCGGAGGAAACCCACGCTGACACAGGGAGAACGTGCAGACTCTGCACAGTGACTCAAGCTGGGAATCGAACCTGGGACCCTGGCGCTGTGAAGCACAGTGCTAACCACTATGCTACCGTGCCACCCCTAGATCCTTCTTTAAATAAGGAGACCAAACTGCACAAAGTTCTCGAGATGTAGTCTTGCCAATGCCCTGTAAACTGAAGGATTCCTTTTATGTTAAATTCCTCTCTTAATAAAGGAGAGCATTCTATTAGCCATCTTAATTACTTGCTTACATGCATAATAACTTTTTATGTCTCACACACGAGAACACCTAGATCCCTCTGCACCTCTAAATTCTGCAATCATTCTCCATTTAAACAATATTCAGCTTTTTTATTTTTCCTCCCAAGGCAAGTTGCTTTTTGCAGGACTTCCGGTGGCGGCGATGACGTAGGAAGCCGCACATTTGGGAGCTCCCGTTTCAAAACGGACTTTTCGGCTCTTTTTAGAGCCCAAAACGGAAATTTATCGACGTCTCCCGGTGGGAGAAGGTGTGCTGATCGACTTTCCCCGCAGTCCATGACTCGAACTCGGAGTGGAAAGGGGGGAAAAACGGCAGCAGCTCCCCAGAAGAAATGGGGGAAGGAATCCAAGATGGCGGCCGGCGGAGCTCCAGAGGAGTGGAAGCAGTGGGCCCTGGAGCATCAAGCTGCTCTCCTGCACTGTTTTGCAGATTTCAAGGCTGAGGTACTGAGCTCTCTGCAGGAAACGAACAAAAGGCTCTCGGAGATTCAGACGACCCAGGGTGCTGCCATCAAGGAGTTGCAGACGCAGGCCACTGAACGAGAGGAGGAGGCCATGGTCCTCGTGAGTAAGGTGGAGGGGCACAAGGCACTCCACAAGAAGTGGCAGGAACGCTTCGAGGAGCTTGATCACCGCATGAGGCGGAAAAATCTGCGGATCTTGGGCCTTGCGGAGGGGCTGGAGGGGTCGGACCTGACAACCTACGTGGCTACAATGCTGAACTCGCTAGTGGGGGCCGGGTCTTTCCATCTGCCCTTGGAGCTGGAGGGAGCACACAGAGTATTGGCCAGGAGACCTAAGGAGAATGAACCCCCGCGTGCGGTGCTGGCGAGGTTCCACCGGTTCAGTGATCGGGAGTGTGTGCTGCGCTGGGCCAAGAAGGTGAAGAGCAGCAACTGGGAGAATGGGGTAGTACGGATCTACCAGGATTGGAGTGCGGAGGTGGCTAAGCGGCGGTCCGGGTTTAATCGGACAAAAGAGGTACTTTACAAGAAAAAGATAAAGTTCGGAATGTTGCAGCCTGCGTGCCTGTGGGTAACTTATTCGGACCGGCATTATTATTTTGATTCCCCGGAGGAGGCGTGGGCCTTCGTGCGGACGGAGAAACTGGACTTGAACTAGGGGTTGGGGGTTGCGGGGTCGGTTGTAATACTTTATTGCTGGATTCTGCTGTTGCTGTGTTCTCTTTTTCTGTACTTTTGCAATTTTGATATGGTTATTTATGGGGGTGTTGTTCTGTTATGTTTTTTTGCTGTGGGGCATTGTTTGAGTTTTGTATCTTGCGGGGAGGGTGGGGGGGGTTTTTTGTATTCTATGTCGGGTTGGGGGTATGGAGTGGGGCTGGTATTTGGGAGCTGCGTCAGAAGGGTGTGGTGGGGCAGTGCAAAAGCGCGGGCTTTCCTCTGGTTTCCCGCGCTGCGGGGCTGGGGGGTGGAGACGATGACGGGGGGGAGGCGAGGCCTTAACTGGTTCTTCCCCGCGCTGGAGCGGTGCCTGGAGGAGGGATAGGTTGGGGGATGATCCCACTTTGGGAGGGGTCTGGTTATTGGCGGGTTTTTCCGGGGTCAGCAGAAGTTAGCTGACCCACGGAAGTACAATGGAGGACGGTTCGCGGCTAGGAGGGTTCCTAGCCTGGGGGGGGAGGGAGGGGGGGAAAGGGGAATACCGGGTTGCTGCTGGCAGGGTCAGGAAGGAGCTGGTGGGGGCCAGGGGGACAGAGGTGAGGTGTTGTCGCTGTGGGGACTGGGTCGGGCAGGGGCTGCTGGCCTGGGGCGGGCAGTCGACGGGCTATGGCTAGTCGACGGGGGAGGGGGGGCAGGACGCCCTCTGACCCGGTTGGTCACCTGGAATGCGAGAGGATTGAATGGGCCGGTGATGCGGTCGAGGGTACTTGCTCATCTGAGGGGGCTAAAGGCAGATGTGGCAATGCTTCAGGAGACCCACCTGAAGGTGGCGGACCAGGTCCGTCTGAGGAAGGGATGGGTGGGGCAAGTTTTCCACTCTGGGTTGGATGTGAAGAACCGGGGAGTTGCGATTCTGGTGGGGAAAAATGTGTCGTTTGAGGCATCGGAGGTGGTGGCGGATAAGGGGGGTAGGTATGTTATGGTTAGGGGCAGGCTACAAGGAGAGAAGGTGGTACTTGCTAGTGTGTATGCCCCAAATTGGGACGATGCGGGCTTTATGAGGCGTATGTTGGGACGGGTCCCGGATGGATCTACAGGCGGGAGGTCTGATCATGGGGGGACTTCAATATGGTGTTGGATCCTTCACTGGATCGGTCCAGCTCTAGGACGGGTAGGAGGCCGGCGGCGGCCAAGGTACTGAGAGGGTTTATGGACCAGATGGGAGGGGTGGATCCATGGAGGTTTGTGAGGCTGAGGGCACGGGGGTACTCTTTCTTCTCCCACGTACATAGGGTCTACTCTCGGATAGACTTCTTCGTGGTGAGTAGGGGACTGATTCCGAGAGTGGAGGAGGCCGTGTATTCGGCCATTGCAATCTCCGACCACGCTCCGCATTGGGTAGAGTTGGAGATGGGGGAGATGCGGGACCTGCGCCCGTTGTGGCGGTTCGATGTGGGGTTGTTGGCGGAGGAGGAGGTGTGTAGGAGGGTCCGGGCAAGTATTGAGGGGTACCTCGAGGTGAATGATACGGGGGAGGTTCAGGTGGGGGTGGTCTGGGAAGCCCTGAAGGCAGTGATTCGTGGGGAGCTTATATCCATCCAGGCACACAGGGAGAGGAGCGAGAGGAGTGAGAGGGATAGACTGGTGGGAAGGATGCTGGAGGTAGACAGGAGGTACGCAGAGGCACCAGAGGAGGGACTGCTGGGGGAGAGGTGCAGCCTGCAGGCTAAATTTGATTTGCTGACCACTAGAAAGGCGGAGGCACAATGGAGGAAGGCACAAGGGGCAGTGTACGAACATGGTGAAAAGGCGAGTAGGATGCTGGCTCATCAACTCCGCAAGCGGGATGCGGCTAAGGAAATTGCTGGAGTAAGAGACAAGAGTGGGAATGTGGTGCGGAAGGGGGTAGAGGTGAATGAGGTCTTCAAGGACTTTTACGGGGAACTGTACTGGTCAGAGCCAACGGGGGAGAGGAGGGGAATGAAGAGGTTCCTCGACGGGCTTTCTTTCCCGAAGGTGCAGGAGGAGCAGGTGGAGGGGTTGGGTGCACCGATTGAGCTGGTTAAGGGGATCGGGCAGATGAAGTCAGGTGTAGCCATGCTGGCCACGCAAAATGGACACTGAGCCAAAGTAAAATGGAAGACAGAAGGAAAAGCCTGTGTAGTGAGAGCAGACAGTCTGCTCTCAACTAATTAGCATTTTGCAAGCAGCAAACCAGTTTCTGGCCAGGTGCAAGATCTCCAAGCCAAAGGTGTTAATGGCAAAGCGCTTAGCATTCTGATGAGGCAGCCCAGATCCAGGCACGAACAATGGCAACATTTCCATCTCAATGTAACACTTAATTGGTTGCGCAGACAGGATGGCACCAAAGAAACGAATATCGAAACCACCCCCAACACCGAGGAAGGCCCTCGCATTGGAGGATTTCGAAGGTAACCGTTTGGAAACGCTCCAATCGGTACCGAAAGGTAGAGCCCGCCCAGAAGGGGGCAAGGACATTAGAGAGGGGTATAAAGGTAAATTCCCCACATAGCCCGGTCTGTTAAACCCGTGCTCCGGCTCTGACTGACATCTTGCATCCTGACTCCAGCCGTTGAGCACCAGCCGCCGAAACCGTAAGTTCAACGCTCGCTACGCGATCCAAGCCCACTAGACCCCCAGTACCAGAACGCTTGCTGAAGGCTGCAGTACAAGACCAGGACGAAGGCCTCGTTCTCTGACCTTGCCTGTTCCTGTTAGATAAGTATTCTGATCACTTAAGTTTAGTTATAGCTTAGTCTCTTAGTGTGTGCATGAGTATTTATTATAACTGTATAATAAATATTGATCGTTTGAACCTTACTAATCGGTGTATCGTCTTTATTACTTTGAACTTGACCTTGGAATACTTGTGACGGTGTCTATACGGCACCTGGCGACTCCAGAGCTGAATAAATACATAGAACAGAGCCTAGTAGTGTTAAGCACACGTCGAATACGGAGGCGTGTTAATACACTCCAATAAACGCGTTTTACAACCACAGTAAAACGTGCAACACAGGGAAGGCACCGGGGCCGGATGGGTTCCCGGTGGAATTTTATACAAAGTTTGTGGACCTAATGGGCCCCTTGCTGGTGCGGACACTTAATGAAGCGTGGGAAGGGGGGAACTTTGCCCCCGACGATGTCGCGGGCGCTGATCTCGTTAATCTTAAAGAGGGACAAGGAACGCCAGCAGTGTGGTTCATACAGGCCCATATCTCTCCTCAACGTAGATGCCAAGGTGCTGGCAAAAATCCTGGCCACCAGGATAGAGGACTGTGTGCCAGGGGTTGTACACGAGGACCAGACAGGGTTTGTGAAGGGAAGGCAGCTGAACACGAATGTGCGGAGATTGTTGAATGTCATCATGATGCCGGCGATTGAGGGGGAGGCAGAGATAGTGGTGGCGCTGGATGCGGAGAAGGCCTTCGATAGAGTGGAGTGGGGGTACTTATGGGAGGTGTTGGGGAGGTTTGGATTTGGGGAAGGGTTCATTAGATGTGTAAGGCTGCTATATGAGGCCCTGATGGCGTGCGTGGCCACGAATGGGAGGAGGTCGGAGTACTTCCGGCTTTACCGAGGGACCAGGCAGGGTTGCCCCCTGTCCCCCTTGTTGTTTGCACTGGCAATCGAGCCGCTGGCGATGGCGTTGAGGGATTCAGAGAGGTGGAGAGGCTTGGTGCGAGGTGGAGAGGAACATAGGGTGTCATTGTATGCCGATGACCTGTTACTGTATGTGGCGGACCCGGTGGGAGGGATGCCGGAGGTGATGGAGCTGCTAGCTGAGTTTGGGACCTTTTCAGGTTATAAACTAAATTTAGGTAAGAGTGAGGTGTTTGTGGTGCTTCCGAGGTTCTTGTTCCTCTTTCAGTGCCTGCCCATCTTTATCCCCAGGGCCTTCTTTAGGAGAGTGACTAGCAGTATCTTGAGCTTTGTGTGGGCACATGGGACTCCGAGAGTGAAGAGGGTTTTCCTGGAGCAAGGGAGGGATGGAGGCGGGCTGGCGCTGCCCAACCTTTTGGGGTACTATTGGGCGGCCAATGTGTCAATGGTGCGTAAATGGGTGATGGAGGGGGGAGGGGCAGCGTGGAAAAGAATGGGGATGGCGTCATGTAGAGGTACGAGCCTGGGTGCCATGGTGACGGCGCCGTTGCCGCTCTCCCCTAAGAGGTATACCACGAGCCCGGTGGTGGCGGCGACTGTAAGAATCTGGGGACAGTGGAGACGGCATAGGGGGAAACAAGGGGCTCGATGGAGGCTCCATTGGGTGGCAATCATCGGTTCATCCCGGGGAACAAGGATGGGGGATTTATGGGGTGGCAAAGGGTGGGCATCAGTAAATTGAGGGACCTGTTTATTGGTGGGAGGTTTGCGGGCCTGGGGGAACTGGAAGATAAATTTGGGCTTCCCCAAGGGAACATGTTCAGATACTTGCAGGTAAAGGCGTTTGCTAGGCGACAGGTAGAGGGATTCCCTTTGCTGCCCTCGCGGGAGACGATGGACAGAGTGCTTTCGGGGGTGTGGGTGGGAGAGGGGAAGGTGTCTGACATCTATAAGGTAATGCAGGAGGTGGCGGAGTCGTCAGTGGAGGAGCTGAAGGCTAAATGGGAGGGGGAACTTGGGGAGCAGATAGAGGATGGGACTTGGGCGGATGCCTTGGAGAGAGTGAACTCTTCCTCCTCATGTGCGAGGCTTAGTCTCATCCAATTTAAGGTGCTGCACCGGGCCCACATGTCCGGGACTAGGATGAGTAGGTTCTTTGGGGGTGAGGATAGGTGCACCAGATGTTCGGGGAGTCCAGCGAACCACGCCTATATGTTCTGGGCATGCCCAGCACTGGAAGAATTCTGGAAGGGGGTGGCGGGGACGGTGTCGAGGGTGGTTGGATCCAGGGTCAAACCTGGGTGGGGACTCGCGATTTTTGGAGTTGCGGTAGAGCCGGGAGTGCAGGTGGCGAAAGAGGCCGGTGTCCTGGCCTTTGCATCCCTAGTAGCCCGACGAAGGATCTTGCTGCAGTGGAAGGATGCGAGGCCCCCAAGCGTGGAGACCTGGATCGGTGACATGGCGGGATTTATAAAATTGGAAAGGGTCAAATTTGCCCTGAGAGGATCAATACAAGGGTTCTATAATTGATGGCAGCCTTTTCTGGACTTCCTGGCTCAAAGATAGGTATCTTGGTCAATAGCAGCAGCAACCAGGGGGAGGGGTGGGGGGGGGGGGGGTGTCCCTTATTGTAGTTTCCATTATGTAACTTAACATTGTGTTAATTTACATTGTTGTTAATATGTTGTGTTGTTCATGGAGGAGGGGGTGAATGTTTATGATTGCTATTGTTATTTTTGATATTTTATTATGGTTCGATGTTGTATAAATTCAAAATTTTTCAATAAAAATTTTTTTTTTTAAAAAGTTGCTTTTTGTAAGCAATCTTCTTTCAGAGAAATCTATTTCTTAAAGGAAGCAACACCAAATGTAGGCCCTTCCTCAAAAGCACGTGGACTGTCACAATATTACTAGATTTGTTTCACATGTGAATAACTACATGACTCCCAAGTGTTGTTCTACATGTGTAATATTTTGCAAGAAATGATTTGCCCAAATATAATGACGTCACAGAAAATAAGGCAAGGCCTATTGCCTCTTGCACCAGTTTAACTCGATTTAATAGTGTGGGGTGGCGGGATGAAATTTGGCACTCGTCCACTATCTGAAGCTTTTGCCCATTTTTACTCGAGTGGAGTCAAAAGCTTGTGGGTCACTCCAAGGACTCAATTTAATAGCAGTGCTGGTATCCCCAAAGGATGGAAAGCTGGGGACAGCCTGCCACAGCCATTTTTAGCAGACATAACACAATTCTCAGGCAATTAACTGTGTAGTGCTAGGACCACTACCTCTTTAAGGGTGAAAATCCCACCTGCAAGAGCTTCCAGACAAATGCAGGTCCAGTAATTCTTCAGTCTCAGCAGTCCCATGAGGAGCAGTGGCTGCTGCTGGTACTGCATCCAGCTCAGACCAGCAACGATGGGCATGATCCTACAGTCACCCAGCTCAGGTGTGGAATTTTCCATCCTTCCCGCCAATGGGATCTTCCAGTCCCACCGAAGTAGACCCCTGCTGTGAGTTCCCCTTGGTGGCATAGGCAGGAATATAAATCATTATCAGCTTCGATGGAACCAGAAGATCCCACCACTTCCACCACAGGAAACCCCACCGTGTGGGGAGAGTGGGTGGGTGGGTGGGGTGGGGGAGGAGGTAGAATTCCACCCCACCTCCCATCCTGTTCCCGTGAGTTGGATTAAATTCCACAACAAATTTATAATCTAGCATGATCCCTCACCATTTTGGCTCAGACATTCCATCTTTTAGATGAAACATTCAATCAGGATCCTATATGCTTCTTGGGGAGATCCCACTGCGTTATTTGAACAGCAGAGTACTATGTTGTCCAACATTTATGCCAATATTTGCACAACAGATGAGCTGGACATTTATCTGACAATGCTTTGGGGACATGGGTGTGCACAACTTGGCAGCTGTGTTTGTTTATCTAACAATAGTTACTCAAAAGTACTTCCTTTGTTATGAACCAATTTCAGACTTCATGAGGATTTGAAATGTGGTACAAAAATACACATTTGTTGACCTATCTTTCTGCTCCCTAAAAATGGCATGCATAGCTTAATAGGGCAGTAATTACAATGATGTCAGATCATGATGATGACCAATCCAAAGTAATGTAGGTAGCAGGCAAATGTCACGACGCCTGCTAATCTATATGATAATAGCATGCAGTGAAGCACTGAACCTGCTGTTGATTGGCTGCATATCTCAGCAGGGGGTCCAGGTTTATGTGAAACTAGCATAATTTCCAACCAACCTACACCACTTAAAGCCAGACTGCATCTCTTAAAGGCAAAGTGCATCCTGGCTGCAGCAGGAGTCTGAATGAGAAGGGACTTGACAAATTCATTAATAGGAAGAACTTTGAAAGATGATGCAACAGGCCAGACAGCAGGCCCCAGAGTTCTCCGATGCAGGTCTTGGTGCAGGATGTACATAGCAGAGAAGTCCACTTTCCCCAGGAGGCTAGGAGGCTCTCAGGCCGAGAAGGCAGTGGTAGCAAGTTGAGCAAATGATCTCACACAAGTGGTCAAGGTCAGTCACTGCACCTTCACATGCCATTTCCATACAATTGAACCACTAACCCCACAACATTACCCCATTTATCACACCCCCTTCACTTATCTGCCAACAATATCTATTAACCACAACTTAAGCCTCACATTATTGTTTCACCTCATCCTTGTTAACCAAGCAGTGCTACAAACCACAAACTGCCAATTATTCAACTGGGACGGACACATCACCCAAACATATTGTAGCACCTTTATTGACACACTTCCCTCTCTCTTGCAGAGCAATGTTATCCATTATTGGAGGCAGCAGGGGGGTACAATTGTGGGCAAATAATCACACATACTAAGTCACTCATAATTTAGTTACAGTTGGAGTTGTATGTACGTAAACAAAACATTAATGCCATCTCACCAAAATCATTGCAGCTATCAACTCAACTGGCCATACAAATTCAGTTATACTTCCTCCGATTTATGAAGCTGATCTGCTAACTAAGACAATTCCTGTAATTTCTTGAAATTGCTCAAGATGATGTCCATTTCTACAAATTTTGACCTTGGTACACCACAAAATGAATTTTCATAGTCACTGATTGTTGCTTCTCTTTTTTATAATAATCTTTATTATTGTCATAAGTGGGCTTACATTAACACTGCAATGAAGTTACTGTGAAAAACCCCTAGTTGCCACAGAGGGAGAAACCAGAATGTCCAATTCACCCAACAAGCACGTCTTTCGGGATTTGTGGGAGGAAACCAGAGCACCCGGAGGAAACCCATGCAGACACGGGAAGAATGTGCAGACTCCACACAGACAGTGGCCCAAGCGGGAATCGAACCTGACACCCTGGTGCTGTGAAGCAACAGCTCTAACCACTGTGCTACCGTGCTGCAACTAATATGTATGATTTTGGCTTTTCAGAGTGTTACCTCAATTTTTTGGTTGGCATTGCTCCAAATTTCTGCAGCTAGATAACATAAATATTTATCATGAAAGTCAGTCACTAAACAAGTTCGGAAACAGGAAATCAGAGACTTGCTGTCTTTTTCAGAACTCTGCTGTAGTAAATCAGTTGCTTTAACCTGGTCTCCTCCTTCATCTATTGCCATGTACACTTTTAATGGAGAAACATGCTATTCAAGATACATTCAGGACCTATTTTGAAATAAATGGCAAATGTTCCACCTCAATGGAGATCTGCTGTGTTGGAACTTCTGTCCTCTTTTCTTACATGTGGCACTGGCTCAGAATCAATCTGGAGACACACAAGTATATACGTACATGCTACTATCAAATCATGCAAAATATTCTTTTGGAAAGAATCAACAAAGTAGGTTCCCAGGGGTTTTCAAAGTTATTCCTGACGAGAGATTTTTTTCACAAACTGGGTGAAAAACTTTGACAGAAAAAGTAGTTCCTACTAAAATGTCTCTTGTTTTCAAGAAATAACTTGCAGTTTTATAGTATCAGAGAAAGAAAAATACACACCAACCAGACACCAACCGGTCTAATTTGAGGGGTTAGGTCATGCTAATATAGTCCTGGAGAATAGCTGGTGCCATTTTAAACTTTCCTATCAATGCTCTTTCAATATATAACAGTCTAAGAAAGTCATTCTATCTTTATTAGACTGTCTTGTCTGCAAAGATAAATAACTAATCAGGACACAACCTGGCGACTGCTGACTATTTTAATTTAATCAATTCTGAACCTTTCAATCAAATTCTGAAAAATTTTATGAATCTGATCTCATAGCAGGGTGAGAAAAAAAGCCTTTGTTTTACACAATCTATTTCAGATGAATGAGTTTCAACTTGAATGACCCAAGTGCAGCACAGGAGGCCATGGGTCAGGTTTTTATCCTCAATTTGGGAACCGCATGTCAGGCCATTTTCCAACCTCACGGTCCTGACTTCTAAAAGTGAATCCATTCAACCGGTACTTTTGTCTCCAGGTGTCAGATGTGGGCTGGAATCAGGGCCATCACTGAGGCAGGCCCCAGGTGGCAATGGAGGTGGACAGATGACAAGGCCTGCCTCCATTTACTGGGTCGTTAGACAGTTCAATTCATGATTGCAAGGCACTCTAGCATTTCTCAGCTCTTTTACTCTCCCTCCCACCCAGCATGCCCATGTTGCCTCCATAACGGCCCTTATCATTCCTGCCCCGTAGATTCGACCCTTGTCTGTCATGCTCCCATGCATTCTCCACCCCACTCTTCAAGTATCCACTCGAAATAATGTGCCATATAACACTGGCAAGCCATTGAAATCCTCCTGGAACTGAGATTAAGTTTACCTGATGAAGAACCGGGGGAATGTGTGAAGCACAGCGATTGCAATTGGTAATCATTTTTGTACTTATTTAACCGAACATTCATGATACTCTTAATTTTCTAATCATTCCCTCATACCAATAAATATTTGTTCAAAACCACCCATAGGGACGCAAGGTGGCACAGTGGTTAGCACTGCTGCCTCACAGCACCAGGGACCCGGGTTCAATTCTGGCTTGGGTGACTGACTGCGTGGAGTTTGCACTTTCTCCCTATGTCTGTGTGCGTTTCCTTCGGGTCCTCCGGTTTCCTCCCACAGTCCAAAGATGTGCAAGTTAGGTGGATTGGCCATGCTAAATTGCCCTTTGTGTCCAAAAGGTTAGGTGGGGTTAGGAGATGGGGTGGGGACGTGGACCTCGGTAGGGTGCTCTTCCCAAGGATCAGTGCAGACTCAATAGGCCGAATGGCCTCCTTCTGCACTGTAGGAATTCTATAATATAACCAGCATAAAATTGGATTTTTTTTCTTAGTTATTCCAAAGAGCTTCATGTTTCTCAGCAATTGGTTAAAATCTTACTTTGTACTCGAGGATAAAACAGATACAAATTATAAAATTCACGTCAGGTATCACAAAATCTGAATTACATTCAGGAAACAATGTCCTTGAGGCATACCATAAACGCCTGTGCAAGTGTGGCTTTGGAACAAAGATGAAACAAATGCTATCAAATCTCAGAAGGCTCAGACTTTTTTAAATCATCTACCTTACACTCGGTGCACCAACAAAATGTCATGTCATACTATGTCAAAATAAAAGGATGTTTTACATAAATTTCTCATGTTCCTCATGTAACTAGTCTACACTTTGCTGTGAAACTGGAAGCACAGGCCATCACCCTATGTATATCTTTAATGCAATAGTGTGTGCAAACAAAATTTGAAGCTTTTCTAAAATTTTCAGTATACTGAAATTTTGATCAAAACTGTTGCGTAGGCACAGTGGCACAGTGGTTAGCATTGCTGCCTACGGCGCTGAGGACCTGGGTTCGAATCCCGGCCCTGGGTCACTGTCTGTGAGGAGTTTGCACATTCTCCCCGTGTCTGCGTGGGTTTCACCCCCACAACGCAAAGATGTGCAGGTTAGGTGGATTGGCCACGTTAAATTGCCCCTTAATTGGAAAAAATGAATTGGATATTCTAAATTTATTTTTAAAAACTGTTGCGTAGCTTGTTTTGTTTCAATATTGTAGCATGCAACAATGCTACTATTTATTACAAAAGGAAACAGAGCCTGCGTTAAGTAACAAAAATAGTTTGTGAAGTAACTATTTTATTATAAGTTAATGCAACTTACAAAAGTACCGGTTGAATGGATTCACTTTTGGAAGTCAGGACCGTGAGGTTGGAAAATGGTCTGACATGCGGTTCCTGAATTGAGGATGAAAACCTGACCCATGGGCTCTTGTGCTGCACTTGGGTCATTCAAGTTGAAACTCATTCATGTGAAATACAAGATTGTATAAAACAAAGGCTTTTATTCTCACCCTGCTATGAGATCAGATTAATAATTTTTTTCAGAATTTGGTTGCATTAACTTTCAAGAGCAAAATAAAGTTTTCTAAATGCATCAAGATCTTGATCATAATTCCAGATCCATGTTATTGAATATAGTCTTTGTTTAGTTCATCTTATCCTAAACTTCTGTTCTTCATACTCAGATCCCCATGCTCTCGCATGATTCAATCATAGATTGCTTTCAAATCCATAGAATAAAGCAAAGCAAACATATTTCTATTCATCCTGCTCACATTTTCTTCACCTTTCCATTCCTGAAGGACAGGGGCATGGCCTAGCTTCATCGAAGCTTCAATATTGTGTGCCCAGTGAGTGTGTGTCAACATGGCATTTAATCATAGAGGGTGTCACAACCAAAACTCAGTGGGGTTTATTTTATCTTTCAGAGATGGTATAAAATGAGTTAAATCAGATTGACACTCAACAATAACTGTACTTGACTACAATGGAGAGGAAAATCAGAAGGACCGGAGGTTTATATAATGAGTGGCAAGTCCAATATTGCCTGTTTTATACCACTGCTGCAAATTAAGATGACCCCTATAACATTCTCACCTGATGTATCTGTGTACACATGTGTATGCAAATGCACACAGCATGGATTACTAGTAGTGATCAGGAGCTGGGCTTGCTCCAATATGAAGGCAAGCATGAAAATCCATGTGTGTGGCGAGCATGATGGTATCAGCAGCCATCTCTCAATGCCCTCCTTGGTCATTGTCACGGAGGTGGAAACAGGGTCACCAGGGCTACCCGCTTGTAAGTGACGGCTGACCAAAAATAAGCCTGTAGGCGTCCCAAGGCTGGGGGAACTAGGCCAACTGCTTGGAAACGGCTTGCTGGTAGCACCGGGGGTGGGGAGGGGAGGCAGCAGTGCTCCAGGCAGGTGTTGACGCATTCACTGTCAGTCTGGCCTTACACCTCTCCCTCCACAATGGTGGCCAGCAACTGAGTCCATTTTTAAATTGAAATCTCATTAACTCTCTATCTTTAACAGGTGATCTGCCTCCTTAATTAGATGATGAGGTCACTTTCTGACCATTAATTGGCCAATTCAGGGAAAATCACTGCTGGATGACAGATCCCCCACAGTGTGGGATTATGACCCCCATTTGACCTTGACATCAGGGTTGTGACCCATAAGATAAAATCCTTCCCCGTTTCTATTTCAGTTTAAGGTGTTGAGGCTAACTCCACTCCCTACCTGTGCCCTGTATAAGACCAAGTGCCCAGTACAATATAGAACCTCCATGATCTGGGTTGTGAACCTACCGACTGAATCATCGAGGGAAAATTTTGAAACGCAGTGAAGAACAACAAAACAAAAATCAAATACATGATTATGGAGTTACATTGACACTTATGAAGTGACTTTGGGTGGATTTTGAAATTATAGATCTCCTGGGCATTTTTTAAACTAACCTTCTAGCTGTTAGAAAAAAATTCACAGTCTGTTGGATCTGCACCTTAAGTGCTGTAAGATACAGGGCTATGGATTGGGTGCAGGAAGGTGGGATTAGAAAGGGCACCTTTGCGTCCTCGGGCTGGCAAGGACAAGATAGGTCGAACGGACTCCTCCTGTGCTGTAACATTTCTATGATTCTATGTTTCAAACTCCACTATAACTTGCAGTGATGTGCAGTTCGCAGCTTGGCTGCAGGATGTGCATTCCACTCTCCAGATGCCTGGTTTGAGATCAGCAAAAACAAGTTTTCCAAGAATCTCACCCATCCAGAAAAATCTCACCACTTAAATATCACTAAACTAGAATGCAGTATTAATTCAATTTGCTACCACCCTGCAGTCATGGCCATTTTATTCTGTTGTGTTTATTTCTAACATCAAACATGTATTGCTTATTTCACCCATTGTTTTCATTTTTCATGCAAAGTCAATGAAATTAAGATTATCTCTATAACTGTGTTTTGTCCATAATAAAGGAAGTCAAGTGGATTGTAAAATAACTATAGTCCAAGCTTTAGCACGCTGGACTTTTCTATAGGGACGGGACTTATCAAAGCGTTAATAGTTGCTCCCAAGAAACCTGTCCAAGAACAACTATTTGCAATATTTACGTCCTGTTTCTTCTGTACCTTTTTAAGGGTGCTCACTCCTATCATAGAGCAGATCTGCCAAAACATGAAAATGTCACGAGTTATATTCATGCCTGGCAAGAATGACACAGATTGCAAACCCATTTAAAACTAAGCAGCTTTGTTTATTTGGAAGTGTGAGATGCATCAAAATACGTTTCAGCCAAAATGAGTGAATGGCAGCTTTACTACAGCACCCAATATTCCGATATTTCCAAGGCCTATTTTTGTTTACCGAGCACAGTACACAGAAACATGAGGATGGGGACAGAAGAAAGGTGAGGTTTCATGAAAAAAAATTGCCTTGTGGTAATCCACTAGCCACAGCCTGCCAACGAGAGAATGACATGTTTATTCTTACTCTCTGCCTGTTAGCCAATTCTTAATCCATGCAAGTATATTGCCTTCTATCCTATATGCTTTTATTTTGCGAATCACCTTCCTCTGGGGGACTTTATCAAAAACCTTCTGAAATACCAAATGAACTAGGCCCATTGACTCGCCTTTGTCAATTTTCTTAGTAACATCCTCAGAAAACTACAACAAGTTTGTCAGACAGGGATGTGACAAAACTTTAGTCTGGTAATAAAGGAAAGGGAAATAAAATAAAATCAGCCTAAATAAAAACAAAACAAGAAGAACAGTAGAAAGAGTAAACTAAAATGAGGACTGAGATGAGCAGGGGATAAATAGAATTATGGAATAGAGGGTAAAAATATAGGTTAAAAATAAAGTAAGAGGGATTGCTAAGAATATGTTGTAAGGACCCAGATATAGGGATAACCAGACATGGTTACCCCAAAATCAGGAGTTGGGGAAATGTAACATTCCAGGGTATAACGTATTTAGGAAAGAAAGAAAGCGGGGAAAAGGGAGAGATTGATATGCTGAACTTATCAGGGAAAACCGAATGGGAGTGGGAATAAAATGGCATTGATATCCACAAGAAAGGAATATAATACATATGGGCAGATATAAAAGATAATATAGGATCAAACACACTAATAGATGTAGTCCACAGACCCCAAACAATGGAAGGGAGCTGGAGGAAGAACAAGTTACTGAAGTAAGTAAAAACAATAATCATTCATCATCACTGCAGGAGTTCCTCAGGGTAGTATCCTCGGCCCATCCACCACCTTAAACATCCACTCCCTCCACCACCTGTGCACAGTGGTAACAAAATGTACCATCTACAAGATGCACCGCAGCAACTCTCCAAGATTCTTTCAACAGCATCACCCAAACCCACGACCTCTGCCACCTCAAAGAACAAGGGCAGCAGACACATGGGAACACGATCACCTGCAAGTTTCCCTCCAAACAACACACCATCCTGATGTGGAACCATATCGCCGTTCCTTCACAGTCGCTGTGTCAAAATCCTGAAGCCCCCGAGCAGCACAATGGGTGTGTCTAAACCTCGTGGACTTCAGTGGTCCAAGAAGGTGTCTCATCATTTTTTTTTAAGGACAATTAAGGATAGACAATATATGCTGATTTAGCCTGCAACAACCACACCTGCTGAAAGAATTCATAGAAGATAAAAAACAGTTCCACATGCTGAAACAATTTTCTGAATTGTGTTGAGCAATTTTTCTTTCAGTAATTGAGATGCGTCCATTTCTGAAAAAAACAGTATTTATTGTCCATCCCTAATTGGCCTGCAGAGGTGGTGGTAGGCTTTTTTTTTTGACCCCTGCAGTTCTTCACAGTAATTTTGACACAATGAGGTAGCTTGCGAAACCACTTCAAACCACTATAGTCAACTCCTAGTTGACACTATAGTCAACCATCTTTATGTGGAATCACATTTGGGTCAGACTGGGTATCATCAAAATTTTTCCTTACATTAAGAGTATTGGTGAGCCAGTGGCATTTTATAATCCACCACCCTTATGGACACTTTTAGAAATGCCAGTTATGGAATTGCAGTGAAAAATAGGTGTTATACAATATCCAAGCATCACAACTGTGGTGTCACTGAGTATTAACAGTGTCTGTCATACAATCAAAGTCAAAATGGCTCTGAGCACCATCATCTGTATTTTCATAAGTTCGCAGCATATTGTGAAAACCGGCTATTTACTGATATATAATTCAAAAGTGGGCAAGCCTGATTTTTAATTCAGAGTTCAACAAGCTGAAAATGTAAGGGTTAATTACTTTAATTAAATCTTGGAAGACTCAAGGATGCAGTAGGCTTTGTGTATAATCTATACCTGCAGGTTTCTCTTGACCAATTCCTGATGAAAAGTAGTCTGAAAAATCTTTAAACTTGAGTAAAACAAAAATAAGCAATTGTGAAATTTAATGTCCAATCCTCTATGCTTGCATCAAAAGCATCCAACATTCTGAACAAAGGCATTTTTGCAATAGAACAAAAAATTACTCCAATGTTGATACAGCAATGGAAAGGAGGTGGTTGTTTGTCGACAGTTTTGCAGCGTCAACAGAAATCCAGTTTTACCTTCGTTGCCACTTTAGTCGGCCACAGGTGAGTCCAAATCGAGGGAGTGAAAGAAAACTATGTTTATTGTGAAGCGATGATATTTACAATATATATCAGATCTGCGCTGTCGGTTCCATAACTGGCGGCTTTATATAGAACTCAATCATGACTATCTTTGGGCTCTCTGCTAACTTAGTGGGGGAGCTCGCACTAGGGGAGACTCACAGGGAGACTGATTGCTCAAACCCCGTAGGTCTCATGCAGGTTATAACACATTCCCTCTCCTCAGAGCTGACATCCACTACCATCCCTATTCCCACTGTGATCCTGCTTTCTCATGTTATCCACACCACCTGACTTGACCCCTGGTGACCAAACCGATGAGACCCTCACGTACCAGACTCTGACCTTGAATCTGCCAACCCACCGCATCCCAATTCATCTTCTGACTGTTCCCTCCTATTACCAATACCCTGAGTTCACCTCCAAGGATCTCACTGTTGTTGACATCAGCAACCCCACCCTCCAATATGCTCCCCTCAGTCACACCCCACCCCCTTCCCTGGACATTCCCTCACCTCTTTCACTGGCCAATCCCTGCAACCACACTGCTTTCCCCAGATGCTCCTCCTCCTTCACCAGACACCACTCTCCCTCTCACCCCATTCTCCAGTCAGCCTGCCTCGCCAACTTCTGTTCCACCCTTCCACAGTACTTCTCCATTTCAGTCTTTGTCTGTGTCTCATATCCAACCTTGGTGCAAAGTTTGCTAATGACACTCTAGTGAGGTTGTATAAGGTCCCCAAGAACGAGAGAGAAAATCTCCTGATCTCACGGTTGTGGATGAGGTGGAGTTCACCACTTACACACAGTTGTAAAACTGAACATTCTAAATTCTTAATGGTCAGGAGCTTAATTTGGAGGACAAACTTGATTGTGGCGAGATGACCTTTTAAAGAGCATGCTTGAAATGCTGATGCATGCAAATGGGGTTCCTGACATTGTATGTCGGGAAACCCGACCCACCTTTAAACAAGCTTGAAAATGACGAGAACAAAATTCGCCCAGTTTATCTAGCTGTTAGGAAACGTATATTTTGCTTCCCACCAAATTAAGTGGCCCCGCCTGCCATGATTCCCTCTGCCGGCAAGGAGTGGAAATGTTCTGCCCAATACGGATAGGAAGCATATTGTGTAATTCAGATAGGGGTAGCCCAGAATCCTGTTTTGTACGACTTTGGCTTCAGGCCATCTGTAGTGTGACTTAAACCACTGTAAGTAACGCTGATTTAGTTGTCAGACACTTCATTAAGCTTGCCTTTTAATCTTTAAAATGCCATCAGAGAGGTGCCTGCCCCATTGACTCAGTTCACATTAAAATTTAACCAGTTGTCAGAAGCCAAAGAGTAATGTGAGGTTGGCAAAGTAACTCAGGCCTGCGGGCTTCGAGTGGCTCTGAAGGAGTAACTGTAGTAGAATGGTGGCCATACAGTTTAAGCTCTGTATTATACATGCAAAAAATAATGAACATAATCTCCTGGATAGAATTGTTTCACTGAAAGAAGTTCATCACCTGAATCAGTTTCACTGAAATCCTCAACAGCTGAGACAAAGTTCCCAGTACTTCATGCATCAAAATGTCACATTAGAAGAAACACAGTTACCCACTGTTCAAGTATTATGTTAAGTGTTATCATCATATTTCTACTTAGATACTTGACAGAGTCTCAATTTACATTGCCATTTAATGGATCATTCAGAATAGGTCAGACTAATCCAAGGTTGTGTTCATTGTAATTCAAAGGTAGCGATATCCAGCTTAACAAACATGAAAATGGTCCTTAACTTAATATGGGAAAATACCACATTGATTCATAACTGCAGACAATTAGTCAATTCAAGGTCTTATCTTGAAAAGAACAGAGTGCATCCATTATGTAGTTGCTGTGATAAATACTGCATCTTCCAGATATTCATTTCAGCAGCTAAAATTACTCTCCTTTGTTGCATTTATTAATTTCTCGCATGCATTTAATTAGACAGGTGTCAACCAAAAGAAAAATGTCACTCATTCACGAATAAAAGAATGAATTGACACATGTTTTGTGCCCACCAAAGTGTTATAACAGGAATTAATCAGCGCTCTTTCAAATTGTTTAACCAGTTAACTAATTTATTTTTAGTCTTTTAACAGCAGTTAAGTATCTGTAACTCTGGATGTTCTGGCTACCCACTGTTTCTATTTAAGTTAAGTGCAACACTTTTAATAAAATTTGCATGTACAACACTGATGGAGTTGAAAATAAATAAAATTTATGACTGCAAAGGAAACTTTCAAACAACTGCCAATTAATGTCTGTTAACGCAATCATAATTACCTGTCAAGTGCTTACAATCACTGTAATTTTATAGTTCCAGGCGACCGTGTAAATATACCATACGCATGCTGGGCGTGATTTAACCAGAAGGTTTCTAAGTGTGGTAGCGAGTGGGAACTGCCGCAAGCTTCCCGACGCTGAACCCGGCGAGACCGTCACTGCTATAAAACGCTAATTGATCCACTTAACCAGGCCCCACGTGCTTCTTGCTGCAAATCATGTTCCCACCAGCTGATTCGCCAGGACTGTGCTCACCAGTCCCCTGCCAACAAGGTAGAACAGCAGTTAAACCAATCCTGCGCAGCCAACCTCACTCTGATCGCAGCCATGCTGCCGAGACGACCAGCCCCACAATTTGGCGATGCCGACCTCGACAGGCTACTGGAAGCGGTACAGGCCAGGCGGGATGCCTTGTACCCCCGAAGGTCACAGAGGGTCAGCAACAGCGCAGCCACTGCCGCCTGGGTGCAAATGGCAGTGGCGGTCAGCTCGGGGAGTGTGACCAGGAGGACCAGCACCCAGTGCCACAAGAAGCTGATCGACCAGCACCCAATGCCGCAAGGAGCTGATCGACCAGCACCCAGTGCCACAAGAAGCTGATCGACCAGCACCCAGTGCCACAAGAAGCTGATCGACCAGCACCCAGTGCCACAAGAAGCTGATCGACCAGCACCCAGTGCCACAAGAAGCTGATCGACCAGCACCCAATGCCTCAAGAAGCTGATCGACCAGCACCCAGTGCCACAAGAAGCTGATCGACCAGCACCCAGTGCCACAAGAAGCTGATCGACCAGCACCCAGTGCCGCAAGAAGCTGATCGACCAGCACCCAGTGCCACAAGAGGCTGATCAACCAGCACCCAATGCCTCAAGAAGCTGATCGACCAGCACCCAGTGCCACAAGAAGCTCATCGGTCAGCACCCAGTGCCACAAGCTGATCGACCAGCATCCAGTGCCACAAGAAGCTGATCGACCAGCACCCAGTGCCACAAGCTGATCGACCAGCACCCAGTGCCGCAAGAAGCTGATCGACCAGCACCCAGTGCCACAAGAAGCTGATCGACCAGCACCCAATGCCTCAAGAAGCTCATCGATCAGCACCCAGTGCCACAAGAAGCTGATCGACCAGCACCCAGTGCCACAAGCTGATCAACCAGCACCCAGTGCCACAAGAAGCTGATCGACCAGCACCCAGTGCCGCAAGAAGCTGATCGACCAGCACCCAGTGCCACAAGCTGATCGACCAGCACCCAGTGCCACAAGAAGCTGATCGACCAGCACCCAATGCCTCAAGAAGCTGATCGACCAGCACCCAGTGCCACAAGAAGCTCATCGATCAGCACCCAGTGCCACAAGCTGATCGACCAGCACCCAGTGCCACAAGAAGCTGATCGACCAGCACCCAGTGCCACAAGAAGCTGATCGACCAGCACCCAGTGCCACAAGCTGATCGAACAGCACCCAGTGCCACAATAAGCTGATCGACCAGCACCCAGTGCCACAATAAGCTGATCGACCAGCACCCAGTGCCACAAGAAGCTGATCGACCAGCACCCAGTGCCACAAGCTGATTGAACAGCACCCAGTGCCACAATAAGCTGATCGACCAGCACCCAGTGCCACAAGAAGCTGATCGACCAGCACCCAGTGCCACAAGCTGATCGACCAGCACCCAGTGCCACAAGCTGATCGACCAGCACCCAGTGCCGCAAGAAGCTGATCGACCAGCACCCAGTGCCACAAGCTGATCGACCAGCACCCAGTGCCACAAGCTGATCGACCAGCACCCAGTGCCACAAGAAGCTGATCGACCAGCACCCAGTGCCGCAAGAAACTGATCGACCAGCACCCAGTGCCGCAAGAAACTGATCGACCAGCACCCAGTGCCGCAAGAAGCTGATCGACCAGCACCCAGTGCCACAAGAAGCTGATCGACCAGCACCCAATGCCTCAAGAAGCTCATCGATCAGCACCCAGTGCCACAAGAAGCTGATCGACCAGCACCCAGTGCCACAAGCTGATCAACCAGCACCCAGTGCCACAAGAAGCTGATCGACCAGCACCCAGTGCCGCAAGAAGCTGATCGACCAGCACCCAGTGCCACAAGCTGATCGATCAGCACCCAGTGCCACAAGCTGATCGAACAGCACCCAGTGCCACAAGAAGCTGATCGACCAGCACCCAGTGCCACAAGAAGCTGATCGACCAGCACCCAGTGCCGCAAGAAGCTGATCGACCAGCACCCAGTGCCGCAAGAAGCTGATCGACCAGCACCCAGTGCCACAAGCTGATCGACCAGCACCCAGTGCCACAAGGAGCTGATCGACCAGCACCCAGTGCCGCAAGAAGCTGATCGACCAGCACCCAGTGCCACAAGAGGCTGATCGACCAGCACCCAATGCCTCAAGAAGCTGATCGACCAGCACCCAGTGCCACAAGAAGCTCATCGATCAGCACCCAGTGCCACAAGAAGCTGATCGACCAGCACCCAGTGCCACAAGCTGATCGAACAGCACCCAGTGCCACAAGAAGCTGATCGACCAGCACCCAGTGCCACAAGCTGATCGAACAGCACCCAGTGCCACAATAAGCTGATCGACCAGCACCCAGTGCCACAAGAAGCTGATCGACCAGCACCCAGTGCCACAAGCTGATCGACCAGCACCCAGTGCCACAAGCTGATCGACCAGCACCCAGTGCCGCAAGAAGCTGATCGACCAGCACCCAGTGCCACAAGCTGATCGACCAGCACCCAGTGCCACAAGCTGATCGACCAGCACCCAGTGCCACAAGAAGCTCATCGACCAGCACCCAGTGCCGCAAGAAACTGATCGACCAGCACCCAGTGCCGCAAGAAACTGATCGACCAGCACCCAGTGCCGCAAGAAGCTGATCAACCAGCACCCAGTGCCACAAGCTGATCGACCAGCACCCAGTGCCACAAGCTGATCGACCAGCACCCAGTGCCTCAAGAAGCTGATCGACCAGCACCCAGTGCCGCAAGAAGCTGATCGACCAGCCCCCAGTGCCACAAGCTGATCGACCAGTACCCAGTGCCACAAGAAGCTCATCGATCAGCACCCAGTGCCACAAGCTGATCGACCAGCACCCAGTGCCACAAGAAGCTGATCGACCAGCACCCAGTTCCACAAGAAGCTGATCGACCAGCACCCAGTGCCACAAGCTGATCGACCAGCACCCAGTGCCACAAGGAGCTGATCGACCAGCACCCAGTGCCACAAAAAGCTCATCGACCAGCACCCAATGCCACAAGAAGCTCATCGACCTCCACCGGGCCGCTCGGGTGAGTTTGTACTGGCCCCCCGACAACCCTCTCCCACATACTCTCCTCCCGCAATACTCTCCCACCCCATACTCTTCCCCCCTCAATACTCCCCCCAATACTCTCCATCCCACCTGAACTCCCCACCCCCCTGTACCCCACATTGCCCCACATACTCCCCATCCCCCCATATGTTCCATCTCCTCAAGCCCCCTCCCCAACTCCCAAGCCCCCTCCTCCTGTGAGTAACCAGGTGTGCAGCCAACGACGCCCCCTCTGTGTCCCCACAGCAGCAGTTGGCCTACAACCTACGGGAGAGAGCCCAGACAGGCGGTGGGGTGCTGGACATCAGGGCCATCACCCGTTATGGGGAATGGGCCTTGGAGATTGCGGGGGCGGCAGAGGACCGAGCAATGATCACTGTAGAGGTCGGTGCATGGCACAAAGGTGAGGATCCACCGGCCCCACCCCTGTGACGTGTCAAACGTGAGTTGTTAATGCCACACAGACTGACCCATCCCTCCCACTGACTGCATGTCCATTCTCTCACAGGACCTGGAGCCGACAGCACCGGCCCATCTGCAGCGGCCTCCACTTCCACTCAAGGGAACACCTCAAAGGAGAGCTCCAAAGCTGCCACTATAATAGTCGTGGCACAGACATCACCCCCACCCTCAACATGGGTTTCCTCCGGGTGCTCTGGTTCCTCCCATAAGTCCTGAAAGACTCGCTTCTTCGGTGAATTGGACATTCTGAATTCTTCCTCCGTGTACCCGAGCAGGCGTCATAGTGTGACAACTAGAATGTTTTCAGTAACTTAATTGCAGTGTAATCGAAGTCTATTTGTGACACTAATAAAGAGTATTATTATTAACCAGCGAAGCGACACAGACCTTGGTGTACAGGCATCCTGGGAACATTCTGTTAAGCATCACACAGTTGCAGATGCACATCCAATGGAGGCAGGAACCCCCAGGCGAGACAACAGTCGGAAGTCTGCTGGATCCCAGGACCCAGCTGGGTCCCAGCTGAGCCTCTGGAACAGGTTTACCCAGAGTTGATGCAGATGATAGGGTGAGTTCGTGGGATTCGGGAGGGGGGGGGGGGTGTCAACAACAATCCACGGCCAATTGGATGAATCTCAGGGACTACGGATGCAGGTGATGGTGCTGCAATGCACAGCACAGAGGCCAACACTGCTAGGGTGGTAACCACAGTGGAGAGCCAGTGCACAATGTCGGCAGTATGAGTGGAGGTGTTGAAAGCATAGCTCAGTCAGCGAAGGCATTGGCTGAACACCTTAATAGCATGTGCCAGTCACTGGAGGACGTCACCCAGTACCAGCTGAACCTTGATGAGACACTGCATGGCATGTCCCAGTCTCAGGTGGTCATAGCCGAGGAGCTGTAGTGCATGTCCCAGTTGCTAGGGAATGTATCCTAGTCGCAGGTGGGCATTTCCGGGATGCTCCAAAGCATGCCCCAGTCACCGAGGAGCATTGCCGAGGGCTTCGACACCATGCTACAGTAATTGGCAACTGCCAGAGCCAGATGATGCAGGGGTAGCAGGGACTCGATTCCGAGGTGAACTACAGGGCCCTATGGGCACCGACTGGGAGGGGACGCTGAGTGGCAACTCAGAGCCATCCTATGGAGTGTCCACCAGCTCCCCTAAGTTCCAGGCCCATCACAATGGCGCATCTTGCAGTCAGTACTCGGTAAGGTGCTGCACGGCAGGACATGGACGCCTGCAACTGAGGCGGAGTGCGGGGGAAGGGATTGGGATGGGTGGGGTGAGTGGGACGTCAGCATCGGGACAGTGGGGCAGTTGGAGACACTTGCGTAAATCATTCAAATCTGTTGACCTCAACCAGTATGACACCCCTGGCACTTCCTTCCACAATGCGGGCCGAACACTAATCCCATCCCCCATCTGCCCGGTCATGGAGGTCCTGGGTTCCTCCCCCCCGCAATCTCTCCCCCCATCCCCCGGGCACACCACGTGCAGGTCGAGCAAGGGTCAGACTATGGCTTGAATGAAGAGCTGAAGCGCTCAGTTCTCTGGTAGTTACCATCACCGCCCCCACTGTCCTTGACACCTGCTGACAGTGTAGACACAGTCCCATCACCCTGGAGTGATGTTACTCAGACCATTGGAGGGTGGTAATTGAGGGACGGTGCATTTGGGAGGGGGAAGGGGAGGATGGTGAAGGGAGGAAGGCAGAGGGATGGGGAGGTGGCAGGAAGAGGGGTGGGGAGCAGGGGAATCATGGAGGAGGCCACATCCAATGTGAAGCGGGTGAGAATCAGGGCCTCCCTGGCCCTTCGGGCTTGCCGGACCCTCGCTGCTGCAACCTGTCCTCCATCCTCTGGCTAGTCCTGTGGGTCCTCCCCAGGCTCGTCCTCCAGGCGACCCTGTCCCGATGCCTCCTCCTTGGTGACCACAGATTCCTCTCCCTTCACCCACAGCAGGTCGCCCGCTGCTGTGCCAGGTTGTGGAGGACACAGCAGACCACCACAAAGTGGGCAACCCTTTGGGAGGTGTACTGCTGTACACCAACCAGAGCAGTCAAGGCAGCGGAACCGTATTTTGAGGAGTCCTATGCACCACCCAACGACAGACCAGGTGGCCACATGGCCTCGTTGTATCGGGTCCCCGCATTGGTCACCGGCCTTCGTACTAGCGTCATTGGCCAGGTCCAAAGTGGGTACCCCTTATCCCCCATGAGACAACTGGCCAGCCTGGGGTGGTTTTTGAAGAGGCCAGGAAGTCTGACTGCCCCAGACTGCAGCTGTTATGCACACTCCCTAGGAAGCATGCACACATGTGCATGATCTTCAGGAGATGGTTGCACACAAGCTGGGTGTTCAGGGAGTGGAACCCTTTCCTGTTGATATAGGACACTCCCAGACAACCTTGTGTGTACAAGGTGACATTGGTGCTATCTATTACCCCCTAGACATGGGGCAACCCGGCGATGGTGAAGAATCCTGCTGCTCAGGCATCCTATTGGGCCTGGTCCATGTCAAAGTTTATATTAGTTTGTGCCCGGGTGAACAGACACTACTCCTGCTCTCATGACCCTAATCCTACTATACTGCTAGCCACCCAATTTCCCCTTCTCATCTCTATTTTAGCTGTAATTTTTAATCGTTCTCTCCTTTCAGGTGGTGTCATGCTTTCCTTTAAATCTGCAGTCATCACCCTGTTCCTTAAAAAAATAATCGTTTACTCTTCCACATCCTGCAAGCCCCATCACCAACCTCCCTTTCTTCTCCAAAGCCCTTCAACATGCTGTCACCTCCTAAATCCATGCATGGAAATCTATGCTTGAATGCCACCAATCAGGTGTGGCCCCTACCACAGTAGCAAAACAGTTCTTACCAAAACCACAATGACAACTTAAGTGACTGTGACAAAAATAAATCATCCCTTCTCACCTTTCGCGACCTATTTACAGACTTTGACATGTTCCACCACATCATCCTTCTCCAACATCTCTCCACTGCTGTCAAACTGGGTGGGAAAGCTCTCACCTGGTTCCATTCTTGCATATCTAATTGTAGCAAGAGTTCTCACTCTTGCACTCTGGTGTTCTCCAAGGATCTATCCTTGTTTCTCACCTCCACCCCGCCGCCTGCTTCTGTTCCCCATTTGCCCCTCAGCAACATCAAATGAAAGTATGGTATTTGTTTTCAAATATATGTTGGCAACAGCTCAACCTCACCACCACCTCTTTCAATTCCAGCACTGTTATGAAATTATTAGACTGCTTATCCAACATCAAGTACTGGATGAGCAGAAACTTCCTCCAATTAAATTTTAAGAAAATTGAAGTTGTTGTGTTCAGTCCTTGCTTGAAGCTCTGTTCCTTGGCCGTCAACTGCATCCCTCTTCCAGAGATTAAGCCGGTTCGCTTGTACTCTTGTTATGATACTGACCCAGAGATGAGCTTCTGATCTCATATTCATGTCATCAGTAACATCACATATTTCCACCTGCATTGCAGCACCTCACTTCAACCTATCTCTGCTCATCTGCATGCTTTACTCTACACTCATCTGGACTCGACTATTCCAATACACTCCTGGTTGATTTCCAACATTCGACACTCTGTAATACTTTTTTTTTAAAATAATTTTTATTGAAAAATTTTGAATTTATACAACAATAACACACCATAGTAAAATACCAAAACTAACAATAATATTAACAATCATAAACATTCGCCCCACCTCCATGAACAACACAGCATTTTAACAACAACGCAAATTAACACAATATAAAGTTACAGAATAGACACTACAATAAGGAACACCCCCCCCCCCCCCCCCCCCCCAGGTTGCAGCTGCTATTGACCAAGTTACCTATCTTTGAGCCAGGAAGTCCAGAAAAGGCTGCCATCGTTTATAGAACCCTTGTATTGATCCTCTTAGGGCAAATTTGACCCTTTCCAATTTTATAAATCCCGCCATGTCACTGATCCAGGTCTTCACACTTGGGGGGCTTGCATCCTTCCACTGCAGCAGAATCCTTCGTCGGGCTACGAGGGACGCAAAGGCCAGGACACCGGCCTCTTTCGCCTCCTGCACTCCCGGCTCGACCGCAACTCCAAAAACCGCGAGTCCCCACCCTGGTTTGACCCTGGATCCAACCACCCTCGACACCGTCCCCGCCACCCCCTTCCAGAATTCTTCCAGTGCTGGGCATGCCCAGAACATATGGGCGTGGTTCGCTGGACTCCCCGAACATCTGGTGCACCTGTCCTCACCCCCAAAGAACCTACTCATCCTAGTCCCGGACATGTGGGCCCGGTGCAGCACCTTAAATTGGATGAGACTAAGCATCGCACATGAGGAAGAAGAGTTGACTCTCTCCAAGGCATCCGCCCAAGTCCCGTCCTCTATCTGCTCCCCAAGTTCCTCCTCCCATTTAGCCTTCAGCTCCTCCACTGACGACTCCTCCACCTCCTGCATTACCTTATAGATGTCAGACACCTTCCCATCTCCGACCCACACCCCCGAAAGCACTCTGTCCATCGTCCCCCGCGACGGCAGCAGAGGGAATCCCTCTACCTGTCGCCTAGCAAACGCCTTTACCTGCACGTATCTGAACATGTTCCCTTGGGGAAGGCCAAATTTATCTTCCAGTTCCCCCAGGCCCACAAACCTCCCACCAATAAACAGGTCCCTCAATTTGCTGATGCCCGCCCTTTGCCACCCCCTAAATCCCCCATCCTTGTTCCCCGGGATGAACCGATGGTTGCCACCCAGTGGAGCCTCCATCGAGCCCCCTGTTTCCCCCCGATGCCGTCTCCACTGTCCCCAGATTCTTAGGGTCGCTGCCACCACCGGGCTCGTGGTAAACCTCTTAGGGGAGAGCGGCAACGGTGCCATTACCATGGCACCCACGCTCGTACCTCTACATGACGCCATCGCCATTATTTTCCACGCCGCCCTTCACCCCTCCATCACCCATTTACGCACCATTGACACATTGGCTGCCCAATAGTACCGCAGAAGGTTGGGCAGCGCCAGCCCGCCTCTATCCCTCCCTCGCTCCAGGAACACCCTCTTCACTCTCGGAGTCCCATGTGCCCACACAAAGCTCAGAATACTGCTAGTCACTCTCCTAAAGAAGGCTCTGGGGATAAAGATGGGCAGGCACTGAAAGAGGAACAAGAACCTCGGAAGCACCGTCATTTTGACGGACTGTACCCTCCCCGCCAACGATAATGGCAGCATGTCCCACCTCTTGAACTCCTCCTCCATCTGATCTACAAGTCTGGTGAAGTTATGCTTGTGAAGAGTCCCCCAGTCCCTGGCCACCTGCACCCCCAGGTACCTAAAGCTCTCCCCTGCCCGCCTAAGCAGGAGCCTACCAATTCCTTCCTCCTGGTCTCCAGGGTGCACCACAAACACCTCGCTCTTGCCTAAATTTAATTTATAACCTGAAAAGGTCCCAAACTCAGCTAGCAACTCCATCACTCCCGGCATCCCTCCCACCGGGTCCGCCACATACAGTAACAGGTCATCGGCATACAATGACACCCTATGTTCCTCTCCACCTCGCACCAAGCCTCTCCACCTCTCTGAATCCCTCAACGCCATCGCCAGCGGCTCGATTGCCAGTGCAAACAACAAGGGGGACAGGGGGCAACCCTGCCTGGTCCCTCGGTAAATCCGGAAGTACTCCGACCTCCTCCTATTCGTGGCCACGCACGCCATTGGGGCCTCATATAGCAGCCTTACCCATCTAATGAACCCTTCACCAAATCTAAACCTCCCCAACACCTCCCATAGGTACCCCCACTCCACTCTATCGAAGGCCTTCTCCGCATCCAGTGCCACCACTATCTCTGCCTCCCCCTCAATTGCCGGCATCATGATGACATTCAACAATCTCCGCACATTCGTGTTCAGCTGCCTTCCCTTCACGAAACCTGTCTGGTCCTCGTGCACAACCCCCGGCACACAGTCCTCTATCCTGGTGGCCAGGATTTTTGCCAGGACCTTAGCATCCACGTTGAGGAGAGATAAGGGCCTGTATGAACCACACTGCTGGGGGTCCTTGTCCCTCTTTAAGATTAATGAGATCAGCGCCCGCGACATCGTCGGGGGCAAAGTCCCCCCTTCCCACGCTTCACTGAGTGTCCGCACCAGCAAGGGGCCCACTAGGTCCACAAACTTTTTATAAAATTCCACCGGGAACCCATCCGGCCCCGGTGCCTTCCCTGACTGCATCTGCCCGATCCCCTTAACTAGCTCCTCCAGCTCAATCGGTGCACCCAACCCCTCCACCTTCTCCTCCTGCACCTTCGGGAAAGAAAGCCCGTCAAGGAACCTCTCCATTCCCCTCCGCTCCCCCGTTGGCTCCGACCGGTACAGTTCCCCGTAAAAGTCCTTGAAGACCTCATTCACCTCTACCCCCTTCCGCACCACATTCCCACTCTTGTTTCTCACTCCAGCAATTTCCTTAGCCGCATCTCGCTTGCGGAGCTGATGAGCCAGCATCCTACTCGCCTTTTCACCATGTTCGTACACTGCCCCTTGTGCCTTCCTCCACTGTGCCTCCGCCTTTCTAGTGGTCAGCAAATCAAATTCAGCCTGCAGGCTGCGCCTCTCCCCAAACAGTCCCTCCTCTGATGCCTCTGCGTACCTCCTGTCCACCTCCAGCATCTTTCGCACTAGTCTATCCCTCTCACTCCTCTCGCTCCTCTCCCTGTGTGCCCGGATGGATATCAGCTCCCTACGAATCACTGCCTTCAGGGCTTCCCAGACCATCCCCACCTGAACCTCCCCCGTATCATTCACCTCGAGGTACCCCTCGATACTTGCCCGGACCCTCCTACACACCTCCTCCTCCGCCAACAACACCACATCGAACCGCCACAACGGACGTTGGTCCCGCATCTCCCCCATCTCCAACTCTATCCAATGCGGAGCGTGGTCGGAGATTGCAATGGCCGAATACTCGGCCTCCTCCACTCTCGGAATCAGTCCCCTACTCACCACGAAGAAATCTATCCGAGAGTAGACCCTATGTACGTGGGAGAAGAAAGAGTACTCCCATGCCCTCGGCCTCACAAACCTCCATGGATCCACCCCACCCATCTGGTCCATAAACCCTCTCAGTACCTTGGCCGCCGCCGGCCTCCTACCTGTCCTAGAGCTGGACCGATCCAGTGAAGGATCCAACACCGTATTAAAGTCCCCCCCCCCCATGATCAGACCTCCCGCCTCCAGATCCGGGACCCGTCCCAACATACGCCTCATAAAGCCCGCATCGTCCCAATTTGGGGCATACACACTAGCCAGTACCACCTTCTCTCCTTGTAGCCTGCCCCTAACCATAACATACCTACCCCCCTTATCCGCCACCACCTCCGATACCTCAAACAACACATTTTTCCCCACCAGAATCGCCACTCCCCGGTTCTTCACATCCAACCCAGAGTGGAAAACCTGCCTCACCCATCCCTTCCTCAGGCGGACCTGGTCCGCCACCTTCAGGTGGGTCTCCTGAAGCATTGCCACATCTGCCTTTAGCCCCTTCAGGTGAGCCAGTACCCTCGACCGCTTCACCGGCCCATTCAACCCTCTCGCATTCCAGGTGACCAACCGGATCAGAGGGTGTCCCGCCCCCCTCCCCCGTTGACTAGCCATAGCCCGTCGACTGCCCGCCCCAGGCCAGCACCCCCTGCCCGACCCAGTCCCCACAACGACAGCACATCTCCTCTGTCCCCCCAGCCCCCACCAGCTCCTTCCTGACCCTACCAGCAGCAACCCGGTATTCCCCTTTCCCCCCCTCCCTTCCCCCCCAGGCTAGGAACCCTCCCAGCCGCGAACCGTCCTCCATTGTGCTTCCGTGGGTCAGCTAACTTCTGCTGACCCCGCAAACTCCCGCCAATAACCCGACCCCTCCCAAAGTGGGATCATCCCCCAACCTATCCCTCCTCCAGGCACCGCTCCAGCGCGGGGAAGAACCAGTTAAGGCCCCGCCTCCCCCCCGTCATCGTCTCCACCCCCCAGCCCCGCAGCCAGAGGAAACCAGAGGAAAGCCCGCGCTTTCGCACTGCCCCACCACACCCGTCTGACGCAGCTCCCAAATAACAGCCCCACTCCATACCCCCAACCCGACATAGAATACAACAAACCCCCCCGACCCTCCCCGCAAGATACACAACTCAACCAATGCCCCACAGCAGAAAAAAAACATATCAGAACAACACCCCCATAAATAACCATATCAAAATTGCAAAAGTACAAAAAAAAGGGAACATAGCAACAGCAGAATCCAGCGCTAAGATATCACAACCGACCCCGCAACCCCCAACCCCTAGTTCAAGTCCAGTTTCTCCGTCCGCACGAAGGCCCACGCCTCCTCGGGGGAATTGAAATAATAATGCCGGTCCGAATAAGTTACCCACAGGCACGCGGGCTGCAACATTCCGAACTTTATCTTTTGCCTGTAAAGCACCTCCTTCGTCCGATTAAATCCGGACCGCCGCTTAGCCACCTCCGCACTCCAATCCTGGTAGATCCGTACTACCCCATTCTCCCACTTGCTGCTCTTCACCTTCTTGGCCCAGCGCAGCACACACTCCCGATCACTGAACCGGTGGAACCTCACCAGCACCGCACGCGGGGGTTCATTGTCCTTAGGCCTCCTGGCCAGTACTCTATGTGCTCCCTCCAGCTCCAAGGGCAGATGGAAAGACCCGGCCCCCACTAGCGAGTTCAGCATTATAGCCACATAGGTTGCAAGGTCCGACCCCTCCAGCCCCTCCGCAAGGCCCAAGATCCGCAGGTTTTTCCGCCTCATGCGGTGATCAAGCTCCTCGAAGCATTCCTGCCACTTCTTGTGGAGTGCCTCGTGCCCCTCCACCTTACTCATGAGGACCACGGCCTCCTCCTCTCGTTCAGTGGCCTGCGTCTGCAACTCCTTGATGGCAGCACCCTGGGTGGTCTGAATCTCCGACAGCCTTCTGTTTGTTTCCTGCAGAGAGCTCAGTACCTCAGCCTTGAAGTCTGTGAAGCAGCGCAGGAGAGCAGCTAGTTGCTCCTGGGCCCACTGTTTCCACTCCTCTGGAGCTCTGCCGGTGGCCATCTTGGATCCCTTCCCCCGTTTTTTCTGGGGAGCTGCTGCTGCTTTTTCCCCCGTTCCACTCCGAGTTCGAGTCATGGACTGCGGGGAAAGTCGTTCAGCACACCCTCCCCCACCAGGAGATGTCGAAAAATTTCCATTTTGGGCTCTAAAAAGAGCCGAAAAGTCCATTTAACACGGGAGCTACCAAATGTGTGGCTTCCTACTTCATCACAGCCACCGGAAGTCCCACTCTGTAATTCTTGAGGGCATCAGAAACTCTGTTGCCCATCTTTGAAGTTGCACCAAGTTCCATTTACCAATCCCTGCCCCCTGCTCATTGATTTCATTGACTTAGAGAAAAGCACTGCCTTGATTTTTAAATTCACATCCTTGTTTTCAAATCCCTCAATGGCCTAATCTCTGCAATCTCCACCAGCCCGCAAACCCTCCAAGATATCTGCACTGCTCTAATTCTGGACTCCTGAGCATCCCAACTCAATATAGACATTGCGGCAGAAGATTCTGAAGAATTAACTAATGAGGACTTCATTGAACTCGAACAGCAAAAAGTGGCAGAGGAAGAAGACGATGCACCCACTGTTGACGAGACGCCTCTTCGTAAAGTCTGAACAGCTGAAGAATTTCAACATTTGGCATCTGCCATGTCCAACATTGAACACAGTGCATCAGTATACAACTGCTACAGAGAAATTCGGAAAGAAAAAAGGAGAAAATCTAACAAAACTCCTTTAGACACTTGCTTGAAGAAAGCAAACAAGAATCTGAGAAAAATCTGCATCCAAGAATCACGAGACGACTCTAGTCAGGGACCCTTCAAAATATCCAACCAAGAGCCCTTCAAAAAGTCCATCAAAGTCATCTCAAAGTCCTTCCAAATCACTTTTAAAAACCTCTGAAAACTTCACCCGGGCAGACTCACCCATAAGCCCAGGAATCAAGAAAAATTAAGGTTTCAGAAATTTGTCCACGCACTTTTGATAATTTGTAGGTAATGTACAGTGGACAGTACAGTCTATATATTTTTATGATTTATGTCAAAAAATATGCTAATTTTGATATATTACTCATCTATAATTGATTGAGTACAAAATTCTGGGTTATTTTGGTGAAAATAGGGTATTAAATCTTGGTTCAGGAACAAATTCCCATTTATAACATTGTTGTTATGGGAAATTGGTTCCAAGTTATGGAGCGGGATTCTCTGACCCCGTGCCAGGTCAGAGAATGGCCCGCGATCGGAACCTACCCCGGTAGGGGCCTATGTTCCTCCGCGTCGGACCCCTGTAACTCTCCGCCATGTTGCGTCAGGGCCAGCGCGGAGAAGGCAACACACGCGCATGCGTGAACTCGCGCCGGCCACGGCGCGCATGAGTGAACTCGCGCCGGCCACGGCGCGTATGCGTGAACTCGCGGCGCCCGTTCTAACACCCGTATCGGCAGCTGGAGCAGTGTGAGGCTCTCCAATGCTGTGCTAGCCCCCTGTGCGGCGCAGGATTGCTGATCCGAGGGGCCAGATGACGCCGTTATAATACGCTCCAGCGTTTATGACGGCGTCAACACTTAGCCCAGGATCAGAGAACCCGCCCATGATGTTTAACTTAAATAACCAATTGTGTCATAAGTTTGAGAACTAACTGTACTAATTATTCTGAATAAACTCGAGCAACATTTTTTTTTTAAATTAGTACTTTGGTGCCTATCAATTCGGATGACAGTCATCCAATATATCCATTTTTTTGGGCTCTTATACTAAATCAGTTCTTTTTGTTCAGCAGCATTGGTCAGTCCCATGAGCACACCTTAGTTTCATGACTGGTGGGTTTGGGTAAAATTGTCCCTGCATTCCTGTTTACTGGACAGCTGTCATCAATTCAACTTCATCTGGTGGAAAAATAACACTATTGAGACCATGACACTAGAAATGTTGAAAATCACTGGACTAATTTACTGAACATGAATCAGGAGCGGGATTATATGGCTCCCCTGTGGTGGGGGTGGGGTCGTTAAATGTAGCAAGCCTCACAGAAATCCATCGACTTCATCGGAACCAGGAAATCCCGTCAGGAGAGGTTGAAAAATTCCAGCCCAGGAATTTTCAAGCCGTTCTTGCCAGCAGTGCAGCAGCCACCCCCAATCCCCACCCCGCTCTGCGGGTTTCCCGGTGGCGAGGGTTGACTTCAATGGGAAAACTCATTGATTTTTTTTTTTATTTTTTGTTTTTTTTGTTTTTTAGCTTTGTTTTAGGAAAACTCATTGATAAGCGGCGGGAGTACAGAATCAAGCCACCAGCGAAGAGGCGGTTCTGAGAAACATGCGGCTGAGGTCCGCAGAATCCAGCCCTAGACCTCTTCATGTGTGCAAGCTGCAGGTGGAGGCATGACAAACTGAATGGACACAAAATGTTCATGACGTTCAATTTTGGGCTTGCCTCGGAGACTCTGGCTATGATGCGCCCAGTTTTGAGGACAAAATGAGCCCAGACGATTTTCTGCCCCAATACGTCTGGCATATACGATCCTAATGTATATTTCTAACACTTTGAAAAGCCAATAACCAATTTTAATTTTGCTCCTATTGTAACCTAGAGAAAGCAATTAAATAATATATTGCAGGCAGAAACATTTCCGTTAAATCATTTTGGGATAAATTTTACATCTTGTCTCTGGGTAGAAAATTGATGGTAATGTATGTTATACCCCAATCCAGATTTAATTTCCATTGAAGTTAATGGTGAAGGAAATAAAGCCCAATATACAATGCCCCACTGCCATTTTCCATTCAGTAATGAAAATGAAAACATGACCAATTATGTCTAAGTGGCAGTCACCGCAACCCAACAACCTTTTGGTCAATTTTATCTTGTTCCTCAAGAGCCATCAAGGAAATCTGTCATTACAAAGTGCACTGGCTTTCCTCTCTTTTAAAAAAAATTTTAAGCCACATTTTATATTTGAAATACATTGGATTTCAGTGTTTGGTTTCACATCAGTTCAGCTGGTTTCCACTGTTCTTTACATACACAAGGTTATCTTGTTTTTGTGCACATTGTTATACAAATAACCCAGGATGGATTAAAGAGTTTCTGAGCCTATTGTTCAAACAGATGATTCAAATCCTTTAGACTTCCTATGAGTGAATCCAGTGATGCTCCATCAAGATTCAAATAGGTCATAACTCTTTCATGGATCCTGCTGTAGTGACAATAATATTTCCCTCTGGCATCTCATTTTAGTTCACAGTCGAGCACTTGTCATGCCAAAGAAACTCCCCGTCAATCCTGAGCACTAGTTTAAATCTAATGCCCGAGAGAAAAGGAAGTCTGGGAGCCCCAGAACATAAGTCAACCAAAGTCTGCAGGACTATCCGATTCATCCTGTTCTGTCTCTTGCCTATGCTGCTTCATTACTCTTTATTACTGTCTCCATAGTTTATAATGGACTCTGAGCATTAATTCTTTGACTACAAGGGTAACGTTAAAGGAATGTGCAAGTATGTAATTTTCCCCTGTTTTAACAATAAAATGTTACTTTTTATTTTATCATTTTAATTAGTGGTTGCAATCCACAACCAGATCAATTTAAAACAAAACATGACAGCACCTGAAGTGAACATCTGTGAACTGAAGTACAGAGAGGAAACAAGGTAACAACAGTTCTCATAATGGCACAGAAAGACAAAAATTATAGACCAGTGCAGTTATAAATCTATGTGCAAAATACAATTATTTGAAATACAACTGTGACTGAAAACAATTAAAAACCTTGGCCGGTATTCTCTGGGTCTGCCTGCCTGTTCAAAGTGGGATTCGCAATCAGCCACAGGATAGCGCGCCGTGCCAAAATCTGGATCTTCCCTGGGCTTCAGGCCTGCTGTGAGTCTCTGAGCCACCCTGCTGACAATCGCGGGATTCTGGCCCATATCAGTGGAAACATACATTCCTGGAAGCACTTGAGAACAAAAAGGCAGCCTCATAAAAAGACTGGTTTGGAAAATACCTGCTGCCTTGAGTTAACGCATCCTTCAGAGCTATATAAATAAACAATCTTAATCTCCCCTTTGAGAACTGTCTTGATCTGTCAATCAGAAAGCTTTTCACAGGCAATGGGGTATGAAATTCAATGTAAACAATGCAGATCAAAGCTTTCAGCCTTTTCGCTGCATAAACAGACTTCTATACTCTGAAGGGTACTTCAATTGAATGTGTGAAAACCACCTCAAAGGTTTCCACCACTTTAAAAGGATTACTTTTACCGACATCTCATAGACCTTTAAAGTTGGCTGACTGATAGGCTTATAAAAGGGTTTGGAGTACAGATGGCATCACTTTCACTTTATTATGAGGGCTGTGTATCTCTGAGATACTGAATGTCTGTGATAGACCTACAATTCACAGTGAGGCAGAGAGAGCGAGTGAACAGTAGGCTTTATTAGTCATGAACTTGCCTAGCCAGAATCAGTAGTACAGATGAATGCCGCCCACAGGCGGCTGGCCTATATATGACACTGGTGAGAGCGGAGCCAGAGGCGGAGACATACTGGGGTTACAGTACAGTACCTGGAAGGAGTTCATATCACCACTTACAGGTCATAAGTCACAGGTTACGGTATCACACATGCATTATGGTGAATACATTCAGCACATTCACCCCCTGTTAAAAAAATCAAGTCCAGCGGGGGTGACGTGGGCTCATTTACATATTCAATCTATCTGGAGGCCGGATTGTTCTCTTCGACCTCCGCAGCTCTGGCAGTGCAGCGGGCACAGTTGTCGCAAGTGGTGACTCCAGGGGCGTCGTGTCTGGCGCTTGGGCCTCGATGCGGGGTGTCAGAGACAGTTGTGGTGCGGGGGTATGGGGGGTGATGGGTGGCAGTGTTGGCGCAGGACAATACAGGAGACTCAGGGGAGCGTACGGGGCACTGTGGGTGGCGGCGGGCAGCGTGGAGGGAGGAATGTAGGCAGGGGGGGTAATACGGTCGGGGTCGGGCCCGAGGACTCCATTCTCTACGACATAGCGAGGATGGCTAGTATGGAATACGCATTTTTCTTTGTTGTATGTGAGATTGAGGGATTGGGCGTCATGGTCCTGCTGGTCATGGCAGCAGATGGTCACTTTGTCCAAGTACGGGTATGTAGCCCGCAAACATTCAGTCCATCGTTCTCTGAAAGACTGAGACTCCATTAGTGATGCTGAAGGGTACTCTGAGGAAGTGGAAGAGCTGGCGGGATGCCTCAAAAGCAGTGTAGTGGCGCTCTTCCGGGCGGATTGGGAGCTGGTAGTTGGCCGACTTCATATCGACCGTTGAGAACACAGGGTACTGCGCGGTCTGTTCATCTCCGCTATGCAGGGGAGTGGGTACGCATCGGGTTGCGTGAATCGGTTAATTGTCTGGCTGTGGTCCACAACCATCCGATTCTTTTCCCTGGTCCGGACGACCACCACTTGCGCTCTCCAGCAGGGGGTTGCAGGACTCGATGATCCCTTCACTCAACAGTCGCTGGACCTCCGACTTGATAAACGTCATGTCTAGCGGACTGTACCGCTTGCTCCTGGTGGCGATGGTCTTACAGTCAGGGGTGAGATTCGCAAAGAGTGAAGGGGAGGAGACCTTGAGGGTCGCGAGGCTGCACACCGTGGCGGGGGGGGAGAGCAAGGGTCCGCCGAACTGTAGGGTCAGCCTTCGGTGGTTACATTGAAAGTCCAATCCAAGCAGTAGGGGGCCGCAGAGGTGGGGGAGGGCTAAGAGCTTCAAACAAATGTACTCTGCGCCCTGCATCGCGAGATTGGCAATACAGTACCCCCGGATCTGAACCGAATGGGGCCTGGAGGCAAGGGAGATTGTTTGGAAGGCTGGGTAGGTGTGGAGGGAGCAGCACCTCACCGTGTCAGGGTGGACAAAGCTCTCTGTGCTCCCATAGCTGAAAAGACGGGGGGTCTCGTGCCCGTTGACCCTGACGACCATCATGGAGTTCTTCAGCTGTTTTGGCTGCGACTGATCGAGGGTGACTGCGCTCAACTGCGGGTAGTCTGTGTGATCGGTGGAGTCACAAGATGGCGGCCCCCATGAATTGCACGTGTCGGGCTGGGGTGAAGATGGCGACAAAGATGGCCGCCCCCATCGGTCGCACGCGTTGGTCGGTGCCGGGGCTGGCGGCCAAGTTGGTGGCCCCCATGAGTCACACGTGTCGGTCGGTGTTGGGGCCGGCGACCAAGATGGCGGCCTCCACGAGTCGCACGATGCCGATGACGCATCTGACGGGGGCGTTCTGGCAGACACGCAGCCGCATTGCGGGGTCTGTGGGGCTGCAAGTCCATGGGTCGGGCCTGGTGCGTTTTCGATTTCTGGGCCTTAGGCTGGCCCAGGCAGACTCTAGTGAAGTGCCCCTTTTTCCCCACAATCGCTACACGTCGCTGTGCGAGCTGGGCAGTGCTGCCTGGGGTGTTGACCCTGGCCGCAGAAATAGCTCTGCGGTTCCCCGGGCTGGGCCGACAGATGCGCGGCACAGGCCTACGACGTAGTCGGGTCCGAAGGGGGCCACGACGAGAGTGCCCACAAGGGGTTCACCAGGCCCGCAGGGAACACGCTGAGGTTCTGGTCGGCCACCTCTAATGAGGTCGCTAGCTTTACCATGTCCCGCAGGTCGCTAGCTTTACCATGTCCCGTTTTCCAGCAGGCACTGCCTGATATACTTTGAGCGGACCCCCGCCACGTAGGTGTCCCAGATCTGTGAGTTAATGTGTTCCTCCGCTGTCACATCTCGATAGCTGCAGTTCCTCGCGAGTAGGGTCAAGATTTTGAGATACTCGTCCAGCGATTCTCCGGCACGTTGACGGCGAGTAGTGAAGAGGTGTCTGGCGAACACCTCATTTACGGGCTTCATGAAGTGTGCCTTGTGAGTTGCGACTGCCGCCTCGTATGTGGCCGCTTTTTCGATCATTACTGAGATTCGATTGCTCACCCGGTCGTGGTTCGTGAGGATCGCGCCCTAATTAATAATAATCTTTATTATTGTCACAAGTAGATTTACATTAACACTGTAATAAGGTTACTGTGAAAATCCCGAAATAAAGCCCAGAATGTTCATCTAAAAATAATAAACCACTGGCTGTGAACAAGTAAGTATGATTAGGTGAATTATGGAGAACAGCATCAATAAATCTACCAAATCAATTTCTGTGCTGTCATTTATTAAAACTTTGGGCGACATTTTCACAGATATCAGCAAAGGTCAATGTCGATCGGGAAAAGCAGTGGTGAAGCTGCCGATGACAATGGCAGCGTTCTCCATCATAAAGTCTGAGACAGAAAAGAAAATTTCAAGGAATGGTCAATGGGCTATCAGCCTTGGAGAATTGGGACGCCATTTTTAAATGGCTGCCCCAGCACATAGCAATCAAACTAGTTAACCCTGCACCCCTCCCCCTCCCCCCAGCACTGCACTGGCAATACAAAGGCACCCCCATGGCAGTACCCTGGCACTGCCAAGGAAACCAATGGCATTTTTCAGGCACAACCTGGGCACTACCTGGAAACTACCCAGGCACTGCTTGGGCACTGCTGGGGGTGAGCAGGTAGTGTCAGGGCAGTGACAGGGGTGTCCAAGCAGTGCTAGGATACTACCTGGGCAGTACCTAGGCATGACCCTTTCCCCCCAGGTGTTGCACTCAACAGCTCCCCTGGAAAGTCTGCTCTTCAGCTACACATCTTCAGAGACCAGTAAAGCTTCATGCCATTCTGCTGTCACACCACCATGGATGGAGGTTTTGACGCCGGGGGATGATTCTGGCATATGGGCCTGATAATTATATGTTTATATATTCAACTAATGTTCCCAACAAACACTCTGTCACTGATGGAGAAGAGGGGGGATGACACAATCACGTCATGTGTCCACGGCAACATAAATCGTGATTTTGCATTCTGTTGTTCCAGTCATCAAACTCATCCGACAAAGAACGGGTCGTAAAATCCTAGCCTGTATTTTGGAACAAGATTTCCATTCCGGGATCAGAAACCTGACATTGGGAGCAGTTCCAGGTCCCAACGCCACACACCATCTTCCTGAATTGCCCACTTCAATTTTTATAGTGTCAGCCAATTAATGACCAGAGTTTAGGCTTGTCATCCAATGGAGGATGACGATTGAGGTCTCGAGGCTTGCGGACTAATGGGAGGCCCTCTAGCACTGGCACACAGACATTCCCACTGGCCAAGGTGGAAGCTGTCAGCTTGCAGTGCGAAGAGAGTGTCAGATGTAAAAAAAAATTAAACAGCACAGCAGGCAAGCTGTGATCGTGGAGAGGCAACCAATCCGAAATATGGTCTGCAGCTGCAACTGTGGCCTAGCTGCCATGTCTAGTGCAGGTGGGGGTGGGAATAGGTACATCTCTCACTGGATTTTTTGCACTCTGTCCTTCCCCACCATGAGGTGGCCAGGATGCACAGATTGTCTTTTGGCCTGATGTGCAAATCCAGCATATAAACTTGAAATCCCAGTTGGTGCCAGAAATAGGTGAGAATAGACACCTCAATTGGCCAACCTGAGTCAGATAGTGCCTTGACACAGGTCTGGAAGTTGGATGGCTTCTATCAGCAGCTATAGTTGCCGACTGTAGGACCTTGTGGCAACCTGCTCAAAATGGCAGACAAAGGTCCATGGTCCCAAGAGTTTCCATAATACACCTGTGGAACACAAACATATCTGGCTTGTCTTCCAGTGGCAGCCAGACACCACACAAACCTTTTCACCTGCTTGAGGCTGGGTGCAATAGCCACTGCTAACTTGCACCATGTCCTGCTACAAATTACATGAGGAAAATGAAGCAGATGATCTCTAGGGAGACAAATAGGCAGCACTGATTTTCTCTTAGTGATCTCCTTTGCACCGGTTAAAAGAGCCTTCCTTCGGTGGAAAACAGAGTGACATTGACCAAAATGTTTTCAGAAGGGTAGGGGAGACTTAACAAAGTTAAAACAAAGAAAAGGAAATTCCATTTTCTTGTGAAAAATATTCTCCTACTTCAGTGTGCAACACATTTTGTCAGGAGCATTCATTCAAATCTTGTTTCGGATGGGCCAAAGTCGTTCATGTGGGCAGCATGGTAGAACAAGTGGCTAGCACTGTGGCTTCACAGCACCAGGGTCCCAGGTTCGATTTCCCGCTGAGTTACTGTCTGTGCGGAGTCTGCACGTTCTCCCAGTGTCTGCGTGGGTTTCCTCCGGTGCTCCGGTTTCCTCCCACTGTCCAAAGATGTTCAGGTTAGGTGGATTGGCCATGATAAATTGCCCTTAGTGACCAAAAATGTTAGGAGGGGTTATTGGGTTATGGGGATAGGGTGGAAGTGAGGGCTTAAGTGGGTCGGGCCGAATGGCCTCCTTCTGCATTGTATGTTCTATGTCCTGGAGTAATTCTATGAATTTCAATAAGGGCCGCATTTGTGGATGCCTGCTACCAGTTGGATGATGTTGCAAACTCTATGAGTTTGTTTTGTTGAAGTCACCAGATTTTTCATCGACTCTCATGCCTTACTTAGAGTTAGTTCCCCCGGTTCCGTGTAGGACCATGGACACCATATACTTGCCGGTAAAATCGATTCACACTCGAGAAAAAAAGTTGTCAATTCATAACGAAACAGATCGAGAAATAGAAAGAGAAATGTTGTCAATTGTTTGGCCTGACTTGTTATCAGGGAATATGAAAGTCTAATTGGAACCATTTTCTCCGGAGTTGAAAGGCATGTTTACATCTGATGGGTTCAATTTTATTTGAGGAATAAACAATCTGTTTCCTTGAAATTTACCCATTATAATTTCAACACCTATCATTGAAGAAAACAGCTTCCGAATTACCAATCTTGCTCCATAGCAAAGTCCTTTAGGATTCAAGTTATGAAACAACACTGGACTAAATTTTGCCAGTTCTTGGAAATGGGAAGAGATGTGAAAAGGCTGGCAAAATGGTATGGGAAGGCATTTAATGGACTGAAACAGGCAATATGTGGCCCCTGGTCTGCTGCCCACTGAAGTGGTGCTGCCCCACATGGTTCCTCATCTCTTTTGGCCCCCTGTCATCCAGCTAACATTATAACTGCTCCTGCCTTGAGTTTAGGTTTGTGCGACAGCATGCCCATTGGAGTTAGACTGTGTAAAAATTCTAAAGGGTATAGACTTCATCATCTTCACCTACAGAATCATCATTGATGTATTCTTTTACTTCACCTGGCAGCTATTCTCCAACTTCATTCAAATCTAGCAAATTGTTATTTTTATCACAATGAATAACTCTTGAATAATAAGTTGTATCAAATAATTAGCCCCATCATTTTGTCACAATTAACCAATTCCATCATCTCATGCACCCCTCTTCCATGCTATCTTTTCTCTGCCATCCCCATCCCTCTGAATTCCATCCTTCCGTGTTAATCTTCGTACACCATTCGCAGCTCCATCCCAAAACTTCCGTTCCACCCATACCATCCCTTTCTTGATCCTGCAATTCCCATCCCTCACATAAACAATTTTTTCAGCCGGGGCAACTTTGTTTTTGGGCTCCCCTTACCTTCTGCTTTTTATTATCCAACAAGCCCGTCACATAATCACTTCCTGCCACCACTGATCATTGACATCTGCACATGCGCACGCACTTCAAACCTCTACACAACACTTGTGCCTCCGCACGTGCCAGGCATGTCAACCAAATGAATCAAATAAATTCACCAACTCACCCTTTAACTAGCCAATCAAAATAATCAATCCAAACAAAAACTGAGGGTACTCGAGCAAGAGGACAATGCGGCCAGAGAATCTCGGGAGAGCCCTATCATGGGCTTCCCAGCAACCTCCGCGCCTCTTAGTATTCTCGAGGCATCGGATTCGGAACTCCACCCAAAAGGGGTGGAAGTAGGTTGTAAAACTACTTAAGGCCTACTCACTGATATCCACCAGCCTTCCTCAATTCTCTGGCCTCACCAGGAAGGCTGCAGCCAGACATCAATCAGTGCAGATCCACAAGAATGTGGACTAGGCGGAACGGCACCCTGGGGATCTATCAGGCCGTGGGAGGTCCCTGGGTGGTCAGGGTAATTGCAGGGTGGCCTCCTGGCCCTCCCCCTAGATCAGGGGTGGGCAAACTACGGCCCGCCAAAGGTCTTTATGCGGCCCACCAAGATAAAGTCATTAAAAAAAAAATTTTTTTTTTTTATAAGGTTAATGTGGGTGGCTGTTGGGTTACTGGTATAGGGTGGATACGTTGACTTGAGTAGGGTGATCATTGCTGGCACAACATCGAGGGCCAAAGGGCCCGTTCTGTGCTGTACTGTTCTATGTTCTATATGAGGCGCCCAGAATCATAACCGGGTGAAGCGCCATTTTTGAAAAGTAGAGATAAAGAGGGCTAAAGGCAGGATGCCGCCGGGGGAAGCGCTGAGGTATATGCCGCACGCTAATTGGTTACAACCGGGACTATTAATACTATGCGGCCCTTTAAAATTGTGAATTTCTGAATGTGGCCCTTGCACGGAAAAGTTTGCCCACCCCTGCCCTAGATAGAACGTGGGTACCGTCGCACTGGTGGCACTGGCAAGCTGGCTGGAGCACTGCGTGGGTGCCAGGGTGTCAGTACAAGGGTGCGGGTGTCAGGATGGCACTGCCATGAGTCAGGGCCCGAGGGGGCCATGCCCATGAAAGGAGGGTGGAGGGGTATTTGGGGATGGGGGTGTGCAGGGCAGGTAAATAGGGGCTGCTGGGAGGTTAGGCGGGGTTGACGGAGGGGAGCCCTGGAAGGGAGGGGGTGCTGTAAGGGGACTTGGGGGGACCTTCAGGGGTGGCCCCCAGGGACCCCAGAGCGGGGTATCCTCATTTGGGGTGTGTGGGGTAGTGCCCATGTGTGTGGGGGGTGAGATTGTCCATGGGTGGAGCATGTGGGGGAGCCACAAGCTCACTTAGAGATCAGGGTACCCTTTCAAAATGGTGGCCCGATCGTGGAGTTCAGCTTGCCAGTGCTAAAACAAATTCTAAGGGCGTGATTCTCCGGTCTCATTACGTTCTTGCTCAAGCAAAACGAGGCTGGGGAATAGAGGGAGAGGCAGAAAACAAGAACCACGCCGGGCGTCAAACAGTTTGCGATGCAACCTGCCCGCGGCTGTCGGCGAAATCAGGATCTCGCCGTAGCGTGGCGAGAAACCAATTATCACCACTTAACGAGAACCACCCCATATCCAACAGCCTCCTGTCATTCAGCGGCCTCCACAGCAAGTGATCACACTGGGGCCGATTAGTACACCTTTTAATATACGTGAAACTGACGGAATGACTTCTTTGGGGAGCCGTGTAGGTGAGTAACCATCTTGCTCACAGGCAAAGGCCCGAGAGGCACTGAATTTGCGACTCCAGTGCTCGGTGGTGGGTGGAGGAACCCTAGTTTGGGGGCAACCATGCGCTGCCCCACCATGCCAACCCTTGGATCATGTGTACAAACTCCAGGGGCAACCTTTGTCCTTGCCTGCCTGTCCCACTGACCACCTATAACCACTATATCCTATATCTATAACCTATATCGACTGCCGAGGCCAATGGCCCTGCGAATAGGGAATTGGCAATCGTAGTTCACTGAGCACTTCACACAACCCAAGTAGATTCCCGTGGGTGGGCGGGCCATGTAGCATGTGGGAGCCATTGCCCAGCATCCCAATTTCACTTTCATGCCTGGGCACTGTGGTTGAACACTGTGGGAGGCAACACCACACACACAACGAACATCTGAACACCCAGGGGATGGGGCAGAGGGTGGGAGATGGTGCTGCCCCCTACCACACCCCGAGCTCTCTCACCCCCTACCTCACCCCCCCCCCCCCCCCACCTATCCCGGTGCCCTCAGTGATTCTCAATGTGCTTGGCCCTCCTAGCTCCATCACCACATCTAGGTGTGTCACCAGCATGCACATGTGAGGTGGAGGTAGCCAGTTGCTTAACATGTCCCGTGGCCTTCACTGCCCCTGACGGGCAGCCTCTGGGGGATCTTAGGCCGGAGGGCCCCGGCTCACTTGTCAGCGCACATGCACGGTCATGTCACCCTATACCCTGAGCTGGCTGTGAGATATGGCCCTATTAGAGGGGGTGGAACTCGGCGGAACTGGTGGCCATCGTTCGCCTCTCCATGGGGCAGGTCCGGGACAAGCTCCACAGAGCCTCAGCCATGCCTATCTGAGAGCGGGACATGTTCCACAGAACCTCATAAAGGCCGACTTGGTACTGGGTGACACCCCCAGCGAGTCAGACATTCTGCCGAGACCATCAACCATGGTCGTCATCGACTGCGCGTCACCTTGGACACCTTCACTAATGGTGCCGCGTTATGCACCAGGCTCTCGACTGCAGTCGCCACCCTTGCAGTGTAGGCCTCTCTGCCACACATTGCCACCGACATCTCCTGCGCCCATAACCTCTGGGACTCCTCCAAGCTGTTATCGATCTGCTGGAGTGACACTGACACCTCCCTCTGAATATCCTGACTGCACGCTAACATCTGAATCAGCTCAGGGATGACCACTTCCACAGGCTCAGCATCAGGCTGGGATGCTGTTGGGTCCTGGGATCCTCAGACTGCTATCTCATCTGGGGGTTCCTGCCTCTACCTGACGTACATCATCGGCAGTGTGGCGCTCACCCAGATTGTGCCTCAGAAGCCTGACATGTATCTGCACTGGTGGAGGGTGGGTATGACAGATGTGACATGACTATTACGGTGGCATCCTTGGAGCTCTCCTCTGAGGTGGCCTTATGGGAGACTGGAGGAGGGCCACCAGGGATGGGCCTGCGCCATCAGCTGGAGGACATGTGGGAGATTGGACATATGGTCAGTGGGAGGGATGGGTCAGTCAACTTGATGGGGGTTTGGTGTCAACTTGTGTTGCCCGGTGTAGGTCATTGACCTTTTTCCTACATTGGAGGCCAGTCCTCCTGAACACACTCCCGGCGCTTACAGCCGACGCCATCTCAGTCCAGGCAGCACTGACTGACCCTATGGCTGACCCTCCCAGGCTCTCGGGTGATCAGGATATCCCACCTGGCCTCCACAGCATTGAGCGGCCTCCCCAGGTCAGCGTCCCCGAATCTTGCAGCCAGTCTCCTGGGCGCCATTGTTGCAAGCTGACTCGGGTCAGTTGAGCAAGGGCTACTTAAGTGCTGCTCGACCTATTCAGACAAAGTGGGAGGAAGAGGGAGGAGAGCGCATGGAGGGGGGGTTATGGTGTGAGGTGCTCCGAAGGGTGACTGCCTCAACTTTGTGCGTGAGGTTGGGGCTGAAACAGCTGAAGGTGGTTGATGCACGATCAATTGCACAAAGACTCAGATTGGGTACAACTGTGGCTTTATTGCAGTCAGATGTGTGGTCTCCTACTGCAGCTGGCGAAATGGCAGATCAATGGAGGACACGCATATTTATACAGCTCCTAGTGGGCGCCGCCAGCTGGCAGGGGCTACCGGCGAACCTGTAGTACAGGTCCTACCTTACATCCCCTCATACAGGTGTACACAGTGGTTCACCACAGTGGTGCATCGGGCGCACCTCACAAAAGCGAGGATGAGCCGACTCTTTGAGGGATTAGAGAATGTTTGTGAGTATTGTGGCGGGAGCACCGCAAATCATGTTCATATGTTTTGGTTGTATCTAAAGCTGGAAGGATATTGGAGGGAGGTCTTTAAGGTAATTTCTAAGGTGGCACATGTGAGGCTTGCGCCAGGTCCTCTGGAGGCTATATTCAGGGTATCGGATCGGCCTGGGTTGGAAGCGGGTGCGGAGGCAGATGTTTTAGCCTTCGCCGAAGGCGGATCCTATTGGGGGTGGAGGTCAGTCTCTCCACCCTGTGCCCTGGCATGGCGGGGAGGATCTGTTGGAGTTTTTAACACTCAAGAAGGTGACGTTTGAGTTGAGGGGAAGGATGGAAGGGTTCTACAATTCATGGGCTCTGTTCATTATGCACTTTCAAGAATTGAATGACATTGAACATTGGCGGGGGGGGGGGGCGGTTGGGGTTTGGGGGGTTTGGAATGTGTATGTTGTTGATGACTATGTATGGGTGGATGGTGGATTCATGATACCTTTTCTTTGATGTTTGTATTTAAAATGTTGGGGGTTGTTGGGAAGAAGGGATTGTTGAACAGGAGTTTGACATTTTATTTGTTACTGTTGATTGTTGGTGGGTTTAAATTTGGATGAAAATGTGAAAAAGGAGAATAAAAATTTTTTTTTTTTTAAAGTGCTGCTCAACCTATATAGTGGCGGGGGCTAGCGAGCGCAGTGCCGGCGAATTGGCTGGCGAGCCTCCATTTGCGGCGAGAAGCACATGAGGCCTCATTAAGTGGACTAATTAATGTTGAATAGCATTGACGGCTTTCCTGGGCTGAGTGCCGGGAAGCTCACGGCAATTCCCGCTCGCTACAACACTTAGAAATCTGAATGGAGAGTCATGTGGGGTAGGTGTGGGCTAAACCAGTGAGAGAAAATTCCCAGGGCCCAAAACAGTGATTAAATGTCATTGAATTGCGGTGGGGAACTCCCTGAAAAACCCGCGACAAATTAACTTTGAAAGTTTTGGGGAAAATCGCATCGGGTTTCATTATAGATTGATCTGAGTTTCTTTGCCACATGTCAATATGAAACATTCCAGGTTAGTGTGAATAACCTGGGAAAGTAGAAGTTAAAACATTTGCTTTACGTTACTGTGATCTTTGGTTTAAATCACAGAAACGTGCAACACTATTATGTAGGGACTTTGGTTGAGTATCTGCTGAAGTGCTGCCAAGGACCGTTTGTAGAAGTACATTTTAGTTTGAAGTGAAGAAATATTGATTTGTCTATTCTGGAAAGCACATCTCTCAACAGGTGAAATCTGAGAGCTAGTAGCAACAATCAACAGTCCCACTGGCTTTCCAGCCACCAACAATAAAGATTAAATTATTTTCGGGAGAAAACAAAAAAGGAACCTTCACAGAACACAGAACACAGAACAGTACAGCACAGAACAGGCCCTTCGGCCCTCGATGTTGTGCCGAGCAATGATCACCCTACTCAAACCCACGTATCCACCCTATACCCGTAACCCAACAACCCCCCCTTAACCTTATATTTTAGGACACTACGGGCAATTTAGCATGGCCAATCCACCTAACCCGCACATCTTTGGTCTGTGGGAGGAAACCGGAGCACCCGGAGGAAACCCACGCACACACGGGGAGGACGTGCAGAATAAATTGAAATGCAGCCTGGTGTGAATATTTGCCTGTTTTGGCCAGGATCAAGCTGGGCGCTCCCATTGGCACATGCTGTGGACCCAAGAGAATCTCCCTACATAATGGAGCATCTAATGTTTTGCAGAAACAACTTATATATTGTAGTGCTTTGAATAAGGCACTTCACAGGAGTGATTATCAAACAGAATTTTACACTGAGGGAAAGCGACATTAGGATAGGAACCAAAACCTTGATTGAAGAGGTGGCTTTTAAGGGCAATTTTAAAGTAAAGAGAGAGTTGGAGAGGTTTGAGAACAGAATTTCAGAGCTTTTGGCAGCTAAAAGTACAATTGCCAAGCAAACAATTAATACTGGTGATGGACAACAGGCCAGGAATGCGATTTAACAGGACAGAAACAGAGTCCAGTTTTGGGCGCCTTTATCATTTAGCCTTCAGCGCTGAGACCGACACTGCTATTTAATGGCACTTTGCCGCTTTTTTGGCATTGGCGAGGAACGTCCTACTGATGCCGCACTGACATGGTTTCCTTGCCAGTGGAAGAAGAGTATTCACGGATTTCATAGAATTTACAGTGCAGAAGGAGGCCATTCGGCCAATCGAGTCTGCACCGGCTCTTGAAAAGAGCACCCTTCCCAACTGCACACCTCCACTATATCCCCAAAACCCAGTAACCCCACCCAACACTAAGGGAAATTTTGGACACTAAGGGCAATTTAGCATGGCCAATCTACCTAACCTGCACATCTTTGGTCTGTGGGAGGAAACCGGAGCACCCAGAGGAAACCCATGCAAACACGGGGAGAACGTGCAGACTCCGCACAGACAGTGACCCAAACCGGGAATTGAACCTGGGACCCTGTAGATGTGAAGCAATTTTGCTAATCACTATGCTACCGGGCGGCATTTTCGCGTGCCCCCTTCACCCTCCCTCTTAAGGACAAGACACCCCCCGGGGCCTGATCCCTGATGCTCAGGCTCTGTCAGCCTGGCACCCAGGTGCTAAGCTGACAATGCCAAAGTGCCCAGATGTCAACGGGATTGCAATGGTAATATCCTGCCCAGAGCTCAACTGCACAGGGGTCTCTAATGGCCTGGTAAACCCCCCCATGGGGGTGTTATACCTGGTCCGTGTTTGTAGAAACCAGTGCTAAACAGCACAATGATGAAGTCTCCCAAGCGAGGATGTTAGTTTCTGGGTGAATCTGGCGTAGATATATTTAAATGTGCCTAATGGCCTTCTTAAATATGTTCATCTGGATCTTGCTCAGCAAGGGAAAAATCCAGATCACGATGTCTCGTGAGATTTTTAAAATCTTGCGTGGCATTTTAAGCTTCGTGAATCTTGCGGTCGCTTCACCAAGTTGGGTGCGATGAGACCATTAAATTGCACCCCAGAATTGGAAGATCACAGAGGTGATGGTAAGTTGTCGAGCTGAAGGACGTTACAAAGAGAGAAAGGCGTATGTCTATGGTGGAATTTGGAAACAATTGCAGCACATTTGTCAGAAAGACTGTAATTCAAGTGTTTCCATGAATTCAGCCGAATGTTCGAAAGAGATGGAACAGCACTCTGATAATACAATCAGAGAGCAACAAGGTTTTAAGTGATGAATCCTGTATTTTAAACTAGTTTAGTCAATATTAGTAATGAAACAATCAAGCATAGCATTTATGACTGCAGGGCCACAAGATGAAGACAAGGCATATCAGGGAAATCAGAAATGCGACTCCCCTCACCTCCACCTCAAAAAAATGGTCCAAAGTGTTAAATTCCATTATTTGCTCCCATCTTTGTTTCCTGGTTGTGCATTTAGTTCTCAGTTACATATTTTGCCTGAAGGAACCTCTGGGGATGTTGAAACGTACTTTCAAAACATTTACCTCGATTAGATTTGTTTTGCTCATATTTGCAACAATCTTTTAAGTAGTCACATCCTTTATATCTTTCCCATCTATTAAATGCTGTATACCAATGCAATTTTCTGCTGACCTTTTTGACTGAAAGCTCAATGAATATGTAATTAGAACCAACTCCTAAAATTTGCGAGGGAGCAGTCCAGCTTGAAATTGGTAATAGATCCCCTCTCTTGAATCATGAAAGTCTGCTTTGCAATATCATCTTAACTGAGATAGTTGCTTCATTATGTAGCAGATAATATGATTTTATGTTGTAAAACTCCCTTATTAATTTCATTTTCTCCCTTTTCTTTGTTTGCAGTGGATGGTGACATGGGCGACATATAACTTAAGCAGACAATCTTCTCCTAGATCAATAATAAAAATAATATTTATTGTCACAGGTAGGCTTACATTAACACTGCAATTAAGTTACTGTGAAAAGCCCCGATTCACCACATTCCGGCGCCTGTTTAGGTACACAGTGGGAGAATTCAGAATGTCCAAATTATCTCATAGCATGTCTTTCGGGACTTTCGGGAAACCAGAGCATCCGGAGGAAACCCATGCAGACGCAGGGAGAATGTGCAGACTCCGCACAGAAAGTGACCCAAGCTGGGAAATGAACCTGGGACCCTGGCACTGTGAAGCCATAGTGCTAACCACTATGCAGCTGTGCTGCCCTAATCCAGTGCTTTTCCAAAGGCAGTAATTCTGACAAAATGTCAATGCGATTTTCTCTTGTTTCTTTGGTGTGTGAAAAAAATATTTCCCTCAATGATTCCCATAGCAGCAATGCTGAGAAGAGGAACACGCCATTTGACATTGAACTCCAATGCACCATTCCAAGATGCAGTGTTTTGGTATTCCAAATCACCACACCAATTGAAAACTGAGCATTACTATTTTTGATACTGGAAGGTGATCGCTTGTAGTTATTAGTGTCCAGAATTGTGTAGTATGAAATCAGATGACTCATTTATTATTATGCAGATTCACCTGAGCGGAGGTCTTCACCGGTGAAAAATGATACGGATAAGTGTTCTTTACCTGAGCAGTTAACCAAATAGGCAATCCAGAGGTCTTCAGTTCTAATCCTTTCGTGTCAGGTCAAGAAACTGAATTCAGGAAATGTGTGGATCGTGGGGTAAATTAAAAGTTGGTGGATTGTTTTAAAACCAACTGGTTCCGTAATGTCCTTCAGCAAAGCAAAGTCATTGGGTGCAAACAAGTTGATTTCTCTCACCCAGTCTGCTCTATATGTGACTGCAGTTCCTTTTTGCTCAACTGTAGTATAATTGTAACAACAATTATTATTTAAAAAGCGCAGGGGCAGCACGATGGTTAGCTCTGCTGTCTCACGTCACTGAGGACACGGGTTCAATCCAGGCCCCGGGTCACTGTCCGTGTGGAGTTTGCACATTCTCCCCGTGTCTGCGTGGGTCCTGCTCCCACAATCCAAAGATGTGCAGGGTAGGTAAATTGGCCATGCTAAATTGCCCCTTAATTTGAAAAAAAAGAATTGGGTACTCCAGATTGTGGTGTTCACAATCTGGTGAGCACCACACAGCTGCTCAGGTACATAATGTGGAGGCAGGGACCCCCAGGTGAGACAGCAGTTGGAGGGCTGCTGGATCCCAGGACCCAGCCTGATGCTGAGCCGGTGGAGAAGCATTACCCGGAGCTGATGGAGACGATAGGGAGCAACGACAACATTCAGAGGGAGTTGTCAGCGTCACTCCAGCAGATCCGTAGCTGACTGGAGGAGTCCCAGAGGCCATGGGAGCAGGAGATATTGGTGGCAATGCGTGGCACCGAGGCCAATACTGCTAGGGCGGCGACTGCAGTGGAAAGCCTGGTGCACGACGTCGGCACCATTAGTGAAGGTGTTCAAAGAGTCGCACAGTCGGTGACAGCTATGGTTGAGATCTCGGCAGAATGTCCGACTCACTGGGGGATGTGACCCGGTACCAGGCCGACTTTGATGAGGTTCGGTGGGACATGTCACGCTCTCAGATGGGCATTGTCGAGGCGCTGCAGAGCTTGTCCCAGTCACTGAGGAGCATCCCTAAGGGCATTTATGCTGTGGTGCAGACCATGGGGAACTGCCAGGGCTGGCAGAGCCAGATGATGCAGGGGCAGCTAGGGCTCGAACCAGCTGCCCCTCTATTCCACGTGACTGACTGGGAGAGGGCACTGGTGCCAACCGGATGCATCCCATAGACTGGCAGCAGCAGCCGCCAGTTCCACCAAGTTCCACCCCTTTGATGAGGCTGCATCTCAAAGTCAGTACAGGGGCTCAGGTAGCACAGCTGTGCATGTGCCTTCGGCAAGTGTGCCTCAGAGGACGCCCCCCAAGGGCATCGAAGGCCATGGGAAGAGGTAAGCAACTGGAGACCCCCAGAAGTAGCTGTAGAGCTAGGAGGGCCAAGCACTGGGGGACAGGGGTGTGGGGGTTTGGAGGGCACCCACCCAGGGAGGACACCCACCCACCCTCCGGCCGTGGACATGTCCCCTGAGCTGTGTACCATCCCCTGGGTATTCGGATGATGGCTGCTGCGTGTGTGGTGTTGCTTTCCGCAGTGCTCATTCGTCAAAGTGTGATTGGGATTTGAGGCAATGACTCCCACAAGCTACGTGGCCCGCCTACCACGGGAATCCACTTGGGTTGTGTGAAGCGCTCACTTAACCACGATTGCCAGTTCCCTGTCAGCAACAGTATTCAGCTACACGGCCAAAGGCCTCAACAGTCGGTGGCGATTATGGGTGGTCGTTGGGGCAGACAGGCAGGGACAACATTTGCCCCCAAAACAGGTAACTAATCCAGGGGTTGGCATGGTGCCACCATGAGCGGTTGCTCCCCTGGTTCCCCCACCCTCCTATGGCACCCACTGCTGTGGAGGATCCCTCACACCCAGCTGGAGGTCTTCCTCACTTGAGCGAAAGCGTAATGAGGCCCACGATAGTGCCCTCTGTGTGGGCTAGACCGAGGAGAAACTCCCCAAGACCCAGAAAAATGACCAAGTGTGGGTAAATACCAGTGCGGATCTCACCCCAAAGCCATCGGGAAATACCTTGCCAAACCCGTCCAAAATGACACTTTGGCCCCAATCTAACCAAATGGGAACAGTGTCCCATGGTGAGCGCGTTTAGTCGCCTGTTTCCTGGCACTCTCGGGCCCGGGAAACAACCCACTATATCACTATATCATAGAATCATAGAATTTACAATGCAGAAGGAGGCCATTCGGCCCATCGAGTCTGCACCAGCTCTTGGAAAGAGCACCCTACCCAAGGTCAACACCCCCACCCTATCCCCATAACCCAGTAACCCCACCCAACACTAAGGGCAATTTTGGATACTACGGGCAATTTATCATGGCCAATCCACCTAACCCGCACATCTTTGGACTGTGGGAGGAAACCGGTGCACCCGGAGGAAACCCACGCACACACGGGGAGGATGTGCAGACTCCACACAGACAGTGACCCAAGCCGGAATAGAACCTGGGACCCTGGAGCTGTGAAGCAATTGTGCTATCCACAAGGCTACCGTGCTGCCCAGTTCATCCAGTTAGATATGGGGCTTCAGTGGGGAATGCGTGCCTAAGACCGTACTATTTTTGCACTGAGGGACTCGAACCCCTGAACTCACTATAAGGGGCCGGTCCCCCGTCCGGAGCTGTCTCACCCCCCCAACCCTGCACCCACCACACAGTGTATCCCCCCGACCCAGTTACCGCCGTGTGAAAATGTCAGCTTGACACCTTGGCACTGCCAACCTGCCACACTGGCAGAGCCCCTGTCAGCTGTCAGTGCCACCTGGGTACATTGGCAGTATCAAGCTGACACCCAGGTAGCGTGGCCAGGCACTAGGAGTACCTGGGTGCCACCCTACCTAGAGAACAAACATATGGGAGCCTCCAACCTCCAGGGAGACCCCCGCGGGTGTCATTCTGTCTGGTCCCCATATGTGCAAACCAGCACAAAACGATGCTCTTGCTGAGCTCTCCAAGGCAAAGGGGATAGATCTAAAAGCTTTGGTTACTACAGGGGTCTAAATATTAGAGTGAGAATCACTGTCTCTCTCTAATGTGCAGATTTGCCAAAAAATGGTCCCACCCACAATGGGTGGGCTTCACATTACGATGTCATGCGAGATCGTGTTAGATCTGGTGAGGCTTGAAGAGCCAGGTAGATCCCAGGATCGGGGTCTCCCGGCAGTTACAGGCCACGTTGCACTGCAGCGTGCTGCTTTTCAGGTGTACTGTGACCGGTTGATCGCACCCTCAGAAACCCAAGACCATAATATCAAAATAACAAGGAAATTATGAAAATTTTAGCTTTAATACTATAATGCATTTCAAATGCATTTGCAGTGATAGTTGACAAATTGATTATTTGGGCCCAGATGTGTCAGTAAAAAAAAGACTGAAGCGGCTGCACACTGCCATTAAAGACTAAAGCACAAACTAACTAGCATGCCTGCACATGCACCGTCAAACATGGAAATCAGGATGTTGCAGCCCAAGTTGAGCTTGCAGTCCTCCAGAAGTTGTGTTATACAAGGATCTCAACAACACAAACAACTTATATTTATAAAGTGCATTTGACATCGAAAATCACTCCAAGCCACATCATAGGAACATCGGTTCAGAAATTCAACACTGGAACATGTGGAACAGTATGAACTTGTGATACTCACATGATAAATAGTCATTAAACTCACCAGAAAAAAGTTGTGCCTTGGCTATGAAAATGTAAAATTTTAAATGCCATGCTAAATCTTAATTACTGCCATACAACCTTTCTGGGACTGAAAATTAACTTTTCAATTAAGTTTTACAATAATGGTTTTCTAATCAGTGCAAGTTCCAACGCAAACACCAGACAAAGTCTGTGGATCCACAGAGGTGTAATAAATTGCATTTTCTAGCCGCTGACTTTGAAACCTTCCCTCATGATCTCTGGAGTTCACATAATAGACATACACACGATGATAAATTATGTCCTAACGTAATATGTCTTAATTTTCATGAAGTTTCTGGGAGAACAATTTGTATAATCACAACTGAAACTGGTGTAAAAATTAGCTGTGCATATTCTTCTCGATCATAAAACATACAGTGCAGAAGGAGGCCATTCGGCCCATCGAGTCTGCACCGACCCACTTAAGCCCTCACTTCAACCCTATCCCCGTAACCCAATAATCCCCCCCTCCCCCCTCATACGTTTTGGTCACTAAGGGCAATTTATCATGGCCAATCCGCCTAACCTGCCCATCTTTGGACTGTGGGAGGAAACCGGAGCACCCGGAGGAAACCCACGCAGACACGGGAGAACGTGCAGACTCCGTACAGACAGTGACCCAGTGGGGAATCGAATCTGGGACCCTGGTGCTGTGAAGCCACAGTGCTGTCCACTTGTGCTGCCATGCTCCCCATTCTTTCTTTGAATTTTTCACTTATGACATGAGACAAATGTTTGGACAATTTCCATGAATTTCATTGCTTATTCATTTGTGTTCAAAAACTAGCCTGCATCTTTCTAAATAACCTCAGTAACTAAAAAACATTGGGCAGAATCTTCTGCTCTGGAGTAAAGGATTGGCAGTGGTAGGACTGGAAGTGAGTGTCATTTTGGCTTGTGAATAGGACTGTTTTTCTTGTGCAATTATGAGGTGGTCAGCTAATTAGATGTGCATGCACCAGGAGTGCGGCAAATCTTGCAATGGGCAAGTATGAAGTCAACACCCCTGTTGTTACCTTTGTTACCTCAAGGGGGTCAAAGGTCCAGGTTCCATATATAAAGGGCACCTAGACAGACATTCATCTCCCACAAGCCAGGAGCCTTGCTGGACCTCTGTCGTGTTTGGTTGTGCAGCTGCATCTACCCTTTCTTCACTTGCCCCCCACCCTTGTTTATTTTCATATTCTGATACCCTGTCTTCACCCTTCTGGATTCCCTCACCTCTTGTCAGTTCCCACCTTCACCCAACCCATGCAGAATTTTGGGCCGCAGACCGAGAGTGATACCATGGTTTTGTGATGCCTTGCTGAAGGTCCTCATCCAGGCCCTCCCGAAAGGCCAACACAGCCTGGAGTGAGGTGGCAGCGCATGTCAGCGATCATAGGGCCCAAAGTAGAACCTGGATGCAGCACAGGAAGAGAATCAATTAACTGCTGCACACCATAAGGATAAGTGGCACTTAGTTTTCACGACAAGCTGACACTCATAAGGGCAGCAAGCAATGTAGGTGTGCAGGTGCAGATATCCGGAACAGTTTCTACATCGGCAGCTACCAGCAATGTATCGACAAAGCGCAGAAGGTTAAGCTGTCCACCCCAGAGAAAGAAATTGAAAGTGATAGCTTCCTTTACAGAGCTTATATTGCAGTGCAATACAGAGAAAATATGTTGTGGTACTGGTTGATATCAATCCTGGAACTGCTCCTGAATTACAAGCTGTAAGAATGCTTCCTAAATATGTGTCCAGTGAAGATCAAAAAGATGCGAAACATCAGTTCAGATCACAGATCTCAGCATCAGATGGGAAAAGTGGACTGAATGTGACAGTCACTTCATGCTCCACAAGATGTAACACCTGCAAGGCAATATATCTGTGGAACATTTACTATGGTGGACATGAGGAGGCTGTGCATCATAAATATGCATGCCCATTCACTGGTTATGGATACTAATCCTTCAATTTGTCTATAGGAGAAAAGAGTTCACAATTTGTGTGAATGAGAGAAAACTGAAGATAAGGGTCACTGCCCACAGACTCCTCACGCTGGCTGAGGAGGAGACCTCAGAATTGGCAGAGGAGTACTGTGACCATGTGAGTGCCGATGGCAAAACCGGCATCTCTGCAAAATCCAGTGAAGATGCCTCTAGTCTTGTGCTGACCATTGCACGCTCAGGATTAGCACATAAAACTTAGGAGGGCAAAGGGATTGCTCTGTTCTCCAGTTCAGGTTCTATAACCAATTCCAAGGCAGAGAGAGCAAAGTCTGAGCTCCATCCCCACCTCCACTTCTGAGGAAGATGATTCTGAATCCTGCAAGGATGCATGATCAGGACATCCCCTTGTACTCAACATCAGCACAGAGACCCTGCAAGTTCACATTATAAATTATGTCCAGGATCACAATCTGGTGGGCACAACAGACACATGGCCACAGCTAACAAAGGGTGAGACAGATTAGATCCTGCCACTTGGAGGACTTCTGGTGGCCAAGCCAACACTGAGCCCCAGGTAGGTGATAAGACTTTGGATTTGGCCATGAGACCTGATAGAGATGCAGAGAATATCATGTCAAAGGCCATGTGTAGACCTGAACAAAAGCCGAGAGATCCATCTACATTATGAGTACTGACATGGCTCTGGCATGCGAGTGCTTGGCTTTCTCCATGGGAGAGTGGCAACCACCATGGAGAGACCAGTCCAGCAGAGTACATAGTGACTGCCGGAAATTAACTCATAGTTACACTTCTTTTTGATGCAGTCATGTGCATGGAGATTGGAGTATTAACACGAGAATTCAAAGCCACATCAGTGCACTTTCCTACACAGCTGAGCTTCCCTCCATCATCCTCAAGTCACAGTCTGTAACCCTTACCTTGGCCTCAGATAAGTCCCTTATCAGCCATAAACAGCTATCAGGGACCCTTAAGGTTGCCAATGTGATCCTGTGCACTGAATCTATCATTCTTGAGCCTCCCCCAATTAGCCTCAAGTCCCAGCAGCTCAGAACACCATTCCAAATATGTCCCTTGCTCTTCCCAAAGTTATTCTGGACCTGCGCACATCCAACATTGAGGTTTCCTACAAAGTCCCGTGTCCTGGACATGTAGATCAGTGTAACCACAAAGTGGAGAACACACTTGAGCGTGGTTCTCATCCAGTTGATTCAAGTAGTTAATTCATAACAAGTAGGGTGTACCTTTAGTCCATCAAGTGTGTTCACCTTCAACTCCACCCACACAAAAAAATTCACCTCTCACTTTGAGCGATGGCACTTTCACAGGAATATGTTTTCCAGTTCAGACGAAAACAGTGTGTGTCATTTTTCAAACATGTTCCGCCACTTTCCACCTTTTCCCCGTCACCTACCTACTTTCCCCACATCACTCTTGACCCACCCAATATAACCATTCCACTCACTGGTTACGCTTGAACCTTCCTTGTTACCCTTGACCTTAAAACAATCACCTTCCATATGTCTTCTCTCCCTTCTTAGCCTACACCCATCACTATCCCCATGCCCACCCTGACCCCTCCTGTTATCTGCGCTATCTGGCTTGTCTGTTTTTGTGACACCCCGTGTGTCCACTTACCCTGAACCAAGCACCTGACCACAATCCATTTCCCATCGCACCATCACTGTTCCCTTTACTGTCTAGTATTCACGGTAGCATGGTGGTTAGCATCAATGCTTCACAGCTCCAGGGTCCCAGGTTCGATTCCCGGCTGGGTCACTGTCTGTGTGGAGTCTGCACGTCCTCCCCGTGTGTGCGTGGGTTTCCTCCGGGTGCTCCGGTTTCCTCCCACAGTCCAAAGATGTGCGGGTTAGGTGGATTGGCCATGCTAAATTGCCCATAGTGTAAGGTTAATGGGGGGATTGTTGGGTTACGGGTATGCAGGTTACGTGGGTTTAAGTGGGGTGATCATTGCTCGGCACAACATCGAGGGCCGAAGGGCCTGTTCTGTGCTGTACTGTTCTATGTTCTAAACCCTGAGGACTCCACTATAGACAGCACCAACCACACCCTTAAGGACCAACCCTCCCTCCCAACATCTCTGCCTGGAATCACCCCCACCCCCAACACGACACTGAAAACGAAAAGCCCTTCTCTCCCTCCAATGAATTCTGCACCCTTACTCTGCCTCCCTGCCCCCTCCCTGTTCTACACTCACTTTCTCCTTCGGCCAGCCTTCCTGTTCTGTGCTCCTTAGACTGCTACCTGATCTTAATGATCACATAATTGAACAATGTTCCCTCAGGTGGAAACTCCACTGAATATGACCTCCCCTCTGCTGCCTGCCACTTCTGTTCAGTCAGAAATCTGAAGGCATGTTTTGCTTATTCACGGATAACTTAATTGGAAAGGGGAACTTCATGCTGGCATGATTGCCTTGTAATTAGCGATGAATGGCATGCAAACACATGCAAAGGGGCTTCCTGTCGCTTGCCGTCAGGGAGCTCAAAAGGCCTTCAAACTTCCTTGAACTTAATAGCTTAGTTTCATCTCTAGGCCAGCAAGCTGATTTTTGGCTTCCGCACAATTAAGTTCCCTCACCTGCCTTGCTTCCCACTCCCACAAGCAGCAAAAGATTCCACCTATAGTTTCATTCTTAAGGTAAGATAATTAATCATTGTCCACAAAGGACCATAGGCAACTCTCTCCATTAAAGAGACAATTGGTTAGATATAGCTTGAGGGATACCACTTGGTTGGGCAAGGAGAGGACTTAGGCCGCCATGAACCTTGCCTTGTTCTGCCGAGACATGTTTTCAGAAATGAGATTACAACAATATGTTTCCTATATCATGTTTTAGCTTTTTGAAAAACTGGGTTGTAATTGGGGACTATTATTTTGATTATTATTAAAAAGTGTTGATAAAATAACACAGAGAAACTTTTCAACTTTTAAAAAACTATTTGAATTATTTTGCAATCTCTGGCAGTGAACCAATTTTGACATCATTATCGGTCAGCTGTTTCTGGAAAGGGTATTAACTGATAATGTTCTGCTTCAGTTTACTCAGAGGTACAAGTGTGTTCTCCCACATGTTTTAGAAACTGATATTGTATTGATTTAAGGCGTTACTGGAAACTATGTCATTTTCTTTGACAACTGATGAAATACCAGAAGTGCACATTGATATGATAAGGATCATTTTTGATTATTTTCTTTGGCTGAATTATTAGTTAAGCTGGAGGAGATTAAACAAAAACCATACAGTACTGTATCATATTTCTGCATTCTAACAGAAAGTGCTAGATACATTAAAGACATTTGGAAATGTTAATTGTCTCCGCGGTGATTCTAAAAATAACATGGAAAAAAGTTGAGATCTTGAAAAATCTAGTCCTGTTTTTTAGTTGTACATCTGAAATGTGTATGATATACTCAGGGGTATCATTTTAAGTGGGTTCCACGGCTTTGCCAATAACAAACAACATCCCATTTGCTGAAATTAGTTCTGAAGCAGAGCATTTTCACCCAAATTTCCCTATCATCTTTGTTGCGACAAAGATACGAGTGTACCAGCTTCTGTCCATCAAACTGAGCCAACTCTTAGATATCCAAAACCCATTCCCTTAGGCAGAGTTAAAACAGAGTCTGTTCAATCTGCAGCTGTTACTATATCTTCCATTATGGAAGCTATTGTAGCTGGATTTTGTGGTTATATTCATGCAAGATGATATTATCCTGTGAATCTGACAGCCACTTCTGATGCCCACATGTACACAGTTAAAGTCAGTGATTCCCTGCTCCTCCAAACAGTGCACTATTGAAGTCCCCACATTGAATTATATTAAACTTTTATATTATGACAATTCCAAACTTCACTATAATTTTTTAAATAATAGGTCAGCTTCTAATGTTATATCCAAATCTTTATTTCACTCCCCAAAATATATAAAATATGAAAGATAACCAGCTCCTTTTGCTTCCTGGTTTACTGTCTGTGAAACTTCTACAATATGATTGGTTGCTTATCCTGCTTAATGGAATCCTGCTTCCATCATTGTTGCTGGAAGCCTGGAGATCCCCATTATTAGGTGTCAGATTCAAATTAGACTTGGGAATAAGAGAATTCATGCTACAGAAATTGCTGGATAGTTTTTTCCCATTTTCTTTGAGGTAGCGGCCAGCATCATCACCTCATTGTTAACTGTAAAATCGAGGCTATTAAAATGCTGCTTTACAGAAGCTACATATTCACTCATGGACTCAGGAGAGGTGGTATTGTGACTGGACTAGTGATCCAGAGACCAGTTTAATGCTCTGGGACCCAGGTTCAAATCCCAGAATGGCATTGCCTGGACTCTTTAGGAAAGGAAATCTGTCATCCTTACCTTGTCTGTCTTACACGTGTCTCCAAACCCACAGAAATGTGGCTGGCTCTTAAACGCTGTCAGGAATGGGCAAAAATGCTGGGTGCCCACATCCCATGAATGAATAAATATTGTCACTTACTTCTTTTGTGGCTTCATGGGCTGGATTCTCCATTTTGGAGACTATCCTCTCCCGCTGAAGCTGAATGGCTACTGGTTTGCGCTGGCACAAAGAGCGTTGACAAGAATCGGATCACTCTCCCCAGCCATGCAAATATATGCATAGGCGGGGATTGCAAGTAATTGCACCATGCAACCCGCTAGCGAAGTCCGGTAACTGGCCCCCCTCCCCTCCCCCACAAAGCAAATCTGCCCCCACTTGCTGAAAAGAAAGGGCATCCTCCCCCCTGCACCACAGGAAGTTTTGGGTCACATCCCCCCCCCCCACAGTGCACATGCATGAAGGTGACCCAACCGCCTCCCCACTGACCCCACATCAGACGCCCCCCACACAAGATATTCCCATTAGACCCCCTTGCCAGAGTCCCCATAAGAGACCCCCACCAGACCAGCAGAGAACCCTGTATATCAGAGACCCTCCATATGAGAGAACCTCCCATAACGGAGAACCCTCCATATCAGAGATCCCTCTTGATCAGAGACCCTCCACCAGAGAACCTCCCATATCAGAGACTCCACAACAAAGGCCCCCATAAAAGGGACCATCCACATCAGAGATCCCCCAAAAAAACAGACAGCCCCTCATCATTAAGCCTCACCTGGAAGTTCAGGCAGAAACAATGAAAAAAATCACTGCTTTTTACTCATCTGTCCCTTCCACCTGCTTCAATCACCTCATCTCTATTCTTAATGGGTGGCTCCTTATTTCTAAACAGTAACCCTTACTTCTAGATTTTCCCACAAGAGGAAACATTGTTTCCACATCTACGCTGACAAGACCCTTCAGGAACTTTTTTGTTACAATCAAGTTACCTCTTACTCTTCTAATCTCCAGTGGATACAAGCCTAGCATTTCTTCATAAGACATCCCATCCATTCCAAGTATTCGTCTAGTAACCTTCTCTGAACTACTTCCAACACATTTACAACCTCACTTAAATAAGGTGACCAATATTGAACACAATACTCCAAATATGGGGCTGTATTTTCCACACTCATATGCCGGGACGGAGAATCCAATTCCCCACATGGAATCGGGACCGGCATTGGTTTCCCAATTCTCCGGGCCCCAAAAAGCAGCGTACTTGGAGAGTGTGCCGCTGCCACATATCGCCTACCTGCGGCCATTGCTGGAGGCCCGTCCCTCCATTCTCCACCCCCGACCGGCCGAAGTCCTGATGGCATGGATCTAACATGGTCATGCCGGTCGGTATACTAGCGTGGCGGCTGCGGACCCAGTCTGTGGCCACCCTTGTTGGGGGCAGGCCGATTGGAGGGCAGGGGAGCCTATCGGAGCACTATGTTTAAGGTCCAGCTCCACAGTCCGAGTCCGCCATGGAGCACAGCGCGGCCACTGGAGGCCGCCGCCATGCGCATGCCCTGCCTTTGACCCGGAAGTGCGTGGGCCGGTATCTGCAGCAAAAGCTGCGAGTTTTAAGATGGTTCACTGTGCTAGCCCCATGCAGGGCTAGGAATATGTGGCCCTTTCATGATAGTTTTTCTGGAGTGAAAGTCCACAGTTTTTACGACGGCCTGGGGACATAGTCCCAAAAACAGAGAATCCAACCCATGGTCTCGCCAATGCCCTGTATAACTGAAGCATAACCTCCCTTCTTTTGTATTCAATTCCCCTTGCAATAAATGATAACATTCTATTAGCTTTCTTAATTACTTGCTGGACCGATATACTAGCGTTTTGTGATGTATGCACCCAGATCCCTCTGTTCCTCAGAGCTCAGTAATCTCTCACCTGGACAATTTCACATTTGCTACATTATACTTCATTTTCCAGATCTTTTTCTGCTCACTTAACCTATTTGTATCTTTTTGTAGCCTATTTATTTCCTGATGGCACAAAGATATGCAGGAAAGTAAGTTGTGACAAGGACATAAGGGACCTGCAAAGTGAGATAGATAGGTGAACTCAGTGGGCAAAAAGTTGACAGATGGAGTATAATGTGTTAAATATGAACTCGTCCACTATGGCAGGAAAAATAGAAAAGCAGCATATTTTTTTTTAATGGAGACAGATTGCAGAATTCTTGAGGTAAAGCGGGGTCTGGGTGACCTGGCATATGAATCACAAATAGTTGGTATGCAAGTTATAGCAAGTGTTTAGGAAGGCAAATTAAATATTATCATTTACTGCAAATGAAATGGAATATAAAATTAGGGATGCAGTTGCACAGGGTGTTGGTGAGAGCACATTTGGAGTCTGACCATAGGAAAAGGAGTAGGCCATTCAGCCCTTTGAGCCTGCTACACCATTTAATAAGATCATGGCTGACCGAACACTCACTAAGTTCACTTTCCTGCCTTCTCTCCATAACCCTTAAATCCCCTATTGATTAAAAACCTCTCGATCTCAGTCTTGAAAACGTTCAAAGACTTGGCCTCCACAGTTTTCTGGGGCAAAGAATTCCAAAGATTGGCCACTCTTTGAAAGAAGAAATTCTTCCTCAAATCTGTCTTAAACGAGCACCCCCTTATTCTGCCACTATGCTCCCTGGTTCTACGCTCTCCCAGGAGGGGAAACACCCTCCCAATATTTAGGCTGTCTAACTCCCTAAGAATCTTGTATGTTTTCATCTCCCATTCCTTTGAACTCGAGGAATACAGACCCAACCTATACTATCTTTCCTCAAATGGCAGTCGCTCCATACCCAGGATCTTCCAAATAAACATGCTCTGTACTGCCTGCAATGGTAATATATTTTTCCTTAAATAAGAGGACCAAAATTGAACACAGTAATCCAAATATGGCCTCACTCGTACCTTGTACAATTGCAGAAACAGCTTTCACTTTTATACTCCAGCCCCCACAAAATAAAAGCTAGCATTCCATTTGCCTTCTGCACCTGTATGCTAGCTTTCTGGGTTTCATGAACAAGGACCCCGAAGACTCTTTGTGCTACAGCTTTCTACAGTCTCTAACCATTCTGATAATAATCCGCCGTCTTATTCTTTCTTCCAAAATGAACAATCTCACATTTTCCCACACTGAATTCCATTAACCAATTTTCTGCCCACTCACTTAATCGCTGTGTACAGTTTTGGTCTCTCGTTTAAGAAAGGATATAAATGCCTCAGAAAACATTGAGAGGAGCTTTACTCAACTGACACCTGGGATGAGGAAAGGTTAGACAGGCTAGGCATTGGAGTTCAGAAGAATGAAAGGTGATCTTATTGAAACTCATAAAGCTATGAGGGGGTACGTACAAGGTGGATGCTGAAAGGATGGGCGCAATCATAGAATTGTTACAGTTCAAAAGGAGGCCATTCAGCCCATTGAGTCTGCACCAACAGGTCAAATGAGCATTTTATCCGTCCAACCTGCCCTATCCCCATAACCTAACCTGAACATCCCTGGAAAGTAAGGGGCAATTTAGCATGGCCGATCCGTCTTACTTGCACATTTTTGGGCTATGGGAGAAAACCGGACCACCCAGAGAAAACCTGCGCAGATACGGCAGAAATTGCAGACTTTGCACAGAACTGTAGCGATTCAATGACCCAAGGATGTAATTGAACCCAGGTCCCCGGCTCTGTGAGGAGGCAATGCTAACCACTGTGCCACCTTGACACGAATGGAAACGTTTCTAAGTGTCATTTGTGGCGGGTTTTGCTGGGTGTTTCCCGCTGGCTCTGTCAGCGAGTTCCCCACCGCTATGTAACCACACTTAGTCACATTTTTGGGCCCTGGAGGGTTTCTCCTCGGTCAAGCCCACACTTAGAGTGAGATCTAATGGCTGTTCACGCTGGGGGATATTCCGGTCCCATGCCGGCACACGGGTTTCCCGGCTCTGAGGGGTACAGTCAATGGGCAATCCTGTTGACAACAGCGGGACCAGTAAATCGTGCGGCGGGCTCCAACGTCGCTGAAAAACATGCAGCGGGTTGGTCAGTAAATCCCGCCCGTAGAATTACTTTTATCACTGGGCACCTAAATTCACTGGCCAGACCAGGGCCTAGAGATCGGGCCACTATTTTGAAAGGGTGCCCCAATCTCTATGTGGGCTTGTAGTTCCCCCACACCCCCACCATGGGCAATGTCACCCCCAGGCACATGGACATTACCCACACCACCCCAAGTGGTGCACCCTGCTATGGGGATTGTTGAAGCCCACCGCCTTTCAGGCCTTCCCACACCCACTTTCGGTCCCCGCATCCAGGACCACACCCTTCACCCGCCCAACCCTCCGGAGGGCCCTCATACCTGCCTGCATCCCCCTCCTTTCATTTGCATGGCTCCTCCAAATCCTCACCCAGGCACTGGCCCCTGGCAGTGTCCCTGGTGGCTTTGCAGCACCACCGGGCACATTGGCAGTGCCAAGTTGTCCGCTTTCCAGGGGAAGGGCCAGTGGGCCATCCTGCCCTGTCCCTGACAGGTGCCTTTGATGGCCTTGGAGACCCCCTCCCTGGTGCCGTTCCGCATGTCCACATTTGTGTAGACCAGTACAAAGAACAAAGTACCATACAGCACAGGAACAGGTCCTTCGGCTCTCCAAGCCTGTACCGGTCATGATACCAACCTTTGCCAAAATCCTCAACACTTCCTTGTGCCGTATCCCTCTATACCCATCCTGTCCATGTGTTTGTTAAGATTCACTTTGAATGTATCTGCTTCCACAACCTCCCCTGGCAAAGCATTCTAGCCGCTCACCACCCTCTGTAAAAAACCTGCCTCGCACATCTCTTCTGAACTTTGCCCCACCTATGCCCTTAAACCTATGCCGTCTGGTGACTGACCTCTCCACCCTGGGAAAGAGTGCCTGCCTATCTACTCTATCCATGCCCCTCATAATCTTGTAGACCTCTATCAGGTCACTCCTCAATCTCTGCCTTTCTAATGAAAACAGTCCGAATCTATTCAGCCTCTCCACATTGCTAACACCCTCCAGACCTGGCAACATCCTGGTAAACCTCCTCTGCACCCTTTCCAAAGCATGCCCAGATCTCTCTGATTTTCTAAGAATTTTGCCATTTACGGTATATTTCCCCTCTATGTTAGACCTACCAAAATGAATTACCTCACATTTGTCCGGATTAAACTCCATTTGCCATTTCACTACCTAAGTCTCCACCCTATCTATGTCCTGCTGTATCTTCTGACAATCCCCAACACTCCTCAACACTATCTGCTACTCCAAAACCTTGGTGCATCCGCAAACTTACTAATCAGGCCGGTTACATTTTCCTCCAAATCGTTAATGTATACGACGAACAACAGAGGCCCAAACACCGATTCCTGTGGAACATCACAAGTCACAACCTTCCATTCAGAAAAAGACCCTTCTACTGCTACTCTTTGCCTTTCGTGACTGAGCCAGTTCTGTATCCATCTTACCACCTCACCTCTGATCCCGTGTGACGTCACCTTTTGTATCAGTCTGCCATGAGGCACCTTGTCAAAGGCTTTACTGAAGTCCATGTAAACAACATCCATTGCCCTCCCCACATCAATCATCTTTGTCACCTCCTCAAAAAACTCGATCACGTTAGTGAGGCAAGATCTCCCCTTCACAAAACGATGCTGTCTATCGCTTATGAGTCCATTTGTTTCCAAATGGGTATAAATCCTGTCCCTGAGAATTACCTTCAATAATTTACCTACTACTGACGTGAGGCTCACCGGCCTGTAGTTTCTAGGATTATCCCTGCTACCTTTCTTAAACAGCAGTCCCACATTAGCGATTCTTAAGTCCTTTGGGATCTCACCTAAGTACTGAACAAGGCCTAGCTGGGGACTCCCTGGGGAGGCCGTTAGATGCCGGGAGCCTGGTAGGTCCTGGGTGAGCATGCCGAAGTGGCTTTAGAGCCTACTTAGGTGCGCGAGGCTTGGTCATACCCATTGTGGGCGGGATCCTGACCGTGAAGCCTCGCGAGATCTAGGTAGATCGCAAGGGTTCTCCGGGATTTATCGGCTGCGTCGCGCTCCCATTTGGGCATGACGTGGCCGGTAGATCAGGCCCAATGTTTCTCTTTGTGGGTGAGACTAGAACGAGAGGACACAGTTTAAAAATACGTGCTATCACCAGAGATTCTATCGTCAGAGCAAAAAGGAGTGGTGACAATGGGTGCCCTTGTCTTGTACCCCTGTTTAGAAGGAAGTATCCTGAGCTTGTCATATTAGTGCGAACGCGAGCCATGAGGTTCTTGTCCAGCAGCTGCACTCATGAAGTAAATGTCATCCCAAACCCATAAATATAATCACCTCCGGCTCAGGGGACCAAAGGCGTGAGAGGACAATGTTCAGAACTCACCTAATATTAGACAACAGCTGCCTTCCGTTCCCAAATCTTTCCTGGTCTTCTGCCACTAAATCTGGGACACATGGCTCAAACAGCAAAACCAGCACCTTAGCCAGTACTTTGGCACCAACATTTGGCAGCGAAATGGGCTTAAAAACACCACACTCCATGGGGTGCTTATCTTTCTTGAAAACAAGGGAACTGGAGGCCTGTGAAATGTATCAGGCAGATACATCGTTGAACACATTTACCATTACTGGTACCAGCTGGTTGAAAGGTTTTTGTAATACCCACCAGGATACCCATCAGGGACCGGAGCCTTTTCATCTGCATTAGCTCAATTGTCCTCAGCACCTCATCCGAGCCTAGTGGGGCCTCCAGCTCCTCCCTACTTTCCTCCTCTACTCTCGGGTAGGACAACATGTCCAGAAACTCCGCCATATCTGACCCATTTCCAGCGGCTCCAACCTATATAGATCCCTGTAGAAAGTCTCAAATGCCACATTGACTTCCCTTGGTGCTGACACTAAACCACCCCTCGAGTTCCTGCCTTGCACAATCTCCTAAGAGGCTGCCTATCGCCTCAATTGGTTGGCAACAGGCAACCTGCCTTCTCTCCGTGCTCATATGCTACGCCCCTCGTAGCTATTTTGCTGCTTTACCAGTGGATACCAAGTCAAACTCCACCTGGAGCCGCTTCTTGGTTGCAAACAGCTCCAGGGTATGAGCCTCCAGTAGTGGTGGTCTGTTTCAGGATCTCCCCTACCAAATGCTGCCATTCCTCCGCCTCTGCCCTAGCTAAGTGCCCATTATACAACATCACCTTTCCTCTTATCATCGGCTTAAGTGCCTCCCATTGTCTGGAAGGAGAGACCGATCCATTACTATTAAACCTAATGTACACTTCAATGACCACGGCTCTGCGATCGCAGAACCTTTTCTCAGCCAGTAGTGCCACATCTAATCTCCATGGAACCCACTGGATGGGATCTACTAAATGTGGAGCATGAATATTCTGCCTTTCTGACCCTCAGGAACAGCGATTTATTAAACAAAAAAAAGTCTATTCTTGAGCCTACCTGATGTACATGTGAGAAAAATGAGATTTCCCAATCATCTGGGTGCAGGATTCTCCCCATCTGCTCCATGAAAGTTCAAAGCACTGTTGTCATCCGTGAGAGAGACAGAGATTCAGGCCTTGATTGGTCCATTTTGGATTCCAACACACAGTTAAAGATCCCCCCCCACCCCCAGACCAATCGATGTGTGTCCAAATCAGGGACAGAGGTTAGCAAACCTTTGATAAATGCTACATTCTCCCAGTTAGGGACATATACATTTACAATAACTACCAAAGAGTGTACTTGCCAAGGACCCACTCACTGTTATACACCTATCATAGGGTCAGCCACAACCCGAATGGCCAAAAAAAAGCACACGCTTATTAATCAAAATTGCTGCTCTTCCAAGTTCTACCATCGAAGCCCTACCCACGTGACCTACCCACCCCTTCCGGAGTCTGGTCCGATCTCTCACCCGCAAATGAGTCTCCTGCAAAAACACCTCATCAGCATTTAAGTTCTTTAGAGGGGGGGAAAACTCTCACTCTTCACTGGGCCACCCTTATGTTCCAGGTGACCAGCTGAATTAGGAGTTTCCCACGCTCCCTCCTTCAGGAATCAACCATTTCCACCATCAAGGATAAGCAAATACACCTTTAAGAGGTATCGATCACAGGATCTCCCAAGATGGCAGCCAATCCCACCCCAAGAAAAATACAAAGAATGTTCGAGATCAACCATCAGCCAGCTAACCCCTCCCCGCTTTCCCTTTATTCTCCCCCCTAAATTCCCGAATTGGAACCAGACCTACCTCTTCAGGTGTATCGAAAGAAATAGTTCTTGGCCTCGTGTGTGACCCACAGCCTTGCTGGGTACGCTACTTCGAAACAAATGCCCTTCCTTTAGATCACTGCCTTCATCTTCTTCCAGGCCGCCTGCTTCCTTGTTAGCTCAGTATCCAATTCTTGATACATTCATATAATGCTTCCTTCCCATTTGATGTCGCTCCTCGGCTCACTACAAGACTTTTCACTTATCTCTATGAAACCAAATGGTCAAAATTCACAAGGTGGTTCATTCGGTCGAGGCTTCTTCCTCAGCGTCCAATTGGCACTTTTGAGTACGGTTGTGGGAGGGTGGGTGGAGAGGTGGGGGAGACACCACTATCACCTGCCATCTTCCAGATAACTACTCTTTTAATTGTTTAAAAGAAGGTAAATTGTAATTCTACTGAACTTCAATGCGTTAAAAAAGCGAGTATCTCGTTTCTTCAGAAAAATATTTTTCAGCTTGGTCTCAAAGAGAGGCATTTACGAAAAAATAATTTGGAATGGTCTGCACCTTAGCTTCTATTTTCCTTCTGTCTGCTTTCACATTAAAGGAACAAACCATATGATATTGGGACATCAACAATTACCATACTAATATGATTAAAATGTTTAGTTTATTATGTGGCTCATTAATCATCTAATGACAGCAATGCAGTTGTTGAAAAAGATTAAAATTTAAATTAATTTTCCACTACAGCTGCTTTTGTGGATTGTTTGTTTCTTTCGAAAACGTTTAGGCTGAGTTTCAAGCCTGTTTGAAGCAATGCGAAAGATTGAATTAACTTGCTTTAACAAAGCATCTTACCGCTATCCACCAGGCAACCCAAAGAATTACTTTTTGAAGTGCTGCCATTGCTGTTTAGTAGGTATCAAGAAAGCCAATTTCACACAGCAAGATCCTTCAAACAACAATGAGATCATCAACTATAATTTTTGTTCATGGTGCTGCTGGCCAGGACACTAGAAGAATACTCTTCTCTTTTTCAAATAGTACCATGAGATCTTTCAGCATTGACGTCAACTGACAGGGTCTGTGTTTAGCATCTCATCTGTAAGATGGTATCAACTCCTCAGTACCACACTGAAGTGTCAGCCTAAATTATATGCTCAAGACCTGTAGTCAGTCTTGCAACCATGGTAGTCTAACACAAAGGCAAGTATGCTGCTCGCAAACCAAGTACTAGCTCGTTACAAAGGTTATGTGCATTATTGAAATGCTTTTGACTAATAGGTTTTCAAAACATGGCGCTGGTACAAATGGTTACTTCATGGATCCCCCAGTGGTTTGAAACCATCTTATTTTGTCCTACATTTGAGTATAAATGTGTTGCTTTTCCCAATTCTTGCAAAATATTCAAAAAGTATTTGTTTTTGTGATGAAAACAGTTTTTAATTGGAGCCTTCTGGTCAATCAAGTTGCTCTTTGTGGATCGCTATGCTTGTCAATATAAACATGCGTTGGCTTATTGCAATGGCACAAAACCTGTATTGGCAAATACTTTCCGAGTAGGTTTACTTGAACAGGAAAGACTCAGGGCTGGATTCTACGTTTTTGGGACTATGTCCCCACGCCGGCGTCAAAACGGTGGGGTTTTACTCCTGAAAATCCTGGATTAAAACACACGGAGTCACAAAGGAGACACCCCCGATCGGCCGCGCGCCCGACCCTCAAACCTAGCACAATCATTCCCCGGCCGCCTATAAGGCTCTTCCTGGTCTCCGTTCCACCCGCGTCTGACCAGGGCAGTCGCGGACTGAGTCCGCAGCCAACACGCTGGTATCTCAACCGGCAAGACCATGTAAGATCCACGCCGTCGGGACTTCGGCCGGTCGAGGGCGGAGAATGGCGGGACGGGCCTCCAGCAATGTCCGCAGGTAGGCGCAGTGTACTCCCCAGTGACGCCGCTTTTCGGTGCCCGGAGAATCGGCGAACTGGCGCCGGTCCCGATTTCCGCATCACACTGGATTCTCCACCCTGGTGCCGGCCGCGATTTTGGCATCGGGGTGCGGAGAATCAAGCCCTCAAAGCTTTGAAAACTTAATTCACTGAAATCATGAAGTACTTCAGACACCATTCAATCCCCGAAATTCATGCTGCCGCATGGACCCATTTATTTCAATTTCTTTATCCCTTCCCAATCATCTTGTAAATTATTTTCAAATATTTATCCGCTTTCCTTTTTAAAGCTAAAATAGATACCGTTTCCACTATTGTTACTGATACAGTATTTCATAATAGAGCACTCTTTTTCTTAAAGAGACATGCTTTCTAACCTCTCTATTCATTCCTTAGTGACAATCTTAAACATATTCCCTCTAGTTACGGAATCACAACCAAAATTGTGATTTTTTTGTTATTTACTTTTTCAAAAACCTTCGAGAATTTTATATATATATATATATATATATATATATAAATTTAGAGTACCCAATTTATTTTTTCCAATTAAGGGGCAATTTAGCGTGGCCAATCCACCTACCCTGCACATCTTTTGGTTTGCGGGTTTGAAACCCACGCAAACACAGGAAGAATGTGCAAACTCCACACGGACAGTGACCCAGAGCAGGGATCGAACCTGGGACTTCGGCGCCATGAGGCAACAGTGCTAACCACTGTACCACCGTGCTGCCCCTACCATCAAGAATTTTTACTCTGGATCTCAACTCAATGAATATCTTCTGTACAATCGCCATGATTTTGACCAATGTCTGGTATTGAAAACTGTACATAATCCTCTAACTACAGCTTAACAAATGATTGGCATTGCTTCGGCATTGTATGCTAAATATTGTATAGCCCTTGTGAGCCAAATTATATCTATTAGTTTCAGATTCTCATAAAACATTAATGTTCGAGGGGAGCATAATTCACTTCGCTAGATAAGGGCACACAAAAATAACTAACAATTCATGATGATTGTCTCAAAAAATGCCATTGTAAAGTAAGTTGAAGTGTGTGGAACAGAAATACTTTGTCAAACATGAATACCTCAATTACAGTTTCATTAAACACAGATGGCTTTATAATAGGTATTTATAATGAATGTACTGTAAAAAATACATTATATAATATGCCTAGAAATTCATTTGTGTTGACTTATTTACTAAAATGACAGAAATAAATGTATTTGACATTTTAAGCCAGATTTCATCCTGAAAGATTTGACATAGAACATTAAAACCTTGTGCTTGCTTTCAAAATGATTATATCCTGATAACACCAGCTGTTCTCCATTAAGGAAACCAAGTATTTCACAAGATATTTCACAACGCCAAGCATCAGTGTTCAATCACAGAACAAAATATTTCCCCAGAACTATCCCCCAGTTTACACCTGAAGCAATCTGCGCATTTACATTCTTCGCACTAATACAAAAGGTCTCTGAACAAAATCTTCAGCTGAAATATATTCGGTGTTGTAGCTGTTAAAGTAAGAAGTAGCTGCTTTTTGCAGAAGTTAATTCCATCTTAATGTAATATTCAATTCTATTTTCAGTCGCATTTTTGTAAAATTGTGAGGACTGACGAGACATGATGCTATTTTCAGTGTTTAATTGGTGTTAAAAAGAACAAAACTAGGTTGAACAGAAGACCATCAACCTGAAAGAACCTGATTATTGTACTAGAATCTGATTCTAGCTCATTGTTGAACACGGTCTTAAAACGTTTTACGATCTGAATATTCATGAAAGGAAATTCCCAAATTAGGTTTGCACCTGGAAAAAGTTGACAATAAAGAGATCATAAAAGGAGATACAGTATATTCAGTACATAATTGAAGTTAGCTAATTGGGTGGGTATGACAGGTCAGAAATGAAACGATTTCAGACTGTGTAACATGTACACTGAAATTATCTCTAGTCAGGTAGCTTGCTTTCCAGCCCACTGCTAAAGGATAACTGTTCTGGTTAATTATTGTGTTGAATTTTCCTACTTTTTACAGACTACAAACCACAGACTTATACAGCTTTAATTATTCTATTTTACATTATTTATTTCAACCGACAAGTAAAGGCATTGAACATAACTGCTGGAAAGCTGAACACTCTGTGCCTGTGTCTCACTGAGCCACAATGGTTTTATGAAACAAATGTAAGCAGGGCACAGGGTGTTTATTACCTTCATTGCCCTTGCTTTGAAAGATTAAAGTACCACAAAAGAAAAATCATGTTCATTCTTCTTCTGAAAATTTTCAAATAAGTTTCATGTTTTACCCGTCTTTTATTGTTTTTGCATGATTACAAAATAATTTTAAAAGTGCAAAGGGGAGAAGTCTATTGCAACAAAGCAACCCAGTAAGTCCTTTCTTATCCTCAATCATAACATCACTTCTGATACAAAGGACAGCATTGAAGTACTCAAGTCCTTGAGTATTTCAGTTGTCAGAACTGCGAGCCACGTGGTGAAATGCAAAACTCCCAGTGATAAGCAAGTTTTAAATTTTCCCATTTTATCACTGGTACAGTTACCCTTTAAGAAAAGCCAAGTATATGCGGTCCTTTTGCACACCATGCTACATTTATTATTATATTCATAGTGCAGACCAGAACAATTCTAAAATGACAATTGCATTTACCGTATTCTAATCAACTCATTCTGTCAATATATTAACATAGTAGGAAAGAAACTGTGAATAACTAGCACAAAACAAACAAAATAAATAACAGGCTCAATGACTAAATTAAGTTCATTAAATTTTGCATGCAAAAGTTTACAGCCAAGTTCATTTGCTCTCTATCTATGCCGGAGGAGAAATGTGGTAAAAGAGTATTTACTACTGATCACAAATCACATTGAGATGATGTTATAGAGCAGCAAAGAAGCAAGTTCACATTTGAATTCAGTGTCTTTGCTCACCCAGCACATGCTAATTAATTAAAAAAGCAACTGCGGTGTATTTCAATTAAATACATTTTTTTTTTAAATTCTGAAGAATGTTTCTTTGAAAGGTGAATGCACTTTGCCAGAATGCTTTCAAGTCAGAAAATGTAACATTTTGAATGGCCAATAGTAGACAACAGCAAAAATGACTGAGGGGATTGTCCGTAGTCCGACGGCGAAATCAGGAACGGCGATCAGGCGGAGAATGGCTCCTGACGGCAAAATCGCGGAATGCACCAGTTTGACGCCGGATGCTCCGCCCCTGGTAGGGGACAGGTGCCGCGCAGAGTTGTAACCCCGGTGAAATGTCATTAGGTGGGCCCACATGAGATGCTCCGCCTCTGATGGGCCAAATTCCCACGGCGCAGGCCACATGTATACTCAGCGGTCTTGAGCCTGGCGCAGCGCCTGAGGAGGGAGAGAGGGGGGGAGCAGACAGTGCCCAGCACTGCCACACTTGGTCAAAATCCGTGCCACTGCCCAGAGGGCTTCTGCCAGGGCTGGGAGGAGAGGTGAGGCCTGGCCAGGAGGTGGGCTGTGAGGTCCAGCGGGTGGGTACACGGTGCAGCACAGCCGGCGCCATTTCTTTTGGTGCGTGTGTGGGCGGTGTAGGCGTACGTGTGTCAGCCCTGCGGATATGCAGCACGAACCTGCCGATTTTCCAACCGTTTTCCATATGTTCCGCGGGTGTTTCACACGGCGCCGATGCTAGCCCCTCACCAGTAGCAATATCAGTGAGGGTTTCGCGTGGATTTTCCGGTCATGAAACACCACGGATCCTCTGTTGGCGTCAGCACGTAGCCTCAGGAACGGTGAATTCAGCCAGGCATCTTTTCTACAGATCTAGATGGCTCTTGAGATGAAGAAGCTCCTTCATTTTCCGTGCTAATTCCCACCAGATAAACTTATTCATAATAAGAAATGGCATCTATAGCACTCCATTTACTTTGATGCAAGAAGCATCTATTTTTTCACATAATCAATGAAGCTGAAAGAGAACAATGTCTCATAATTTACATCTTCACTCAGCTTTATGTTATATTGATGAGCTCTTCAGCTTGAAATTATTAACATGCAATTTTGGTATTATGGTGAAATGCTGCTTAACCAACACAACACAAAGCTAGGAAGAGTCTGAAAAACAGGATAATTTATATTTCCCGATATCAATGCAGCAAAACATGAAAGTTTAAATTAACTGGCTCCAGTGATAGAACAGATGTGCACAAATGAACTGTACATTTCTCTTCACTATAAAATTCCCTAATGAGTCAATGCATAATTTTGAAGAAAAAATTAAAACGCTTGTTGCGCTACTGCACAAACTGCCTGCAAAACCAAAGGCACTGCATTGATTAGATCCAGCAGAGGGCAGCAGAGCAGAGCTACTGATCAGCTGTTCTGGGGAAATTTGCATACGTGCAATGCGGTCAGCCTAATTTGAAGGTGGTTTGTGGAGGGGCAGGAGCGGGAGCAGGGGCCTGTCGTGAAGGTGAGTGAGTGCCTTTAAATTTGCTTACCTTTCAGCGGCAGCAGGGTTTGAGGGAATATCAGGTAAGCTCTTCCTTTCTTTTTCTTGTGTTTTTTTTAAATCTAGAAGTGATGTCAGGGAAGGCAGTACAATGCTCCTCCTGCAGAATGTTTGAGGTGAGGGACGCCGTCAGTGTCCCTGCTGATTTCATCTGTGGGAAGTGCACCCAACTCCAGCTCCTCAAAACCGTGTTAGGGACCTGGAGCTTGAGCTGGATGAACTTCGGATCATTCGGGAGGCAGAGGGCGTCATAGATAGGATCTTCAGGGAAGTAGTTACACCAAAGACTGGAGATAGATGGGTAACTGTAAGAGGGACTGGGAAGAAGCAGTCAGTGCAGGGACCCCCTGCGGTCGTTCCCCTGAGTAACAAGTATACCGTTTTGGATACTTGTGGGGGGGACGACTTACCAGGGGTAAGCCATGGGGTACGGGCCTCTGGCACGGAGTCTGTCCCTGTTGCTCAGAAGGGAAGGGGGGAAAAGGAGTAGAACATTAGTAATTGGGGACTCAATAGTCAGGGGCACCGATAGGAGATTTTGTGGGAGCGAGAGAGACTCACGTTTGGTATGTTGCCTCCCAGGTGCAAGGGTACGTGATGTCTCGGATCGTGTTTTCCGGTTCCTTAAGGGGGAGGGGGAGCAGCCCCAAGTCGTAGTCCACATTGGCACTAACGACATAGGTAGGAAAGGGGACAAGGATGTCAGGCAGACCTTTAGGGACCTAGGATGGAAGCTCAGAGCGAGAACAAACAGAGTTGTTATCTCTGGGTTGTTGCCCGTGCCACGTGATAGTGAGATGAGGAATAGGGAGAGAGAGCAATTAAACACGTGGCTACAGGGATGGTGCAGGCGGGAGGGATTTAGATTTCTGGATAACTGGGGCTCTTTCTGGGGAAGGTGGGACCTCTATAGACAGGATGGTCTACATCTGAACCTGAGGGGCACCAATATCCTGGGGGGGGAGATTTGTTAGTGCTCTTTGGGGGGGTTTAAACTAATTCAGCAGGGGCATGGGAACCTGGATTGTAGTTTTGGAGTACGGGAGATTGAGAGTATAGAGGCCAGGAGCACAGATTTGACTTCGCAGGAGGGTGCCAGTGTTCAGGTAGGTGGTTTGAAGTGTGTCTACTTCAATGCCAGGAGTATACGAAATAAGGTAGGGGAACTGGCAGCATGGGTTGGTACCTGGGACTTCGATGTTGTGGCCATTTCAGAGACATGGATAGAGCAGGGACAGGAATGGTTGTTGCAGGTTCCGGGGTTTAGGTGTTTTAGTAAGCTCAGAAAAGGGGGCAAAAGAGGGGGAGGTGAGGCGCTGCTAGTCAAGGACAGTATTACGGTGGCGGAAAGGATGCTAGATGGGGACTCTTCTTCCGAGGTAGTATGGGCTGAGGTTAGAAACAGGAAAGGAGAGGTCACCCTGTTGGGAGTTTTCTATAGGCCACCTAATAGTTCTAGGGATGTAGAGGAAAGGATGGCGAAGGTGATTCTGGAAAAGAGCGAAAGTAACAGGGTAGTTGTTATGGGAGACTTTAACTTTCCAAATATTGACTGGAAAAGATATAGTTCGAGTACATTAGATGGGTCGTTCTTTGTACAATTTGTGCAGGAGGGTTTCCTGACACAATATGTTGACAGGCCAACAAGAGGCGAGGCCACATTGGATTTGGTTTTGGGTAATGAACCAGGCCAGGTGTTGATCTGGAGGTAGATGAGCACTTTGGAAACAGTGACCACAATTCGGTGACCTTTACGTTAGTGATGGAAAGGGATAAGTATACCCCGCAGGGCAAGAGTTATAGCTGGGGGAAGGGCAATTATGATGCCATTAGACATGACTTAGGATGTGTAGGTTGGAGACGTAGGCTGCAAGGGTTGGGCACACTGGATATGTGGAGCTTGTTCAAGGAACAGCTATTGCATGTTCTTGATAAGTACGTACCAGTCAGGCAGGGAGGAAGGGGTCGAGCGAGGGAACCGTGGTTTACCAAAGAAGTGGAATCTCTTGTTAAGAGGAAGAAGAAGGCCTATGTGAAGATGAGGCGTGAAGTTTCAGTTGGGGCGCTTGATAGTTACAAGGAAGCGAGGAAGGATCTAAAGAGAGAGCTAAGACGAGCAAGGAGGGGACAGGAGAAGTCTTTGGCAGGTAGGATCAAGGAAAACCCAAAAGCTTTCTATAGGTATGTCAGGAATAAAAGAATGACTAGGGTAAGAGTAGGGCCAGTCAAGGACAGTGGTGGGAAGTTGTGTGTGGAGGCTGAGGAAATAAGCGAGATACTAAATGAATACTTTTCGTCGGTATTCACTCAGGAAAAAGATAATATTGTGGAGGAGAATGCTGAGACCCAGGCTATTAGAATAGATGGCATTGAGGTGCGTAGGGAAGAAGTGTTGGCAATTCTGGACAAGGTGAAAATAGATAAGTCCCCGGGGCCTGATGGGATTCATCCTAGGATTCTCTGGGAAGCCAGGGAAGAGATTGCTGAGCCTTTGGCTTTGATTTTTAGGTCATCATTGGCTACAGGAATAGTGCCAGAGGACTGGAGGATAGCAAATGTGGTCCCTTTGTTCAAGAAGGGGAGTAGAGATAACCCCGGTAACTATAGGCCGGTGAGCCTAACGTCTGTGGTGGGTAAAGTCTTGGAGAGGATTATAAAAGATACGATTTATAATCATCTAGATAGGAATAATATGATTAGGGGTAGTCAGCATGGTTTTGTGAAGGGTAGGTCATGCCTCACAAACCTTATCGAGTTCTTTGAGAAGGTGACTGAACAGGTAGACGAGGGTAGAGCAGTTGATGTGGTGTATATGGATTTCAGTAAAGCGTTTGATAAGGTTCCCCACGGTCGGCTATTGCAGAAAATACGGAGGCTGGGGATTGAGGGTGATTTAGAGATGTGGATCAGAAATTGGCTAGTTGAAAGAAGACAGAGAGTGGTAGTTGATGGGAAATGTTTAGAATGGAGTTCAGTTACGAGTGGCGTACCACAAGGATCTGTTCTGGGGCCGTTGCTGTTTGTCATTTTTATAAATGACCTAGAGGAGGGCGCAGAAGGATGGGTGAGTAAATTTGCAGACGACACTAAAGTTGGTGGAGTTGTAGACAGTGCGGAAGGATGTTGCAGGTTACAGAGGGACATAGATAAGCTGCAGAGCTGGGCTGAGAGGTGGCAAATGGAGTTTAATGTGGAGAAGTGTGAGGTGATTCACTTTGGAAAGAATAACAGGAATAAGGAATATTTGGCTAATGGTAAAATTCTTGGTAGTGTGGATGAGCAGAGGGATCTCGGTGTCCATGTACATAGATCCCTGAAAGTTGCCACCCAGGTTAATAGGGTTGTGAAGAAGGCCTATGGTGTGTTGGCCTTTATTGGTAGAGGGATTGAGTTCCGGAGCCATGAGGTCATGTTGCAGCTGTACAAAACTCTGGTACGGCTGCATTTGGAGTATTGCGTACAGTTCTGGTCGCCTCATTATAGGAAGGACGTGGAAGCTTTGGAACGGGTGCAGAGGAGATTTACCAGGATGTTGCCTGGTATGGAGGGAAAATCTTATGAGGAAAGACTGATGGACTTGAGGTTGTTTTCGTTAGAGAGAAGAAGGTTAAGAGGTGACTTAATAGAGGCATACAAAATGATCAGAGGGTTAGATAGGGTGGACAGCGAGAGCCTTCTCCCGCGGATGGAGGTGGCTAGCACGAGGGGACATAGCCTTAAATTGAGGGGTAATAGATATAGGACAGAGGTCAGAGGTGGGTTTTTTACGCAAAGAGTGGTGAGGCCGTGGAATGCCCTACCTGCAACAGTAGTGAACTCGCCAACATTGAGGGCATTTAAAAGTTTATTGGATAAGCATATGGATGATAAGGGCATAGTGTAGGTTAGATGGCCTTTAGTTTTTTTCCATGTCGGTGCAACATCGAGGGCCGAAGGGCCTGTACTGCGCTGTATCGTTCTATGTTCTATGTTCTGCATTGATATACAGGACACATTTAATGCCTGCATACAATGCAATGCCTACCTTTAATCACGTTTATTTGCAACTATGAGTAGAAGTATTATACAAACGTAAAAAGAAAGACTCACACTTATATAGTTTTGTTCACGTTGGGCATCCCAAAGCACTTTATAATGCTGTGACCAGTTGTAATGTAAGAAATACAATGTCAAAACAAAATCCTTGAAAAACATTTTGTAGTGAACAAATATTCCTCCAGTATCACCGAGGATGGAATATTGGTGAAGGGTGTAGTTGTCAAAATAAAGCAGTGTGAGTGCCTGCCCCACTCAATGGAGTGATTCTGTTTCACTCTGTCAGGTTTCCATTTCAATATGATGTTTAATTGTTGGTACAAACGCCCTCTTAATCAGTTGCTAACTTGGCCAATTATAATTTGAAAGCGGAGCAATTTCAATTGCTGATACGACAGTTTAAACGGTATAAACTCATGCTGGCAACAAATGACTGAAACACTATTGATAAAGCAGTATTTCTGCACTGCTGAAAGTAATATTGCCTTTTATACTGACCACCTCTTGCACCCTCCACAGAATTACCGTCCTTGTAGAAAACAGTGCACAGTCAATCCCAGCTTCCAATGGATTCATGTTTCCCCATTTCACTGTAGTAAATTTGAGAGACTGTCTCCAGGGGCTCTTCCCCTAAATTTCAGAGAGTTTCCTCAATCCACTACCAGCAATAAACTATTCCAATGATTCCTCCTCTATTGCCAGGCCAGAATTAATCTTTTGGAATGCTTCGATCTCTTTGACTGGAGACTGTCACCATCCGTCATCGAACTGTGGGTAGTTTGGAAAACCAAGCAACTTCTTCTTTGTACTAAACACACAAAACTGTTGTCTGTCTACTATTCACTGATTTGTAGGGAAGCCTGTAACCTGATCCCAAAAATGGCTTCCTCTGCATCCCTCCTCATGGCACCTTGAATCTCATGTGCCTTGTTTCGAGGTAGAAATGCTAATAAGCCACCCTTTAGAACCGAGCTCTCTTTCATATTGGAATTAAATAAAACAATCTAAAGCAACGCTGTTTCACAAACTGACATTTTCAATGTTAACATGTAGGCTACTGTCAATGTCTCCAAACCTAAATACCTTGCACCCTCTTCCCAGTAAAATAATCAAAGCATTCCTTTGATCTTTAACAATTCAGTCACCGAGGCGTTCCATCAAGTAAACATCTGAACAGGTCACACAACCCCCTTCCTTTTACTTCAAGTTCAAAAGTACAGTCCCAAAGCATAATCATAAACATCAAAACTGCAACACCACGAAGGAGACAATCCCCCCCCCCCCCCTCCTCCCCGCCTGCCCCCACTTACCACTCCCCAACACCCCACCGACTATCCTTCCTGCCCAAGGAGGCTTACCTGCCAGGCTTCCCACCTATTGCTGACTTCATTCTACCAACTATAAAATTGCAGCCAGGCATGAAGCGGCTTTTTAAGTGATCATTTAAGGGCCTCAATTGGTGTGAGGCAGCCAGATCGGGGTAGAGGTCAGGAAAGCCACCCACTGAATTTTGTGCACACCCCCGCCATCTGCAAACCTGTCCCCAGAGGGCTGTAAAATTCTACCTATTATCCCCAGGGCCAGGCAGCAGTGGCCTTCTATCATGATATCATTGAAAGATGATGCACTGGCAGTAGTCCACAGCATTGTCTGTACCCCAGGGAATCAATATGAGTTTGCATAATGTGTGTTACAAAAGGCTTTCTTACCTATTACACTTTGGCGTGTATGCTTTCTTTCTGCATCCTCCTGTTCCTATGTTCTGTTCTTTTTTAAATCTGTATATCAATAGCATCTTCCAAATCTGGTTTCCTCCCACAGTCCAAAGATGAGCAGGTTAGGTGGATTGACCATGATACATTGCCCTTAATGACCAAAAAGGTTAGGAGGGGTTAGTGGGTTACGGGGATAGGGTGGAAGTGAGAGCTTAAGTGGGTTGGTGCAGACTCGATGGGCCGAATGGCCTCCTTCTGCACTGTATGTTCTATGTTCACCCTGCTGTGAGTTTCCCGGTGGCCTGGGTGGCTCCAATGGGAAATCCCATTGACAGGCGGTGGGATTCTCGAATCCCTCTGCCAGTGTATGGCGTGCCATCCAGAAACACATAGCTAGGGGACTGGAGAATTCCACCCAGTATCTTTAAGTGAACATTAGAAGATTTCAAGTAAAGGCAGTCATAGGGGCATTTCCTAAAGTACAGCAGTGACCACATGTCAGGAACCTGGCTGTAAGGTGTTTTGAGATATCCAGTCACAATCAGCATTATATAAATGTAGGCAGTTTATTTTCCGTTCTGTAATAAGGCAGAAGGCTAGTGGGACTTCTATTATTTACTTCAGGAGATGGGTGACACTGGGAAGTCTGTATTTATTGTACATCGTTACTTACTCTAACAGAAGATGGTTGACCTTTTTTTGGATTGCTGCGATCTTTGTGTCGAAGATGCTCCCATAATGGTGTTAGTTTGGAAATGCCAGGATAGTGACCCATGAGGATGAAGTAATAGTTGTATACACTCCAAGTCAAGACAGAATGCGATTCGGATGGAAACTTGAAGGTGATAATGTCCCAATGCCATTGCTATTCTTGTCCTTCTAGTGGCAGAGCTTTCAGGGGAAGGTGAGATGTCTAAGCAAGCTTGCCAAGTTTGTGTATTGAGCTCTGCAAATTTAATATACTGTGGTTATAAAATTCCAGTACTGGATGGGATAGGTATTGAGTCAAATGACAGAGATTTGTGTCAAATGACTGCTGTGTTCTGCTTCTTAAGTGCTGTTGCAGCTGCACATATCAGGCAAGTGGTGAATATTTCACCACTCCCCTGAAATTAGCCTCGGTTATGGCAGAGAAGCTTTGAAGGATCCGCTCAGTTAATGCCGTTAAACAATTTTCCATTGTCACTCAATAATCATCGAAACAACCTTAACTGAGTCACATTCTGCGGCCTTGGGAGCATCCAGGATCTCCAACATCTTCTGCTGTTCTTTGTGAAGACTGTCTTGGTCGATGATATGTCCAAGATGGTGAAGTGAAGATTTAAAAACTTCACACTTTCTTGACCTTGAGATTATGTAGTTGCAGCCTAGTAAAGGCTAGCTTTCCAACGACGTACAGAAACACTGCGCAATGAACAACACAAACCTCACTGGCTGTACTGATGTTCAAAAGGAAAGTACGCAGACTCCCTTTTGACTCCCCCTTCAAGTTCAGAGATAGTCAGGCAACAACATCAGACACAGGTGGCCCAAAGGCAACAAAATTCCAAAAGCAGAGTCTTTGACTGTGGGGAACATGTTGTGAGAAATTACACCTCAGGTGAAAAATGGACTCTAACCAAAATGATACGATTTCATAAGCTGTAAAATCTGATGATGAACGAATTTGGCGTTGGTGCACTTAGTGAGAGTGCGGAATCTGAACCAGATTTTTTCACCAAAGAGAGTATGGATAGTGACTTGCACGACTTGAGACTACAACTGCCGAAGTTATGGATCTGTTACGATAGATGCATCCACACAGCCAGTGGCAGTTCCCGAGTTGGTTTTGCCAGATGTAACACCGACCAGCGAACAGGAAGACACACCTAGTACCCCTAAGAGGCAAGTTTCTAGACGTCGTGTTCTGCCAAAATGGAACAAACGTCCACCCAAAGACTGTCTCACTAGTGTACATATGTATCCATAACACAACAATTTTAGTTATGGCATAGTGTGTTGGATCTGTGTTAAACTGTTTGATTAAGTAAAAATGCCTGGAATACTAAAGGAGTAAAGAGCGGGGGGTGTTTTGTATCAGAATTAAACCATTGGCTGGTGTAATGTCACATGTTACACAATATCGTCAGAGCATTTTGCAGGCTTTTGTGAAATTCACCACTGTACCCTGTTTGAGCAGCAGTTTATAAATAATCCCTTTGCACTATGCTATACGAACTCGACGTATGCCACCTCTGATTCTTTCTTTTTGCAGCTGCAACAAAGAATATCAGAAGTGAATGGTCTGGACCAGGTAGATGTGGAAAGGAAGTTTGCTCTTGTGGGTGAGTCCCACAAGGGGGCACTGATTTAAAATTAGGGATCGCCTTTTTTGCACAGAGATGAGAATTTTTTTCTCTCAGAGGGCTGTCTCAATTTTGAACTCTCTGCCTCCCGGTCGATGTGGGGGGTCACTGAATTTTTTAAGGCAAAGGTCGATCGATTCCCTTGCTGAACAAGAATCTAATGTTATCAGGGTTAGAAACACAATGCAGATCAGCGCTGCTCTTAATGAATGGTGGTCAAGGCTCAAGGGGCCAAATGGTCTACTTCTGTTCCTATTTCATATGCCTCAGATACTGGAGCACATAATCTGGACTGATACTTCAGAAAGTATTGCACAATCAGCAGTGTCATATTTTGGATGGGATGTTAAACCAGGGCCCTAGATATCCTCTCAGGGAGATATACAAAAGTTCAAGGACTTATTCTAGGAACAGCAGGAATGTTCTCCTGATTTACTGGACAATATCAATCCTTATCCAACACCCCTTGAAGTGTTGGCTAGTGTAGACTTGAGAGGTGAACAGACACTTCCAACACTGATGAAGGTTCAACTCAATTTTATTAACTACTTCTAACTAACTAACACACGATGACTGTGGGTCTAAATGATGCTAACTTAAACTAGAGACCTAAGCCTTGACGGAACCAGTTGCTTCTCTCAGCACGTGGTGTGAGTCTGTGCTGGGCTGAATGAGTTCTTGTTACACTGAGAGGCAGCACCCAGAATGAGCGGGAACCGTGGTGCCCTCTGCCTTTATAGTGTGTATTCTAACTGGTGATTGGCTGCAGTGTTTGTACATGTTGATTGGTCCATGTGTGTGTCCATCAGTGTGTGTCTGCACCATGATATACTGGTGTATATTATGACACCGCTAAAAAAGATAATAGCATTATGGTCATTCTTCTTATAGGACCTTGCTCTATGCAAATCAGCTGCTTTGTCTCATACATTATGACAGTGACAGCACTTAATTTGTTGTGAAGCTCTTTGAGCCATCCTGAGGAGGTGAAACAAGCCATTTATATGGAACTCTGAAGGCTCTTTTGATTATGTCTTTTTATCAATTTCAATGTATTTCTAAATATGGCGGAAACAGTTGGAACTGGAAACTCTGCAAATAGACATGCAGTTTATTCAACAGATATTTCCATCCTCCTGAAAAGTTAAAAACTACACTCAGCTTGATCCAATTATAAAGCTTTCAAGACGCAATGAAATAACCACTGTACCAAAGTAAAATAAATGTTCTCACAAGTGTTCTGCAGACTTGGCCAGCCAAAATAAAATTTTCAGCGTCATGAATGGAATGAAATGGTGATCAATTCCAAAATTGAGATCTGACTTTATACAGGCAAATCACATGTAGTACTGAAAACAGTTGTTACTATGGATTTGTTTATGACCTAACTTTTGCATTTTTTCAAATACAAAACTTTATATTTCACTTCCTGGTCCCACACCCAGATGTTATGCAGTCACAAACACCAGCCCCTAGTCAGGCAGTCTGCAAGGAAAACCAGGCAAAAAGAAATGTGACCAAGCTCTAAAAAAACAATCTGGGTAATTTCTCTCTGACACCCTAAAGAAATCCACAAAAGCTCCAGGACACTGCAATAGCTCATAAATCCTTCTAATTCTAGCTGACTCACACTTTGGCCTGTAGAACATAGAACATAGAACAGTACAGCACAGAACAGGCCCTTCGGCCCTCAATGTTGTGCCGAGCCATGATCACCCTACTCCAACCCACGTATCCACCCTATACCCGTAACCCAACAACCCCCCCCTTAACCTTACTTTTATTAGGACACTATGGGCAATTTAGCATGGCCAATCCACCTAACCCGCACATCTTTGGACTGTGGGAGGAAACCGGAGCACCCGGAGAAAACCCACGCACACAGGGGGAGGACGTGCAGACTCCACACAGACAGTGACCCAGCCGGGAATCGAACCTGGGACCCTGGAGCTGTGAAGCATTTATGCTAACCACCATGCTACCCTGCTGCCCCTGTATAACTGGAAATGTCCTCCTCCCTTGCGAACTTGTCCAGCCCTGGTTTAAATGACCTCAGGAATTCATACTCGCTGTATATTTTGGTAATTCTCTTCAGATCCTAGGAACATGCATTTGGTTACCTGTTCCAAACTTGAAATAAGTTCAATTTTGCTCTGTTTCACTTATTTCTGCTAACAGTGTAATTCATTTTATGTTCCTCAACAGTTGTTCATTTTTATTTGACTAAATAATCATTAAACCTTCAATGTGGATGTAAGCAGTCATCCATAAGTGAAACATAATAGTTCCTCATCATCACACACCATTATTGGCACAAAAACAAAGGTCAGTGATGAATAAAACCACAAATGAAAAATACCAACATGTGCTCCAGAAATATAATTCAGAGTAAAATATACCAATATACGAAGGCTGAGTCTAAAATTTTGATGCCCTGTTGTCTGCAATTCTGCTTAAAATTCCATTCGTTGCCATCCCCTTTCACAAGGCTTGAGAACCAGACGTCATTGATTTAAGGCGACTGGAAAAAGAAGCAATGGAGGCATGGGGGGGAAACTTTTAAACAGAGTGAGTGGTGAGGCTCTTGTATCCCTTCCCGAGAGTGTGTAGAAGGTAGTAATCTGAAATGCTTTCCTCACCCCTTTGTAAACACTCAGTTATGTTTGTTAGGAAAGAGTTACGTTCCCCAGCATTTGAGTTAGAACTGGCGTTTAATTGTTTTTATGATTTAATAGATTTCACTTAATGTTTAAATAGGCTGCACCATATAAATAAAGGGGATACAGGTAGCACTGGGTGAGTTGATGGAAAGATGATGACTGCACAGAATATACCTGGATTTAATTAAGTCAAGATTTGATTTCTAGTCTTATTGGCTGAGGTACCTTTGGAATTTAACAATGTTCCTTTACAATGGTGAGCAATATACAAATCTAAAATGTCGATAAGGACTGCTACTCTGCAGTTTTATCTGGGTGTTCATTAAAAGTTTTTCTCAGTCTAATAAAACATAACAACCAGCCGAGCAACCGGAGGTACTCCAGAATGTGGAAGAAATATGTGACCAAGATAATTACTGACGCTTCAGCAAGGCTCAAATTTCTACCACCACTGAAGAACGGGAAGTTTGATAAATCATAGAATCCCTACAGTACAGAAGGAGGCCATTCGGCCTATAGAGTCAGCACCGATCCTCCGAAAGAGCACCCTATCTAGACACACTCACCCGCTATAATCCAGTAACCCCACCTAACCTATTGGACACTGAGGGGCAATTTATCATGGCCAATCTACCTAACCTGTACATCTTTGGACTGTGGGAGAAAACCGGAGCACCCGGAGGAAACCCACGCAGACAAGAGGAGAACATACAAACTCCACACAGACAGTCACCCAAGGCTGGAATTGAAACCGAGTACCAAGTGCTGTGAGGCAGCAGTGCTAACCACAGTACCACCATGCCGCCCTGCGGTGCAGAAGGAGGCCATTCGGGCCAGCAAATCTGCACCAACCATCGAAAAGAACACCCTATCGAGACACACTCCCCCACCCTACTCCGCAACCCAGAACCTCACCTAACCTTTTGGACACTAAGGTGAAATTTATCATGGCCTGGATTTTATTTAAAGGAGCTGTATGATATGCAGACACACACATAATGATATACAGAAAGACACATACAAGCAGCTAATGGACACAGAGAACAGGACATGACCAATAAGCAGGAAGGACATTCAGGGGTGGGATCTGACTATAAACAACACGAGGCACTCACACTCCACCTCTTTCCACTGATGAACATCTGGAGTGTCAGTCAAGGTGTTGTTACAATCTCACACCTCCACCACGTGGCTGAGAGCTAGTCTGGTTCAGTCAGACAGAGTAACCACACTTAAGTTAGCAGAGAGTCAAACTCATAGAGAACTGTGCTACCAGTTCAATAAACCTGATTGAACTAACTTCAAGGTCTGGAGTATTTTTCTGATCTAAGCTGCATCCAGTTGCAGCCAGTGTTAGACCAGTATACCTGACACGACATGATATCAGGGGACTACTAATGTAAGGTGGCTTACCTCAGTCCATTCCGTGACGACCAGCAAATGTATCCCAGCACCATGGAAAAGATTCAGGCTCCTCACCAGCTCAGGGCCTCCAGCAATCTCAGTGCTAATTGGCGGACATTCAAGCAAACGTTTCTGTTGCACATCACAGCCTCAGACCTCGAGGGTGTTTCTGATGCAAGAAAGACCGCGCTTCTCCTCTCAACAGCGGGTGATCAAGCCATCCAACTCTTCAACTCATTTAACTTCACCGAAGGTCAGAACAGGACAAAGTTTCAGACTATCCTGGACAAGTTTGATAGTCACTGTGAAGTGGACACCAATGAAATCTTCAAGCGCTACATATTCAAACATCCTCATGGTCAAGATGAATCTTTCAATGCCTTCTTAACTAGCCTCCACCTTCTAGAGCTGCCCTGCAACTTTGGTGATATTGCTGACTCCATGATCAGAGACCAAATCATGTTTGGAGTTCACTCTGATCCTCTGAGAGAGCAGCTCTTAAAAATCAAGCTTATGACCCTGCCAGTCGCGATTGAAACATGTACAGTGCATGAGCACGCAAAAAATCGGTATTCCCAATACAAATCGGCTGAAAATGAGAAACTTGCCTCCCACGAGGCAGAGTGTGTGCAGGACATCTCCTGGATGCAGCGCCTCAGCATTGAAGACAGTGGCCATCTTGCGCACTTTTTCTGAAGCCCCACGCATGCGCGATGCGAACGGGATAACGAAGCGGCCGACACCCACACCTGGGGGTGTCGCACTGCGCACGTGCGACGACGTACACCGCGTCACGACGCCAACGTCATGACGTGCCCGAACTACGGCAACGCCCACTTAAAGGGACACTGGCCTGCAGGAGCGGCCGATGTTTAAACTGCAGGAAGCCTGGACACTATGCAGCATTGTGCAGGTCTGCACCACCAGTCAGAGGCCCGCATTCCCAAATCCGACGACAGCGCGTCCAGAATGTGCAACAACGATTACAGGATTCTGATCCTGGCAGTACACGGATCCAGAGGACGATTACCTAGAGTCCGCCTACCGAGAGGGCATCATTACCACATGTGAACATGCCACACCTAACTCATCTCGCATTCAGTCCATCCTCGTTGTAGATTCGGAGGACGAATGTTGTGCGGTGATGCAGGTCAACCGCTGCTCCATCCAGTTCAAGCTGGACACAGGTGCTTCTGCTAACCTCCTCTCACAGGCCAACTTCAAACGCATCAGGAAGCCCCCCCAAGGTCCTTCCAGCAGCCTGCCAGCTCCTGGACTATAACGGTAATGCTATCACGGCACTGGGGTCCTGCCATCCACTCGCCTCCAACCGGAGCACCCGTGCACGGCTAAGGTTTGAAATTGTCAAGCCGAACAGGGCATCCCTACTGTGCGCGCATGCCTACAAAATGGTAAACCTGGTGTAGCGGGTTTCTTCAACGACATCCTCCAACGTGGATCTTCAAGCTGGCATTGACGACATCCTCGCTCCGTATCCAGATGTGTTTGACGGGATGGGCACTTTGCCATATCGGTACAAGATCCTACTGCGACCTGATGCCAAGCCAGTGGTCCATGCACTACGCCGGGTCCCAGCTCCGCTGAAGGAGCGTCTGAAGGAACAGCTCAAGGAGCTGCAGCAGCAGGGGATCATTTCCAGCATAACCGAACCGACTGACTGGATCAGCTCGATGATGACGGTTAAAAAACCCTCTGGAGACCTGCGCATCTGCATTGATCCCAAGGATCTCAACCAGAATATAATGCATGAACACTACCCCATCCCAAAGTGGGAGGAACTCACCAGTGAGATGGCACATGCAAGGTTTTTCACAAAGTTAGATGCATCACATAGGTTCTGGCAAATCCAGCTGGATGACTCCATATAATCGTATGCCGTTCGGCATCGTCTCGGCATCGGAGATATTTCATCGCATCATGGAGCAGATGATGTGGGGCATCGAAGGGGTTCGTGTGCACATGGACGATGTCATCATATGGTCCACGACCCCTGAAGAGTATGTTTCCCGTCTCCAGCAGGTATTCCGCCGTGTCCACGCTTTGGCATGTCGACACTCAAGTTCCTAGGAGACCAGATCTCTCAGCAGGGCATGTGCCGCGACACAGACAAGGTCAAGGCCATCGCAGCCATGAAGGTCCCGGAAGACAAGGCGGCGGTATTGTGCTTCCTGGACATGGTCAATTTTCCAGGCAAGTTCATCGCAAACATGGCCTCACACACCACGGCCCTACGAAATCTAGTGAAGCAGTCCGCTGCCTTCGAGTGGAAGGCGGCCCATCAGACAGAGTGGTTGAAGCTGAAAGCCAAGCTCACCACTGCACCCGTATTGGCATTTTCGACCCAGACAGGGAAATGAAAATCTCAACAGATGCGAGCCAGGATGGCATCGGTGCAGTCCTGCTGCAATGCGATGGCACCTCATCCTAGGAACCGGTTGCCTACGCATCAAGGGCAATGACACTCACCGAACAAAGGTATGCACAAATTGAGAAGGAATGCCTGGGCCTTCTCACTGGCATTCTCAAGTTTCACGACTATGTCTACGGCCTGCCGACATTCACAGTCGAGACAGATCACAAGCCCCTGGTCCACATTATCCACAAGGACCTTAATGGCATGACGCCTCAGTTCCAGCGCATCCTCCTCAACATACGACTTTGATCTGGTCTACAAGCCTGGCAAGGAGCTCATCATTGCCGATACACTGTCCCGCTCCATCACCGTGCCCAGTGAACCACTGAACATCATCCGGCAAATTGAGTCACAGGTTGAGTCACAGGTGCAGCTGTGTGCAAGCACCCTCCCGGCATCTGATGAGAAGGTGATTTGTATCCGTGAGGAAACAGCCAAAGACCGCCTCTTGTAGCGTGTTATTCAACACCTCGCCAATGGCTGGCAAAAAGGGCAGTGCCCTCAATTTTTCAATGTGAAGGATGACCTGACGGTGGTTCATGGTATCCTCCTCAAACTGGACCGGATTGTAATTCCACACAGTCTCCAGAGCTTGGTGCTCCGTCAAATCCATAAGGGCCACCTGGATGTGGAAAAGTACAGACGCAGAGCCAGGCAGGCTGTCTACTGGCCCAGGATCAGCCAGGACATCGCCAACATGGTCCTTAACTGTGCGACCTGTCAGCGCTTCCAGCCAGCGCAGAGTAAGGAGACACTTCAGCAGCATGAAATCGATGCCTCTCCGTGGTCCAAGGTTGGCATCGACCTCTCTCATGCACATGGTCGTGATTGCGTGTTAATCATTCATTATTTTTCCAATTACCCTGAAGTCGTGAAGGTCTCAGACATCACATCTCGGACGTCATCAAGGCCTGAAAGGGGACGTTCTTCAGGCATGGTACCCCATTCACTGTCATGAGTGACAATGGCCCGTGCTTCATGAATGGTTTCTGTTTGCTCAGTCGTATCAGTTCAAACATGTCACTTCCAGCCCACACTATCCGCAGTCAAACGGAAAAGTTGAGAAAGGGGTGCACATAGTGAAGCAGCTCATCTGCAGGACTGCGGATTCTGCGTCTCACACTCACCTTGCGCTGCTTATGTACAGGGCGACCCCACTGTTCACTGGCATGTCGCCGGCTCAACTCCTGATGAACAGGGACCTGCAAACGACACTTCCAGCCATACACTTGCCCAACCTGGATCACCAAAACAGGGCTATAATGCTCATGCCACCGATTTTCCCATGTTATCCCCGTCAGACACTTTTCGGGTCAAGATCCCTGATGGAGGCTGCTCAGTTCCAGCTGTCGTTGTTCGACAGGCTGCCCCCTGCTCGTATGTTGTGCGTCTGGCTGATGGTTCTGTTGTGCGACGAAACAGACGGGCACTGCGCAAAGTTGCCTGCCAGCAACCACATTCTTCTCCGTTTCCTTCTGTTGTTTTACCACCTCCTGATACCTCGACTCATGAGGCCACCAGTCAGGCTTCAATCCCGCCCATCAAGGCACCGTCGTCCCCACCACCACCTCTCTGATGGTCGACCAGGATCAGACGCAAGCCACAGAGACTGGACTTATGATCATTTGTTCTGTTCGCTATGTTCTGTGTTCTTGCATTAGACAGCTGTTTTCACATGTACATATGTTCACATCCACTGCATATATATATGTTAATATTGGCCTATTCTTGTAAATACATTCACATATGTCATCCAAACATAAAAAAAGGGGAGATGTCATGATATGCAGACACACACATAATGATATACAGGCAGGCACAGACAAGCAGCTAATGGACACAGAGAACAGGACATGACCAATAGGCAGGCAGGACACTCAGGGGTGGGATCTGACTATGAAAGACGCGAGGCACTCACACTCCACCTCTTTCCACTGATGAACAGCTAGACAGTCAGTCAAGGGTGTTGTTACAATCTCACACCTCCACCACGAGGCTAAGAGCTAGTTTGGTTCAGTCAGAATAACCATACTTAAGTTAGCAGAGAGTCGAACTCACAGAGAACTGTGCTAACTGTGCTATTAGTTCAATAAACCTGATTGAACTAACTTCAAGGCCTGGAGTATTTTTCTGATCTAAACTGCATCCAGTTGCAGCCAGTGTTAGACCAGTGTACCTAACACGACAGGAGCCACTGGTACTTGTAAATTAAGGAAGCATATATCTCTCTCTTTTGTCCTGGTAGAAGATGGTGTACAATGCTAGGAAGAGAGCACACAGGAGGAAGATTGCCCCCCTGTCTGCCGTCCTGACTGAAATGGTGGAGCCTACACTTAAAATCACTAGGGTGACATCACTAGGAGGTGAGACGTGTGCCCACCCATCAGTGTTGCCTGAGGCAATACACGGCCATGGTCTGAGAACTAGGGAGTCCATTCAGTTCATGTGCAGTACGCTCAGTATTTTGGCCAATCTCAGGGAGACACAAATGCGGCAGCACTCTGAGTGGATACAGGAACATTGCATTGACATGCACAGAATGTATGTAAGATTCTGAAGTAATGACAGAGGCACTGATAATAGAATTATAGAATTTAAAGTGCAGAAGGAGGCAATTCAGCCCATCGAGTCTGCACCGGCTCTTGGAAAGAGCATCCTACCCAAGGTTAACACCTCCACCCTATCCCCATAACCCAGTAACCCCACCCAACACTAAGGGCTAAGGGCAATTTTGGACACTAAGGGCAATTTATCATGGCCAATCCACCTAACCTGCACATCTTTGGACTGTGGGAGGAAACCGGAGCACCCGGAGGAAACCCACGCACACATGGGGAGGATGTGCAGACTCCGCACAGACAGTGACCCAAGCCGGAATTGAACCTGGGACCCTGGAGCTATGAAGCCATTGCGCTATCCACAATGCTACCATGCTGCCCGGAGCTGATGGAGCAGATATACATGGAATGGATGGCAGTTGCAGCCCAGCTCATAATCACCTCTAGCTTCCATTCCCCAATTACAAAACTGGAAAAGAGAGAAGAGGTGGTGAAGGGAAGCAATGGACTTTAAATGAGAACACAGAGATTTTGAGCTGGAGAGATATGTATTATGAATTGTCAGTTAGAAGGAACAATTGTAAGTTTTTTTCATAAATGGATATGTTCGCACAGTCTGAGTAAAACAAATGCCAAAGTATAAAGTCCTGCTGGATGTGTGGTGCTCAGGAGAAAAATGCCTGGATGATATAAATCCTGACAGTGACGCCATCCTGATGAATGCTTTGACTCCTGAGATGGCGCAGGCCACCTTCCTGCAAAGCATTTGAACTGTTCTGCTTTACATTTTCCTCCTCTGGTGATGATTGTGGCAATCTAGTGCTTCACCCTTTTCAAGGTCCACAATTTCTGCAGGGCCATATTATCGAGATTGTAACAAACCACATATGCGATGCAAATCCCGTTATTGCCGCTATCTCTTGCAAGGGGGCCATAACGCGATTTGTGCCGGGGAGATATTAGGATGAGATCTACCCCGCCTCCCACTGCAACATAATCAGGTTCACACCCAATGAGGACATGAACCTGATTCCCATCAATTTGTATTAATTTAAATATAACGGCAAACCTTTCAGGGACGTGCCGGCGGGAGTCACTACTGCTCTCCAGCAGTCAGCGTGACCATGCCAGGGACATAGAGGCTCGTGTAGCCCCTGGGTGGTCAGGGACATGGCAGGGGCAGTGCCCTGGCACAGTTCGCTGGCAGTGCCAAGTTGGGGCGGGGCCTCCAGGAAACCCCTTTGGGGGTGTTTCCACTCATCCCCAATGCAGGTGATGGGGGAGGGAGGGAGGGAGGGGGAGGAGTGGGTCATTACTTCCACATTGAGATTGGGGCGCTATTTTAAAATGATGCCCTGAACACTGAAGAGTCAGGTTTGCCGGCTCTATGAAGTCCGGCCCAGCCAGAGTGATGGCACAAAACATGTCTCTGCTGTTTTTTTGACAAAGTGTCAAAAGATCTAGAGATCTGGCTGTTTCTCTGGACAAATCTGTTTCTCAGTCAGAACCAGACACTTTCCATTTCTTGGGAAAATTCCGCTCCTTATCTTAAAGGAATATCTCTCATCCTTGAGAATCCATCCATGGAATTTTGATGGTGACAGGAAAAGCAGCAGCATTGGACTGACAGAGGGTGAAGGCACAATGGCAGCTGCTAAGACGGTGAGCACAGGCATGCAGGAAGCTCTTGTTGTGGTTGTTTACCAACTAAATGTTTAGGGAGTAGAAGTCTTTTCTATTGAGCAATAGAGGCAAATACCACTGGCCTTTGTGCTTTTGAGGCGCTCGCTGTTTCAAAATGATATATACTTCCCATCTTTCACAAACAGAACAACAGTGACCTGAGAGGTTCAATGAGGAGCGTCCACTTCTTATGAAACTCCACCAAGGTTAGTGCTGATTCTTAGAGTAAGCCAGAGTCAAAGACATTCAGGGCCACAGTGGCATTAACAGCTACTGGGAGGGAATGGCGAGCAGTTCGATGTGATCTGAGGGCTTCCTTAATGAGAGCACAACTCTCAGAAACTATCTGCTTTGATGGGCAGTATTCAATGGAGGCAATGGCATTTTGCCCAAAAGCCCTCACGTTGCCTCTTTTAGCGAAGGTCTGTTGTATCAAATGCCACTCAGGTACTCAATTGAGCAACAGTCGGTCTTCCCTGGGATCAAGGACCTGGATGGGTGGTGATTGGGGGCAGGGGAGGGGGAGTAGAGTCCCAACTGCTGAGAGTTGCTGGTCAATTAAAGGCCACCTGCTCTACAGAAGCCAGGGAGGTGGTGGTTATTACCGGTACAACATAAACCTGAGGTCTAGGATCATAACTTAATTCCCAGGCCACAGGTGAGTGATGGCGGAAGGGTGGGGTGGTGGGCCGAGGTGCACAGGAGAGTGGGGTTGGTAGCAAATGCAAGGATGAGGTTTTCTGCAGGTTCCTCTTTCACAACGCCAAGTCCATCAAATAAGCATTGTGCTCTTGAACACTTCAGTCCCCAACCTGGAGCCCACAAGTTATCCCCCTTGCTTTTGCTCATCATAAGAGCCTAAGAACATAAGAACTAGGAGCAGGAGTAGGCCATCTGGCCCCTCGAGCCTCCTCCACCATTCAATGAGATCATGGCTGACCTTTTGTGGACTCAGTTCCACGTTCCCGATCGAACACTATAACCCTTTGTTCCTTGATTCTTCAAAAATCTATCTATCTTTACCTTGAAAACATTTAATGAAGGAGCCTCAACAGCTTCACTGGGCAGGAAATTCCATAGGTTCACAACCCTTTGGGTGCAGAAGTTCCTCCAAAACTCAGTCCTAAATCTACTTCCCCTTATTTTGAGGCTGTGCCCCCTAGTTCTGCTACCTGCCCACATCTATCCTATCTATTCTCGGAACTGGTGGAGCGAGCTCGTGAGCTCGGGAGCGGCAGCATGGGGTGTAGGGTGAGAGGTCCTTCTGTGGGGGTAGAGGGGGCGCTGGATCCAGCGGGTGCCAGATCCCGGAAGGATACTGTGTCCTGACGACCATCAGGGAACTCGACGAATGCGTACTGGGGGTTGGAGTGGAGCAGGCGCACATTTTCAACAAGGGGGTCGGTTTTGTGCGCCCTGACGTGTTTCCTCAGAAGTACGGGGCCCGGCGTCCTCAGCCATGCCGGAAGTGAGACCCCCGTGGTAGTGCCCCTGGAAAATATGAAGAGCCTCTCGTGAGGGGTCTGGTTGGTCGCCGAGCACAAAAGGGACCTAATAGCGTGGAGCGCATCTGGGAGGACTTCCTGCCACTGGGAGACTTGGAGCTTTCTGGACCGGAGGATTCTGTAGTACAGTCTTCCAGACCGTCGCGTTCTCCCTTTCCACCTGCCCGTTCCCCCTGGGGTTGTAGCTGGTAGTCCTGCTCGAGGCAATGCCCTTGTCGAGCAGGTATTGACGCAGCTCGTCGCTCATGAAGGACGAACCCCGGTCGCTGTGTACGTAGCTGGGGAAACCAAACAGGGTGAAGATGCTATGCAGGGCCCTAATGATTGTGGGAGGTCATGTCGGGGCATGGGATAGCGAATGGGAAACGGGAGAACTCGTCTACGACGTTTAAAAAGTAAACGTTCTTGTTAGTTGAGGGGAGTGGCCCTTTGAAATCAATCGCGAGGCGTTCAAAGGGCCTAGAAGCCTTGACCAGGTGGGCCCTGTCTGGTCTATAGAAGTGCGGTTTGCACTCCGCACAGATCGGGCAGTTCCGGTGACCTCTTTTACCTCCTCGTTGGAGAAAGGCAGGTTTTGGGCCCTGATGTAGTGGGCGAGCCGGGTGACCCCTGGGTGGCAGAGGTCATTGTGGATGACTTTTAATCAATTGATCTGCGCGCTGGCGCATGTCCCGCGGGATAGGGCATCCGGAGGCTCGTTGAGCTTCTCGGGTATTTAATATCGTAATTGTAGGTGGAGAGTTCGATCCTCCACCTCAGAATTTTGTCGTTTTTAATTTTGCCCCTTTGCGAGTTGTCGAACATGAAGGCAACCGATCTTTGGTCGGTGATGAGGGTGAACCTCCTACCTGCGAGGTAGTGCCTCCAGTGACGGATAGCCTCCACAATGGCTTGTGCTTCTTTCTCGACTGATGAGTGTCGGAGTTCTGAAGCGGAGAGGGTACGGGAGAAAAAAGCAACTGGTCTCCCTGCCTGATTTAACGTGGCTGCAAGAGCTTCCTCTGAGGCGTCGCTCTCTACCTGAAATGGAGTGGATTCATCCACCGTCCGCATGACCGACTTGGCGATGTCCTCCTTGATGCCGTCGAAGGCCTGGCGTGGCTCGGCTGACAGGGGAAATTGTGTGGCCCTAAAGATTGGGCGAGCTTTGTCCGCATATTGAGGGACCCACTGGGCGTAGTAGGAAAGGAAGCCCAAGCACCGTTTGAGGGCCTTGGGGCAATAGGGGAGGGGGAGTTCTAAGGAGCATACGGTCCGGGACTGAGCCCAGGACTCCGTTTTCCACGACATAGCCGAGGATGGCTAGTCTGGTTGTGCGGAAAACGCATTTCTCCTTGTTGTACGTGAGGTTCAGCTTCTGTGCCGTCTGGAGAAAACGCTGGAGGTTGGCGTCGTGGTCCTGCTGGTCATAGCCGCAGATGGTGACATTGTCCAAGTACGGAAACGTGGCCCGCAGCCCGTACTGGTCCACCATTCGGTCCATTGCTCATTGGAACACCGAGACCCATTAGTGACGCCGAAAGGGACCCGGAGGAAATGGAAGAGGCGCCCATCGGCCTCGAATGCCGTGTAGTGGCGATCCTCCGGGCGGATTGGGAGCTGGTGGTATGCAGACTTCAGATCCACCGTGGAATAGAGCCGGTACTGGGCAATCTGGTTTACCATGTCTGCAATCCTGGGGAGGGGATATGCGTCGAGGAGCGTAAATCTATTTATGGTCTGACTGTAGTCGACCACCATACGGAATTTTTCCCCGGTCTTAACGACCACCACCTGAGCTCTCCAGGGACTATTGCTGGCCTCTATAACCCCCTCACTGAGTAGCCTTCGGACCTCTGCTCTGACAAATACCCTATCCTGCAGGCTATACCGCCTGCTACGAGTGGCTACGGGTTTACAGTCCTTTATGAGATTGGCGAAGAGAGGAGGGGGGGAATTCGCAGCGCAGCGAGGCTGCTGATCGTGAGTGGGGGCAGGGGCCCTCCGAAGCTGAGGGCGAGGCTCTTGAGGTTACATTGGAAGTCTAGGCCTAATAAGAGTGGCGTGCAGAGTTCGGGCAAAATGTAGAGTTTGAATTTCGAGTAGCTAGCGCCTCTGATTGTGAGTGTCGCGGCGGTGCGCCCCTGGATCTGGACCGAATGGGAGCCTGAAGCGAGCGAGATAGCTTGCTGCATGGGGAAAACGGGGAGCGAACAGCGTCTTACCAGGTCTGGCTGTATGAAGCTCTTTGTGCTCCCGGAGTCGAAGAGGCATGGCGTCTTGTACCCGTTGATATGGACCTCTGCCATCGAGTTTCGTAGATTCTTTGGTCGTGATTGGTCCAGGGTGACCGCGCTGAGTTGCGGGTAGTCGGCGGCTCGATCAGCTGTGCTGGAGTGGCCCCGTGATGACTGCCCTCTGAGTTATGCGCTGAGTTGCGGGTAGTCGGCGGCTCGATCAGCTGTGCTGGAGTGGCCCCGTGATGACTGCCCTCTGAGTTCATAGTCGAATTCGAATTCTTCCGCAGAGTTGTCCGTGCGCGGAGATGCCAATCGGGCCCGTGGAGCGCACGTGGCGGGCGGCGAGGAAGATGGCATCCAAGGTGGCAGCCCCCATGAGTCGCACGTGGGCGGCCGCGTGGTGGAGGTTTTCCAAGATGGCGGCCCCCATGGATCGCACGTGGCTGGAGGGGGGCGGAGTCGGGGCATAGGCCGCAGCGTTTCGGGCCCCGCGGACCTGCGAGTGAGGGGAGCGATTACTTCGAGTCGCTGGGGAGTTGGAAGCTGGGGCCCATTTAGCGAGGCACACTCTTGCGTAATAGCCTTTTCGCCCACAGCTGCTGCAGGTCACGTTGCAGGCCGGGCAGTGTTGCCGCGGATGCTGGTTCTGGCCGCAGAAATGGCAGGCTGGAGCAGCATAGTGGCTGGCTGGAGCCGCATAGTGGCTGGCTGGGGCAGCATGGTGGCTGGGCGGCCGCGTAGCCCAGGTCTGGGGGAGTCGCTGGTTGGGGGCCCATGATTGGGTCGCGGGGTCTGCGGGGAACGAGTTAAGGCTGCGGAAGGAGACCTCCATCGTGGTAGCAGCTTCCACAGTCATTTCTAAGTCCTGGGCCCCCTTTTCCAGCAGTCGTTGGCGCACATAGTTAGACCTGAGGCCCGCTACAAAAACATTGCGTACAGCAAGTTCCCTGTGTTCAGCCGCGGTAACCGCTTGGTAATTACAGTCATTGGACAAATTATTGAGTTCTCTTAGAAATTCGGTGAGTGATTCTGTAGGCCGCTGAAGGCGAGTCGTGAACACATGGCGAGCGTAAACTTCATTAATAGGCCTTACATAAATTTTATCGAGAACTACTAGCGCCGCAGTGTACGAACTGGCCAAGTTTAGTTGCGTAGAGATTCTGTGGCTCACCCTCGCGTGCAGTAGACTTAGCTTCTGTTCCTCTGTCGTTTCGGCTGTGCTCGCTTCTGCCAGGTAGGCCTTGAAGCACCGGATCCAGTGGGAGAAGATTTCTTTAGCCTCTGCATCCTGCGGGTCGAGTTCCAGGCGTCCAGGCTTGAGGGCCGATTCCATAATCGATCTTTACTGTTCTTAAATCGATTAAATTGATGGAACCATCAATTCACCAGACACGTGTTTCCGATATGAATCTAGGCTTTAATCGACTTACTTCAGAGCCAGCCTGTTACCCGTTGATGGACTCTTTGTGAACTCAGGCTGACTCTGGACAAGGATATTTATACAGCTGCACTAGGGGGAGGTGTCGTGGGCGGAGCCAAGGGTGGAGCCCAGTACAAGTTCCTGAGTACTCCCAGAGCTACTCCCCCTAGTGGTAGGATAGCGCTATTGAGCTTACAAAGACAGTGTGAATTATCATATATATCTATATTACATTCACCACACTCCCTAGTCTTAAACTCCATCGCTCTAGCAATGAACGACAAACTCCATTCACCTTCTTAATCACCTATTGCACTTGTAAACCAACTTTTTGTGACTCATGCACCAGGACACGCAGGTCCCTCTGCATAGCAGCATGTTTTAATATTTTATCATTTAAATAATAATCCCTTTTGCTGTTATTCCTACCAAAATGGATAACCTCACATTTGTCAACATTGTATTCCATCTGCCCGACCCGAGCCCATTCACTTAAACTATCCAAATCCCTCTGCAGACTTCCAGCATCCTCTGTACGTTTTGCTTTACCACTCATCTTCGTGTTGTCTGCAAACTCTTCACATTGCACTTGGTCCCCAACTCCAAATCATCTACGTAAATTGTGAAAAATGATGGGACCAACACTGATTCCTGAGGGACACCACTAGCTACTGATTGCCAACCAGAGAAACACCCATTAATCCCCACTCTTTGCATCCTATTAATTAACCAATCCTAATTAACCAATGTTTTCTGCATGGTGACACCTTTCCCACTGCTCGTTTAGTACCAGCGGTGCTGAGATAAGGTACTTAAGTGGGCACATGGGCATTAAATAACGGTCCCAATTGGTGGTGCTGACCACACCAATTTTGAGATCTGCACTTCTGTTACTGTATATCTGTGACACCGCACATACAACTAATCATGCAGAAATTTTGACTACACATCTCGGGTGCAAAGTAATTTTATTTGTGAATCTATTTATCTAAATTTCTTCATCTAATCCCTTTAGATCTTATTTGCCCAAATTCAGGTTTACAGTAAATTAACTCCTGCTGTTACTGGTATTGGTATATTTTGTTTGTTATAAAATTAGTTCTTTTTACAGAATTTAAAACTTTCTCAATTTAGCCCTTGCAGAAGGCTTGGTCAAGATGATTGTCCTTAGTAATTACAGATAGTTTGAATTCAAAATACAGTAACAGTTCTTAGGCACAGTTCAAGACAAGCTGCGCAGTTTAAAATAGAATGAGAAACTAGCAAATAGATAAGATAGGATAGTCAATAGTAGAGAACAGAATTTTCAGGTCCGCTACCATGATTTTCAAGAAGTTTGTTATCAATTTAAGTCAATCTAATCCTTGTCCCTTTAACGCGTTGATTGGTTTCAATCAACCTTTAATATATTTGATTTGATCAGCGCTTTTGTCAATCCAGTAAAAGAAACATTATTTCAGCAATCTTAGAATTAACAGTTATGTTGCTTAAACACATTCTTTGGTGGTGCTAACATATATTTTGGCGGTTGTGGCAAGGCCTAAACAACATAATGGGCTACAAAGCGAAGCCGAGCAATATCTCCAGCAGCAATGCACCCCTCCCCGATGAACTCAATGCATTCGATGCTTGGTTCGAGCAGGAAACCAACAATCCGCTGTTGAGTGCCCCAGCAGCCCATAACTCACCCATACCCACCATCACAGCTTCCAAAGTCAGATCGGCCTTCCTGAAAGTGAACCCTTGGAAGGCGACAGGCCCGGATGGGATCCCTGGTTGTGCACTCAGAGCCTGCGCGGACCAGCTGGCAGATGTGTTTGTGGATATCTTTAACCTGTCCCTATTCCACTCCGAGAAGACCACCATCGTACCGGTGCCAAAGAAGAACCAGGCAGCGTGCCTCAATGACTACCGTCCGGTGGCCCTGACCATACCGTCCGGTGGTCCTGGCCATACCGTCCAGTGGTCCTGGCATCACCTCCATACTCCCAGAATGTCTTGATACACTGCAATGCGCATACCACCGCAATCGGTCCACAGCAGACACCATTTCCCTGGCCCTACATGCATCCCTAGAGCATCTCGACAACAAGGACTCCTACATCAGACTCCTATTTATTGACTACTGCTCCGCCTCCAACACCATAATCCCAGCCAGGCTCATATCAAAGCTCCAAAACCTAGGACTTGGCTCCTCACTCTGAAACTGGATCCTCGACATTCTGACCTACAGATCACAATCAGTAAGAATAAACAACAACAGCTCCTCCACAATAGTCCTCAATACCGGGGACCCGTAAGGCTGCGTACTTAGCCCCCAACTCTACTCACTGCGTGGCAAAATTTAGCTCCAACTCCATCTACAAGTTTGCCGACGATACGAGCATCGTGGACTGGATCTCAAATAACGATGAGTCAGAAGACAGGAGGGAGATAGAGAACCTCGTGGAGTGGGGCAGCGACAACAATCTCTTCCTCAATGCCAGCAAAACTAAAGAGCTAGTCATTGACTTCAGGAAGAAACATTAACGGGGCCGAGGTGGAGATGGTTCGCAGTTTCAAATTCCTCGGGGTACACATCACCAAAAATCTCTCCTGGTCCATCCACGTCAACTCTACCACCAAGAAAGCACAACAGCGCCTATACTTCCTCAGTAAACTAAGGAAATGCGGCATGTCCACATTAACTCTTACCAACCTTTACAGATGCACCATAGAAAGCATCCTATCTGGCTGCATCACAGCCTGGTATTGCAACTGCTCGGCCCAGGACCGCAAGAAACTTCAGAGAGTCGTGAACACAGCCCAGTCTATCACACGAACCTGCCTCCCATCCATTGACTCCATCTGCACCTCCCGCTGCCTGGGGAAAGCGGGCAGCATAATCAAAGACTCCTCCCACTCAGCTTACTCACTCTTCCAACTTCTTCCATTGGGCAGAAGATACAGAAGTCTGAGAACATGCATGAACAGACTAAAAAACAGCTTCTTCCCCGCTGTTACCAGACTCCTAAATGACCCTCTTATGGACTGACCTCATTAACACTACACCCCTGTATGCTTCATCCGATGCCGGTGTTTACGTAGTTACATTGTGTACCTTAAGTTGCCCTATTATGTATTTTCTTTTATGTATTTTCTTTTATTTCCTTTTCATGTACTGAATGATCTGTTGAGCTGCTCGCAGAAAAATACTTTTCACTGTACCTCCGTACACGTGACAATAAACAAATCCAATCTAATATTGATATGTGACATCTATGCTTATCATTTAATGATGTGGAGATGCCAGCGTTGGACTGGGGTGAGCACAGTAAGAAGTCTTACAACACCAGGTTAAAGTCCAACAGGTTTGTTTCAAACACGAGCTTTCGGAGCACGGCTCCTTCTTCAGGTGAATGGAAAGGCTTGTTCCAGAAATGTTTATATAGACACAGTCAGAGATGCCCCGGAATGCGAGCACCTGCAGGCAATCAAATCATCAAAGATGCAGAGAGAGAGGTAACTCCAGGTTAAAGAGGTGTGAATTGTCCCAAGCCAGTTCAGTCGGTAGGCCTCTGCAAGTCCAGGCTTGTTGGTGGGGGCCGAATGTAATGCGACATGAATCCCAGATCCCGGTTGAGTCCGCATTCATGCGTGTGGAACTTAGCTATAAGTTTTTGCTCAGCAATTTTGCGTTGTCGCATCTCCTGAAGGCCTCCTTGTAGAATGCTGACCCGGAGATCAGAGGCTGAATGTCCTTGACTGCTGAAGTGTTCCCCAACTGGAAGGGAACAGTCCTGCCTGTTGATAGTCGCACGATGCCCATTTATTCGTTGTCGCAGTGTCTGCATGGTCTCGCCAATGTACCACGCTTCGGGACATCCTTTCCTGCAGCGTATGAGGTAGACTACATTGGTCGAGTCGCACGAGTATGCGCCGCGTACCTGGTGGGTGGTGTTTCCACGTGTAATGGTGGTGTCCATGTCGATGATCTGGCATGTCTTGCAGAGATTACCCTGGCAGGGTTTTGTGGTGTTGTGGTTGCTGTTCTGAAGGCTGGGTAATTTGCTGCAAACAATGGTTTGTTTGAGGTTGCGCGGTTGTTTGAAGGCCAGTAGTGGGGGTGTGGGGATGACCTTGGCAAGATGTCCATCCTCGCTGATGATGTGTTGGAGGCTGCGAAGAAGATGTCGTAGTTTCTCCGCCCCAGGAAAGTACTGGACGACGAAGGGTACTCTGTCAGTGGTGTCCCGTGTTTGTCTTCTGAGGAGGTCGGTGCGGTTTTTTGCTGTGGCGCGGTGGAACTGTCGATCAATGAGTCGAGCGCCATATCCCGTTCGTACGAGGGCATCTTTCAGCATCTGTAGGTGTCTGTTGCGCTCCATTCATTTAATGGAATTTGGTTAATCCAGGGCACATAGCTGGATGATAGCCAATTCTCTTTTTGAGACAAAGGACTGTTCATGTACATATTCAGTGTCAACCTGACCTTGTTAGAATGTTGCATTTGCTAATTCTTCTGCAAGCTGTCTGCTTTTTGCAAACAGATATTTATTTTGCACCGTCATGGTGGAACCCATATTTGACTGACTTTATGATTGCCTTTAAATCAATTATTAATTAATCATCCTTTACCGTTAAGAAATAGTTAGTTTCCTTCAGGCAGGAAGGCTATCGATGGACTAAACTGGAGTGGAGACAGGAAAGCAGTCTGATTAAATGCCCTGCCCCTGCTATCTACTTCTGTGAATATTGGTCTTCATTGCTACTTGTCCTAATTTCTGAATACCTCAATCTCATGCCTAACCATTGTTTGTTGGCAGTCTGCTGCAGTCACAATGCATAGTGCCTGAGAGGATCATGACCCCTCGACTGACCAAATGTGCAAAGACTACTTGATTCACTAACTCGGTTCACCTGAGAGACCCTTTCAGCCGTGCACCATTCCTGAGTCCATCTGTTTCAATGGTGTGGCCACGCTCTGCTCCCCCCTGTGTTGCCACCTCTTTCTATTTGTTCTGTTCTAGATCTAGCATGGATTCCATGCCTGCCCACCAAAATTGTGAGTGAGCTCTTAATGAGCTGGCAACAAGTTCCTGAACAGGTTTATTTGCTTGGAATCAGGTGGGTTGCCAGGCCCTACCTTCCCTTCCCCTCGCCCACCTATCCCACCCATCGGCAAAATCGCCGACTGTCAGAATGGCAATGAGAAACTGGCAAAATGGCCAGTGCAGGAAACCTGCCAGTCTCAGTTCCCGTTCCCACTTGGCCACAAATATCTTGTCCCAAGTGTTCACAGTGGGAAAATCTGTAGGCACCCAAGTCTCATAAATGGATAACATTATGCAATGACTGTATTGTGAGGAAAGAGAGTTCCTCAAGACACTTACTGACCTCCTCCACATTTTGTCTTTTTGCGAGACACGAGAAATTAATAAATTAACCCCAGCCCTGCTATTTCTAAAAACTTTATTGTTGTTAATTCTAATTTTTGCCATGCAACAAGATGAGTAAAGGGGCACATCAGTTGACTTGCCGAACACCTACCCATTTGCATTTGTTACATTCTCTCGTAAGTGATGCCAAGTATAAGGCTAGACACAACCAGTTCTGGCAATCATGCAACACAACCATCACTGATCTTCACTGACTAAGCACTGAATTTTTATACGTGATCTACGTAACCAATGTGTTGCTACACAGAGTCCTGACAATTCCTTAAGCTTTATTTTTGGAGTAAAATGTAATTCTTTTCTGTGCTTCATTTCACCTTTCTAATAATTTGTATGCCTATTGACACTCACAGGACCCCGATGAATTTCTACTCAGCTATGATGCTGTGCTCTCTGTATGGCAAATTGGTATCAAATATCTATGAAAAATTTAGAAAAGGCTTTTTAGAAATACAAATGTGAAACATGCAAAATATGATAATTTAAAAAGGTAGATGTTTCCTGTCTCTCAGGATGGAAAAAATGAATGAAATGTTGCTTAATTACCAGAATTGCAGTATTATTCCAGGAGTGTACAATGTTCATTAATGTCACTAATTCCTTCAATGATTGAGAAAACATCCAGACAGTAGTTAACAAAACATCGATTACATGAAAACAAATGAGATTATGTATCTTTCTCATTTATTGACTTTGATTTAATGTGGTTGATAAATAAATCAACATTGCCAACTTCATGAAGACAAGGGCACTTCAAAATTAAGCCAAGATTATTTGGCGAGGTCAGAGCCTGAATTTTACATTCTGAGGTCGGATGCATGTCCCACCGGAACACACATAAAACTGCACAAAATTACACCGGGCTAGCGTACCAACATTGTCGCGCACACATGCATTAGTGAGGTCGGCGGGCACCCGTGGGAGTTGGAGCCTCATCCATGGACAACTAAAGGGCCATTTAAGTCCATTAAAAAGCAATTAACACAGATTTTAAACAAACAAAGAATGTTGGAAAAGCTCTGCAGGTTTAGCTGCATCTGCAGAAAGAGAGAATAAAGTTAATGTTTCATGTCCATTTAGCTCTTCATTAGAACTGCGAGAGGGAAAATATGTTAGATCAGTGTTTTTCAAACTTTTTTGCCCGAGACCCATTTTTACCAACTGGCCAACTTTCGCGACCCATATTGCCCGAACTTCGCTACTGACGTTTTTTGCTTACATTCATTGCAAAAGGTAAGCCTGCTTGGTCCTCACGACGTCACTTGCTTTGTCAATCAATGTGACATTTCTGCTAAGGGCTTCAGCTGATGATTTAAGTTCTCGCTGCACCTTTTGAAAAAAATCAAGAGGTCTGTCCTCTTCGTCTTCAAATGCTTTTGAAGTTTTGAGAGATTTATCTGTAATTTGCCAGTACTTCCCTGCACATAACACACATGGACATTGTGACCTGATTTGCATTGGCACAATTAATAAAGCCATACCTCAAGAAATCATCTTTATGCAGCTTTGTTTCTGATTACAGCCTCTTCTGAATGGGTTCTTCATCAGAGGCCCTGGAGCTCACACCAGCACTGCTTTGCCCTGCCGTGGAGTCTCCTGAGAAGCTCACCCCAGCAGATTCAGTTGTTAATTCCTAGCCTGTTTGTGTCTCTGGCCCTCTCTGCCTGATTACAAACTGATCCATCTTCAGTTCTTTTCACAGTCCTATTGATTGCTTGCTGGCAGCTACAAAATGGTGGAATATCTCTTTCAGGATTTTGGGGCCAAAGCACGGATTGCATGACATCAGTATACGTGCCGGACGCATGACCTGCTCTCTCTCACCATTTCTTGTGCAAACATTCTGCTATCTTTAATAAGAAATTTAATCCTGGGACAGCACGCTGATGTCAGCAGGAGGCGGTATGGGGACAGCGTGCTGACATTAGGAAGTGGCATTCTGCCCAGCTGGGCACCGGACTTGTGCACTGCTGGATCTGACAGAGGGGCATGCACGCAGACAGCATTCTCTTTTTTTTTAAGATGTGGAGATGCTGCCGTTGGATTGGGGTGAGCACAATAAAGAGTCTTACAACACCAGGTTAAAGTCCAACAGGTTTGTTTCGGATCACTAGCTTTCGGAACACTGCTCCTTCCTCAGGTGAATCATTCAGTGACCCAAGCCGGGAATCGAACCTGGGACCCTGGAGCTGTGAAGCAACTGTGCTAAGCACTGTGTTGCCGTGCTGCCAAAGATTGGACAAACCAAAAGGAACACTGACCTTTACAAAAAATATTGGCCTTGAAAATCCATGCATGTTTCCACAGTAACTATATGAGGGGAGGGGCACTGTGTAAACTGAAGGTGTGGGCTGACTGAACATTAGACTCCCCGGAACATAGGCTTTTATTATGACCCAGCATATAGATATTGCAGATTTTTCATTGAGGTCTCCCAAATAACCTAGTAGTAGAGGTAGAACAAGACCAGACCCCTGCAAAGTTAAAAACAGTATTTTAATAAAAGGATTTCCTTACAAAAGGGAACAGCAAAACTTTGTTTGCAGACTCAGCACCCCCTCGCTTACTCTCTTTCCCCCCCCCCCCCCCCCCCCCTCCAAAACCAAACCACTATCACTAGCCTCAGCTGCGCCATCTCATTTGGGCAGTCCAGAGATGTGGCAATAGCAAGTAGACAAGATGCACCCTTGATGGCCTGGGTGTCTACCACATTGGGAAATTCAGCTCTCTGCAGGGAAGGAGGTTATGGATTCAAGTTCAACTCCAAAGAGTTGAGTATGGAGGTTTAACAATCCCAGCTCAGTCCTGAGGGAGTGCTGTACTGATTGTTGTGCCAGTGTTCAGGTGAGATGTTAATCTTAGACCACATTTACTCTGCAAACGATGTAAAATATCCAATGTTGTTGTCTATGGGAGCTTGTTGTGCGGAAATTGGATGGCTGGCACATTTTCTACATCTTAGAAGTGACCACACTTCAGAAAGCAGTGAGTCATTCTGCAACATCCCAAAGTCATGAAAGGTGTTGGAGAAATGCTTATCCATTACTTTTCACTTTTTTACTGATGTAAATAGATGAAGGAAACCCCCTTTGCTCTTTCCCTCCTCCTCCCACCTACAGCTTACTCACTTGCGTCACAAAGTTTAGTCGGATCAGTGGCAGATCTTTGGCAGGATCGAGAGGTTTTCAAGACATATTTCAGAGCTACTATATGCAAATATAGTAAAGACTTTAATCAGAATCAGTTATTAGCCGAAAATCTGCAGTATTAACATCAAATTCATTTCCATGTTGTAGGACCTGTTTTTCTCCTGGGTGTTTTTACCAAAGTCCTCGGATATACCATTGGATCCGGCGCCTGACTCGTTCCCAACCCTGCCCGTACTGTCAGGTCAACATAGCAATGCATTTCAAACTGTGCTGACCCTAATTGAGATGCAATCTCACCCGGGAGTGGATTCTGGGGGCGGGATTCTCCCTTCTGGGGACTAAGTCCCCATGCCCACCGGAAAACAGGCGGGAATCACTCCGAACTTTTTCCCAGAAAGTCCAGGGTGATTCTCCATCGTCAAGGGTCCAGCAGGGCCCCGGCGTGCGTCCTGCAGCTCTGACTGCTGGCGGGGCCCTGCATTTATGCTGTCTTCGCGCCGTCCGCCACACAACATGGTGGCTTCCTAGAGGGGGGCGCCGCCCTACAGTGGCCCGGCACGGAGGAACATCGGCCCGGAATGAGCCTGCCTGCCAATCAGTAGCCACCAATCGCGAGCCTGGCCACTGTGGAGGCCCCCGCAGAGTCGGATCCCCCCCCCCCACCAGGACGGCCCCCGCAGCCAGAACGCTGGGTGGGACCACATGTGAACCACGTCGGCGGGACTCGGCGGGCACTCGGCCCGTCGAGCGCGGAGAATCGCCGTGGGGACGCTTTCAACAGCCCCCGGCCGGCACCACGTCGATCGCGCGTGTGCGACTGGCGGCAATTCTCTGTTCGCCAGAGAATCGCGTGCCGGCGTGGGAGACTATTTTGGGTAATTCTCCACCCCCGTGCCAAGAGCGTTTTCGGTGCGAGGGTCAGAGAGTCCCGCCCTACATCTGCTCCCAGGTCGACCAGCTTTGAGCACAAATCAAGTGTGAAATTAAGGCCCAGGTCTATGTTCTATATTTCCCTCTTTATGTCAGTTCATTCTCCACCTGACAAGGAGAGGGTGGCTGATTTCTGACCGACTAATTGAACACATTAATGGTCTGTAACTCGATCCCTGTGACATTCCCTAATTCACTGACACAAAGTCTACTGTCCCAGGATCATACCCAAACAATGTCCATCTGCCCACAAGCCATCTGTCAGTCTTAATTGCTTCCATCATAAAATATCAACATCCTTCTGTGTGGCACAATACTTAGCAAGGAAAGGGCAATATTCTGACTGACAGATTTTTAAAATTTATCATTTGTGATACTTTGAAAAACATTTACTTAATGGATTGATATTATTACTATTCACATCATAAGCAAATGAAATGTAGAATATAATGACATGATACATGCATTCATTAAAATGGTATTTCAAAAACACCATTAGAAATGAGAAGTTAAAGATGCAAGAAACAGCCACATGCTTGGAAATAAATGAAGCCGAACACAAATTCTCTGAGGAAAGCTGATGAAACATTAGCGTTAAGTGTGACAGAATGAGAGGGGGTAGGAAGCCAAAACAGGCAGAAATACTGAACTCTAGTTAACCCTCTTTTCCAAATACTGTAACATTAATAAATTTAATTTTGTACTAACATCATGTCTGCATGTTTTTCTTCAGGGAGAATTGTGGTCCAACAGATAGATGGGTCTGGGTTTGACACCAAATGAAATAAAGTAGGTCATTAAAACCCACTCATCTCAGGAGAATGAATTGTGTATCTTGTCAGACAACTCAAAGAAGACATATTGTGCAAATGAAGACTATCTCATTCACTTTCTTGAAGTTATACCCCCAGTCGGCTAGTTACCAAGTTCCACTCATATGATAATATTATGGTGACATTAGGGGGGCACAGGGACTTCTCTTAATGGTAATACTGATACAAATAAAGAAAAGAAAGAAAGTGTGTAGCATATAATAAGAAAATAAGCATAAAAGACAATAGTGATTCTCAGTACAGCAGTTAAATCATCCACAGTGGAAGGATGGCAGTTTTCAGTGTGAATATACATTGTACGACTTGAGCTAACATCATACAGCCTATCAAACATTTGTTCTATAAACCAGGCAATAGTTGCTTCATGAGGCTCTAACCATTTTTTAAACCTGAAAAAACGTTGTTCTTTACAAATACATGAATAGGATGGGAATAGAGGGATACGGACCCAGGAAGTGTAGAAGATTTTAGTTTAGACGGGCAGCATGGTCGGCGCAGGCTTGGAGGGCCGAAGGGCCTGTTCCTGTGCTGTACTTTTCTTTGATGTGGAGATGCCGGCGTTGGACTGGGGTGAGCACAGTAAGAAGTCTTAAAACACCAAGTTAAAGTCCAACAGTGCTCCGAAAGCTCGTGTTTGAAACAAACCTGTTGGACTTTAACCTGGTGTTGTAAGACTTCTTACTGTACTTTTCTTTGTTCTTTGCTCTGCCAGAACCTCTTCACACTGCACATTGACATGCTGAGTTAATCTTACACAATGGCAGCAGATAATGCACACAACAAAAATACTGCAATGTTTTTTCTTTAAAACAAAGACATTTTATCTTGTCCTGGAAAGAGGTGATCACATTGAGTACCTTCAGTGGACAACCCATTTATTTTCTCCAGCAGCTTAAATAGTCCTCTGCTTGCATGGTCAAATGGATTAGTGAGATCGATACAGACAATCTATCGTGATCTTCTTAATTCACGGCATTTCCCGAGACTAAAAAGGTCATGTCAATTGTAGATCTTCCAGTTCTGAAACCACATTGGGATTAGGGGTATGTGCATTCAGCCTGACTCTCCAGACTGACAGTGGAAACATGGGCAAATACATTTTATCCACAATCTTGAGTAGAGGGATGCCGCCATAATTGTTGCAATTGCTGCGGTTGCCCTTGTACAAATTTGAGTACAAATATGGCACCACAAATTTAGGTTTCTCGGCACAACATTGAGGGCCGAAGGGCCTGTTCTGTGCTGTACTGTTCTATGTTCTATGATCTTTTTGCGCTAGATTTAAAAGTGTCATGTAGGAAGCTGGGCCTGACCACAAAACTCATCACGAATGGGAATTTTCATTAATTATACTTGTTTGTGGGCCTTCAAGGAGGCTCTAAAATGTAAGCTGATTCTTTGGGGCCAAAGGATATTAAGAGCAGATATTAATGGATTATGAAGTTAACATTTTTTTTAAATATGAAGAAATTGAATCCTCTACCTTGATAAAAATAGAAAATGGCCCTGTATTTTTTTTAAATGTCATGACATTTAATGCTTGGTTATTCACAGGTGGAAATTTGGCGCTGTGATTTAAAAAGCTTATTTTTCTGCATTAATCAAAGTTACCACTTAAATGCTTCAAGGCACATATTTTGAAGCATAAACAATACTCAATTGCACAGGTTTGATGGCAGATTTTGTGTGTGGTAATATGCAAATTTGTTTGAGGGAATCCTTAAGAAAAAAGCAATTTTCAAAACAGATACAATTTTGGTCACAAATGCACCCAGATTGCTGATTAGAGCCAAAGTGAAAACGTTTGGCCTAGTTGTTTGGGCGTGATCAAACAACCTCGTAGCACCTGACTCAGTGACCCAACAGGCCATTAAATTTTGCCTGAGGTCACTCGGAACGCCTCGTGAAATCTAACGCGATCTCGTGAGGCATCGCAATCTGGGCGAGATCCAAATTTACATTATTATTATGACATTAGGTCCATTTAGATATGTCAGCGCCCAATTCTCCTGAGGCCTGAGAACAAATGCCGCACCTGGAAAACCTCTACAGAGAGTGCTTAGCACTGGTCCACACAACCATGAACCATCGTAATGTCACCTGGGGAGTCCCCAAGGCTATCGGAGGCCCACTGATGGTCGGGCCTTGGGCAGGGTGGTACCCTGGCACTCGTGCTTGCACTCGGGTACCTTGGCACTGGCAGTGTCAACCAGGCCCTGGGTAGGGCTGCTCTACCCTTAAGAGGTGGGGTGAGGGGGGAGCTCGAGGACCCACTTTCTCTTTCTGCACTGACGAGCTGAGCTCATGGGTTAAGTGCAACCTCGGAAGGGCGTTCCTGACTGAGGCACCCCCAAAAAAGTCCCATTTGATAGCGGGATTGTTCTCAGCACTGCAGGTAATGAGAAACACCCCGTTGTACACACCCAAAATGGGACTGATTTTTTAAAATTGCGTTCTTAGTCTCTCAATGGTGTCGGGTCTTAAAATCAGATTATAGAACATAGAACATAGAACACTACAGCGCAGTACGGGCCCTTCGGCCCTCGATGTTGCGCCGACCTGTGAAACCATCTGAAGCCTATCTGACCTACACTATTCCATTTTCATCCATATGTCTATCCAGTGACCACTTAAATACCCTTAAAGTTGGCGAGTCTACTACTATTGCAGGCAGGGCGTTCCACACCCCTACTACTCTCTGAGTAAAGAAACTGCCTCTGACATCTGTCCTATATCTCTCACCCCTCAATTTAAAGCTATGTCCCCTCGTATTGGTCATCACCATCCGAGGAAAAGACTCTCACTGTCCACCCTATCTAACCCTCTGACTATCTTATATGTCTCTATTAAGTCACCTCTCAGCCTTCTCCTCTCTAACGAAAACAACTTCAATTCCCTGAGCCTTTCCTCGTAAGACCTTCCCTCCATACCAGGCAACATCCTAGTAAATCTCCTCTGAACCCTTTCCAAAGCTTCCACATCCTTCCTATAATGTGGTGACCAGAACTGCACGCAGTACTCCAGGTGTGGCCGCACCAGAGTTATGTACAGCTGCAGCATGACCTTGTGGTTCCGAAACTCAATCCCCCTGCTTATAAAGGCTAGCACACCATATGCCTTCTTAACAGCCCTATTAACCTGGGTGGCAACTTTCAGGGATTTATGTACCTGGATGCCGAGATCTCTCTGTTCATCTACACTACCAAGAATCTTGCCATTAGCCCAGTACTCTGCATTCCTGTTACTCCTTCCAAAGTGAACCACCTCACACTTTTCCGCATTAAACTCCATCTGCCACCTCTCAGCCCAGCTCTGCAGCTTATCTATGTCCCTCTGTATCCTATAACATCCTTCAGCACTATCCACAACTCCACCGACCTTCGTGTCATCTGCAAATTTACTAACCCATCCTTCTACACCCTCTTCCAGGTCATTTATAAAAATTACAAACAACAGTGGCCCCAAAACAGATCCTTGCGGTACACCACTAGTAACTGAACTCCAGGATGAACATTTGCCATCAACCACCACCCTCTGTCTTCTTTCAGCTAGCCAATTACTGATCCAAACCGCTAAATCACCTTCAATTCCATACTTCCTTATTTTCTGCAATAGCCTACCGTGGGGAACCTTATCAAACGCCTTACTGAAATCCATATACACCACATCAACAGCTTTACCCTGATCCACCTGTTTGGTCACCTTCTCAAAAAACTCAATAAGGTTTGTCAGACATGACCTACCCTTCACAAAACCGTGTTGAGTATCGCTAATCAACTTGTTCTTTTCAAGATGATTATAAACCCTATCTCTTATAACCTTTTCCAACATTTTACCCACAACCGAAGTAAGGCTCACAGGTCTATAATTACCAGGGTTGTCTCTACTCCCCTTCTTGAACAAGGGGACAACATTTGCTATCCTCCAGTCTTCCGGCACTATTCCTGTCGACAAAGACGACATAAAGATCAAGGACAAAGGCTCAGCAATCTCCTCCCTGGCTTCCCAGAGAATCCTAGGATAAATCCCATCTGGCCCAGGGGACTTGTCTATTTTGACATTTTCTAAAATTGCTAACACCTCCTCCTTTTGAACCTCAATTCCATCTAGCCTGGTCGACTGAACCTGAGTGTTCTCCTCGACAACATTGTCTTTCTCCAGTGTAAACACTGACGAAAAATATCCATTTAATGCTTCCCCTATCTCCTCTGATTCCACACACAACTTTCCACTACTATCCTTGATTGGCCCTAATCTTACTCGAGTCATTCTTTTGTTCCTGATATACCTATAGAAAGCCTTAGGGTTTTCCTTGATCCTATCCGCCAACGACTTTTCGTGTCCTCTCCTCGCTCTTCTTAACTCTCCCTTTAGGTCCTTCCTGGCTAACTTGTAACTCTCAAGTGCCCTAACTGAGCCTTCATGTCTCATCCTAACATAAGCCTTCTTCTTCCTCTTGACAAGTGCTTCAACTTCCTTAGTAAACCACGGCTCCCTTGCTCGACAACTTCCTCCCTGCCTGACAGGTACATACATTTGTGTAAAATGGGTGCCTAAGGGCCCATTTGCAGCGAACAAACACTTATGCTGTGGTTCAAGTGCACCCCCCCCCCCCCAAAAAAAAGGGCTTCTTCTTCAGAATCCAGTGCCTGAAACAGACATTCACCATTTTACTATGAGAAAAGGCAATTTAACATCTGTTTGAAGACTCCTTTGAAAAAATAAACTGTCCACTGGACACGTGGTCAATATTCTCAGATATGTTGCAGCCAAACAAGGAGTCCTTAGAGGGACTAGTGGAGATTTCCGTTGGAAAGCTAAGTTTTAATTTGTTTTTCACTCCAGGTGGACCATTCCTTGCACGTGTAATTCATTGATAGTAAAGAAATGAGACTGACCACCCAATTTCCTGTTGTTCTCGCTAGACCTCCTGAGGAGATTACAGCATGCGGAGCACAGGGATCATGAATTGATTTGGGTGTAATGATCTTTAGATTTCCTCTTATAAGATAATACTGCATCCTCACCAAAAAGAGCAATAAACATTTCAGGATATATAGTATTTATTCCTGCTGTATAATGAATCGGAGAATGGCAATTCATATATTTTTTGACAATATGACCGTATGTGATAAAATTCGAGCAAGTTATATTCTAGGTAACTAAAACAGTTCAGCTATGATGTATCTGGTTAGTTTGAGGGAATATTGTGCACTATTCTCCTGAAGGATTTCAAAGTGTGGTAGCGAGCGGGAACTTCCGCAAGCTTCGCAGTGCTTGGTCCAGCAAGGCTGGCAACGCTATTCAATGTTAATTGGTCCACTTAGCGAGGCCCAACTAGCTTCACTGGCCAGATAGGATGCCCGCCAGGGGCATCGAAGGCCACGGGACAAGGTAAGCAGCTGACTGTCTGCACCACAGATGTACATCCTGGGGAGACACCCAGACATGGCAGTAGAGCCAGGAAGGTTAAGGACGTTGAGGATCACTGAGGGTACAGGGGGAGGTGGGAGATAGGTAGGGGGTGAGGGGGTGGTGGGCAAGTGAGGTGGCATCTTTAGGAATGGGGAATTGCATGACACCTGCGACACATTAAAAACCGTTGAGCACAACCATTATGACGCCTTTGTTACTTTCTTCCGCCATGCAAACACACCTCCGAACCCTTGCTCCACCTCTCCAGGCATCTCCCCCCACCCCAGAGCACTCAACCACCCTTCAGCCATGGACAGTTCTCCAGAGCTGTGTCCCATCCCCTGGGTGTTCGGATATTGGCTGCTGTGTGTGTAGCATTGTCTCCCACAGTGTTCAAGCACAGTTTCCATGCATCAAGGTGTGATTGGGGTGCGAGGCAATGCCATGCTACATGGCCCGCCCACCCACAAGAATGGGTTGTGCAAAGTGCTCACGATTGCCAATTCCCAAATAGCAATAGCCTTCAGCCACATGGCCAGACGGGCAGGGGCTAAGGTTGCCCCTGAAATGGGTACACACGATCCAGGGGTTGGCATGGTGCCGCATGCGGTTGCCCCCCTCCCCCCAGCACCTTCTCCTCCGGTTGCCTCCTCAGCCGAGGATCCCTCACCCCTGCCGAGCATTGGGGTGCAAGCCCAGCGCCCCCGGGCTCTTTGTGTCAGCAAAGATGGCTACTCACCTCCTTGGCTCCCCACAGAAGCTCTTCCAGCAGGTTCACATTTTTCAAAAGAAGTACTGATCAGCACCAGCGTGACCACTTGCTGGCGAGTCCCATGAGTCTCGGAAGGCCATTGGCTATGGGGTCGCACCCATTAATTATCTGGAAATAGGGCTTAAGTGGTGATAATTGGTTTCTCGTCACGCTGTGGTGAGATCCTGATTTCGCCTTCGGGAATGGACCAGTTGCATTGCAAACTGTTTGGCACCTTGCGTGGTTCTTGTTTTCGCCATCCCGCTGTTCACTGGCCTTGTTTCGCTCGCGTGAGAGCATAACGAGGCCAGAGAATCGTTATATGCTTTGACTGTAGATTGTAATTTGTTGTGTTAAGAAAATATTAAATAGTTAAATAATAAATAAATAAATTTTATTGTCACAAGTAGGCTTACATTAACACTGCAATGAAGCTACTATGAAAAGCCTCTAGTCGCCATACTAGACAACCAGCGAACAGATCATTGGGAAGATTCCTAAGAATTACTATATTGGAGCTTCATTGTGAAGCTTACAGTTATAACTGCAATAAGGCTAGTGGATTTCCACTGCAGATTTTACCAAGATGCATTTTATCGTGTACTCTTGAACATCACCAAAGTGTATATCTCATTGGAACATACTTGGACTTAAAGCACAGTTTTGAAGATTGAGTTTATGAGATACTTAAAGAAGGTGTCTCACCATCAAGATCTCTTTAAACAGCAGTAAAAACAAAATACAATTAGCTTTATAGATTGTCTCGTTTGCAATGCTAGAATATATGACAAGTGCTGGCAGGCAAAGCCATGTTCTAACAAGTATGGCAGGACACAGATCTGTGCCTGTGGACTTCTAAACTTGGTTGTTGTCAGAAGCTTCAGCTCTTATACATATTCTTTTGGCCACTCCCATAAGTGTTGTCTTATATTTTATGCTTCATCTGATAGAATTACATAACAGTATATCATAACAAGCTTCTTTGTAATAGCTGGATTCTCAGGTCTTGCACTTGTCCCCATCTCTGATCAGAGGCAGATTGAGGAAAGTCTTGTTAGGAAGAGACTCATATAAATTGTTAAACTGATTGTCTCACAGACAACAAATTAACTTACTGATTCACTTAATTCAATTAGTAGAAACTAACTTCACACAATAATGCAACATAATGAGCGTGCATCATTGGATCATCTTGCTCAACATGAACAAAGTAACTTCTGAACAACACCTCTACATAATAACCTGCCAATCTGGGGAAAGCCCATCTCAGCAGCTTTCTGTTTAAAAATCTAACTGCCAAGATATGTTTCTGCCTAGATTTCCACCCCGACTACCATCTGATCACAGGCAGGAAGAAGGGCCTGTGCCAGATACCCCTTGCCATACACCCAAGGCCAGGGATAACGAGTGAGATGTTTTACAATTATTGAGACAAGCAAATTCATTGCGAGGTATTTCTTGTCATTGACAAAAAAGCCTCTTTAATTTTGTAAAATTTTAACCATCCCATGTCCCAAACTTGTGTGAACACACTTAGATTTTTAAAAAAGAACAGAATTTACATCCACTTCTTTTCTGTATCCTTTCCTTGGAAATGTGACCAAAAATTCTAAAATATGCCACTTTCCTGACAGAAAAACCGAAAAGAATAACAATTAGAAAGCAACAATGGAAACAAAGAAAAATAGTAAGAATTTTACATCCTGTCTGCTGGACTTGGTAACCACAAACTCAACAGACATGCCTTTCATTCCCCACCTTCAGAACAGATCATCATGGAAGTTTGACATCAGAGCTCAAACGGGTGAAGCAAACAAAAAAATATATTTCGAAAGAGTGCTGGTAATCTCAACAGCAGCTATTTGAGAGGAGTTGCTCAGTTTGACCATGTAAGAGATCTGAATCAACATTGGTAGTAATAATGTATGCTCCAGTCAATTAGTATACACCAACAATTCATTTACCTAACGGCTGTCTGCGAAATCCACTGTCCAGTATAAAACTAATTTTAAAAGACGGAAGATTTCAAGTTCAGGTCCCTGCTCTATGCTGAACATGCTGTTGCCAGTTGAGGTGACATTGTGAGGCAACAACTCACCTTGGCACCCTTAGGTTGATGAACAGAATAAAATCTGATTTCCTTTTTATGATAAGTATCCATGGACTAGCTTGGAAAAGGTTGGCTATATGCTCCGCGTAATCAAATAGCCTGCCATTATCTTTGTTCAGACGCAGTGAGTGGCCAATAAGATGAAGCACTGGAGGGCATTCACTGCCCCTAAACAATCTCCCAGCATGAATCAATTCTTTCTGGAGAAACAGGAGAAAATTAGAGGTGGAAAAAAACTTGTCGAATTAAATTTTGCTGGGGGTAGATGGTGATCTTGGGGGAGTGATGGTTTTGGGAGGAGACAGTGGTGTAGTGGTAATATAATCGGACGAGTAATCCAGAGGCCCAGATTGCTCTGGGGACACAGGTTCAAATCCCACCGCAGAAGCTGGTGGATTCTAAATTCAATTGATAAATAAATCTGTGTTATAAAGCTAGTCCGGTGCAGCACAGTGGCACAATGGACCCGGGTTCGATCCCGTCCCCAGGTCACTGTCCGTGTAGAGTTTGTACATTCTCCCTCTGTCTGCGTGGGTGTGACCCCCACAACCCAAAGAGATATGCAGGGAGATGGATTGGCCACACTAATTTTCCCCTTAATTGGTAAAAAAGAATTGGGTACTCGAAAAAAAAAATTTTTTTAATATTATTGTCAATTATTGGAAAAACCCATCTGGTTCACCAATGACCTACTCTTACTTATGTGTGACTCCAGAAATATGGGCCGGAATTCTCCAATCGTTACGATTCACTTTTCCCACCGACAGTGCAGCCCTGCCCGCAGCTTTCCTGGGGTCTTGGGGTGGCTTCAATGGGAAATCCCATTGACATGCGGCAGGAAGACAGAATCGCACCACCAGCGCATGGCACACAATCAGCGAATACGGCCATGGTTGATTCTTAATTAAAGAGTCCAAAATGGCCAAGCAAGCCACTCATTTGAAGGGCAATTAGGGATGGGCAACAAATGCTGGCCTTGCCAGTGACATTCCATGATAATGTTTTCAAAGACTCACATGGTTGGAGTTTGTAATTTTAACCTTAATGTTGAAAGTCAAAACAAAAAAAGACAAATTAGTATTTGGTGATCATTTTATTTTTGCAAGTTGCATTAACATCAGAGTAGGACAACATGTCCTTTTTGAAATGAAGCCACGTCTATAATCTGAAACTTTGTGTGTGACTATGAATCATTAATGGTTGATTAACAGTGCAGACTACGGGGCCATAGATACAAGGTCTCGATAAATTAATAGAATTCAGTGCAGTGAGGGAGGAACAGTTGATCAGCAAACAAGATATTCTCATCAGAAATTCAGTGGCATGAAGATCAATAGGAGTAATGCGAAAATGGATCAAATTTATGCTTACACGGAACACATATTCAGTCTCCAGGGAGCAATTTTCAACTGTGATGGGGGTAGAAAACTGGAGGTCGGGATTAGACCACCCATTATGCATCCTGCAAAATTTTCCTACCCACAGTAATATAATGGCCTGCTGCCTTGATACTCTCAGTTTTCTAAGATTAAAATTATATAATTTCTACACGATTGGATAGATGTTAAATTGCTGCCCTTAAGCTTCAGTGACAATAGTGAATTATTCAAGGGCTATAAGATTGAAAGAAAACAATGACACAGCATAAGGGAAACGAGATGTTAAATTGCTTTTGACAGAAAAAATAAAACACAGAGAATGAGCAGAAAATCACCCAACAGAAATATAACCACTGGAGAAAAGAACCATAAATTCAGGTTTTATGTTTCCTATTTCTGCATATTATCTGGAAAACTGCATACACTGCAGTATGTACAAAACACAGCAGTATAAAAAAGATAAGCAGCTGGTGGATTTTCATCTGCATTCTTGACACTGCAAGATTTATCAACCATTATTCTGTATTCAATTAATTGACTCATAGCCACAAACTGACACAGTACAATCCAAACTGGATAAGACCTCGATACACAGGTTCCACGAGATGTGCCCTGGGGTCCAACCAATACTCAACCTCTCATTGTTCAGAGAATGTACCTGGAGGGTTTGACTGCAAATATGTTAAATGAGAAAGAGCATTCGGTTCACCTTATCCTTTTCACTATACAAGATCCCAAGTAGTTGAAATGTCTTCCCCTCCAGCATTTATCAACCTCTTTGCTGCTGTAGACTACGTTCACAATCATCTTTGGAAGCTTTATAAAAAGAATATAAGGGAATTTGTGTTACTAAAATTAATTATTTTATAGGCATTTGTTAACAATGGAGCGATAAATAATGTGTTATACTCTGAGGACAAACATTGGAGATGTATTGTGTTTTTGGGCTTATATTAAGGTTACAAGGTTTACAGAACATCTTTCAGTTCAGTTCAGGCCAGTTTTTAAAACAGTCTTTCTGATCAGATTAAGAATATTTTCAACATACATCTGTACCAGCACTTTCCATTAGATACACCCAAAGTCAGCCACAAAAGATCGAGGGATTTAAATCACAATTGCTGACATCTTTTATGTTGGTTTAAAAAAAAATGTGCTGGCCTTGCACATAAAACTGACCACATCCCCAAATCAAATTAATCTCCATGGTGAGTTTCTGCTAATTGCACCTGTTTGTGGGTCTTCAAAGTGGCCCTCAAAATTTTCTTTCAGATGCTAGGATATTAATAGGCAACTTTCAAAAGCATTAATATTGTAAAAAGTATAAGAAACTGTCTATTGTTTACCAATGAAAATAGAAAGCGGTTCAGTCTAGTGTTATCAAGTAATTTTTGTTTATTATAAATAAAGTTCCTCATGGATGATCAACTAAACATTCTGGTTAAAATTGCTTCTTTTTTGTGATACATCCATTTCATCTTTATTAATAAAATCGTACCAGGTTACCACTCTGAGATGTCTCAATCAATATGTTTTAGTAGACATACATCAAATTTTTTAAAGTTAATAGGCGGAATTCTCCGCTCCCACACCGGGGGCGAAATTCTCCGACCCCACGCAGGGTCGGAGAATAGGCGGGAAGCGGCGTTATTTCCGCTCCCGCAGGTTTTGTAATTCTCCCGCCGGTCAAAAACCGGCGTTGTGCAAATCCCGCCGGCAACCTGTGAAAACAGCTGGCGCCGGCGGGATTTCATTTGTTAAAAAACTTACACAAATCTCCGGCCCGGATGGGCCGAAGTCCCGCCGCTGGGAGGCCTTCTCCCGCCGCCGAGGTTTAAACCACCTCTGAAACGGCGGGCTCAGCGGCGCGAGCGGGCCCCCGGGGTCCTGGGGGGGCGGGGGGGCGATCGGACCCGGGGGGGGGGTGCCCCCACGGAGGCCTGGCCCGCGATCGGGGCCCCCCGCTTACTCTGCGGGGCAGTGCCGTGGGGGCACTCTTTCTCCTTCCGCTCCGCCACGGCCTCCGCCATGGCGGACGCGGAGGAGAACCCCGCATCGCGCATGCGCCGGCAGTGACGTCAGCGGCAGCTGGCCGCTGACGTCACTGCCGGCGCATGCGCCGACCGCCGAAAGCCTTTCGGCCAGCCCCGCTTCCGACGGCGCCGGGTGTTTGCGCCAGTCTTCTGGTGCAAACTGCTCCGGCGCGGGGCTGGCCCCCAAAGGTGGGGAGAATTCCCCACCTTTGGGGAGGCGCGACCCCTGAGTGGTTGGCGCCACTCCCCTACGCCGGCACCCTCCGTCACGCCGGGTAGGGGAGAATCCAGCCCCGGGTGGGAGAATCGCGGGAGGTCCGCTCCCGCACCTCCCGCGATTCTCCCCCCCCCCCCCCAAAATGGCGTGTCGTGTTTTGCGACACGCCGCTCGGAGAATCACGGTCCGCCGTTTTTCACGGCGGCCCGCGATTCTCCGACCCGGATGGGCTGAGCGGCCTGCCGTTCGCGACCGTTTCACGACGGCGGCAAGCACACCTTGTCGCTGCCGTCGTAAACACGGTGAGATGCCCGTTTGGGGCTTGTGGGGGGCCGAGAGGGGACTGAGCACCACGACCGTGCTCGGGAGGGGACAGGCCCGCGATCGGTGCCCACCAATCGTCGGGCCGGCGTCTCAATGGGACGCACTCTTTCCCCTCCGCCGCCCCGCAAGATAAAGCCGCCCCGTCTTGCAGGGCGGCGGAGAGGAAGACGGCAACCGCGCAGCGGCAAGGCCCGGCGGCCTAGTCCCCCGGCGGAGGGAGAATAAGGGGCCAGGAGAGGCCTCCGACGCCGTCGTGAAACCCGGAGAGGTTTCACGACGGCAACGGGCCTTTGGGAGAATTCCGCCCAATGTTTCAAATACTAATCACTCTGATTCATGGAAAACTATGTTCAGTGACATGCAAATGAGTTTGACCAAAAACCAGAGTAAAAAGTCAGCAGGTTCAATTTTGATGTCAATTTGCACACAAGTGGGTGGCAGTGGTTAGCATTGCTGCCTCACAGTGCCAGGACTAGGGTTCAATTCCAATCTTGGGGTGACTGTGTGGGTTTCCTCTGGGTGCTCCAATTTCCTACCACAGTCCAAAGATGGACAGGTTAGATGGATTGGCCATATCAAATTGCCCCCTAGTGTCCAAAAAAGGTTAGGTGGGGTTACGGGAATAGGGCGGAGGCATGGGTCTGGGTGGAGTGCTTCTTCAGAGGGTCATGCAAACTCGATGGGTTGAGCTGAACTGAATTCTTTCTGCACTATTGGGATTCTATGAAGTTGCCGTTTGCACCCAAAGCAGAAGCTCCACTCTGGGCCATAAGTTCCTTGGAGTAGCAATTGGCATTGGATTGCCACTCCATGCAGACTCACACATGCTAACATTCTTCAGCTCCTGTCTTGCCCAACCGTCCTGACAGGCAAAGTGAGAGTTAGGCAGTACTATAGGTCCCTGGATTCAGCACCAAAGTGTAAAATAAGTACAGCACTAACTGATGTAAAGCAAGTTAGTTTAAAGGTCCTGTTGAAAATAACCAGCCAAGAAGAAGGTAAGTATCTTAGCTAGGTGGATGGTATGAAAGGTTGGGGGTTCACAGATGGGTTGGACATTTGCCGGGGGGGGGGGGGGAGGAGGTTGGACATTGGGATAGGGGTTGGACTTCAGCGGGGTGGGGCGGGGGGGGGGGGGGGGGGTACTCCGACTTCTGGGGGGAAGTCGGACTTCTGGGGGCGAGTTAAGATTCTCGAAGGGTGTGGGGTTCAGACTTCAGAGGAGTTGGACATTCTGGGGGGTTCGTCATCAGTGGCGAATTGAACATTCAGGAGTGGATGGACATTGGGGGGGGTGGTCACTTTGAGATCTGCATCCTTCCCACAATGGGCAGGACCTAAATTTGCATATTCAAATGTGCAGTTAGGTACATTTGAACATGCACTCGCCGGAGCTAACCAGCGCCTAGGATAGAATCCCCTCGCCAAGGAGACCCCCCAGTCGGGTGCTGTTTAGCACTGGTCTTCACATATGGGGACCAGGTAGAACGGCACTTGAGGGGTCTGCCAGGCAATCAATGGCCTCTGGGTGGTCGGCCTCTGAGCAGGATGGTATCCGGGCACTGCTGATGCCACCTGGGCACTTGTCACTGCCAGAGGTGGCATTTTGCCTGCGCCAGGCACGGGTTCAGAGGAACCCTGCCCTTATGAAGTAGGGTGCGGGGGGGGGGGGGGGGGGGTATAACCCGTTTATATGCAAATTGGGGCAATAGGCAGGTCCGGAGGCTGCAGTGGGAGGTCTAACTAGCGAGCGAAGCTCATTAGTGCAGAAAATAGGACTAAGTGCGGCCTCAGCAGGGCGTTCCTCCCTGAGGCCTGGATATGAAGCAGAGTCCCATTTAATAGTGGGGTCGTTCTTATCGCTGCTAGCATCGGAAAACACCCGGCTGAATGGGCTTGACATGGGACTGTGTTTCATTTCCGTTAGTTTGAAGACTCAGATTAAGTAGTTGGTAAAGTCTGGTATACAGTATTGGATTTCTGCATTCAGAGAATAACTGCCACTTTGAAAGATGGTCAGAAGGGGCTTCGACATGTTATTTATGAAGCAATTCAGAAGTTTGGAATAACAACTGATGTCTACCCTCAACTCAAGCAATATGTGCTCATGAAGGTTTGCTGTATGAGGCTTCATTCTTTTTTCAAAAGGCACAAATTTTTAATGAAGCATAATTAAGTCCATAAACTCTGAGGATCCAACAACAGCAGCATTTATGTGGATCCTCTAGTGCAGTAAAAATGTTCCATGGTGCTCAGAGAAAGTTGATACCAAGCATATAAGAAGCTTGCACAGACAAAACTTCCTGCAGTCCATATGTGAGATGAATGGCTCAGGATTTGTGGAAAAAAGGGGAAGCAGCTGCAGGAAAAGGCTGGCTCTGATTCGAATGGTCCATGATTAAATATGGGCATGGTCTCATTGCCACATCATGCCTGATTCGGAAAACAATTTCTTGCGATATTTACCCGGCCGGATTACAGAGCAATTTAACAGGAGCGGCAAGGCAAATGTTTTGGGGAAAGAATACCAAAGCTTAGGGCAGCTGCAGGTGCATATGCCAATGGTGGTGTGATGAAATTCAGGAAAGTACAAGAAGTCAGAATTGGAAGCACAGAGATCTTGGAGGATCTTAAGGCTGGAGAAGCTGTTCATTCATCATCCGTACTCTGCTTTATACTGGAGCAGCTACCCAGACACCCAATATATTGGGGGAGGAACTTTTATGGTTGATTCACTTATGATAGTAAGTTGAATTGATCAAAGAAATCACCAACCAACCTGGTGCAGTGGTATGGTCACATTTCTTTCTTATTGTTCATTATATTTGTAGTTAGAGACCAGATACTGCCTTAGACCCAAAGAAATGTATGGTTTCATCAACTAATTGTGGAAGTACTTATGCCTGGATCTCTCTGGACAGAGAGTTTTTTGGTTCACACTCGCACAATGTATGTGTTCACAGTCAGGGCCGGCTCACTGTACCGGCAACTCGGGCAGTCGCCCGGGGCGCCATGTGCTAGGGGGCGCTAGGAACCCTTTACATATGTTCAGTCATTGCTGTGAATTGCTAGTACAGTGAGATTTCTTTAGTGACTTTTGAACAAGTCCTCAACGGGAAGGGAAGATGCATATTTGCTTTGATGTCTGCCGAGATAGTGATGCAAGCCCGGTTCTACATTTGGGTTCACATATGGAGGGGGAGGGGGGGGGATTGGTAAACACAACCATCGGGCCTGCAGCTGGGGCCACAGGGCTGCCCCGCCGCCTATAAATGTCAATAACGTCTTGTTAGAATCAAATACCTGCAGCACTCCACCACCTCTTAGATCAAAGCAAATCACTGAGGATGCCGGAGACGGAGACAATCCACCCTCCCATCCCCCCACCCCACCCATAACAGACAGAACAATCTCAGCTGGTCTGACAGCCTCTGTGGAGACAGAGATCTGTCGATGGGATTAGCTTTGTATTTGCAGTTCTGCTTCCCGTTCACTGGACGAAGAATGATCCGGACTCCAAACCTTAGCTCCGAGGTTCTCTCTCCACTTCGTGTGACCCCCCATCAAAAAAAAAAGGTTAAGAGTTCCAGTCGCCTGAATCAACAGCCTTGGCTCGGGGAATTCTGTTGTAAGAAATCTGCAACAACAACAAACATATTGACCAGACAAGAGAACAAGGTGAAGTGATTCTGTCAGCGGAGATTCCCTCTGTGGACGGGGCAGACAGGCTTGGGGGGGGGGGGGTGGATAATTCCCTCAATTATACACTGTCTCACCCAATGAGTAGATGAGTAGAGTAAAATAAGAATTAATCACAGGTGTGTTTGCCAGTGTATTTGGTGTGTTAACCATTAATAAATCACATTTTCTTACTGTCGTTAATGATTACAGAGAAATGGACACCAATTTGTAGCAATCTGATTTTTGGCAGAGAATTCCGTTTTGTCATTGGGAGGAGAAGGTAACAATGCTGTCAACTTTCACCCTCTCTCTTTCTCTCTCCTCTCTCTCTCTCTCCTCTTTCTCAGTGCCCAGTAGTGACATCATCAGGCAGTGTTAATAAGGTGGGGTGTGCCGGCAGAGTCTGTCCTCAGGTACTCCAAACCCTCCACTGGACAACAATGCAGAGATCACCCACTGAAAAAAAACAATGCCTTCCCCAAACTCTTCTTTAGGTAAGCTCCTTCCGCATTCCGAGCCACCCCTCTCTTCCTCTCTCTCTCTCTCTCTCTATCTCACTCCTCTTGTTCTCACCGCGGGGAGGGGGTGAAATGAATCGTTCCCACACTTTTCCCGGAATCACTGCAGGGTTGGTATTGATTAACCTGCCCCTGGCTCACAGTCCCGCGCGTCCAGCCTGAAATGCCACGGCCATGTCCACTTCACACGAGCGGCATTGCTGCACTTCGGGCATTTCAAGGTCCAGGGCAACGACTCCCACCAAGTGGCAACTGACCTTACCCCGGTCTTGCTGTTTGCCAATCAGCTCCCTATCTCGGCGGAGAAACCAGAGCTTCACCGGAGCGCCGGCGACGCTTCAGCTGTCTGTCCTTTGAAGTCTCAAAACTCTTCCGAAACTTTGCTCCAACTTTTTTTCACCCCCTTGACCACACGCCTGAGACCGTTTGACGGTGCAGAGGCCAACAATCACGAGTTCGCTTCAGACGTCCTTTTGCAGCCGCGAAAAGGGAAAAGTCTGACATCTGGTTAAAGTTACTGAATGTGCAGCACATGCATCTGAGGGAGAAAGTTTCGCGGATCGTCGCTCGGGTGATTCAGAAACATTTCATTTGTTATCAATTGGACAGCGTTCGGGTCCTGTCCTGACCATCATGGTATGTTTTGAGGGGCAGACAGTTTTTGTTTTTTAAATGAGAGACAGGTTAGTTGTGTACACAGTGAATTGAAGATCGGTCCTGGACAGAATATAGAAACGAAACAATTTCTACCCATTAAAAGTTGTGAGGCTAAATGAGAACTATTTGCCAAATGGCTCTGTGTGACTCGTGTGTCCAGCAGTGGGTCCGGGAAGCGGTTCGCGTTACTGTACAGAGTGGCTGAGCTGTGAACGCCGCCAAGTTGTATTGTAACTGCTGAATTTTTATTCTACATTTTCAGTTTTTCTCCTTGTGAAAATTTTTAAAAATTATACTTGTAAGGGCGCCGAAGTTCAGCTCGCCCGGGGCGCCAGCAACCCTAGGGCCGGCGATGTTCACAGTTTTCAAAAAGTTCCATTTGTAAGTTCACTTTTCCTGTGGCAGACTTTACTCGATATCAGGAAGGCCCAATATGGAATGTACTTCTCACCTGTAAAAATGAGTTGTCCAGCCAAGACACAGTTGAAAAAAAGGTGACACATCTTCTTGCTATCTGATGGTATGGCTGGGGAGAGGGGCGTGGCGGATGGAGAGTAAAACTATCTCTTAAACTAGGTCTTCCAGTCTCGGAAGGGTTATTGCCAAATGCGTTAATAAAGTTTGCTATAAAATGCATCAGCTCACGAGTTGGAAAATCTGGGGCGCGGTTCTCCGCTGCCCATGACGGGTCGGAGAATAGCGGGAGGGCGTCCCCGACATTTTTCACACCCTCCCGCTATTCTCCCCCCCCCCCCATGGCCGCCCCACGACACGAATCGCTGCTGCCATTTTTTATGGCGAGCAGCGATTCTCCCCAGGCCGATGGGCCGAGTTCCCAGGCCTTTACGGCCGTTTTTACGGCAGCAAACACACCTGCTTGCTGCCGTCGTAAGAACGGCCGCAACATGCCCGTTCTGGGCATCCAGGGCCCCGATTGGCACGGCCCTGGTACGGCCGTGCCAAGGGGGGCATGGGCCCGCAATCGGTGCCCACCGATCGTGGGCAGTGCGTCCGTAATGGACGCACTCTCTTTCCCTCCGCCGCCCCATGGGGCGGCGGAGGGAGATGACAGCCCCGCGCATGCGCGGCTGACGTCATCGTGCGCGTCAGCCGGCGTGATGCTTGGCGCGCGGACTTAGCGACGGTCGCTAAGGACGCGATGCCGTGCTTCACGGGGCCCCGCTGCTAGCCCCGCCCGGGGGAGAGAATCGGGTCCCAGGAGGGGGCGCGGAGGCTGACGTGAAACACGGCCAGTTTCACGGCAGCCTTTACGATTCGCCGCATTTGTGGAGAATCGCGCCCCTGGTATCTGAAGAAGTCAGCTCCAGAGAATCAATATTATTGAAAGGAATAAAAGAAGCCATCGCTTCTCGGCCTTTTGGCTAAGATCTGGTATGTCTCTCTTGTGGGGACCATGAATTGGATTCAATTTGAATTTGAATTGGTTTTTGGAGCAGGCAAGGAGCTGGATTAGGTATTCGCCCCTGTCCACACTCTGAGCTCTGGCTTTGTAACTCTGAAAAAGAATATAGAAAGAGGAATAAAAGAAGCCAGTCAAGTGACCCACAAACCCAGGAAAAGAAACAAGGGCAAATTAGCAAATATAAATTTAAAAATGCAAAACACTTGTAACAAGAAAAGCAAAAATGCTGAACATAATATTTCAATAACTGCAGGCTGCAGCATGTATTTCAAAGCTAAATCCAGGGTTAGATTTGCTTCAATTTTATATTAATTCTGGTAACTATAATTACCTCTGAAAATTTTATGTACATAATTTTTATGCTACATACTCACCAATTACTGTTTTAATGAGAACGCAAGGTTCATGCTTGTCAACTTCATCACAAAGTATTGTTGTGGTATGAAGCGAACCATACATAAAGCTCAAATTTAAAATCTCTAATTTATCTGTCAACTGACTTTCAGACAAGCTGTTGTTATTTGACGACCTCAAAATATTCTCACAAACTGCTGACATACCAAAAGTTTGAACTTGAGAACACAGGAATTGCGAGATGATGAAAGACTAAGGTGCATCTAATTTGGCTTCAAGCATCTTCATAGTAGCATGATATGAAACTGTAATTGATAATTAATCACAGCAACCAATCTGGTAATTTGTTTAAAACAGACCCAGACACCTAGCAAAGAAAACTCCGGGAATGGACAGCTTTGGAAACAATAGGCCTAAATTGCTCCTCCCATGCATATAACACTTGCCATTCAAGCCGGAAACATATACAGGTAAACCCCAAATTTACATAATACCAATTTACCGGAAATGTTGGTTTTACGGACAGGCTTGCCTGTTTGGGATGAGTGTTATTTTGGTTTAATTTCTCGATCGATTAGGTCGCGGAAATTATTTTATCTAATCGTTTGCTGATTCCTCTTTGTTTTTGTGTATGGTCCTGTACCATGAAATAATAATGTCTTTTTGTTTGACTGTATCACTATTTTCTGATTATTTTACTTTAAATCTAGGGGTGAACTACACAAAACCAGTTTTAAGGAAAATCCTTTTTTTCACAATGAACTCAGTCCTGACCGATTTCATAAAAACAGGATTTACCTGAATTCTATCTCCTAGCATTTAGTTTCTGAAAGACAATGATCTAATTTGCATTTTATTAAATCAACACTAACTGCTTCCATTCCAGCCAGCATGGTAGCATGGTGATTAGCACAATTGCTTCACAGCTCCAGGGTCCCAGGTTCAATTCCCGACTTGGGTCACTGTCTGTGCGGATTCTGCACGTTCTCCCCGTGTGTGCGCGGGTTTCCTTCGGGTGCTCCGGTTTCCTCCCACAGTCCAAAGATGTGCAGGTTAGGTGGATTGGTCATGCTAAATTGCCCTTAGTGTCCAAAATTTCCCTCAGTGTTGGGTGGGGTTACTGGGTTATGGGGATAGGATGGAGGTGTTGACCTTGGGTAGGGTGCTTTTTCAAAGAGCCGGTGCAGACTCGATGGGCTGAATGACCTCCTTCTGCACTGTAAATTCTATGAATTATATCTAAAGTGCGCATTTTCAATTTATTGAACACCCGGTTACTGAAATAGTGTTTTGCAGATGTGTTTTGAATTTACCTCTTGAAGTGCAGGTCGTGTCCTCTGATTCCATTGTTCTAACGGTGGCGTAGCTTGTCATGGTCTACATTATCTAGTCCTTTTAGAATCTTAAAAACAGCATTCGTATCACGTCTTAGACTGTTCTCCATTGGGTGCATGGGCAATTTACACAATTACTCCCATAATCCAATGCCTTAACTCCCCCAGTCAAATTGCTGCTCTCTTTATTTACTATCATTATTTACTTTTTGGATATCCTTTTCGGACTGCGGTGACCAAAACTGTACGCAGTATTCTAAGAGACACATTACTATTTTATAAAGTGGAAGGAATGATTCAATGTTTTGGCTCAATATTGACTTTTTAACGTATCATCACATTTGATTTGTGTTATTAGAAACATAAAATGTTGGAAAAACTAGCAGGTGTGGTCACATCTGCAGAGAGAGAAAAACAGAGGGCGCGATTGAATGGCCTTGTCCCGCCCGACTCGGTGAAATGGCGGGGCCTTTAAATTTTGTGAGATTCGCGATGCTCGGAACGCCCTGCAAGATCTCATTATATCTAGTGAGACATCGTGATCTGGACCTCACTCTCACTGGGCGAGATGCAAATTAACATATTCAAGTGAGTCATTGGGCTCATTTAAATAGGTCTTCACCCAATTCTCTTGAGGTTGGGGAACTAATGCCCGTGCCTGTGTGACCTCACCATGACACTATGTAACACAGGTCCACACAAACGTGGATCGGGCCTAATGGCAACTGAGGTCTCCCAGGTCATCGGAGGCCCCTAGGCAGTTGGGCCTTGGGAAGCATGGTACCCTGGTACTCCCAGGCACTTCCACTATCACCCGGGCACCCTGGCAATGCCATCCTGGCACTGCCAGGCTGCCTGAGTGGCACTGCCAGTGTGCCAGGGTAGCAGTGCCCAAGTGCCCGGGTGCCAGGAATTCCTCCTTGGTGTACCCTAAAGAGGTGGATGGGGGGGGGGGTCTTGAGGATCCCAAGTGACAATTTGGGGCAGTGGGGGTTCTGGATGCCATAGTGGGGTATCCGAGGGGGGTGGGGGTTGAGAGATCGGGACGACATTTACAAATGGCACCCTGACCTCTTCCTGCACTAGTTAGCTGTCATGCGAGTGTCCCTTTAAGAAAGGTTTAGTCTCTTTCATGTGACTTGTAGCACATTGGGCTGTGGCAGTCAGGTGAGAGGGTTTTCTTTAGATTTCAGTTCCAGTTTGACTGCTTTGACTGTAGAAGGAGAAATAAGTGCTTTTCTCTGTTTTCATTTTAAAAACTGTTCCAGTAAAAAGCCCACTGGTTGTGGCTAACTGCCTCGGTAACTTTAAAGGTATAGTTGCTTTCCGAAAGGAGTTTGAATCTGCTGGTTGGAACTGGATCAGAATTTCAGGAAAAGATCAGTCCCCTTCAAGTGAGGGCACAGTGTGCTGGGCCACGGCCTTTAAAGGGATTTTGGGTTTATTGGATTGTTATTGAATTGGAGCAGCTAAGGAGAAATTCATTAAATGTTCTATGCAAAGATTACTATAGCTGTGTGGTGTCTTTATGTTTGTGATTGATAACATTTCTTGCTGTGATTATAAGTTAACTATATTCCTCAAATAAACCTGGTTTTGATTAAAGCGCCGAGGAAGTCTGATTAATCACCACTGAAGTGAAGGCTTTTGTGCTCATCTGAGCCAAATTTAACATAAAGGTTGTAGGTCAGGTGAACTTCATAATACCTTTGGAGTTTCTAAGCCCTGGCCCATAACATTAGCAGAGCTCATCGTGCAGGGAATGAGGTAGGTCTGGCCTCGACAGGGCGTTCCTGACCAAGGCCAATAAAAGGTTCAGTCCGGTTAGATAGCAGAGTAATTCTCAGCATTGCTGGCGCCAAGAAAGACCCTGCTATGTGCGACAAAACGGGACTCTTTTTTGCATGTTAAATCGTGTTCTGTGTTAATTTTGAGAGTCTGATGTGACTCTTCTTTGGAACAAATATAATTTGAAATACTCAATGTCACCCAGAATATTTACAATAGCTTTAATTTACTACCACCCGTGCCCCCCCCCCCCCCCCCCCCCCCAATTTACTATATACATTACTTTATCTCAATTTAAGTCATAGACCTTCCCGGTTGTCTTTCTCCATGGGCAGCATGGTAGCACAGTGGTTAGCACAGTGCTTCACAGCTCCAGTCCCAGGTTCGATTCCCGGATTGGACATTATCTGTGCGGAGTCTGCATGTTCTCCCCGTGTCTACATGAGTTTGCTTTGGGTGCTCTGGTTTCCTCCCATAGTCCAAAGATGTGCAGGTTAGGTGGATTGGCCATGCTAAATTGGCTTTAGTGTCCAAAAACGTTAGGTGGGGTTTCAGGGTTATGGGGATAGGGTGGAGGTGTGGGCTTTAGAGGGGTGCTCTTTCCAAGGGCCGGTGCAGACATCAATGGGCCAAATGCTCTCCTAATGCACTGTAAATTCTATGATTCATGTGCAAGTGCTGATGCTGCCAAACTACTGGCCAACGCAAAGTGATCCCTTGATAAACAACACAATGGAAGAGAAACTTCACGAGAAGCAATAATGAGTAGTCCAGAGTTTCCCCCACCATCAGACAACTTGATGCTTATGAAAGTGGATTCCGGCTTACCCATCACAAAAACACAAGAAATGGGAGCAGGAAAATGCCATGTGGTCTGCTGAGCCTGCTCTGTCATTCAATGCAATCATGGCTGGTCTTAGGCTTGCGATGAATGTAAGAAATTGTCATATTTTATATTTTTTGCAGTAATGTTATCAAAACCTGGATTAAGATGCATACAGACAGTATGACTGCTGGAGTTGTGGTTAAGCTGTTGTAAGCAGCAGGGTAGCATGGTGGTTAGCATAAATGCTTCACAGCTCCAGGGTCCCAGGTTCGATTCCCGGCTGGGTCACTGTCTGTGTGGAGTCTGCACGTCCTCCCCCTGTGTGCGTAGGTTTCCTCCGGGTGCTCCGGTTTCCTCCCACAGTCCAAAGATGTGCGGGTTAGGTGGATTGCCCATGCTAAATTGGCCGTAGTGTCCTAATAAAAGTAAGGTTAAGGAGGGAGGGGGGGGGGGGTTGTTGGGTTACGGGTATAGGGTGGATACGTGGGTTTGAGTAGGGTGATCATGGCTCGGCACAACATTGAGGGCCGAAGGGCCTGTTCTGTGCTGTACTGTTCTATGTTCTATGTTCTAAAAGTGAGGTAATCAATGATTTGCAGGAGAAGTGTTCTGCTAATATATCTAGAGAAAAATTTACTTGTTTACCAACAACTAGCTAGTAGAATTTTGTTAGACCCGGGGTCGGGGGGGTTGAAGGGGGGGGGGGGGGGGGTGGGGGGGCATGCAATAATTTCTAAGGGATATTGTGTTTGGTCCTGGCTAAACAAGTTGAAGGACACTTTGTAAGAAGAGACAAAGAATGCCTTATGCTTTGGGTACATATGTTGTAATTCATGGGAGCAGCCAGATCTGTCTGAAAAGTCAGTTGGTCCTGAACGGAGGTATTTCAGTTTGGTTCTGAAAGGTTCTCTCTCCAAAGATTTCCAACTGAAAAAACAAGTATAAACGTGGTTGTTAACTTTATCCATGTTTGTTATTTGGAATATAGTGACAAGTTTAAGAATTAAGTTTAAGGTTTTCTCTCTTACTTAAGAAATGTTGTTACTGTTAACTGGAAAGCTATTTCATTGTTGCTAATGTTGTTAATTCTGTGTTTAAATTAAAGTGTGTTTTAACACAAAAGATACCAATGGGTCAGTGTCATCACTCCTGTGGTGCAGTAACACTTTGTCATATTTTTCTAACTTGTAAATAGTTGGGTGCTCATTCAGGATATTAACAAGCTTCAGCTCAATTTCCCCAGCTGTCCCCAATGTCCCTTAGCTCCTCGAAATACCAAAAATCTGACTATCCCAGCCTTAAATGTATTTAACAATGGAGCATACACAACCCTCTGGGGCATAGAATTCCAAAGATCCACAACCCTTTGAATGAAGTAATTTCTCCTTATCTCAGCCTTAAATGATCAGCCCCTTATCCAGAGATTGTACCCCTGGGTTTCAGACTTGGCAAACCAGTGGAAACAATTTCTCTCATGTCTAGCCGATCAAGCCCCTTCAGAATTTTGTAAGTTTGAATTAAATTGCCTCCCAATTCTTCTAAGTTCCAAATAATATAAACCCAATTTACTCAGCATCTTATCATTGGACAATCCGCTCATCCCAGGGACCAATTTAGTGAACCTTTGTTGTATTGCCTCCAAAGAATATTCTTTCTGAAATATGGAGACCAAAACGGCACACAATATTCCAGATGTGGCCTCACCAAAGCCCTGTACAATTATTGTAAGGTTTAGTCATTCTCTTCACCATTCGCCTTGTTATAAAGGCTGAAAAAGGGAGGGAAAAGGTGGAAAAATGGCAAAGCTGCTGCAAAAGATGGTATCCCATTGGACTTTTCACGCGATTAGCTAATGCCACTCTTTTCAGAATGACCAAATGCCCTAAATATGTCGTGAGGCAAAGGTATTAGCCCTGCCAAAACCAGAAACTCCAGCAGATGACCTTGAGAGCTACTGGCCCATTTCACTGCTCTGTATGCTCGTATTGTGGCTCATTTTTTAAGAATTAGCCTCATTAGAGCAGGCTTGTTGTAGGCCCAACGCATTGCCGTGAACATACACTTCCACAAACACCGAGGCTGTCTTACATCGAAAGCTCAAGACTAGATCCACTTCAAAGATCTTTCCTCAGCCGACAATACTGTGCAGAAATATGGGCTAATGCTCAAACTATCCCAGCTGTACCATCTGTCAACCTACTTTGGCAACTATGGAAAGTTCTGACCAACAGGAGGATGAACAACAACTTATATTTTTATTGCACCTTTAATGTAATGAAATGTCCCAAAGCGGTTTATAGGAGCATTATAAAACCACGAATGCCACCGAGCCACAAGTGGAACTATATAGGGCAGATGATCAAAAACGTGGTTAAAGAGGTAGGTTTTAAGGAGTGTCTTAAAGGAAGTAAAGAGGTGGAAAGGCGGAGAGGTATAGAAGAATATTCCAGAGTTTGGGACTGACACAACTGAACGTGGAGCAATTAAAATTGGGAATGCAAATGAAGCCAGAATTAGAGGAGTGCAGATAGAAACAAAGAAACAGAGAAAATGGAAATAGGAGGATGCCATTTGGCCCTTTGAGCCTGCTCCACCATTCATTATGATCATCGCTGATCATCCAAGTTCAATACCCTGATCCAGCCTTTCCCCCGATATCCCTTGATCCCTTTGGCCCCAAGAACTATATCTAATTCTTTCTTGAAATTGCACGATATTTCAGAAATTTGTGTACCTCTCCCAAAGAGGTACCATGGACTGGATTCTCCGATTTGCAGACAGCGTGGGAACAGTGGCGTTTTACGCCAAAAAAAGGGCGCAAAAGCTGCCCCGATCCTCCATCTGGTGGGGGGCTAGCAGCCACGCAGCAGCTTTACCTGCGGATATGGCCAGAGAATTGCCGGGTCCGTGGCCGCATTGTGCAACGTGGCGCCGGCCTCACATGGACCCTGCCTGCCAAAAACAGCCCCCCCTGTAAACAGCCTCACCACCTCCAACCATTGCCCCAGCCCCTGCCAAAGCCTCCCGTGTACACTATTTTGGAAAGGTCCAGTTAGCTTTTACAGCTTTCCCCGACTGTGGTGGCGCTGGACTCAGTTCGCAGCCACCACGCGAAGTTCCCGATAAAATAAATAGCATGAGCATGAGTGGCCCACGCCATCGGGAACTCGGCCCATTGGGGGCGGAGCATCGCGGGAGGGCCTCAGGTGACGTCCTCCCAAATTACGCCATTTTGAGGCCGCGGAGCATCGCAAAAGTGGCGCCACCCCCGATTCCAGCCAATTGGCGAACGCCCTCGGACGGATTCTCCTCCGGTGGGATGCTCTGTTTTGCCGGCGCCCAAGGTTTTCCCGACGGCGTGGGGCAGCCCCACAACGGAAAACTCCATTGACCAGCCAGCGTAACGGAGCATCCATCCGGCGTGGTGAGGCAGAAATGTGGCTCGGCGGGGCGGAGCATCCAGCCCCAGATCTCTCCAAAAAGCTAACTCGACCTTTCCAAAATAGCATCTACTTTTCAAATAATTCTTGATAGTTTTCGACCTTTTGCTCAAATGTCTAAAGTCCACCAGCTATGCTCTGGGCACCCCACTAACATTGCATTTACATATGCAGCTTGTCACAAAGCACTCTGATGTTATTTGCGAGGGTATCCCAACTTGAAACACTGGTTCGTGTGGGTGTATATTTGTTTTGATCTGGTGTGAGGAGACAAGAAGTGAAACCCCAGTGAGGATAAATAGCCCAGTTATCAGATAAGAATTATTCAAGACTATTAAGTAAAGTGAAGAAACGGTAAATACACTCAAAGCAGCCTCCTCTATTCTCACACAATTTAAGATGTATGAATTATTAAACACAGTTTGTGCAAAACCCTTGTTACAAAATGTATCTGTGATACCTGAACTCTGTAAGACTTCCCCTGTTCCCAGATAACACCCAAATTAAATAACCAGCTACAGTTACCACACAATACAGAGTTGATTCTCAAATCTGGGAAGTATTTTTCCTGGTCCAGCAGTTATGAAGGTTTACTGCACTGCCTTGGCTCTAAGATGTCTTTGCTGCGAACGTGGCCTTCAGGCTTGGTGGCTGGAAAGTGGCCTGTCCACTTTCTGAGACTGTTAGATGGTAACTGCTTCTCTGACTTTTTAAGGTCTGGGCAACTATACCTTTGTTCGTTGATTATGTTTTCTGTGTATTCGGCTGACTGTCTCTATCAATGTCCTTGACTGTATATCACAGGGACCTTCCCAATCATTTATAATCTGTTTCTCCTCCATACACTATTCATACTTGATTGAAGAGAAGCAGACCAAACAAAGCCGTTTGAACACTGTCTATGCTGTTTCCATGCAGATTCGTGACAATGTACCTCCATGAACTACAGATGTGCAAAATACAACTTGATCCTGTTCTCCGCCTCCTAGTGAAAATGGTGGGTGCTGGGTTCGGGGGTTGTATTTCAGAATCGGGGCTCCAGCACTACTTTGGCTAACGTGTGAAGCCTTTCCATCATTGTGAAAATTCAGGTCTTAGGCTGCAAACAGACCGGTTTAATGCAAGACTGTTTCCAGGGAGTGGGATGGAGTCAGTAGCTGGGGAACAGAGTTTGGAGTGGGACTGAACAATGGCTTCAGTCTTCCCAATGTTTAACAGGACAAAATCTCTGCGCAAAGTCTGACAAAGTCCTGGATGTTAGTTAAACATTGTGATGATTTAACGACAGCGGAGGAATCGAGAGAGGTGGTAGTGAGATAGAGCTTGGTGTTGTCAGCATACATGTGAAAACAATCTTTCATTCGCTCAACAAAACCCTTCCAGTCTTATCAATTGAGACAATATTGGCCCATTCGTTGATATCTCCAACAAGAATTGTTTGTCCCTGATCAGGTGCCCTCCTAATTTCATCCGAATAGTTCCATATCAAGGCTTTCAATCTGGTCGGCAGGACTGTGGTGATAGATTCATTTCTGTTCCCAGCTAATAATTTTACCCAAAGTGGTTCTGTGTTTGCCCTCTCTTCTATACCCAGTCTCATTTCTGGATACTGCAGTTTATACATAATGCCACGACGCTGTCTCTTTTTTTCCAAATATGGTCTCTTCTAAGCAATTTGAATTCTTACAGACATGTATCTCATTGTTTGTTATCATCTTACCATATTTTTGTGATATATTCCACCGATTAAGAACTTTAAGATCTCACATCTTACTTGTCACATTTATTGCATTGATGCAAGCCTATCTCCAATGCTTTTTACCTTCCTCGTTATGAATGTTCTTTCTCTCACTTTCAATTTTGAGCACACCTCTGAATGGTGAGGCCCAAAACATTGAATGTTGGGCCACGAGCCTGGTTTCCATCAAGCCAGTAAGGTACGGAGTGTATCAGCTACCTTTCAAGTCAATCATGATTAGGAGGGTAGTGGTGATTTGTGGGGCAAAGTAATGGTGGTAATCATAACCAGAAGGGAGAGAAACAGCAGTTAGCAACTCCAATTCTTTCATTATAGTGCTAAAAATCAGTCTTGCTTTACATTATTCTACATTCAGAAAATATCTTGCAGCTGACATGTAAGCCTCTCTTCTTTGAGCTACAAGCAATTCATCCTGCAATGGAGGCCTCAAATTTGTGTTAGGTTGGTTTCTTATCAATGCAAAGGGTCTGCCATGGATTTCGGACATGCATTTTCCTTGTGCCGATTTCTTGGCGTTTACCAACATAGCAGACTGTGAACCTCTAGTTCATAATGTGCATGTAATTCGTGCAAACAATATTGCAGGCAAGAAGGTTGATCTGCACACAAAAAATGGGTATTTTGCACCTGATTGTCTAGAATAATGTATTTATAATATTTTCAAATCTCCAATAAACAAGACACCAAACTAATAGAAGTCTGAAATGTAAGTAGTCGTTTGGTAGTGCAGAACTTGAGTTTTGCTGAAAAAAAAGGCTTGCAGTCAAAGCTTTTCTGTCTTACAGTTACCAGGACAGATTGCAAGTATACCAATAATAAAGGGAATTAAAAAAGCAGTGAGTTCTGATTAGTTGGCAAGTGGACTCTCATCGTGAGGGGTGTTGCTATGCAGAATGCATCAGGGAACAGTTAACTGCCAGGATCTTGTTAAAATTTAAACTGACTCTGATTAGTCAAGGGATTGGCATGGGGAATGAACCAGGGAATGAACTAGAGAATGGCTGACTCTCAAGCTTTTAGATGAAAAGGGTGCAATGTGTGGACATGTCCCATCTGTCTGCAAAGGACAGGACCCTGTGTGTGAATATATGCAGCCTCTAGCATCATGCTTCTTGATGTGTGAATTAAATCATACAGAATCATAGAAAAGTAACAGCACAGAAGGAAGCCATTCAGCCCATCTTGTCCATGCCCGCCCTAGGACACCAAGGGGCCCTTTCTAACCCCACCTTCCTGCACCTGGTCCATAGCCCTGTAGCTTAGAGCACCTAAGGTGCAGATCTTTTAAAAGACTTTAGGGTCTTGCCTTCCCTACTAACTCAGGCAGCGAGTTCCAGGCTCTTTGGGTAATTTACCTCGTGTCCCCTCTACACTTTATGCCACTTATCTTGAATCTCCGTCTCCTGGTTCTAGAGTTCTCCACCAGGGGAAAAGATTTAATCCTGTCCACCGTATCTCTTCCCCTGATAATTTTGTACACCTCAATCAAGTGTCCCCTCAGCCTTCTTTATACCAAGGAAAATACCCCCAACCTATCCAATCTATCCTTGTAGCCACACTTTTCTAGCCCTAGCAACATTCTTGCACGCTCCCCAGAGCAATAATGTCCTTCCTGTAATGTGGCGACCAGAACTTTTCACAATATTCCAGTTGTGGCCTCACCAGTGTTTTGTACAATTGTAGAATTCTACAATTCTATCCCCACTTTTATATTCTATACCTCTGCCAATGAAGGATAGCATTCAATGTTTTCTTAATAACCTTGTCTCCCTGAACTGCTGCCTTTAGGGACCTGTGACCAATCTGCCACGTGGGACTTTGTCAAAAGCCTTGCTAAAATCCATGTACTGCACATCCTCTGCATGACCTTCATCAACCCTTCTTGTCACTTCCTCAAATAATTTGATCAAATTTGTGAGGCAAGGCCTTCCTTTAACAAATCCATGTTGAATATCCCTGTCTGGTCCATGCCTTTCTATGTGATGTTAATCCTATCTCTCAGAATTGACTCTGCGAATTAGCACACCACTGATGTAAGATTAACTGGCCAATAATTGTACAGCATTACCTTTGATCCCTTTTAAAACAATGGAACCACGTTTGCATTTCTCCAGTCCTCCGGTACACCCCTGTGTTGGAAAAGCATCCTCAGAGCATCTGCTATCACCTCCCAGACATCCTTCAGTAGCCTCGGAAACAATCCATCTGGCCCTGGTAACTTATCAACTTTCAAATCTGCCACTGGATTCTCAACTTCTGTCAATAACATGCCTTCACTAGTGAATATACACATTACGATTCCTACAGTTTCATGCACAAAAAGATTTGCCTCATCAACAAACTCATCAATAGGGCTTAGGCCATTTGCTCACCGTGCAAGCTTGATGCTGAAATAGGGCACATGAAAGCCATCCTGCAGGATAATGCCCACACTGATCAGATCATTGCTCACTGCATATTACACAAACTTATAAATGGGCCTAAAGCTTCCACATTTGTCCTGAAACGTGTCCAGTCTGCTTCAGATTACTGCTATTATGCAGTAGCAAAACAAGTGCTATTTCTCCACTAACATCAATAAGTAACCAATCCAAGGCCCCCATTGCAGGATTAGTTTGCTCATTGTTCGGACAAGCAGGAGTGCTTTTCCTTGTACTATATTGTTGCCATCAAACCATAAAGACGCTGCACCTATCTCACAAATGAGTAATGTGCTGTATGAATTTCAGTGCTGGTGCGATGTCAGGAATATAGACCATACATCCAAATGATGGTTTGATCATATCAAACATCACATCCCTTTGGCTTTTGCAACAGGCAAAGTACCCAACTAATGCGTGCTTGCAAAACTCAAAACAGAGTGTCCAATATTAGATGTGATTCTGCGAATGGACAACACTAACGAAGCAATTCTGATTGTGCTAAGAATGGCACTGAATACTTATTTAAGATTATTAGTTGTGCTTGCAGTATGGCTCATTTACGCATACTGGAAGCTACATATATTCACACACAGTGCCTGTCCTTTGCATGTCCACGCAATGTGCCTTTTTCAACAAAACAAAAGCTTGTGGCCAGTCATTCCCTGGTGCATTCTCCATGTCAATGTTCTACCAATGAGATTCCACTTGCCATCCAAGCAGCACTATTTTCTCATGCAGGATAAGATATTTTTCCCTTTACTATTGGATTCCTGCAAACTGTCCCAATGAGTGTAAGACAAAAAGCTTTGACTACATGTATTTATTTCAGCTCTAATCTGAAATGTGCTTCTGTGTATGTGTTTAAATAAAACTGGAAAATATATGCCAGAAAACAAATAGAACTTCTCATGTTTTAATAAAGATCTATGTTTATCACAGCAGTCTGTTTTATGTTATCTCCTTGTTTCTTGCTGCATAATTTGTTCAATTTACAATACTGCTTTCAACTTTTGCATTTTATTTACCTTATCAACACGGCTGTTGTCAGCTATCAGTCAGAAAGCAGTATAAAAAGTAATTTTATAGTGGTGTTTCGGATCAGATAAAATAACACTGAGCATTAGTGAATTTCCATTGCCTCATGAATCCTTTTTATCATTGCACAGTCAGGATACTATTAATTTAAACAGCTTTAAAAGGGAACATACTGCTCATCAGCCTCTAGATATTAGGCCATAATCTAAATTGATGTCAATTTGAGTAGTCGTTATAGATGCAACTTCCTCCACCTGTGATTGTGTTAAAGAGCCAACTTCAACTTCAATTCAAAGATACATGTTTCACCTAATATTTTGCATACTGTTGTCCCATTGCCACAACGTGGGGATTTCATGAATACTTTCTGGTATCCATGCACTAATTATGCATTATTTTATTTTCTGTTAGATAAAGCTGGATTATATGACAGTTCTTATTGTTCATATGTCTAGTTGAAGCTATTCTATTGCTTTGTTAATGTGAATCACTAATCTTTCCTGATTGAAGCAAAATAAAAACATTTTATATGGGAGTGAATTTTAAAGCAACAGATAATTCAGTAAATCATTATTTATGAATTACAAATGCACTTACACAAATAAAGATGAAAAAGAATCCAAATGGGTTCAATAATAAATAACAATTATGCATGAAAACTAAATGTATTTCGTCAGAACATCATAAGATCAGAAGATCGTAAGAAATAGAAGAGTCGTCGTTCAGCCCATCGAGCTTGCTTCGCATTCAACAAGATCAGGCTGATCTAACTGTAACCTCAACTTCACTTTGCTGTGATTTGTCAATCAAAAATCTGTCTACCTCAGCCTTCAGTATGTTCAATGAGCTAGATTCCATTGCTCTCTGTGGAGGAGTGTTCCAAAAGCTAAAGATCCCCAGAGAAGAAATTCCTCCTCATCTCCTTCTTAAATGGGAGATCCCTAGTTCCAGATTCCCCTGAGGGAAAACATCCTCTCAGCATCTACCCTGTCAACCCCCTCAGAATCTTGTACATTTCAATGAGGTGACTTCTCATTCTGCTAAACTCCAATGAGTATGGTGTGAATCTGCTCAATCTTTCCTCATAAAACAATCCCTCCATATCAGCCTGATGACATTTCTTGAAATTGTTTCCAGTCTAAGAATATCCTTTGTTATGATCTTGGTAGAGACCAGTAATGTATTTTTGTTGAAATCTGGAAACCCAGATATTTAAAAAGAATGTAGCCACAAGATTCATTTTGTAAAAAAATTATTTTACTGCACAGAAATCAAAGAACATGACTACCACCATCTATTGTCGATGTCAGTCACATTACAGATATTAAATGTAAAATGAACACAATTACTTATTCATTAAACTAAATTCTTAACTGATTTCTTTCCACATTCATTTGAGTTATGGCACCAAAATGTTTAAGTCAGATACTTACCAGAAATTGGAATATGAACCTTTATCTGAGTACGGTTTCAAAGCATGTGGCTGGCATGGTGGCACAATGGTTAGCACTGTTGTCTCACAGCTCCGGTGTCCCGGTTTCAATTCTGGCCTCGGTTGACTGTGTGGAGTTTGCACTTTCTCCTCCTGTCTGCGTATGTTTCCTCCGGGTGCTCCAGTCCAAAGATGTGCAGGTTAGGTGGATTGGCCATGTTAAATTTCCCTTAGTATCCAAAAAGGGTTATGGGGATAAGGTGAAGGTGTGGACTTAAGTCGGGTGCTCTTTTCAAAGACCGGTGCAGACTGGATGGGCTGAATAGTCTCACCTGCACAGTAAATTCTATGATTCGTATGAGTGTTGAGATTTCTTGGGCCTTCTGCTTACTTCTGATAACATTGTCCCTTCAAGTCTCCTCCAACTGTTCATGGTTGTTGACTCCCAGTTCAACACAGTTCAAAGATCTGGGCTCTCCTGCTTCTAATGTTCTTAACTCTGGAGTCATACATCTAGCGATTTACCCTATCTTCTCAGCTTGGCTATCTGGGAAATCCAATTCAATGCCAGTAGAATCCTTCAGCTGTAAATGGTTTTCAACCATTTTAGCCAGCACACAGAATTGCACCTGCTGGAGTGAGATGTTCCCTGCAGCCAGCTTGTTCTAAGCTCAAATGTTTGAAAACATAGAAACCTACATTACCAGAAAATGTTGACATGATTTGCGTTCAATAGTGTTCAACAGTCACCATTTTTTTGAGATCATCTGGGCTCACCAAGATTCCTCCCATAGCACTTTCCAAACCCATGACCTTTCCCACCGAGATCGACAAGGGAAGCATGGGTAGAGCACACTGCAAGTTTCCCTCCAAGTCACACACCATCCTGACTTAGAACTATATCACTGTTCCTTCACTGTCGCTGGGTCAAAATCCCGGAACTCCTTCCTTAACTGCACTGTAAGTGTACCTATACTATATAAACTGCAGAAGTTCAAGAAGGCAGTTCACCATCACCTTCTCTCAGTGTGGTATTGTGTGAAGCAAATAATGGCATGATGGGAAAACTAGTCAAGTCTTCTTGGTACAATTGAATTTAAACTGATTTCACATAACCTAAGGCACAGATACAAATACACAGATACAAACAGCCGAGGTCAACTTGACCTGAGAACTGGGTGATTCTGAAATTCTAGGATAAGGCGTGTTCGTCATGAGACTAGAAGCAGTCTCAATACATACCAAGCTGAAAAACTGTCTCTTCCTGTACGTAAACAAATTTGTCCATTTCTTAAAACAAAGACAAGATAATGATATGGGACTCCAGTCCCCTAAAGGTCAGCAAGGTGACGCCATTGTAACGATTATTACTTATGTTTTACTTTCGATCAAATTCCTGACCAAGTTGTATTCATGTTATCTTGATCCTATAATGTATAAAAATCGTCTTATTCTTCTGTGAGATTGCAGACTTGGGACGGGCGCAGCAGTTTGTACTTGACTACCTTCCGGCTTCAAGTCTCAGCCATACTGCTAGCAGTTCGAATTCGTAAATAAAGTTCAGTTTTGCTTACCTAATGAATGCTGTTTGAATTTCTCTATCACAGTACAGACGCGGGGAAAATATTGACTACGACATAAGGACAATAAGGGATGGGTAATAAATGCTAGTCTTGCCAGAGGTACCCTTGTCCATGGAAAAATATTAAAGGATCAATAATTTAACCAGTATTTGGCATGCAAAGTAGCAAAACACCGACATCAGTAGTCATCACTGACATCAAATGAAATCACAGAATGCACAAGCAACATCTTTTGGATTAATTCGTTATTATTTAGTTATTTGCAAAGTGATCAGAAGCATTCAACTGACATCAAAGGTGATCAGAGCATGATCGTGAGGAAAAATCCAAAGTCCGAGTGATTCGACAAAATTTGCCTTAAATTGCAGACAGCAGCTGAAAGCAGCAGTATCATGCCATGGATTTTTCTAAGTCCCAACTGATGTAGTATGTTCTGCATGCATTGTGTAGATAATGCTCATCCAGAACCCGCTGAAAAGTACAGCAATTTCCAGAATTTTGCGCAAACTCTGTGGCCTCAATGCCGGTGAACATCTCAGCATTCATTATTATTGGGAAAAGAATATTAACAAAGATATGGGGCTTGATTATCCGCCCCACCACGCCACATTTCAATTTTACCCCGCTGGCGGGATGCTCCGTAATCCAGGCTGGTCAATGGGGTTTCCCATTGTGGGGCAGCCCCGTGCCGTTGGGAAACCCCCCGGGCTGCCGGCAAAATGGAGCATCCTGCTGGCGGAGAATTCCGCCCATGGTCACAATTTGTCTACATCCAGGTGTGGACATGTCGTCAACTTCTAGAGCCTGCCATAGGCTATAGTGGTTGTGGTACAATGTACTATCCACCACAATGTCATAAAACCTGTAAAAGTTTTATATTGTGAAAAAGCAGCCCATTCGTCCACTTCAACAAGGGTTGTGAGCAGCTCTGTTTTGTGTCACCAGTAGCGGAGTTTCTGATGTGGTGGCAAATCCAGTGTTGGGGAGAGAACAGGATTGGCACCGGTCGCCGATATGTTTGCGATTCTCCAGCCCCTTACTGGGGCCAATGATCGAGGTTCGCGCTCCGCACCAGTGTGATGATGCAAATGGGACATTAAGGCCATTTGCATCCAATTTTCAGGCCAGGCAGCATATTCTCTGGGCCTTTATGATTCTCCAGTCCTCTGGGCCAGGAATCATGTGGGTGAAAATTGGTGCTGGTCCTGACAAGTGTGTATTTGACGTGGTAGACCTTGTGGTGGGCCAAGGAGCTAACTCATTCAGGGAGTTGTCGCCAAAGTCAAAGTCCATCAGAGGATCACCCTCCCCTCCCACAATGCAAGACCTGCCTATTTCACCCCCATCAAACCTCCTTACCCTGCCCCCACCAGAGACCCTTTAACTAACAAGGCCTCCACAGACTCCCAAAATAAAGAGACCCTATTAGAGACCCCCTAAATAAAGAGACTCCCCCCACAGATCCCCTAAATAAAGAGACTTCCCCACAGAGCCCCTAAATAAAGAGATCCACCAGAGGCTCCCTAAATAAAGAGAGCCCCCATAAAACCCTTAAATAAAGTGGCCCTCCACAGCAAGGTCTAAATAAAGAGCCCCCCTCACAGAGAGACGTAAATAAATTGATCCCCCAGAGATCCCCAAAAGATGCTCTTCACAGAGACCCTCTAAATCAGGGGTGGGCAAACTACGGCCTGCGGGCCGGGTCTTTATGCGGCCCACCAAGTCATTTTTTTAAAAATTTTAAAAAATTTTTTAATTTTTAATTTTTTTTTAAGGTTAATGGGGGGGGGCTGTTGGGTTACTTACTGGTATAGGGTGGATACGTTGACTTGAGTAGGGTGATCATTGCTTGGCACAACGTTGAGGGCCGAAGGGCCTGTTCTGTGCTGTACTGTTCTATGTTCTATATGAGGCGCCCAGAATCATAACCGGGTGAAGTAATTATTTTACTTAAAATACTATGCGGCCCTTTAAAATTGTGAATTTCTAAATGTGGCCCTTGCACGGAAAAGTTTGCCCACCCCTGCTCTAAATAAAGAGACCCCCCCCCCCCCCCGCCCCACCCCATAGACCTCCTGAAGAACGGGCCCTGTCAGGAAGCCTTGCAGACAGGCAGTGAAAATATTCACACTTGAACACTTACCCTCGCAATACACCTGCTGGTTCAGGCAAAGGAAGCAGCAAATTTCATGAAATTATGATGCGAAATCATAATTGGTAGGGTGTCCCCAGGATTTCCCCCCCCCCTCCTATGATGTGAAATCCACTGGAAGGGTTCACCCCCCCCCCCCCCCACCCCTCCCCCCCCCCCCACCCCCACCCCCCCGGCCACACACACACATAATTAACTCCTTGTTTACTCTTTGATTTACTCCTGATGATCTCATGGTGTTGGGGCAATACATTGGCATGGATAGAGGATCGGGCAACTAACAGGAAGCAGAGAGTCAGGATAAATGGATCATTTTCAGATTGGCAAACCATAACTAGCGGAATGCCACAGCGATCAGTGCTGGGAAATGGTGCTGTGACCACAACTCAACTATTAAAGATAGATATCAATAACTTGGAGGACTGTAGTGCAACCAAATTTGTTGATGATGTACAGATAATTAGGAAAGCAAGTTGTGAGGAGGATATGAAGATACTGCATAGGGATATCAATAGATTTAAAGAGTGAGCAAAAATTTGGCAGATTAATTACAGCATGAGAAAAAGTCAGGTTATCCACTTTGACAATAATAGAGGAACAGAATATTCAAATGGAGAGAGACTGCAGCATGCTACAGTGTTGCGAGTTCCAGGTGTTTTTATACATGAATCATAAAAATTGGCATGCAGGTACAGCAAGTAATTAGGAGGCAAATGATGGAATGGGGACCTGTTTGCAAAGGGGAAATGGAGTAGAAACATCTTGCTACAGGTGAAAAGGGTAATGGAGAGACTGCACCTGGAGTATTATGAACACTGTTTTTAAGTGTGAACATCACTTTAGGAGGGTGTGATGGCCAATGTGGATTTGGGCAAAAACCTAAATTTTATTTTGGGGTGATGGTCCCGAGAAGAACTAGGTAACTCTAGAAGTTGATTTCTTGTCGCAGGCAACTTGCTTCCAGTGACTGATCATGTGATACAGCTGTCAGGCTGACTGGCCTATAGTTTCCTACTTTCTTTCTCCTTCCTTTCTTGAATACTGGTATTACACTTGTGAGGTGGGGGGAATTTTCTGCGCCCCCCCCCCCCCCCCGCGGTGTGTTTCTTGGCCCACCATTTGCTGGCAGCAGGATCTTCTAGTCCCGCCTGTCTCATTGAATCCACTGTTGGGGTTTGCTGCCAGTGGGTTCAGAAGATCCCGCTGGCGAGAACAGCTAAAAACCACCCCCAAAACCCCGTGGTTTCCAATCTACTGGAATATTTGAGAATCTAGGGAATTTTGGAAGATTACAGTCAATGCATCCACTATATCTGCATCCACTTCCTTTAAAGCCCGAGCACGCAGGCCATCGGGTCCAGGGGACTTGCCCACTAGTCCCAATAGTTTTCTAATAATAACTAACCATAATAACAGGTCATTATTACAAAACTGATTTTCAAATGTAAATTTCAGAAAGGCAGCATTGCTAAACAAAAGACGAGGATGAACGCACTTAGGTTGAAAGACGAGGCACAAGAGGTTATTCTACAAAGTGAAATGAAAGCATTCCTGCTGGTTGTTTGAGAGAGAGATTTATTATTCATGTCTTCAGTTTAAAGTCTTCCTTACTTTTCTTTCCTGGCCAGTTGATCAAGTATCACCTTTGAAATGAAATGAAGAAATGCTGTACTCCAGATTGCACTAAAATGTGCAATCAATGACACATTAATTCAGTTCCTCATGCAGAACAAGAAAACTATTAAAGTTACCCTACCACCAAAAGGAAGTTAAAAGGCTCAGCTTGGAAACATGCATATTTCTTTGATAGTCAACAAAATGACTAAGTCGTTCGATTTAAGTGCAGAATCAATACTTCAAGACGTGCAGATCAGATAGAGACGGGTGAAGGAAATTTTCAATGAGATGGGAACAATATCCTCATTCTGCTCTGATTTACTACTTAATCAGTATTTAAACTGACACAAAAAATATCTTCTCAAAACAGAGAGTATTTTAAAGCATTTATTTGTATTTTTCACAATTGGTTTAAAGGTTTACCAATGATAAATTATTGTACCATAAATATATTCTGTTAAAATAACCCAACATATATGCAAGTTGGCTTATTACCAAAACGTTAGCTGGAAATTTATGAAATTGCTCATTTCTTTAGGAACATGAAAGGCTAATGTAAGTTAATTTCAATTTACAATCACTTAGATTTGAACCTCTAACTGCCTTAGTACTTTCTTCTATTATCAGATCAAAAGATAAAGATTTGGAAGTATCCTTGTAGGTGCACTAACGAGTCACGAATATACAACACGTATTCTCTTTCATATTATAAAAGGTTCTACTCGAATTAATTTCAAATTAATTTTAATGCCAATGGACTAACATGTGTTTCCATAGAAATTATCATATGGACCACTAAGTAGCATCCACTGAAATGGATAACAAACAGGACAACACAAAGAGGCTCACAATAGAACAGGTTAGACTTGGCTACCCAACAATTACAAGCAAAATTTCTTCAAAAGGAATCCATATCAAATGTACCAAATACAAAAGGTTCAGCCACTTCAAAAGTTTCCAACCATTTCTATACATCAGCAACAACTTATATATTTGCAGCGACTTTAAGCTAATAAGCCATTCCAACGTGCTTCTTCAGAGGAGCGTTATCAAGCAAAATATGACACCAAGCCTCATTAGGTGTTAGTAGGACAGATGGTCAAAAGCTTGATCAAAGAGGTAGGTTTTAAGCTGCATCGTAAAGGGAGATAAAGAGGAGACAGTCACACATCTTATGCTAGGGTCTTCTACTTTGATCAGCAGTCAGGGACAGGAACGTGTGATTGCAAATAAGGCAGCTAAAGGGATGAAAGGGTGTCAGCCTCTGCAACTGCCCAATAGGTTTGAGGTTCTCTCAACTTGTTTGGTTGACTGGCTATGGCACCGAAGTACAGGAAGCCATTCAAGTTGGGGGAGCAAAAAGGAACAAAATGGCAGAAGGGAACAGTACAGTGAGGGGATTGACACTGTTCTCTGCAGCAAAGAGCAAGTCCAGACGGCTGTGTTGCCTGCCAGGTGCCAGGGTTCGAGACATCTCCTCAGGGCTGGAGATAAAATTGCAGTGGGAGGAGGGAAAACCATTTGTTGTGGTACATGTCCATACTAATGACATAGTCAGAACCAGGAAAGAGGTTCTGCCTGGAGAGAACGAGGAGCTAGCTGCTAAATTGAAAAGCAGAACCTGAAAAGGTTATATCCTCTGGATTATTATCTGAGCCATGTGAAAATTGGCAGAGGATACATGAAATTTGAGGAACGCTGCATGCTTCCCTGGTGAGCACAGAGTCCTGTGTTATAGAGTTGCTCGGGATGAACCTCGGCAAAAGCCGCTGCATTTATTTCCAGACCTTCTTTGCAAAGACACATTACAGAAAGAGGCAGACGGCTATCTCTTTCCCAACCCAGCCTTGGACAAAGTGGGCGAGATTACAGGAATCTGATGGGGAGGGCCTTTCTCATCACCAACCATTCTACGTGTTGCTGCTTATTTGAAAGTACTGGCAATGAGGCATTCTGACAAAGGAATTTGACAGACTGTTCAGGGAACCATCCAACCGGGTCCACCATCTCCTTCTCCCCCCAGACCTTGAGGACATTATGAGAAGACTGCCTGCTGGACTTGTGATCAAAGGTGTTTTTCTGCATAAACTTATCCACAAGGGACAGTTGGCATGGTCCAACTGACTGGAGTGTTCCATGGCAATGTGGCCAGACCCATCCTTTGTAACACCGAGGACAAATGCAGTGATACTTGTTGTTTGCATATCAAGGAACTCCATGTAGCTTGATGCAGCACACACAAAGGTGGCCAACAGGATGAGAGTGACTTTGGGTACATTTCTCCCCTCTTGTCTAAATAGTTACAAATTGTGTCCCTGCTAACACAGTCCATTTTCAATTTCCAGACAAATAAAAAGGCGGCACGAGAGGGGTATGGGCTAGATTTGCGTTACATAGAGCAACACATCCAACCTGACACCTGATAATTAGGTTCCTACTCACAATGGAGAGGAAGCATCGCTCTCAAATGTCCAGTTTTTGTTTTACTCCTTCCAGTTTCTGGCACACACTCCAGACCCTCTGAACCATATTCCAAGCACCTTCAGTATAAGCTGACCTGACAGTGAAGGGCACAAGGGGCAGTCAGCCCAGTTTCCAAAGAACATGACTTCGTTCTTGCCACAATTTACTTTGACTCTTAAAGCCAGTTCGAACTGATCACAGATGCTCATCAGTCTGCTCATCAACAGCAGACCTGGGCAAAAGATGACCCATCTATAAGGGAGGCTTGAATTGAGTGCCTTAACTGCCTGGGATTGTCAGCCCTGTTATGCCCACATCCTTCTTGTTGGATTCCGCATAAAAATCAATGCAAAAAATAAATATGACAGGGGAGAGCCCTGCCTGAGTCCAGATTATATCAAGAGGTTTCCCAATTCCCATCCATCAACTGAAACTGCATTACTGCTGTCTGCGTATAGCAGGGAGACCAATTGTGGATTCTCTCCCCAAACTTCATTTTGGAGACTATTGCATCCATCAGACCAAGGCAGGCCAGCAGCACGGTTCAATTCCCATAACAGCCTCCCCGAACAGGCGCCGGAATGTGGTGACTAGGGGCTTTTCACAGTAACTTCATTTGAAGCCTACTTGCGACAATAAGCGATTTTCATTTTCATGTAGGCGTGTAATATTCTGTCAAAGACTTTCTCCTGGTCCAAACCAATGTGGGTGTCCACCCAGTGTCCTGCACAGAGGTAATCATATCCCTGAGCTGCGCAAGGCCACCAGAGGTTGTCAATTAGAGACAACAGATATCTTCTTTCTCTCACATTTTTTGCCATGTGATGAGTTCAGGTAGTCAATGCTGAAACAGCTACAACAGTTCAGCCAAACACAATAACCTCAAAACAGTTTGTTTGTCTCTGCACTTCTATGGATTGAAGCCAGAAATGAAGATTAAGAGTAATTCAGCTTAACAATGCAGTTGCTTCCCGCTCAGAGTACATTTGGAGTGGAACATAAGATGTACTCCTCAGCCTCTAAAGATGCCCTGCTTCCTGAAGGTTTCATCTTATATAAGAGGAATCACCAGGAATGGATCAGAGCTTACTGTGAATCACAACTAATTAGATTACTTTCATCCCCTATTTTTCACACTCCTGGTCAGCCTATGTCTCTGATAAGAACTGTGGACAGGAAGCTGAATAAAAAGGAGTGTATTTTGAGCCAACTAAATTGTCTGCATTGCTTCAGGAGATTGCCTGTGATCTGATTTTACTCAATAATTAAAATATGTAGGGCAGCACGATGGCGTAGTGGTTAGCACGGCTTCCTCACGGTGCTGAGAACCCGGGTTCGATCCCTGCTCTGGGTCACTGTTCGTGTGGAGTTTGCACATGCTCCCCATGTTTGCGTGGGTTTCGCCCCCACAACACAAAAAAATGCAGGGTCAGTGGATTGGTCATGCTAAATTGCCCCTTAAATGGAAAAAAAAACGAATTGGGGACTCTAAATTTATTTATTTTTAAATAATTAAAATATATAAAATATCTTCCACACATACGGTGTGTGGCATGGTGGTATAGTGGTTAGCACTGCTGCTTCACAGCTTCAGGGACCCAGGTTCAATTCCGGACTCGGGTGACTATCTGTGTGGAGTTTGCACTCCCTGGGCGTGATTCTCTGAGCCCCGCGCCGGGCCGGAGAATCAGCGCAACCGTGCCAGGCCACCCCAACGCTGCGCCACGCCGAGGTGCGGAGAATCGGCCGCCGATTCTCCGGCACGGATGGGCCAAGCGGCCGCGCGGAAACTGCAGAGTCCCGCCGGCGCCGTTCACCCCTGGTCGCTGCCAGCAGGAACTCTGCACGAAGGGTCAGGGGGCGGCCTGTGGGGCGGGGAAAAGTGCTCCTACACCGGGGGGGGGGGGGGGGACTCCAATGGGGTCTGGCCCGCGATTGGGGTTCACCAATTGGCAGGCCGGCCTCCCCCCCCCCTGGGCCTACTTTGTTCCGCTTCCGGCCCCAGAACCCCTGCGTCATGTTGCGTCAATGCCGGAGCATCGAAGGAGACCCCACGCATGTGCGGGTTGGTGCGGCCCAACTACGCATGTGCGGGTTGGTGCGGCCCAACTACGCATGCGCGGGTTGGCACGGTGCCCATTTGGTGCCAGGAAGGGAGGCTGGAGCGGTGTGAACCGTTCCACTGCTGTGCTGGCCCCCTGTGGGGGCCAGAATCGGTTGTGCCCGTGCCCGTTTCGCGCCGTCGTGAAACGCGATGACGTTCACGACGGCGCGCACACTTAGTCTCCATTTTGGAGAATCGCACACCCTGTGTCTGCGTGAGTTTCCTCCGGGTGCTCCGGTTTCCTCCCACAGTCCAAAGATGTGCAGGTTAGATGGATTGGCCATGCCAAATTGTCCCTTAGTGTCTAAAAGATTAGGTGGGGTTACGGGAATAGGATGGAGGTGTGGGTTAAAGTACGGTGCTCTTTCCAAAAGCCGATGCAGACTTAATGGGCGAAATGGCCTCCTTTTGCACTGTAATAATGTCTATGATTTTATGATTCGATGAAATAATTAGAAGAAATGAACCATGAGATCATAAAAGTGAGGATTATGTTCCATGACACTGGTCTGAGGCACCTTCATACATTAATCAACCATATTTTTGAGTAAGGAGTATCTTAATATAGCAACATAATGACTTAAGTGCTCAGCATTTCAAGCATTTATGCAGCAAACATTACAGCACATTGTACTTGGATATCAACCTGTGTTTTTACACAGACTCTTTACGAAAATAGCTCAATTAATTTCACATAACAATCTGCAACATTTATAGGAAAAACACATGAAGAATTAATTGCTTTCAGGTTATCCAAATGCAAGATTTGTCCAAATATTTTACACAAGTGCATGAGCGTTGCTAAATAACATCTGGAAAATTAGTTTGACATTAACTTCATGTGACGAGAATGAATGTCAATTTCATCTTGTGTGTGGCCACTCTGAACTCCTGATACAGTAATAAGTGAACCTTTAACCTTCCTAAGACTATGGGTGTAAAGAACCTGAAGGCCTGCGTGGTTTTCTGAAATCTCTACACTTTGGTGATGAAGACTCAATCATGTTACACCCGCTTTTCGGGTGCAAACAGGTACCTAAACATCCAATATGGCAGATAGGGATAACATGTGCATCGTCTGTTGAAAGTACACTACCCATTATAATTGTAAAGGCAGAATAATGGCAAGCAGGGCATTTCTGAACCAGAACTTAGGCCCACTGACCCATTACACAAACCTGGGGCCTAAAACCTGTTTGAGGACCCTTTTTAAGATGTAGCTTGCCTTGATACCTAAAATGTGTTTCATTGGCCACCCTCCTCCACCAATTGCAAATCACATTCCAGCGCTTCTCTCTAGAACACCCACACCCCTCCCAATCACACAATTACTGATCCTCCCACTCATCATCCTTCTACAGTGATTCTGTTAACATTCGTGGCTATGGGGTTAGAATTGGCAGATCAGTTTCCTTTCATGCGACGGTGCAGACTCGGCGGGTCGAACGGCATTTTCTGCACTGCATTTATCTGTGAAATCATTTCCCCCTCTCTCTCAATTGCTTTCCCTTCACACTTGATTCCCACTCACTTCTATCTCCCTGTCAAATTATCACACACGCTCTTCCAAACAATGATTTCTCACTTCTTTCCGAATCACTTCCTCCTTTCCCTCTACCCTCTCACTTTCCTTCCTCTACCAATCACATCTCTATCCTGATCACTTCCCAACTCCCTCTCTCTATTGCTTCCTTCCTCCCAATTTGCTGCTCCCTCCCTCTCCCATTCACGTCCCACCTTTCCTGATTACTTCTTTCTTCTGCTTCCAATTGTATGCTGAGGTACCCAGGTGTGGTACATTGTATTTTTAAAAATTCATTTATGGTACATGGGTGTCGCTGGCTAGACCAGCATTTATTGGCCATCCGTAGTTGCCCTTCAGAAGGTAGTGGTGAGCTGCCTTCTTGAACTGCTTTAGTACCTGATGTGTAGGTACACCTACAATGCTGGTTGTGAGGAATTCCAGGATTTTGACCAGCGACAGTGAAGGAATCGTGATATATTTCCATGTAAGGATGGTAGGTGACTTGGAGGGGAACTTACAGATGGTGGTGTTCTCAGATATCCGCTGCTCTGGTCCTGATAGGTGGTAATGGGTTTGGAAAGAGCTGCTAAGGAACCTTGGCGAGTTCCTGCAGTGCAACTTGCAATGAACCGCTGACACTGTTTGTTGGTGGTGAAGGGATTGAACGTTTGGGGAAGTGGTAGCAATTAAGCTTTGTCCAAATGGCATCAAGCTTCTTGAGTATTGCTGGACCTCATCCAGGCAAGGGGAGAGTATTCCATTACACTCCTGACTTGTACCTTGTAGATGGACAGGCTTTGGGGAGTCAGGAGGTGAATTACTCACCAAATGATTCCTAGCCTTTGACCTGCTCTGGTAGCCACAGTATTACTATAGCTCGTCCAGTTCAGTTTCTGGTTAATAATAACCTCCAGGATGTTGATTATAGGGGATTCAGCGATGGTAATGCCATTGAACGTCAAGAGCCAATGGTCAGATTCTCTCTTGTTGGAGATGGTCATTGCCTGGCACTTGTGTGGTGCAGATATTACTTGTCATTTGTCAGCCCAAGCTTGGATATTGTCCAGGTTGTCATGTTCTGTAAATTGGCCAATATGAATGGTGAACTACAGAACATCTAGTTTAAATAATTTATGATGAAACAACTGTGTGGTAAAGATAACTGGAATAAATAAACTCTTTAACATTCTTAACGACTCATCTGGTCGTGGAATTCGATAGCTGTGCTATCTCCGGATAGTTAGCAAAGTAGTCGATGACCAGAAGGTAATCCTTTCCATTCAAGTGAAAGAGATCCATGCCAACCTTCTGCCACAGAGTTGTGACTATCTCACCCATCTGCACTGGCTATTTGCTTTGTTTGCATTGAAACTTTTGACAGGTTTTGCAGTTATCCACCATCATTTCAATCCTGTGGTTTATGCCTGGCCAATAAACTGCATCCCTGGCACTATGCTTGCAAATTTCCATTCTCAAGTGCCCTTCGTGGAGTTTTGTAAGGATCATTGACCTTAATAACTGTGGAATCACAATTCGTTGTTTCCCCAGCAAATATCCATTCACATCACTTAACTCTGCTCGTATATTGTAAATCCTTGAGCAGGATCCTTTGGACCATGCTTCATGGAGATGTTGTCTCAACTTCAGCAAGACCTTGTCTTTGGTGATTCTTCTTTAATTAGTTTTGACTGTTGTCAGATATGAGCAGAGACTCATTGACCAGGCATACATGGACCTGCACATCCTCATCGAACTGGTGTGTTTCTTCTATGCCTGCGGCTATAGATAGTGTATCAGCAACAATGAAATGCGTGCCCGGTGTATAAATCAGCTTGAAGTCATATCGTTGCAACTTCATGATCATTCGTTGAATCCACGGGGACATCTTGTTAAGATTTTTTTAAATTATAGTGACCAATGGTCTGTGGTCCATTTCCACTACAAACTTTGGAAGACCATATATATATATATATATAATCATTGAACTTCATGAGCCCATTAATCAGCCCAAAGTATACCTTTTCAATTCACGCATACCTCATTCGTATCAGACATTGATCCGGATGCATTTGCGACTGGAAGTCAGTTTCCTTCCAGATCTTGTTGGAGTCGGACCACTCCCAAACAATCCTTTGATGCGTCTGTCGAGATTTTTGTGTTTTTTGCTGGGACGAAAAATGTCAGGAATGGCGCTGTCGTCAATGAAACTTGCAATGCTTGCCATTCTAGTTCATGGCTGGTGGACCATTGGAATGTTGCCTCTTTCCTTATAATTTACCTACATTGTGCAGTTTTAGCCACAAGGTAGCACAAGCCATGGGAATGAATTTGCCCACAAAATTGATCTTCCCCAACATTCTTAATATGGGATTTTTATCCATGTGACGTGGCATCTGCAAGATTGCCCTTATATTATCTTGATCAGGCTGAACGCCTTGTGCGGAGAGTTTGGCTTCCAGGATGCTGTGCATACCGATTTGACATTTTGTCCTGTTCAACTTGAAGCCATTTTTCTATATGCTCTTGAGGACCTTGAGAAGCCTTTTGTCATGTTCTTCCCATGTTGATCCCCATATGATTATGTCATCCACATAAACTCAGACTCTTGGTATCCTTTCAACCTTTCAGGGCAGCATGGTAGCATGGTGGTTAGCATAAATGCTTCACAGCTCCAGGGTCCCAGGTTCGATTCCCGGCTGGGTCACTGTCTGTGCGGAGTCTGCACGTCCTCCCCGTGTGTGCGTGGGTTTCCTCCGGGTGCTCCGGTTTCCTCCCACAGTCCAAAGATGTGCGGGTTAGGTGGATTGGCCATGCTAAATTGCCCGTAGTGTCCTAAAAAGTAAGGTTGTTGGGTTACGGGTATAGGGTGGATACGTGGGTTTGAGTAGGATGATCATTGCTCGGCACAACATTGAGGGCCGAAGGGCCTGTTCTGTGCTGTACTGTTCTAAGACAGTAAAAGTTTTTTTTTTTTAACTATGTGCTCCATGAAACAATGAAAAATCTCTGAAGCAGAAATAATGCCAAATGACATCCTTGAATGTACATAGCTTTGTGCTTCCTCTAACTAATTTAAGTTGCCAGAAGCCTTGTAACATGTAACATGTCTAATTTACTGAAACAAGTTGCTCCCGCCATCTCGCATGTTATTTCCTCCCTTTTTGGTTTAGGGTAATGTTCTCTCTTAATGTTGAGGTTCAGATTTTTAGGGTCCATACAGATTTGTAAGTCTTCATTACACTTTTTGACACAAACCATGGAGTTTGCTCAGTCTGTAGGTTCTTCTATGCACTTAATTATGCCTAAAGCTAACATTCTCTCTTGCTCACTCTTCAATTTGGCTCTCAATGGAGCTGGTACACACCTTGGTGAATCACTGGCTTCGCATTCTTCTATAATTGGATTTTGTACGTGTAAGGCAAAGTGCCAAAGCCTTGGAAAATCTTAGGAAAACCATTTAGTATAGAGCCTCCTGAGGCAGGTGGGCTTGTGTCATGTGAGAGTGCCTTTTAAGAATTGGATGTTTAAGAAATGTACCTTTAAGAAATGAAGCTGATCGTCTTACTGAAGTGATGTCACAGGGAGGGAGCTGAGCTCACTTCTGCTTTTTGGGAGCTTTAGTTTCAGTTTGAAGAAAGCTTGGGTGTGGCTGTGAGATGCATTGCTGGTGATCTCTGCCATGAAGGACTATCTCTTAAACCTTTGGTGAAAGCGGAATTGTAAAACGTCTCAGTATTGAATATAAATCTAATGTGCTTCTGTTAGAAGGATTTGTTAAGTCTTTTGGATGTGTAAAGGAACAGTTTGCAGGATTGGGCAGTGTTGTATTATTGTTTATTTAAAAGGTTAATTTCAGTTCCTGGAATAAACACTATTTTGTTTTAAAAACCACGTGTCCATAATTGTAATACTACACGTGGGGAACAACCCGTGTGCTTCAAAAGCAACAATCCATTAAAGGTGGGGGTTGGTTGAACTCCATGATAAATTTTGGGGTTCTGAAAACACCTCTCCCATAACACTTGTTGTAGACCTTTCTACACTGTAGACCCATTTGACTAGCTGCAGTTCCTCACACGCTTCTACTCCTATCAGAGATTCGCATTCGGCCGCCAAAACGGATAATTTCAACATGTTTTTTGCACTGACATCGAGCTCACATGCTCCTAACATCGTGATTTCATTTTCATTGTAATCTCTGAATAATACTGTTTTGTTTACTACTTGCGGTTTGATTCGCAGCTTTTTGACGTCTCACAAATTGATGCGGTTGGCCCTCGCACCTGTGTCGGATTTGACTGTTATTACTGTGTCATTTATCATTAAAGACACTGTCCATTTATCTTTTTGAGTTTCTGGATTAACTGCACTGTTGCTACAAATTATAATTGCAACATCGTCATTTTGCATGCAATGGTATACTTGTCTCCGCGAGAGACCATGTCGACGAAGAACATGTCTTTGAGGCACACTTCATCAACTGTGTTGATGGCTTTCAGTTATTCCTCTTTCTGATGAGAAAATCATTGGCTGGCAAAACTATTTGTCCTTCCACATTTGGAGCATACCTCTCCAAACTCTGGGCATTTCATGGCAAATACCATTTGCCACATCGCTGGCATGAAATGGCGGATCGGGTCAGCCGCTCAAAATGGGACCACATTTTTAATTCGACTGAGTCACCACACTAATGGCGTTGGCTGCCTCTTCTACCTTCGCGCAAAAATTGCGGAGATTCAATGTACTGATCTGCTTTGCTGAAAGCTCGGTAACGTGATGTATTTCGAGAGCATTTTCGAGTCGAAGCTCTGTTTCTCTCAGAAGCTTCTCGTGTACATTATTGGTGGAGATCCCGAATACAATCTGATCGAGGATCACTGACGACTGGATGGTACTAAAATTGTACGACTGTGCCTTCAACCGCAAGTCAGTGTGAAAACTATCTAATGATTTGCCTGCTTTCTGGGTGCGCGTGCAAAATATTTAGTGCTCGAAGGTTTCACTTTTTTTAAAAAAGGAGAGCAATGCCAATCAAATTGCTTGAGAACAGCATCGAAGTTCTTGCTATCTCCCTCGCTTTTGAAGACAAACATGTCAAAAATTTAATTACTTGGGGACCTGCTACAGTATCCAGCAATGCGATACGCCTCTCGTCAGGTTGTGTCTGCAGACCAAGGGCTGCAACATGGAGTTTGAACTGCTGCTTAAATACCTGCCAATTCTCGTCTATGTTACCGGTAATCCGAAGCTGTTGAGGTGCCTCGATGTCTTCTATCCTGGGCTTTGAAGTTTTACAAAGGTACATGGGACTGGAATATTATAGCTATTACTGAAATTTGGCTAAAGGAGGGGCTGGACAGGCAGCTCAAAGTAGCGGAGTGCAGATGCGATAGGAAAGATAGAACACAAGGTGAGAGAGGAGGGGGGAGTTGCGTTTTTGATTCGGGACAGTATCACGGCAGTACAGAGAGAGGATATATCCAAGGGTTCACCCACTGAGTCAATATGGGTAGAACTGAAAAATAAGAAGGGTGAGATCACTTTGATAGGACTGTACTATAGGCCCCCAAATAGTCAGCGGGATATTGAGGAGCAAATATGTAAAGAGATTACAGATAGCTGCCGGAAAAATAGGATGTTAATAGTTGGGGATTTTAACTTTCCCAACATTAACTGGGACAGCCATAGCACCAGGGGTATGGATGGAGTGAAATTTGTAGAGTGTATTCAGGAAGAATTCCTGATTCAATATGTGGATGGCCTGACCAGGGAGGGGGCGAAACCTGACCTCCTCATGGGGAATAAGGAAGGGCAGGTGACGGAAGTTTTAGTGAGGGATCACTTTGGGACCAGTAACCATAATTCCATGAGTTTTAAGATAGCTATTGAGAATGATAGTTCTGGCCCAAAAGTTAAAATTTTAAATTGGGGCAAGGCCAATTTGAAGGGTATTCGGCGGGAGCTTTCAAAAGTTAATTGGGGGTGCCTATTTGCAGGCATGGTGACAGCTGGTAAGTGGGAATCTTTCAAAAAGGTGTTAACTAGGGTTCAAGGTGAGCACATTCCTCTTAGATGTAGGTTAAGGCTCGTAGAAGGAGGGAACCTTGGATGACTCGGGATATTAAGGCCATGGTCAAAAGGAAGGAGGCATATGGCATGCATAGGCAGCTGGGATCAAGTGGATCCCTTGAAGAGTATAGTGCTTGTTGGAGTAGAGTTAAGAGAGAAATCAGGAGGGCAAAAAGGGGACATGAGATTGTCTTGGCAGATAAGGCAAAGGAAAATCCAAAGAACTTTTACAGATGCATAAAGGGTAAAAGGGTGACTAGGGAGAGGATAGGGCTCTTAAGGCTAAACAAGGTAATCTATGTGCAGATCCACAAGGGATGGGAGAGGTCCTAAATGAGTATTTCTCATCAGTATTTACTGTTGAGAAAGGAAAGAATGTTAGGGAAATTATAGGTAATATGATAGATAAATCCCCGAGACCTGATTGCCGGCCCCCTAGCTGAGATATTTGAATCATTGACAGCGACAGGAGAGGTGCCTGAAGATTGGAGGGGAAGAGAGCAAATGTTGTGGCCTTGTTTAAGAAGGGCTGTAGGGAAAAGCCTGGGAACTACAGACCGGTCAGCCTTACTTCTGTGGTGGGTAAATTGTAAGAAGGTATTCTGAGGGACAGGATCTACAGGCATTTAGACAGGCAAGGGCTAATTAGGGAAAGTCAGCATGGCTTTGTAAGGGGAAAGCCATGTCTCACTAATATTATTCATTTTTTTGAAGGGGTAACCAAGAAGGTAGATGAGGGCAGTGCAGTCGACGTTGTCTATATGGACTTCAGCAAGGCCTTTGACAAGGTACCGCATGGTAGGTTGTTGCAAAAAATTAAATCCCACAGAATCCAGGGTGAGGCAGCCAATTGGATATAAAATTGGCTTTGTGACCAAAGCTAAAGGGTGGTTGTGGAGGCCACAACTGGATTTTCAAACTGGAGGCCTGTGACGGTGCTGGGTCCACGGTTATTTGTTTTATATATAAAGGATTTGAATGAGAATGTAGGAGGTGTGGTTAGTAAGTTTGCAGATGACACCAAGATTGGTGGCATAGTGGATAGTGAAGAAGGTTATATAAGATTGCAACAGGAGGGACTTCCGGTGGCGGCTATAGAGAAGCAAGTCGCACATTTGGTGATTCCCGCCCTGGTCGGACGTTTGGACCATTCCCCCGGACTTATCTACGGTTTTAAACGGAAAATTTGTAGGTTGAGGCAACTGGGCACTGTTTCCTCACATTGGTTTATGGAAAAAAGGATCAGAAGTGTGCAAAAGGGCAGAAACAAGAAGCCAGTAGTTATCTGTGTTGAAGCTGCAACGGGAGACAGTATGGCCAAGGGACGGACCCCTGGGGTGGCAGCGCAGCGATCAACGGACGAGTGATGCAGGCCATTCAGGGTGGTTTCGCCAGACAGAAGCGGGAATGCCTGGACCCGATCAAAGAATCAATTGATCACCTAGAAATTAGACTGGACGCCCAGGACCGGGTGATTCAGAAGGTGGAGAAGGCTCTGAAACAAAAGAGAAAATGCTTGAAACTCTCAGCAAGTCTGGTAGTATCTGCAGGGAGAGAAAAGAGCTAACGTTTCGAGTCCGATGACTCTTTGTCAAAGCACTGCTGCTGGAACAAGAGGAGCACCAAACAGCAGTGGAGCTGGAAGTGGGGATGCTTCGGAAACTGCAGAAAAGGCTCTTGGAGAAGGTAGAAGACCTTGAGAACCAGTCCCGCCAGCAGAATCTAAGAATTGTCCAGCTCCCAGAGGGAGCTGAGAGCAGATGCTGTAGCAATCGTAGCGGCTTTGTTCCCTTTGCTGGGGGAGGGGGCATTCCCCCGACCGCTGGAGGTGGACAGGGCGTACCGGGCGCTTGCCAAGAAGCCGCAGGCGGGGGACCCTCAGAGGGCGATGGTGGTGAGATTACACAGGTTCCTGGATAAGGAATGTATTCTACGGTGGGCCAAGCGCACGCAGAGTTGCAAGTGGGATAACAGCATCCTACGGGTGTACCAGGACCTGAGCGTGGAGGTGGTGAGGAAGAGGGCAGTCTTCAACCAATTCAAGGTGATCTTCTTTAAGAAGCAGGTGAAGTTTGGTCTGCTGTACCCGGTGCGTCTGTGGGTTATGCATGAAGACCAACATCACTATTTTGAGTCGCCCGATGAGGTGCTGAACTTTGCAAAAAGGACAGATGGGAGTTTGAGAACGTTTGGACTCAGTGACAATATGTTGGCCTATATTGGACCCTTTTTCCTTTTCTGTTTTTCTCTAGGGATTTTGTTTGTTTTTCTTTTCTCCTCCTTGGTTTTTTGGTGGGGTTTGGGAGGTTTTTTTTCTGCTGTTAAATTGACTATGCCTTCTCGTATTGTTTTGTGTTAGTCTTTTTTGGAGCTCTGTTTAGGGGAAAAGAAAAGTGGAGGGGGGAATGTCGATTTTCCATTTCGTTTTTGGTTCTTTTTCGGAGTAGATGTTGGCAATGTTCCTTTTGTGTTTTATCTCGTGTGTTTTTACTGATCTGCACTTTGGCGGGATGGAGACATGTCTGTCTGGGTTTTGGTGGGTGGTGCTTTTGTTCTTTGTGTTTTCTTGCTGCGGGGTGTTTGTTTGGGGATTTTTGGAGGGGGGAACTTGTTTACAGGTGCAGGGAGGAGGGGAACGAGGGAACAATGGGTGGGAGACTTCTTGCCGCCAAAGGAGGGTGTCAAGCTAGCTGGGTGAGCTAGCTCACAGAAGCACAGTGGGGGGTGGGGGGGTGGGTGTACATGCTTAGTTTATTAGTTGGGTTGGGATTTAGTAGAGTAGTGTTGTGGGGGGGGGGGAGGTGGGCTCTGCCGACGTGGGAGGGACTTCAATGGAAGGTCACTGAGGGGGTCGGGAGCCGCCGCGGGGCGGGCCGGAGGAGGTGCGGCGCATGGGCGAGAGGTGGGCCCAAGAAAGGGGATGTCTGGGATGTCTGACTGGCGGTGGGGGGGGGGGGGAGGGGGGGGGGGGGTAGAGGGGGGAACTTTGCTCCCCAACTAGGCTGGTCACCTGGAATGTACAGGGGCTAAATGGGCCGGTAAAGAGGGCACGTATGTTTGCGCACTTGAGGAGACTGAAGGCGGACGTGGTGATGCTGCAGGAGACACATCTCAAAGTAGTGGATCAGGTCAGGTTGAGGAAAGGTTGGGTTAGTCAGGTTTTCCACTCGGGGCTGGATTCAAAGGCAAGAGAGGCTGCGATTCTGATTAACAAGCGGGTGGCGTTTGAGGCGGGGAGGATAGTCTCGGGTGTGGGAGGTTGATATATCATGGTTAGTGGCAAGCTAAAGGGTATGAAGGTAGTGCTGGTCAACGTATACGCGCCAAATTGGGACGATGGGGATTTTATAAAGAGGGTGCTGGGAAAATTCCGGACCTTGATTCGCATAGGCTGATTATGGGTCGGGATTTCAACACGGTTATTGACCCAGGCCTGGACCGGTCACGCTCGAGAACGGGCAAGGTGCCAGCAATGGCAAAGGAGCTGAAAGGGTTCATGGAGCAGATGGGAGGGGGCATGGATCCATGGAGATTTAGGCAGCCGAGGGCCAAGGAATTTTCTTTTTTCTCTCACGTACACAAGGTGTATTCCCGGATAGATTTCTTTGTTGTGGGCAGGGCCCTGTTGGCGGGGGTAGTGGACACGGAGTATTCAGCGATTACGATCTCGGTCCATGCTCCGCACTGGGTGGACATGCAGGTCAGTATGGACAGCAAGCAGCGCCCGCAATGGAGGTTGGATGTGGGGCTGTTGGCTGACGAAGCGGTGTGCAAGAGGCTGAGGAAGTGCATGCTGAACTACCTGCAGGTAAATGATACGGGGGAGGTCTCAGCGGCGGTGGTCTGGGAAGCGCTGAAGGCAGTGGTGAGAGGGGAACTGATCTTGATCCATGCTCACAGGGACAGGACGGATAGGGCAGAAACAGACCGACTGGTAAAAGAGATTCTACGAGTGGAAAGGAGGTATGCGGAGGCTCCAGAGACAGGGCTGTTAAGGGAACGCCAGAGGCTGCAGGCGGAATTTGGCTTGTTAACCACAGGGAGGGCAGTGGAACAGCTCAGAAAGGTGAAGGGGGTGATCTACGAACACGGGGAGAAGGCCAGTAGGATGCTTGCACAGCAGCTCAGAAAGAGGGAGGCAGATAGGGAAATAAAGAAAGTTGTTGACAGTGATGAGAACTTAGTTGGGGACTCGGCGGGGGTGAGCAAGACATTTTGGGAATTTTATAGTAGATCGTATAGGTTGGAACCCCCTGCGGGGCCGGAGGGGATGAGGCACTTTTTGGATGGGCTGACTTTCCCAAAGGTGGATGGGGAGCTCGTGGAAGGACTGGGGGCCCCGATCGGGCTGGAGGAGATAATGGAGGGTTTGAAGACCATGCAGTCGGGAAAGGCCCCGGAACTGGACGGGTACCCAGTCGAGTTCTATAAAAAGTTCTCCAGAATATTGGGGCCGGTGCTGTTGAAGGTCTTTCATGAGGCCAAGGAAAGAGGGGTTTTACCCCAGACGATGTCACAGGCCACGATCTCGCTCATTCTGAAAAGGGACAAGGATCCGGAGCTGTGTGGTTCTTATAGGTCAATATCCTTGCTGAACGTGGATGCCAAACTTCTGGCCAAAATTCTGGCCTCCAGGATTGAGGACTGAGTACCGGACATTATAGGGCAGGACCAGACAGGGTTCGTTGAGGGTAGGCAGCTGGTGGCTAATGTAAGAAGGTTGCTAAACGTGATCATGATGCCTCCGTAAGGTAGGGAAGTTGAAGTGGTGCTTGCAAAGGACGCGGAAAAAAATGAGTCGAGTGGGATTACTTATGGGAGGTGCTGGAACGGTTCGGGTTCGGAAGGGGCTTTGTTGACTGGGTTCGGTTGTTGTACCGGGCTCCAGTGGCTAGTGTACGGACAAACAGGACAACTTCGGAATATTTCAGGCTACACCGGGGAACGGGACAGTGATGTCCCCTCTCCCCACTGCTGTTTACGCTGGCGATAGAGCCAATGGCAATTTCTCTGAGGGCCTCAAGGGGCTGGAAGGGGTTGTTCCGGTGGGGGGGGGGGGGGGGGGGGGGGGGGGGAGAGGGGGGTTGCACAGAGTCTCCCTGTATGCAGTTAACTTACTGTTGTATGTCTCAGGCCCAATGAAGGGGATGGGGGAAATTATGGGAATCTTCGGGGAATTCGACCGGTTTTCGGGGTACAAGCTTAATATGGGGAAGAGCGTGTTGTTTGTGGTTCAGGTGAGTGGTCAGGAGAGGCGACTATGGGAACTGCCTTTTAGAGTTGTAGCGGACAGTTTTAGGTACTTGGGTATTCAGGTGGCGAGGGTTTGGGACTGGCTACACAAATTGAACCTGGCCCGGTTGGTAGACCAGGTGAAGGAGGATTTCCGGAGGTGGGATGCGCTCCCGTTGTCTCTGGCGGGTAGGGTGTAGTCAGTAAAAATGACGGTCCTATTCATTTTCCAGTGCCTCCCCATCTTCATCCCGCAGTCCTTTTTTAACGGATCAATAAGATTATCGTGGGCTTTGTGTGGGGGGGTAAGCCCCCGCGGGTAAAGACTGAAATGCTCGAGAGGAGTCGGGGGGGGTGGGGGGGGAATGGTGGGCTGGCGCTTCCGAATTTCAGTAATTATTACTGGGCAGCTAATATAGCCATGGTTAGGAGGTGGCTGGTGGGGGATGAGCCGGCGTGGGTACGCATGGAGGTGGCTTCTTGTAAGGGCACAAGTTTGGGGGCATTGGTGATGGCGCCCCTGCCGTTCTGCCTGCGCGGGACTCCACCAGTCCAGTGGTGGTGGCGGCCCTGAGTCTGAGGGCGGTGGAGGAGACTAGCGGGAGCAGAGGGGGCATCGGTGTGGTCCCCAATCTGCGACAACCATCGGTTTGCCCTGGGGAGGATGAATGGGGGGTTCCAGTTTGGCTGAGAGCGGGGATTGAGAGGATGGGGGATTTGCTCTTGGAAGGTAGCTTCCCGAGCATGAGGACACTGGAGGAGAAGTTTGCATTGGCTGGGGGAAATGAATTCTGATATTTACCGGTACGGGACTTTTTGCGGAAGCAGGTACCAACCTTCCCACTCCTGCTGCGAATGAGGATTCAGGATAGGGTGGTCTCTAGAGGATGGATAGGAGAGGGGAGCACACGGACATATATAGAGAGCTTATGTGTTCGGAGGAGACGCAAACCGAGGAGATGAAGCGAAAGTGGGAGGAGAAGCTGGGACGAGAGATAGAGGTGGGCCTCTGGGTAGATGCGTTAGGAAGGGTCAATATGACCGAAACATGTGCCAGGCTCAGCTTGATCCAATTTAAGGTTATTCACCGGGCTCACATGACAGAGGCCCGGATGAGCAGATTCTTTGGGGTGGAGGGCAGGTGTGTGAAACGCGCGGGGGGGGTGGCGGGCAGGGGGGGGGGGGGGGGGGGGGCAGCAATCCATGTCCATATGTTCTGGGCATGTCCAAAACTGAGGGGATTTTGGCAGGGGTTTGCTGGCGCCATGTCCACAGTGTTAAATATGAGGGTGGCAATGACTCCGGAGGAGGCGATTTTTGGGGTATCGCAGAACCCGGGAATCCAGGAGGAGAGAGAGGCAGATGTTCTGTCCTTTGCTTCCCTGATTGCAGGAGGCGTATATTGCTGGCATGGAGGGACTCAAAGCCCCCAAAATCAGAGACCTGGCTTTCAGACATGGCTGGCTTCCTCTGTCTGAAGAAAATTAAGCATGCCATGAGAGGGTCTCTGCTGGGGTTCACCCGGAGGTGGCAACCATTCGTTGACTTCCTCGCAGGGAACTAATCATCAGCAGAAATTGGGGGTCGGGAGGGGGTTAGGTTAGCATAGGTTAGGGGGGGTAAGTAATGGTAAGACCTGTGGGAGAGGGAGGTGGAATTTGTACTATGTTTATATTTTTCTTGTTATGTGTATTGTTGATTTTGTTGCTGTTGAAATGCCAAAGAAATACCTCACTAAAACGTTTATTAAAAAAAAGATTGCAACAGGATCTTGGGCCAGTGGGCCGATGGAATTTAATTTGGATAAATGTGAGGTGATGCATTTTGGTAGATCAAATCAGGGCAGGACCTATTCAGTTAATGATAGGGAGTTGGGGAGAGTTACAGAACAAAGCGATCTAGGGGTACAGGTTCATAGCTCTTTGAAGGTGGAGTCGCAGGTGGACAGGGTGGTGAAGAAGGCATTCAGCAGGCTCGGTTTTATTGGTCAGAATATTGAATACAGGAGTTGGGATGTCTTGTTGAAGTTGTACAAGTCATGAGTCAGACCATACTTGGAATACTGTGTTCAGTTCTGGTCACCCTTAGGAAGGATATTGTTAAACTAGAAAGAGTGCAGAGGAAATTTACGAGGATGCCACCAGGACTTAATGGACTGAACTATAAGGAGAGGCTGGATAGGCTGGGACTTTTTCCCCTGGAGCGTAGGAGGCTTAGGGGTGATCTTATAGAGGTTTATAAAATAATGAGGAGCATAGATAAGTTAGATAACCAACACCTTTTCCAAAAGGTAGAGGAGACTAGAACTAGAGGACATAGGTTTAAGGTGAGAGTGAAGACAAAAGAGACCAGAGGGGAAATTTCTTCACACAGAGGCTGGTGAGCATCTGGAATGAGCCTCCTGAGGCAGTGGTAGAGGCAGGTACAATTCTTTCCTTTAAAAAACAGTTAGACAGTTACATGGGCAGAGTGGGTATAGAAGGATATGGGCTAGATGCGGGCAAGTGGGACTAGCTGAGTGATAGAAACTGGTGGCATGGACAAGCTGGGCCAAAGGGCCTGTTTCCATGCTGTAAACATCTATGACTCTATGGCTCTATTTACCGCGCATTGAGAACCAGTTGCCAGTAGCTTATCAGGTTAGGAGAAAAATTCTTCTACTTTGAAGTTATCTTTTTTAAAAATAAATTTAGAGTACCCAATTATTTTTTCCAATTAAGGGGCAATTTAGCGTAGCCAATCCACCTATCCTGCACATCTTTGGGTTGTGGGGGTGAAACCCACGCAGACACGTGGAGAATGTGCAAACTCCTCACGGACAGTGACCCAGGGCCGGGATTCGAACCCGGGTCCTCAGCGCCGTAGGCAGCAATGCTAACCACTGTGCCACCCGAAGTTATCTTTAATCATTCGGATCTTTTTGTTCTTAGTATATCATCACTCTTAGTACTATGATATGTTCTGTAGGCTGGCCAATATGAATGATGCACTGCAGAACATCAAGTTTAAATAATTTAGTATGAAACAACTGCATGGTAAAGATTAATGGAATAAATAAATAACAAATTACGAACACTAACTATTATAGAGCTGCTGCAAAATCGTCTATCCACCAACATGGCTTACTTCCAACTGCCTCGAGGCACAGAGCCGCATGTTAGACTTACACTGCCATCTGCTGGATGGAGGTCATGTATAATATTATGTGCAGGATTGCTTTATGCATATCATTACACCTATTTTATTGCATTTGGACATGAACTGCTTCAGTATATGAAGGGCCACAAATGATACTGAACATTGTGTGGTCACCAGTGAACATCCCCACTTCTTACATTAGGATGGAAGGAAGGTCATTGATGAAGCAGCTGGAATTGGACCCAGGACACTACTCTGAGGAACACCTGCAGTGATGCCCTGGAACTGAAATCATTGGCCTCCAATCACCACCAGAATCTTCCTTTGTGTCAGGTATGACCCCAACCAGTGCAGGGTTTGCCCCCTGATTCTTTCCTTTATAGTGTTGCACAAAGACAAGTAGTATTGATTGACTTTGCTAACTTCAATGGTATGTTGTTATCCATCTGCTGAAAACAAAGGCATACTTGATTTACTTTGCAGATGGTTCACCAGGCCTTGTGAGTACTGGCGAAGATTTTTCCCTTATACATCAAGTACCACATGAAATGTTTGAATACATTTTTCATTATGACTATCACCATATAAAACATTCAATTTTAAAGACTTCAATTGATGAGCTTTATGTATTCGTAGTACCTCTTACTGAGTGAAAATTTGGCAGTGATGGATTGATTTTAGTTTTCAGTTCTTTTAAGGGCATGCACTGCCAATCAAGATCCATACACTGAAATTTTATGTTTGCTTAATGGTAATAACTAAAGAGGCATTATGGATCCAGAAATGGATCCAGAAATCAGTTCTGAGGTTGCCTTTCACCAGTTTGTATCTATTGTCCTTTATGCTTCAGCCAAGGTTGCACTCAAAATAGTGTTCAGAATTTATCTTTGTATCTTGTGTTCCACTATAAAGTCTCCTCATTTGCTTCTTTCCAAGATAGAAAAGTCCAAGTTTTTTAAATCTTTCCTTACAATTCAGTTCTCTGACATTCAGGTTCAGCTTTGTGGCTCCTCTATGGTCTGTTTTCAGGGCTTGGTGATTTGATCTCAATGCACTGTTGAGATTTCTATCAGGCTCAGACTATTTTCCAGCCTCTTTCTTTACTAGTTTCACACCACTGATTGTGATAGGTTTACTTTTTATTTGTTTCCAATATGCAAATCTTTGCACACATCTGTATTGAGTTTTAGTTACCACAGTTCTCCCTATCTGAATGATCTAGATCAATGGCAACATCAAAATGAAATGTGTGCCACACTGGAGACCACCGCAGAACCTCAATTATCCGCCATTACAGAAAGGGATGAAATACGTTTGACAGAATTATTTTTTTAGTTTTGATAAGATTCCTCAGATTATCAAATTAAGTTGCCAATACGCCAAGTTGAAGGCCCATGAATTCCATGTCAAAAATGGAACATTGCGTGACTTCCCTGCACATCACTTAAAGTGTCTGAATAGGGCAGCACAATAGCACAGTGGGTAGCACTATTGTTTCAATGTGCCAGAGTCCCAGGTTCGATTCCCGGCTTGGGTCACTGTCTGCACGTTCTCCTGTGTCCGCATGGGTTTCCTCCGGGTGCTCCGGTTTCCTCCCACAAGTCCCGAAAGACATGCTGTTAGGTGAATTGGACATTCAAAATTCTCCCTCTGTGTACCCTAGCAGGTGCCAGAATGTGGCGACTGGGGTCTTTTCACAGTAACTTCATTGCAGTGTTAATGTAAACCTACTTGTGACAATAAAGATTTTTTTAAAATTAACATTCCTTTGTCCACTTACATTTAACACTTCCACTACAAGGCAGAGAAAAATCATACAAATGTGTTGAGTGCTCATCTGCCAATAACAGTAATTTCTCAGTTGCATTCTTCAAAAAAACTAGCTACCCTGACTCCTGTTCGTCTCCTGGGCCCAAACCGTGACTTTTCTTATTCCCCTAAAATGCAGTTCAATATAAATTTGACTTGCTGCAGGCATATAGATGAGAACAGTTATGCTGGAGCTGGACCAAAAGCACAGGATTTGTGAACAGTTAATGAAAAACATTAAGCTGCATTTTAGCTATTTCATTCAAAATTAAGCCACAATGTTAAGGCTTCAGAGAAATAGATATCTTAACTTTCATTTTTGCATTTTGTCAGTGATTGCCAAACTAAAATCCATTTAGACAAGACTGCATTACAAAACAATTGAATGACCCTCAATCTAAAACAAGCCATGCACTACAATGGAATGTGCATGCACTGTAATATATTTTTCACAGCAAATGTGTGTTCACTCATCACTTCAACATTCATTGTAGATTTTCTTCAATTCATTGCATGTCTGAAACTGACCTTTGTTTCACTCCACCAGCCTGTCCTGGGATGGGGTGGGAAGGGGGGGGGGGGGGGGGGGGCGGCACTGGGAGGAGGGCATGGGTGGGGGAGAAAAGAATCAGGTTGTTAAGTGAATACATGATAAAGGTCTGCTATTCAAATTAAATTACACAAGTGACAGGCTAATTGTCACTTGTCTACCATACTGGCAGCCAGGTCTCGGGACTCCTGTCTTACAAACAATACCACATTCTACAATCATGAAAGAGCGAGTTACAAACCTTTACACGTCACAAAAATGTATAACGGCTTGGATTTTTAAAATATCCTGCATATCACTGAATGGCATTTTACTGTGCAGAACTTCCTTCATGAATGTCTTTGTAGTTTGTTGAATTATCTTTACCAGTAGGAAGTACATTTTTCTATGTTTTGAAGGTAATATTATTGTCCTGTAAAGATTTCTTAATTACAACATTATTACTTAAATATAGGGTGGCATGTAGCACAGTGGTTAGCACTGGGCCTGCTGCGCTGAGGACCCGGGTTCGAATCCTGACCCTGGGTCACAGTTCGTGTGGAGTTTGCACATTCTCCCCATGTCTGTGTGGGTTTCGCCCCCACAACCCCAAAGATGTGCTGGTTAGGTTGATTGGGGCCACTCTAAATTGCCCCATTATTGGAAAAGAAAAATAATTAGCTACTCTAAATTTATTTTTTTTAAATTACTTAAATATTGTACAATTGTACAATGTTCAACAGTGACCCTGTCCAGGATATATAAATTACTGGTAAACTATTCGTAAAATTTGTTATGTACAATGGTCCACTGGACTAACAAGTCACACTGAGCACATCTCCCATATCTGCAAAGACTCTTTTTGCAGAGAATACAAAAATAAAAGCCTGGGGCCTGATGACTGCCAACTTCTTCACTCGCTGTCATAACATTACGGAGGTGATTGTGAGCCGGCACTAGCCGTACATGAGATCGGTGACGAGGTTGGAAAATCCCGCAAGAATTGTGAAATGTGTTTTTCGTCTGAGAGATCAGGGTTCCCTATTTTCCTATTTGCAGGCAAGTCACGAGGGCCACGCCCACAAAGGGCATCAACCTCATTTTAATAGATCTGCAGCACGGTAGCATGGTGGTTAGCATAAATGCTTCACAGCTCCAGGGTCCCAGGTTCGATTCCCGGCTGGGTCACTGTCTGTGCGGAGTCTGCACGTCCTCCCCGTGTGTGCGTGGGTTTCCTCCGGGTGCTCCGGTTTCCTCCCACAGTCCAACGATCTGCAGGTTAGGTGGATTGGACATGCTAAATTGCCTGTAGTATCCTAAAAAGTAAGGTTAAGGGGGGGGTTGTTGGGTTATGGGTATAGGGTGGATACGTGGGTTTGAGTAGGGTGATCATTGTTCGGCACAACATCGAGGGCCGAAGGGCCTGTTCTGGCTGTACTGTTCTATGTAATTTAATGTTAGTTGCAGGGGCCCCCGCCTTATGATCTCCCTCTCACCAAATATTCATTCAACAGGTTTGGCCGGACAAGAAGCAGTCGATGGGATCCCTCTGGAGGTGCAGAGGTAAGTATAACTCTGAAGAGGGGAAAGGGGGAAGAGTGGGGCAAGCCTGAGTAGTGCTCTGGCAGAGGTTGGCACTCCAGGATGGTGTCAACCTGGCAGTGCCAATATGTGTCAGCGCAGTGCCAGTGGCGAGCCCCAGTGTAAGCTTCATGGCGGGGTTGCATTGGAGTGGTGGAGGGAAAGCGGACACTGGCGGTGGGGGGGGGGGGGGGGGGGGCCGTAAATACTTCAGCATTGTTGTGGGGGGTGGAATGTTGGCAATGAATGTCGGTGGGGTGGAATCCCAGCGAAGATTGTCAGGGGCGGTGGGAGGGTCCCTGACACATCTGTGACGGGATCTGCGGGCTGTAAGGCTGTAATAATTATCGGGGCACCCTTTTCAGGTAGTATCCCCATATCTATTGAGTTGTTTGCTGGCTCCATAAAGCCTTGCCCCGCTCAAGTGAAGGTGTAAACCACACCCACTCATTTTATTTCTTGAAGAGGCTTAATATTTGGAGAGATGCACGCCACTTTTCAGTCTAAACCTGACACTGCTAAATTTTGATAAGATTCTGCCCTACTGTCTGATTTTAGAAATATAAAGTTTTTGTAAGTAAATAAAAAGGAAAAGAGTAGCAAAAGTAAATGTTATCCCTTAGAAGAAGAGTCAGGAGAAATTATCATGGGGAACGAAGAAATGGTGGAGGCATTGAACAAGTACTATGGGTGGAATTTTCCAGCTCATCTCCTGCCAGGGGCTGGGGGTGGGGGCGCGATGCGGCAGGAACTGAGAAATCCATTTCCCATCAGCATGAAATCATGATGGGAAGGTATTTTCTCATCCATCATGGCAGGCTGCCATTCCCTCCAGCGACCCTGAACCCTGGAACACCACATGCAGTAGTGAATGAGTGGAACTTCAACAATCATGGATCGTTTTGCTATAGGAGTTTCCATGGTGGATGTTCTAGCTGCAGGTGCTTCCAGGAGGTGGATATTCTAACTGTAGTAGCTTCCATGAACTGGTTTTTTTAGCTGCAAGATCTTCCAGAGATGGATCTGTTAGCTGCAATGGACAGTTGCAGTACTGCGCTGGAGGGGGAGGTACCGACAGGGAGGAGAGGAAGGAAGAGATGGGGCTGGTGTGGAGGTCTAGAGAGAGGCAGTGGAGATTGGGGGTGTTAAGGGAAATAGAGAGATGCAGCAGAGGTTGTGGAATGGGTGAAGGTATGGAGTGGAAGGGCCGTGTTGGACTGCGAGTGGGATGAGGGGTTTTGCATGGTGGGTGTGTGCAGATGTGAACAAGTATGGGGGTGAAGGGGTTCGGAGAGAAGGGTCTGTGGTGTCAACCAATGAGTCTTGCAGGGCATCCTGAGGGAATTGGTGATAGGAAGATATGGTGAGCATTAAAGGGGTAGGGGGAACTTGTAGCATGGGAAGGTGAGTGCTGAGTGATGATGGGTGAAGGAGTGCTGAGCGTTGTTGTCGAGGATGTCGAAGAAGAAGTGTATTTTGGCAACCGGTGGAATGATGGGGGGTACATCTATCGTAAATGGGGTGGGACCCGCAGGAAGGTAAGGGCCATGGACATTCACCAGAGGGTGATGGAGGTGGGGTGAAGGGCAACTGTGGGACGGTCAAATGTTACACCGGCAGGGTCAATGGGAGGTAGGATGTTGGTCACGGGGGGTGGGGGAGGAGTAAAGATGTTAGACTGGACATCAAAGGTTACACAAACCATAGCTGCTCTTAAAATGAAGAGCCTTGTGGTTGAGATCTCGAGATGGTGCATGGGAGTTGGGTCAGTGGGGGTGGGTGGGCGGAGCAGCAGGTCATCTCAGCTGGACAACTGAAGGGGAAACCCAGTAAGTAGTACTTACAGTGCTGGAGCACTAGAACATATGAGTGTGTGAAGGACAAAGGTTCAGTTTGTACGGGAGTCATTTTGAACGTGGTTCGCAAGGGCCTTGGCAAGTGCCTTTGCTTCCCTGCACATGCATGATTCCAGGGGACAAAGACCCAGCCTGGACCTCACTCGGAACATGGTGGCAGTGGAGTGTTGTATGCATAGGCCTAGGGATTAGATCACAAATAATCACGCCAGACCTCATAAAAGTGCCAATGTATGTGTCATAATATTGACAATCATCGTGCACTCATGCAACCAGCGGTGAAATCAAAACTTCTTAATCTCGAGTTCTCAACCACTTCTTCGAGGTACTCCCCTGGTGCTTTCAATGCCTAAACCCTCTCTCCCCCACGCCCCCACCAAACCACATTCAAAATCTGAGCTCTTTGTGTGGAAGGGTCAGGAACACACTGTAGCCTCTCTGCCTGCAGCCTAGATGGACTGCAGTGACGCTATAAAGCATCACCATATCACATTCAGCAACCCTTTTATGCACGAGCCGCACGGATAATTCTCTTACAACTGAAACCCATGGAGATATGGACACATTTGTCATGGACATAAGACAAAGGGGAGTGTTAATGGTGCTATTAAGGAATGAAGAGTACTAATGGTGTCAAAAATGATTTAATAAAATGTGTTAATGGAGACAACTGAACAGCCAGGGTCAGGTGGCCAAGTGCAGAATGGTGGGGTTGGGTTGGGGCAGGCCAGGGAGTTGATAAACAACAGACAACAAACTACAAACGGGGGTGGTGGTGTTTAAGATATTAAACCTTTCTAACTACCAAAGTTTTTGTGTTGATGTTCACATTCAATTCATATTCTTAACTTCTAGGTTTTACTTGATCTACAATATTTTGTTTTATTCCTGATTCTGCACATAGCACTGTTGTCGGCGCATCAACTGGGAGTGTTATGTTGTTGCCTCCAATTTTTTACTCCTGGACATGCATCTAATTCTCTGAATATTTGTTCTGTGTACATATTGAATACTTTTGGTACACAGTACCAGCCTTATTGTTTGTGCTCCTCTCTTCACTTGAAACATGTCTGATTGTCCATTTTCTAGCCTAAACCTCACTATTTAGTCTCAATGTAGGCTCTGGATAAATCTCATACCTTTATTGTCAATGTCACATTTCAGCAGCCGGTCAAATAGCTCTTTGTGACAAACAGATAATCTGTGAAACATATATATTTTTCTTGCTTACTTCTAGATAGTTATGGATGATTGTTCTTAGATTAAATATTCCGCCTCGTTCCTACTCCAGGGCCCAGTTGCAGTCACCAATTTTTGCTTCAAATATGTCACCTTTTCCTTCCATTAGGATTTTAAAAATCAATTCAATGTAATGCCTTGTTAAGCCTGCAGTTCTAAATTGAATGCATGCCATTGTTTTTGGTTTCTTGGGTAACGTAATGAATAATGAATGTATCAAGTCACTTGGAATGTATTCTTCGGTATACAATTGATCACAACTTTCTGTTATCACTTCTAATTCTATTGCTCCAAGGGCTTTTGGATGTCCTGTTATTGCTTCATCTAAGCCTGGAGCTTTTCTTGCACTTATTTCAAAGCATTTTTCGCCTCTGATATTGTAATGTTTGATTCATTGTTTACCTCTGTATCTTGAGGATGTCCTCAATTTGGATCATCATGCATTTATTCTGCCCATCGTTTCGCTATTGCATTCACGGCAGCATGGTAGCACAGTGGTTAGCACGGTCGCTTCACAGCTCCAGGGTCCCAGGTTCGATTCCCGGCTTGGGTCACTGTCTGCATGTTCTCCCTGTGTGTGCATGGGTTTCCTCCGCGTGCTCCAGTTTCCTCCCACAATCCAAAGATGTGTAGGTTAGGTGGATTGGCCATTCTAAATTGCCCTTAGTGTCCAAAAAGGTTGGTGGCGTTACTGGGTTACGGGGATAAATGGGATAGGGTGGAGGCGTGGGGCTTGGGTGGAGTGCTCTTTCCAGGGGGCGGTGTAGACTCGATGGGCTGAATGGCCTCCTTCTGCACTGTAGATTCTAAGATATGATTCCTTTGAAACACTATTTTGCACGCTTTGTTTTATACATCCACAACCTGTTGTTATTCTGTTCTTTCTTTCTGTCAAAACATTTCAACTTTCGCTGCAGAACTCTTATTTTGTGATTTCTTTCCAGCTCCAATACTTCACTACAGATTTTGTTATACCATTTCTCTTTAGCCTGCCTACATGCATTCTTTCTTTTCTTTTTAATTTCATCATACTCAGCCGTGTTTCTTTTCTTTCCTCTTTCTCTCATAATTGCCAGTATCCATATCTGTCATCCACTCTTTGTCTCTTTTTCTTTTCCCTCTTGGTGATATTTCCTTTGCAGGATGTTGTGTAGGCTCTTTCATGTTTTTCCGCTTGTTTCTTATTTCTGGTTCTGAGGCCATTGCTTGTTCTGTTTCCTCAGTGCTGAAGACATTCATACTTGCTTTTTTACTTTAATAATGTACAATTATCACATCAGTTGATTTAACTTGATTTAACAAGGGGCTTTTCACACTAACTTCATTTGAAACCTACTTGTGACAATAAGCGATTTTCACTTTCATTTCATTTCATCATAATGTTGCCGTAAAATCTAAAATCTCTCTATTTTCTGGTCACTGTGCTCGTCCATTGAAGCATAAAATTGTATGATAACCAGTTCAAAAAGTATTTCCTTGATGGTAATCATGCTCACTCTCTGAGACTGGGCGGAAACCTTGGACTGATGTCCTACGTCTTTTGTTTATGAGGATTCCTACTCCATTCCTATGTTTCTCACCTCCTGAGAAGTAAAGCATATGATTCTTCCTTTCCATCTGACTAGATTCTAATCATCTTACTTCTGAGTTCGAGTAAGTCAATACAGTGTCTAACCATTACCTGTATGCAGTTATCAAATCTTCCTGCCTGATATAACAGGGGGGTTTCTCCGTCCCCCGGACGGCCAGAATACATTCCCTGATGGGATGGAGAATTGGGCATCAGGGCAAAATCGGCATGCTCCGATTCCTCGTTGGCAGTGGGAACAAGTTCTATGCCGGATGCCAGCAGCAGCAAGGAAATAAATGGAAATGGACCATAATGACCCATTTTCATCTATCTAGCGGGCCTGGTGCCCTATGCTTTGCCCTCCCGTGATTTGCTGATCCCCGTGGCCGGGAATCACATGGGTGAGGTTCACTTGTGGTCTCTACAATTGTGGCTCTGATGTGGTGGACCAAGGGAGCCACAAAGATAGACACTTTCTGAGGCCATCCCCCCAGCACTGCAAATTAGCCCCATCCCCCACACCACAGCAGCCCTCAATCCTGGGATTGCCTGGGCCCCTGACCCTGCCCCCCCCCCACCCCACCCCACCCCCAGCGACCCCTGTAATAGGGGACTCTCCCCAGTGACCCGTATATTAGGGAGACCCCCTCCAGGCACCCCTATAATAGGGGGACTTCCCCAGGGACTCTGATCACATCAAAGAGAGTTAAGTGCATTCCAAGTACGAAGTGCATTCCAAGTACTAAGTGCATTCCAATCACTCAAGCGTGTATTTGAAATGCACTGACCTCTCTTTGATGTGGTCAATGTTTATAAACATTGGCATTTCACCACTTAGAGTCACTGATCCATGAAGGGAGATGAATGAATCAAAGCTGTAGATGGTGCACAGGGGAAGGTTGTCCTAGTTCTACAAGTCAGACTTGACCCTATTCACCAGACTAGCAAAATGTATGGAGCGAGGCGCAATCATGGGCCACTTGGATTTCCAGTTCACAAAAGCTAGACCTGGCAAGGCGAAAAGGAAACGTCCCCAGATTGACACCCCTCCCTGTGGCTTAACTGGAAAGTATTTGCTCTTGGCCAAATTCAACTTGTACACAGAAAAGGAACCAAAACTCTAAGTAGCTTGATTATCTCATCCATAGTGGAGACTGGGTCCGTAAAATAAAGAAGCAAATCATCTGCATACTTATCCCTGATTTATCCCCTTCTACTTACTGGAGGATTTTAACTCTACTTACTGGAGGATCTTAACTCTATGGTCAGTGGTTCAATTACCAAAGCAAACAAAAGCAGAGATAACAGATATCCCTTCCTCATACCACTACTCAATGGAAAATACCCCGGACTTAATGGGTTTATGCAGCCACATGCAGTGGGGGCCCTATACAGCAAAGGAATCTAAGAAATTAACCTTCACCCAAAACCAAACCTCCCAAGAATCTCAAAAAAGATACACCCACTCCACACTATCAAACACTTTTTCGGTGCTCATGGACTCAATCACTTCTAGTTCGGGCACAAGAGAGGGGGAAAGAATGATATTCAACTGCCGCCGTATATTGGCTAACAATTGCCGACCTGCAACATAGTCTGTCTGGTCACCTCCAGAAGGTGGGGTTCCAGCCACAGCGCCAGCACCTTTGTGAGCAGTCGACTGTCCGCATTCAAAAGTGAAATATGACGATACGACCCACAATTTGGAAGGCCCCTTTCGTTCTTCAAGGTCAGGGAAATAGAGGCCTGTGCCAATGTAACGGGCAACAAACCCCAGGTCAAGGCGTCATTAAACATGTCCAACATTAACGGGATCAACTGACCTGCAAACGTCTTGTAAAGCTCAATAGGAAATCCATCAGGGCTGGGAGCTTTGCCCCTCTGCATTAACCCAATACACCATAATTTCCTCAGGACCTAACGGGGATTCCAACTCATCCTGTCTCTCCCTTTCCACCACTGGGAAGGACAACCCATCCAAAAATTCCACCATGGCCGAACCCTCCTCTGAGGGCTCCGATCGATAAGGATCCCTATAAAATGTTTTGAAAGCCACAATGACTTCAGACGGGAGACCAAGCTATCCCCCGAGTCATTTATTTGCACAATCTCCCGGGAAGCAACCTGACGCCTCAGCTGATTAGCTAAAAGGCAACTTGCCTTCTCCCCATGCTCATAAAATGCCCCCTCCTCGAGTGCTGCAACTGTTTCATCGCGCTCTCTGTTGATAGCAAATCAAACTGTGTTTGCAGCTTTTTCCTGAGTAGTCCACCTCCAGGATAGTCCGCCAGTGTCTGCCGCTCCACCCCCGCAGACCTTTCCACATGTGCCTTGTACAAAATTATCTCCCCTCTAATGATCACCTTAAGGGCCTCCCAAAGCGTAGAAGGAAAAATAGACTCATTTTTATTGAATTTGACATACTCCCCTTTAGTGGAGGATATACGCTCGCAAAAACCTTTGAGAGGGTTTCTTCATTCCGCCGCACCAGATTTATGGTGCAGCATGCAGTTGGGATTCTCCGTTTCACCGGCTGGTCAATGGGGTTTCCCATTGTAGGGCAGCCCCACGCCATCGGGATACCACCGGGCTGCCGGCAAAACGGAGAGTCCCGAGGGCAGAGAATTCAGCACTTTGTCTGCCAACAATGCTGTATCCAACATCCATGGCGGGCATTGGGAGGGACCTCAATCTGGGGTCAAATCCACAAAATGTGGAGCATGGTCCGATGTTAAATCACCGATGTTATAACCTGCACCGGTCCTAAGGGGTGAGAATGATCAGCTGCCCAGTGGACCTTGGAGAATAAGAGCTCCTCTGATAAGGGGGAGGGAGATCTCTAACAATGTGTGGTTATGTATAAATAGAGTCGGCCAGTATGGCACCAATGAGTTATGAGCTAGTGAAGCTATATATAATAGTCATTGTAAATTAAAGCAAGCTTTTGTTTCTAGAAACTCGGTGTCGACTCTTCGTGGCCTTATAAAAGCCGAATGCCCTGCCTTCGCCCAGGGAAGAAGAGACCTTACCGTTACAAAAAAGTCAATCTGTAAGTAGACCTGATGGACATGGGGTAAAAAGAAAAATCTTTATCTGCTGGGTGTAAAAGCTGTCACAAATCTCTCCCTACCCCCCACCCGGCCCATCTGTTCCATACAAGCAAAACACCTTTACCATCTCAGAAGGATAGTAAGAAGTTTTACACCAGGTTAAATCCAACAGGTTTGTTTCAAATCACTAGCTTTCGGAGCACTGTTCTTCCTTGGGCATTCCAGAAGGAGCCAGCAATGTGGGCCTGGATTGATCCATCTTCGGAAACAGAACACAGTTTAAGTCCACGCCCCCCCCACCTGAAGGATTAGCCGATGTGAGTCCAAGTCAGGAATGGAGGCCAGCAACTTGTTAACAAGACCCGTATCAGCTCAATTTGGTTCATAAATGTTAACCACGACCACTAAGGTGCCAACCAAGAACCCTCTAACATTCACATAACTGCCATTAGGATCTGCCAAGATCCTAGCAGCCGGAAATTTGACCCTTTTATTGATCAACAATTGACACCCCCCACCCCCCATCACTACCATCGAAACCCGAGTGAAATACTTGACTCATCCACTCCTTCCACAACCTGGTCTGCTCCCTTACATACAAATGGGTCTTGTGCAGAAACACCACATCTACACTCAAACTTTTCAGGTGCGCAGATACCCTCAACCATTTCACTGGGCCATTCAACTCTCTTACATTCCAGGTAACCAACCGAATTAGGGGTCTCCCCCTCGATCAGGAGTCAGCCATTTCCACCAAGAGCAATCATCCAACAATTCCTTAGAGAGTACAGGCACCAGGCCCACCCAAGATGGCCACCAAACCCACAAACAAGAAAAATTAAAAAAGAATCAGTAGTCACCGTCAGCAATCTATCCCTGACTGCCATCCCCCACCTCCCTGGCCTCAAGCAGAACCACACCGAAAGGGACATACACATCGCAAAGAGGCAAGCCTAAACCCCCAAATCTTATTTCAACTGACCCTAACCCCAAACCTAACAAAAACACAAAGTTAATTATCTTAATCTAAAGTACGATAATGAGCTGCAGCCATCACCACCTCTGAGTCCTCTGCATCTAAAACAAATAGTTTTTCGGCTCAGAAGTTACTCTGAGCCTCGCCGGTCCCAAATTGAACTCCCTTCTTATATAGGGCAGCCTTAGCTTTATTAAACGCCACTCGCTTCCTTGCCAGCTCTGCTCCAATATCTAGATTCATCCTGATGGCGTGATCTTCCCATTTCTAATCATGATGATCCTTCATCCATTTCAGGACCCATTCCTTCTCTTGAAAACTATGGAACTTTACGATCACAGCCAGTGGCAATTCGTCAGGATGGGGCTTCTGCTAGAGTCTCCAGTGTGCTCAATCCAGCTCAGTGAGGATGTGAATCTACCTCCCCCACCATCTTCCCAAGCATCTTTGAAAAGTATTCTGTGGGAGTAGGGCCTTCTATACCCTCTGGAAACCCCATGATTCTGATGTTCTGCCTCCTAGAACAATTCTCCAGATTGTCCACTTTGGCCTTCAGTGTTTTATCTCAGCTTTGAGAGACAATCGGGACACTGTGCTACAAGAGAGCCGCCTCCACTCCCTTTAACAGGACCATGTGCCTTGACCAATTTGTTGCTCTTTTCCCACGCCGACCGAGTGGGAGCCAGGGTCTTCTTTATCTACCGCTTCTGCTTCTCAAATTCAGTTTCCAAAATGCCAGTGAGCACCTCGGCCGTTAATGCAGAGGACGGAGCCACAGTACCACCGTCCAGCATTTTCTCTACAAAAGAACCCCAAGATATCTCCAACTCATTCTAGAAATTTCCTTCTTCAGACTTCTTTATCTTGGTTCTTCTGGATATTTCCCCAATGTGGGCACATTATAACATCGCGTGGGTTGGATTTCAAACAAGATGTACCCCACAAACTGGGCAAAAAGGGGTGACAGTTCCGTACTCTAATGGGAGCCATCTCGTGTGCATCCTCCCTTTACATCCCGCCACCCTAAGTCCAGAGAGCCTATTTCAACAGAATTTTATAATAACAACTAACTACTTGAAAAAATGCCACTATTAGATCATTTTACCCACCATTGGCAGAATGATCTAAATTGTTAAAATGTGTACTTTAATCTTGGTACTATGCTCACTGTAACATTTCAACCTACGTGTACCGCATGTGCAATTCAAAATGCTCATTTGACGAATATCATATTTGAAATCCTCTTTTAGTGCTCTAATTGTGCCATGCAAATTATACATTGTGTACAGTTTACAACTCTTGTCAAGGCTAGAGACATTGTTGACAGTGGTGTCAAATGGCATTATCAAACAAAATCTATAGTTTATTCTCGATGAATCTCAGGACAGGTCTATCATGTATGAGGCAGAATGAAATCACTGGAAATGTACTTCAAGGAGTTTATTATTAAAAGTCATGCAAAATTTTTGGACTTAGGCAAGGTCCTTGATCTATGTCACTGCATATTAAGCACAGATGTTGTCCAGTGTCATTCAGGAAAATGGCTAATTGTTTAATATATGATTCATTTTGAACAATTATGAACTGAAAATTTGTTTCACACAGCTTCAGCTGGGAAACATTTTTTTTTGCCTTTGTGATCATAAAGTGAGCATTAGATGAAACTGTCCTAATTCATCCAGTTTAATTTGTAACTGGTTGGTTTCTTTTGTTGGCAGCCCTCTCTTTTCAGCAAGTAATTAAGTCGAGCATGTTTTGTGCCAGCACCAGTAGCACTCTGAAATGTTAATATTTGTGGCATTGGAAATGGGGAGAAGTTGATCAATTCACCATTTATAATGGCCAATGTGTGAAGAGAGGAAAACAATCAAGATCAAAATCTGTGGCATCAAGGTACTGTTACCTGGTTTAGTGCAGTGCTTAAATTTAATTTGCAGCATTCACACTATGGATTTCAGGTGGTGTGTATCAATGTCATCGAATTGACATTTAGCCATCACATTCGGGAAGTCAATGCAAGTTATTTCTCTCAAAGTCTTTCATATTATCATATTGTGTAAAAGACACATTCTGAAGTAGGTGTCCACATGTACGCTGCTGACACCCAGTTTTATCTCCGCACCACCTTGCTTGATTCTTCCACTATCAATTGTGAAACTGCTCATCTGACATTAGTATTGGATGAGCACAAATATCTTCCAATTAAATATTGGGAATCTCACTCAGTGCCAGCTCAAGGGACACCACCACTCATTCTCCCACACATATCTTCATCTCCCCTGTGGGTAAAGTCCTCATCACCTTGCTGGTCCCACTCACCATCTGCACCTGCCAGACATTCTTATCATCTGCCCTGGCATGCGTCCTGTTTTAACTCTCTCCATCTGTATTCTTGCAGGATCAGCTGGCGCACAGCAAGAGGGCAGATGTATGGAGGGGTGTCAGAACTCAAGATCCTCAGGGACTTTGAGGACAGAGCCATCCACCTGGCAAGGGAGGACGTTGACTGCTCCTGTGCTGATGGTGAGGTTGCCAGTGATAAACTAAATGAGGATCCAGCACTGCAACATCCATCAGACAAAAAAAACCATGTGTCATGTCTCATGTTTCTCAGGCCCCTACCACGCACTTTCTTTCAGAGACACATCTAGGAAGCATCTGAGGGAGTCCAACAGCCAGCTCTTCGACTCCAGCACTGACAGCAGCACAGAGGAGTGATTCACCAATCTTGAAATTGAAAAGCCATCACAAAATCTCACCTACATCCTTCAGCAGCATTGACACCACAACCCTCAGAGGGACCTGGTTCTAAAGTAGCCTTGGGATCACAATCTGGTGAGAACATCACACTCTCATATCCACAGGTGTTATGACACCTGACTAGTGCACAGTCAATTCCAGCCTCACACACCCCGGAGTCCCAACACAAGTAAATTAACCAATAATTTGTACAAAGTTTCTGAGATCTTGGCCCTTGACTGCTGCAATGACTTACAAATATCAGATTTGTAAGCGGAAATTTCACAAAAACAGAGATAAGACATGTAACAATTATACGAGAATTAAGGCCAGCTAATCTACTACTCCTCTTTTACTGTCCCATCGTCTACCTGAACACATACATTCACTTGAAGGATCCACCCCATGTCTAGACTCATAGAATGTACAGTGCAGAAAGCCCATCGAGTCTGCACCGGGACTTGGAAAGAGCACCCGGCTTAAGTTGTTTAATTCCGACTTGTTTCCAACTCCATGTGGAGTTTTCACATTCTCCCTGTATCTGCATGGGTCACACCCCCGCAATCTAAAAAGATGTGCAAGGTAGGTGAATTAGCCATGCTACATTGTCCCTTAGTTGGGAAAAAAAGAATTGGATACTCAAAATTTTGAAAAAAGAAGCTCCAGTAAGAGATGTTAGGAAGCACTTCTACATGCAAAGGTTGATAGAGGTTTGGAACTCTCTTCTACAAACGGTAATTGGTGCGAGATCAGGTGTTAATTTTAAATCTGAGATAGAATAAATGTTAGTAAGCAAAGGTATTAAAGGATATGGGTCAAAGGCTGGTTTATGGTTGGGCCACAGATCAGCCATGATCTCACTTATTAACAGAGCAAGGATGAGGAACTAAACGGCCTACTGCTGTTCCTAATCATCGAGATAAAGTAAGCTTCCATTAACCAGACAAGAGACAGACATTCACAGATGCTCTGTGAGGATCCATGGACTGTCCCTCCTCATCCTCCTACAATGGAGGACAATGAGTATCCATTACATCCCCATGACAGGAGCGTTATCCCAGAGGGTGTGCAATGCCATCAGTCAGGTGGAAGAGCAATGCTCAAAGAAGCCTTGTGAAAATAATTGGATGTCCTCACTGGATCTCCTTATCACCCTCCATGAGGTTAGCAGCTATGAGCGTATCCTGACTTGTCTCCCTCGTCTGGACAAGCCTCATGACTGACATCCTCACCCTCAAGGACCTCCTCAGCCTCATTCCCTTCATCGGAGGAAAAGTGTCCATCTCTTCCTCAGTCAGTTCCTCCTCCCATTGCAATGCCAGGTTGTGCAAGGCAGTGGATGCCCTCCAAATCCCCATAGCAGCAAATCCCACAGAAGGTGGCGGATGCGATCAACGACACTGATTTTTGAAAATCTGCAGGTATGTGGTCCATGGGTCCAGTGAGAGGATCCCTGCATTCATTCTCTGCATGCGGAGCAGGCCCTGCCACATCTTCCTCTTCACGGTTCTGCTCCTGCCTTTGGCGAGCCAGGCACCCTCATCTTCTTCTCCTTCTCTCCTGACTATAAGCGAGAAGAATGACAACAAGGTCATCAGACTCAATGTTCCATAGGTTCTCCTCACTGCAAAATCAAAGAGTGATTTGATGAGCATTTCACTCCTAAGGACCACTCTTGGTCCATTCATCGTCTGAAGTTGCCTCTCAAAACTACAATACATTAATGGAGCTTCATGCCTTAGATCTTAGAGGCTGTTTGAGTTCAATGGTCTGGGAAACCCAGCAGCGATATGGTGGATGGAGCTTCCAGATGCATGTAAATGATTTTCTAACACAACTTGAGCAGCAGAAACATTTCCCTCTGCAACTACTCCCCACCCCTCCCCACCAAGCTAATTTGCTGTGATCTCTAGCTGCGTGTATAAAATGCAATATTCAGACCTACATCCCCTCCGCTACTCAATCTCCCAATCCCTCCCAATACCCAATCTCCAATGTCATCCCATTGTCTGATCTTCTGACCCTCTCGTAATCCTATCTCTGGAACCACCACCTGCCCAATCCAATCATCAGATTCTCACCGATGATCCAATCTGCAGACACCCCTGTGATCCGAATCCCAGACCCTCACAATCTGATTTCCAGATACCGATCGGTGATCTGATCTTCATACCCTCCCCCCACCCACCAATTAAATCACCAGACACAAACACCCAGCCACCCTCCCACCCCACTGATAGGATATCAGATTTGTGATCCAGTCTCTAGACCCCCTCAGTGATCCAACCTCCAGAATCCTGCAAATTGATCTTCAGATACTCCACCATAGACAGGTCTCCAGACATCCCCCCCACACACCCACACTCTGCAGATATCTTCTCTATTAACCACAAGCCAATCTCCCTGTGATTTCTCACCACCTTGGTAGGTGAACAATTGCAAATGGAATTTAACCCTGACAAGTGTAAGGTGATGCATTTTGGTAGGACTAACAAGGCAAGGGAATACACAATGAATGGCAGGGTGCTATAAGTATAGAGGACCAAAGGGACATTGGGGTGCATGCCCACAGATTCCTGAAGGTAGATAAGATGTTAAAGAAGGCATATGGAATATTTGCCTTTTTGAGCCAAGGCATAGAATATAAGAGCAGTGAGATTATGGTGGAGCTACATAAAACATTGTTGGGCACAGCTCGAGTATTGTGTGCAGTTCTGGTCGCCACACTATATGAAGGCAGTGGTTTCACTGGAAAGGATGCAGAGGAGATTCACCAGGATGTTGACTGGGTTGGAGAGTTTCAGCTATGAAGAGAGGCTGGTTAGGCTGGGGTTGTTTTCCCTGGAGCAGAGAAGGCTAGAGGGTTTATAATTGAGGTGTACAAAATTATGAGGGATATAGATAGGGTAGATAAGAAGGAACCTGTAAATAACCGTAAATCAAGTTAACTCAAAATCTGACACTCACCAAAATATTTAAATTGCCAACTGGCTTCCTGGGAGTGGATTGACCGCCAACCTCTTGTTCCGCTTCAATTAAACCCAGAAATGGGCAGGTTGTAAGTGGGTTTCAGATTTTTACAATATTAAATCCTAATCTGACTCCAACCCACCTGATTTTGTTTGTTAAGATCTAGTCCAGTATTACAACTGAAGCACCCTCTGTAAGAACATTCACACATTCTTTGACCATCCTTTTACATTTGCTGATTATAATTTCACATTGTTACCCATGCAATCATATGGCCGACATATTTTTGAAACGTGACATTTCTCCTCTCTTTCTCTCCAAGGGAAAAGGAAGTTTACAGTCAGTGCTTTCAATCAGTTTGAAAGTCAACGAGAACCACCCAAACTCTGCTTTGTTCTCTCCCAGTGGTGCATGCTGGGGAAATTCAGCTGTTAATGATTTATTTTCTCAAGGGAATTCCCCACTTGTAAATCAGCAGCTAAATCTGTGTCAGCAACGTGGAAATATCCTTAATAAATTCCTCCTCGTTACTTTCAGTCAACTGCTGCATTAGCTGGTTGTTAACAGTCCAGTTTGTTGACATTTTTAAACGATACATATGCAGTTCAATTTCCGCATGGGAAAACAAACCTGGCTTTTATGTCATGTCTTTCACAACCTCAGGACCTACAAAAGCAAATGTATATTTTTTTTGAAGAGTCATCACTGTTCTAGGAAACACAGCAGCCAATTTGTGTGCAGGAAGCTCCCTCAGACAGCAATGTGACAATGACCAGAAAAGCAGTTTAGCATGTTGAGGGATAGTTATTGGCCAGGACACTGGGGTTAACTCCCCTACGAAACACTCCTTACTACACAAGATTTTCAATGTGTTGTACGCCAACTGCAACAAATATTTTTCCATTTGAAGTTATTATGCAGACAGAGTGCCAATGCTGTGTGGGTTAATTTTTAATTTTTTAAAAATTTAGAGTACCCAATTTTTTTCTTCCAATTAAGGGGCAATTTAGCATGGCCAATCCACCTAACCTGCACTTCATTGGGTTGTGGGGGTGAAACCCACACAGACACGGGGAAAATGTGCAAACTCCACACGGACAGTGACCCAGGGCCGGGATTCGAACCCGGGTCCTCAGCGCCGTAAGCAGCAATGCTAACCATTGTGCCCCATGCCGCCCCCAAGTATGGGTTACTTTGACATTAATTGAATTAACTAATGATAGTTGAGCAATCGCCACGCATTCTCCTGTCATTTGATTCCCTTCAATAATTTTGTCCAGTGCAATATTTGCCAGTAGAGAAGTTACAATATTTCTTTATTGCTTTCCGATGGACTTAACCCAAGGCTGTAAGCGTATTTATACTTTGAAAATCCCCCAAAGAAGGTAATGCAATAATAATTGCCTACTGTATTCTGTCACAGATATTCCAGACTTTCACAGAAGATGTAAAATTTGATGCAGCCCATTTCATCATGTCACAAACTCCACAGTCTAACATCTCAGTTGTAATTAAATTCACTCTGCAGACTTTAATTTAAGCAGTCTACCGACTGCCTTGCCAGCTTTCACTGTTATTTTGTAGCTGTCTTTTTCAATTGTATCCACATCTGGTAGTTCAAAATTAAGGAGTTCATTGAAATGCTCAAGCCATATTGCCTCTCTTGCTTACATGTCAGTGACAAGTACAAGTCACATGGTATCCTGCATTTAGAAATACTGTTTCTGTGTAAGGTAAGGTTTGTCCAATTTTTTGAGCTGTTTATAATCTGGAACATCAGCTTTTAGTTTAAGAAAAATTTTATTAAAATGTTAATATTATTCAGAAGACACACAAAAAATATTTTTCTCGAGGTTTTTAAAACATTTTTGGGGAATGTGATGGTTGTGGCGATGTGGAGACCTGGCTCAATGAAAGGCAGGACTAAGTGCTAAATATTCCTGGATACAATGTGTTCAGCAAAGTTAAGAAAGGAAAAGAGGTGGAATATCACTGATATTTAAGGTGGATAGTGCAGTGCTGGAGAGGATAACCTTGAGGAATCAAGGGCAGAATGTATTTTGTTTGAGTTAAGAAACAAGAGAGGCGTCAGTACGTGATTTGGTATAGCCTATCGGCAGAAACAAGTGCAAAAAAAGGAGAAAATATCCAGAGAAATTACAGACAGGCACAAGAACTAGAGAGCAGTAATAATAGGGGACTTTAATTATTATAATTTAGGCTGGGGTAATAATACTGCGAAAGCAAAATAGGGAGAAGAGATCATGAAGTGTGTTCAGAGGAATGGTCTTGATCAGTATGTTACTGGACCAACAAGATAGATCAAGTGGATTAAATTTGAGTCAGACAAGACTTAGGGAACAATGATTACAGTATCATGCAGTTTAGGTTAGCTTTGGAAAAGGGCAAGGAACAATCTAAAGTCAAACGTCTTAATTGGAAGTGCACCAATTTTGATGGGTTGAGAACAGACCAATTCTGTAAATTGAAATGAAAAACTGGCAGGCAACATTGTAACAGAAAAACGGGCTGCCGTTTTAAGAGATGGTTTGGTAACAATCAAGGTATGTTCCCACGAAGGGGAAAGGAAGGACAACCAAAGCTAGAGGTCCCTGGATGATGAGGGAGATAACAGAGTAAGATGAAGCAGACAAAAAGAGCTTGTGTGCCAGATGTCAGGTTGACAATATAAGTGAGAACCAGGCTGAATACAGAAAATTCAGAGGGGGAGTGAAATAGGAAATGAAAAGGGAACCGAGAGAGTATGAGCAGAGACTGACAGCTAACATAAAAAGGAATCTAATAGTCTTCCATAAGTATATGAATACAAAAGGAATACAAAAGGAAGGGCCATAGGGACCAAAAAGGAGATCTGTACATGGAGGCAGAGGGCATGGATGAAATAGTAAATTGTTTTGACGAAGGAAGATGATGTCGCCAAAGGGAAGGTAACTGAGATACTGTGCTGGATGGACACATAATAGTTTTTTTTTTTTCCTTTTTTTTTTGTTTTTTTAAAATAAATTTAGAGTACCCAATTACCTTTTCCAATTAGGGGGCAATTTAGCGTGGCCAATCCACCTATCCTGCACATCTTTTTGGGTTGTGGGGGCGAAACCCACGCAGACACGGGGAGAATGTGCAAACTCCACACGGACAGTGACCCAGGGCCGGGATTCGAACCCCGGTCATCAGCGCCGGAAGCAGCAATGCTAACCACTGTTCCACTGTGCTGCCCACTGGACACATAATAGTTAATGAGGAATCACTAGAAACGCTGCAGTAATTAATGCTGTGAAGTAACCAGGATTGCAAGGAATATATCTGAGGATGCTGAGAGAAGTAAGGGAGGAAATGAAAAAATGAAATGAAATGAAAATCGCTTATTGTCACAAGTAGGCTTCAAATGAAGTTACTGTGAAAAGTCCCCAGTCGCCACATTCCGCGCCTGTTCAGGTAGGCTGGTAGGGGAATTGAACCGTGCTGCTGGCCTGCCTTGGTCTGCTTTAAAAGCCAGCTATTTAGCCTTGTGCTAAACCAGCCCCGAGTAATGGGAAGTTACTGGCCATAATCATCCAATCCTTCTTAGTTAAAGGGCTGCAGAATTCCAAATGTTGGAACCTTGTTAAGAAAACGGTGCAAGGATAAACCCAGCACTACAGGCCAGTTTGTTCAACCACAGTGGGGGGAAAGCTTTAAGAAATAATAATCCTGAACAAAATTGTCACTTGGAGAAGTGTGGGAAAATTCAGGGGAGCCTGCATGTCTTTGTTAAAGGAAAATTGTGTTTCACTAATTTGATTGAGTTTTTTGATGGGGTGAAAGAGAGGGTTGATGAAGGAAATACAGTTGATGTGGTGCATATAGGCTTCCAAAAGGCATTTGATGAAGGATTGAATAATAGGCTTGCCAGGCATGTTGAAGGCCATGGAATAAAAGGGACAGTAGCAGCATGATTACAAAGTTGGCTGAGTGATAGAAAAGAGAGTTTTATTTATGCCAGCTTTATAATCTTTATTGTCACAAGTAGGCTCACATTAACACTGCAATGAAGTCACTGTGAAAAGTCCTGAGTCGCCAAATTCCGGTGCCTGTTCGGGTACACAGAGGGAGAATTCAGAATGTCCAAATTACCTAACAAGCAAGCGTTTCGGGACTTGTGGGAGGAAACCGGAGCACCCGGAGGAAACCCACGCAAACACGGGGAGAACGTGCAGACTTCACACAAGACAGTAACGCAAGCCGGGAATCGAACCTGGGGCCCTGGAGCTGTGAAGCAGCAGTGCTACCTACTGTGCTACCGTGCTGCCCATATTGTGGTGAATGGTACAATGTGAATCATTGTAAAGATTCTGTTTTCTGGAATTTTATTTTTTCCTTATGCGAACAGCAATTTTCGACATGTATTATCTTCAAAAACAACCTTTAGTTTAAGGAAACGGGATTTTATTAAAACAAATATGTTATTGAAATACAGCAATTAGTTACCCTATTGATGCAATCAAACAGTAATTCTGATAGCTGCCCATCAATAATCACCTTTTCTGAGCAAAAACCATTATGTGACAACTGGCAGATGGCAGACCATTATGCCTTGGCAAGAAAATAAGAAGTCTACACATTTATCGCTTATTGCCATCTATAGTTAATCCTTGGGAGCTGTTATTATATAAACAAACATCAATGTATGTTTATTCATTCAACATATATTTAGCACCAAGAAGGAAAAAATATTTTTGTGATGTGTACCTGCCATAAATAATGAATTGGTCTTTTGTTGAACTATTCTTGTTCACAATACTTATTTTTAAACAATGGAGGGAATTGAGTTTTATTGAGAAAGCAGTTGTTCTTTGCTTACTGGTGTGAAATATGAGGCGGGATTCTCCCGTAATCGACACGATTGCTGGAACCCGGCGCCAAACACGGCACGGATCACTCCGGCGCGGGTCCCCCAAACGGCGCAAATTCTCCGGCCCGGAATGGGCTAGTAGAGGCGTGACGCCATTCACGATGGCGTCACCCGCCATGGACGCACGCCGTCACAACACAAAAGAGCCCCCCCCCCCCCCCCCCCCCCCGGAGACCCGACAAGGTGGTCGCCTGCCGCGCGGCTCCGAGGTTCCAGGAGCGCGGCATTGAGGCGCTCCTGGACGCAGTAGAGCAGAGGATGTAGGCCCTCTACCCCAGACAGGGCCGCAGGGTTGCCCCACGCCTCAGCCGGTGCCTGTGGAGTGAGGTGGCAGAGGCCATCAGCGCTGTTGCTGTGACACCAAGGTGAATGACCTTGTCAGGGCAGCCAGGGTGAGTACTCCCCCCCCCCCCCCCCCCCCCCCCCCCGATGTGCGGCACATCCCCAGGTGCAACTAACCCTAACCCTAATGTGCTGTGCACCTCTGCCAATATACGCACAACCGCTGGCCTGCATGTATATCCCTGCCTAACACTATTGCCCTTTATCCCTGCCACCCACCCTTCCGCCCCCCACAGGAGAAGCGCGCACACATCAACAGGGAGCATGCGAGGACTGGAGGGGGCCCAGCTGATGAGAGACCACTCACTGTTCATGGGGAGAGGGCCCTGGAACGAGAGCCAGACTAGAGGACCGGGAGGTTGCCGATGCAGAGGTCGGGGGCGCAACACGAAGTGAGACACCCTCACGGCCCGTCCCCCTTCCCCTTCCCCATATCTCCCTTACCACATATCCCCCCTCCCCCATATCCCCCCTCCCCCATATCCCCTGATCACCGCCTGTGTGTCTAACCATGCTGCTGTATTGTGTATTGCAGGACCAAACGTCGAGGCACCCGTCCCCGCGGATGCCGACCGCGCCCCGGACGCCCCAGGGCGGCCACGAGACAGGGAGAGACCCGGCCCCTCCGCCATGCGACGCCCCCAGGACGCCCCAGGGCGGCCACAGGACAGGGAGACCCGGCCCCTCCGGCATTCGATGCCCCCAGGATGCCCTAGGGTTGCCACGAGACAGGGACAGGCCCGGAGCATCACGGAGATGATGCCCCCGTCTCATGAGAGTGCGGCGATGCAGGCGTGCGACACCCAGCGACGAGGGGGGCAGCCACATGCCCCCGTCACAGCCGAGCCAGGACACCCCTACCCAGGACACCCCTACCTGGGACACCGACACACATAACACCGACACACAGGACACTGACACACAGTGGACAGGTGGACAGGAACCACCATCCCAGGGAACCATGGACTCTGGGTCAGACGATAATCACAACACAACGCCACTGCTATCTCCAACACCCTCCATCATCGCAGAGACACTCTCCTCGGTTGGGCACTTCAGCGATGAGGCTTCTGGTACACTCACTGGTGCGCACAACACAGCCGTACCGGTACAGCAGGTGGAGGTAGGAGCAGCCAAGGGGCCGGGTCCCGGGTTCCTGGAGTTACCACACCCACCCATAGACCCGATGCAGTCACGGACCAAGGGACGATTGAAGGGGGTGACGGCTGGCTTGCGGCGGCTGCACACGCAGGTGCAGGAGTGCACCCGCATCCAGAAGCTGGGAGTGGTGCTAGTCATGCGTGCCACCAGGCTAAATCTGCAAGGGTGGCGTCCACGGTGGAGGCAATGGGTGTGACGGTGTTAGACATGGGGAGCAGTATGCAAGGCCTGGGGCTTTCCGTGCAGGTGGCATCTGTGGCCCAGGACATGGCTGTCCTCTCACAGGAAGCCATGAGCCAGAGCCAGCGGCAGATCGCAGAGGTGCTCCGCGCTGTGGCCCAGTCTCTGCAAGCAGTGGCTCAGTCTCAGCAGGCACTGGCCAGTCACAGCAGGCCATCGCTGGGGGCATCGGCGCCATTGCCCAGGTGCTGGCCTGCGTCGCCCAGACACAGAAAGGGATGGCCAACTCCCTGAGATCCATGGCTGCAAACTTGCAGACCCTTGGCGATACCAGGGCAGGCCTCCAGGTCGGGCAGCACCAGGTGTTGGGGGGCCACGGATGGTAAGTCCGTTCTGATCCCCGACCCATGTAGAGGCCCGGAGGCCATGGGGCACCCCGAGCAAGGAGGTGGTGCTGGGGCCCATTCTGGGTCCCCCTGTAGAGGAGGCCCCAGAGCACCGTGACACCTCGGACTCCCCTCACTTCCGTCCCAGGTGCATCTGGTGGGCAACGGGCAGGACAGGCTGGCAGCACGCCATCCCTGTCGCCCGACAACGACGACATGTCAGCATTTCCCGTACCCCCCCCCCCCCCCCCCCCCCACCCCCCCACCCCCCCACAGCCATGGGCTGCATAGTTGCGTCTGTTGGAAGCTGGCACCTGGCCAGACGGACGATCCCTCCCCCTCCCTGCCACTCTTCCCCCCTCCCTGGCACTCTCCCCCCGTCCCGGCACTCTCCCCCCGTCCCGGCACTCACCCCTTCACCCCGCAAATCGCCCCCTCACCCCGCCACTCGCCCCCTCACCCCGCCACTCGCCCCCTCACCCCGCCACTCGCCCCCTCACCCCGCCATTCGCCCCGCCACTCGCCTTGGCAACCAGCCCCGGCACACGCCCCCTCACCCCGGCACTCGCCCCTTCACCCCGCCACTCGCCCCCTCACCCCGCCACTCGTCCTCTCACCACGCCACTCGCCCCCTCACCCCGCCACTCGCCCCCTCACCCCGCCACTCGCCCCGGCACCCCGCCACTCGCCTCGGCACCCCGCCACTCGACCCAGCACACGCACCATCACCCCGGCACTCGCACCCTCACCCCGGCACTTGCCCCGTCACCCTGCCACGCGCCCCCTCACCCCGCCACTCACCCCCTCCACCCCGCCACTCGCCCTCTCCTCCCCCGCCCATTGTGAGTGCTTATTTGTAGGAATATTTGGGGGTCTAATTTTAACTGTGTAAATATAACTTGGGTAGTTTAGCTTTTTCTTCTTTTGTTAATAAATATTCTAATTAATATTTAAAATTTCCCAAGTTTAATACACATATCCTCTTGTGGTAAAATACAAATAGAAAATAGTTCTGATGGCTTGCCAAGTTTCCTTGCACAGCAATTATCACCTGCTGGGTCATAATTTCTGGCAGATGGCACATACGGCTGCGATTGTGCGTCGGTGGTGGATGGAGTGAATGGTGGAACCCTCAAGAGTATTGACAGTCAGAGAGATCTAGGTGTACAGGTCCACAGGTCACTGAAAGAACAACACAGGTGGAGAAGGTAGTCAAGAAGGCATACGGCAGCTTGCCTTCATTGGCCGGGGCACTGAGTATAAAAATTAGCAAGTCATGTTGCAGCTGTGCAGAACCTTAGGCCACACTTGGAGTATAGTGTTCAATTCTGGTTACCGCACTACCAGAAGGATATGGAGGCTTTAGAGAGGGTGCAGAAGAGATTTACCAGGGTGTTGCCTGGTATGGAGGGCATTAGCCATGAGGAGCGGTTGAATAAACTCGCTTTGTTCTCACTGGAACGACGGACGTTGAGGGGCGACCTGATAGAGGTCTACAAAATTATGAGGGGCATAAACAGAGTGGATAGTCAGAGGCTTTTTCCCAGGGTAGAGGGGTCAATTACTAGGGAGCATAGGTTTAAGGTGCGAGAGGCAAGGTTTAGAGTAGATGTACGAGGCAAGTTATTTTACACAGAGGGTAGTGGGTGCCTGGAACTCGCGGCCGGAGGAGGTGGCAGAAGCAGGGACGATAGTGACATTTAAGGGGCATCTTGACAAATACATGAATAGGATGGGAATAGAGGGATACGGACCCCAGAAGTGTAGAAGATTTTAGTTTCGATGGGCAGCATGGTCGGCACAGGCTTGGAGAGCCGAAAGGCCTGTTCCTGTGCTGTACTTTTCTTTGTTCTTTGTTTGTGAATGGGGTGTCCATCAAGCAGGCTGCTTCGTCATGGATGGTGTCAAACATTTTGTATGTTGTTGGAGCTGCAGCATCCAGGCAAGGGGAGAATATTCCATCACATGACTGACTTTTGACTTGTAGGCTTTGGGGAGTCAAGAGATGAGTTACTCTCTGCAGGATTCCTAGTCTCTGACTTGCTTTTTTAGCCACATTATTCATGTAGTCCGGTTCAGTTTCTGGTAAATGGTAACCCCCAGGATGTTGATAGTGGGGGATTCAACAACAGTAATGTCATTCAATATCACGGGACGATGGTGAGATTCTCTCTTGTGGAAGGTGGTCATTACCTGGCACTTATGTGACGCGATTGTTACCTGCCACTTGTTAGCCTAAGCCTGGATATTGTTCACGTCTTGCTGCATTTGAACATGGACAGCTTCAGTATCTGAGAAGTCACGAATGGTGCTGAACGTTCTGCAATCATCAGTGAACATCCCCACTTTCTGGCCTTATGATGGAAGGAACATCGTGGATGAAGCAGCTGAAAATGGTTTGGCCTAGGACACTACCCTGATGAACAGCTGCAATGATATTCTGGAGCAGAGATGAATGACCTCCAACAGCCACAATCATTGGTGCTAGGTATGACTCCAACCAGTGGAGAGTTTTCCCCCTGATTCCCATTGACTCCAGTTTTGCTCGGGGTCCTTGATATCACACTCAGTCAAATGTGGCCTTAATGTCTACGGCAGTCACTCTCACCCTATCTTCGTAGTTCAGCTTTTGTCCATGTTTGAACCAATGCTGTAATAGCAGAGTGGCCCTGGCGAAACCCAAAGTGAGCATCTGTGAGCAGGTTGCTGTGAAGAAAGTATCACTTGATATGATGTTATGACCTCTTCCAACACTTTACTGATGATTGGGAGTAGCCGGATAGAGTAGTAATTGGCTGGGTTGGATTAGTCCTGCTTTTTGTGTCTACCTGGGCAATTTTCTAAATTGCTGGGTAAATGCCAGTGCTGTAACTATATTGAAATAGCTTGGCTAGGGGGCACAGCAAGTTCTGGAGCATAGGTCTTCAGTACTTTTGCTGGAATATTGTCAAGGCCCACAACCTTTGCAGTATCCAGTACCTTCAGCTGTTTTGTGATGTCACTCGGAGTGAATCAAATTGGCTGAAGACTGGCGTCTGTGATGCTGGGGACCTCTGAAAAAGGCCAATAAGAATCATCCATTCCGCAGTTGATTGCAACGGATTCTGCTTAAAGTTTTTTTTTCTTCTTAAAACAAATTACTTTGAAAGTCTTCATTTTCCTTGTTTATTCTGTTATGAGGCTGTGCCAACTCGTATTTCAAGGAAAGACAACCAGCCACTAGAGAGAGATTACGAGTGATGCAGGCATTGTCAAGAAAGTCTTCAGCAGAGGAAACAAGCTGAGGGCCTTGCCCCTCTCTATTTTGGTATAAGAGTGCTGCCTGGTTCAAGAATCCAAGTCTACCAGAAGCCCACTATTTTGCAATAATTTATTTTGCAATAATTGCAAAATCTTCTACATCTGACCACATCCAAGAAACCAGCTAACTTATACCAACCACAACCTTTAACGCCTATTCCTTAAAGATAATCAAAGAACACTTAGCGACATATTCTTTTACCTTTTTTATTTGCACTCTAACTCCCTTACTTCTGATATCCGTGTGCGCATGGATATGGCCCCTAATGATGACATGAGGGCCCAAGGTTTGATGTCACCTTTTTCTTATCTTTCTCGTGTTCAGTGGTTAATAAATGTGCTTGTTCTTTAACTGAAGAAGATTTTGTTTGATTGGCTTCTTGTTGCTCATAGCTTAAATACGTTCCAATTTGGAAAAGGCATATCCTCACGAAAAATAAACTTAAAGCTTTGTTGTGGTCAAGCAAGGAAGTTGCATCGAGGAGAACCAGTTCACCCTTTCTCACATGGTCACAATTCTTCCTGACAACTCCCAAAGCTTATTTTGAAGCCTGGAGATGCTTGCAAAAATGAATTTGAGTCCAGTGGCTCAAAAAGTCAAAGGCTATTTCTATCTGCCAAACTAAAGCCTGAAGATTCACTCCTGTTAAACCCAGCAGTGTTTTGAGCATAAAAACACATCAAGGTAGAAAATTGTACTTAGATAAATAAATTTATCCTTTGTGTGCAGGGGGTCAACACGTTCACAGAAGCACAAATTTAGGTTAAGGTATTTCCCCCCACCATATATCTATGCACAGATGTACGGACGTTTCACATTTTTGAGTTAGATCCTAAAAGCTATTTGGCAGTGCCATGCTTATTCGTTCCAGTGAAATGGCACAATACCAAGGATTGTGGATATATGTACAATTTCAGTCAATGCCACATGCGATTCTCGCACTATATTTCCTTTACATTTCACAATTTTCTCTCCTAAGATTGAGGGCTACCATACAATTCATTGAACAGTAGCATAGTCACAAGCTGATGTATATTATAGCAAGATTGCTTATGCATGAATTGAGAACTGGATTCAAAATCCTGACCTCCTACTGAAGGTCTAACATTCTGCAGCTACCTCTACTTGCTATAGTTTTAATGCTTTTTAAAATGCAAATACCTCTAGCATATTATTCAGGATCAGGCCATCGTCTGGTACAATCTGCTGTAAAGGGGTTATCTGCAGGATAGAGAAAATTAGTTCATCTCCTCCAAGCAGGTTAAGAGTCTCAGCTGCATGAAGGAAAGAATTTCTAAGCAAGTTTTTGAATATTCTTGTGTCATTTCTCATTCTGCTTTTTGTATTGGGAGGACCAGTTGAGAAATGACTTAAAGGCCATAGACGTAATGTGTTTTTGATTGATCTCTTGATCAAGCTCAAGATCATATTTAGTGATTGGATGAGATGGGCAAAAACTCAAATTTTACATTATGGGATCGGCGAAGTGTAAAACATTTGCGATTTTGAAAAGATTATATGAACAAATTGGACATTTATAATAAAAAATGAACCATTCAGTAATAAATATGTGAACTGGATAGCCTAGATTCTGTCTGTCCTAATTTAATCCAGTTTCCCATATATATATACGGCACAGCTTTCATTGATTCTCTATGCTCTTTCTATAATTTATAAATTCTGATGTATATATTTTGACATGCACACATTGCTTCTTGTACTATATTAGAGTGCTGCATAAATATTCAAAAGTGTACTTCAGGCAAGTCTTTACAATGACATATTGCTACAAGTACAATTCACTAATAATGAATATGGTTCTTTCATAATCTCCCTTACATTGCACAGAAGCAGAAGTCTCCAGCCAATATCTCTTTGTGGCATTTTGCTTCTAATGGAAAAGCATTTTGTTCTAATGGAACAGCCATTGGGCGGGATTCTTCAGCCGCATTGTGCCTGGCGCAAATCTTGCTATGTCGGGAGAATAGAGGAAGAGCCCCTAAACAAGACTTGCATCAGGTGTTCCCCCCCCCCCCCCCCCCACCCACCCCCCGGACAGGTGTCCATCACAAGACCAGAAGTGATGACCACACTGAGGGGCTCTGAGTGCATTGTAACCTTGAATGGTCGGGTACTGCCTCGGGGTGGGACTTGACAGGGTCAGGGCCTGAAAGGGGGACCATGAAGGGGTGCATGAAGTTGGCATGAAGGTGGCCGCACTCATGGGGAGTCACTCACCTGGAGGGTGGCCACTGGTACTGGCAATGGGTGGGGGGGGGGGGATTCTGGCAAGGATGGTGGGGGAGAAACTATAGCCTCGATGCCGGTGATATTTGGATGGGGGGCCCCTGTAATTTCATTTCGAGATCGGAGCGCCCAGTAAAACAGGTTTGCCATCATGCAGAGGCCCACCCCTTTCAGTGCTGGTGCAAATCACCACCTCTCCAAAAAATGACTAAATGCAGGAACATCACAATGGGAATAGCGCCTGAACAGCTGGCATGATTCGCACCAATTTTCTCGCCCGAAATGACGCTTAAAAAGTTAAGGGGGAGAATGCCGTCCATTATTCCCAGCTTGGGTGAAAGAATAAACTTAGGTCACTATTTTATGGTGTGTCAAATTTTTATTTTCTTTTTTACATAAAATAGTAATGTTTTCCATTGTTAAAATGGCAAGTGTTTTTCAAATTTTAAACCATTTTCACATCAAAATTGGAAATATAATACAAGTAATGCACAGTGGCCCACAATATCCTCAAAGATTTTGACATAACAGGTGGAAGAGTAGCTTTGTGTTGCTTTTCTTTGTGGACAATTGTGTATATGTACCTTTCTATATTAGATATAACTCTTGGGGCCAAAGGGATCGAGGGATATGAGGGGGGGGGGGGGGGGTTGGAATCAGAGTATTGATCTTGATGATCAGCCATGATCATAATGAATAGCAGAGCAGGCTCAAAGGGCCAAATGGCCTCCTCCTGCTTCCATTTTCTATAACTGATTTACTCTGATGATGTGGAGATGCCGTCGTTGGACTGGGGTGAGCACAGTAAGAAGTCTGACAACACCAGGTTAAAGTCCAACATGTTTGTTTCAAACACTAGCTTTCGGAGCACTGCTCCTTCCTGATTCACCTGAGGGAGGAGCAGTGCTCCGAAAGTTAGTGTTTGAAACAAACATGTTGGACTTTAACCTGGTGTTGTCAGACTGATTTACTCCGGTTTAATGTTGAATCTGGGAAGGGTGAGGTCATGTCGGGATCTGAAAACAAGATGAGAATTTTAAAACAAGGACAATGGTCAACTGGGAGCCAATGTAGGTCAGCGAACAGAGGGGTGCTCGGAGACCGGACTTGGTGTGCAGGACATGGTCAGTATAGTTTTGGAGGATCCCAAGTTTACAGAGGGTAAAACATAAATCATTCAGTTTCAGGGTGAGAAGCTCATATCCGAATCTACTGCCTTGTTAAATCATGGCCTGATGGTTTGCATCCTCGGGCCCAAAAGAAATGGCTGCACAGATAGTGGACGCATTGGTTATAACCTTCCAAAATTCCCTAGATTTTGGAAAGGTTCCCAAAGATTTGAAAACGGCAAATATAACAGTCCTAATCAAGAAATGACAGAGAGCAGGAAACAAAAGGCGGGTTAGCTGGGTTCCATTATTAAGGAACTTAGCAGAACATTAAGAAAATCAAAAAACAATCAAGCAGAGTCAACATATTTTTGTGAAGGGAAAATCATGTTTGACAAATTTATGAGCATTCTTTGAGGATCTAACAAGCAGAATATGTGTTCAGGGTAAGATCATTGCATGGACAGAGGATTGGCTGACTGGCAAAAGGCAAAGAGTGGGGATAAAGGGGTCTTTTTCAGGATGGCAGCCGGTGATGAGTGGTGTGCCTCAGGGGTTGGTGCTGGGACCACAACCTATCACAATATATATTAATGATCTCGAAGAAGGAACTGAAGGCACTGTTGCTAAGTTTGCAGGTGAAGTGTTGGGCACTGTGGACTCATGAAGCAGACATATGCCACCAACACTGAAGAAGGTTCAACACTATTTTATTAACTCTTATAAAATACTAGACATACTATAACTGTGGGTTTCCACGATGTTAGTTTAACTAGAGACCTGTGCCTGTCCTAACCAGTTGAATCACTCAGCACGTGGTGTGAGTTTGTACTGTACTTGATGAGCTCTTGTGCTTCTGAGAGGCAGCATCCAGAATGCGCGGAAAAAGTGATGCTCTCTGTCTTTATAGTGCGTGTTTTCTAACTGGTGATTGGCTGCAGTGTTTGTGCATGTTGATTGGTCCCAGTGTATGTCCATCAGTGTGTGCCTGCACCATGATATACTGGTGTATATTCTGACAGCAGGTGATACAAAGATCTGTAGAGGGGCAGGTAGTATTGAGGAAGCAGGCGGGCTGCAGAAGGTTGTGGACAGGCTAGGAGAGTGGGCAAAGAAGTGGCAGATGGAATACAATGTGGAAAAATGTGAGGTTATGCACTTTGGAAGGAGAAATGGAGGCATAGACTATTTTCTAAATGGGAAGATGCTGAGGAAATCAGAAGCACAAAGGGGCTTGGGAGTCCTTGTTCATGATTCTCTTAAGGTTAACGTGCAGGTTCAGTTGGCAGTTAGGATGGCAAATGCAATGTTAGCATTCATGTCGAGAGGGCTAGAATCCAAGACCAGGGATGTACTTCTGAGGCTATATAAGGCTCTGGTTAGACCCCATTTGGAGTCTTGTGAGCAGTTTTGGGTCCCGTCTCTGAGGAAGGATGTGCTGGCCTTGGAAAGGGTCCAGAGGAAGTTCACAAGAATGATCCCTGGAATGAACAGCTTGCCGTATGAGGAACTGTTGAGGACACTAGGTTTGTACTCATTGGAATTTAGAAGGATGAGGGGGTTCTTATTGAAACTTACAGGATACCGTGAGGCCTGAATCGAGTGGATGTGGAGAAGATGTTTCCACTTGTAGGAAAAGCTAGAACCAGAGTAGACAATCTTAGACTAAAGGGACGATCCTTTAAAACAGAGATCAGGAGGAATCTCTTCAGCCAGAGGTATCTGTGGAACTCTTTGCCGCAGAAGGCTGTGGAGGCCACATCACTGAGTGTTTTTGAGACAGAGACAGATAGGTTTCTGATCAATAAGGGGTTATGGGGAGAAGGCAGGAGAATGGGCATGAGAAAAATATCAGCCATGATTGAATGGTGGGGCAGACCCAATGGGACATGTGGCCTAATTCTGCTCCCATGTTTTATGGTCTTATAGAGTGGATTAGGGGGGGATTGTGGTCGGTTTGGATTTCTAAAAAGTATTCAATAAGGTGCCACATAAAAAGGTAATTGATACAAGATAAGAGATCATGGTATTGAGGGTGATATATTCGTATTGGGTAGAGGATTGGCTAACTAACAGGAAGCAGGGCAGCACGGTGGCCTAGTGGTTAGCACAACTGCCTCACGGTGCTGAGGTCCCAGGTTCGATCCCGGCTCTGGGTCACTGTCCGTGTGGAGTTTGCACATTCTCCCCGTGTCTGCGTGGGTCTCCCCCCCACAACCCAAAAATGTGCAGAGTAGGTGGATTGGCCACGCTAAATTGCCCCTTAATTGGAAAAAATAATTGGGTCATCTAAAAAATTTTTTAAAAACTAACAGGAAGCAAAAATTAGGGATAAATTGTGAATTTTCTGGTTGGTAAGTTCATTTTCTAGTCTGCTTGAGTCCACATTGATCAGTGCTGAGCCTCAACTATTTACAAATTATATTAATGGCATGGATGAAGGGGCAGAGCGTATTGCAGCCAAATCTGCTGATGATGCAGGGATACAAGGGAACACAGGTTCTGAGGAGGAGTGCACTGTGTGAAATTAGGAATTTGGCGACTGAGGGAGTTTTAAGGGTGAATCCATCTTGAGGGTCCAGGTTTTTTTCTTTCGTTAAGTAAGAAGTTAAGAGATAAATTAAGTTTATTTCAACCTTAAACAGGGATGTAGAAGTACTCAGAGCAGATGTAGCTAGTTAATTCCACAGCAAGCTTAAACTGGTTCCTGGGCTTTAGTCGAGTTTAACTCATTTGTTCTTCCGAATCTATAAATACAGGAGTTTCAGTGCTGCTTGAGTGCACAGTGTCAAGCTGGGAGTTTGGGGAGTGAGAGAGTTAGATAAGAAAGGGAATTATAAATTAATTAAGAAAATTAAATTTGATGAACACAATAAAGATGGTAAGACAGTGGATTTGTCATGACTGCAGCACATGAGATCTCCTGAATGCCAAGGAAATCCATGGCAACCACACCTGTAGTAAGTGCCTATGGTTTCAGGAGCTTTGGCTCAGGGTTAAAGAGCTGGAGTTTAAGCTGAAGACATTGCAACGCATCAGGGAAATGGAAAGTTACCTGGACACTTTGTTGCAGAATACATTCACACCCCTTAGGGTAGAGGCAGTGGTCAGGGACTGGAAGGTGTGACTCTGAAACAGCCAGATAAGGGGATCGAGAAGGTGGGAGTAGAGGAGCCTCAACCCTCGCTTTTGAGAAACAGGTTTGAGGTTTTTACAACCTGTATGGACAAGATCAAGAGCTGCAGTGTGGATGAGCAGGTTGACCATGGTATAAGAAGTCATTAAAACAGGGGGGGGAGTTAAAAGGAAATTGTGGCAGAAGGGAACAGTATAGTTTGGGAGGTAGACAGTGTGCTTTGTAGCCAAAAGCAAGAATCTAGAATGCTGTATTGTCTGCCCAGTTCCAGGGTCTGGGGTACAGCTCTGGGCTGGGAAGGAACAAGATCCAGTTGTCATGTCCATGTAGGTACAAATGACAAAGGTAGAGCAGGGAAAGAGATTCTGCAGAGCAAGTATGAGGGAGTGAGGCACTAAATTAGAAAGCAGAAGCTCAAAAGGTAATCATCTCTAGATTAATATCTGGGCCATGTGCAAATTCACTTTTGTCCAAGTTCAACTTGTACCCAGAAAAGGAGCCAAAAATGATAAGCAACCTCATTATATCGACCATGGAGGGTACTAGGTCTGAAATATAAAGTAGGTAATCTGCATAACGGGACACCCGATGCTCCACCCCTCCCCAATTTATCTCCCTCCATTTAACACAGGACCTCAGTGTTATAGCAACAATCTCTACTGTCAAAGCAAACAAGAGTGGGGACAATGGACAGCCTTACCTCGTGCCCCTGTTCAACGAAAAATAATCAGAGTTCAGGGCATTCATACGAATTTGCAGTGGGGACCTTGCACAATAGACAAATCCAAAAAATACATTTATGGCCAAAACTAAACCTCCCAAGAATTTCCAATAACTACTCCAACGCCACTCTATCAAATGCCATTTAGGCATCCAGAGAAACAATTACCTCCAGCCCAGGCATCGAGGAGGGGCCAAGGACAATATTTAACAGGCGACATATATTGCCGACAATTGTCGACCCTACGTGACGCTGTTTTCAGGGAAGGAATAGGGAGGTGGGGGCTTTGTGGGTGAAGATAGAGGCGGGCTCATGTAGGGGGTCGAGGTGGCGGGCACTGGCAACAGGACCGTTCTCGATGGCCCAGGGAAGTACTCAGTGAGTCCCATGATGGTAGCCAAATTGAGGATCTGGAAGTAGTTTTGGCAGCAGTGAGGTTGGGAGCGGGGGAGTCATGGGTTTGAGCCAGGAGGATGGATGCAAGGTCCCAGATGGATGCAAGGTCCCGGGTCTGGGAAGAGAAGGGCATTAAGGAGATGAAGGATCTGTTTCTGGGTGAGTGGCTTGTGAGCTTGCAGGAACTGAGCGAGATGTTTGGATTGGCGCGGGGAGAAAGTTTCTCAAATGTTACCAGATTTGTTTAATAAATCACCAATGTTTAAATTTCAGCCTGTCATTTGTTTCTCTGAGTGGGACCTGCACTATACTTCAGCAAAACTTGTTAGTTTCAGTGCTGTCAAAAGTTTTGGAACCCCTTACCTAACTCAAAGCATTCAGGAGGGATAAATGGAAGTGGAAGAACAGCAACAGTGGCATGTTCTGAGTGAGACGCCATGGCAGAAGATAGCAGTACATTATTGGTGGCATTGCAATGACATTGGCACTTATTTTATAACAATAATAATCTTTATGATTGTCACAAGTGTGTTACATTAACACTGCAGTTAGGTTAGAGTGAAAATCCCCGAGTCGCCACACTCCAGCGTCTGTTCGGATACAAAGAACAAAGAACAAAGAAAAGTACAGCACAGGAACAGGCCCTTCGGCCCTCCAAGCCCATGCCAACCATGCTGCCCGACTAAACTAAAATCTTCTACACTTCCTGGGTCCGTATCCCTCTAATTCCCATCCTATTCATGTATTTGTCAAGATGCCCCTTAAATGTCACTATTGTCCCTGCTTCTACCACCTCCTCTGGCAGCGAGTTCCAGGCACCCACTACCCTCTGTGTAAAAAAACTTGCCTCGTACATCTTCTCTAAACCTTGCCCCTCGCACCTTAAACTATGCCCCCTAATAATTGACCCCTCTGCCTTGGGGGAAAGCCTCTGACTATCCACTCTGTCTATGCCCCTCATAATTTTGTAGACCTCTATCAGGTCACTCCTCAACCTCCGTCGTTCCAGTGAGAACAAACCGAGTTTATTCAACCACTCCTCATAGCTAATGCCCTCCATACCAGGCAATATCCTGGTAAATCCCTTCTGCACCCTCTCTAAAGCCTCCATATCCTTCTGGTAGTGTGGCGACCAGAATTGAACACTATACTCCAAGTGTGGCCTAACTAAGGTTCTGCACAGCTACAACATGACTTGCCAATTCTTATACTCAATGCCCCGGCCAATGAAGGTAAGCATGCCGTATGCCTTCTTGACTACCTTCTCCACCTGTGTTGCCCCTTTCAGCGACCTGTGGACCTGTACACCTAAATCTCTCTGACTTTCAATACTCTTTAGAGTTCTACCATTCACTGTATATTCCCTACCTGCATTAGACCTTCCAAAATGCATTACCTCACATTTGTCCGGATTAAACTCCATCTGCCATCTCTCCGCCCAAGTCTCCAAATGATCTAAATCCTGCTGTATCCTCTGACAGTCCTCATCGCTATCTGCAATTCCACCAACCTTTGTGTCGTCTGCAATCTTACTAATCAGACCAGTTACATTTTCCTCCAAATCATTTATATATACTACAAACAGCAAAGGGCCCAGCACTGATCCCTGTGGAACACCACTAGTCACAGCCCTCCAATTAGAAAACCACCCTTCCATTGCTACTCTCTGCCTTCTATGACCTATCCAGTTCTGTACCCACCTTGCCAGCTCACCCCTGATCCCGTGTGACTTCACCTTTTGTACCAATCTTCCATGAGGGACCTTGTCAAAGGCCTTACTAAAGTCCATATAGACAACATCCACTGCATCAATCATCTTTGTGACCTCTTCGAAAAACTCTTATCAAGTTAGTGAGACATGACCTCCCCTTCACAAAACCATGCTGCCTCTCACTAATACGTCCATTTGCTTCCAAATGGGAGTAGATCCTGTCTCGAAGAATTGTCTCCAGTAATTTCCCGACCACTGACGTAAGGTTCACCAGACTGTAGTTCCCTGGATTATCCTTGCTACCCTTCTTAAACAAAGGAACAACATTGGCTATTCTCCAGTCGTCCGGGACATCACCTGAAGACAGTGAGGATCCAAAGATTTCTGTCAAGGCCTCAGCAATTTCCTCTCTAGCCTCCTTCAGTATTCTGGGGTAGATCCCATCAGGCCCTGGGGACTTATCTACCTTAATATTTTTTAAGACTCCCAAAACCTCGCCTTTTTGGATCTCAATGTGACCCAGGCACACTGAGGGAGGATTCAGAATATCTAATGAGCACGTCTTTCGGGAATTGTGGGAGGAAACCGGAGCACCCGGAGGAAACCCACACAGACACGGGGGGGAACTTGCAGACTCAGGAAAGACAGTGACCCAAGCCAGGAATCGAACCTGGGACCCTGCCTGTGAAGCAACAGTGCTAAACACTGTGCTACCTTGCCACCCTAAATTTATTTTCCGGTTCCGTCATGCCAGTTTTTACATTCCAGCATAAACAAATGAGCTCTGTGGGAAAGTTGAGCACAAGTTCCTGTTGGCAAAAATGGCTCAGTGAATGGCTGAAGTTAGTTATTCAAATCAAATTAACAGCAAATTGTTATGATTTGGAATACAATATCTGAAAGGCCGTTTAAAGGCAGACTAATTTAGAAGAGTGAATTGGATAAATACTTAAATGAGGAAACGTTTGTAGAGTTGTGGTGAAAGCACAGAGAAGTTGAAGGAAGGAGTTGCTCTTTCAAGCATAATGGGTCAAATGGCCTCCTTAGTCTACATTACTATTGGTTGGCAAACGCGGAAAAGATAAGGAGTCCCAGTGGGTTAGGATGGAGGAAGGTTTGTGTAGGAGGTCGGAGTTGAGGGCACTGGTAACGGCGCCGCTTCCAATAGCCTCGAGCAAGTACTCTGGGAGTCCAGTGTGGTGGCAATGCTGAAGATTTGGAGGAGGTTGAGACAGCACTTTAAGTTGGGAGCTGGTTCAGGGGAGATGCCTATCAGGGGGAATCACAGGTTCGAACAGGGCAGCACGGTAGCATAGTGGTTCACACAGTTGCTTCACAGCACCAGGCATCCGGGTTCAATTACTGGCTTGGGTCACTGTCAGTGCAGAGGCTGCACATTCTCCCCTGCTTGGGTTTCCTTCGGGTGCTCTGGTTTCCTCTCGCAAGTCCCGAATGATGTGCTTGTTAGGTGAATTGGACATTCCGAATTCTCCCTCTGTGTACCTGAACAGGCACCGGAGTGTGTGGACTAGGGGATTTTCACAATAATGTCATTGCAGTATTAATGTAAGCCTACTTGAGACACTAATAAAGATTATTATTATTATTAACTGGGAAGGCTGGATGGGAGGCTTCAGGGATGGGAGGAGAGGGGTCTCAGGGTATTGAAAGACCTGTTTCTGGGGGGACATTTTGCTAGGTTGAAAGAGTTAGGGGAGAAGTATGGACTGGGACAACGGGAAGGGTTTAGGTACCTGCAGCTCCAAGACTTTGCAAGGAAGGAAGAACAGAGCTTCCCAATAGTGCCGGCTCCTCATTATTGGAAGAAGTATTGAAAACAGGGGGATTGAAGAAGGTGGTGGTGTCGCCGATTTACGGAAAGATTCTGGAGGAAGACAGGGTAAACATGTAAGGGATTAAGGCCAATTGGGAAGAAGAGTTGGGGGAGGTAATGGAAGAAAGTTTGTGGTGTGAGGTCCTATGAAGGGTGAACACATCAGCCTCATGCGAGAGGTTGGGATTGGTATAGCTGAAGGTCGTATAAAGGGCACACCTCATGTGGGCGAGGATGAGCCGGCTCTTCAAGGGAGTGGAGGCTTTCTGTGAGCGGTGCGGGAGGGATCCTACAAACCATGTAGACATGTTTTGGTCCTGTCCAAAGCTGGAGAGGTATTGGAGGGAGCTCTTGAGCATTATCTGAGGGGGACTACATGTGGACTTGGAACCGGGTCCTTTAGAGGCCGTTTTCGGGGTGTCAGACCGGCTTGAGCTGCAGGCGGGTGTGGGGGCAGATATTTTAGCCATCGCCTCGCTGATTGCCCGGAGTCGGGTCCTGCTGGTACAGAGATCAGATTCTCCGCCCTGTGCCTTGGCGTGGCGGGGAAACTACTGGAATTTTTGACCATTGAGAAGGTGAAATTTGAGCTAAGGGCGATGAAGCAGGGGTTTTTCAATTAATGGGGATAGTTTATTTTGCACTTCCGTGAACTTGTTGGCATTGAACACTGGGGGTGGGGGGGAAGGGGGGGGGGGGGGGTTGTGTTTATTGTTTCACTGTTTTGTTGTTAACTTTTACCTGGAATGCACAAATGGATGTATCGGACTGTGTATTGAGGGGGCTGTTGTCTTTTGGGGATTGTTATTGTGTTTGTTTTTCTTCTGTTTGCTGAAAATTATGAAAATGTGGAGAATAAAAAGATTTTTTAAAAATGGCCTCCTTAGTCAAACTCAGAAAATATAAATAACAAGACAGCCTCCACCACCTATTGTGGCACACTTCTGCAAGTATGGTTTGCATGTCATATCCAATTGATGCTAAATCCATCTGAAGTTTCATAGAAAGAGTGGCAAGTTGGGGGATGACAGCGAACACTGAAAATGTTAAGGTGAATGTGACTTATTGAATGAAGAAGATGAAGAAGTTTGATCCTCCCTCTCCCCCCCCCCCCCCCCCCCCCCCGCCCTGGCCTATGATGACAGACAGTGCTCGCTACTGAACGCACTGCGTGTCTTTTTTTATTCGTTGTGATGCATTCTTTGTTGCTGTCTCTTCAAAAACAGATAAAAGGATGGAACAGAATTCAGGGGCTCCCTGTGACATGGGTGAATGGTTAACAGTACTTAAGCGCACAATAAGGTGCAAAACGCTCACTGAATCACCCTAATAATCACTCCAGAGATTTATAAGCACTGCCTTTGTCATTCACTTGAATAATAATGGTGAATGACTCATGCCATTTTTGTCATATAGGTAGTTGCCTATCACTCGCTCCAGTTAAAAATGTCTTTGGTTTTTGCAGTCACATTAATCACTACCCCCTCTTCCCCAACCCCAATAGGAGTATCATTATTATTCATCTAATGTTTTCAAAAGGGCGATAAGATTTTTTATCTCATGTAATGTAAATAAATGTTTCTGCACCTGTGTAAACTGGGGCAGGATTCTCCCAAAATTGGACTATGCCCCTCGCGAGCGTAAAAACGCCGGTGTTTTATTCTGGAGATTCCTGCAAAAAAAATGAGCTGATTCAATGCCCGGCAGGGGGCTAGTTAGGGACCAAGAGTAATTCACGCAGCTTTAGCTGCAGACACACCCCCGCGCTTCCGGTTTTGAGTACGCGCATGCGCACGGCGGCAGCCTCCAGCGGCCTCACCTAGTGCCATGGCGGACTCGGACCGCAGAGCCACACATAAAAACTAGAAGCACCCAATCGGTCGCGCGCCCATGCATCTGACCGCGCAGATCGGTCCCCCCAGGTATCCGATTCCCCCGCCCGCCCCCCCCCCCCCAACCAGGGCGACCGCGGACTGAGTCCGCAGCCGCCACGCACGTATCCCGACCGGCAATAGCAGGTTAGTTCCATGCCATCGGGAACTTGGCCGGTCGGGAACGGAGGATCGTTGGGCTGGCCTCTGTCAATGGGCCCCCAGCCGCGTGGAGAACTCTGCAATCATGCCGATTCTCGGGTCCCAGAGAATCGCCGGACTGGCGCTGGGCCCGCGTTTGGCGTGAAATTGGATTCTCTGCCCCCACGCCGAATGCGATTTTGGCGTGGGGCGGAGAATCCAGCCCCTGATTTCTAAAAAAGGTAAAGCGAAACTATAGAACTTCTATTCATAAAATCTACCCAGCTGTTTTCCATGGATGATATTTTGATGATGCCAGCACAAGTACACTATTTGTAAACAGCAATGAAATATATGGACTTCTGTATTGGTCCACATCTGGTCAAACTAGGAACAAAAGAAAGCAGTGAACAAATAAAGAATATTTAGCCTCCAAGCTGACTCAGTCCATGAACTGCGCATAAATACCTGCTGTGTACATTACCCGATTTATTACTGATGCCATGCCCAGTAAAAGGCATGTCAAATTCATAACTTTAAACACTGGTTGTGCTTGTAATCCATGGTTGACGAGGGAAGTCAAGGACAGCATAAAAGCAAAAGAAAAGTGGCAAGGATTAGTGGGAAGCCAGAGGATTGGGAATCCTTTAAAAGCGTGCAGAGGACAACTAAAAAAGCAATAAGGGGAGAAAAGATTAAATATGAGTGCAAGCTAGCTAGTAATCAAAAAGAAGATAGGAAGAGCTTCTTTCAATATATAAAAGGTAAGAGAGAGGCAAAAATACACATTGGACCACTGCAAAACGTGGCTGGAGAAGTAATAATAGGAAACAAAGAAAGACACCAGTGGGATGCCAGAGCTCCAGGAGAATCAGATGGCAGTGGTGAGTGCAGTGGCCATTTCTTGGGAAACTGAAAGGTCTTAAGATGGATAAGTCACATGGACTGGATGGACACCAGAGGGTCCGAAAAGAGGTAGCTGAGGAGATTGTGGAGGCATTGGTGGTGATCTTTCAGGAATCACTGGAGACAGGAACGGTCCCAGAGGACTGGAAAATGGCTAATGTAACACCACTGTTTAAGAAGGGAAATTATAGGCCGGTTTAGCCTGACTTCGGTCATTGGGAAGATTTTAGAGTCCGTTATTGAAGATGAGATCATCGAGCCACTAGCAATTGCACTCAGAGCGGCAAAAAGCTGGAGGGGGATCCGAAGGGGAGGCAGAGAGCACAGAGTCTCACTCTGTGCAGATGACCTGCTCCTCCACATCTCGGACCCACAAAGCGGCATGGACAGAATCAATGCGCTCCTGAAAGAGTTTGGCGCCTTCTTGGGCTACAAACTCAACATGAGCAAAAGCGAGATCTTCCCGGTACACCCACAAGTAGGGGGGCAGCACTAATGGGACTGCCATTTAAACAAGCCCGACTCAAATTCCGCTACCTGGGGATCCAAATAGCCCACGACTGGAAAGGGATCCACAAATGGAAGCTCACCAGTCTGACGGAGGAAGTAAAAAAGAACCTGCAAAGATAGAGCACACTCCCACTCTCCCTTGCGGGGAGAGTCCAGACGATCAAAATGAACGTGCTGCCCAGGTACCTTTTCCTATTCAGATCCATCCCGATCTACATCCCCAAGGCCTTTTTCAAAGCACTAGACAAACTAATCATGGCATTCGTATGGGGGGTCGGGGGGCGCAAGAATGCTAGGATCCCAAAGAAGATCTTGCAAAAAACAAAATCCAGGGTGGGGGGGGGGGGGGCTTGCTCTCCCAAACCTGCAACTCTACCACTGGGTGGCAATGGCCGAGCGAGTAAGGGGATGGATCAAGGAGCCAGAAGCCGAGTGGGTGCACGCGGAAGAGGCCTCCGGTAAGGGGACCTCCCTCCGGGCCCTCACCACAGCGGCACTCCCATCCCCACCCAAAAAACACTCCAGCAGCCCGGTGGTGATCGCCACCCTCCAGTCCTGAAACCAGCTACGGCAGCAATTTGGCCTGACCAAAATGTCGGACAAAGCTCCCACCTGTAACAACCATAGGTTCACACCAGCACTGACTGACACCATCTTCAAAAGGTGGAGACAGGACGAGGGGACACTAACAGTCAGGGACCTTGTTTTGTGATGCTCTTGACGTAGCATAAGCTGTTTCCTTGATGTGCACTCTGACAAAGGAAAGTTCAGACTTGGAGATAGCTTTAACACATTTATTAAAGTGTTAACAATTCTCCTACTTGGATTCAACTCTCCTGTTAATCCTGCTTTAGCTACTCAGACTGATGAACCAGTCTGCTACAATCCAGGTGGTGGGTATGATGTGTTTCAAATCAACCCTGTGTACACATGGAGTGTCTCCACTGGAAAGAGGAAGATCATGTCGCTGTGTCCTTTTATATGGGTTGTGAAGTGTTGGGCAGTGTAGACTTGTGAAGCTAACATATGCTACCAACACTGAAGAAGGTTCAATTCTATTTTATTAACTACCACTAAAATAATAGACATACGAGAACTGTGGGTTTAAACGATGCTAGTTTAACTAGAGACCTGCCCCTGTCCGAACCAGTTGAATCTCTCCGCACGTGGTGTGAGTCTGTACTAAACTTGATGAGCTCTTGTGTTTCTGAGAGGCAGCATCCAGAATCAGCGGGAAAAATTATGCCCTCTGCCTTTATAGTGTTCTAACTGGTGATTGGCTGCGGTGTTTGTGGATGTTGATTGGTCCGAGTGTATGTCCCTCAGTATGCTGGTGTATATTATGACATCCCCCCCCCTTTTAAAAAATTGTTGATGTGAATGTGCAACAATAAATAGTGTGGGTGCGTGAAAAATGTTCCTAACTACATGTGAGGTGCGAAGACATATGTACAGAGCTATATACAGGAAAACAAAGCTTTATACAAGGGAAGGTGCCTGGTGCAGATAATTAATATGCAGCAAATTTAACAAGAACAGTGCTGTATACAAACTACTGGAAAACGATTTTAACAAGGAAGGAAACATCTCAGAGACTCCACATATTTGCAAAGTTCATAAATTCAGTCTCTGAGGTGGGCGACGAACTCTGGTTGACCTCCTCAAGGGTGGGTCAATAGCCGCCAAGGCAGGAGCTGGGTGGGCTGCAACACAGTCAGGAGGAGGCAGAGTGACAGGAAGCTCTGCACAGTCCATGGCAGGGTCAACAGTGGAACTGTTCGGAGGATCCCGTGACGACTGTGGAACAAGGCGAAGGGCACACCGATTGCGGCACCGAATGGATCCGTCCGGTAACCGGACCAGGAAGGAATGGGGGGGCCACCTGCCTGATGACAACAGCAGGTGCAGACCAGCCTCCATCTGGTAGATGAATGGGAACCGTGCCGTTTTGGGAGATCAGCAGCACGTGAGTCGTGTGTCGCTTTTTGCTACGCCTGAGACGTCTGCATCCTGTGGGGCACGGGGACATGATCGAGATTGGGGGCGTGAATCGATGGCACCGTCGTCCTGAGGGTGCGATTCATCAGTAACTGTGCAGGCGACAGCCCAGTGGAGAGCGGGGCGGAGCGATAGGCCAACAAAGCAAGATGGAAGTCAGAGCCGGCATCGGCAGCCTTGCAGAGTAGCCTCTTGACTATGTGAACCCCCTTTTCCACCTTGCCATTGGACTGAGGGTACAGGGGACTGGACGTGATGTGTGAGAAGTTGTACTGCCGGGCGAAGCTGGCCCATTCCTGGCTCGTGAAACAGGGAGCGTTGTCCGACATCACTGTGAGCGGGATGCCATGCCGGGCAAACGTCTCTTTGCACGCCCGAATGACAGCAGAAGAAGTGAGGTTGTGCAACCCGATGACCTCTGGGTAGTTGGAGAAGTAATCAATGATTAGGACGTAGTCCCTGCCCAATGCATGGAACAGGTCGATGCCCACCTTGCTCCAGGGCGATGTAACCAATTCATGGGGCATCAGGGTCTCCCGTGGCTGGGCGGGGTGAAAACGCTGGCAGGTGGGGCAGTTGAGTACCGCATTGGGAATGTCATCGTTAATGCCCGGTCAATAGACAGCTTCCCTGGCCCTGCAGCGACATTTTTCAACTCCTAGATGGCCTTCATGCAGTTGCTCTAGGACCAGCTGGCGCATGCTGTGCGGGATCACAATGTGGTCTAACTTTAGGAGAACCCCATCAACAACCGCCAGATCGTCACGAACATTGTAAAATTGTGGGCATTGGCCCTTGAGCCACCCTTCCGTCATTAAACGCATGTCACGCTGCAGAAGGGGGTCAGCCGCTGTCTCGCGGCGAATTTGTACCAGGCGTGCATCCGATGCTGGCAAGTGGGAGGCAGCAAACTGAACTTGAGCGTCGACCTGGCAAACAAACCTTCGTGATTGCATGGAGTGGTGACCGACCTGGAGAGGGTGTTGGCCACAACAAGGTCTTTGCCAGGGGTATAAACGAGTTGGAAATCATACCTCCGCAGCTTGAGTAGGAGGCGTTGGAGGCGAGGCGTCATATCATTCAAGTCCTTTTGTGTTATGTTGATGAGCGGACGATGGTCAGTTTCAACAGTGAACTGGGGAAGTCCATATACACAGTCGTGGAACTTCACGGCACCGGTCAGAAGGCCGAGGCACTCCTTCTCTATTTGCGCGTAGCGCTGTTCTGTGGGGGTCATTGCCCGTGACGCATACGCAACGGGGGCCCATGACGAGGCCTCATCGCGTTGCAGAAGGCCTCCAATCCCAGACTGACTTGCATCCGTAGAGATTTTAGTCTCTTTGTTCGGGTCGAAAAAGGCCAGCACTGGGGCCGTGGAAAGCTTGGCCTTCAGTTCCCTCCACTCGAGCTCGTGGGCAGGGAGCCACTGGAAGTCCGTTGTTTCACGAACCAGGTTTCTGAGGGCCGTGGTGCGAGAGGCGAGATTTGGAATAAACTTCCCGAGGAAATTCACCATGCCCAGGAACCGGAGGACCGCTTTCTTGTCCTCGAGCGTTTTCATGGACGTGATCGCCGCAATCTTGTCCTCATCCGGCCGCACCCCTAAATGGGAGATATGATAACCCAGGAATTTAATGGTCGACTGGCCGAAGGAGCATTTGGCCCTATTGAGGCGGAGGCCATGTGCGTAAATGCGCTTGAAGACGCGCTTGAGGCGGCTGATGTGTTCATGCGGGGTGGTGGACCAGATTATAATGTCGTCGACGTAGACACGGACTCCTTGGATTCCCTCCATCATCTGTTCCATTATTCTATAGAATACTTCGGACGCTGAGACGATGCCAAATGACATTCGGTTGCAGCAGTATCTGCCAAAGGGCGTGTTGAATGTACACAGCTTTCTGCTCGATTGATCCAGCTGGATTTGCCAAAAGCCTTTTGAGGTGTCGAGTTTTGTGAAGAATTTGGCGTGGGTCATTTCACACGTGAGTTCCTCACGTTTTGGAATCGGGTAGTGCTCCTGCATGATATTCCGATTAAGATCCTTAGGATCAATGCAGATCCTTAGCTCGCCGGACGGTTTCTTCACACAGACCATGGAACTCACCCAGTCGGTCGGTTCCGTGACTCTGGATATGACCCCTTGGTCCTGGAGGTCCTGCAGCTGTTGAGGCAGTCCTTAAGTGGCGCTGGGACTCTGCGAGGTGCGTGTACCACAGGCGTGGAGTTGGGCTTGAGTAGAATCTTGTAGGTATACAGGAGCGTGCCCATGCCCTCGAAGATGTCGTGGTAGTGCTGGATGATGGAGTCGAGTTGCGCCCTGAAGTCGGTGTCAGGAGAGGCAGACACGTCGCTGGGAGAGAGAGAGTGCACCCTCTGCACTAAGTTGAGCAGCTTGCATGCCTGCGCACCAAACAAGGAGGCTTTCGAGCCGGCAACAATCTCAAAAGATAGGACAGCTGTGCGAGCACGGTGTGTCACCTCGAGTTGGCAGGATGGCATTCCCGTTGTAGTCAAGCAGGTGGCATGCAGATGGCAGGATGGCAGGCTGGACACAGAGGTTGCGAAGGTCAGACGACACAATGAGATTGGCGGAGGCGCCAGTGTCCAGGCGCAACCTCACAGGGGACCCTTTGACCGTAAGGGTCGCACACCACTCATCATCCGGATCGATGCTGTGTATGGGAATGGGCTTGGTGCTGCGCTTAGGAGACATCCTGTTCTTGGTTATGATGCCAACTTGGAAGGGGGCTTGCAGGTCATCGCTGTCAAAGTTGAAGGACAGGTGCTCTGGAACAGGTTCGTTGAGTGTAGGCTGTATGGCCCGGACATCCCTGCGGGGCTGGCTGGATCTCCTGAAAGTAGCAGGCTGGGTCGACCTGCATAAAGCACCATAGTGGCCAAGTTTGCCACACTGCAGGCAGCGTCGGGTCTTCGCGGGACATTGCCGCTTTAAGTGGGCGGAGCCACAGTTGCAGCACGCCATTGCGTCGGCACGTTTTTTGCACCACCGTGCATGCGCGGGACGATCCAGCGAGGTGCGCACCTTGCAGAATGGTCCTCGATGTCACCACGTTTGTTGCGTGCCAGCGCGGAAGCGCGCCAAATGGCCGCCATCGTCCAGACTTAGGCCCTGGAGAGACTTTATAACTTGGACCCGTTCTGCCTCGTGGGGAGCTTGCCACGCCGTTTCAGCAGCCTGGATGCGGGAATATCGTGTGGAGGTGTGTTCATGGAACACGCAGGTCTCTATGGCTAGTGGACAGGGAGAGCTGTTTTACTTTAAGTAGCTGCTGGCGAAGGGGCTACGACTGCACACCAAAAACTACCTGGTCACGGATCATGGAGTCAGAGGTGGATCCGTAGTTGCAGGACTGCGCAAGGACACGGAAGTGGGTGATAAAGGACTGGAAAGGTTCGTCCTTACCCTGTAGGCGCTGTTGAAATACAGATCGCTCGAAGCTCTCGTTTACCTCGACCTCGCAGTGGTTGTCGAACTTTAAGAGGACTGTCTTGAACTTTGATTTATCCTCCCCATCAGCGAAGGTGAGTGAGTTAAAGATGTGGAGAACATGGTCCCCGGCTGTGGAGAGGAATAGAACAATCTTCCGTGCATCCGAGGCAGCTTCCAGGTCCATGGCCTCGAGGTACAGCTGGAGGCGCTGTTTAAAAATCTTCCAACTGGAGCCCAGGTTCCCGGCAATACGGAGGGGCGGCGGCAGGCGAACGGTGTCCATACTGCAGGATGGCTGAGGACTGGCGGAAGGCTGATCACTGGTAGGTAGGTCTCAGAATTACTAACATCCCTCAACCACTGGTACCATGAAGTGTTGGGCAATGTAGACTTTGAAGCTAACATATGCCACCAACACTGAAGAAGGTTCAACTCTATTTTATTAACTACCACTAAAATAATAGACATACGAGAACTATGGGTTTAAACGATGCTAGTTTAACTAGAGACCTGTGCCTGTCCGAACCAGTTGAATCTCTCAGCACGTGGTGTGAGTCTGTACTAAACTTGATGAGCTCTTGTGCTTCTGAGAGGCAGCATCCAGAATCAGCGGGAAAAGTGATGTCCTCTGCCTTTATAGTGTGTGTGTTCTAACTGGTGACTGGCTGCGGTGTTTGTGCATGTTGATTGGTCCTAGTGTATATCCATCAGTGTGTGTGTCTGCACCATGATATACTGGTGTATATTATGACAGGTTGGTGTAAAGCCCTCCTGTGGTAGTGTCACCTCGGTGTGTATCGTGAATGCCCATTGGTCGTGAGCTATCTTCCTGACCTATTGGTTGAATGTCTGTGTGTCATGTCTCTGGTGCACCCTCTAGTGTCTATCTAGTCAACGTGTATTTACATAAACCCCTTGTGTATCTGCAGTGATGCATGTCACCACAGAGGGGACACTGACAGTCAGGGACCTATACACCGACGGCAGGGTCACGACACTGGACGAACTGACGGAGAAATTCCAGCTAGCCAGGGGGAACATGCAAAGGTACCTGCAACTCAGAAACTTCCTACGAAAGGAGACAAGGACTTGCTCACAACTGCCACGACAGACATTACTGGAACAGTTACTGGACTCAAGCATATGAGAGAGAGGAAACTGTAGCGACATGTAGGACCGACTGGTGGAAGGGGCTGACACTGTACTCGATGCAACAAGAATGAAATGGGAGGAGGACCTGGGGATCGAGATAGGGTGGGGACTCTGGAGCGAAGCACTGCATGGAGTCAACTCCACCTCCACATGCGCAAGGCTCAGCCTGACGCAACTAAAAGTGGTACATAGAGCCCACTTAACAAGAATTCGTATGAATAGGTTCTTCCCAGAGGTGGAGGATAGATGTGAACGGTGCCAAGGAGGCCTGGCCAACCACGCCCACGTGTTCGGGTCCTGCCCCAGACTTGTGGAGTACTGGACTGCCTTCTTCGAGGCAGTGTCCAAAGTGGTGGGGATGAGGGTGGAGCCATGCCCGAACGTGGCGGTCTTCGGGGCTTCAGACGAGCCAGATCTGTTTCAGGGGAGGAGGGCAGACGCCCTTGCCTTTGCCTCCCTGATCGCCCGCTGTAGAATCCTGTTCTGCTGGCGGTCAGCAGCATCACCTAAAGCTGCAGACTGGCTGTCCGACCTCTCAGAATCTCTCCAAATGGAGAAAATTAAATTCGCCATCCGAGGGACAGACGACGGCTTCTACAGAACGTGGGAGCCATTCACCCGATTATTCCAGGACTTGTTTGTGGCCAACAAACAAGCAGAAGAATAGCTAGGTAGCCAGGAACCAGGGGAAAGCAGCCAAAGCATGAGAGGGTGTGATAGACCGGGTGAGGGGGGGAAAAAATTCAATCTAAGAGGAAGGAAAGGCAAACCACGAGGGGGGGGGGGGCGGCGGGGGGGGGGGGGGGGGGGGGGGGGTGAGGAGGGAAGAAAAGGCGGACCATGGGGGGGGGGGTGGGAAGGGAAGAGACAGGGAACAATAGAGGAGAGCCAGGGAGGTGGGTGGGGGGGGGGGGGGGGGGGGGGGAGGGGTGTAGGATTCAGGGAAAAGTTAACCAACTTGACATCCACAGTAACAGGGAAATAGGAGAATACAGGATGGCCGGCCGAAGCGGCAGTGTGCACGAGAAGACAACAGTGGTGAAATCCGGCCGGGCGAAGCTAGGGGCAACACCGGCACCAGACCCAATCGAGGATTGCCCTCCGGAAGTGCCTTGCCGGCACAAACGGATGCCTACTTATGTATATGTATATATTTGGATCCATCATATCCTGTGTACATAACAGCAAAATATACTCTGTTCAAAAATCCAATAAAAAAAATTCATTAAAAAAAATTAAAGATGAGATCGCAAAGTACTTGGAAGGGCATGATAAAATAGGACTGAGTCATCACGGCTTGTCAAAGGGAGGTCGTGTCTGACAAATCTTGTTGGAGTTCTTTGAGGAGGTAACAAGCAAGTTAGAGAAATGAGAACCATCAACATGATTTATTTAGATTTCCAGGAGGCCATTGACAAGATGCTGCATAGAAGATTGTTAAATAAGTTAAGAGCCCATAGTGTTCAGGATAAGTTCCTGGCATGGATAGAGGATTGGCTGACTGGTAGAAGGCAGAGAGTGGGGATAAAGGGGTCTTTTTCAGGATGGCAGCCGGTGACTAGTGGTGTGCCTCAAGGTTCAGTGCTGGGACCACAACTTTTCACAATATACATTAATGATATGGAAGAAGGAACTGAGGGCACTGTTGCCAAGTTTGCAGATGATACGAAGATCTGTAGAGGAACAGGTAGTATTGAGGCAGCAAGGGGGCTGCAGAATGCTTTGGACAAGCTAGGAGAATGGGCAATGAAGTAGCAAATGAAATACAATGTGGAAAAGTGTGAGATTATGCACTTTGGAAGGAGGAAATTAGGCACAGACTATTTTCTGAATGGGGAAATGCTTAGGAAATCAGAAGCACAAAGGGACTTGGGAGTCCATGTTCGCGATTTGTTCAGGTTCAGTCGGCAGTTAAGAAGGCAAATGCACTGTCCGTGTGGAGTTTGCACATTCTCCCCGTGTCTGCGTGGGTTTCGTCCCCACAATCCAAAAAAATGTGCAGAGTAGGTGGATTGGCTACGCTAAATTGCCCCTTAATTGGAAAAAATAATTGGGTAATCTAAAGTTTTTAAAAAAGAAAAAAAAAAGAAGGCAAATGCAATGTTAGTATTCATGTCAAGAGGGCTGGAATACAAGACCAGGGATGTACTTCTGAGGCCGTATAAGTCTCTGGTTAGACCCCATTTGGAGTATTATGAACAGTTTTGGGCCCCATGTCTAAGGAAGAATGTGTTGGTGTTGGAAAGGGTCCAGAGGAGGTTCACAAGAATGATCCCTCGAAAGAAGAGCTTGTCGTATGCGGAGCGGTTGAGGATTCTTGGTCTGTACTCGTTGGAGTTTAGAAGGATCGGGGGAATCTTATTGAAACTTACAGGATACTGCGAGGCCTGGATGGAGTGGACGTGGAGAGGATGTTTCCACTTTTAGGAAAAACTAGAACCAGAGGGCACAATCTCAGACCAAAGGGGCGATCCTTTAAAACAGAGATGAGGAGGAATTTCTTCAGCCAGAGGGTGGTGAATCTGTGGAACACATTGCCGCAGAAGGCTGTGGTGATCAAATCAATTCCCGTATCAGCCTCCCTGGACAGGCGCCGGAATGTGGCGACTAGGGGCTTTTCACAGTAACTTCATTGAAGCCTACTCGTGACAATAAGCGATTTTCATTTTCATTTCAATGAGTGTCTTTAAGCCGGAGACAGATATGTTCTTGATTGATTAGGGGATCAGGGGTTATGGGGAGAAGACAGGAGAATGGGGGTGACAAAAATATCAGCCATGATTGAATGGCAGAGCAGACCCAAAGAGCCGAGTGGCCTTATTCTGCTCCTATGCCTTATAGTCTTAATTCTATGCCTCAGGATCATTCCAGGGTTCGAACGCGGACTTGTGCTGCATCGCGGTCACGGATGCCCTGTTTTCCCAGGCAGCTACCGATATAAACTTTAAGAAGTCTTACAACACCAGGTTAAAGCCCAACATGTTTATTTGGAATCATGGGGGGGGATTCTCCAATAATAGGGCTATGTCCCCACGCCAGCGTGAAAAGCGGCACCAACCACTCTGGCATCAACGGTCCCCGATAATGGAGAATGCTCCCCTTCTTAGAGGGCTAGGTCGGCGCCGGAGTGGACCCCGCATCACAAGCCGGCGCGGAACGGCCGGCACGAGATCGCACATGCGCGGAACTGCCAGCGTGATTCCGCGCATGCACGGGGGTTCCCCTCTCCTCGCCGGCCCCCAGGCAATATGGCGGAGCCCTACAGGGGCCCGGCGCGGAGGGACATAGGCCCCCATGGAACCAGTCCACCAACCGCTAGACCCCGATCGCTGACCAGGCCACCGTGGGGAGGTTCCCCCTGGGGTCGGATCCCCCCGCATCCCGTCCAGGATGACCCCCGCAGACACACCTTCCAGGTCCCGCCGTGTCAGACCTGAGTAACCCACGCCAGGTGGACTTGGCCGAACTCGGCAGCCACTCGGCCCGTCGGAGCACCGAGAATTGGCGGGGGAGAATCGGGAAGCCGGTGTCGGGGCGCGATTCTCGCGTCCCCCAAGGGATTCTCCGACCCGGCGTGAGGTCGGAGAATCCCGGCCATGAGCTTTCGGAGCATAGCTCCAGGAGCTTTGCTCCGAAAGCTAGTGATTCCAAATAATCCTGTTGGACTTTAACCTGGTTTTGTAAGACTTCTTACTGTGCCCACCCCAGTCCGATGCCGGCATCGCCACATCATATATAAACTATGACATGGACGAAGCCCAACAAGATGCAGCAGGACTCTCCGTCATCCACAGGATGTCCCAGGTCCAGCTGTTGATAGATGGCACGCATCTTGCCTTGCGTGCACCGGGCCGTCTGGGAGTCCCCTACATCGAAAGGAAGGGGTTCCACTCCTTGTACATCCAGCTCATGTACGACCACCAAATGAAGTTCATGCATATGTGTGCATGCTTTCCAGGGAGTGTACACGACAGCTACATCCTGGGGCAGTCGGACATCCCCGGCCTCTTCGAAGACCACCCCAGGATTGCCTGTTGGCTCTTGGGGAATTAAGCTGAGGACGTGGCTAATGATGCCAGTACAGAGGCCGGTGACCGAAGCGGAGATCCGATACAACGAGGCCCATGTCGCCACCCATGATGTCCTTGAGCGGCTCATCGGACTCCTCAAGATGCGGATTCGATGCCTCAACCACTTTGAGGGTCGTACGCTTTGATGTGCTGCTCAACAACCTGGCACAGCAGTGAGGCAACGTGCTGGATGTGGAGTGGGGGGAACAGATGGCCACTTTCGAGGAGGAAGATGAGGACAAGGAAGTGCCGGACCTGGAGGGACTGGAGGACAATGCTCCCCCTTCCCATCCCCTCTCCCCATCCCTCAGCCTTTCCCTTACCCCCCCATTCCTCACCCCCTTTTCACCTTCCCCCTCCACCCACCAATTCCCACCCTCCCAGATTTTGTGTAACATCACTCCAGGGTGATTGGATCGTGTCGGCACAGTCAGGGGGTCACTGTTGAGGGCCGGGGGGGGGGGGGGGGGGGGGGGGGGGGGGGGGGGGGGGTGATGATAACTCGCTGAGCGCTGGTGCTCCTCATTCAATGCCATAGTTTGATCCCTGCTGGTCTGATGAGTGCTCACTCACACCCATCACCTGCACATGGTGTGCGGAGTTCTGGGAGTGAGGGACAGGCATCAGGGCCTCCACCTTCGGGGAGATGGAGCATGGGATTGGTGCTCGTCCCACACGGTGGAGGAATGAGCCAGAGGTGTCATATTGGTCAAGGTCAAGAATGTTTAATAATTTACACATGTTTGCACATTCTCCACATGCCTGCGTGGGTTTCATTCCCACAACCCAAAGATGTACGGTAGCATTGTGGATAGCACAATTGCTTCACAGCCCCAGGGTCCCAGGTTCGATTCCGGCTTGGGTCACTGTCTGTGCGGAGTCTGCACATCCTCCCCGTGTGTGCGTGGGTTTCCTCCGGGTGCTCCTGTTTCCTCCCACAGTCCAAAAGATGTGCAGGTTAGGTGGATTGGCCATAATAAAAATTGCCCTCAGTGTCCAAAATTGCCCTCAGTGTTGGGTGGGGTTACTGGGTTATGGGGATAGGGTGGAAGTGTTGACCTTGGGTAGGGTGCTCTTTCCAGGAGCTGGTGCAGACTCGATGGGCCGAATGGCCTCCTTCTGCATTGTAAATTCTATGTGCTGGTTAGGTGGCTTGGCCACACTAAATTGCCCCTTAATTGGAAAAGAAATATAATTGGCTACTCTAAATTTACAAAAATTCTAATAATTTACACATATATCCCCAACTGCCCCAATGTGCCACCCTACTCTCCCCAACCCTCCTGTGCCGCCCAGAATGCACCAAACCCGCTTTACCCCTTTCCCCTCCCCTCCCCCCCTCCAGTGCCCGCTCAATGATCCTCAACCTGCTTAGCCTTCTGTGTTCTACCGCTGCTGCTTGATGCTTCCCCAGGATGCACATCAGAGGTGGAGGCAGCGTGCTGTCTACCGCATCCCATGGCCTTTGATGCCTAGGCGGGTGACCCCTGGGGGTTCTGGGGCCAGAGGATACCCGGCGCACTGGCCGGCAGCACATGTGCTGCTGTGTCACCCTGTTCAGGGTGCTGACTCCAAGACACGCCTTTCTTAATGCTCATAGGGGTAGGCCACAGGGGGAGAGGGAGGCGCCATCACCACTCCATAGCGTGGCTCCAGATTGGCACCTCCTCCTCCCGCTTGGTGCCCATAGGGTCCTGGAGTTCACCATGGGATGGCGGAGCAGCTGGATCGAGCCCCGGCTTCTCCTATGTCATTTCGTTCTGCGGGTCCTGGTAGCTCCCCAATGCCTCCAGCTGTGTTGACACCCTCAGCGATGCTCCTCAGTGACTGGGACACGCTCTGGAGTGCCCCGGCATTGCCCTGCTACGACTGGGACACAGGTTGGGGAGCCTTGGCAATGCCCACCTGAGGGACATGCCTCGCTGCACCTCATCAAGGTCCGGCTGGTACTAGGTAGAGTCCTCCAGTAACTAGAACACACTGTCGAGTTGCTCAGTCATGGCCATCACTGCCTGGACACCTCCACTCATGATGCTGAAGTTGTGCATCAGGCTTTCCACTGCAGACGCCACCCTAGCAGTGTTGGCCTCGGTGCCACGCATTGCCGGAGCCATATCCTGCACCCACCCGTAGCCTCTGGGACTCCTTTAATTGGCTTTGGACCTGCTGGAAATTTGCTAACATCTCCCTTTGAATCTCGCGGCCGCACACTAGCGTCTTTATCAGCTCTGGGATAACCTCTTCCACAGACTCAGCATCAGGCTGGGACCCGGCTGGATCCTGGGGACCAGCATCCCTTGGTCTGCTGTCTCATCTGGGTGTTCCTGCCTCCACCTGATGCGCATCAGCAACTGTGTGTTGCTCACCAGAAAGTGCCCCAGAAACCATTCCACTATCTTTGCTCACTGATGTGTGTGTCTCTGCGCTGATGGAGGGTGGGGATGACAGCTGTGATTCATCGACAGATGCATCCTCGGAGCTCTCCTCTCAGGTGTTCTCATGGGAGGCATGGGAGGGGGGACCGGGAACTGGGATACCACCCCGCAGGTCGGATGAGGAACCTGTGGGAGAATGGATATGTAGTCAGTGGGAGGGATGACAATAACAACTCACATGTGACAGTTCATCTGGAGGGGGCCCATGGACCTTCACCTCTGTGTCATATGCCAACCTCTACATTGGTGACAGATCTGTCCTCGGCCATCCACGCGACCTCCAGGGTCCATCTCTCATAAGGGTTGAGGTAACCCGCTGCCCATCTGTACCCTCTCCCATATGTTGTGGACCAATGTCACCTGCGGGAGCACAGAGGGGGCATCGTTAGCCACACATGTCATTCATCACGGGGGTGGGAAGGCTCGGGAGGGTGGGCTTTGGTGGGGAGGGGGATGGAGAGTGGGGGGGAATGGGGGGGGGTAGCGTGGGTGGGATGCCTGGACGTGGGTGGTCCAGGGCATTGAACGTTGTTGGGCATGGACGGTGCCAGGCGCATTCCCATTGAGGGTGGGGGGGTGACAGGGGGTCCGGTGCCAATTCACTCGTGTGGCCCGGTGGAGATCAGGACGTCATCGATCTTCTTACGGCACCGTGTGCAAGTCCTCCTTGTCACACTTCCTGAGCTGACAGCCACTGCCACTTCCTCCCAGATGCCACTGGCTGCACTGTGGCTGATACTCCCAAGATCCTCAGGGTAACAGGGCATCCCATCTGGCCTTGATTGGGTCCAATAATCTGTCCAGGTTGGCATCCCCGAATCGTGGGGCTGGTCTTGTTGGAGACATGGCTGCAAGCTCAGTGGGGCTGGCTGTGCACGAGTGGTTTAAGTGCTGCTCTCCCTTGTTAGCAGGTGCTGGTGAGCACAGTTCCCGCAAATGAACCGGCGAGACCATCATTTGTGGTGTGAAGCCCGTGGGGCATCGTTAAGTAGACAAATTAGCATTTATCGCGGTGACAGCCATGCCGGGCCGAGCGTCAGAAGCTCGCGGCAGTTCTCGCTCGCTACCACACTGAAACCTTTCCATTAAATCGCAACAAAAAACATGGATAATGTCTGGAGAAATAATTGGTTTAATTTCACAAGGGTCCCTTTGCAAGACATGTAGTTGCATTAGATTAAAACACTGAATTTCTGACGAACAATAGTCAGGAGTTGATTGATATGCAAATTTAGCTCCAGAAATTAGTCAGTACTGGATTTTAGTCAAACTGCCTATAAATGGAATTGGATGCAGCAAAACCTGAAGGACAAATCTTTGCTTACTCCCCAGTATTACCTTGCTGGTGAAACGGGAAGTCAAATCCAGGATTTAGTTGAAACAAGCACAGTAATGGGAGGGTCCAAAAAAGACGGGGGATAGGATTTTTAACCATTAGTTGTTACATCTGAATTGACGAAATGAGTGCAGGAAAAATATCCAGGACTATATGGAGTTGGTCACAGGTACAGTGATGTTTGTGTAGTAGCAGTCCTGCAGCTGCTAACACAACAGCTTTTAAAATCCCATCAACTGTTCCTAAGAGAACAATTTCGGTATGTGTCATCCCTCACATCTGTTAATTGCAATTAGGTTATTGTGAAGCTGGGTGTGATGAAAATAGCATATCATACCAATACTGTCATTACAAAAGCAGCTTATGGTGCAAACAAAACAATATAAAATGCAAGTTATTTCCAACAGCGCAGGTTACTTTTAACAAGATAATTGATTTTACTATAAAGAAGCAATCAGCCTTATAAGTAATATTCGCTAAACCTTTAATTCAATCAGTATTGAATGAAGCATTCAAAATTAATACTAGGTGGTAGCAAATATTTATGAGTCGATGCATAAATTACAGCTCCAAATAAATATATACTAAGATGTTTTTTAAATCGGGCAGGTGCCAGTTGGGCATGAGAAAGTGTCCAATGTGGCTGTGAAGCACAGATCATCTTTATTGGACCAAATAACCCATGCATTAAAATGCAGTCAATCAAAAACAAAGATCTGTTAAACTAACTAATCAAAAGCCACTAATTAACAAAGTGACATTATTTTCTCTTATTGGAGCGAAAATTAAAATAATCATTGTTGAATGACTTTTCTGTATGAAACGTGATTCTTGTGTATTTCTCCAGAACAATGATCGTAGGGTTTGAAGTAATTCACAAGCAATGGAATACTTAAGATCTTCAAATGCCTGAATAAATGCACATTTTTGTATTATTTCAAGTGTGAAATGAAACTGGAAAACGTAGCAACAAAATAATCCAACGTATTTTTAAAAACCTGGAAAATCTTTTACCCACACAAGATACCCACTCTTTCTCAGGACCCTGGAATTTGTTCTGAACTTTAAATTGTTTAGCTGAGCCTGAGGTGCTGACATTTGCCGAACGTCTGCATATGCGCAAGTTCAGTACACTCTCGATTCTTCTCCACAAATGTGGAATCACTCTGTACCCCACGTTAGCTTCCGATCTCTGCTCAGCTTGTGTTTTTGACGTCACGGTGCCCAGCCCGAATGTCTAAAAGCTCCAAACCCTAGGTCTCCTGGACTCCCTTGCCCATGCATACTCCAAACTTCTGAACCCATCGCCAACTGCACCTGTTAAACATCTAAGATGGCTCATAATAAGGGAAATAAGTTTACTACGGCTGTTCATTGATATCATGTCCCTAAAACATTGTATGAAAACTGCAAATGCAACTATCAGGCCAACTAACAGACTTCTGGGATCTATCCAGCACGCCACGCTGCGCAAGGGGACCTCATGTGCATCGTGATCTGGATCCCATTGTGGGCGGGATCAGTATTTGGCAAACCTGCACAATAGAATGGGCAGCTAGCCTCACACTAATATGCAGCAATGTGGCCTTTCTCGGCACTGTAAATGAGTGAGGGTGCGTATAGAGACAGAATATGTGATAAAATACCTTGTGGTTTATACAGTGGAGACAGTGGGTTGAGGGGGCTATGAGCTAAGGACAGTGAATTTTGTAAGAATAGATAGTGAACCTCCACTTAGTCAATACACAGAAATACTGAGAAGTTGCATCATCGAAATTAACCATCAGCTCAACCTGTCCATGTTGATGTCTACTCTCCACACAACCAAATAGCCCTAATCATGTTTACCACCACCCCCCGCCCCCTTCCCTTAATTGCATCTTTCATCATCTATCTAACAAATCTAATATTGAATGCTTTCATGGATAGAAGGTGGCAAGCTTGGTAGAGTGGAGCATTTAATCAAGCAAGAGGGTGGCGGGTGGGGACATCTCCACCTTCCCACCTCTGCTACTACTAACTCCATAGAGGAATCCTCCCTGCCCTACTGCCAATTGTGGCCCTCAAGTGGTCAATTAATATTCATAAAGGAGCTTATGCCACTAACACTGGCATTAACCCGGATGTAGGTGGGAGGCACATCATGGAGGTAGCATTACAAGCAAACCCTGTTGGGGCTACTTGTGGGCTCCCAGTGGGGGTCCCTCCTTGAAAGCACTCAGTATTTGATTGAGGAAGCCAACATCGGGAAGCAGGGAGTGAGGTGAGAGCCACCCCCTTGGTGCCGACTCCTTCAATCAACAGGCTCAGGTATTTCAACAGATTAATACATTCTGAGTTCTCAGCCAAGCCTCATTCTGTTTTTGTGGCTGTGAGCCCAAACATTCATTCAAGTATTAAAACATCCGAGCCCCAGAGAAAAAGGGTCTGGTGATGAAACTTTTATTGCCCTGTAATAAAAGGACATATTTTTAAACATAGTGGCAAGTTAGGAATTAATAACCGTTTTAAAGCCTTTTGTTATACATCCTATTGGCACCATAGACATCATTGATTCTATAGAGTGTAGAATGGTCAATGGACGTGGAAGTACCATAGCTTGGCATTGGGGCATGAGGGTCATAGGGAATGTCTGGAAGGGCACAGGTTGGCATTGGAGATGAGGGGCCACAGAGGTTGCTTCGGAGAGAGCGCACCTTAGCATGGGTTATGAAGAGGGTCTTTGAACTTTCCTTTTAAAAGATCCCCCTCTGAGGTGCCATGAACGAAAACTCAATGTAAACCTGGCCCAACTGCATGAAAATTGCCTTCCCCTGCAGTAGATCCAACCAGGTTGGGAACGGTGCATGCAGGATTTTGACCTGAACTAGCCCGCACCTTTAAAAGGCACTCACCAAAACCGGAAACCCTGAGAATAGGGTTGGGAATCCTGTATTGGGTGCTGACAACAATTTTTAAAGGGTTCCTGCATCATCCCGACTTAGTGAAAACCCAGACCATACTCCTTAAGTCACCGCTTCACCATTACTCACATTGCAGCAACAGTTAGAAATTGAAGGTGACTCTCAATTAATTGCAATTTGAAGAGACTCTGAATATAGATTAGCATTCATTTCACAAACGATCTAAGCCTTAAATTTATTGCAGCAATCTAGTTAACAGTTCTACTCTTCAGTCAGTCCAAATATACAGAAAGCTTTGCCAGTTCATTTTGGAATTGTGAATTGAATTTTAATTCAACCTGATGATTGAAGTGTGGGTTGCTGCAGATTTCAATATATGTCCATGTTTCAAACCTCAAAGCCTCCTGTCATTTTTGTCAAGTTCCAACAAAAAAATTATGCAAACACTTCTAAAGTCACAGCAACTCTTTCATCCCTAAGTGAAGAGCCCGCATCAAATTTTAGCTCATGAATACAAGACCAGCTTTGACAAGTCAGGTGCCGCACAATAAGAGATGCAGCAATGTTCCTTACCTCGGGATTTGTGGACAAGTTTCTTATGGGTTCCTGCTGCCAGTGTCAGCATCCTTAAACAATCACAAGACTAATGAATGCACCATCATGATAAGATGTTGGACCATATCCCAAAGCATTTTGGGCCTCAGTCACCATAAACCTCCCTAACCAGATTAGATTTAGGCTGGCCGCAGCAGAGGCCCTGTTTTAGTTCATTACCCACCACCTGTTAAACTTGATTAACAGTGCTGACTAATTGTCTGTTAAGAACATTTCATCCCATAATGGATCCCAGAAGCCTCACAAGTCTACTTCATTTAAATGCGTGCTTGCTACAAGCCAAGTCTCATTTTAAACATGAACAAATCTATCAGGCATTTTTACAAGCTTCTCTGATGGCGATGCAGAGTCACAAATTTAAAACTATAACCTCGCTATTGGATTTACACTGGGCCTTATTCGAGATGGTTTTCTGCCACCTGCTCTGAGAAATGGCCATCTACTCCTGGTTTTAACTGGCAAAAAAATATCTCAATGGGTTTCAAAAAGTTACATTGCTGTTCCTAAGGGCAAACCTAAGGATATAATGCTGTGAAGCCATGCTTTAGATCAAATAATGATATCTGAATTTACTGGGAAGAAACCCTAATTGAATTTTTTTAAAGATTAAAGTCACATTCCAGCAATTTGGGGCCACAGCCCAAGATAGCTGCAAACTTATATCGCCGTACCTTTTACATTCCAAAATCTATTGAAATGGAGACACCCTCTCTGCAAAGCCACACCAGGCATTCAAAGAAGATGAACAGGGACGAACTACTATCCCATTGGCAAAACGTACAGACAATCATCTGGGTACTGAACTGGATGGTGACAAACCACTATACATAATCACTTGGATAACATCACTCTTCTGAGAGTGAAATTCCCAACCATGATCCAATAAAGTTATAGTTGGAACACACTCGCCTTATTTGGATTGCTCGGCAGTTGGAGAAAGTCATGTGACAAGCAAATGTTTTTGTTTTTTTAAACACCTGCTTTCTTTGCAGAATGAGAGAAGCAGCCAAAATGCTGGATCAACAAAACCCCCAAGTGGGTTCTTTCTCTTTCTCGCCCCCTTCATTCAACTTGTGTGTTTTTGAATCATGTCTGTCATCACTGCTGATTTTGACTATCCAGTTAAAACTCAATCCAGCACTGTTGTATCCAGAAGGGATAAATTATCTGTCTCCACCTACAAACCACCTAGACCCTGAAAGTAGCAGGACGACCAAGTGAAAAGAGCATGGCCATCGGGTTAAGCTTGAAACCAGCCAAGTCACCAAGTTTCAAGAGTGATATATATACCCATTTAGTTTAGGGCAGCACGGTGGCGCTGTCTGTGTGGAGTTTGCACATTCTCCCGTGTCTGCGTGGGTTTCATCTCCACAACCCAAAGATATACAGGTTAGGTGGATTGGCCACACTAAATTGTCACTTAAATGGAAAATAATAATTGGGTACTCTAAATTTCAAAAAATATACACCCATTTAATTTTATTGGGACTCTAGGACTCTAGACTACTTAATTTATCCTCCCCAATCTGTAATGTGTGGTGTGTCCGAGTGTACTTAAAATATGTCCGGGTGTGAAAGTTGGGTGCGTTCCTTATAATTTTACTTTGGCCAGGTGAAGTACAACAAAAACTATTACTTTTCTTTTTAAAGAGCTCAATAAATCCTGTCTGAATGTGTAATTTATAGGTAAAAGCAAATTACTGTGGATGCTGGAATCTGAAAACACACGAGAAATGCTGGAAAATCTCAGCAGGTCTGGCAGCATCTGTAAGGAGAGCAAAGAGCTAACATTTGATGATCCTTTGTCAAAGCTAAAGACATAGAAAGTGGGAGATGTTTATGCTGTAGGGTGAAGGAATGAAAGATGAGTCACAACCACAGAGACCAAGTGCTAATAGCAGTCCCCAGAAAGAATAAAAGGTGTGAAAGGCCAAACAGCAGAGAAACTAAAATCAGAGGGTAAGCTGTGACAGATGTAGATGTGGGGGGGGGGGGGGGGGGGGGGGGGGAGAGACATGAGTCGGAAAGTGAAAGCATAGGGGAGGAAAGGCAAGGAAAAGGGGGATAAAATAGAGGGAAAGAGTGGGGAGGAAAATATATAAAGAAAGACAAGAAAAAAATAAAGGGTAAAAGACAGTTAAAATGAAATGGAATGGAAACAAGGGGGTCGAAGTGGGGTAGAGCTAATCATCTGAAGTTGTTGAATTCGATGGTGAGACTGGAAGTCAGTAGCGTGTCTAATGGGAAGATGAGATGTTGTTCCTCCAGTTTGCATTGAGTTTCACTGGAACATTGCAGCAGGCCAAGGCCAGACATGTGGTAATGGGAGCTGGGTCTTTTGTTAAAATGGCAAGCAACGGGAAGGTCAGGGTTCTGAATGCGCACAGACTGAAGGTGCTCAGCAAAGCGATCACTCAGTCTACATTTGGTCTTTCCAATACAGAGGAGACCACATTGGAGATCTTGCCATTTTAACACAAGACCCTGTTCCCATGCCCACATGTCTGTCCTTGGCCTGCTACAATGTTCCAGTGAAGCTCAACGCAGGCAGGAGGAACAACATCTCATCTTCCGGTTAGGCACGCCTTCCGGTCTCAACATCAAATTCAACAACTCCAGATGATTAGCTCTATCCCACCTCAACCCCCTTGTTTTCATTCCATTTTATTTTGACTGTCTTTTACCTTTTATTTCTTTCTTGTCTTTCTTTATATATATTCCCCCCCCCACTCTTTCCCTCTTCTTATCCCCCTTTTCCATACCTTTTCTCCCCTTTGCTTCCCCCTTCTTCTCATTTTACCTCTCTCCCACCCATGTCCTCCCTCCCCCCACATCTACATCTGTCACAGCTTATCCTCTGATTTTAGTTTCTCTGCTGTTTGACCTTTCACCTTTTATTCTCTCTCTCTTTTCCCCTGGTTTCTGTGACTATGACTCATATTTCATTCCCTCACCCTACAGTATAAATATCTTCCACTTTCTATGCCTCTTAGCTTTGACAAAGGGTCAACTGGACTCTAAATGTGAGCTCTTTTCTCTCCTTACAGATGTTCCCAGACCTGCTGACATTTTCCAGCATTTTCACTTTTGTATTTTCTAGGTCACAGCACATAAAGTATTAAATTCGTGCAAAATTGGCAAATATGCCCATTTTGACAACAAAATCTGCTGCGGTCAAGCGAGGAGAGGGAAATGAATGAGCCACTCAACCCCTCCTCACCCAATTGTAATAATAAGCTCTTCGATGCCGCAAAGCACCTTTAGTACCTTGTTCAACATTAAATACAAGAGAATTGCAAGTCAGTTGCTGCTCATTTTTACATAAAACCAGTCATATTTTTAAATTCGTGTATTAATTTCAATAATCCATATTTCAGACAAAATCCAATTTTTTTGCAAGATTTATCAAATCAATTGTCAGGACAATAATACCTATGAATTATAATACAAATATTCATTTTGTTTTTGTAAGAAATCGTTGCACTGCTATGCACTGATCATCTTTAGTTGTGCCTTTGTTGTCAGAAGTTGAGGGACATGGAAATTGATGACATATATTAGAGATTCAGGCATCAATCTGTGTAAATGCAATTTATACCATCATGGTAGCAATTCTTTCCGGAGAGATAATGGGCAGGATTCTCCGACCCCCGCGCCCCACCCCCCCCGGGCCAGGTCGGAGGATCCTCGGGGGGGGGGGGTGGGGGCATAAATCCCGCCCTGCTGCTCCAACGCCGGCTGCCGTATCCTCCGGCGCTGGTTTTCAGGCGGGGCGGGGTTTACGCCGCGCCAGTCGGGGGCCGTTGGCAGTGGCCTCCCCCGGCAATTCTCCAGGCCACAATGGGCCAAGCAGCCGTTGTTTCCTTGCCAATCCCGCCGGCGTGAAATGGGACATGGTCCATCACGGCCCCGAGGGCCCACCACGGCGATCGTGGCCCACCGATCTGCGGGCGGGCCTGTGTCCTGGGGGCACACTTTCCTTCCGCGCCGGCCTCTGTAGGGCACTGCCATGGCCGGCGCAGAGAACCCCCCTGCGCATTCGCAGGAACACGCCGGCCGGACTGCGCTTGCGCGGAACCACGCCGGCGGTTCTGCGCACGTGCAAACTCGCGCCGGCCCTTCAGCGCGCCGCCAACCGCTCCGGCACCGGCCTAGCCCCCGGAAGAGCAGCGGATTCCGCACCTTTCGGTTGGTCCGATGCCGGAGTGGTTCGTACCACTCTTGGCACCGGCGTCGGGCCATTGGGCCAGTTATGGGAGAATCCCGCCCAATGTTAACCGATTTTCTCCACCCCTCACCAGTGATGTCACAAGGTTAACGTCCACAAAGAGTGGGAACCTCATTTAAATGAATAATAATAAATCTCAATGTTATTAACAGGCCTCCCTGCCGTATGACCCCCCCCTCACTAAATATTCATGCCTCACCGATGTGACGTCATGCCGGTGAGGTTTACAAATGCTTTTAAAAATGTGAATCAGTTGAGGGGATCCCACCTGTCGTCCCGTGGCACAGAGGTACGTATGGACCCTGAGGCAAGAGGGGCATGCCACCTTGCACAGGATAGCTCTGCTGCAGGGCCAGGGCGGGCCCTTGTAGGAACCCCATTGGGCAGGGGGGGTTCCATTTACGTGTTGTGGGGGAGAGGGGAAGAGTGCAGGCAATGAGGGGGAAACTTGCAGGTGGACACTGAAGGAGGTGACGCCAGCAATACATCTGCGGTGGCGGTTGGGGAGGAGGGGCTCGATGATTGTCTGAGGAGGGATTATTGGGATGTTATGTGGAGCCAGGTGCCAGCTCTATGAGGCCCCGCCCTGCCAGAGTGATGATGTAAACCATGCTCACTTGTTTCATTTCTTTAAAGAGGCTCAATATCTGAAGAGAAAACTGGTCTGTGCAACTGGGGAGCTACACACCAGCCTGACACTGAAAAAATATGGTACGATTTCGCCCATTGTCCCATCTAGGAAACAGCTTCCTTATTTTATATAAAGGTGACCAGTTAATTAAAATAGCACTAAGAACAATTCAACTGAGGACCAACACTGAACTCATCTAGTTATTTGTACATGTAATTATAAACGTACATCTAAATTTCAACTGCTTATCTGAAATGCTATCCTGTATATATCAACTCCACAAATGAATTAATTTACCAAATACTCCGCTTGATGGTCACAAGTTTTGTTTCACAGTTTCTCACCATCACCTTCCACACATTTTAAATATAGGAATGCTTGTTCTTGTCTCTGCCTTTCCCTGCATTTCTTTCAGACAACTGCTTACGTAACACATGATCTGCCTAATATTGCCAAGTAAAAGGAACTTGAAGTTCAACAATGAATACTCTTTCTCTACCTAACAATTATTTTAAGCAATAGGCACGGTGATATTTACATTTACTCATCATTCTTTTGGCTGTTTGTCTCCTCCTATTTACACCATTCTCTGAAGCCAACAACAACTGTATATTTGTTCCATAACCAATTACTAAAGCTCAGGAATATATTTGTTAAGAACGCACAATCTGTTGTCTAGTAGCAATTGTAATCTGAAAGCCAAAAATCACAACCAAACTGTTGTTAGACAGTCTTAATCTTCAATGCAAACAAGATTTGGTGCCAAGTAAATATCGGGGCGGGATTCTCCGTTCGGCAATCAGACGGAGAATACCCACTTCCGACCAAATCGGGGGTGGTGCCGCTTTCACGATGCTCGTACTCTGGGAGTACGTTGCGCGCCGTATCGATGGCCTCAGGACGTTGCCTGAGGCCCACCTCCCCCCCCCCCCCCCCCCCCCCCCCCCCCCCGATGCTCCGCCCCCAACCGGCTGCATTCCCGACAGAGTGGGTCTCCCATGGTCTTACCTGTCGGGAGCTCGGCGTGGAGGCTGCGGACTCAGTCCAGCACCGCCACAGACGGGGCAGGGCCGATCTGCGGGCAGGAGGGGAAGACTTTGTCAGAATCGGGGGGCACTGTTGGAGGGTGGTCCGGCCAAATGGGGAGGCACTGTTTTGCAGGCCTTGTCCATGTTGCACGGTGCAGCCGCTGCAGGCCACTGCCGTGCGCATGCATGACCACGGATTCGCCAATTCTCCAGACCGTATCGGCAGCTAGAGCCAGGTGCTCGACACTGCCGGCATGCTAGCCCCGAGCCAAATGGAGGATCGGTGGCCGTTTTGCACCAAATGTTCGGTCGTAAAATGCCACCATTCCCACGCCCTTGTGAGGACATAGCCTCAGAATCGGAGAATCCAGCCCCAGTTATTAAAATCACCCTACCTCTGTCCAGTTTCCCGTTTTTACAATCACCTCTGCCCTACTTCCTCTACAATAAGCAAAAGCTTCAACTTTATCTCCATCTCATTGCGTTTTGAGCTCGAAATGATGATGAGTTCTTCTTCCTTTGCCTTCAATTCTGCACACGTCTCTTTGGCCAGGAGTCTTCCTCCCTTTCTCCCAACTTAAGAGTTTTTGTTCCACCGAAATCCTTTTCTCTGGCCTCTTGCTCAACATGGTTTTGGTCATCTCATGTTTCTCCACTCCTCTCACTAATTCTGACCGACATCCCTTTGAACTTGCAGCATTCCGAGCTTTCAGATTCAACCCTGGTATTGTCATGTAATCTGCTGGCAAGGGCAGCACTGTTGCTGTTTGGTGGACATAATGCGGAGGCTGAGCAGCAACTTCTGACATATTCTCCTCCTTACCGCTGGACCATTACTCTACCATCAAACATCAAAGTATCATTTTCTAAATTGTCACTGACCTCATAAGAGCATAATGGAAGCAGATGTAATCCATTCAACATCTCAAGCCTGCTCCATAATTCAAAAGATCATGACGGAACTTCAACATCAACTCCCTATATGCCTTGAGGTCCTTAATGCCCAAAGGTTGACCGTTCTCGGTCTTGAAAATATTCATCCAGTGAGTATTCACAGCCCTCCAGGATAGAGAGGTCTAAAGATTCAGAATTCAGTGAGTGAAGAGGTTTCTCATCATATTTCTAAATGACCAACCCCTTATCCTGTATTTCCAATCTCTCGGCTCTCCAACCAGAAGAAACAGTCTCTTGGCATGTGCCCTGTCAAGCTCGCAAAGAATTCTCTATGTTTCAATGTGATCACCTCTCATTCATCCCAACGTTAAAAGAATATAGTCACAGTTCACTCAATTTCTCCTCTTAGAAATTGCCACTCATGCCAAGAACGAATCTAGTAAACCTTAGTTGCACTTCCTCCAAGACAAGTACATATTTCTTTAAGTATAGTGACCAAGAGCACACATAGTGCTTCATGTGTGATCTCATCAAAGCCCGACACAATTCCAACACGGCACCTTTTCTTGTACATGTCTACACCCTTGCAATAAAGGTTAATATACATTTTTTTCCTAATTGCTGGCTGCACCTGTATGCTAATATTTTGTGTTTCTTGTACAAGAACATCAAAGTCTCTCTGACCATCAGTAAGTTTCATGCCTTTTAAAAAATATTCTGCTTTTCTATTCTTGTTCCCAAAATGAATAACCTTAAACTTCCCCGCATTATATTCTATCTGCAATTTGTTGCCGACTCACTGAACAGTTCTATATCTCTTTAAAGCCTTTGGACTGGATTCTCCCATTTCCAGGCTGTGGCCGGAGGATCCGTGCGTTTTACATCAAAAAACTCAGCAGCACCCAGCACCGATTCTCTGACCAGTGCGGGGCTAGGAGCCACGTTCGTAAATTGCCAGGCCTCCACGACAACATCGGGCAGAGAATTGTCTGGTCCGTGGCCACGCATGCGCAGGGCAATGACCTGCAGTGGTCGCGCCATACACCCTGGCGCCACCTCGCGTGAACCCGATCTGTCAGATAGTGCCCCCCTGGACACTCCCCTCGCCATCCCCTGGTCACCCCACACCAGTCACCCCCAGCCCTCGCTGAAACTCCCACCCAACTGTTGGCGGCACTGGACACAGTCTACAGCCACTACGTCGGATTCCCGACTGCTGAGACCACTCGTCCTCCGTGCGGTCAGGAACTCGGCCCTCCAGGCGTGGAGCATCGGGGGAAGGTCTTGTACGAAGTCCTGAGGTTGTCCCAACGGCGTGCGGCGCGCTTGTCGATGATGCTGTTTTGGAGGGGGCAGAGCATACGAAAACAGGCGTCGCCCCAATTCCATCGTAAAAAGGGATTCTCCGCCCAATCGGCGACTATGAAATCGGCGTCGAGGAACGGAGAATCACGCCCTTTGTGTCTTCCTCATCCCTACTTTCCACCCCATTGCAGATCATGGTCTGAATTCTCCTTTCGCGCTGCCGGCACTATCGGGCAGAGAATCGGGCAAAATGGGAAAAAATCCATTTTGGGCCAGATGCTGATTCCAACGTCATGTTCTGGTCCCTCGTTTGTGCTGTTATCGAAGTTTGCATCCCACAACATGGTCTATGCAAAACGATCATTTGCATGGATTTAAATATCGATAGCAGCTAGGGTACTTCGTGCTGCACCCTCTGCGATGCTCCACCCCTCTGAGGCAGAAGTCTCGCAGGCACAAATTGGTGCAAGTATTGCAGGCGGGACTTGGGCTCCTGGCTGCGGAGGGGTAGCAGGAGGCTAAACAAATTCTCAAAAAGCCTTAAACATTGTAGAGCTTGCTGGGGGGGTGGGTGCCCCAGCCTAGCGGAGTAGCAGCAAAGGACTTGGTGAGAAGTCCGTGGATTCGGGGTATCCACCTTGGGATTGGGGTGGCCTGCTCAGACCACCATTGCTGCAGTATGTACCCCTTTGCAAGTATTTGCAACCAGGGTTTAAATTCAGTATTATTTGACATAACCCAAAAACAAACATCCAAATATTTTACCACCTTTTAAAAAGGTATTTGCTACAGTACAGTTAATTTTCTTTTTCTTTTATTTTCAAGAAATGTGCCCTCTGCTGAATTGTTGTTGAAAGGAATTCCATTATTAATCGATGCACAACTTCACAAAATTAAATGACAGCTCATTCTTTAATTTTGAATTTACCCTCCTTTCTTCCACAATACAACCATTTCCCATCATATTTTTTTCCCGCTGCTGGCACCACAGGTGGAAACAAAAACTAAAACATGAAAACAGCACCAGCCTTAAATTACTGTATGAAATTATAAAACTTTTTGTGCCTTCTCGGCTTGCATCGTTCAAAATTTTGCATGTTAAGTTATTTTGACCCAGTTTAAGTTTGTCAATTGTGATAACTTGAATAACAGAAAGAGGGTTCTGTTTATTTCCGTATTCACTTTACTCGAAAAACTAAAAAAAAGAATGGCAATAATATGGTTCATTTCCAAAATAAGGTAGCTTTCTCAAAAAAGATAAACCATTTTGGAAGAAAATTACCATCAGTCACTGCCACAATTTGTCCAGATTTTTATGGTCATATTCACTTAAGGGGAGCTGCAAACACTTGCACATGACTTTAGTAACAGCAACATGATTGTTATGGTCCCAGTTGATGCAACTAATGGACAGGAAGATCATAGAATGCAACCCTGGCTCAAAGGTTTCGAACTTTTACTTTTTTTTCGAAAATGTGGAGCAACAGAATTACAGGACTGCCAATCAGTTTTTAATTTAAAAAAAATATTAAACATGAAACGCTTAACTATAGAACATAGAACAGTACAGCACAGAACAGGCCCTTCGGCCCTCAATGTTGTGCCGAGCAATGATCACCCTACTCAAACCCACGTATCCACCCTATACCCGTAACCCAACAACCCCCCCCCCCCCTTAACCTTACTTTTTAGGACACTATGGGCAATTTAGCATGGCCAATCCACCTAACCCGCACATCTTTGGACTGTGAAAGGAAACCGGAGCACCCGGAGGAAACCCACGCACACACGGGGAGGATGTGCAGACTCCGCACAGACAGTGACCCAGCCGGGAACCGAACCTGGGACCCTGGAGCTGTGAAGCATTTATGCTAACCACCATGCTACCGTGCTGCCCACCATATAGTATATACTATAATGCAATACTTCTTCACTCTCAATTATCACAAAGGTACACATATTTTAAGGATAATGCAAAACATGTCTTATGCTATGAGACTTTCAATAAACACACAGTCCCTTTAAACTCACCAGCTGAGTGAGATCAGACAACTCCCTCACTCTGCAACCAAATGGCAGATGCCACTCTATCGATCTTTTGTGGATTTCACCTCAAATTCCCTCCAGATGACTGTCAAGAGGCTTCCCACATTCCACTCTCAAAAAGATAAGCATTAAAATCTTCTTCCAAACCAATGCTTTCTCTCAGCTGTTTTCAATGAGGATCTTCCTCCAGGTTTTTCAACTCTCCTTTCAGTACTCCTTTGTCTTAACTGCTTTTATACAAACTCCAGGATCCAGCCACCGATTGCTCCACAATTATTTAATCAATCACTGCACAGTCTGTAGGAAGATCTCACAAATTCTGGGACCAGTTCAGATATCTGTCTGGCTTTGCACTAACCAACTTTTTTTCACAGTAACTTCATTGAGGTGTTAATGTGAGCCTACATTTGACAATAATAAAAATTATTATTAATTCCAGTTTCCTCTGTTCCTTTAACTTCGAACTTCCTGGAAACTGCTCTTCATTTCTCTAATTTCCTTAACTAGTTTTCCTTTTCATTTCTAGCACTGGTTTTCTTAATTAATACTCAAGAGTATGGTTTTTCTTCAAGCAAATCTTTGCTTTGTTAATTTTTCCAAATTAGTGTGGCCAATTCACCGACCCAAATCTGCGCCACCATTCTTTGAGTAAATATTCTCACCATTTAGCGTTCCATCACCAATGTTATGAATTCAGTTAAACACAAGCAAGAAGCCTTCCGACCCTAAAGGTGCCCTGGTTATCAAGCAACCACTCATTCCTTCTCTAAGTTTTTATTTACTGTTCACCCCATAAAATCTCTCAGCACAACAGAAACACAGTTTGAACTGAAACCATAACCCCCATACACACAAACGCCTTTGTACCCCCGTCAGACACACGCAGCACCGATGGGCGACTCCGAGCAATGTATCCTGAGGGTTTTGACAGCTTTACCATTGTCAAACGTGAATCTAACTAGAGTTTTACTCTTCTTCCACAGAAACACTAAATTAGACCCACTTAAATTTATGCCTCATTTCTAATATTTAACAATACAAATATAGATCACTTAAAACTACCTCCATTTTCCTGACAGTGATAATCTGAATATCAGCATAGAAAGAGACATTGTCAGGCTGAAATTTAAATATTGGCGATTTATTAAACAAATCTGGTAACATTTGAGAAACAAAGGGGTAACAGGCAGGAAAGCTGTCTTAAAAGAGTTGTAAAATAAAAGACTACGGTGTTCAAATAACTCCATCATATTTCATCTCTTATCATTTTAGTTAAAAATGTTGAGAAAGCCACCATCAAAACGCATTTAGCAGCAGGCTCTTCAGCATATAAACATGACCTTCATGTAACACAGCCTTCAAAGTATGTTTACACATACTGAACTAAGAAGAACATGCTATCATTATATGCTCTCTATGAAAGATTACTTGTTTCAGTCAAACAACAGGAAAACACCATTAGAATAAACACAATGAAGAGGTCTTATTGGCGGCATGGTGGCACAGTGACTAGCACTGCTGCCTCACAGCACTAGGGACCCGGATTCGATTCCTGCCTTGGGTGACTGTGGAATTTGACATTCTCTCTGTTTCTGCATGGGTTTTCTTTGGGTCCTCCAGTTTCCTCCTACAGTCAAAATATGTGCAAGTTAGGTGGATTGGCCATGTTCAATCTGCAGAGTTACGGAGATAGGGGTGGGGCTTCAGTAGAGTGCTCTTTTTGGAGGGTTGGTGCAGGCTCGATTAGACAAATGGCCTGCTGCTGCACTGTAGGGCATCTATGCATTCTATTGATCTAGCAGTCCTTTGGCCCCACAATGTATCAGCTTTCCAAAATTTGCATGAAAAAGCAACAGATTTCTTTCTTTTGCATGAGCAGTATTATAGAATATCACTTGTGAAACGAATTTCAACTTTGCTAATAATGTGGGGGGAAAGAAAACATTTTACAATTGTCAATAAAACAAAAATACAAACAACTTTTTTGTTCTGCAAAAAGGTGAAACACAAAGCAGATGTACCGTGGGAGCATATCAGGTGTATTTTTAACGTTTGCATCTCAAATGTGCTTTTCAATCAATGCAGTATATTGTCAAGACTTTCAAAATTAATAATGCCACCGGCTGGGATTCTCCGAGCACGCAGCAGGCCTGAAAATTGCCGGCGGGGGGGGGGCAAGAATCGCGCCAATCACGCCCGCAAGGTCCCCGCCTGTCGGGGGATCATTGAGAGCGGTCCCTACGGCGATTCTCCACGCTCAATGGGCTGAGTGCCTGCCGAATTCAGCAGAGTCCTGCCAGCGTGGTTTACATATGGCCCCACCCGGTGGGACCTCGCTGTTCTGGCTGCGGGGGCCGTCCTGGTGGGGGGGCCTCCACAGTGGCCAGGCCCGCGATCGGGGACTACCGATCAGCGGGCGCACTCATTCCGGGGGGGGGGGGGGGGGGGCTTCTGATCCTCCATGCCGGGCCCCTCTAGGGCTCTGCCATGTTGCCTAGGGGCTGGTGCGGAGACAGCAACCATGTGCATGTGCCGGCGCGGAAATGGTCGTGGCGCTCATGTGTGGACCCGTGCCGGCCATGTAGGGCTGGCTTTTGGCGCCGGAGCAGGGCACAGCTCTCCGGCGCCGTTCTAGCCCCCGAAGAAGAGTAGAATTACTGGCCTGGAGGCCGTTGATGCCACTTGGCCGCGGTATCGGTGAATCCCAGCCACAGTGTTGGGAGAGCACCAATTGAGATGAAGTCACACAGAAAAATAAATGCAGCAACCAATACAGAGTTTGTATAAACAGGTACTGATAGAGTGCCAATAGTACACATATAGTTTACAAGTTATGTGCAATTCAGAGCTCCCTGTTGACTATTCGAGCAATCGAGTATCCCAAGTTCAGGAAGTAGACACTATTGCATTTGTTAACCACGAGCCACATATGGCTAATCGCAATCCAGTTGTGTCTAATTGTGTTTTTGATGAATAAATTAAGTATAAGTATTGGGTACCATCTTTGGATATATGCTCCCACAATATATATATATTCGCACTACATATATGGATGTTTACTTTAGCCTTTTAATGGGTTTGTTAGGAAAATGGCAAATTAAAAAAGAAGCAACACACAGCTTATCTTGATTGTGAATGTTTTAATTCCTTGCTTCCGAATAGTGGGAGATAATTATCATAGAATCATCATAGAATTTACATGCAGAAGGTGGCCATTCGCCCCATCAAGTCCACACTGGTCCTTGGAAAGAGCACCTTACTTAAGCTCACACCTCCACTCCATCCTCATAACCCCATCTAACCTTTTGGACACTAAGGGGCAATTCATCATGACCAGCCCACCGAACCTGCACACCTTTGAACTGTGAGAGAAAACCGAGCACCCAGAGGAAACCCACGCAGACACAGGGGGAATGTACAAACTCCACACAGACAGTGACACGGGACCAGAATCAAACCTGGTCATCAGCGCCGTGAGGCAGCAGTGCTAACCACTGTGCCACCAGACCGCCCATCATAAGACACTTTCTTCAAAAATTAGGACATGTAAATAAAATGGTATTATCAGAGTCACACCTGTGTCGAGTCAGAAATTTGGATTGGGCAATTTTTGGACATTTCCAATTCTCACATCCATTGCTACTACTGAATATTGCTTCTATCTTGTGAAAATCAGACCCTTACCATTTGGTTTCATATTGTGGACATCGGTCAGAATTGAATTAAGGTCGCTCAAATACACTGAGCATAGCAAACCTTTAACAGCCACATGAAAACAATGGTCATCTCATCAATATAGGTCAAAAGTAATTCCAACATAATGGGTCATTCAGTTTGATGGTGTTTTGAGAATTACTCAGATTGGATATTGAGCAAAGTTTTGATTACGTGAATGTCAGAAGGACATACAGTGAGCTGTAATTACTCCAAGAACAAAAAATGCACATCTGGGTTTACAGTAGTGTTTCCTGATTCTCAGTGATCTTCATTCGTTTGAGCCAAAAAATGTGAGTCAAGTAACATGTACGACATACGGGTTCAATATTTTTGTGCCAAATTCCTCTCTTCCTTTCCCAAATGTCACATCTCCACAGTTCACCTGCCTCAGAGAGGCATTCTTCACAAGCCGAAACAAGAGATTCTTATCATATTTTATGTGGAGAACATGTTCAAACCAAATTCAGTGCATACTTAATGCACAAACTTGACAGCAGAGTTCATTCAATAGCATTAGAAAACAGCAACTCTGGCTGATTTCCTCCTTCATAGCTGCAAGTCCTGAGACTTATTGTGCTGTATTCATATGGTTGCGCCATCATTGAATCCCCCACTATCAACATTGTGGGGGTTACTATTTACCAGAAACCGAATTGGATCAGCCATACAAATATCGAGGCTGCATCTGCAGGTCACACAGAGCCTGGAAATTCTGAAGCAAATAACTCACCTCCTGACTCACCAAAGCTTGGGTCCACCATCTACAAGGCACAAATTCGGAATGTGATGAAATACTCTCCACTTACCCGAGTGCAGCTCCAACAACACTCAAGAAGCTCAACACCATCCAGGACAAAACAGCCCACTTGATTGGCATCCCATCCACAAACATGCACTCCGTCCACCATCGCGCACTGTGGCAAATGTACTGGAGGAGTTCACCAAATTCCTGAGAGAGCACCTTTCAAATCCATGACCGCTTCCATCTTGATGACAAGCAGTCACATGGGAACATTGCCATCTGGAAGTCCACTCCAAGCCACTCAATATCCAGACTTCTTGGTGTCGCTGGGTCAAAATCCTAAACTTCCTGCCTATCATCATGTGGGTGTACCTACACCACATGGATTGCAGTGGTCATCGGTCATGGAGGCCTATACCAAAGGCGAGTGAGCTGCCAAGAGTAGTAACTCTGTGTTTCCATAGGTAGCGCATGAAGGAGAAAGTCCTGTGCTGGGCAAAGCAGAAGCGGGTGGTGCAGTGGGCTGGAGCTGGTATACGCATATACCAGGACTTTACGATGGAGCTGGCGAGGAGGCGGGCTGCCTTCAGCCGGGTGAAGAATGCACTGTACATCAGAAAGTTGCAGTGTGGCATAGTATATCCAGCTAAGTTGAGGGTGACCTACAAATCCAAGGACTTTTATTTTCGGACGGCGGAAGCAGCGGAGGAGCTTGCGAAGGCAGAAGGACTGTGGCAGAATTGAGAAATGGCCGCGTGCCGATGTAGCCTCAGGTAACTTTATTTTTTCACTGCGTGTTGGTGTAAGGACTAAATGAGTCAACGCTGTATATATTTGGACAAGGGAAGAGGTGGGATTTAATTTGCAATGATGGTTCTTTGGGGCTTGGGTGTGTCTGCCGGGATTGTGTGCTAAAGGGAATTTCTTGGTTTTCCTGGGACCAGGCAAGGCCGGTTTAAGCCGGCCAGTGAACAGGAGTGAGGTGGGGGGAGGGGCTGCGGCCATTGGAGCCTGGTAGAGCAGGTTTCGGTAAGTCTAGCTTGGGTGAAAAGTTGGGGGAAGGAACCGAGGTTGGGGAGAGTAGTTTACAAGAGGAAGTGGAGGTGAGAAGTCTGGGAGAGGGGGTGGGGCGGGGGGTGTCTACAATTCATGGGTGTCATTCACGGTACTCTTTCGGGGATTGGATGGCATTGAATATTAGGGAGGGTGTTGGGGGGTGGCCTGCATATGTCAATGGTGATCATATGCGATTCTTGTTTCCTTTTTCTGTTTTCCTTTTTTTCCACCTCGGGAGGGTTTGTTTTATTTGCTACTTATATTGTCAGGTGGGTCGTTGTTTGGGGTGGTGGGAGGATGGGATTATTATAGAATTTACAGTGCAGAAGGAGGCCATTCGGCCCATCGAGTCTTCACCGGCTCTTGGAAAGAGCACCCTACCCAAGGTCAACACCTCCACCTTATCCCCATAACCCAGTAACCCCACCCAACACTAAGGGCAATTTTGGACACTAAGAGCAATTTATCATGGCCAATCCACCTAACCTGCACATCTTTGGACTGTTGGAGGAAACCGGAGCACCCGGAGGAAACCCACGCACATACGGGGAGGATGTGCAGACTTGGCACAGACAGTGACCCAAGCCGGAATCGAACCTGGGACCCTGGAGCTGTGAAGCAATTGTGCTATCCACAAGGCTACCGTGCTGCCCATTGTTGTTGTTGATAAGGGGATTGACATTTTATTCGTTACCATTTCCTGTTTGTTGGTGGGGTGTAAATTCTGAAGAAAATGTGAAAATGGTGAATAAAATTATTTATAAAAAAGTTATTTCTTGTCACAGCTGCCCCAATTAAGCACATGTTTCACTCATTTAGCTCACACATACTTTCAGACATACAAAGAGCAAATACAGATGAAGGGAACATACTGTCACAGCTTACAATTATGGCAGTCTCTTTCATGGCAGGCTTGTAGCTTCTCAGATGCAGTTAATGCTTTAAAATTGAAGTGAAGGTCTTGTAAAGCGAGGGATTCTCAGCAATTTCCATGATCTCTCACTTCTCATGCTCCTGGTACTTGCTGTCCATATAGGGATGGACTCAAACCTATTTTTTGCAAATTGACTGTGATCAACCAGCAATGTAGCTGCCTACCCCATTCTTATCAAAGTCTCTAAACTTCCACCATCAGGCACCAGCTCAACACTAAAGACAAAGATAGGCAGGGGGACCAGGAGAAAAGTTACTGGTTGGTCACAGTCAATTTGCAATAATGGGCTTGAGTCCATCCCCATCTGGACAGCAAGTTCCAGGAGCATGAGAGGGTGAGTGAGAGTGAGAGATCGTGGAGATAGTAGCTTTCAACCTTTTATGGAACTATGTGATCCAAAGTATATCCATTCAGTTCTCTAGTTCTGACATGGAGTCTGTCTTTTGGTGCATCACCACCTCCTTTAGTCCTGCAGTGGGTAGCAGAACCTTCAGTTGCCTCATTCATATTCTCTGAAACTCTTTGCCTTTGCTGCTCTGGCCTTGCAGCACTTACATCCCTTTTTTTTTAATTCTTAAAGTCCGTCCTTTTGACTCAGTAATGTCCCTTAATTTAGAAACCCTCTCAGCATTGACCATGTGAAGAGCCTTTGAATTTCTAAACTATTTAAGTTATTGTTGTTATTTTTGGCCATTCTGTGACTGATGGTGGGGGGAAAAATTCTAATTAAAAAATGACTTTCTTGGCAATTACTTGACTAAACTTGGTTTTGCTGTTATTTCAGGATCAATTAAGCTCCCTGAAATTCACATAGAAGAGAGTTCCAAGCTGGCTATAGTTTGAGGATGTTCCATAATTTTCTTCCAAAAGGCGTTTAATATTGCAGTATTCTGCACAATATATTTAACAGAGTAATGTAGCCAAGATATGTTAACATTTGATACTAACTGCTAATATTAATTAAAATGTGTCGTTGATGGATACGAAACATGCAGTGCAAAATGTTGCAATGTTTCTACATTTAAAAAATAAACAGATATTCTGTATATCCCAGATATTGTCAAGACAATCAAAGCAGGGATGCTATATTCCTTCAACTTCAATTTCTAATTTTGAACTTTGCTTTCTTCCCATTCCGTTGCCAATTACCTGACCTTGACTATTCTCAACAGTAAACAGTTGCTTTGCATTGCCTCCTGCAAGAAACTCAAAGCAGCTGTCAGAGCTGCCTAACTGCATTTGTCAAGAACATCAGTTCTATATAGGTCAAATAGGACCAGACTGTCCCAGTTTGAAACACAAGAAAAATATCTATCAAATATAATTCGACCCTGAACCTAACACAAGTTAAACATCAAAAATGGAAACTACTGTAGTCTGATGAACTCAAGTTATTTGGATCGAGACTGTTAACATGGATGAACAGGCATAAATAGATGGACAAAAGGAAAGATGCAAACATTTTGAGACAGATGCTTGTTTTTTTTGTACATAAATTACTTCAGTCCTCAGAAAATTGTTCACTACATATTTTGTTATAATTAGTATAAAAATCCTTGTTCACAGCAAATTCACCAGAATCCTAGTTAATATTGTAATTTTGATTTCAGGAGTGCTGTCTCAAAAATTAATTTGGATATTGGAAAGGAAAGATTACTGGGACATCTAAAACTACAATGTTTTCAGAGAAAATACAGAAGATATAAAAGTTTATTTTTAATGCAGGAATAGTCAAAATGGAGCAAATTGTTTTAAAGATATGTCCATTGCTTTTCTGGTGGTTGCTGATCTACATTGGTCCGTGGTTATGCAACTCCATTCGACTTGAAAATGTTCTTCCTCGTTTTCAAATCCCTCCGTGGACTCACCAGTCCCTATCTTTGTAATCTCCTCCTGTCCTACAATGCTTCAATTCTGGACTTGTGTTTCCCTGGCATTAACTGTTCCAGCTGTAGTAATTGTGGTATCTGTCTCTTTCAGACAGTACAGCCAAAAAGGGTCACCTGACTTGAGGGACCAATGGGTCCGAGAGTGATCACCCCAGAGGGTGGAGTCCTCTCTCAGACAGAATACATACAGCAGCCACATAGAACAAGGCAGCCTGGTGCTGCAAAACCTCCTGTACAAATTACTCTTTATTAATTAACACCTTCTTGTTTGTAACAAAGTCTGAAGTCTCTTGACAACACCAGAAGTGTGCCACAATACATAACACCAATATTTGAAGCCAAGCCTTCAGCTGCCAAAGTCCTAATTTTTGGAGTTCCATTTGGAGTTTCCATCTTGTTGCTCTTTCCTTGTTTTAGACTCTCCTTAAAAGCTATCTCTTCGAGTAAGCTTTTGATCATTAGCTTGAATATCTCCTTATGTGGCTCAATGCCAAATTTTATTTGATAATGCTCCTGTAAAATTACCTTGGTATATTTTACATTAAATGTGCTGGGGTAGGTTAGCTCAGTTGGCTGGATGTCTTGTTCGTGATGCAGAGCGCTTGGGTTCAATTCCCGTACCGGTTAAGGTTATTCATGTAGGTCCCGCCTGCTCAATCTTGCCCCTCGCTTGAGGTGTAGTGACAAGTTAAATCACCACCAGTATGCTCTCAATGGGGAGAGTAGCCTCTGGTCCTCTGGGATTGTGGCGACATTTAATTTTTTAATAAGTGTAAGTTCTTGTTGTGGCCACAAATGGATATAAAATTGAAACAGGTTTTTGATTAATTTATTGAACATAAGACTACATATCAGATTGTCTACAGTATGGAAGCGTGTGTGAAGCACAATTATTTGGATGTAGTATTGTTTTATCAAAGGTCAAAAAACAAACTGATCAGCAAGCAGTCACATTCACTTTCGACAAGCATTATCAAAGTTTGACTTTTACCATGTTTTATTCGGGACAAAATGGTTAAAATTGGACACGTGCAAATAGGAATTGGAATTCTATCCTTGGAAATTGTTTGTGCATTGAGAATAATAAGGCTGACATGCTCTCTGGTATTATGGGCAACAACTTGGGCAATACTTGTTGTGTATGGGCAATGCACACATGCAGTTAAACAAAGAAATTTGAAGCTGTTGTTTTAGTTTCCCTGCTCCTCCACACATTGCACAGAGCAATATCTCAGACAGAGAGACTGCATTGGATTCAATGTAAGGATGTGAAGTTGAAGGTGCAAGTGAATTCGAATGGTGTGATCAGTCATAATTACTACCAAACAAATTCCCTGGTATTGAAAATTTGATTTTACAACTATGTCTTCTAATTCCTTCACAATTCAATCAGTGTTGGAAATATTAATAAAAGCATTTTGGTCTATCTTTTCGATCGCTCTTCATTTCACCTTTTCCACCTCTCTTTATTTCACTTTCTATTGCAAGTGATTTAAAACTAATTTATACTTCCTGGTCCATATTTATCAGGCCATGAAATCTGGCTCCTTAGCACAGGTATTCAATGTGTTACAATCCCAGTTGGCTTTACTACTGGACAAAAAGGTCTCAGAATGGAACTCTGGCTCAAAAGACCATGGGCGGGATCATCAGTTGGCTGGCGCCAAAATCGTGAAACGCTGTTGGGCAGAGAATAGGTTCCAACACTAAAATTGCAATGGGCTCCGATTTGATGCCAAATCGTATTCTCCGTCACCTCGACAGCGGCGCCAATGCCCTCTGGAATGCACATACAGTAAGACACCATTTGCAGATCTTTAGTCGGCCTGACCCAGTATTCTCCAGAGCTCTGTCTCGGATGGGTTGGGTTCCCAACGGCACGGTTCACTTGTGCTTTTAAAAATCATGAAACAGGCATCGTGACTGGTGAGGGAGAGAAAGGGGGTACGCAGTGTCCAACATTGCCCTGGTTTTCTGACAGTTGTGCTGCTGGCCAGAGCCTTCTGTCAGGGCCAGGGGGAGTAGCAAGGGGTTGCCAGGAGATGGGCAGTGGGGTCAGGGCATACGGACATGGAACACCATTGCCACAGCTATGCAGTTGTGACACCACTGACAGCCCACTGTGAACTTAGGGCTACGGGTCGTACAGGTGTCCCCCGAGGCCAGCCCCCGAGGTATCCAGTGGCCCCAGCCGACCCATCAACTGTAAGGGCACACTCCAGCACAACCAGTGCCATTTTGTTGATTGGGATGACTGTGCGTGGGGATTGTAAGGTGTATATGCGGCAGCAGCTTGTCAGCCTCCCGTGTATCAATCACAGACCCAGCAAATCCCGCACTGGTTTTCACTGGACTGGATTGTGTTCCATGTGGAGGCAGGGCTAGCCCCACCACAGTTTTCTGAATCAATCCAGGTTCGCCACCAGTTTTGCTGTCGTGAAATTAACAAATTCTGCATTGGCATCAACACCGTCTCAGAAATGGAAAATCCTGCCCCGTAACTTTTCTTCGAAAACATGGATGAACAGAGCAATAGAACTGTCAATTAGCTTTTAACAACAACAAAAAACATTTCTTGAACAGGAGAAACTTGGTACCAAACAATACACCTTCACTTCTACTTAGCTTCACAAATGTACACAGATTTTGAGGATAGCACAGGTTACAAAATATGCTGTAATGTTTTCAGTAAACACGTAGACCCTCTAACCCAATAGGCTAACTGTAGTCAGTGAACACCTACTCTGATAGCAAGTGGCAGGTGCTACTCAATCAATCTTCTGTGGTTTTCTCCTCAAATACCTCGCAGATGATTGTTTCACAAGCATTTCCAAACTTCACTCTCAAAAGACACTCTTTGAATCTTCTTGCACACAATGCATTTTCTCAGCTTTTTGCAGCCAGGATCCGCCTCCAGGGTTTCCAACTCTCCGTTCAGTATTCCTTTGTCTTGAATAGGCACAGGCTTTCAAGATTTCACACAATCTCTCAGGTACTCAGTCCCCAACAGAATATTATCGTTTATTCATGAAGACCCGCCTGCTCAACCTTGCCCCTTACATGAGGTGTGGTGATCCCCAGGTTAAATCACTACCAGTCAGCTCTCTCCTTCAAAGGGCAAAGCAGCTGATGGTTATCTTGGACTATGATGACATTTACTCCCTGTTGTTTCAAAAGCTGGAAACAAGGACACCAAACATCACAACTGCTTCAGATATTTGGATTTTCTCTAGCCAACTTCATTGGCCGTGCTCTTTCCAATTCTGTCTTTAACTTCATTGAACAACATCATGCTCAAATTCCAGTTCCTGTTTTTTCTTTTTATTTGAATCTTGTTCTCTCTGTTCATTACCTGTTTTCTCAAACTAGCTTTCTTGCCCATTACTCCGTTGTATGGTTTTCCTGATTCGTGCAGGGGTGTGGGAGCTACCTTCTCTCTCACTGCTAAACTCCAAACTGCTAAGAATTCAGCTAAAACAAAAGGCCTTCCTACCCGAAAGCTGCTCCTGGTTACCATGCAACAGCTCATTCTTTCTCCAAAGCTTTTGTTTACTTTTCACACTGTAAACTCTCTAAGCACAATACAGACACAATTTGAATTGAAACCAAAAACGGCCATACATGCAAACACATTTGTTTACCATAAATCTAACTAGAGTTTTACCCGTCTTACAGAGAAACATTAAATTAAACTCACTTAAATCCATACCTTATTTCTAACATCCAATGATACAAATATAGAGGTGCGCCGGTTCCCTCCCACAATCTAAAGATGTGCAGGTTAGGTTAATTTGCCATGTTAAAGTGCTGCTTAGTGTCCAGAGATGTGCAGGATGGGTGGGGTTGTCTTTGGCAACAGGGACACAGATGTCTCTGACTTACGCCTGAGAGTGTCAGTCTTCTGTGGCACTGAAACCTAAGTCATCTTCAAGCAAAGAAAATTTGCCGTAGTCCTAGATGACCATAGGCTTTGAGGGGAAGAGCTGACTGATGGGGATTTATCCTCAGGATTAGGACACATCAAGCGAAGGGCAAGGTTGTGATGGGCCTTGATAAATAACCTCAACTGGTACTGCAATTGAATCTGCGCGATAGGCCTCACTCTGACAAATCAAATGTCCAGCCAACTGAGTTAAACTGGCAGCTAGCTCCCTCTTCAGCAGCAGATCCTGTGGTGGGGTATGCCATGATGTCTTCCTAACCTTTCCTCTCCCTGCTGTCCAGGGCTCTGCTTATCCAGTGGAGGGTACTGCCCCTCAATGTCACCTGGCACCAATATCTGACAGTTATGATCGTCAGAGAGAACAATAATGTTTAAAAATCCAAACTTCCAGTTAACAGATGAAAAAGGGCACTACAACAATTCACATTTTAAAACTTCTCCTGGAACAAATGACTCTTGACAAAACACTTCTTTTTGTAGGCAACATATACTTTAAACTACTGAAAGCAATGTTACCTTTATATAATAATCACTCATCAATTTCAAGATACTACTCAAAGTGCCAACAATGTTGACCAGGGCAGAGGGAGACATGATCTTATCAGCTTCCCAATGGATGCCAATTAAAATACATAAAACGTGCATTAAAGTATCGTTAGAGAGGCAGGTTTGAATCTTGAAGAGGGTGGGCCGGTTTCACATGCAGTCAGTTGTTGATCAGCTGAGGGAAGGCTGGTATAGAATGGGAGTCAGTCATGTCTGCCCCAGGGAATTACACTGACCACATCGAAAGTTAGAGCAAAGGGGGCCTTGATATTTGGACAGGAAGGGCATTTGGACAGGAAGATGCCCAAGGCATTACAGAGGTGACAGGGAGAGTGGATAGTCTGTGCTCAGGTGCTGAATGTGGTCACCCCCACTGCACCATGGGGGCAGAAGAGTCTGCCAATCATAATAGCTTGGCCAAATGTCCAAAAGGAAGGCTGCAGTGCGTAAATGGGAACATGACTGTGATGCGATTATGATGTTTCTGCAGTTATTATATTTTGGGACTGCAACTTAAAATTTCAGGTAAATGAAATGGGTCTGTGCCCTATTCTGAAATCTTCCTGGCAGTAAGCCTGTTGGTTTGATTGTTAGAGATCAAATGAAGATTTCAATTATTTTATTGAGAAGAAGGTGCAGGGTGTTTATGTTTGGAGATAATAGCAACAGTGTCTGTATTTATAAGGGATAGACCTTGGACTCCCAAACACCAGAAAAGGTGTTGTTGGTATTGAGTTGCAAGCAGTTGTGTTGCAAGCTGTCAATTTACTTATAAGATGAAAGGGACTTGAGATAAAGGATAACTAATTAACATTTCTACCTGAATACAAGGTTATCAGTTTCACATTGCCATGGAGAAGAGGAGAGCGGAAGCCATTTTGAGATCAGGTTACAGGCTTCCCAACAATTAATGATCATCACAAAAAGACAGCAGCAATTCTGTGTGGTCAGCCAAGAGAAACGCTGCTTGACTTTGTAAGTTCCCTCAGCCAGATTTGAGAGGGTGACAGACTTTTGTCAAAGTGACATATCCTGCAGCCTTCTAAGGAAGAATCCAGGTAGGTTTGTCCTAGAATGGCTGGGCGAAGAGCAATTCTGGGAACAGGCTTTACTGCTAGTAGTGGATTTTTTAAAACTCTCTGAAAACTGAGGAAAGCACCTGGAGACGGTCAGTTCAAGTTACCACTTGGCAAAATGGGGATATGGTAACCCATTGGAAGCAGGGAGCACATATGGACTGTTGGCCATAAGGATTGTTTCTGTGGAGAGTGCCTGTACGTTCAGGCCCCCACCTCTATTCCTAACTCTGGGTGGACCCAAAAATTCAGCGCACATGCATTTTACAGTGAGGATTCTTGAATCTGATTGGTTAAGGAGACACATCATGTTCTGCAAGTTCACCCAAATCCAGATCCCCTGTAGAGGACACCTCACTATTTTATCTAATTACCTCAAACTGGAGCACAAAAGTCCACAAAAAGACTGTAGACATGTGTAAATTCTGTGAACATCACTGTTTATTCATTGGTGAATAAAAATCCCATATTCCAGCATAATATATTCTGAAATTAATACTTTTCAGCAGAAATGTAGGTATTTCACTTGCACAAACTACTTCTCCATTTAGTCAAGCTAAGGAAGAAACATTGCTTCAAAGGCAGTAACACTTTCTTAGAATGGTAGATCCCTACAGTGCAAAAGGAGGACATTCGGCCCATTGACTTCGCACCGGCTCGCAGAAAGAGCACCCTATCCAGGCCCAACCCCCACCGTATCCCCATAACTCCACAATGGGTAATTTAGCATAGCCAATCCACCTTTATTAAAGTAATTATATGCAGTCATGAACACATTAATAACTATAAACACATAATCCTTCACATCCAAGGGCATGGCATCAATTATATAGACACTATATCTAACCTCATTATAGCAGATCTGACAGCAAGACTGGCCAGGTTCCACTAAAAACTGCATGCCAAGCATTCAGTTCGCACAAATAAGGTGTATGCCTGAAACAAACTAACAGGTGTAGAATTCCAACTTCAACAACTTGTTGAACTTAAGATCCAGTTAAATACAGAAATAGTGTCAAGAGAGAAAGAAAGGCTTGCATGAATATAGAGCATTTCACAACCACCAGACATGGGCAATGAAGTGCTTTTGAAATGTAGGCACTGTTATTTATTTATTCATTCATTCATTTAGGGAATGTGCACATCACTGGCTGGGGCAGCATCCATTGCCTTTGAGAAGGTGGTGCTGGTGAACTGCCCTCATGATCCGCTGCAGACCAATTACTATAGGAACACCAACAGTGTTGTTGGGAAGGGAGTTTCTGGATTTTGAGCAAGCTACAATGAAGGAATGACTAGTTCCAATTTAGCATAATGAATGACATGGAGGGGAACCTCCAGGAGGTGATATTCCCATCTGTCTGTTGCCTTTGTCCTTCTATATGGTTGCGGTCATGGGTTTGTAAAGTGCTATCTAAGGAGCTTTGGTGAATTTCCACAGTGAATCTTGTAGATGGTACACACTGCTGCTAATGTGGGTTGGTGGTGGAGGGGGTGAATGTTTGTGAATGGCGTGCCAATCAAATGGATTGCTTTGCCCTGGATGGTTGTCAAGCTTCTTCACTGTTGCTGGAGTTGCATCCAGCCAGACAATGGGAGAATATTCCATCACACGCCTGACATGTGCAATGTAGATTGTGGACAGACTTTGGGGAGTCAGGAGGTTAATTACTTGCCACAGGATTCCTAGCTTCTGACCTGCTCTTGTAGCCACAGTTTTATATGGCTAGTCCATTGAGTTTCTGGTCAATGGTAGCCCCCAGGATGTTGATAAAGGCCTCCGAAACGGTAATGCCATTGAATGTCAAGGGGTGATGGTTAGATTGTCATTGCCTAGCACATGTGTGGCATGAATGCTACTTGTTACTTGTCAGCCCAAGACGGAATATTGTCCACGTATTGATACATTTGGACATGGACTGCTTCAGTCTCTAGATCATCATGATTGATGATAAACATTGTGCAGTCATCAGCAAACATCACCACTTCTTACATTATGATTCAAAAAAGGTAATTGATGAAGCAGCTGAAGATGGTTGGGCCGAGGACACTACATTGAAGAACGCCTGTAGTGATGCCCTGGAACTGAGAGTTTTCCTGATTCCCAATGCCAAATTAGTTAAGGGCTATCTTGATGTCAAATGCACTCATTATTTTGTCAAGTTTCAGAGGGCATTTAAGAGTAAGTCACATTGGTGTGTGTCTGGAGTCATATGTAGGCCAGATCAGGTAAGGACAGCAGGACATTAGTGAACCAGATGGCATTTTACAAAAATCAACAATGAAGTCATCATCAGACTTTTAATTCCAGGTACTTAATGGATTCAAATTCCACTATCTGATGTGATGGAGTTCAAACCCAGGTCTCTGGATTACTAGTCCAGTGGTGATGCCACTACATCATGTAATGTATGAAATGCAGCAGCTAAGTTGTACCAAAAAACTGCCACAAACACTAATGTGATAATGAGAAGCATTACAAAGCCATACTTTATACAAAAAAATGACTTTATTTATTTACTAGCTGAAAAACACTGATTAAGCTTTTAAAACGACTGAAACATCAATTTCTATGGCAGCAGAACATTGGCATCGCAATCTCCAAAGCCATTAAAATGAAGTCAACCTATCTGCAGGAGCACATCAAAGATAATCACTTGAAGGGAATGTGAATGAGCCACATCTCCTGATTCATCTGAAGAACATTCAGACAGTACCTGGATGGGGAACAATCCATCAGAAATAATCACTTCATTCAATGAACTTCAGCTGCGATAATAATTCACACAGCCATAATCTAATGAAGTTGAAACCATGCTCCATAAGCCATGACCATATTTGAGTAACTGGTCACTTGGCTGGCGAGTATCATGTGATAAGCCAACTAACCACCTTTTGTGTTTAAGAGACTGTTGTTTTTCCAGGCCACAATAGAGAAGCAGGAAAACCCTGAAGTGAGAAGATCCCTCTGTGGGACATTATTTTATCTGTCTATCTCTCCCCCCATCTAACTTGTACGTTTGAGCACTGTCTGTTGTTCAACTATTCACTTACCGCAGACTAAATTTAAAAAATCAAACCAGTAGCTGCAGAACAGAGATAAATAATCCGCCAACACATTTGAATTGTCTCGATGCTAAATCCAGAAGGACCCTTGAGCTCAGGTGAAGCCAACAAAGTCATCAATCTCCCAGACCTGCATACCTTTAATTTTTATTGCACTCTTTAAAAAAAAACTGTTTCATCTTTCCTCCCACTCTCTAATTTATCAGTATGTGTGAACTTCAAGTGCATGTGTATATAAAATTTGAAGCATTTTTCTTCTTTCGACCAGGTTAAGTAAAACAAACAGTGTTCCTTTTTTTAAAAAGCATCGAAGGGAGACGGTGTTTGTGGCTTTGACAGGTACAGCACATAAACAGTTAAACACTCAATAATTTGGCTGGCCTATCCTTTAAAAAAACTGTTGTGGTCAAATGAGTAGGAAATGAGGGGTGGGAAAAGAGGGGAGCCATTTTACCTCTCTTCACCTGATCCTAACATTGGCAATCTTTTTTTATGTTGTTGATTGAGGGAATAAATGTTGGCTGGGATACCAAATATAACTCCCCTGCTATTCTTTAAATTAGGCTCTTTTACATCCATCCGAGTAGGCAAATGGGATCTCGGTTTAACATCTCTTCGGTACTACATTGGAGTATCATCCTTGATTTTTGTGCTCAAGCCCTTCAGTAGGACTTGAACCCCATAACCTTGTGTACTACTAATTGAGCCATGACTGACATTCAACAATCAGATTAAGATGTTATTGTCAATTTGCTCTGTACAGACAAGTGGTCAATCTTTCAGAGAAACATTTCCATAATCTGTTTGCCATCAACTGGTATTGTTTTAATACAAGCATTTTTCTCTTTCACTTAAAAAGTGCTCATGTAATTCTCTGATGATCAAATCATTAATTATTTCAGGAAAAAACTACATGATCAATAGAACATATATTCTGTAAAGAGAAATAATCATCAAATAAAAACAGTCCCAATACCATAATGTCAAAAAGATGTATTGAAACCGTTATGCGAAGAATAGATTTCGAAGTCGATTAATGGACTTTCCCTTTGCACTGACCTGTCTCATTCAGTATGAACTGGAAGCAATTCAGGAAATGTTTATGAGACTTATACATGGAATGGAGGGTTGTCTTATACGGAAAGGTTGGACAGGCTAGGCTTGTATCTGCTGGAATTTAGACGAGTAAGAAGCGACGATTGAAATATAAGATCCTGAGGCGTCTTCACAGGGTGAATATTGAAAGGATGTTTCTTCCGACAGAAGAATCCAGAACTAGGGATCACTGTTTAAAAATAAACAATTGCCACTTAAGACAGCCATGAGGAGAATTTTTTTTCTCTCAGAAGGTCATGAGTCTTAGAAGTCTCTTTCTTAAGAGGTGATGAAAGCAGAGTCTGAGTACTTTTAAGACAGAGCTAGATAGATTTTTGATAAGCAAAGGGTGAAAGATGATCAGGGATAAGTGGGAATGTGGGAAGACTGGGAACAGCACATTCCCATTGTGTTCAAAGCCTCTAACTCAAAATTGCCACGGCCAATGCAACAAATCCACCCCCATGCAACCACCACACTATGCGAGGTGATAAAACAAATGAAACCTTCAGCCACGACCGCTCATGTTGGACATCCATGTCTGTAACTGAATTTTCACTCACTCCCAAACAGCAAACAAATTTTCACAACGCTTGTTGGCAACACAACTATAATCCGGATCTCCTCACCATTTCCAAAGATTACAGTGGGTGCATGCTTCTGCAAAATATTCCCTACCTTCTCCAAAAGTCAACATAGGCTCATCAGTACCCACATTGGCATCAAAATCACCAAGACTGTTGAAATGAATCCTACTGTGCATCATGTCCAAAGCCAACTGGGACTATCCTACAAGCTGTTGGTCGTTCTGGGTGAGTGTGCTCAACACTCAATTTGGCTCTGTTTCTTTACTTAGCTCTGGAGTCGCCAGGTGTCGTTAAGACACCGCCACAAGCTTCAAGGTGAAGTTCAAAGCAATAAAAGCATACACCAATTGGTAAGTCCAAACAACTGAGTTTATTATAATACAATTATAATAACTACCCATGCACACGCTAAAAGGATTAAACTTATTCCCACCGCTAAATAAACTAATACTTATCTCGAAGGAACTGCTGGGTCAGGGAACAAGGCCTCTTGCTCTGCTCTGGTCTGCAGACTTCAGATTGGTATAAGTAAAAAGGGGTCAGGAGTGCCTATCTCTGGTAGCGATCGTTGTGAGGCACTTACTTGTTGGCGGCTGCTGTCTGAACCCTCTCCTCTCTCTCGTTCAAGATCTTCTTGGCAAAAGCTGGTCCACGGAGGAGTGTTGGTCAAAGAGAGAGAAGGGCTGGAGGGCTGGATCGGAAGACTGAACCATGTGTGGGACCTGTCTTTTACAGGTCCCAGGGGATCCGCGCCCCTTTGGGCGGACTCCCTTACCTGCTTGGAATCAATTGGGTCTCTTCCCAATCGATATGTTTGAACCCCCAATCATGGGGCAGTTCCTCGGTCACTGGGGCGGTTCTTGGGACTTATTGTTTTGGGCTTCTCTGGCGCCGAAAAGTCTGGCCTTCCATTCAATGTATCAATCTGCGTTTAACTTGTTTCCATTGTATCTGGGGATCACCCGGTATCGCCTCATTAGTATGTTAACTGGTTTCTTTTCACAGTGCTGTCTGGTTTCTGCAGCAGTCAAAACTGGTTTCTGCAGCCGTCCCAATATACAAGCGCTTTGCAAGCTGCTTGCCTTACAACATGTCCATTTTCCCTGCATTCCTTGCAATCTTCCATTTTGTGTTGGGCAGTGGCCACCCCAGGTGGCTACAAAGCACATGAGGAGGGGTGAAATGTCTCCCCTATTCACCTCTAGGTTTGATGGTAACAGGGTTGTTTTTGTGCCGTTCGAGAGATGTGCTTTGTCAATTCTGTAAGTGTTCCACTATTTATGCTCTTAGGCTGTAAATAATTAATCAGATAGGTTTTCTGAGGATAAACAAAGAACAAGCTAAATTTATTGAAACAATTTCATGTGCTAAACCAAACTAGGTAAACTGCAATGCACATCAGGAGTGTTTATCTCGGCCCACACACAACAGTACAGATAGCAGAGTAAGAGAATAGGCTTATAGGATTTTAGTTGATGAAAATAAAACAGAAGAATATATGGTTAGCTGTACGTTTGGTTGGTCTCGATGCAATGATTCCATGTTGCGGCCGTTTTGGTTAGTTGCCTCACTGGTTGTTTGGAGGAGATTTCCATGTTTTTTTCCCCCAAAAGAGCTCAGTTCACAAGAGATTTCTCTTGACGTGATGGTTACTTTGTAAGACGGGCACAATACTTCCAAAAGAGAAAAAGAGAGGTACATAGCTTCAAACAGCACGTGTTTAGTACAGCACTGCCGTTTTGTTCTCTCTCCCTGAAAACTGTGCACTTACATGGTATGTCTCGACAACCTCAGGGCATCCCGAAGGGCCACACAGCAAATTAAATTGTTATTTGAACAATAGGTCTGTTGTGTGGGGAATTATGGAAAAAATACATTTTGAAGTATTTAGAAGGAATAAACTTCATGGTCAAATAGCTCTTTCCTGGTGTCTTGTGTCCATGAAAGTTTGAAGGACTGGAGGCTTAGCAAAGGCACTGCAATATTTTTCTCATATTGTTGTCTGCATTTAAGGTGTTATGGGCCAGGATTTAGAGAGCCCCAAAGTGTGTCATGGAGTTCACGTGACCAACAACTTTGAATAGATTGTGGTTATGGGGAGCACACGGCCCTACTCTTCAGGTGTGATGCATCAGAAATCTACAGTACTTTAAAATTAAAACACTTTATTTATGAAACCAGTTAACACTTTTCCAAATCTAAAACAAAATTAAACACACCCTGTAGCAAACAGCCCAAAGAGAAAGTAAAAAGAGAGACAGCCCAGCTCCACCCACACTCTGACATCACTGATAAACACCCATTTCTTAAAGGTACATCCTCTACAGATATTTTTATAAACACCCATTTTTTAAAGGTATTCTCACATGACACAAGAAAAAGAGGTCTACAATTTAAAATACTACAATTTAAAATTTGAAGAAAATTAACAGGTGTTTATTTTTCTTTTCTGACACAAATTTAGGTGAGTTTTAACTTTGATATTGAATTGAAGTAAAATAGTTTATTTGTAATAACGATCAGTAAGAAATATATCCTGAGAATTAGAATTTCTCTTTTAATTGAGCAAATATCCAGCTTTCCAGAAATCCACAAGGCCAGAAAATAGACACCAGTTAAGTTGGCACAGGTGCATGCACAGTTTAATGATATGGGCCAGGGTACGTGTCTGTGTATACATTTTCACATTAAATACCTGTGCACAATGTAACAACCTGCCTCGGTGCTCTGTCAGAAGGGTGTGAAGGAAGGGGTGGTCTGGGCTGGCCGCAAAGGAGGTGGGGGTAAGGTGAGAGTGGGGTGGCGGTGGATAGGTGAATGTTGGGGGTGTGCTTGGTTCGGGATCCGTAGTTCAGCCAACGCTCACAGCTCCGTTGTCCCACACCCATTCCGTCATGATATCCAAATGAAATCTATTATAAACCCGAGTACAGACTTTATGGCTAATCAATAACCCGATCCGCTTCTCAAAGGTTTTAGACTAGCTGTCAAACAAATCCACTGGGGCTGGTTTAGCACACTGGGCTAAATAGCTGGCATTTAAAGCAGACCAAGGCAGGCCAATAGCATGGTTCAATTCCCATACCAGCCTCCCCGAACAGGCGCCAGAATGTGGCAACTAGGGGCTTTTCACACTAACTTCATTGAAGCCTACTTGTGACAATAAGCAATTTTTATTTAATTTCATTTCACTATTTCAGATTGAGCTTGAACTTTGACCCAAACATCATACTTACTTCCAGTTGACCATAGGGACATCTCACAGTTTGTAAAGTGCCCAATTAAGTCAAATGAAAATGATGCTCAATACTTCAGGCAGCACAGTGGCACAATGGTTAACACTGCTGCCTCACAGCCTTAATTCCAGCCTCGGGTGACTGTGTAGAATTTGCACTGTAGAATTTGCACTTTCTCCCCGTGTCTGCGTGAGTTTTCTCCGGGTGCTCCAGTTTCCTCCCACAGCCCAAAGATGTGCAGGTTAGGTGGATTGGCCATGCTAAATTGCCCCGTAATGTCCGAAAGGTCAGGTGGTGTTACTGGGTTACGGGGATCGGGTGGAGGCATGGGCTTAAGCCGGGTGTTCTTTGCCTGGGGGGGCTGAGTGGCCTCCTTCCGCACTGTAAATTCTATGATTTGTTTTAAATCCTGGGATATAAATCTAAAAATGAAGTGTGCCATATAATAATGCAATTGAAATAACATTTAGAACAAAATGATAATGTTGACCGATACATAGCATTTTCTGTACCTAGCAAAAGTTTTCATTGAAGGTCTGTGGCTCCAAGAAGCTGAAGGCTTGAATTCTTTGTGTTTCTTAAAGTGTCGCTAATAACTGAAGATTCTAAAGCAAGTAAGCATTAATTTCAATGGAACTGAATATCAGGTACAATGTATAAAGGGAAGCCAGTCTGATACCATTCACTTTGTACCACTGCCAAATTGGATTTTTACCCCTTACAATTGTGGCACACTCTTTAATTTCCTGAATTAGGAATTTTAGCAGTTTGAGTGTATTGATATATATCCATGCTGAAATAAATGTGAAGCTGTTGCCTTCATATTGCAGAGAGTATATCTCACCTGAAAAAAAACAGCTCATCTCCAGTTCACAAACAGTCAAACTGTGTGGTGCTCCTGTGGTCAACTTGAAGTTGAGATGGTGTTTCGGTGAAAATGCATGTTCAGCTTTCAGAAATACTTTTGATTAGTTTCTCACAATCAGTATATTTTATTTTTATGTCATCTTGTTACCTATCAAGTTGAAGATGACAGTATAGTTCCTTTTGAATGTTTTACAATTTGTACTCTGTGTATGGTGTAACTTCAATGTGGTGTCAAACTTTTAACTTGAAACCACCATCCAAGCTCCTCAGTGTAAATGTACCAGGTAGTTTGAATCTAGCAGCAGGATCTGAAGTTGGAACAAAATTGTGCGAGAATCCTGGCAAAAAAAATCCTCATTTCAGTTGATGTCAGAATCCGTTTGGTCCAACACACCCAGTTTACGTTCCATGGGTCTCCTCACATAGTCAACAAATGTGCAGATTAGGAGGTTTGACCAGGCTAAAAATTGTCCCTCGGTGTTCAAAGCTGTGTCGATTTGGTGGGTTTGCATGGATAGGGTGGGGGAACAGGCCTGGGTAGGGTACTCTTTCAGAGGGCCTGAGCAGACTTGATGGGCTGAATGGCCTCCTTTTGCACTGTAGGGATTGTATGGATCTATGGTAGAGCAACAACTTGTATTTATATAGTTCCTTTGACATAGGGCATGATATACTGGCTGGGTTCTGTCGGAATTGGGACACGACGCAGCCAGTAGATCCAACAAGAGTCCTCTCCTGGGATTCCCGACAGTCATTATGCATTGCAAGATCAAACAAGACCTTCTGAGATGTCACGATCTGGATCCTGCCCAAAGTGAGACCCAGACTCACAGAGTTAAGTGACTTTTCCGAAACCAGATCGAATTGGCTCCCGGGGTCAACCAGCCTCACCGACGAGACCCCAGCCGAGTGCCGATTCGTACTGGTCCCCACAAACAGGGAGCATGCGGAACGGCACTGGGCGGGGGTCTTTCAAGTAATTGGAGGCCACCAGGTGGCCGGCATCCGGGCTGGGTAGTACCCTGGTACTGCTGATGTCACACTGGCATCTTGGCACTGCCAGCCTTACACCCTGACAGTGCCACCCAGGTGCCAGCTTGGCACTGCCAGTGTGCAGAGGTGGCACCGCCAGGATGGCAGGGTGCCCGGCAGCATTTCTTCTGCGCTGGAGATCAGGGCCTGGGGTGCCCTGCCCATGTGAGGTGGCGCAGGCTCGAGAACCCCCAAACAGGTGAGTTGGGGTGTTTGTGGGTCCGGGGGTTGTGTCAAGAAGTTGAGAGATCACAATGTCATTTGGAAATGGTGCGCCGACCTCCGGTTGCGGCTATGCGGAGCTAATCCGCACGTTCAGCAGCTCCCGCTATTTAAGGACTTTTGGGCCGATTTGAGGGCCCCAAACGGCGCTGTTTCGATGAATCCCGGTGGGGGAAGGTGTCTAGAGGAGCATTCCCCATAGTTTATGGTGCTCACCCAGAGTGGGGCAAAGGAAAAAGCTGCAGCAGCTCCCCAAGAAAAGCGGGGGAAGAAAGACAAAATGGCGGCCGGCGGAACACCCGAGGACTGGTGGAAGTGGGCGCAGGAGCAGCAGGCCTCTCTTCTGCGCTGTTTTGCGGAGCTGAAGGCTGAGCTGCTGGACTCCCTGAATGCGACTACCAACAAGCTGCTTGGGACCCAGGCGGCCCTGGAGGCGTCCATTCGGGAGTTGCAGCAGCAGGCCACTGAGAGGGAGGAGGAGGCCGCGGTCCTCGTGGGGAAAGTGGAGTTGCACGAGGCACTTCACAAAAAGTGGCAAGACCGCTTGGAGGAGCTGGACGTCGCACGAGGCGAAAGAATTTGAGGATCCTGGGCCTGGCGGAGGGGCTGGAGGGGTCGGATCTCCCGGCGTATGTGACCACGATGTTGAGCTCGTTGATGGGGGCGGGGTCCTTCCATTTGCCCCTGGAGCTTGAGGGAGCTCACAGAGTGCTGGCCAGGAGGCCTAAGGCAAATGAGCCCCCGAGGGCGGTGCTGGTGTGGTTCCATCGATTTAGCGACCGGGAGTGTGTGTTGCGCTGGGCCAAGAAAGAGAGGAGCAGCAAGTGGGAGAATTCGGTAGTGCGAATCTACCAGGACTGGAGTGCGGAGGTGGCAAAGCGGCGGGCCGGGTTCAACCGGACGAAGGCGGTGCTGCATGCCAAGCAGGTCAGATTTGGAATGCTGCAGCCTGCGCGCCTGTGGGTGACATACAGGGACCGGCACCACTACTTCGAGTCCCCGGAGGAGGCGTGGGCCTTTGTACAGGCAGATAAGCTGGACTCGAACTAGGGCCTGGGGACACACTATGGCCGTTGCTGTTTTCACTGTTGCAGTTCTTTAACTTTGACAGGTGTGTTTTTTATGCTGGTTTTCTTTTTGCTCTGTTTCTGGGTGCGTCTGTTTGTTGGGTATGGGTGTGGGGTATGTGGGGAATGTTGGGGGTTTGTATTTTATATGTTCTTTTCTGTACGGGGCTGGGGGTTGGGGTGAAACTGGATTTTGGAGAGTGGCGTCAGAAGGGTGGGGTGTGGCAGTGTGAAAGAGCGGGCTTTCCTCTGGTTTCCCGCGCCGCGGGCGGGGGGGGCGGAGCTGGTGGAGCTGGCAGTGGGGGCGTGGCCTCTACTGGTTTTCTTTCCCGCGCAGAAGCGGTGCCAAGGAGGTGTGGCAAGAGGGGGATGACCCCATGCCGGGAGGTGATAGGTTTTGGCGGGGGCTGCCGGGTCAGCAGAAGTCAGCTGACTCACGGAAGTACCATGGAGGGTGCGTCGCGGCTCGGAGGGGTCCTAGCCTGGGGGGGGGGGGGGGATACCGGGTTGCTGCTGGAATGGTCAGGAAGGAGCTGGTGTGGGCCGGGGGGGTAGAGGAGAGGCGTTATCGCCATGGGAAACGGGTCGGGCGGGCGAGCTGGCCTGGGGCGAGCAGTCGACAAGCTCTGGCTAGCCGGCGGGGGAGGGGGGCGGGTTGCCCTCTGATCCGGCTGATTACCTGGAACGTGAGGGGACTGAATGGGCAGGTTAAGAGAACTAGGGTATTTCCTCATCTGAAGGGGTTGAAGGCGGACGTGGCTATGCTCCAGGAGACCCACCTGAAGGTGGCGGACCAGGTTCGTCTGAGGAAAGGGTGGGTGGGGCAGGTTTTTCACTCAGGATTGGACGCGAAGAACCGGGGGTGGGGATTCTGGTGGGGAAGAGCGTGGCGTTCGAGGCGGCTGAGGTGGTGTCGGACAAGGAGGGCAGATATATTATGGTGAAGGGTAGGCTGCAGGGAGAGAAGGTGGTGCTGGTTAATGTATATGCCCCGAATTGGGATGATGCTGGCTTCATGAGGCGCTTGTTGGGCCGCATTCCGGACCTGGAGGCCTGGGGCATGATCATGGGGGGTGACTTTAACACAGTGCTGGATCCCCCACTGGACCGGTCCAGTTCAAGGACGGGTAGGAGACCGGCGGCGGCCAAAGTACTGAGGGGATTCATGGACCAGATGGGAGGGGTGGATCCCTGGAGGTTTGGGAGACCGAGAGCCTGGGAGTATTCCTTTTTCTCCCATGTCCATAGGGTTTATTCACGAATAGATTTTTTCGTCCTGAGCCGGGGATTGATCCCGAGGGTGCAGGATGCCGAGTATTCGGCCATAGCGATTTCAGACCATGCTCCGCACTGGGTGGATCTGGAGAAGGGGGAGGCGCGGGACCAGCGCCCACTCTGGCGCCTGGATGTGGGGATGCTGGCTGATGAAGAGGTGTGCAGGAGGGTCCGGAGAAGTATTGAGGGGTATATTGATACCAATGACACGGGGGAGGTCTGGGTGGGGATGGTCTGGGAGGCTCTGAAAGCAGTGACCCAGGGGGAGCTGATCTCCATCCGGGCCCATAGGGAAAGGAGGGAGAGGAGGGAGAGGGAGATACTGGTGGGGGAGCTCCTGGATGTGGACAGGTGATACGCGGTGGCACCGGAGGAGGGGTTGCTGGGGGAACGGCGTAGTTTGCAGGCCAAATTTGACTTGTTGACCACCAGAAACGTGGAGACACAGTGGAGGAGGGCGCAGGACGCGGTATATGAGTATGGGGAGAAGGCGAGCAGGATGTTGGCACATCAGCTCCGTAGGCGAGATGCTGCTAGGGAAATTGGTGGAGTGACGGATGGGGGTGGGAATGTAGTGCAGAAGGGGACATAAGTAAATGGGGTCTTTAGGGACTTCTACGAGGAACTGTACCGGTCGGAACCTCCGATGGGGAGAGAGGGGATGGAGAGCTTCATGAACAGGCTATGTTTCCCAAGGGTTCAAGAGGAGCTGGTAGAGGGGCTGGGGGCGCCAATAGATTTGGAGGAGCTAGTCAGGGGGATTGGACAAATGCAGTCAGGTAAGGCGCCGGGGCCGGATGGGTTCCCGGTGGAATTTTATAAAAAGTATGCGGATCTGGTGGGCCCCCTGTTGGTGCGAGCCTTCGATGAGGCATGGGAGGGGGGGGGCTTTGCCCCCGACGATGTCGCAGGCACTGATCTCTCTGATCCTAAAGCGGGATAAGGACCCCTTGCAGTGTGGATCATACAGGCCTATCTCGCTCCTCAATGTTGACGCCAAGTTGCTGGCGAAGATCCTGGCCACCAGGATAGAGGATTGTGTGCCAGGGGTGATACACGAAGATCAGACAGGATTTGTCAAGGGACGGCAGCTCAACACGAATGTGCGGAGACTGCTAAACGTTATCATGATGCCGGCAGTGGAGGGGGAGGCGGAGATAGTGGTGGCGCTGGACGCAGAGAAAGCGTTTGATAGAGTTGAGTGGGGGTAACTGTGGGAGGTGCTGGAGCGGTTTGGATTTGGGGAGGGATTCATCAAATGGGTGAGGCTGCTCTACGCGGCTCCGATGGCAAGTGTAGTTACAAATGGAAGGAGATCGGAGTACTTTAGGCTCTATCGTGGGACCAGGCAGGGGTGCCCCCTGTTCCCCTTGCTCTTTGCACTGGCGATTGAACCTCTGGCTATGGCGTTGAGAGAGTCAGGGAGATGGAGGGGTCTGGTGCGGGGTGGGGAGGAACATTGGGTATCGCTGTATGCGGACGACCTGCTGTTGTATGTGGCGGACCCAGAAGGGGGAATGCCGGGGGTGATGGAGCTGTTAGCGGAGTTTGGGGGCTTCTCGGGCTATAAGTTAAATTTAAGCAAGAGCGAGGTATTTGTAGTACACCCGGGAGATCAGGAGGAGGGAATTGGGAGGCTCCCGTTTAAGAGGGCAGTGAAGAGTTTCAGATATCTGGGGGTGCAGGTGGCCAGGAGTTGGGGGACTCTCCATAAGCTTAATTTTACCAGGCTGGTGGAGCAGATGGAGGAGGAATTTAAAAGGTGGGACATGGTGCCGCTATCGTTGGCGGGTAGAGTGCAGTCCGTCAAAACGATGGTTCTCCCGAGGTTCTTGTTCCTCTTCCAATGTTTTCCCATCTTTATCCCTAGGGCCTTTTTTAGAACGGTAACCAGCAGCATCATGAGCTTTGTTTGGGCGCATGGGACCACGAGGGTGAAGAGGGTCTTCTTGGAGTGGGGTAGAGTTGGGGGGGGGGGGGGGGGGTGCTGCCGTTACCCAATCTCTCGGGGTACTACTGGGCAGCCAATGTGTCGATGGTGCGCAAGTGGGTGATGGAGGGGGAGGGGGCAGCATGGAAACGGATGGAGAGGGTGTCCTGTGGAGATACAAGCCTGGGGGCCCTGGTAACGGCGCCGTGGCCGCTCCCTCCTACGAGGTATACCACGAGTCCGGTGGTGGTGGCTACCCTCAAGATTTGGGGGCAGTGGAGGCAACATAGGGGAGAAGTGGGGGGCTCGATGGAGGCTCCGTTAAGGGGGAGCCATAGGTTCGTCCCGGGGAACATTGATGGGGGATTTCAGGGTTGGCACAGAGCGGGCATCAGACAGCTGAGGGACCTGTTTATTGATGGGAGGTTTGCGAGCCTGGGGGAGTTGGAGGAGAAATTCGGGCTCCCCCTGGGAAACATGTTCAGGTATCTGCAGGTAAAAGGCATTTGCTCGGCGGCAGATGGAGTGATTCCCTTCGCTTCCCGCGAGGGGGGTGAGTGACAGGGTGCTTTCGGGGGTCTGGGTCGGAGAGGGGAAGATATCTGATATCTACAAGGTTATGCAGGAGGTGGAGGAGGCGTCAGTAGAGGAGCTGAAAACTAAGTGGGAGGGGGAACTGGGGGAACAGATCGAAGACGGGACATGGGCTGATGCCCTGGAGAGGGTTAATTCTTCCTCCTCGTGTGCGCGGCGTAGCCTCATCAAATTCAAGGTGCTGCACCGGGCCCACATGACTGGGACGAGGATGAGTAGGTTCTTTGGGGGTAAAGACAGGTGTGTCAGGTGTTTGGGGAGTCCAGCGAACCATTCCCATATGTTCTGGGCATGCCCGGCACTGGAGGAGTTCTGGAAGGGGGTGGCGAGGACGGTAGGTTCCAGGGCCAAGCCAGGCTGGGGACTCGCGATTTTTGGGGTTGGGGTGGAGCCGGGAGTGCAGGAGGCGAAAGAGGCCGGTGTGCTGGCCTTTGCGTCCCTAGTAGCCCGGCGAAGGATTTTGCTACAATGGAAGGATGCGAGGCCCCCAAGCGTGGAGACCTGGATCAATGACATGGCGGGTTTTATTCAGCTAGAGAAGGTCAAATTCGCCCTGAGAGGATCGGTACAAGGGTTCTTTAGGCGGTGGCAACCTTTCCTCGACTTTCTGGCTCAACGATAGGGTACTGGGACAGTAGCAGCAGCAACCCGGGGAGGGGGGGGGGGGGGGGGGGGGGGAGGGGGAGGGAAAGGGGGGGGGACCGAATGACTATGTTTGTTTATTTAATTTTAATTTATTTTTAAGTTCTTTTGTTGGGGTGCGGGGGATATGATACAGGCGTTGAGGCGGTCTGGGGGGGGGGGGTGTTACAGTTGTTATGGGTTATTTTGTTGCATTTCATTGTTAGTTGTTATATTTAATATTTTCTGTAAAAAATTCCAATAAAAATTATTTTTTTTTAAAAAGGAAATGGTGCGCCGATCTCTTCCTGCACGGAGGAGCTCCGCTCGTCAGAGCGCCTCAATGCAAGATACACGGCTATGTGGCCCAGGCGGGGCGTTTCTCATTGAGGGCTGAAATTAAAAACAGGATGTTGTTAGACAGCGCAGTCATTCCCGGAACTTGACCCCACTAATATAGCCCAGAACAGACTCTTTTTTTTGGTTAGATCGTGCCCATTATAACACTTCCCAAGATGCTTTCCAGATGAGTAAACAGAAAATTATATTCATCCAAATTAAATGCATAACCAGAAGCAGGACCTTGATGGTTGACAGGGAGATGGCAAATCTTGAAGGCATGGAGGGGGGACCTAGCTTGGTCAGGTCAGGAGCTCTGATGGTGGGACTGAGGGAGTCGGGTAAACAGAAGGCTAGCTGTCAGAAGAAGTATAAGAGTTTGGAGAGGGTGCAAAGAAGTTTTTAATAATAATAATCTTTATTAGTGTCAATAGCAGGCTTACATTAACACTGCAATGAATTTACTGTGAAAGTCCCCTTGTTAAAGAAAGGAAGCCAATTAATATACAGAAACGTATTATTTTTGGGCCATTTGGTGCTTCATCTAAAAATCTCCAGAATCAAATAGAAGCGGGAGGCTGAAGGTCAAGTGGTCCTAAAATGCTAATCTGTCATCGCAGATTAATCTTAAATGGTACATTACTAGAGCTGTGCTAAAGTAATAGCTGGGGGGGGGGGGGGGGGGGGGGGATGGGATGGGGTTGGACGAGGTGATCAGTGGGGAGGGGGGTGGTCATTGAGGGTAGTCGGGGACATTGGTGTGGTCAAGGGGGTATCATCAAGTTAGGTGGGGAAGCCAGTCGGAGGCAGGTGGGGCTATTTGGAGGGGGTGTGGCATGAGTTGGGGCTTCCCATCGGGTGACGGGGGGATGTCAGGGTGACCCTTAGAGGGTCGGGGTGGGGGAAGCCCGATGTCAGTACCAGTTACCCGACAGTTTGAAGTGATTTTAACTCTTCTAATTTTTTCTGGGTTACTATTGCTATAAGCCAGTCAGACACAGCTGAAGTTTGCAATTTAAATCGGAATTTCAGATGGTTTCCAGTGCAGGAAAATTGCCAACGCAAGTTTGAACTTCCCAGGCAATTGCTGTGCAAATCTTATGGAGGGATTTTCCACCCGGGGAGGGATGTGAGTGGATATCTTTGGAGTATCCTCTGGGTACGCGCCCTGGAATACGGATGCTGAATATCTCAACCAACTACAACCAATGCTTTAAAATAATGTCAATTTTTATTGGATGTCTCTATCCGACTCTTGCTTAAGCACTTCTGTTGGTGTCATTTTGTTATTCTTTCACAGAATGTCAGCATTGCTGGCAAGGCCAGCATTTGTTGGCCAACCTAAATGCCCTTGACAAAGTGGTGGGTACCTGCCTTCTTGAACCACTGCAGTCCATATGGTGCAGGTGCACTCACAGTGCTGTTCGGAAAAACTTTATGACAAGAAAATTTACAACAACCATTGCATTGACAAGGTCAGTGTTGGTCTTCATGGTTCAATGAAAAGGCATATTATAAGGGAAGCTGGGGTTAAATTTTAAAATGAACTTGGATCAATCAATCCATAGCATTAAACTAAGATGACATCTTTATGAACTTCCTGAGGCTTATTCAGTGATTGGTAGCTCTAATCACTCTCCAGGAAGAGTGCAGATATCAGACAAGAACAGAAATAGATCAAATGTGTTGTCCTTACCGCATTGAAAATAGTTTATAGGGACTCATTGTCATAGCTCATTTGGACAAGATTTCCAGAAAGCTGCCAAGACCTGGGTAAAACATAGCCGAACAACAATTTGAATTTATAGAGCACCTTTACCATATTAAAGGTCTCAAGGAACTTGGCAAAATAGAACATCAAGCTGCATTCGCAGATATTAGGGATGATGCCCAAAAGCTAGGTCAAAGAGATAGAGCTGGATTTTCCAACCGGTCTCGACGGCGACCCTCCACCGTTGGTTCCCCAACAGCAGAGGGTATGAACATTGGAAATGAACCAGAAGATCCCACTGCCGGTCAATGGCGGGCCACCTCTGCCGGCTTAAAATACTGCGGGGGCGGAAAATGTCACCCACAGCATTTAAGGAGGGCTTTTGAGGAAGAAAGGGACGTAGAGAAGCAGAGAGGTTTCGGGATGGAATCCAGACTTTAGAGTTTGGGCCTCTGCAGCTGAAGCCCAACAGCCAATGGTGGTGTGATTGAAATTGGTGATACAGAACTGGAGAAGCGCAGATATTTCAGTGGATTATAGGGCTGGAGGAGATGACAGAGAAAAGTAGGTTGTGAGGCCATGGAGGTATTTGAAATCAAAGATGAGACTTTTAAAATTGAGGCATTGCTTAATGGGGAACCAAAGTACCTCAGCTGGTTAAATCCTCCAGAAAAGCCCAAGCTGGGGCGAACAGCTATAGTAAAAGTACTTAGTGAATCATTGAAATGCAAGGGAAAATTTCAGCTGATGTACACAATACAAAATAAATTTGACCCACAAAATAGTTCAAGAGAAATAAGATACCAAAAATAACAGATGTTTAAATCTGCTTCATTAAAACTGTGACACCAATTCTCAAAATGATCTCGCTTCTCTATATGAAACTAAAAAAAAAAATCTACAAGTTACTCTGACCCCAATACGAGAAGTCATGACAATAGCCAACACTGCTCCCAAATGCATTCAGCAAAAGCAGATTATTTTTCTCGATTACACACCTCCCCTTGAGGCCTTGGGAATAAGTCAACAATCAAGTCGTTGATTGCCTCACACATTTGGGACCAGCAGAAGTTTCACAGAAATGCTAAGTGTGGGTTAAATACGTTAATGTTGTTTCATTGTGTTTGCACTCTACCCCTGAGTAAATTCTGATAATCATGACTAATGATGTCATTGGGCATACTGACACTTACATTGTCCTTAAAGCCATCTGCTGTATTGTGAGGTCAAATACCTGCATAGCACTTTATCATATCAGCATTATTACATGGTCAAATGACACCGTATAATTACAATGGTAGTATTATGCCCTTTACAGTGCAGTTCTTATTTTCAAGGTATTTCAGAAAACAGTGTGAACATGCCAAATCAGGATATAACACAGTAACCAGTCTTTCAGTATAAAGTGATCCTAAACATAAAATATTAATTCGCAAGAACAATAGTATTTATCTTGTTCTCATGATGGCTTTGAAGTGCAAAATAAGATGTTAAAACAACAACTGAATATTCTTACAGATGCCAAAACTGCTTAGATTTGCATGAAAAATAACAAGATAAATATTTGCAGCAACTTATCCAGAATAAAAATATGACCAAGTATATTTTACCAGAGAATAGATATCAAAGACAACTTATTTTTAATAAATTTATCACAACGGTATCAATAATAATGGGGATTAATGGGTGTTTTGGGGATTAATGGGTGTTTCTCTGGTTGGCAATCAGTAGCTAGTGGTGTCCCTCAGGGAACCGTGTTGGGCCCACAATTGTTCACAATTTACATAGATGATTTGGAGTTGGGGACCAAGCGCAATGTGTCCAAGTTTGCAGATGACACTAAGATGAGTGGTAAAGCGAAAAGTGCAGAGGATACTGGAAGTCTGCAGAGGGATTTGGATAGGTTAAGTGAATGGGCTAGAGTCTGGCAGATGGAATACAATGTTGACAAATGTGAGGTTATTTATTTTGGTAGGAATAACGGCAAACGGGATTATTATTTAAACAATAAAATATTAAAGCATGCCGCTATGCAGAGAGACTTGGGTGTGCTAGTGCATGAGTCACAGAAGGTTGGTTTACAGGTGCAACAGGTGATTAAGAAGGCAAATGGAATTTTGTCCTTCATTGCTAGAGGGATGGGGTTTAAGACTAGGGAGGTTATGTTGTAATTGTATAAGGTGTTAGTGAGGCCACACCTGGAGTATTGTGTTCAGTTTTGGTCTCCTTACTTGAGAAAGGACGTACTGGCACTGAAGGGTGTGCAGAGGAGATTCACTAGGTTAATCCCAGAGCTGAAGGGGTTGGATTATGAGGAGAGGTTGAGTAGACTGGGACTGTACTCATTGGAATTTAGAAGGATGAGGGGGGATCTTATAGAAACATTTAAAATTATGAAGGGAATAGATAGGATAGATGCGGGCAGGTTATTTCCACTGGCGGGTGAAAGCAGAACTAGGGGCACAGCCTCAAAATAAGGGGAAGTAGATTTAGGACTGAGTTTAGGAGGAACTTCTTCACCCAAACGGTTGTGAATCTATGGAATTCCTTGCCCAGTGAAGCAGTTGAGGCTCCTTCATTACATGTTTTTAAGGTAAAGATAGATAGTTTTTTGAAGAATAAAGGGATTAAGGGTTATAGTGTTCGGGCCGGAAAGTGGAGCTGAGTCCACAAAAGATCAGCCATGATCTCATTGAATGGCGGAGCAGGCTCGAGGGGCCAGATGGCCTACTCCTGCTCCTAGTTCTTATAGAACATAGAACAGTACAGCACAGAACATGCCCTTCGGCCCTCGATGTTGTGCCGAGCAATGATTACCCTACTCAAACCCACGTATCCACCCTATACCCGTAACCCAATAACACCCCCCTTAACCTTACTTATTAGGACACTACGGGCAATTTAGCATAGCCAATCCACCTAACCCGCACATCTTTTGACTGTGGGAGGAAACCGGAGCACCTGGAGGAAACCCACGCACACACGGGGAGGACGTGCAGACTCCGCACAGACAGTGACCCAGCCGGGAATCGAACCTGGGACCCTGGAGCTGTGAAGCATTTATGCTAACCACCATGCTACCGTGCTGCCCACGTTATGTTCTTATAATCAAATATGTTCCCTTGAAAAACCTCTGATATGGATGAAATCTGACAAAGACAATAGGTTGGATTCTCCGTTCCCCCAGCCGTGTGTTTCTCGACATCGTGCCAATCGCTGGTGGCGGAATTCTCTACTCCCACCGCTTGTCAATGGGATTTCCCATTGAAGTCACCTCATATTGGCAGAAAATACACAGGAGGGAATGAACTGTCGATGGGAAAAGGGAATCCCAATGAATAGAAAATTCCAGCCAATTGGCTTAAACAGTAGCCTTTCACTTCTGGCAGATGAGTTAGAATCCAGCCGAAAGCAACTGAGGATATATTTAATTTTACTGATCATTAATGTCCTCCGCAAACCTCAGTCTAGTGTGGCTGAAACATATTGTGCAGTCTCCACCAGCAGCCTTACTCAGATAGGTCAAAAGGTTGGTTGGTAAAGCAAGTGTGAATATCACACTGGAGCAACAATGGGTGCATTAAAAAAATTTGGGGAGGAATTTGTGCGCATTGTTGGGACACAGATATAACCTCTGCTGTATCAGACACAGGAGAACTTGACATGAAAAGCTGAATTTTCCTTGTCCTGTGGTGGCAGGACTGAAGTTGGTGAGGCCATGAAAATAAGGGGGAGATGCATAGGAAAAGCTTGTCAACAAATTCCCTCTGATGGAGAACTTTTCTGGGATAGGATAAGATGTGGATCACCGACCCACTCCATAGAGGCAGACAGCAAGTTTGCAATTTAAGACCTCAATTTGGAGCAATTTTGCAGCCTTTCCCCCATTTTGTCATGGTGAAATGTAGCCTCAACGCATGCAGAGCTTTTTTTTTTAACATAGAACATACAGTGCAGAAGGAGGCCATTCGGCCCATCGCGTCTGCACCAACCCACTTAAGCCCTTACTTCCACCGTATCCCCAGAACCCAATAACCCCTCATAACCTTTTTGGTCACTAAAGGCAATTTATCGTGGCTAATCCACCTAACCTGCACGTCTTTGGACTGTGGGAGGAAACCGGAGCACCCGGAGGAAACCCACGCAGACACGTGGAGAACATGCAGACTCCTCACAGACAGTGACCCAGTGGGGAAATCAAACCTGGGACCCTGGCGCTGTGACACCACAATGCTATCCACTTGTGCGACCGTGCTGCCCAGCTCAGTGGTAGTGACCGCCCAGTGGCAGGCCAGGGAGGCAACAGAGACAGAGGCTTCATGGCAGAAAGAAGGGACTGAATTAATGAAAGACCACAATTGGAGCCCAGCCTGATCCAATGATGTGGAGGTTAACAAGGCCGCTTTGTGGTCATCGACGTGCCTCATCATTGCCCAGCTTTCTTAGTGGGGCTGCCGAGGCTCCAGAGCTGCCTGCCATCTGATTGGGCCAGCAACATCAGGAACCCGCTCACCATTGTTAACAGGACAGAAAGTTTGGACGTGGCCAATTAGGTCATTCCTCTGTGAAAATGGCTCCATTGGTCTTTCTGCCAACATGTGTGGGATCAGGACCATCATTTCTCCCCAAACCAAAGTCAGGAAACTACTACCCTAAGATTACTTTATTAATTACCACTAAAAATGAGATGACACTTGAAAGACAAAATAGAAGACAGCATGAAAATTTGTATTGTAGGCCATAGAAAGAAGGAAAATGAATTTGCAGCTGGAGACATTTTAAAATTGGTAGTGTTTGTTGTCTGTTAGCTTTTAGAATAAATGTACATTTCTCAGCAATTGTGTTGGTTTGCAGTATAATGTTGTCATAATCATCTAATTCATGGTTCGTTTAATAACTCAAGAGGTTATTTTTAGATTTGGGAAGATTGAATTTGTCAGAATAAGGTAATTAAAATGCTGGACTTTAAAAATTGCTAGTAATGATACAAGGGTTTCATGTGCACTGATAAGGTCAGAGTTAGAAGGAGGAAAGCCATAAAAAACAGTAGGCGGCCTTCATTTAAAAAAAATATAAATTTAAGAGTGGCCAATTCATTTTTTTCCAATCAAGGGGCAATTTAGTGCAGCCAATCCACCTAGCCTGCTCATCTTTTTGGGTTGTGAGGGCGAAACCCACGCAAACACGGGGAGAATGTGCAAACTCCACATGAACAGTGACGTAGAGCCAGGATCGAACCTAGGACCTCGGCGCCCTGAGGCAGCAGTGCTACCGACTGAGCCACCGTGCTGCCCTTGGCGGCCTTCATTTAGCTGAGGAACTGCCGACAATAGGTTTGAGTAGAATTGCCCTGACTTCATTCGACATTTAAATTATTCAAGTGAGTCCCAGATTCAAAAGGTTTAATTTTGAAACTAAAACTAATCTGAAAATCTATCACACATCTCAACTAACCTATGCTGCCATAGAGATGAGTAATTCTGGGTGGAGCCTTGTTTGGAATTGTAGGAAGATGTCTGAGATTTTTCTGGGAAGCCTTTGAGCAATTGGAGCTGACATCACCTAAGTTGGTGGGTGCATGCCCTGGGTTCAGTAGATGGAAAATGAGAGAGTCTGCTCAGAGCTGTAAAGCAGCTTCAGACCAGAAACAAAAGTGGCGTCAGAAATATAGCTATTTCTGAGATGAAGGCACTCAGTAAGAGTGAGTCCCATGCTTGAGCTGAGAAATCCAGTCATGAGTTTCTTTTTAAAAAGTGCTGTTATTGGTATTTTCCAGTTTTTAACAGAGTAACGACTCACATGTGTGTGATACTTACAAATAAAGTTTTCTTATATACACAGCTTTTTACAGGTGGCTTCCCCGCGCCTGCACCCCCCCCCCCCCCCCCCCCCCCCCCATCCCCTTCCTCTGTAAGTGGCTTAGTGTTCCTCTTTCCCTCTTAGGTGATGCCTCCTGCCTTTGGTGCCACATATTGCATTCCGTTTCTTTCTGTTGCCGTCTTTAGTTTTTTGTTGTTGGGGGGCAGCAGGGGTGCTGCATTGCCCCACCCCTCCTCTCCTTTTGCCCCCTGTGTTCCACTCTGTGTCCCCTTTGGGTTCTCTTCTCCCCTTCCCCTCGTCTGCCTCTTTCTCTTGTGTGCGTCTTCCCTTGTCTTCCTCCCTCCCTCCCTTTCCCCCCACCTCTCTTTCCCTAGTTGCTGTTGGCTTTGAACAGATCTTGGAACAGGCTGATGAATGGCCCCCATGCTTTGTGGAAGGCCTCGTCTGACCCTCAGATGGTGTACTTGACCTTCTCCAGTGCAGGAATTCCGAGATGTTTGCCAGCCAGTCTGCAGCTGTGGGCAGTGCAATTAGGGAAGCAAAAGCAAGGGCATCCGCCCTCCTCCCCATATGTACTTCTGGCTGGTCCGATACCCCGACGACTGCCATTCTCAGGCACAGTTCCACCCTCACTCTCAGAACCTTGGACATCGCCTCGAAGAAGGCTGACCAGAACCCGAACGTTTGGGGCAAGCCCAGAACATGTGGGCGTGGTTGGCGGGGCCTCCCTGGCACCGTTCACATTTGTTCTCCACATCCAGAAAGAACCTTCTCATTTGGGTTCTGGATAGGTGAGCCCAATATGCCACTTTAAACTGCATGAGGCTTAGCCTGACACAGGAGGAAGTGGAATTGGCTCTACTCAATGCGTCGCTCCAGAGTCCCCAACCCACTTTCGTCCCCAATTTGTCCGCCTATTTTTGTCTGGCTTCGTCCAGTGGTAGTCTTGCCCTATCCAGTATCCGTCCGTGTATGTTCCCACAGTTTCCCCCCTCCTTGCTGTTCATGTTTATTACTTCCTTCAGTCATGTGTTTCTTGGGGCCCTGGGGTATCTTGCCGTCTCCTTGCGGAGAGTTCCTGTCCTGTCGGCAGGTCCAGGTGCTCCATCAGTTCGTCCAAGGCCACGAGTCTGTCTCCTATGTAAAAGTCCCTAACCTCTAGAATCCCCCTGTCCGGTCTCCATTTTTTAAATGTGGCATCAAGCATGACTGGTGGGAATCTGTTGTTGCTGCAAATGGGAGCCATGGGAGACATCCCAGTTAGTCCAAAATCCTGCCTCATTTGGTTCCATGTTTTCAGAGTGGCAGCCACCACTGGGCAGGATGTGTACTTTGTGTTGGGGGGGATGGGTGTGTTATCGTGGCAAGGGCTTGGAGGGTCATTCCCTTGCAGGAGGGTTCCTCCAGCCTTACCCATTCGTGTTTCATTCTTGTATCCATCCCCTCACCCTCTCGGCTGTGGCTGCCCAGTGGTAATACTGTAGATTCGGCAGGGCCAGACCTCCAATGTTTTTCCTTCTTTACAGTGTTGTCTTGGGGATTCTGGGGTTCCTTCCCCCCCCCCCCCCCCCACACAAACGCCATGATCATTTTGTCCACTTTGTAGAAATAGGTCTTGGGGGTGAAGATCGATATGGATGTAAACAGGAAGAGGAACATCAGCAGTACGTTCACTTTGATTGTCTGCACCCTCCCTGCCAGGTAAAGTGAGAGCGCATTCCGTCTCTGTAGATCCTTTTTAATTTCCTCAGCCAGGCTGGCCAGATTCCACTTGTGAATCTGTGACCAGTCTTGTGTAATCTGGATCCCCAGCAGCAGAATTTGTTTTGGGCTCATTTTAATGGTGGTCCCTCCAGCTCTGTCCCTCCCCCGTTAGGGTTCACAAGGAATTCCTTGCTCTTGTCCAGGTTGAGTTTGTAGCACGAAAAGGCTCTTAACTCTTCCAGCAGTTGCATGATTGCTTTCAGGCCGTTCTGTGGGTGCGAGACATAGATGAGCAGGTCACCCGCACAGAGAATTAGTCTATGCTCTCTGCCCCCTCTTTGGATGCCCAGTTTTTTTCATCTCGCAGGGTGAATGCCAGAGCGAACAGAAGCAGGGACAGTGAGCATCTCTGTCTTGTGCCCCTGTGTAGCTGGACATATTCAGAGCTGTTGGTCTGAACGCTCGCCTTGGGGGCATTGCACAGGACTTTCATCCACGATGTGAACCCATCACCAGCCCCAAACCGCTCCCTGAGGTAGTTCCATTCGACTCTGTCAAGGGCCTTTTCTCCATTCAGAGAGAAGAACACCTCTGGTGTCCTCTCTCAAATGGGGTCATTATTGCATTCAGCAGCCGCCTGATGTTCACAGTTAGCCGCCTACCCTTGACAAAGCCTATCTGGTCCTCTTTGACCACCTCTGTTATGCAGTTCTCCAATATCTTGGCCAGGACGTTCGCGAGTAGCTTCGCATCTACATTGAGTAGCAAAATGGGTCTGTATGATCCGCATTCCATTGGGTCCTTGTCTTTTTTTGGGTATCAGCAATATCGTGGCCTGTGTTCGTGTCGGAGGCAGAGTAACCCTCACTAGTGAGTCGCAAACACGTCCCATAGGTGAGGGGCCAGGGTTGGTGCAAATTTCTTATAGAAGTCTGCCAGGAACCCGTAGGGCCCCGGTGCCTTCCCCACCCGCATAGAGCTGATACTCTCCATGATCTCTCCCAGTCCTATCAGTGCTTTCAGCTTCTCCCGTCTATCGTCTCCCATGACTGGTATGTTCATCCATTCAGGAACCGTTTCATTCCCGTGTCCCCATCAGAGGGTTCGGAGCCATACAGTCCTCAGTAAAAGGTCCCGAATGCTCGGTTGGCCTCTTTTTGCTCGGTTAGAGGTCTGCCTCTGCTGTTCTTCACCTGAGTTATCTCTCTTGTGGCGGTCTACTTTCTCAGCTGCGAAGCCAGGAGGTGGCCAACCTTTTCCGCGTGTTCGTAGAAGATCCTCCATGTCTGGCGGAGTTGGTGCACTGCCTTGCTGGTGGATAGCAGGTTGAAGCCCATCTGTAGCTTTTTCCTCTCCACCATCCATCTCCAGGTGGTGGTGGTGGGTGTGGGGGAAGGCTAATGCTTGGGCTGTTGGTCTCCCTCTCTCCTGGGCAGCCTTCGCCTCGTGGGTTTGTCACCTCGTCCACCTGCTGCTCGTGGCTTTTTCCTCCACTTCTGCTGTCTTTTCAGCCCCTCGAGCTCCCGTTTGCCGGCATACTCTTGTGGTTGTTTTCTTCTCATCATTGAGGTAGTTTGGTTTTTGGATTTTGGGCAAAATGTGACTAAAAGTGCCCCTTTTGGTTCTGGTTTGGAAGAGAGCCACCTGATGTGCGTCCGCTCAGCACATCACCGTCACCAGAAGTCGCCACAGTCATAAGGCTGTGAGGAAATGAGTATTTCCATAGAAAGGATCCCAAGAGGTCACCTCTTGGCTCTTGAATGCCTCCTTTCTTGGTTCACAAGGTCAGTTGCCCAGTTTTTCCACACAACTCAGGGCCCTGACACTGATGGTCAATTGAGCAGCTCTTTCTGCTCCGACACAAAGTGCTTGAATATCGGTAGCATGGTGGTTAGCATAAATGCTTCACAGCTCCAGGGTCCCAGGTTCGATTCCCGGCTGGGTCACTGTCTGTGTGGAGTCTGCACGTCCTCCCCCTGTGTGCGTGGGTTTCCTCCGGGTGCTCCGGTTTCCTCCCACAGTCCAAAGATGTGCGGGTTAGGTGGATTGGCCATGCTAAATTGCCCGTAGTGTCCTAATAAAAAAAGTAAGGTTAAGGGGGGGGGGGGGGTTGTTGGGTTACGGGTATAGGGTGGATATGTGGGTTTGAGTAGGGTGATCATGGCTCGGCACAACATTGAGGGCCGAGGGGCCTGTTCTGTGCTGTACTGTTCTATGTTCTATGTTCTATCTATGTATTCATTTTGGGGGACCAAAATTGACCACAGAATTTAAAATGTGCAGTAAATAAAGCAACTGCATAAAGGATGTCACAATTTTTTAGCAGGAAATTCACTACAAGGCAGAAAGGAAATGGTTGGAACTGTCTGCAAATTCAGAGAAACGTAGGTTATATTTTCAAAGCTGAACAAAATTCAAGAATTATAAATTCAGCAGCAGCTTCAACAGAATTGCAGCTCCCAGAATACAATGATGTTGTTTGCTTGCTGTTAAATATAATACCTCTTCATACCTTTTGAGGAACTTTAGATCCAAGAACTGGCCTTCTTTAAATGTCATCATACAGCTTGCTTCCAATCACATAATTTCCTTAGAGATTCACAAGATGACAAGCCATTTACAGATGAAGAATGCTATCTAGAACAAATCTATACTTTTCTCATTGTTGCATGCAATTATTTCATCAACAGGGGCTTACCAGGAAATGACAAGGACTGTGATTCTCAAGCTAGAATGGAGAAAGCTTGCAAGGACCCATCATCTGAAGCAACATTTATTTTTCCATTCCACCCCCACTCTGTTTGTGTTGTGTGTGTAAAAGGTTGGGGGGGGGGGGGGGGGGGGGGGGGGACAAGTTACAGTGGATTAGTACTTATTAGTATTTAACCAACTATATCTGCTACATATTGCACCATTAATCTTGTTATAAATTAACAGTAATTGTGTTTCAATTACAAACCTGGTGGCTACAATTATTGGGCAGCCAAGGACCAATGGTTTCGGGAAGTTTTATAAGAATTATTGGTTCATTCACTTGTGTTGTGACTCAGGGGCATGTGGGGCTGGAATTGACCGCATACCTGCCTAGGATGGCGTAACAGATATGAATCCTGGATCTTACTCTATGTTTTCATCCCTCAGTTGAGACATCCAACAGCGTCAGCCAAGAAGCCAACAATTCTCACTTGACATCCAAGATATATCTCAGCTCCGAGCACCAGCACAAATACTGATATGCCGGTGGCCGTGACCATGTGTGATGAGTTGTCAAGACATATCACTCTTGCTGCGGCAGATGATGGAGGTAGGGAGTCACATTGTGCGAGCAGTCATAGGACTGCTGGAGACAAGGGCCATTCTGAATGTGAGGAAGATGATGGGCCTTTGGAGTTGACTAATGTTTTGTGTAACGCGGGATGAGCAGAGGAATCTCGTCGAGATCTGAGGGTTTGCATGCCATTGTATCTGTCATGGTGGAGCCCATGTGTAGTATAAGCACTGTATTGACCCTGAGCTCTGAGTGCACAGCCACATCCATCAAGAGAATGGTGCCTCTCATGGATAGGCAGCTCCAGGAGCGCAATGGCCTATTACTGGGTTGCACTTAGACCTGCAAGCCCTCACACAGATACCGACTTCAGGAAGTCAGTGCCTGTGTGGGAGAAGGAGGTGGAAACCAGTATCACCGATGGTTGCCCATCCTTTATGAGCAGGGAGGTGAGGACTCACCTCAGAATGGTGGACGAGGTGGCTGTCATCTCCATGGACCGTACTCACAGAGTTCTGGATGAGGGAAGCAGCTCCTCCGTCTCTCCGCCAGTCGCTGCTCCATCCTCCCAGTCCGCAGTGACTGAGGATTGCCCAACAATGTTGCTGGTCGAACCATCGCAGGCTGAGGCAAGAGGATAACCACCATCATCTTATGTGCCAACAGGACAATGAGATCATCAACCTTCCTCAAATGCCACAGTCAATGAATGGGGGGGGGGGGAGGGGGGGGGGGGGTTAATTTTCTCACTGTAAACAACATTCAAGACAGAAATGTCTTGTGTTCTGCATTTGTGTCAGCCTTATCATTGCCTGTTCACAGATGTTGGGCTGTGAATCTTTATTTGGAAGTGAATGAGCGAGTGTTTGGTCTTTGGGATAAAGATAGTACCCATTGGTGATGTAGGTAGGCAGGGCATGCAGCCTATCTGAACAATTGCTGAATCAGGGCGTCCCTGGTATCCCTAGCCCCTGAAGGTTTTCGATTACATCTTCGTAGTTCCTGTCCTCTGGTTGCCCAGCACTGGAGTCCTCGTTGGTGTCTACATCGGAGGCAGGGACTGCAGCATCAGTGTCCTCCAACACAAGAGATTCCCACCCTGGAGAGGACGAGATTGTGAAGAGCGCAGCAGTCTACTACTATGAGCAACAGTCACTCAGGTGAGTACTGCAAGGCACCACCGGATTGGTCGAGGCATCAGAACCTCATCTTCAGCAGCCCAATGGTCTTCTCCACCATCACCCTAGTGGTGTATCTTTCCTCAGCATCTGTCCTTGGTCACCTGACAGACATCATCAGCCACCTTTTCACTGGGTAATTCTTGCCGCCAATTAACCACCCATCAAGGCGAGCTGCATCAGCGAAGAGTCTGGGCACCCATGAGTGGCCAAGAATGTATGCATTGTGTGACCTGCTTGGGTACCTTGCGCACACGTGCAGAATCTGGGTCTTGGAATCGCATGCAATCTAAACCTTTATAGAATGAAAACCCTTCCTGTTCCCAAAGGCTTCTGGTTGGCCAACTGGTGCCTTGAAAGCCACATGAGAGCAATCAGTGGCACTCTGGGTGTGAGAGAACCCTACAATGGCAGCCAATCCACTCGCCCACTCGGCCTGGATGAGCTGGTCCCTCCTGAAATGAATGAATCTGCTCACACACCTGAACAGTGCATCAGTGACCAGCTTGACACAGCTGTGTGCAGCTGACCGAGAGGTCCACATGGATCACCCTCAGCACCCTGGAATAGTCTGAGTCCTGTGCCACAGTGACGTCCAGAGTCACAGGCATTGGGTGTTCACCCACACAATTGGAGGCTATATCGAGCCCAATCATCTGGCAGATACTCGTCACAGCTTTAGACTGAGCCTTCTGCAACACTTGACCTCTTGTCACATCAAGGTAATTAGATTGTTGCCTGCACACACTGGTAACAGGGTAGTGGTGTCTTTAGTCAGGCAGTCTTCCTGACCTCTCCGCTGGCTCTGATAATCCTGAACCTCTGCCCAAGTGGGATGCTTGTGGCCAGCAGGCCTCCTCATTCTTTGTTCACTCTCCTTCTCAGAGGATGAGGAAGTGTTCTCTGCTGAGTAGACAATACCAATCTGCAGGTTGGAAAATGGAGCTCACCCTTGCGCAAAGGGTGACAGAGGGACCCAATTCTCTGGTGCCAGAGGGCGAAAATGTCCACATGGTGATAAACCCAACACAAAAAACACTATTAACATTCTGAAACACCACCTTACCTCACTCCAAGAAACACCTAACCCTTCAGCCAGCATTTGCAGCAGGCCATTTTTATCCTGTGTTACGATCCCAGACCAGACCTCAACAGTGACTAGGATACTGGACAGAAACCCAATATCTGATTTTAATTTTGTAAGACTGTGAGGAAAGGATACTTCCCTCCAGGAGTGATTGCACAAAGAAATAAGGACATAGTATATTAAAACAACTGTATTACTAACAAAGTACTAAAATCTTTCACATCACATCAGAAAATGGCCGGCAATTACCCCTTAAACAAAACTATTTTATACAATGAATACAATATCCTTAATTGCTATCTTTATTTCCACATAAACGAGAAAATAAACCCATCTCGGCTCCCAATCCAGCTTAAATCACAATGGCACAGAGGAATACATGCTTTACATGGTTACTCTTTGAGAAAGAGATCTCATAACACTGCTTTATAGAAAGAATCCAACTCCAGTCAAACCCATGCAGAAACTCTGGCTGTATGTCTTCAAAAGCTGTTGAACTAGCTTGTTTCAGCTCCACTTCATCCTCAGACAAGTTTGCATTGCTTCAAATACAGTTACTCTCTTTTAACTAACTTACAGTGAGAGCAGAACTGTTTCAATGTGCACACAGTTTCAGCCAGATCAGAATTGAACTGAAAATGCTTTCTCAAAAAGCCTGATGTCTTAGTTTCATCCAGCAATGACTAACCTGAAAACGATTTAACTCCCTTGGGAATCCTCTTAATTAAAACAAAATTACATTAACCCAAACTTTTTAAGATGGTTACTTGTACCTCTGGCCCCCCAAAGCTGTGTTATCTTTCAACCTAAGAACCTTATAAACCATGATTTCAGCAGTCAAACACACTCGAACCCAGGTTTTTAATCTTTATTTCACCAAATACTTACAATACAATATATCTGAAATTCCTACATTCATCACACCCACTCTTGCATGAAAAAATATCAAATTTGGTTGGTCTGTCTGCCCATGCGGCCTGTGCGATGAGCTTAAGATCACATGGGCAACATAAAATTCTGCTAAATTGGGGATTTAATGCAATGATAGAACATAGAACAGTACAGCACAGAACAGGCCCTTCGGCCCTCGATGTTGTGCCGAGCAATGATCACCCTACTCAAACCCACGTATCCACCCTATACCCGTAACACAACAACCCCCCCCCCCCCCCCCAGCCTTACTTTTTTTTAGGACACTATGGGCAATTTAGCATGGCCAATCCACCTAACCCGCAAATCTTTGGATTGTGGGAGGAAACCGGAGCACCCGGAGGAAACCCACGCACACACGGGGAGGACGTGCAGACTCCGCACAGACAGTGACCCAGCCGGGAATCGAACCTGGGACCCTGGAGCTGTGAAGCATTTATGCTAACCACCATGCTACCGTGCTGCAGTCGGGATGCACGCTCGATGTCATCACGTGCAATTTTATGGTCTTCCAGGTCAGGCGCACGCCCTCCCAGATGTAAAATTCTACCCAAGGTCCATAGATTCCTGATAGGCAGGGTAACATGGATATGGAGAAAGGTTGAGTAGGTGGACTAGGTGGACTTGAGGTGTCAACTATGAACAAATCAACTATGATGCAATAGAAGGACCTAATATGTTTGAGTGGCTTAACAGCCATCGTTGTTGCTATGCCTAACTTAAAGTAGTATTTTGGTGGAATATATTCATACCATTTGCTCCCACAACAGAAAACTTCAGTTAACTATGGAAATTTATAACTTAAAACAACGTTCAGGATTTTCATTGTACTCAAAAATTACTTCATTTGATAGAATAGAATAGAACAGTACAGCACAGAACAGGCCCTTCAGCCCTCAATGTTGTGCCGAGCCATGATCACCCTACTCAAACCCACGTATCCACCCTATACCCGTAACCCAACAACCCCCCCCCCCCAACCTTACTTTTATTAGGACACTACGGGCAATTTAGCATGGCCAATCCACCTAACCCGCACATCTTTGGACTGTGGGAGGAAACCGGAGCACCCGGAGGAAACCCACGCACACAGGGGGAGGACGTGCAGACTCCGCACAGACAGTGACCCAGCCGGGAATCGAACCTGGGACCCTGGAGCTGTGAAGCATTTATGCTAACCACCATGCTACCCTGCTGCCCTTTCTTTTTTATTCGAAAGGAAGCAAAAATCTGAACATTATTTTTCATTACTACTTTCAGGTTAAAGACACATGACCCACTTTTAATCTTTTGTTCAATATGGAAAAAAAAATTCCACCAGCGGTGATCCTTAATTTTATTCTGAAAACAGCACATACACAGTAATCATTTACTGTTTTCATTTTTGTAACTACTTATGACTTACAGAGACAGTGCATAGAAATCTATTAGCAAGGTAAAGATCAGGTTTTGAATAATACTGTGAAAATTAAAACAACCAATAAACAGGATTAAAAACCTAACTTTGATTGTTAAAGGCATAAGACTATAAACCATGCCAAGTAACTTTGATTTAAACTCCCCAAAAGGCTGCACAAAAATGAATGATAGCTGTACTATAACAGGTTCCTTCTCTGGTTTCTGCGGGCTAGATTTTAATTTGCTAAAATCACTGTCTCAGAGCAGTAACAACTTCAGATTGTATCAGCTTGTTAATGTCGATGATCAGCCTGCTACTGATCACAGCTGGGCAGCCAAAACACCTGTTGATACGCTAATTGACATTGCTTGCTCGAAATGGTTGAAGCAAGGACCATACACACAGTAATTTCACTGGTTACAGAATTAAACAGGTCTTAAAAAGCTAAGCTTCAAAACTATTACTGCGTGACCCCACAAAAATTATCTTGATGTGGCTGCCCTGCCCTTACACTGCCCCATTGACAATCACAACTTAGCATGCCTCCGGCACATCTTATACTGCCCTTAATTGGGCCAATCAAAATCTGACATGCTGCATCGGGATGTCCCTTTGGCACTTCAAACTCACAGTTCTAGTTAAATGATGCCCAGGCCTGAAAATGGTTCTGGCCTCTTGGTCCCAAGAATGACCAGAATGCTGACGCACCCAATGGTCAAGCACCCAAAAGTTAAAATAGACCCATGTGTCTTATTGTCTTCCGATCAAAATTCTGTTGATTTAAGAGAGTTATGCCTGTTAATTGCTATTTTTATAGTCTCCAATACAGCCTTTGTTTTGCCAGAATAGATGCTATAAAAGTAAGTCTCCCAAGGCTGTCTGCCAAGGGCTAATGGCATTGGTGGTTAGCCTGTGATGAGGAAACTGTAAAATAAATCAGCCTCCTGTGATTCCTGATTTTATTTCTAAGACTTGCATTACAGCAGTGCTCTTTTCTAACACAGTCAAGTTTTAAAATGTATTAGTTTTGAGATTTGTTATTCAATCAATCAGTCATTTTTGAATCCTACATAAGCTCGCCCCAGATGCATTTTGTCATGCGGCTAATTAAACCCTGCAAGAACATATGTTGTGACTAATATCGCAAAGGGTGGAGATATGAAGCAGCAACGTCAAACATTCATATGTTTAGTAATATGCTGTTAACATTTCTGTCACACACAATAAAACAAAAACCCTGAGTATGTACAGTTCCCTTGTGCGTTATAATATTTTCATGATATTTTTAAGTTCCAGACAAATGCCAACAATTAAATACCTAATCTACAGTTTTACACAAGTGCTGAAATGGAATTTCTGGAAATAGTTTTGCTGCCATGCACAATTAGCATCCCTGTGTGACTTTACCTCACAGTACTAACAAGTTCACTTTTGCAGCATATTAATTGGACACACTAATATCACTTTTTGATTAGATGTTGTATTTATTAGACAGAATTATTTTAGCACATGGATTTGGTTGCTGTACAAAACCACCAGGAACAATTTGAGTTCTCTTTGACTACAACATTCAATACAGTCATGTCACAAATAAAATATTGCCGCAACTACCTGGCAGGATTAAAGTTAAACTCAACTCCATTAAAGCTTCCCTAATGTAATAAGCTCGAGATCCTCCAGAGAAAATGGGACAAGTCATTATTGCCTTGTACCAAAAAAACAGCATGTAATGTGAGAGTGAAAACAAACTGCAGAGAGCTTTATATTGCAAAATGAGCAATGGGAATTAAAACATTTTTATTCAGTTATGTTGCTTTATCAGCCACCATTCAATATTTCAAATATTTAATCCTATTCTGCTCAATATAAATAAGTATTTTTCTCAGTGCTCTGTGAAAAGAAGTGCTCTCTGTGCAACTGGATGAGTATGAAGGGAGAAAAGTATAACATGATAAGATTCCAGGATGATTTTGGCAAAGTAATTTCCAAGGCTAGGATTCTTTCAAATGAAAAATTTAAGAATTGTTAAATCTGGGAGATACATTTAAACCTTCCAGACTATTACATAGAATTTTTTTACATAGAATTTACAGTGCAGAAGGAGGCCATTTGGCCCATCAAGTCTGCACCGGCTCCCGGAAAGAGCACCGCACCCAAGGTTAACACCTCTACCCTATCCCCATAACCCAGTAACCCCACTCAACACTAAGGGCAATTTATCATGTCCAATCAACCTAACTTGCACATCTTTGGACTGTGGGAGGAAACCGGAGCACCCGGAGGAAACCCACGCACACACAGGGAGGATGTGCAGACTCCGCACAGACAGTGACCCAAGCCGGAATCGAACCTGGGACCCTGGAGCTGTGAAGCGATTGTGCTATCCACAATGCTACCGTGCTGCCCTCTTTATTAGTAATGAAGGATCAGGTAAATCCTCTTGGGAATAATACTAATTTTACTTTAAAATCCTGAACCACTACTCACTTCACTATTTCATGGATTACGTAAACTGTTCACATTACGTAGATTATGCACTCAACTTCTCACTGGTAGACAATTGAAAAGGAATGATTTGATTATGCGACATCACAAGATTATAATTCAAGCTATTGAAAACATATACATAAATGTTTTTCTTGCTGGTATTCAAATTTACCTGATTGATTTGGTAAACAAAGTTTAATGTACATTGTAAAATGCAGTTTAGCATAATAAGTCACATTAAATACATGTAAACTATTACTTTTCATGACATAATTTTATGGAAACATGAATAGAATTAGGGGTTGTGGAGCCATCTATTTATTAACTTAGATCAAGGTACATATCCAAAGTTGCTGCTAACAAACAGATAGATGGCGTTGTGAATAGAGGAGATGGCAGCATTAATTATGAAGTTATTAATAAATTAAGTGATTGGACAAAATGGATTTTAAATTTAGCCAAGTGTGCAGTCATCCACTTTGGACATAATAGATCAGAGTATTTTCTAATTGATGAAAAACTAGAAGTAATGGAGGTGCAAAGAGACTTTTGGGTCCATGTACATAGATCATCAAAATGAGATGGATAGATATAGAAAATAATCAAAAGACCTATCGAATTCTGGTCTTTATATCTAGAGGACTAGCATAAAAGGGGGTAAAGTCATGCTCTGCCTGGATAATGTTCTAGTTAGACTACACCTGGAGTACCCTTTTTCATTTCTCAGCACCACAACAGAGGAAGAATACATTGGGTTTGGAGGGAGTGAAGTGTATATTTATTAGAATGGACTTAAAGGTCACATTATAACGATAGAAGGCATTGGTGAGATGGCACCTGGAGTATTCTGTACAGTTTTGGTCCCCTCATTTGAGGAAAGATCTAGTGGCATTACAGGCAGTTCAGAGGAGGTTCACTAGATTGATGGGGGGTTTGTCGTATGAGGGGAGATTGAACAGTTTAGATCTATACAGTTTAGAAGAATGAGGGGAGATTAAATTGAAGTATACAAGATGCTAAAAGGTATGGACAAAGTAGACGTGGAGCAGATGCTTCCTCTTATGGGGCATTCTAAAATGAGAGGTCATAATCTTAGATTAAGAGGTAGCAAATGTATAAGAGATCTGAGGAGAAACTACTTCTCCCAAAGGATTGTGAATCTGTGGAATTCAATATCCCAAAGTGAAGCGGATGCAGGAACAGTAAGTAAATTTAACGAGGAGCTGGACAGATTTCTAATTGGTAATGAGTTGAAGGGTTATGGAGAACGGGCAGGATAGTGGAGTTGAGGCCATGATGTGATCAGCCATGATCACGTGAAGGTGTTTAGGCTGGGATGCTAAATTGCCTACTCCTGCTCCTAGTTCATGTGTTCTAGGGAGGAGATGTTCTGGCTGATTTCACAATCTAGCTCTTGGTCTGTAGCATTGTAGGTAACAGATGAGGAATATTTCAGCCATGATCGAATGGTGGATCAGGCTGGATGGGCCAAATGGCCTAATTCTGCTCCTATATCTTATGAATTTATTACAAGGAGAGATTATATAAACTAAGGTTGTATTCCCTCGAATTAAGGGATGTGAGGCAAAGGAGGGTACATGGAGCAGAATCGTTCCAATGACAGGGTCTGCATTGATCAGGAGTGCATTGCCGCCATTTAATGTTGCGAGAAGCATTAATTGGCTGTAGTTGGGTTTTCACCCCTTACTCAGAAGGAAGCCCCGTCTCAAAAAGCTACCAGCCAAACTGATTGCCAGGCAGCTCTGTAGTCTCAGCAGCAATACCAGGGGCGGTGGTGATTGATAAAACTACACACCAATCAAAGCCCAGGATGGAAGTAATTTCAGGATCATGCAGCAATTCTTCTGAAGATTTGAAAGGGGATCAGTAATTGAAGCAGGCTCCTTTCTCACTTCAGGCCAGAGCAAGATAACCTGACAGGCCTCAGTCCCCCAGCACCCACATTCAACCCCCTCCCGCAAACCTTAAAATTGCATCTGGGTTCTGCAACAGACCTTAATTGGCCATTGATTGACCAATAAAGGCCTCAATTGGGGTGAGGGTTGGCAGGCTGATGTAGCCTCACTGCCTCTCCCACCTCCAAATTACGAGCAGGTTGGGGGGTAGATAGGATGGTGGCAGAATGGCCACCCAGGGAATGTTATAGGACCCTGCCTGCAAACCTGTCGGTGCGGGCCCATAAAACGTGCCAATGGAGTTGGGTCACAGATCAGCCATGATCTCATCGAATGACAGAAAAAACTCAAGAGGAAAATGGTCGACTTCTGCTCCCATGTTCGTATCCAAGAGTTGCAATAAAAGGCTCAACTTCAGAACAAAGTTTCCTTATCAAAAACGTTGCAACCTGTGTCCTAACCTGTTCAAGTCCCATTCATCCATCAGCACGACAATTTAAAAGGGATCATTTCAATGTTAAAACGCCATAAGAATGTGTGAGTGTCCTTTGCAAGGAAAACAGTTCTGAAGTCAACCACAGGAAGTCGTCAACAGATCTGAATTATACTGTTATCTTGCATCAAGTAAAGGGGCCAAGAAATGGGAGGCAGCCTTCTGGAATATTCTTGCATCTTTTGGTTTTACTATAAATGGAAGTAATTCGCAAACCTAACTAACTGTTGAGTTTATCTGCTGTTTTTGCATTGGATTACATCCAAATTATTTTTGCTCAAGATAAAAGCAATAATTTAAGATTGCACAGATTAAAAGATACCTGGACTGAATGTTTCTCCAACTTTTCTTTCTTCAGTATTGATATGCAAATTGTATCTTATATTAATGGCACGGCTAAGATCACGAATGCCAATATTAATAATAACCTGCAGTCCATCCTGATACCTAGATTTTGAAATGTATTATAAATGAATGAATAATTTAGTAACAGAAGCAAAACTTAAAGTATAGCATGAAATGAAAAATGAACATGAATTGCAAGTACAAGAAGGTGCCAGTCCAATCAATGCCATGTTGCTGAATGTGCTAGTTTAATAAATTATTAATCTGCAGTTTAAATCACTGTTCAAATTCAAGTGGAATAATTAATTACTCTAGTTTTTATTTGACAGCCAGCTGATTAAAAAAAAATTCTTTCCACATGTACTGGACAAACAATTGGAATTCTTTCCACATGTACTGGACAAACAATTGGAATTCTTTCCACATGTACTGGACAAACAATTGGTAAATTTTCTGAAGGAAGTGAAGTATTTTATCAAGATTTTGTGAAGCCAAAATTTTAATTAATCTTGTGACATTGTCACGATATTGTAGCTAAACAATACGGGTAACATGCAATGCTGAAGCAAATAAAGTTGCAACTCTAATAAGCTCTGGTTCTTTTTCAAGCTATCTGAAGTAATTAAGCATTCAGAAGACAAACATTTCCATCACTAATCAAAAAGTAGTAGGGGGAAAGATTGCAAAAGATAAGAGTTACAAAATTTGGTGTTGCAAGTTTGAACAAAGGAAAATACATGTGAAGCAGAGTCTTACTTTGGCAATCATGGTAAGCTATTAAACTTCTTGCAGCCAGAGTTTAGGAACTATGCAGTTAGTACTGACCTGTCAATCATCTCATTCCATTGCTTCTGCTAATATTTCAGGGCTCACATGACCATAGAAAGGAAAGAGGATCTCTTTCCTCTTATTTCCAAAGAATCTTCATGCCAGTCTTGTACAATTAGTTATAGTCATGTTTTGGAATTTCCTCTTTAAATCTCTCACCTCTCTATCTCAGTTTCCTTGTTAAAGACACTCCTTAAAACCTACCACTTTGACCAAACAAGTTAATAATTTACCCTAACCCTTCCAAATATTGCTCGGTGCCATATTTTGTTTTCCGATGCCTCGGTGATGTGCACTGGGATGTTTTATAATGTTTAAGGTGCTATATAAACACAACTAATAGTTGTTAGAATTGTCAAACTTCCTGCAAGTTAGACTGCCTTGTGAGACAGGGAACTGCCTGGTACTGGCAGTTATCTGTCAATCAGATGAAAGTAATTGTTTCCGTTTGTGTTAATCACTGTAGGAGGAAGTTAAATAACAGAGACTCATCAGAGGGTCGGTGAAAGATTGAGGCTTTTCAAACTGCACAGTAGTAAGGGATTCACATGAAGACAGTAGGCTTTGCCTAATTGATACAGGCACTGATTGATTCGCATATTAAGTTCACATGGAATTTGGTGTACAGAAGAAAGAGGTGCTTTAAGTCAGATTTATTTCAACTCATAAAGCTCGTTAAGTATTCGTCTGATTTATCAATATTAGTAATGTTTATCAATCTTTATAAGGTTTGTTAAGTTACGCTCAAGTAAAATTATAAATAAAGCGAAGTAAAATAAAGTTAACGTAAGGGAATTAAAGTTAAGCCATGGCACTGCAGCTTGGTCACATGGAAAGTGTGTCATGTAGTATGTGGGAAGTTGTGAATGCTAACAGTGTCCTAAACAAGCACATGTGTAGGAAGTGTTACCAGCTGAAGAAACTTAATCTCTGGGTTCCGGAACTCTAGAACCGCTTGGAGTCACTGCATGAGAGCTATGTGGATAGCACATTTAGAGAGGTGGTCACACCGCAGATTAGGAGCATGGAGGCAGAAAGGGAATGGGTGACTGTCAGGCAGTCCAAGAGAACTAGGGAGGTAGTGCAGGCTTCCCCTGAGGTCCCGCTCACTAATTGGTTTTCCCCTTTGGTTACAGGTGAGGGTGTTGGTTCCTTGGAGTAGTGCAGTCAGAACCAAGTTCATGGCACTACAAGTAGCTCAGCTGTACAGGAGGGAGAAAGAATAGGGGAAGAGGAGCAGTGATAGGGAGTTGATTAGTGAGAGGAACAGAAGGACATTTCTGACAATAGATATGATTCCAAGATGGATGTTGCCATCCCTGGTGCCAGGCTCAAGGATGTCAAAGAGCAGCTGCAGGACATTCTTATGGGAGAGGGTGATAACCAGGAAGGAGACTGAAAAAGCAGGACTCCTGAAGCAGTAATATGGGGATTACACAGAAGTAGGAGAATTAAGCAATTGAAGATGTGGTTCGAAAAATGGTGCAGGAGGGACGGGATCAGATTTCTGAGGTGTGGGGACCGGTTCTAGGGCAGGTGGACCTGTGCAAGAGGATGAATTACATCTCAGCAGGACTAAGACTAATATCCTTTCAGGGAGATTCACGTATGCTGTTGGAGAGAGTTTAAACTAGATTGACAGGGGCACCGGCAGCTGAGGGGGAGCTTAGATTTGAGGGAAGCAAAACTGGTAAAAGGATGTGGAATAGTAGAAAGTAAAAATGGAAGGCACAGCATTAACAAGCAACAAATAGGATCAGTAGAGAGAATTGTGTTAAAAACACAGAACTAAAGGCACTCGGTCTAAATACACATAGAATTCACAAAAAAACTTGATGAATTGAATGCACAAAATCAGATAAATACATATGATTTAATTGTCATAATGGAGACATGGCTCCAGGATAGCAGCCCAGTGGTGCAGTATTTAGCACAGCGACCTGGGTTGGATTCCGACCGTGGGTGAGGTGACTGTGTGTAGCTTATATATTCTCCTCGTGTCTGTGGGGGTTTCCTCCAGATGCTCCAGTTTCCTCCAATAGTCCAAAGATATACAGGTTAGGTGGATTGGCCATGCTAAATTGCCCCTTAGTGTCCAAAGGTTAATTGGAATAGGGTGGGATTGGCTAGGGTGAAAACTCGATGAGCCAAACGGTCTCCTTCTGCACAGTAGGTATTCTATGATTCTAAGATTGTGACAGAATATCAAAGAAAATTTGGTATTTCTGGGGTGAGGCAAAAGCAAGGAGGAGGTGGGAAAGTACTCTTATCAAGGGAAAGATCAGTACATCTGTCAGAGAGGATCTTAGATTGAAGGAACAAGATGTAGAAATAGCTTGGTGGCGCTAAGAAACAGCAAGGGACAGCAAACATTGGTGGGAGTTGTTTATAAGCTACAAAACAGTAGTACTAATGTTAGGCACAGAAATTAGGATATTAGAGATGCATAAAACGTGGGTAAAAAAAGTTATAGAACATAGAACATTACAGCACAGAACAGGCCCTTCGGCCCTCGATGTTGTGCCGAGCAATGATCACCCTACTCAAACCCACGTATCCACCCTATACCCGTAACCCAACAACCCCCCCTTAACCTTACTTATTTAGGACACTACGGGCAATTTAGCATGCCCAATCCACCTAACCTGCACATCTTTGGACTGTGGGAGGAAACCGGAGCATCCGGAGGAAACCCACGCACACACGGGGAGGACGTGCAGACTCCACACAGACAGTGACCCAGCCGGGAATCGAACCTGGGTCCCTGGAGCTGTGAAGCATTTATGCTAACCACCATGCTACCGTGCTGCCTCGGTGTATAACATTTGTATAACAGGCAACTTCAGTTTGAGCATAGACTCAGCTAACCACATCAGCACCAATGCTCTGGCGGAGGAATTCCTGGAGTGTATACGAAATGGGTTTCTGGAGCAGTACGTTGAAGAGCCAACTAGGGATCAGGACAGCTGGAGATCAGGCTATTTTGGATAGTGTTGTGTAATGAGAACAGACTAATAACCTTGCTGTAAAGGAGCCTTTGGGAAACAGTGAACATAACGTGACAGAACTTTGTATTAAGTTTGAATGTGATCTCGTTCATTCTGAAACTAGGGTCTTAAATCTGAAAAAAGAAAATTATCAAGGTATGAGGGTCAAGTGGCCATGGTGAATTGGGAAATACACAAAAAGATTTGACGGTAGACAGACAATGGCTGGTACTTAAAGCGATACTACATGGTCTACAACAGATATACATTCTTTTGAGGCACAAACAGCCAAAGGGAAAGATAAATCAGTTATGAAAGAAGTTGGAGATTGGGTTGGATCAAAGAAAATGGCGAAAAAGGATGCCGGAAAAAGTACTCAATTTTTTTTCCCCAATTAGGGGGCAATTTGGCGTGGCCAATCCACCTACCCTGCACATCTTTGAGGTGTGGGGCGAAACCCACGCAGACATGGGGAGAATGTGCAAATTCCACATGGACAGTGATTCAGAGCCAGGATCGAACCCAGGTCCTCAGTGCCGTGAGGCAGCAGTGCTAACCATGCGCCACTTGAGGATTGGGAGCAATTTAGAACCCAGCAAAGGAGGACCAAGAAACTGATTAAGAAAGGAAAAAGAGAATGTGAATGCAAAGCAACAATGATTAGGAAACGATAAGTTAGGACAATTGTGCGCCTATTGCAGGTGGAGAAAGGAGTATTTAGTGGAGAATATGGAAGTGTTAGAGAAACTAAACAGTTACTTTGCTTCTGTCATCACAGAAAAGATACTGAAAATCTCCCAGATATACTGGCTGACCAAGGGACTTGCGAATCTGAGGAACTAAAATAAATTAGTATCAGTGATGAGGTAGTACTTGAAAGGTTAACTCGACTGAAGTCTAATAAATCCCGCTGAAGATGATCTCTGATGATCTTCATCCCAGAGTGTTGAAGGAGGTTTGCTCGAGTGATAATGGTTGTATTGGCGGTTATCTTTCAAAATTCGTAAACAAAATTAGAGTTCATGGAATTGGGGGAAATGTACAAGTATGGACTGAGAATTGGTTAATCAATCAGAGAGCAGAGTGCAGGGATAACAGATCATTCTCAGGATGACAGGCTGTTACTAGTGGGGTACCACAAGATCCAGTGCTAGGCCCACAGTTTCTCACAGTCTATATAAATTATTTGGGTATGGGGACCAACTGTAATATTTCCAAATTTGTTGGTGACACCAAACTGAGTGAGAAAGTTTGTGGTGAGGAGGTTGTAAGAAGAGGACTTGGATAGGCTAGGTGAATAGGCAAGAACCTAGCAGGTGGCATATAATGTGAATAAGTGTGACGTTATTCACTTTCGTGGGAAAAACAGAAAGGTGGACTATTTCTTAAATGGTAAGAGGCGGGGATCCAAAGGGACATGGGTATTCTTGATCATGAGCCGCTAAAGATTAGCATGCAAGTGCAGCATGCAATTAAGTAGACAAAACGGGCTGTTGACTGTCATCACAAGGGCATTCAAGTACAGGAATAAAGATCTCTTCTACAGTTGTATAGAGCCTTGTTGAGTATTGTGTACAGTTTTACGGTTTTGCTCCCCTTATCTAAGGAGGGAAACACTTGCCATTGAGAGAGTACAACAGAGGTGCACCAGATTAATCCTTGGGATGGTGGGATTGTTTAATGAGGAGAGATTGGGAGGATGAGGTTTGTACTTCCGTGAGATTCAAAGAATGGTGATGAATGCATTGGGACTTCCAAAATTCCTACAAGGTAAGATATTTCCCCAGCTGATGAATCTAAAACCCTGGACATTGAAAATAGATAGGCCATTTAAGACTGAGATGAGGAGGAATCTCTTCATTCAGAGGGTGGTGAACCTTTTGGAATTCTTTATGCAGAGGGCTGTGGAACTCAATCATTGAACAGGTTCAAATCAGAAATTGATAGATTTCTGGACACTAATAACATCAAAGAATATGGAGATAGCATAGAAAAGTGGCATCGAGGTAGATGATCAGTGAGGATCCAATTGAATGGTGAAGTAAGCTCAATGGGTTGAATGGCCAACTCCTGTTCCAATGCCCCATGGTTTTTGAAAATACGATTTTTCAACTTTCAACTGATCGAAATTTTGCAATTTGAACTGAAAAAGAGCATATTGCTAAAATGCAACGCCACAGTTCATGATGAAAGTTAGTAACAAGCAAACCAACCTCAAGGGAGTATGAAGACAGAGATATTTCCTATCATCTAAGCATCCATCGAAACTCGTAAGAGACATTAAAAATGCAAAGTACTGGATCTTGAAACAATAGCTGCTACAGACATACACACCCAAAACCTCTTAGAAATATATAATGGGGGCAGCATGGTGGCACAGTGGTTAGCATTGCTGCCTACGGCGCTGAGGACCCGGGTTCGAATCCCGGCCCCGGGTCACTGTCCGTGTGGAGTTTGCACATTCTCCCCGTGTTTGCGTGGGTAGGTAGATTGGCCACTCTAAATTGCCCCTTAATTGGAAAAAATAATTGGGTACTCTAAATTTAAAAAAAAGAAATACATAATGGGTGAAACATTTCAAAGCAAGACTGCCCAGCCACTTGTGAGACATTGCAAGAGACACAGACGGTGTCAAAAAAAGTCTTCAGCAGAGGAAACAAACTAAAGGCTGCTTTTTCTCCACCACCACCCTCTCTCTCAGAATAAGAGTGTCACCAGTTTGAGAAGGCGAGATGTCATAGCATATCTTATACTTAACAACAATCAAGAAACCAGCCAAACTAAATCGGTTGCAGTGCTTAAAATCTACACCTGAAGGACAATGGAAGGACACTTTATTGGGTTTTTTTACCTTTTTTCATTGGATCATGACTCCCCATATTTCTGATACCTATGCTTGTGTTTGTGGGCCTGAATCACTACATGACAGCCGAATGCTAGGAATCACATTTTTGTTATTTTCCCCAAGTTTAGCGGTTAATAAATTTGCTCTTGCCTTGCCTCAAGAAAACCTTGTTAGATTGGCTCCTCACTGCTCACAACTTAAACACATTCTGATTTGAAATGTATTGTGAAAAATAAGCTTGAACCCCTGTTGTGACCAACTGAGGCAGTTGAATAGTTGTTACAAAATTGGGGGTTCATGGAGGGAATTGTATCGCAGACTGACAAAAGAATTGGATGAGGAAAGTAAATTGTTCCTTCAAAAGCAATTTAAAAACTACAAAAGGTTTTCTTGGGTCTGTAATACTGAAGTGCTGAAATATCCGCAGTCGATGTCAATGCTTTCATTGAACAGGATGAGACAGCTGGCAAGAAATTAAGAGCACTGTCCTTGGACGAATTAAAAGGTGTAGGAAGGCGCTTAGAGGTGGAATTCCGCCCGGAATACAGAAAAACAGACAACATTATAAAATGGGGGGCGAAACATCTAGATGTGTAAGTTGAAGACACTGAAACATAAATTAGCAGCAGAGAAATTAAGATTGAATTTGCAGAAATTGAAACTCGAATTTGAAGAAAAGGAAAAAGAGAGAGAGAGAGAGAGAGAGAGAGAGAGAGAGGTAGGAATGGGAAAGAGAGAGAGGCAGGACTGGGAAAGAGAGAGAAAGGATAGAGAACTCCAGGAAAGGGAATGAGAAAAAGGAAAGGGAGTTTAAATTAAAACAGCTTGAGTTGAGAACAAAGAACCCCACTGAGCCCATTGAATACGCCCCTGATAAGGGAGATAAGGGATCCAACCCTAGACCCGAGACTGGAGGGCTGAGATATTCAAGTTTGTCCATTTAGTCCCTAAATGTGATGAAGAAGAGGTCGACACCTTCTTTATCTCTTTCAAAAGTTAGCACAGCGGTTAAAGCGGTCAGCCCTACACTGGACCATATTGTTTCAGAGTAAGCTAATAGAAGAAGTTCAGGAGGTTTTCTCCCTCTTGCCTGAGGAATGTGCAACAAGCTATGAGACAGAAAAAAGGGCTATCTTAAATGTATACCAATTAGTGCTGAAGGCATACGGTCAGAAATTCTGAAACGTAAAGAAACTACCTGACTGGATGTGCCTGGAATTTGAACAGATTAAGCAACTCGCTTTTGACTGCTGGGTACAGGACCTTTAAATTGAAGCCACCATGAAAACCTTTGAAATAATTCTCCTTGAGGATTGAAAAACTCTATTCCCTTCCCAATAAGAGCCTTCATAGAGAAAGAGAGAATCACAGGGGCCGGGTATGCAGAAACCCTGTCAGCTCATTCTGCGCTTGTCCCAAAGCCCTCATTGCAAAGGAAACCTTTCCCTAGTCAACCCCAACCATTGAGAAGCATAGAAAGTTAGAGAGTGATAGGAAACTAAGCACCCATGGGAAAGAAGGAACAAATGGAAACACAAGAGGGGCCTCCGCAGGCTCGAAAGCCTGGTGCTATGAAGCAGAGTGAGTCCAAGAAGCCAGAGTATTGTAACTGCCACCAGGCAGGATACCTCCCATGCTAATTGCTGGAGGTTATGGGAAAAGCCTGTGCAATTTGTTGGGGTACATAAATCCCGTAAAGAAAGTGAGAGTCAGACAAAGAGAAGACCAGACCAAACAAAGGCTCTGATTGCGTCAGCAATTCCTTGAAGACTGTGGGGATGGATGGGCTTTAAAACATCGCTGAGAGTTACAAGGATTTTGTATTGGAAGAAAGGGAGGCCACATTTCACCAGAATGAGGTGCATAAGCATATTGATACTGAAGGATATTGGGGGCAGCCAAACTCAACTGCTGGGAAAAGGCATGACCTTTCCACCAGAGAGTGCAGTAAGTGCCAAGATGTTGGTAAATGGTATTGAAGACAGTTACATGCCCATCTCCATATACTGAGTACACCTGGGGTCCAACCATGTGTCAGGACTCATGACCATGGGAGTGCTCCCCAGTTTGCCTATAGATAGGATTCACCTGCTCCTCAGCAATGGCTTGGTGGAATAAAAAATTACAGCATTACCAGTAGTCTCAGATAAGCCAGCCAAGGTCAGGGAGACAGAACAGCTGCAGGAGAAAGTCCTTGGCCTTTCCCTGACTGTGTGATGATCTGACAAGCATCTGACCTGCTGTACTTATTTAGTTTCAAGTGTGCTGAAATCAGGGATTCCAGCAAAGGTAAATCACCACAGAGTGGAAATCCACAGCTGATTGCCATTCCGAGGAAGTTATGAACCATTGTGATTTTTACAAGCCATATCCCCCTGAAAAAGAAACTCAAACCTTTGTTATGGCCAACCGAGGAGGTTAAATCGAGTAGTGCAAGTTCACCCCTTCCACCTGGCTGTAAGAATCTTCTGATATGTACTCTTTATATCCATCCCAGTTCAGCACTTAATTACTTCTCAGTATTTCCTTTTCAAAGTCTAACTTTTCAACCTTTTACTTGCCAAGCTTGCTTTGTTCAATGATACATTTCATTTTTGGTAAAGGTATTTTATTAATGTAGAAAGTGGGTTTTTGCATTTGCAAGTTTGTATTTCTGTACAGCTAGAATCACCTTGTAAGACATGAAATAACTGTTGCCAGTGTGTTTCTCAAAGGCATCAGTACAGCTCCAGCTTTAATACTCTTCATAGATTGAAAGTGAAAAATTTCTTACAAAGGACTTGGACTGGAACGTAAAGAAGCCTTATTACAATTATATAGGGTGCTTGTGAAACCATGGCCGGGATTCTGCCAAGTGTTGAAGCCGGCGCCAAAACCTGCATGAGCGACGCCGGCGTCAACGGGCCTCCAGGCCCAGTAATTCTCTTGTTCTTCGGGAGCGAGAAAGGCAGCGGAGTGCTGTGCACTGCTCCGGCACCGAAAGCCGGCCCTGTACGGCTGCTACAGGTCCGCGCAGGCGCGCAATGGCCGTCTCCATGCTGGCGCATGCGCGTGGTTGCCGTTTCCACGACGGCCCCTGCACAACATGGCGGAGGAACATAGGCCTCACCCTGGAAAGAGAGCGCTCGCCAATGAGTGGCCAGGCCCGCAATTGCGGGCCTGGCCACTGTGGAGGCTCTCCCCGGGGTTGGATCCCCCCAGGACGGCTCCCGCAGCCAGAACGCTGAGGTCCCGCCGGGTGGGATTGTATGTAAACCACGCGGCAGGACTCAGCGGGCACTCGGGCCGTCAATCGCAGAGAATCACCGCGGGGGCCACTTTCAACGGCCCCCGACCGGCACCGAGGTGACCGCGCGGGCGCGATTGGCGCCGATTCCCTGGTCACCAGAGAATCGGCGGCCCGCCGTTGGAGAGGCATGACAGGATTCTCGCATCCCCGCTGATTCTCTGGCCCGGGCGCGGGCTCAGAGAATCCCGGCCCATACCTGTGGTACTGTGTACATTTTTGGTCTCCTTACTCAAGGAACACTGTACCTGCATTAGAGGGAGTGCAATAAATGTTCACTAGACTAATCATTGGAATCGGATTGAAACATAAAATTCTTTAGCGGCTTGACAGGATGATACTGGGAGGATGTTTTCCCTGAATGGGGAGTCCAGAACAAGGGTAACAGTTTTAGAATCAGGGTCGGCCATTTAGGACAGAAATGAGGAGAAATCAGAACGAGCAGATGACGCAAATGGTGTGTGCTTTGGAATTCTGAATCTGAGAGTTGTTCAGTATATCAACAGAGATCGCTTGACTCTTTGGGACTAAAATAATTAAGGTATAGAGATAGTGCAGCAATGTAAAGTTGAGGTAAGTAATCAGTCATGATTTCATCAGGGGCAGCATGTTGGCACAGTGGTTGGCACTGCATGCCATGGCGCTGAGGACCTGGATTGGATCCTGGCTCTGGGTCACTGTCCGTGTGGAGTTTGCATATTCTCCCGTGTTTGCGTGGATTTCGCCCCCCACAACCCAAAGATGTGCAGGGTAGGTGGATTAGCCACACTACATTGCCCCTTAATTTGAAAAAAATAATTGGGTACTCTAAAATCTATTTTAAAAAAGTCATGATTTCATCAAATAGCAGGGCAGACTTGTGAAGTGAGACATTGCAGCATTTATTTTAAATGATATTGCACTTTAGAGGGCAGCACGGTGGCCTAGTGGTTAGCACAACTGCCTCACGGCGCTGAGGTCCCAGGTTCGATCCTGGCTCTGGGTCACTGTCCGTGTGGAGTTTGCACATTCTCCCCGTGTCTGCGTGGGTTTCGCCCCCACAACCCAAAAATGTGCAGAGTAGGTGGATTGGCCACGCTAAATTGCCCCTTAATTGGAAAAAATAATTGGGTAATCTAAATTTATATTAAAAAAATAAATAAATAAAGATATTGCACTTTTAAAAATATCTTCATATCAGCAAAGATCTTACATGGAAGCAACCAGTGGCTGAGAAATGAAAGAGCCTCTACTGCAGTAAATAATGGAGTAAGTCCAATCGCTGCTCTTTTGTGACTGTTAATTTTTTAAAAATAAATTTAGAGTACCCAATTATTTTTTCCAATTAAGGGGCAATTTAGAGTGGCCAATCTACCTATCCTGCAGATCGTTGGGTTGTGGGGGTGAAACCCACGCAGACACGGGGAGAATGTGCAAACTCCACACGGACAGTGACCCAGGGCCGGGATTCGAACCCAAGTCCTCAGCGCCGTAGGCAGCAATGCTAACCACTGTGCCACCGTGCTGCCCTTTGTGACTGTTAATTAAGGCAATACATTTGTTACTAGACACATTAGTTCTTCTAGTTTGCATAATGTATTCAAGAATGTGCAGAATTCTGTTGTCAGTAAATCCAACTAACTAGAGCTTATTGTTAGATCCAGATAGTAAAGGAAATGAAAGTGAAATGATGTGTAATGTGAGCAAAGAATTGTGATAAGGAAACACTTTGCTTGTTTGTATAAACTTACCATGTCTCTTGTGTGGTTCAAAGGTGTTTGATTGGGCACACAGTGCTCTGCCATTGTACTGATCTATGGTTATTTCAACAAATTCCTTCATATTGTTCCTCAACATGTCCACAAGCTGAAAATTATACACCATGACCAAATAAAGCCTTTAGCAAGTAGCAGGAGAAATGGACATTTATACCTAAAGGAATATTTGAACTGAACAATTAACATATTAGAGCGTCACAACTGTTTTTATCTGCAATCTGAGAGTGATGGTTGTATCTTTGTGGAACAACACAGTAAAATACAAAAATCATTTGAAATGAAAAAGTGCAGTTTTGAAACTTTTTAAAATTGCAATTTATTTATTTTTGTTCCATAGAGATGACTTTACTAAAGTCATCTTTAGGAAAAAATAATAACAGGTCAGCTGAAAGAGAGAAGATGCCTGTGATATTTGCTTGCTTGGGCAAGAGTTTTTGTCCCATTCTTTTCTTATTTACCAGATTCATCTTTTAAGAAAGACACCATTTCAATGATATCTTTGTCACAAAGAGGCTCCTGAGCTCCAATCAACTAATTTGCTTCCCAAATTCAAGCACATTTTCCATTTCAATCAAATATTATAAAATATATTCCATAAAAATGAGAGCGTATGACACTAAAATGGAATCTGAATTATTTCTGTATATCCTGGTCCTAATCTCCAATTCCACTTCACCTGAAGAATACGATTTGTTTTATTTCATACCATGTAATGTCATCGGAGACCATCTAGTTTTACAGTGAAAAAAGTAATGCCATTGGAATACTGAGTTTTGCCTGCGACAAGCAAGATTTGGTCCAAACAAATGCACGACCAACAAAATTGGACTGATGCACATAATTGGGAACAGGACTGTTTAGAAGATGCTGTTGTTTGTTTCAATGCCAAATTTGTAAACAATCTTGACACATTTATGATAACGATCCTTCATTATCTCTGAAATGGCTATCAATCAACGTATCATTATTAATTTTGAATTCTGTTTACCGAGAATAAATATACTTGAGCTTTTTGACCATCTTGATAAGAATTTAGCAATTACATCATTCGAAGAATTTTTAAAAAATGTATTCATGGGATGTGGCTGGACCAACATTTATTTCCCACCCCGAATTGTCCAAGGGCCATTTCAGAGGGCATTTAAGAGTCAATCACATTGCTGTGAATCTGGAGTCACATGTAGGCCAGATGAGGTAAGGATGGCAGATTTCCTTCCCGAAAGGACATTAGTGAACCAAATGGGTCTTTGCGACAATCAACAATGGCCACCATTCGAGATTTTTCTAAAATTCAAATTTCACCATGTGCCATGGTGGGATTTGAATCCAGATCATAGAATTTACAGTGCAGAAGCAAGCCATTCAGCCCATCGAGTCTGCACCAGCCCTTGGAATTAGCACCCCACTTAAGTCCACACCCATAACCCAGAAACCCCACTTCATCTTTTTGGACACTGTGGGCAATTTAACATGGCCAATCCACCTAACCTGCACATCTTTGGACTGTGGGAGGAAACTGGAGCACCCGAAGGAAACTCACGCAGACATGGGGAGAATGTGCAGATCCACACAGACAGTAACCCAAGCCGGGAATCAAACCTAAGACCCTGGAGCTGTGAAGCAACTATGCTAACCACTCTGCTACCGGGCTCCCAGAACATTAACTGGATCTCTGGATTACTAGTCCATTGACAATACCATGATGTCACTGCCTGGTAGGTATACCATGTTGGAAGAAAGAATGAACTGCTGGAAGCAATTTCCATGGGTGAAATAATTCGGTGTTAAACCACTGCTATTTACATTGTTGACAGAATTGGTACATAATTAGCACTGCAAAGTTCAAGAAGTGATCGTCCTGCATGCTGCAAACCTTTGGCCTGTTGTTAGAAAAAAACTGTGGAGCTGTTTGAGAGAAATGGCTTCAACAGCGAGGGCCATGAGCAAGTTAGAGGAAGATACAGAACTCATAGTATCAGGATTTCCGGTAATGTCATGTCAGAGCATGACACACAAAAAGTGGTTCCTAGCTGGTCTTTGTTTTTGATGCCTTTTACCCATATTTACGGGGGATTTTGATGACCACACGCTTGTTGTGGGGTTAGAGAACTGTTCCTCAATGGGGACATGTTGAAAACATTGTCAAAGAAGCCCAACTTGAAGAAAGCTCAGGAGGGCAGCCTGTCAAAGGAAGGTGAAGGAGGAAAGATGGCTACCACGCCTATCACTTTAGACATGTACACTGTAGTGATGGGGCAGGAGCTGGAGAAACTGTGCAGATAAATAGATCGGCAGGTTGAGCGGCATGGCAGGGACTTTAAAAAATCCTTTAAGGCCCTTGTAGGTGGTTTTGGGCCCGATTCGGTAGCAGTTGGTAAACGCCCCAAATGTGGTTCAGGCACAGAGCGAGAGGAAGAGGCCCTGATGCAGCACAAGGATTGGCTTGCTTCATTGGAGGCCGAGTGCTGATGGTGGCGGATAGCAACAAAGACCTGAGGTTGAAAGTGGAGGATCTGGAGAGCAAGTCAAGGCAGTTAAACATCAAGTTGGTGGGACTCCAGAGGGATTGGAGGGCTTGAAGCTGACCCAGTACTTTTTGGTAATGATTTCTCAGTTGGTGAGTGGGTATGAGGTGTTCTTCCCTTCGGAGTTGAACAGAGCTCACAGGGTGTTCAGGCAAAAGCCCAAGGCTGAATAAGTTGCTGCAGACAATGATTATCAGTTTTCATAACTACCAACGGCAGGAGCGGGTCTTAGAATGGGCGAAGAGGATCCAGAATATCGACTGGGGTGGGCACACGGTGCAGATATATCCGGACATTGGGACTGAGCTGGTCAAAGAGGCGGGAGGCCTTCAACAGGGCGAAGACCGTTTTCTACAGTAAGGGCGATTTGGAATGGTGTGCACAGCGAGGTTGTGGGTCACCATGGATTCAAAAGATAATTTTTTCGAAACGCCGGAGCAAGCAGAAGCCTTCATCAAGGACAAGAAGTTGGGGCCACTGTGACTGTTTGGGACTTTATACATAAAGAGAACGTTTGTGTTCTGTATATATGCCTTTGTGGGTTGTGTGTTTTTAATCTTGTTTGGAGGGGCGGGGGGAGCAGTTTAATAAAGTTATGGGGTTTGTTAATGATGGTGGGGTTTGGACATGTTGGTGGGGAAGGGATTGGGTGGTTATTATTTTTGAGGGGATACTGGACGACACTTTGGTTGGGGGTCACATCGCTAGCCATGAGGAGAGGGGAGGCTAGCAAATGGGAGTGGGGAGAGGCTGCAGTCTGTTGGGCTTGTTTGGGTGCATTACAATTTGCGCAGCTGTTTGTTTGTGTGTGCGAGGGGGTGGGGAGCAAGAGTTGGGGCACCAGGCAGTCTGTGAGCCTCTTTGGGGAAAGGGGGAGGGGTGTCCAAGGATTTTTCTTGATCTCACCTTGGGGTGGGGTGGGTGGCCATCTTTGATGGGATTGGGATCCGGGAAGTTGTAATTTGGGTAGGAATATCGAATCACAGTGCTGATGGCTAACTCGGGGGGGGGGGGGGGGGGGGGGGGGGGGCTGAAAGACCCCCCAACAAGGTTGATCACCTGGGACAGAGGGGGCGTGGGGAGCAGTGAGGCGGGCAGGGTTTTTTTCCCATTTGAAAGGTTTGGACGCCAATGTAGTTTTCCTGCATGAGATCATCTTCGGGTGCGGGACCAGATCAGGTTGCAGAAGGCTTGGACGAGACAGGTTTTTCACTCAGGGTTTGACAGTCGGTCAAGGGGGTGGCGATTTTGGTTAATAAAAGGGTTCATTTTCTGGCAGGGATTGTTTTCAAAAAGGTTTTCGAAATACATCAGATACAGAATTCAAACACCCACCAATTGGTTTACACTTTCAAGTAGGTTCAGATCATAATGTGGTTTCATGACCGAGATTTAAATAAACTGATTTGTGCTCTGAAGTTAACAAAATTTGTGTGCCAGCAAAATCCAGTGAGAATTGCACAGACCTACAATCACCATAAACAAAAAATATTTACTTTGGCCTGTTAAAAATATTAATGGGTAGAAAAGCTGAAATTTCTCCTGGCAGTGAAACCTTCTTTGAACAGAAGACTCCTGCTTTCAATGTTGAATGTATACCGACTTTGTAAAAAGCATAATCTCTGAAGCAGCCAAAGAAATGGTTGTGAGCAGCTGCCACCTCAGCTTTGTAAATTTGCACTTCAGTGCAGGAAAATGGCAGCATTATTTGCGATAAACGAGAGAGTCAGCCCCAGCCACTTTGGAACAATGATTCAAAATGTGCCTTCACATCAACTCAGTCACAAAATCAAACAATGCTGGATCGTGCCAGAATTTAAGGATGGTCTGAATTTGTGCAGTAAAGTGAACAGAAAAATTAGTATCAGAAACTGAAATTGCTGGAAATGACCAACAGCTGAAAGGTACAATTATGGCTTTATGTGTCAGATGTAAATGTTTCAGGAATTCTGAATTCGATTTGTTACAGACGTGATAGAGTGGAGTGCGGGCGGCGAGGGAGGTAAACAAAACACACAATGACCATGCCCAATCAGTGGGGCTGTTTTGGAGAGGCAGATATACGTGGTTCCAAACTCCCTTTCGCGTATGGTCAAGTTATGTAAACAGCAGCAGATTTCCATGAATTTAAAAATAAAGATGATTATTTATTTACACACTTACCCCGAGTCTAAAGACTACATCAGTCACACATCATACGCTCAGGAAAGTTGCAATTAAAGAAATGAGTACACTTTTATCAGTGGTAAACCAAAGAAGAACAGACAACAGTTCACGTCTTTACCTTGTTGTAAGGGACTCAGGCACTATGGGCACCATGTAGCAAATAGATCCTTTCTACGTTCTTATTGTCATTCAGATGGTTTCAAGTAGCTGAAGCCAGAAATCTGAATTGCTACAGGGTTCCCTCAAAGATATTAATTTTCAGCAGTTTGCAAAGTGAGGCATTTGTGGTTTTTGTATTAGTCACATTTCTATGCAGATGGACTTTGGAGTTTGGAATCAGGCTGGGAGGCTCAGAAAGACTTTACAGCCTCACAGTTCGTAAAAAGTTAAGATGATACAGACTTTTGCAGCTTCTGCCTGCTACTCAATTTCTTCCTGGGTATCTAGATAAACTCGTTATCTCATGCCAGCTTTGATCATGTGGCCAATACTGATGTCACTTAACCAGAATGGTGTGGAAGCCCAAATCCATCACTACACAATAGGAGATATACTGTGGTCTTTCACCCTCTGCAGAAAACTGGTCTCGTCAGTTGTCTTTGTAAAATTGAAAACTTGGAGGGAGGCAGAATATAGGGCATACCTTTTTCGGATGGTGGGGGCTTGGCTGCCATCAAATTAGGGTGGGGGATGGGAAGCGACTGCATGGATCTGCCTGAGACCAAGTCGCAGGATACTGAGACCTGGATAAGTGTAAGCGAGCCCAAGGTAGGAAAGGTTGGGAAAGTCTGGGGGGTGGTCAGGGGGTAGGTTCTCGGGGGGGGGGAGGGGGGGGGAATCGGCCAGGGTAGAGTGTGAGGTCAAGAGGTCACCAGGCCTGTGGGAGAGTTCTCCTCCAGTCGGAACAGGGCTTCTGATAAAGGCGCCCGCCGCCTACCTGCCCGAGGTCTAACTTTATTTTTGAATTTCTTTCCACGGAGCTTCAATCCACCAACCAGCCTAAAGATTGAGGGTCACAGGAAGCATACCTAATGGACATTAAAGGGACCATTAATTGGCCACAATTTGGAGCTAGGTGGGCTTCCTATCTTAGACCTTACCCGCCCAACATAAAATCGCTGCAAGGTTGGAGTAGACAGGAACCAAAAGGGAGTCCTGTCCCTGCAATTTCATGCTCCCCCCTCACTTACAAACCCACCGGGGGTGTTCACCTGGGAGGGGGGGCAGTATAATATTCTGTCCCAGGAATCCATTGATTCTATGTTTTGAGCAAACTAATGGCAAGTGTGAATTCCATAGATAACCTTCACCTTGGCATGTCCGCTCCAGGGGAAAGTCCCCCCAACCAGAATGGTTCAATTAGAACTTTCCAGAAACATAATAACCTCTATTTAATAAGCAACGGTCACCTGACCCCTTGGCAGCTGTTTTATCCACCCCGTGACTGTCCAGCTTAAAATATAAATGACAATTCCAAAAGCTTCCCCAGGAACACGGTCTATGTTCGGAGTTATGAATTGGGATGAGGGGTGTTGGACAAGATAAGCATGGATCCAGTGGAGTTTAGAAGATCGAGAGATGATCTTATCGAAACATATAACATCCTGAGGGGATTTGATAAGGTGGATGTTGAAAGGATGGTTCCCCTTGTGGGAGAGACTAGAACTAGAGAACATAGTTTAAAAAGAAGGGGTCTTCCATTTAAGACAGAGATGAAAAGAAGATTTTTCTCTGAGAGGGTCGTGAATCTTTGAAACTCTCTTCCCCAGAGCAGTGGACGCAGGGTCAATGAGTATGTTTAAGGCAGGGGCAGATAGATTCTTGATTGACAAGGGAGTTAAAGGTTATAAAGGTAGGCGGAATGTGGAATTGAGGTAATAATCAGATCAGATTTAATGGCGGCACAGGCTCAAGGATCCAAGTGGCCTTCTCCTGCTCCTAATTCATATATTTGCATGCATATTTGTCTGGACATGCTTTCACTGGGAATGACAACATTTCAGATACTGTTGGTCATGCTGTGTATTTCCAATACTATTATTCAGACAAAATGATGATTCCTCTCTTGTTACACCACAGTCACAGGGGCAAGAGAGTAAGAGGGAAACAAACCATTACATATATTACAAAACAAAGATACTGATCTTAGATAACATTAAAACACAGTTGGTTGAAATGCAAATAACTATTTCTTATCTGCAAAATAAATATGTGTTCTTCATGCATGGAAAAGTTACCAATACACACAAGATTTCTCGAAACAGGTTCTGAAATCTGTTCAAAATCATTCAAGATCGCAAGCAACTTCAAAAATAAAATGTGCAACTTTCTATATGATTCATTGTGATAATGTCCAACACCACAAATTGGTTTTTATTCATGACTAATTTGTGTCGTAGAAACGGTTTTTGGTACTACTCCTGATTGAACTCACTCTAATTTTAAGCTCATGCAGCTTTGCTTGGGACTCTCCCACCTGAGGTAATTTGTTTGATTCTATCAACCATATCAAATCCTTTTAGGCTTTTATGCTGAACCTGTCCAAACAAAATGGTCCTGGAGCATTGAGCTCTAATTGCTGCCCAAGCCAGTTCGATTCCCAACTTGGGCCACTGTCTGTGCGGACACGTTCCCCCCGTGTCTGAGTGGGTTTTCTCCCGGTGCTCCGGTTTTCTCCCACAAGTCCCGAAAGACGTGCTGTTAGGTGAATTGGACATTCTGAATTCTGCCTCGGTGTACCTGAACCGGCGCCGGAATGTGGCGACTCGGGGCTTTTCACAGTAACATCATTGCAGTCTTAATGTAAGCCTACTTGTGACAATAAAGATTATCATAATATATCACACTGTTAAGTTACTAATCTAAGGCATGTTGAAGGTCGAAATTGAGTGGGGATTCACATGTTAACAAACGACTGGAAGCCAGAACCCTTCCGTTGAAGTCAAACAATGTGGACAGAGGGCAGCACAGTGGCGCAGTGGGTTAAGCCCTGCAGCCTCACGGCGCCGAGGTCGCAGTTTCGATCCCAGCTCTGGATCACTGACGGTGTGGATTTGCACATTCTCCCTGTGTCTGCGTGGGTTTGACCCCCACAACCCAAAGATGTGAAGGCTAGGTGGATTAGCCATGCTAAATTGCCCCTTAATTGGTAAAAATGAATTAGGTACTCTAAATTTATTTTTTAAAATAAATAAATAAATAAAAACAACAAAGTGGACAGGCCTGTGCCATTTGTCACTGGAATTTTGCTCTATCATGATGTACATTTATAGTAATAGAAAAGTCTGAAGTCTGCTGTACATTTCTTGGCAATTTACGGCGACATGATAGAAGAGTAATTCTGCAACTGTCTGTGATAATATTCAAATTACTATTAATTTTTTTGACATTAAAGCACAAAGAAACATATTCATACAGCCAAATGGTTACCTCCTCTGCATAATTGTGCCAAAAAATAATGTTTCACAGTAGAATGTTTCTGACAGTACAAAACAGCAGATCCTCATCTGAAGCTGCATCACAGGAGGTGAGCATATTCATAATGTTAAGTTTTCTCAAGTCTTCTTAAGGTACTAGAATCCATTAAGCTTTAACTGCTACGTTCCACGTTTCAAACATCTTCAAAGTATTATTTGCCAATTTCTTGACAAGGTACAAATGTTAACTCTGCACCAGAATAGCATCATTTTCAAACAGAGTAATTAACTCTTCTACCTCAGAAACTATGTATTTAACTTTTGGATAACACTGGTCCCCATATCTTCCAGCTCTGTTCCATCTTACTCATGTTCTGGCAACTGTTGAACTCTCATGGATAGCCAAAATGATTACCTACCATTAAGCAAGCAAGATAAGATTGTGCATCAAACTGCACCAACACTGTCATATGTGATGAGAGGGCTTTTGTTACAAAGTATAGATGTAGATAAAGGAACGATTTAAGAGTGCAGAGACATGAATTAAGGTCAACAGCGTGACTTTCTTTTAACAGATACCTCACATGCCTGACCAGTTTGCTACAGCAAATTGTGATTAAATCTGTTTTGCTTTGTGGAGTGGCAGCATGAATTATAAATAGAAAAAAAGCGATCATAACAATTGAGAGCCAGTGGCTACAAATCACTAAGATCAACAATTATTTGAAAACTAAAGATTAGATATTGTTCATAGCAAACCAACGGAAGTAAGATGTTACTGTAGACAAACGACGATTGTGGGTTTGATAATAATCATCCAAAAAAGTAGCACTAACATAGAGAGGAATATCAGAACACCTAAAAATTGTGAATAAATTGAGTAAATGAAACATTTCATGAGATCGTCTTGAAAAAGACTTGCACATCTTGTTAATCCCATTCAGATAGTTTGATCAAAAGCAGAAAGTAATCATTATTTTATTTCTTGAACTTCGAAGATTTAATATAGTATTCAGTTTAAATTCATATAATCTTTTCCTTTCAAGGCATTTGTGCTTTGACCTATCAACTGAAGATGCTGCTGGGCAATAAGTTCAAAAGGTTGCATGGACATATAACATTTCACTGACTGATGAATAAGGCTGTTTTGTCTGTACAATTTAGCTATTTAAGATAATCACTTACCTGCTTTAGATTCACCATCAACTGAGCGATTGTGAACGACCCGTTACTGTGAAGAGCAAGAAATTAAAGCTCTGCTTTAAAAGGATACGTCCGGGGACCACTGGTTTCCTATTCACTAATGCAAAAGATAGTTCCGTTTGCAGAAAAACCACAGAGGACTTGATGATATGTTGTCCAAATCTGAGAGTAGCCATTATATGTTTCAAATAAATCCAGGTATTCTACAAAGAAAGAGAATAATAGTTGGAGAAAAAATGTAAATCAGAAGTGCAAATACTCTTTAGGATTATTGCATTATTTAAAATGTCCATCAAGTAAACTGCTCCTAAATCAAAACAATTCTTCACAATTGTGAAAACGCTGCAATCCATTCTGAATAAACCTACCATCACCAAGTCCACCCCCTGATCCCCACAACCTGGGCGTCTGCTCCACATCCAGCCCCACCAAGTTGTTTCTTAAAGGGATGGGTTCTATGTACCTGAACAGGCTCTGGAATGTGGCGACTAGGGGCTTTTCACAGTAACTTCATTGCTGTGTTAATGCAAGCCTACTTGTGACAATAAAGATTATTGTATTGTTATTATGTGGTGGTCTACGAGCACAGCAAATACAAATAGAAAATTAATGTACTAAAACTGCCATTGTTACAATTGTGACAATCCCTCAGTACATCAGTGAGGAAATCTGGAATTTTCTGCAATCACAGGATGGATTTGATGCTCCCCAAGTGTGTTTGAAGGGAGGGGCCACCAATGAGGCCTTCCCTTTTCCTCCAATTTCCATTCAAAACGAAAGCCATAGTGTAGGCCATTTAACATAGAATTTATAGTGCAGAAGGAGGCCATTCGGCCCATCGAGTCTGCACCGGCTCTTGGAAAGAGCATCCTACCCAAGGTCAACACCTCCACCCTATCCCCATAACCCAGTAACCCCACCCAACACTAAGGGCAATTTTGGACACTAAGGGCAATTTAGCATGGCCAATCCACCTAACCTGCACATCTTTGGACTGTGGGAGGAAACCGGAGTACCCGGAGGAAACCCACGCACACACGGGGAGGATGTGCAGACTCCGCACAGACAGTGACCCAAGCCGGAATCAAACCTGGGACCCTGGAGCTGTGAAGTGATTGTGCTATCCACAATGCTACCGTACTGCCCTAAAGTTCTGGCAAATATGGTCCTATAACCAGCTATTTTTGGCTTCCACCATTTTTAAACAGATGTTCAGCAAGAAATCCATTAAACTTCCAACAAAGATTCACTTAATCTTCCCAGTGTCACATGCAACATTTTTCATTCCCTTATTCTAATTCAATAAGCATTATAAGAAGTCTTACAACACCAGGTTAAAGTCCAACAGGTTTGTTTAGAGTCACTAGCATTTGGAGCACAGCTCTTTCATCAGGTGATTCACCTGATGAAGAAGCTGCGCTACGAAAGCAAATGATTCACCCGATGAAGGTGCTGCGCTCCGAAAGGTAGTGATTCGAAACAAACCTGTTGGACTTCAACCAGGTGTTGTAAGACTTCTTACTGTGCCCACTCCAGTCCAACGCCGGCATCTCCACATCAATAAGCATTAGAAAGAGAAAAGTATAAAAGTTCACCAAAATTATTTCACAGCCAAATATAATATCCCTCTTGAATATTTTGATATTTGTCCGGTTAATAGTGAAGACAGAATTTTCGCAGGGTATGGTGAACAGAGGACAGGCAAGCCTCATCCTTGCAATCACAGAATCATTCGGTAATCAACTCTACCTGTTGTGTTTAAAGGAAAACCTGATAAACGTGTCAATTGTGTCAAACACGGCTGCACAATATCTCTCACTACTAAAAAATAATGATACACATAAGGTAAGTATTGTTTGCAGTCATCCCAACACAAAAGGGAGCCAAGATGTCAAGCAGCAGCTACCTGAAAAACGTGAACAGTCTCAGTGGTTCAGTGAGCAAAAGAAAAGCCCACATAGCACCAGTGATGCACAAACTTACAACAAACCGGTGATGCACAAACTTACAACTAACAGGAGACTAGACAAAGTGGAAAATTGGGGGTAGGGGTTGGGAACGGGGACAGGAGGTTGCTGCTTCAACCTCCTCTTCAGTAATATCCTGTTAAAAAGGGTGCATTTATTGATGCGATATGAGGATATGTTCAGGATCAGGCCTGATAATAGATACCTTTCTCAGTTAAATAAATTGTGAACAAGTACAATGTAGGTCACAGTTAAACAATAATGACTTGGCTCAAGAAGCTGCCAGGCTGCTGCGCGAATGAACTGCCACTTGGGAATCCCGTCCCAAATTAAAATCAGGGGTATAGTCATTTCTTCTGACTCAGTCTCACAAATTAATATGTACTGAAGCATTAGCCTTAATTTTCAATTACCTCAGTTGCGTTTTGTGAATGCGTGCTTTGAAAATAGCACTCCCCAGATGGTGCATCAGTCTTCTATGTTTCTGGAACACAGTTATTTTTAAAGAGACGGTGAGGGAGGAGCTTTGGCAAAGATTCATCCAGACTCAAAACATTGGGCGTGATCCAACGGGTTGCGCTAGAAAAACAGCTTGTCGCGCCACAGTGTGGCTGATGATAGCTATGAGACCCCGGTCCCAGGATCTATCCTGCTCACCAAGCCTCGCGAGACCCAACACGATCTTGCAAGACATTGCGATGTGAATCCTGCTCACAATGGGTGGTGCCCTGGTACAGCTTGCACCACCTGGATACCTTCGCAGTACCAGCCTGGCACTCTGGCAGTGCAACCTGGGCGCTGGCCTGGCACTGCCAAGGTACCCAGGTGGCACTGCCAGCTGGCATAGGCACTGCCAGGGTGGTATTTTCTGCGTGTGCACAATCGGACCAATGTGCCCGGAATGGGTACAAGGGGGGCAGGGACCCTCCTCCCTCCCATATGCGTTCGGGGGGGGGGGGGGGGGGTGAAGGAGGAGGTCAGGGGATAGTATCCAGGGGCTTGCCGATCGGGACGCCTTTAGAAATGGCATCCCAATATCCCGCTACAATGGGGAGTTCCGATGAGCAGAGCTCCCCACTGTGCAAAATGGGGCTATGTGTAGCCTTGGCCAGACATTCCCCGTTCAGGCCTTTTATACAACGTGAATCACGTTGAATAGCCAAGTGTTTCTCAGCATTGTGAACGCCGGGAAACACATGGCTAAACGCGCTTGCAAGGGGACTTTTCCCTTTTGGGAGAATTGCACCAGTTAGCCCCGTTCTCTCTCCACATATGCTGTCCGACCTGATATTGTCCAGTATTTTCTGCTTGTGTGTGAGAGTGGAATTGGGGGAGCCAGCTAGCCACATGTCTTCAATTAATGGCCTGTTAAGCTACTTGAAGAGTTTGTTAATGGGCTGGGTAGGCCAGAAGGCAATTCTCAAATTGCAGGTCGAGAATAGAGAACACTCTGGTGCACACTAGCGCTTAGATGTTGGGAGCAATGCACGGAGCTGAAGTAAAATATAGAACAGGTTGATATCTGCAATGATGTACTTGCACAGACTTTATTTGTGAACAGAGAAATGATTTATTAATAAGAAAACAGCAGTCTCATGGCTGCACCCATCTCCCGACATGTCTCTCGCCTTAGATAGACTCCTTCCCCTGCGGTAATTACCTGTTCTGAGTCTCAATTGCCCCCCCCCCCTCCAAGCCAGGTGACCCTTACTCTGCTGTGTAGCCCTTAAAGGGTCTATCACCACATTCCTACCCCTTTAACTCCTTTGTACAATCTTAAATAACAAATTTATTCAGTCCTAAATTTGAACGAAACATTATATACATGAGTTGGACAAATATAAATTGAGTTTTTGCAGGGCTTTCTCTGTTTCTTGTCGTCTGAGATGTTTCCACAGGATCAACATCAACAGAAACTGCAACAATAGGTACATCTTCTGACACAGGCAGTTCATCACTACTTGCTTGCACAGACACATCAGTTGTGTCTATAACAGGTCAAAACTTTGGTGCTTATGGTTTCAAAAATATTTCTTGGTGGCAACACTGGAGCTGCTCCATGCAGGCTTGCTGCTCATCCAAGTTCTGTTCTCGACTTTTCATAAGACCAAAGACAGAGGAGCAGAGTTAGACCATTCGGCCTTTGAGTCACTCCGCCATTCAATCATTTCTGATATGTTTCTCATCCCCATTCTCTTGACTTCTCCCCATAACCACTGATCCCCCTATTAATCAAGAACCTATCTATCCTTGCCTTGAAGACACTCAGTGATTTGGCCTCTACAGCCTCTTCAGAAAAGAGTTCCACTGATTCACCACCCTCAAGGATCATTCCTTCAGTCTGAGGCTGTGGCCACAGGTTCCAGGTTTTCCGACAAGTGGAAACATCCTCTTCAAGATAAGTGCAGGCCAAAGATTTTCAGCATCTAAAAAGTCAAAATTGTCTTTGAAACAAGCACGGTGTAGGTTTTTGTTTGTTGTTGCCCAAGAATTTCAGAGCATAAGAATATAGAATCATGGAATTTACAGTGAAGAGGGAGGCCATTCAGCCCATCAAGTCTGCACCGGCTCTCGGAAAGAACACTTCACTTAACCCCACACCTCCACCCTATCCCCGTAACCCCACCTAACCTAAGGGCAATTTAGCATGGCCAATCCACCTAACCCTGCACATCTTTGGACTGTGGGAGGAAACCAGAGCACCAAGAGGAAACCCACGCAGACACGGGGAGAACGTGCAGACTCCGCACAGTGACCCAGCGGGGAATCGAACCTGGGACCCTGGAACTGTGAAGCAACTGTGCTAACCACTATGCTACTGTGCTGGACATTTAGTCCATTGAGCCTCCTGTGCCATTCATTCAGATTATCGATGCTCATCTATATCAGCGTCACTTTCCTATGCTATCCCCATATTCCTTGACGTCGTTACAGTCCAGAAATCTATTGATTTGTGTATTGAATAAACTCATTGATTGAGCTTCTGCAGCCTTCAAGGACAGAAAAAGATCCCTTGGAGTGAATAAGTTCCAACTCATCTCAGCCCTACATGGTCTGCGCCCCTTATTTTGAGATTTGTTTATTGTCACGTGTACAGAGGTGCAGTGAAAAGTATTTTTCTGTTGCACTCCCTCCATGGCTTGGATTGTCCTGCCTTGGATAAGGAGACCAAAACTATACACAATACTCCAGGTGTGGTCCCACAAAGACTCCATATAATTGCAGCAAGATACCTTTTACGCCTCAACTCAAATCCCCTTGTGACTAAGGCAAACACACTATTTGTCTTCCTAATTGCTTTCTGCACCTGCATGCTAGCTTTTACAAGAACACCTCTTTATTAATACCAATTTCTTTCAGTTCCTAATTTGCGCCAACCCCTTGTTTCCTTTGTATTTATAGGAAAATGTATGTATCTTTGCCCCGGAACACAAGTAAATGTTTAGTTTCTCTGCTATTTATATATTAAATTCTCCTGTCTCCGTCAGTCACAGACCCATATTTGTCCTTGCTAATCTTTTCCTTTTCACATACCTAAAGAAGCTTTTTCAGTCTTATTTTATGTTCTCACTAGCTTGTCTTTCTTTATCAATTTCTTGGATCCCCTTTGCTGGATTCTAAATTGTTCCCAATTCTTGGACTACCACCTTTTCTGGCAAGCTTACAAAGCCATGGATCTAATATGTCTTGAACTTATTTTGTTACACAGTTGATTCACCTTTCCTGCTGTGCTTTTGTGTCAAAGAGGAACGTATATTGTTGAAGACCATGTAACACTTCTAGCCATTGCCTCTCTACTGTCAAATATTTTAGTATATCCAAGGGCTTTGTTTTTGAAACATATTTGTCACATTACTTTACATAATATATATATTACTCTTTGAACCAGCCGAGTTGATGAAATAACCAATAGTCTTCTTTGAAAGATTAACTAATTTAATGAGTAAATAATATTATGTGAATCCTTTGTACTTAATACTCAACTAGGAAAATAAATAAAATACAAAAAAGATGACTAACTATACAACCTAATAATGAAATAACGTATAACTTCTCTCTCTCTAGCTAATATAGGTCTCGTCTGTTCTCTTTCCTGAAGCACACTCTCTCAGAAAGAGCGGGAAAGTCGTTCTTGCACCGTCTGATAGTAAGACATCTACTGTTGAAATTACTGGACTACATTTACTGACATTGATCATGTATATTCATATACAGAGATCACTACATCCCCCTATTTTTTGCCATTTTCTTGGAAATATTAAAAGAAAATGTAATTGCATGTGAAATGCAGTGTATACAATGTACAGTAATCACTAGAATCATGAAAAAAAGTTCACAAATTTGGATGATTGGGTCTTCTTCTCCTTGTCGATCATCTTAACGTCAAAAGGTGTTGAAGAAGTTTTACAGTCTTTATATTGATCATCAAATTTGAATGCATTTGCTGTTAAATTTGTTTTGAGATTGTCTGGTTCAAATCAATGTTGGGAAAAATCTTCACAGTATCTGTGACTTGAAGTAGATCTCTTTTATTTCTTCTCAGAATATTTCCTTTTGTAGTTCTTATCAGATAAGATCTTGGAGAAAATTGCCTAATTATGCGAGCAATGACAGAGCAATCTCCTTCAGGAAGTCATAATCTCACAGTATCATTCTCAGATAGAGTAGACAATTCTTTTCAATGTTGATTAAAGTAGCTTTTCTGTTTCATTTTCTGCTGTTGAATTTTCTTCACAGTGCACCATAGTTCAGGATCAGGTAAATGTAACTGAGCTAAAGTGGTCCTCAATATTCTGTTGTACAACATTTGAGATGGAGATAATCCTGTAGATAAACGTGATGTTCTATAATTGAGTAAAGCTAGATAAAAATCAGACTGAGAATCTCGAGATTTAGTAAGTAGCTGTTTCATAATGTGAACACCTTTTTCCGCTTTTCCTTTGGACTGTGGAAAATTAAGGCTTGAAGTCACATGTTCAAAAATGTACTTCACTGAAAATTCTTGCCATTAATGACTTGAGAAATGTGGGCCATTGTCAGACATGATGATATGTGGAATACCATGCCTGGCAAATATTTCCTTGCATGCTTTTATGACAGTACTGGATGTCGTTCAATTTCACTAGTTCAGGAAAATTGGACAAATAGTCAATGACTACGAGATAGTCCTTACCAAATAAGTGAAAGAGATCAACACCAACCTTGATCCATTGTGATATTACAAGATCATGTGGTTGCAGTGGTTCTTTGCATTGCTGCTTTTGATGTGACTGGCATGTAAAACACGATGATATCATGTCCAAAATATCATTGTTGATACCTGGCCAATAGATCGACTGACTGGCACGACGTTCACATTTTTCAATGCTGAAGTGTCCCTCATGAAGTCTTGACAGCATTTCAGACCTCATGCTTTGTGGAATCACAATGCGATCTTGTCTCAGCAGTATACCATCCACAATAGCCAGTTCTGATTGAATGCTTTGGTATTGGGGACAGTTACCTTTAGGCCATCCTTGTTGAAGATGATGCAGGACATTCATCAACGCAGCATCTTTCAGTGTTTCAATGCGAATTTGTTGAAATTTGACATCAGGACAGGAAGCAGTTCTCTGAATAATTGCAGTTGAGAATCTACATCATTTATCGATTCTTCTTGGAAAATGTCAGCATTGACTGATCTAGATAATGTGTCAGCAATTACTAATTCTTTGCCTGGTGTGTATTTCAGCGTGAAATCAGGGATTCTCCAACCCCGCTCGCCGACGCCGGCTGCAGTATTCTCCGACGCCGGCTTTCGGGCGGGGGCGGGGTTCATGCCACGCCGGTCGGGGGCCGTTGGCAGTGGCCTCCTCGGCAATTCTCCGGGCCCCAGTGGGCCGAGCGGCCATCGGTTTTTGGCCAGTCCCGCCGGCATGGATTTGACATGGTCCCATACGGCGGGACCTGGCAGGTAAGTCAGCTGGTGCGATCTGCGGGGGGGGGGGGGGGGGGGGGGATCCGACCCCAGGGGTCCCCCACGGTGGCCTGGCCTGCGATCGGGGCCCACAAATCTGCGGGCGGGCCTGTGCCACGGGGGCACTCCTTCCTTCCGTGCCGGCCCCTGGCCATGGCCGGCGCAGAGAAGACACCCTCCTGCGCATGCACCAGAATACGCCGGCAGTTCAGCGCATGCGCAGGATCATGCCGACCCTTTGGCGCATGAGTGGAATCGCGCAGTCCCTTCGGCACCGGCTGGCGCGGCACCAACCCCTAGTCCCCAGAAGTGCAGAGGATTCCGCTACTTCCGGTCGGCCCGACGCCCGAGTGGTTCGCGTCGTTTTTGACACCGGCATCGGACCATCACACTGATATCGGAGAATCCCGCCTCAGATCTTCTTAATTTCATCATCAGACGTTAAAGTCTGGGAGTCAAATAATTCAAGTTTTGTTCAATGATATGTACAAGTGGGCGATGGTCAGTTTCCACTGTGAACTCGAGTAGACCATAAACATAGTCGTGGAATTTGGAAATCCCAGTAACTAACCTGAGGCACTCTGTTTCAATTTGGGCGTCCTATACTCCGTCTCAGTCATGGATCTTATGCATAAGCAATAGGAACCCAATTATTGAAATGGTTTTGTTGAAGCAAAGCAGCACTAATGCCGTTCTTACTATCATCCATTGAGATTTTAGTCTGGTCTAGTAGGATCATAAAATTATAAGCATGGAGCTTGCATTAATTGTTGTTTTAAATCAGTCCACTCTACAGTATGTTTTTCAGTCCAGATGAAATCTGTGTTCTTTCTAATGAGTTGACGTAGTGTTATGGACCAGGGTTTAGAGAACCCCAAAGTGCATCATGGAGTTCACCTGACCCACAAATTTTAATAGAATGTGGTATGGGGAGCACAGGGCCCACTCTACAGGTGTAGTACAGCAGAAATGGAAAAGTATTTTTTAAAGCAAAACAATGTTTATTCGATTAACTCAAGTTAACCTTTTTAAAACATACAGTGAACATCTTAGCAACCATGAATTCAAATACAACCCCCAAAGAATACAACACTAAGTAATCCTTTCAGCTTTCCTTTTAATATCCATAAAACTTAAAACACCATTTACCAGAAGCACATCAGGTTAAGGTCACTACTATTATTAGTTTTAAATCACCAGGACCGATTTACAGTCTTTAGATTACGGAGGGAGACTCTAGTACACCTACTGGCTGCGACTGCAGCTGTCCAGCTCGGAAAACGAAACTAAAACAGCCTGCAGCAACTAGCCTAAAACGAAAGTAGAAAGCTGACAGACAGCCCGGCTCCACCCACTCTCTGACATCACTGATAACCACCCATTTCTTAAAGTTACATTTCTACACACCCATTTCTTAAAGGTACTCTCACATGACAGTACTGCAGTTGTTCTGTTCACTAGATTTGAAATAAACTTTCCAAGAAAGTTGACAAATCCAAGAAAGTGTAAGACTGTCTTCTTGTCTTGAGGAATTTGCACTTTGTTGACAGCTTGCACTTTTTCTTGATCTGGTCTTTTTCCTTCAGCTCCTGATGTTGTCACCTAAAGAATTTAGAGAAGAGGCGGCAAACATGCATTTGGCCTTGTTTAATTTCAAACCATATTCATGAATTCTGAATACTTCCCGAAGACGTTTCATATGCTCTTCAAGCGTTGTTGACCAGACGATGAAGTCGTCAACATAAACCTGAACATCTTGTATGTTCCCGCTCATTTGTTCCATTGTTCTGTGAAAAATTTCTGAAGTTGAGATAATTCCAAAGGGCATCCTGTTAAAACAGTACCTTCCAAAAGGTGTAATAAAAGTACGGAGAAGTAAGGGTAACACGGTGCTGCAGTGGGTTAGCCCTGCTGCCTCACGACGCCGAGGTCCCAGGTTCGATCCCGGCTCTGGGTCACTGTCTGTGTGGAGTTTGCACATCCTCCCCATGTCTGCGTGGGTTTCGCCCCACAACCAAAGGATGTGCAGGGTAGGTGGATTGGCCACATTAAATTGCCCCTTAATTGGAAAAAATTAATTGGATACTCTAAATTTATTTTTAAAAGTGCAGAGAGATTTACTGGAGTCTTCTAGTTGCATCTACCAAGAACCTTGAGAGCACCATGTTTGGTAAAAATGATGGCATTGGCCATCTCTGCAGTAACACCTTCTTAGGTATTGGATATAGCTCTCTTTTGATGTTGCGATTGAGATTCTTCAGATCCATACAGATTCTTATCTCATCTGTAGGTTTTTTTCATATTGACAAGGGAGCTAACCCAGACACGTAGGTTGAGTAATCTTTGATATCATACCTTGAACTTGTAATCTTGAAAGTTCAGCCTTTAGTCTGTCTTTAAGAGGAGCAGGTACACGTCTAGGTGGATGGATTACCGAGTTGGCATCCTTTTTCAGTTGAATTTTGTACTTAAAATGTAACGTACCCATACCTTGAAATACATCAGGGTATTCCTTTAAGAGATGTTGAATGTCATCATTAAGCGTAGTCGACTGACAGGTATTCAAAAAAATTCTTTTAATGAGCTTCAAATCTTTGTATGCTTGAACTCCAAGTAAAGATGAACGAGTATCATTTACTATCTCAAATCTCACTTGTTTTTGAGCGTCCCTGTTTGTGACACTCGGGTAACGTGAACCATGCGAGAAAATGGGATCACCATTGTAGTCACGCAATGAGCATTAATTTTATCATTTCATAATGACTTTGTATCTTGGACAAGTCCTTGGAATTCAAAAGATTTGCCGAGGCACCTGTGTCCAGTTTGAAAGTAATTGGAATTGTTTTTTAAATATAAATTTAGATTACCCAATTATTTTTTCCAATTAAGGGGCAATTTAGCGTGACCAATCCACCTACTCTGCACATTTTTGGGTTGTGTGGGCGAAACCCACGCAGACACGGGGAAAATGTGCAAACTCCACACGGACAGTGAACCAGAGCCGGGATCGAACCTGGGACCTCAGCGCCATGAGGCAGCTGTGCTAACCACTAGGCCACCGTGCTGTCCTAATTGGAATTGTTTTAATGTACACAGTAGTCATCCACTTGTTGCTAACGATATTGACGCTTTGATCTTTCATTGCTTGAAGATCTTGTATATTTTCTTGACGAGCTGATTTTGTCGCTTTAAAATGATGCTTGCTTGCTTGCAGATCAATATTGATGGACGATTCAACCACACCAACGAAGAAAGTATTTTATAATGAGAAAATTTCATCATCTTCTGTGAAGTCTTCTTGTGTGTTGATTTGTTCTCGTTTGTCCACAGCTCTCACTTTGTAATATTTTTTCTGTGCAGGAGGAATGTAACTTGCGGGTGATTGACACAGAGATGCATAATGGTTTAACTTCTGACATCTTAAACAGTATTTACCAAAAGCACGGCAGTTTCCCTTTAAGTGGGCGTTACCACACCTGTGACACTTAAGCAAGCTGTCGTCATGACCTATTTGTGATGCACGCACATCTTCAGACTTCTTCAATGTCTTGTATTTCTGTGCGTAGTGCGTATGTGCAAAGCCTGAAAATGCTTGTGAAGGATAGCTTCCATTCCTCACAGTCCTCTACTTTGCCCGCAACGCTATTTTGATTTTCTCTGCCTCATGGTAGAGATTTGCGCTTTTCAAAATGCTAAATATTGACTTTTGGTCAGTTCCACGGAGATGCACTTATCAATTGTAGTTTGTAATGTTAAATCAATTTGCCGAATTAATACTCCCCTGACTGTATCATCAAGTATACCATACACAATCTGGTCTCTTACAAGTGAATCATGTCAACGTTTTAGCTAAGAGTTTGAGATCAGTGATGAAATTATTCACCGGTTCATCAACGTTTTGAACTCTTCTGTGAAATTTTAAACGCTCTACAATTTAATTGGTCGGCAATTTGCAATGTTCATCGAACTTCGCTATAACTTGATCAAATTTTGTTTCATCTTCACCAGCTTTAAAAGTAAAGGAATTGAAGATTTTGATTGCTTGCTGCCCTGCCAGGGACAGAAGTAAAGCAATTCTTCTAGCTTCTGGTGTAGCACTTAAGTCACTCGCTTCTAAATAGAGTTGAAACTGCTGTTTGAACAATTTCCAATTCAAATTACCAGTGGTCTTGAGATGTCTTGGTGCTTGAACTTGTCCATTGAAAAGTTGTTTTTGTCAAGGTTTCCGGTGTTGTGATGATTTCTGTCATCGAATAGTTGCTTCTGATTTTTTCTTCTTTTGATTCTAAATCTTCACTAGTTTTTCTTAAAAGCTTTAACCACTCTGGTACCATGTTATATTAATTTATGTAATATATATATTACACTTTAAACCAGCCAAGTTGATGAAATAACCAATAGTCTTCTTTGAAAGATTAACTAATTTAAATGAGTAATATAAATAATATGTGAATCCTTTGTACTTAATACTCAACTAGGAAAATAAATCAAATACAATAAAGGTAACTAACTAACTATACAACTTAATAATGAAATAACTTATAACTTATCTCTCTCTAGCTAATATAGGTCTCGTCTGTTCATTCTCCTGAAGCACACTTTCTCAGAAAGAGCAGGAAAGTCATTCTTACGCCATCTGATAGTGAGACATCTAGTGTTGTAATTACTGTGCTACATTTGCATACATTTATCGTGTATATTCAAATACAGAGATCACTCCATTGTTAACCTCTTTTTTTAAACTTCAGTACTTCTCTGCTTAAATGAAGGTGATCAGTGCAGTGATTGCTTGCATGGGCACTCAACAGGCTCTACCCCACCCTGCACATCAGGACACCGAAGCTGCTACTCACTTGGGCATTTTATTTACTTAAAGCACTGTTTTTTCTGTGCTCTTTTTAAACAAGACTTTGCAGCAACTCTTCCCCCCCCCCCCCCCCCCCCCCCCCCCCCCCCCCCCCACCACAAGACCATTGATCATGTGGCCATTTGCCTGCATTGTCAGGCTGCTAGCTCTCCGATCTCCTGCCTGCTCTATTCTGCAAGACAACAGTAAGTCCAGTAATAGAGGACATTGTACTCCAGAGTTAGTTCCTGCCTCCAAACTGTGCCCAATGCCACTAATCGGGCACCAAACCTGCATCTAGCCCAATTAGGGAATCTTCATTTTAAGGTAGTGTTGTGTTAGTGATGCAGAAGTATCCCAGGGTCTTTCAGGTACTGAGTTCCAGACCCCCACCACCCTCTGGGTGAAAAGGTTTCTTAATTCTAATACTTTGACCAATTATGTGAAACCTATAAACGTTCATTGCCCTCTCTGCTGTGGGAAATTGGTCATTCATATCCATTCCATCTGGGCTCCTCAGAAGTTTATACATCTCAATCAAAGATTCTCCGTTTCAAAGAAAGAAACGCCAGCCTATTCAATCTTTCCTCATTGGTGAAAATCTTAATTTCTGGTAACTGCTATATTACTAAATTGTAATATAAATATTACTCTTTTGTCTTGTCGAGTTGTATTGAATTCTGATGAGAAATAGTCAAAGTCTTTCAGATGACGACAAAATATTTATTGGGTAATATATAATAACTAGTGAGTTCTTTCACTTCAATACTAAACTAGTAAAACAAGTAAGTAAATTTAGATTAAATTAACAATTGTAATTATAATACACTGCACCCTGATCTGATCACGTCTTCACTCTAGGTGTTCTCCACACACACCAACTAAGAAAGAGCGGGAAACTCCTTTTATAGGTCCTGTTCGTGTTGCCATCTAGTGATCATTTGTCTGTACTTACTTTACATTAACTGAACATGTATTAATACATACAGAGATCACTACAGTAACAACCTTGTAAATCTCCTTTGTAACTTCTAAGTGTGATACATCCTTCCGGTAATGCGGTGACCAGAATTGTATGTAGTAATCGAGCCATAGTCTAACTAGTTTTTTTATTCTTCAGTTCCAAACAAGTCATTGGACTTGAATGTTAACTATCTTTCTCTGCATACCGAGGCTGCCTGACCTGCTGAGGTTTTTTTTCACTTGCTTGATTTTACCAAAAGACAATGCACACACTGCCCCAGAGCACTTCTCACCCATCCCCGCCCTTCGATCACCTTGTTTTCCTCTTTGGTACCTACTTTGCTTCAAATCTCCCCTATACTACAGCCAAGGGGGAAGGTTGGTTGCACCTGTGACTCGAGGTGACCTGACCAGAACCCATTGGATTCAGAACTTCTCCACATGCAGTATCACACCCTGTCTACTTCACCAGCCTAAACCCACTCTGCAAACCACCAAATGCAGACAGAACGAGTAGAAATTAATCAGCAACCAACCTTCAAGCTCTTCATCCTTTTAAATAGCACTGCTGGGTCCTTTAGGCTGTTGAATACATGTTCAGCAATGTGTGTAAAAGGCAAGGCATTATATGGAAAGGTCAGTTCAGAAATGGCAGTGCTACTGTCAGTGAGCATTAGATGCTGATCTGCCTATTCTATATACTTCTGATGTGCAGTCCTCATACCCACCATGATGAATTTCGGTGCCAGCTGCACCACAGGTTACGCTGATGAAACACAGGCACCATTTAAAATGGTGTCTTCATCTTAATACCCAAACACCACATTGCAGACATTCATCATTGAGAAAACTCACCTGAGAGCTTTATTGCTTTCATGCAATACTTTAAAACATCTAATATCATTGCTTCACTTTAGCCATATGAGAGAAGGATTTCTTCTGAGAGCTACACACTCTGGAGTTCGAAAATGTAGATTGTTGTCTTGCACATTCTGGATCTTTGAAAGACATCTTTTGTGTTTTTTATACCTGTGACACCATATAATCATTGTTCTTCATTAAATTCTCCTCATTCCCATAGTCAGCTCACCCTGGTGCAATGGCATACATTTTTCATGAAGGAAAACAAAGGGGGGAATGGTTTCCTTTGTACGTATTATACAAAAGAACAGATGGTCAAAAATGAATTACAAATGAGTTTGGTCCCTCATTTATATCTGAATGCATCCGAACCATTAATTTACATTGGAGATATTTCTCTGTAAACAATTAGACATCTGTATTTTAAAAAATTTATTATTTCAAACTTCTTGGAAAAGTTGAAAAAGTTAGACTTCCTTTTAAAGATCTCATTTAGTCCATGAAAGTCTCGGGTACAAATTTTAAGTCAGTTTCCTGTCGCCCAATTTGAGTTAATGTGCTGGTGTGCATTTTAGAGCTAGATGCAGCATTCCTGGACTAAGCAAGGCAATACAGAGGAGGGAATTCTCCTAAAGCATTGCCGTACTTGTTAAATCTACAACAAAGTTAAGCAGCAATGTCGCAAAAGGAGTCTCAGCAGAATTCAGATGGAGAGATTTGTTCAAGGATGGATTTTCTCCATCACCTGTTCAGTATGCAAGTGAAATAAAAAGAACACACAGTTGAAAATTGGAAAAGGATAATTTAATAATTTGAGGTGCACAAGCAATTTCATACTCATTACTAGAGACAAGAGAAGACTACGGGCGCGATCTACCTGAATGGAAACAAAGTCCTGCAGTGAGCCCGTTTAGAACATAGAACAGTACAGCACTCTAGTGAGCTCCATGTGCCTATCCAATAACTGCTTGAAAGTTCCTAAAGTGTCCGACTCCACTATCACAGCAGGCAGGGCCGGCCCAAGGCACCGGCAACACGGGCAGTCGCCCGGGGCGCCATGTGCTAGGCGGCGCCAGAGACTCGGGTCCCGCGCATGCGCAGTTGGGCCGGTGCCAACCAGCGCATGCGCGGTGGCCGCCGTCCCCCAGGGCGGCCCCCTCCGCCCCCCCCCTCCCGCCCCCCCCCTCCGTCCGCCCTCGGGCCCACCCCCCCGCCTCGGCCCCCCTCGCGCCCCCCCCCCCGCCCCCTCCCCCCCCCCCCCGGGGCGCCCCCCCCCCCCCCCCCCCGGCGCCCCCCCCCCCCCCCCCCCCCGGAAGGGCGCCGAAGTTCAGCTTGCCCGGGGCGCCAGCAACCCTAGGGCCGGCGCTGACAGCAGGCAGTCCATTTCACACCCTAACCACTCTCTGAGTAAAGAACCTACCTCGGATATCCCTCCTATATCTCCCACCCTGAATCTTATAGTTATGCCTCCTTGTAACAGCTACATCCACCCGAGGAAATAGTCTCTGAACATCCACTCTATCTATCCCCCTCATCACCTTATAAACCTCTTAGCCGAATATTTCTCGGAGCTTGCTATTTAAATTCCATTTGGGTAGATAAGGGGCCTTGGGGGGGGGGGGGGGGGGGGAGAGACACCCTGCCGAGAGAAGATTTAGACCCATTTTCTGTACTGAGGAGCTTTGTTCGCTGGAACTCCTCAGTGCAGAAGAGATCGGGATGCCATTTTTAAATAGCTTCCCAAAATCTCGATCCCCAAAAGCAACTGAACCCCCAGGTGGCAGAAGTGCCAGGGTACTACTCTGCCCAGAGCTCAACTACCCTGGGAGACCTCCCCCAGGTGCCATTACAATTGGTCCATGTTTGTGTGGACCAGTACTAAATGCCGTTCAGTCGAGGCCTCGCTGGGGAGGCTGTTAGTTCCCAGGCGCTGGGAGAATACGGCAAGCGCATATTTAACTGAGCCTATATGCTGATCTGGATCACGCCCAGAGAGGCCTTCTTGCGTCACCAAGTCGGGCATTACGAGGCCGGTAAATCCTGCTGATAGTCATAGTTTTAATATAGAAAAATGGGAGCCAATTTTTACACAGTCAGATCCCACAAATAATAATTAAATAAGTGAACAGACGATCTGCTGCAAGAGCTGTAACATAGCAAGAGTTGAATTGTGAATATACTACATGCATCAAGTATGAAAAGTAGTGTTCTGCTACACCAAGAGAACTCCTCTGCTTTTCTTTGAATTGAGCTATATGACCTTTTATGTCCCCATGATAGGACAGATGGCAATTCGATTTAATGTTTCTTCTGAAACATGGCACTCCCTCAGTGCTGCACTGATCGGCCATTATGTCTAGATTATGTGCTCAAATCTCGAGAATGGGGACTTGAACTCGTGTGAGAATAGTTCCACTGAGTCAGAGTCAAAGAGGGAAATGGATGTACAAGCAATATATTCACAATGAAACATCAAAGACCAAGAGGAAAACAAAGGAAAAACCAACAGGATGATATAAAGAAGAATACCAATCACACTTAGATTGGCAGTAGTACAAGAAATGGGATATTGGCACAGGATGATGTGCATCACCATCCAACTTGAAATAAGAGGGTTGTATTCAAAAAGGATCTGTGCATTAGACAGAATAAAACAAACAAATATTCCTGCTTTTGAACATTGGCCAGCAATTTCTGTGTGCATGTTTATGGAGGTATTAAGTGGACAGGAGGGCTCTTGTTTGGTCTTGATCCGCACTGTAACCAATCACTATGTGTTGATGCAGCACTGTCAAAGTACTCTGTTGATTATTCTTTTGTCTACTATGTACATACTGTGTATTTTTCCTTGGCCGCAGATAAATAGTTTTCACTGCACTTCGGTACATGTGACAATAAATATCAATCAATCAATCAAGGTTGCTCCTTTTGGAGTTGATCAAATGGCATGAAGTATCAGGGAAGAAAACAATACCTTTAGTAACATAGGTCTATATTCAGGAGAGGAAAGGTACAATGAGATTTCTTTTGAAAGCAAATGGAATTATTTTTTAAAAGTATGGACCTTCTCCTCACTCAGGACTGTACGAGTGACGTTAAACTTCAGTGATAGCACAATCCACATGAAAAGTATGAAGTACTTTCAAAGATATTGCAATTGCATGAATCCTTCTCCTCACTTTAAAGTATTCGCAATAAAATTACACCTCCATGATAATACAATCCACATGAAGAGTGAAGTACTTTCTAAGATTCTTAGTTGTAATTCCTCTCCTGTTTCATTACTAGGTAACATGAACTGATATAACATAGAAACTTCGATTTGAAAATGTGTTCCAATCGGTTCCAAGGTCGATTCTATCAAAGTGAACCAATGAAACCAGCCTCTTTTCCTAACCAGTTATTGATTCAATAGAGCGATGGCCCCAAGAATAAATTGTCCAACCAAGAGCTGTAACATAGCAAGAGTTGAATTGTGTGTGTACTGCAGGAGTAAATGCATCAAATATGAAAAGTACTGTTCTTGCAACTGCGAAAAAATTAAGATTACAAGGACACCTTACAGGAAAAAAAGCTTTCCGAGTATATATGAAAAGTTAACAGGCTATTAATCCTCATCCTATAATCCATAGGAACTTCTGCTGTAATTTTTCTGTTACGTGTGCACAATATCAGCGTCCATTCTTACTAAAATAAAGAAATTACAAAATGTTAAAAGCACCAGGTTATTTAAGATATGGGAATTGATAGGGTTGGCTATATTCCATATAAACTACAATTCTAGCACTGTTGGTTTATGTGACTGAGCACTGCTGCCACTATCTATTTTGAAAGCTGCAGACATCCAGGGTGATGGCCAATCTCTCTGATAAATTGAAACCTGAGAAATACTCGTACAGTGAAAATGAAAGCTGTCTGGTGGGGAATGTTGCAATCCAGTTCTCACCTGCCATCTACTTTTAATGTTACAATGTTTCTGAGATCAATTTATAGACATTATTCAGGACAAGTGAGTGCAAACATATTAGTTTGCTTCCCTCTTACTTTGAGCAAGTCCAGGGAGAGGATGTCTACTTCCATTACAGTCATAAAGTTAAATGATTGTTTTATAAAACGGCACACAAGCTAACAACTGTCAAAAAGGAGCTTGTAAACATTGATTTTAAGTGAAACAGCTATGGCTACACTCAACCAGAAAACCTCATTTGATCAAAAAATAAATATTCTAGTTGAGGTTTAATTTAGTTATTTCGAAAAGACACATCTCGAGAAAGCTATGCGCAGAGTTGAAATTAATTTGGCAGTAGCTTGGGCACACAGGATGAAATAGGAGAGGAGAATCAAGGTGCACAGAAAAAATACAAGGCAGTCTCAAAAGAGTTTGAGTTCATTTACATGAATGCATGTAGCGTAGCAATTAAGTAAGTGAGCTGCAAGTACAAGTCACTGTATGGAGCCATGATAATGTCTAAATAATAGAAAGCAGGTCTAAAGAAGGTGAAGATTGAGATCTTAATCCCCCTGTTTGGCATTCTGGAAAGACAGGGAGGGAAGAAAAGGAGGGGAGGAGTGACAACATTAACCAAACAAACTACTGCACCACTGGTGGGTTATGATGTAATTACCAGGGGTCAAAGAGAGAGTCAAAGAGAGAATCTTCAGTTAGCTTTAAAAAAACAATGGAGGAATTATCAAGCTACATGTGTGCACTACAGGCCACCGAATAGTGAGAGAGATAGAAGAACAAATTTGTTACCAAATTACAGAAAGATGCAAAAATTACAGAATAGTAATAATGGGGACCTTCAATTATACTAACACTGTGAAAAGCCCCTCGACGCCATACTCCGGTGCCTGTTCGGCTACACCGAGAGAGAATTCAGAATGTCCAAATTCACCTAACAGCACGTCTTTCAGGACTTGTGGAAGAAAACCAGAGCACCCGCAGGAAACCCAAGCAGACATGGGGAGAATGTGCGGACTCCGCACAGACAGTGACCCAAGCTGGAATCAAACCAGGGACCCTGGCGCTGTGAAGCAAAAGTGCTAACCACTGTGCTACCATGGCGCACTTACTTTCTTGGCAGCCTTTTAATGTGGTTTTGAAAATGTAATATTGTTGGGACGCCCTGAACCAGTGCGCTGTCAATTACAACCTCACTTGACCCAGAATTGCAACACGGTTGCGATGAACTTCTATCTAAAAATACCCAATGGCTTCAGGCTGCCCAATAACTACAGTCACCAGGTTTGTAATTTTAAACCCCACAATTAATATTTTATTAACAGAAACTATAATTGAATAGGCAACAAATACAACTGGTTAACTACTACCCCCCTTTTAACTTGCCCCACCCTCGACACATGCACACACAAACAAACAGAGGGAAATCGGGGTGTTAAATAATGATGAAAATAAAAGGATAAGAGCATTTGTTTCAGATGGACATCTTCCAGTTTGTTTCTTCCAGTCTATACTTTCAGATGGATGGTACCTTTTCTTTCACCTTGTCAAGGGTTTCATTGTCAACTCACAGAAATGGCAGGGTGCCAGCATGAGAGAGAGAGAGAGAGAGTGAGAGACCACGGACTAGATTCTCAGCCGCCCACTGTCAGTCGCAAAGTTCCTGATTTGGCAGAGAACCTACCATTGGGGGAAAAAAAATGGGTTTGGCCCATTTGCAATGCTCCAGTTCCCCACTGATGCTGGCATCAAGGTTCACGCCCCACGACAACGGGAAAATACAAATGGATCAATGACCCATTTGCATCCTATTAATGGGATGGACACCAGATTCTTCATACCTCCGTGGTTCTCTGGCTTTCTGGGACAGGATACACATGGGTGTGGATTGGTTTAAGTATTTTCCAGCGTGGCGCTGATGAGGTGGACCTTGTAGTGGGTCAATGGATATGTATTTGAGGTAGGTGCCCCCAATATTTATAAATATCTCGGAGTTAAGTGCTTTCACTTCTTTTTATCAACAGAAAGCACGGTCATTAGTTGTCAATTATAGCTAGAAATTTACAAACATTGTAGTTAGTTTCACAGCAGGCTACTTGAGATCCATTCAAGCGTAAAGGAAAATACAAATAAGCAATCCAGATACTTGTCTGTCTGGAAACTGCCAACTACATGCTACTAAAAGCTATTTTTCTTTGACATGAATAGAAGCTTCAAGATCAAAGGATCTGAGGGGGTTTGAAGTCGTGATGTGGTTTCCGCTTTCTATGAAGCTACAGCTTCTGCTTTCAAGACATCTGCCTGAGGCAGCAGGTGTAAGGGACAGGTGAGTGAAAATGGAGTGTTTTATTTACTGTTTCTGCCTGGACTGAAGGTAGGGGTGTTCTCTGTGGGTGGGGGTGTGTGCTAAGGGGGTGTCTGATGGGCTCTTTGTTAGGGGGAAGGGTCTCTGGTAGCAGGGGTCTCTGGTCAGGGGGGTCAAGTCATCCTCATGTGTGTATTCTGTGGGGGTGACCAGAAATTCCCGTGGTCTGTTGGGGGGGGGCAGCGGGCGGAAAAGAGGAGGGGTTACCTTATTTTGTCGGAGGGCGCACGATTAGTGATGCAGGCGAAAGCGGCTCAAAAGCGTGATTCGTGTTGGGATCCCTTGCGATCCCCGCCAGGTGTTCATTTGCTTGGCAAGGGACATTGAATCACCTCTGGGTGCTGCTCCCAGCACCAGTGTGAAACAGAAGCGATTCAGCTCCAGCACAGGTACATGGTCTCCCGAATGGAGAATCCCACACAGCTTCTTCTTTCAGGGTCTAGAAGCTTCTTCCTGCAGGCAATAGACAGCAAAGTAGAGAGTGCTGCTTCGACCTTGGATGATCCAATGGCTTCTCCTGGGTTCTCATTGAAAGACCCCAAATGACAGCAACCAATTGCTGTTGATTGCCAGGCAAAATATTGTCCGTGGCCAATCACTGGCCATCAGCCAACCAATCAAACCAAACCCCTCAAATCTCTGTGCCATAAAGTCTGGGTTATTCTGTCCAAAATACAAAACTTTATAACACAGTGTACTATTTTGAAACGTCAAGTACCTTACTTCTTCTGCTCGACTTAAAGATATATCTCCATTAATGATCCATGGACCAAAAACAATAAAGACAGAAAAAATAATGAAGGGAATCAACAGGAAGAGCCCTTATATTAGGTACTTTGCATTTAAATAGTGCCTTTATTGTAATAATGCAAGCCTTAACGCCATTTGTCGAATAATCATAGAGAAAATTATACCCAAGCCAAAGAAGAAAACATTAGGAAAGTTGACCAAAAGCTTGCTATAACCATCCTTCTGCTTAGGTTCAGGAGTGAACCAAGCAGCTACTTCTCTGATCAGTGACACAATCCTTCAATATCATCCACTATCAGTAAATTTGTGAATTTCAGCTATATCCAACGTGACATGGCTTAAATTATCCACCTTCACATTACAGAACACATAATCAGGTGCACCTGTAAGTTCCCACCTCGCATGTTGTACAATCTGAAATTGCACTGCACACCTATTATCTTTAGATGCTGACAACAGCCATGCTGCACCATGACATTATAACTATGATCAATAGAGTGAGACTGAATTTCAAAGTGCCTGAAGCTTTATGTTCTTAGGCTTGCATTATAACTGAGCTCTACAAGTGATGAACATTTAATTTGTCCAATTGCACAAGTGCTGTTAAAAGCATTTAAATTCAAATAGCTGAGGGAATGAAAGGAAGTCGCTTATTGTTTGACTGCTCGAGTTCAGCCAAAGTTTACAATGCCCGATTAATCTTAATGCTGAACTCAAGAAACCAGTTTTTCCTTATTCAACAAGGAGTGGTAGAATTAACAGATATTTTGTGCAGTCAAAACAAATTCATGCAAATATTATTTTGGACAATTAACAATTCTTAGATGTGCAACACATTTTTATGATCACACTCATGTCCCTGAGTTTTTAGATATCTGAACAGTTCATTTAAAGCCACCATATGCTAATTCTGTTTGGAAGTTTGTGGAGATGCAGACATCAGTCTTGCATTTTAAATTCTTGTTTTAAATATGGTTGCAGTACAGAATATCAAATAGGCAAATTTCAAGAATGCTTTCTACAGTATGTAGATATACTGGAGAATTGTCACAGGATGGGGATGGAGGATAACATAATGGGGCAATGGACTTTTGTTTGATATAAACTGGCTTCGATGTTTGATTTTATTTTAGTGGGATTTTATTTTGTAAAATATTTTTATTCTCCATTTTCACATTTTCTTCAGAATTTACACCCCACTAACAAGCAGTAAATGGTACCAAATACAAAGTCAATGCCCTTATCAACAACAACGATCCCATCCTCCCACCACCCCAAACAAAGGCCCACCTGATAATATAAGCATCAAATTAAACAAACCCTCCCATGGTGAGAAAAACAAAGGAAAAGAAAGAAAAAGGAATCCGAAATCGCCTATGGTCACCATTGACCTATAGAGACCACCCCCCTCCCCCCAACATTCAATGCCATCCAATCCCCGAAAGAGTACCGTAAATGACACTCGTGAATTGTAAACCCTTCCCACCCACCCGACTCCTCCCTCCACTTCCTCTTACCAAAACTCTTCCCCCCAACCTCCGTTCCTTCCCCCCAACTTTCCACCCCAGCTAGACTCATCAGAACCTGTTCTGCCAGGCTCCGATGGCTGCAGCTCCTCCACCCACATCACCTCACTCCCGTTCGCTGGCCGGTGACGGTCCCCGCCAGGGTCTCTTTCCCCCTTGCCCGGTCCCAGGAAAACCAAGAAATCCCCTTTAGCACACAAACTCCGCATACACACCCAAGCCTCAAAGAACCATCATTGCAAATGAAAGTCCCATCTCTTCCCTTGCCCAAATATATACAACATTGGTTCATTTAGCACATACACCAGCACACAGAGAAAAAATACAGTTACACGAGGCTACACCGGTACATGACCGTTTCTCAATTCAGCTGAGAATTGCTGAATTGTCCTTCTGCCTTCTGCCTTCACAAACTCCTCCGCGGCTTCTGCCGTCCCGAAATAAAAGTCCTTGGATTTGTAGGTCACCCTCAACTTAGCTGGGTATACTATGCCGCACTGCATAGTAGATGCCTTACTGATGTAGAGTGCCTTCTTCACCCGGCTGAAGGCAGCCCGCCTCCTCACTAGCTCCACCGTAAAGTCCTGATATATGCATATACCAGCTCCAGTCCACTGCACCACCCGCTTCTGCTTTGCCCAGCACAGGACCTTCTCCTTCACACTGTACCTACGAAAATACAGTCATTACTCTTGGCGGCTCACTCTCCTTTGATACAGGCCTCCATGACCGATGAGCCTGATCCTGTTCATATCGGGAGGGATCATCCCCCTTCCCCAATAGCTTTGCCAACATCGTGGCAAAATACTCAGCCAGCCTCGGGCCTTCCACTCCTTCGGGCAGACCCAAAATCCTCAGATTCTGTCGTCTGGATCTGTTTTCCAAGTCGTTCATTTTGGCTCGCAGACCCTTGTTGATCTCTATCACCTTCTGCATCACCTTCCCCATCGAGGTAAGTTGATCACTGTGCTGCAATAATGTCTCTTCCAGTTCCTTCAGCGCTTCACCTTGCTCCCGCACCTCCGCCACTGCGCTCAATACCGCCGTCCTCACTGGGGCAATCGCCTCCTCCACCAGCACTTTCAATACTGCCCCCATCTCCTTCCTCATTGCCTCCATGTGTTTTGTGAACTGCCTTTCGAGTTCCGCGGCCATCACCTTAGACATTTCTTCAGTCGTGGGCAATGCCTTGTGCACCAGCCTCCACTTTTCTTGCCGTCCCCGCGGTGACCTTTCCACTCCCCGACGGACGTTCAGCCACTTTTTTCACAGCCGTTTTTTAACTTATTTTCGACATTTCCCTTCACTGTGCCTTCTCCCTGCTTTTGCCGCTTCTGTTGTGATGCCCAATCAATTACACAAAGACAAGAGATGGACGCAATCGAGGCTTTATTACACTAAGATGTGTGGTCTCCTTCAGCAGCTGACAAAATGGTTGCTGTACAGGGAGCACACATATTTATACCCCGTCTACTGGGCGGAGCCATCAGGCAGGGAACTGCCCCCGTACCTGTAGTACAGGGCCTTACCATAAAGCATCTACATCGACATCCTCTATATACAATATGTACAGCAGTGGTGACTACCACATGTTGCCCCTGGGACCACACGTTAAACCCCGAAAATGCCGTTCCCAAACGGGAGCCCTCCAATGTGCCTATTTTAGTGGGATCTGGTATGCTTGCTTAAATGGACCATTTCATCTGAAAGGCTTCTTTTTAAACAGATATTTAAATTGCAACAAACTAAGTCAAGTCGCCATGTTATGCTAACATGTGATCAGAAAAGAAGCCATGTTGATATTGTTAACTTCTTCACAGAATTGCGAGGGCACAGGACAATAGAACAATAGACAATAGAATTTGGCCCATTGTGGCTTCACCAGCTCTCCAAATGAGCATTATGACTTAGTGCCATTATCCTGCCTTTCCTCTGTACCCTCGCACATTGCTTTCATTTGGACAATGATCTAATATCCTCTTGAATGTCTTGATTGATCCTACCTCCACCACATTTCCAGGCAGTGCATTCCAGACCTGAACCACTCGCTGTGAAAAGCTTTTTCACATTTGATGCTTTTGCAAATCACTTTAAATCTGTGCCCTCTTGTTCCCGATCCTTTTATAAGCGGGAATGTTTCTCCTTATCTGCTCTGTCCAGTCCCCTCATGATTTTGAACACCCCTATCAATTCTCATTCTATCCCTCTTCTCTCCAAGGAGAATAATTGCAATCTCCCCAATCAATCCTCATACCTAAAGTTTCTCATCCCTGGGACCATTCTTGTAAACCTCTTCTGCACTCTCTGCTATGTGTTCACATCTTCCCTATACTGTGGTGCCAAAACTGTACACATTTCAGCTGAAGTCTAACTAGTGGCTTGTATAAATTCAGCAAAATCTCTTTTCCTTGTACACTATACCCTTATTAATAAAACCCAGTATACTGTTTGCTTTATTAACTGCTCTCTATCCTGCAACCTTCAAACACACAGGTGCCTCTGCTCCTGCACGCACTTGAGAATTCTACCCCTTATTTTCTATTGTTTATATTCTCCCTACCAAACTGCATCACCTCATTCTTTGCCGCATCTGCCAACTATGTGCCCATTCCATCAACTTGTCTGTATCCTTTTGAAGTTCAACACTGTCCTCCTCAATTTACAATGATTCAAGTTTTGTAGCAAGCATAAACTTTGAAATTGTCCCCCGCAAACCAAGACAGAGATAGAACATAGAACATTACAGTGCAGTACGGGGCCCTTCGGCCCTCGATGTTGCGCCGACCTGTGAAACCATCTGAAGCCTATCTGACCGACACTATTCCATTTTCATCCATATGTCTATCCAGTGACCACTTAAATACCCTTAAAGTTGGCGAGTCTACTACTGTTGCAGGCAGGGCGTTCCACACCCCTACTACTCTCTGAGTAAAGAAACTGCCTCTGACATCTGTCCTATATCTACCACCCCTCAATTTAAAGCTATGTCCCCTCGTGTTGGTCATCACCATCCGAGGAAAGAGACTCTCACTGTCCACCCTATCTATCCCTCTGACTATCTTATATGTCTCTATTAAGTCACCTCTCAGCCTTCTCCTCTTTAACGAAAACAACCTCAAGTCCCTGAGCCTTTCCTCGTAAGACCTTCCCTCCATACCAGGCAACATCCTAGTAAATCTCCTCTGAACCCTTCCCAAAGCTTCCACATCCTTCCTATAATGTGGTGACCAGAACTGCACGCAGTACTCCAGGTGCGGCCGCACCAGAGTTATATACAGCTGCAGCATGACCTTGTGGCTCCGAAACTCAATCCCCCTGCTGATAAAGGCTAGCACACCATATGCCTTCTTAACAGCCCTATTAACCTGGGTGGCAACTTTCAGGGATTTATGTACCTGGATGCCGAGATCTCTCTGTTCATCTACACTACCAAGAATCTTGCCATTAGCCCAGTACTCTGCATTCCTGTTACTCCTTCCAAAGTGAACCACCTCACACTTTTCCGCATTAAACTCCATCTGCCACCTCTCAGCCCAGTTCTGCAGCTTATCTATGTCCCTCTGTATCCTATAACATCCTTCAGCACTATCCACAACTCCACCGACCTTCGTGTCACCTGCAAATTTACTAACCCATCCTTCTACACCCTCTTCCAGGTCATTTATAAAAATGACAAACAGCAGTGGCCCCAAAACAGATCCTTGCGGTACACCACTAGTAACTGAACTCCAGGATGAACATTTGCCATCAACCACCACCCTCTGTCTTCTTTCAGCTAGCCAATTACTGATCCAAACCGCTAAATCACCTTCAATCCCATACTTCCTTATTTTCTGCAATAGCCTACCGTGGGGAACCTTATCAAACGCCTTACTGAAATCCATATACACCACATCAAGCGCTTTACCCTCATCCACCTGTTTGGTCACCTTCTCAAAAAACTCAATAAGGTTTGTGAGGCATGACCTACCCTTCACAAAACCGTGTTGACTATCGCTAATCAACTTGTTCTTTTCAAGATGATTATAAACCCTATCTCTTATAACCTTTTCCAACATTTTACCCACAACCGAAGTAAGGCTCACAGGTCTATAATTACCAGGGTTGTCTCTACTCCCCTTCTTGAACAAGGGGACAACATTTGCTATCCTCCAGTCTTCCGGCACTATTCCTGTCGACAAAGACGACATAAAGATCAAGGTCAAAGGCTCTGCAATCTCCTCCCTGGCTTCCCAGAGAATCCTAGGATAAATCCCATCTGGCCCAGGGGACTTATCTATTTTGACATTTTCCAAAATTGCTAACACCTCCTCCTTTTGAACCCCAATTTCATCTAGCCTGGTCGACTGAACCTGAGTATTCTCCTCGACAACATTGTCTTTCTCCAGTGTAAACACTGACGAAAAATATCCATTTAACGCTTCCCCTATCTCCTCTGATTCCACACACAACTTTCCACTACTATCCTTGATTGGCCCTAATCTTACTCTAGTCATTCTTTTGTTCTTGATATACCTATAGAAAGCCTTAGGGTTTTCCTTGATCCTATCCGCCAACGACTTTTCGTGTCCTCTCCTCGCTCTTCTTAACTCTCCCTTTAGGTCCTTCCTGGCTAATTTGTAACTCTCAAGTGCTCTAACTGAGCCTTCATGTCTCATCCTAACATAAGCCTTCTTCTTCCTCTTGACAAGTGCTATATATCATTAATATATATCAGGAAAATCAAGAATCCCAATATCAGCCCCCTGGGGCAGACACTCCACGACAAACCTTCCTCCAGCCGAAAATATCCATTGAACATTACTGTTTTTATTACTCAGACAATTTTGTACCTACATTGCAACTGACACATGCGCTGTAACTTTTTCACAAATCTGCTGTGTGGCACTGTATCTTTTGAAAGCCTGCATGCACGACATTAGCAGCATTACCCTCATTGACCCTTTCTGTTACCTTCAAGAATACTGCATCAAGTTAGTCAAACACCATTTCCCCTTCCTATTTCTCATATGCTGATTCTTCCTAGTCAACGCACATTTTTTACATGTGACTATTACTTCTATCACAAATAATTGTTTCAAGATGTTTCCCCACCATTGAAGTTAAACCAACAGGTCTGTAATTGCTGGATTTGTCCTTCCACACTTAATTGAACCAGGGGTAATGTCTGCAATTCTCCAGTTCTCTGGTACCTCCCCTAGATCGATGGAAGACTGAAGGATTACGGCCTATGCCCCTGCAATTTCGACTCTCACTTCCTTCAATATCCTGGGATGCATATTCTGGTCCCGGTGCCTTGTCAACTTTTAGAACCAACAGTCTGTCCAACACTTCCTCCTTATCAATTTCAAATCCATCTAGTGACAGAGTTTCTTCCTCGGTCTACCTCCTTAGTAACGATAAATGCAAGGTATTAATTTAAAACATCAACCATGTTCCCTATTTCCAAATGTAAATTCCCTTTCAGGACCCTTAATTGGCCCTATGCCTCTTTTTACCACCTTTCACTACATATATGCCTAGAGAAGACCTCAGAAGTCCCCTTTATGTTGTCAATTTAGGGGAGGTATCTTTCTGTTGGCTACCAATATTTTCTCATTATCTTTCTTCGCTTCTCTAATGTTTTTCCACCCCCACTCTAAAATTTCTGTATTCCTCTTGGTTCGCAATTGTATTTTCTACTTGACATGTATCATAAGCACACTTTTTCTTATTTATCTTAATTTCTATCTGCTTTCTCATCCAGGGAGCTCTGTCCTTTGAGGGACTACACCTTGGCTGTGGCCGAAACATTTTGTTCCAATGTAGTTTATTGTTCAGCTACAGATTTTCCTGCCAACCTTTCTTTCCAGTCTAACTGACCCAGCTCTGTTCTTGCCCCATCAAAGTCAGCTCGCCCTCAGTTAATTATTATTACTCTAGATTACTCATTGTCATTTTCTATCACCATTCTAAACCTTACAGTACAATCATCACTGTCTCCTAAATGTTTCCACATTGACACTTGATGTACTTAGACAACCTCATTTCCCAGACCATCCTTTCTTGTTGGACAAGGTACTTACTGTGGTTGAAAATGAACACAATCGCAACACGGTGGTGTAGTGGTTAGCACTGCTGCCACACGGAACCGAGGACCTGAGTTTGATCTCGGCGCTGGGACACTGTCTGTGTGGAGTTTGCACATTCTCCCTGTATCGACGTGGATCTCACCTCCACAACCCAAAGATATGCAGGGTAGATGGATTAGCCACGCTAAATTGCCCCTTCATTGGAAAACAAATGAATCCAATCTAGAAACGTTTCCCCTCTCCACCCTTTACACTACCACTGTCCCAGTCTACATCAAGTTAATTCAGTCCGCCATCATTTAAAAAAAAATTTAGAGTACCCAATTAATTTTTTCCAATTAAGGGGCAATTCAGCGTGGCCAATTCACCTACCCTGCACATTTCTGGGTTGTGGGGGCGAAACCCACGCAAACACGGGGAAAATGTGCAAACTCCACACGGACAGTGACCCAGAGCCGGGATCGAACCTGGGACCTCGGCGCCGTGAGGTCGCAGTGCTAACCCACTGCGCCACCGTGCTGCCCAGTCCGCCATCATAACTACTCTATGTTTGCATCTCTTTGTAACTTTCCTGCAGATTTGTTCTTGTACATCCCTCTCACTTGTTGATGGTCGATAGACTACACCGAGCAATGTGTCACGAACCACGCCAATGCTATTTGCGAGGGTATCCCAGAGTTGAACACCAGTTCGTGAGGGTGTATAATTGTCTTTTGTTTTGGTATGAGGAGACAGGTTTAATCCCCAGCGGGAATAAACAGCTCAGTCATCGGACAACAATTATAAAAGACTATTTAAAGTAAAGAAAAGACAAATACACACAAACCGGATGACTCTCACACAACTTAAGACATATGAATTATTAAACACTCAGTTTCTACAGAACGTACTTACAAAATGTAATACGATCTATGATTGAATGGCAGAGCAAACTCAATGGGCCAAATGGCCTAATTCTGCTCCTATGTCTTATGGTCTTATGATACCTGCACTTCGTAAGACTTCCCCCGTCCCCCAAACAACAACCAAATTGAATAACTGGCTACAGTTACCACACAATACAAGGGTGATACTCAAATCTGGGAACTGTCTTTTTCCTGATCAAGCAAGGATATTTTTAAACTGCTCTTACGAAGGTTTACTGCGCTGCCTTGGCTCTAAGACTTCAAAGCTTTTTTGCTGTAAACCTGGCCTTCAGGCGTGGTGGCTGGGAACAGGCGTGTCCACTTTCTGAGACTATTAGATGACAACTGAATCTCCTGGTTTTTCAGGTCTGGGCAACTATATCTTTGTTGTTCTTTGATTATGCCATCTGTGTATTCGGCTGTCTGTCCCTCTCAACTTCCTTGACTATATATTAAAACATGTAAATCTCAGGAATCTTCCCAATCGTCTATAATCTGCTTCTCTTGCATAGGAATTCACACTCGATTATCATCTAAAGTCGTTAACAAGAGACGCATATCAATTAAGCCCTTTGAAAACTATCTAATGCTGTCTCCAGTCAGGTTCCTGTAATATATGTAATTACACCCTTTTTATTCCTTCACTCGAGCCATATTTACAACAAGCTAACCTCATATAGAACTGTGAAGAAGTCACCAACTAGCCACAGATGATTGCATTCAAAGGATGTACCTTAATTCCCCTTAATTGAAGGATAAATGAATAATTAAATAGTTACTAAGAGTCAGATTATATTTATTCCTGTTTTTCCTATTCACGCTCCTATGGTAGGATTTAAAGTCAAAACCAAAAGTGCTATGGCAGAAGCTGTGAGAAAGGAGCCGAAAGTATCCAATATTAACCCTGAGAAGAACACACCAACTTTGACTGGCTCAGTCCTGGTCTAATGAATGGGACACCTGTGTGTTATTAAGGTAAAGAATATATCTTGAAATAATCCATTGTTTTATATTGAAGACAATGTGCGCAAATAGCTGGAATCAATAAAATGAACCTTTACATGCTGTGTAGGGAGCCGAGGGTGAGTGTCCGCACGAACAACAGGAATTTGGGATATTTTGCTCTGCACCATGGGACCAGGCAGGAATGTCCTATGTCCCCCCTGTTGTTCGCACTTGTGATTGAGCCGTTGGCCTTCACATTGAAGAGTTTGGAGGTGTGGGGAGGGGTGGGTGGAGCAGAGGGTATCTTTGTATGCGGACGACTTGCTGTTGTATGTATCGGAACCGAGTGGGTCATGGGGGGCATACAGGAGTTGGTTCAAGTATTTGGATCGGGATATAAATTAAATTTACAGAAAAGTGAATATTTTGTGGTGTCTCGGCCAGGGGTGGGGGCAGAGGTGGCGGGGTGGCTACCATTCCGTAGGGCGGGGACTCACTTTAGATATCTGGGGGTGCAAATGGCACGGGATGGGGGGTGCTCCGTAGGTATAACATTATTAGTTTGGTGGGGAGAGTGAAAGCGGATCTGACAAGTTGGGATGGTCTCCCTCTGTCACTGGCAGGTCGGGGCAAGGCAATTAAAATGAACGTGTTGCCGCGATTCTTGTTCATTTTGTGGTGCCTGCCAATCTTCCTGCCAAAGGCATTTTTCAAGGAGGTTGAAAAGATTATCACCTCGTTTATAGGGGGCCAGGAAAGATGGCCAGGATTAGGAAGGTGTTAATGCCGAGAGGGCGGCAGTCAGGAGGATTGGATCTTCTGAATTTACTATATTATTACTGGGCAGCGAAAGCGGAGAAGGTGAGGAGTTGGGTTAGATGGGGGGGGAACCTAGTGGGTGAGAATGGAGAGTCTGTGTAGGGGGTCGAGTTGAGGGCGTCGGCCACAGCGCCGTTCCCGATGGCCCCGGGGAAATACTCGGGAGTCCGGTGGCAGTGGCGACATTGAAAATCTGGAGGCAGTTGTACCAGCACTTTAGCTGGGGGTGGGATCAAGGGAAATGTTGATTCGAGGTTTGTGATTTGAGTCAGTGAAGTGGGTGGAGTTTTCAGCAATAGGAGGAGAAAGGAGTCAGGGCACTAAAGGATTTGTTTCTGGGGGGGGGGGGTTTGTGGGACTGCTGGAGCTGGAGGCGAAAAATGGATTGGGATAGGGGGAAATGTTTAGGTTTATGCAGGTCCGAGATTTCACTAAGATGGAGATACAGAGCTTTCTGGTGGCGCCAGCCTCCACACTGTTCAAGGAGGTGCTGACGACAGGGGGAATGGAGAAGGAGACGGTGCCAGTAATTTATGGGGTTTTTCTGGGAGGAGAAGGCACTGCTGGAGGGGATTAAGACAAAGTGGAAGGAAGAGTTGGGAGAGGGACATGGCGGATGGGTTGTGGTGTGAGGTGCTTTGAAGGGTGACTGCCTCAACATCGTGCGCGAGGTTGGGGCTGATACAACTGGAGGTGGTGTGTAGGGCACACCTCACAAAGGTGAGCATGAGCTGACTCTCTGAGGGGGTAGAGGATGTTCGTGGAGCATTTTGGGGGGTGGGGGGCCTGCAAATCACATTCATATGTTTTGGTCCTGTCCAAAACTAGAGGGGTATTGGAGAGAGGTTTTCAGGGTAATTTTGAAGGCGGGGCTTGAGCCAGGTCCTCAGGAGGCCATGTTCGGGGATCGGATCGGCCGGAGTTGGAAGTGGAGGCAGATATTTTAGCCTTCGCCTCGCTGATCGCCCAAAGGGGATCCTGTTGGGATGGAGGTCAGTTTCTCCACCCTGTGCCCTGGCATGCCGGGGGGATCTGCTGGAGTTTTTAAACACTCGAGAAGGTGAAGTTTGAGTTGAGGGGAAGGATGAAAGGGTTCTACAATTCATGAGCTTTGTTCATTGTGCACTTTCAAGATTTGGATGACATTGAACATTGGGGGCGGATTGGGGTGGAAGTTTGGACTGTGTATGGGTGGATGGTGGATTCCTGATTACTTTTCTTTGATGTTTGTATTAAAAATGTTGGAGTTGTTTGGGGGTTAGTGGAAGGAAGGGATTGTTGACCAGGGGTTTGACATTGTATTTGTTACTGTTGATTGTTCGTTGGTGGGTTTAAATTTGGATGAAAATGTGAAAAAGGAGAATTATTATTATTTTTTTTTAAAATTGAGCTTTACAACATTGCTGACCAATTAACCATTAACAATTCGGAGCAAAATGGGTGATGCGACCTTTAGGTATAAAAGAGGGTTTGGGGAACCATTTTGCCGTGTACATCAAGTGAAGGGAAAGCAGTTTGGTCAACAGATCTTTGGGGACAGAGGAGTTTCCCTGTCAGCGCGGGGATCCTGAGTGTAGCACTGGGCCCAGAGATGGAGGCAGAATTTCGACATTGGACAGTGGCCACTGCCTCTCAGGTTGATCCTGCTGCTGGGCCTCCAACCCCTTGAAGGAACAGGATGTCCCATCTCGCACCACAGCGTCAAAAAGCCTGACCAGGTAAGAATCGCAAAAGCGAGAAGCTGGTCTGCGCACTGCCATGCTCGTGTGCTGACTGGGAGTGAGCTGAGGGGGCGTTGAAAAGCATCTCCCCTTGTTAGCGGCAAGACGTCTGGCGAATCAGACGGTGAGACAGCCAGTATTGGCAAGAGTCACAAGGGACTCATTTGCAATACTGATTGAATACGGGCTGCAATCTCACTAATATGGCCATCGAGGAACACTCTGCAAATGCATCCAAAATGACACTTCAAAATCTTTCCGGAGCTTTGTGGCCCAAGTGTGCTAGCGAGCGGGAACTGCTGTGATCTTCCCGTTGCAAGGCCCATTGAGGCCGGCAACGCTATTCAACGTTAATTGGTCCACTAAACGAGGCCCCACGGGCTTCTCACCACAAATGAAGGCTCGCCAGCTGATTCACTAGGACCGCGCTCGCCAGCACCCCACTAACGAAGGTGGAGCAGCATTTAAACAGCTCTTGCACAGCCAGTCCCACACAGCTCGCAGACATGGTTCCGAGGAGACCGTCCCCAAGATTCGGAGGTGCTGACCTGGCCAGGCTCCTAGACGTGGTGGAGTCCTGTTCCCCCGTGGGTCCCAGAGGGTGAGCCAGAGGGCAGCCAGTGCTGCCTGGGACGAGGTGCCAATGGCTGTCAGATCTGGGAACGTTACCAGGAGGACCCGCCTCCAGTGCCGTAAAAAGCCCCCCCCCCACCACCCAGAGACCTTTCCACCCCATGCAAGTATCCCCCATTCCCCAACTCTTCTTGCAGCCCATAACACTCCCTTCAACCCCCTCTCCCTTCAACACCCAATCTTTCCTTCACAGACCTACCCCCATCCCCCCTCATCATTGTGAACTACGTGTGGGACTAATGTTGCCCTCTCTGTCTCCGCAGGAGAAGCTCAATCGTCAGAAAAGGACCCAAGCTGGCGGCGGAAGTGTCGGACTTAAGATTCTGCACCACCTTGGCAGGACGGGCCTTGGAGGTGACGGTGTTGGCCTGGGAAAGAGTGGTCACCAACTCGGAGGCTGGCGGAAGCCGCAGAGGGAAAGAACCACCAGGCCCCACCCGGAGGACCTGTCAAACATGAGTTGTTATTGCCTTTCTGACTGATCCATCCCTCTCACTGACCACATGTCCATTCTCCCGCTGCTCCTCCAGGCGACAGCGCCGGCTCATCCCAGGTGGCCCCTCTCCAGCATCCGAGGAAAACATGATCGATACATCACTGCTGTCACCCCCACCCTCCACCAATGCAGATCCACACACCTTGGTGGGAAATGTTTGTCAGACTTCTGGGGCACATTCTGGTGAGCACCACACAGCTGCTGATGCACATCAGGTGCAGGCAGTAACCCCCTGGTGAAACAGCAGTTGAAGGTCTGCTGGATCGCAGCCAGACGCGGAGTCTCTGGTACAGAGCTACCCGGAGCTGATGGAGACATTGGGGTGTAGTCAGGACATTCAGAGAGAGATGCCAGCGACACTCCAGCAGACCCTTGGCACTTGGAGGAGTCCCAGAGGCTACTGGCACAGGAGATGTAACCGGCAAAGCATGGTACCGAGGCCAATACTGCGACAGTGGCAACTGCAATGGAGAGCCTGGTGCATAACGTCAGCACCATTAGTGAAGGTGTCCGAGACATCACGCAGTCGGTGCCTGCAAGGCTGAGGGTCTCAGTAGAATGTTCGACTCGCTGGGCGATGTTGCCCAGTACCAGGCTGACCTTGATGGAGGTGCTACGGACATGTTCTGCTCTCAGATGGCAATTACCGAGGCGTTGCGGAGCTTGTCCCAATCGCGGGTGGGCATTGCCGAGTTACTGCAGAGCATGGCCCAATAACTGTGGAGCATCACCAAGGGCTTTGACACCTTGGTGCAGACATCAGGGAGCCACTATGGCTGGCAGAGCCAGATGATGCGGGTTCGAAACAGCTGCCCTTCCATCCCAAGGCCCACTGGGAGGAGGGGGAGCTGGTGCACAGCCGGACCCGTCCCATGGAGTGGCGATGGTGGCCACCAGCAACCCCGTGTTCCAGCCCTGTGATGAGACCACGTTTCGAGATCAAACTGTGCATGTGCCGTCGACAGGTGCACTGAGGTCCTCCAGACCCGGAGAACACCCGTCAGGTACATCGAAGGCCATTGGACAAGGTAAGCACCTGGCTGACTCCAACACAAATGTGCATCCTGGCGACACACCCCAGGTGTAACGGTAGAGCTAGGAAGGCCAAGCACATCAACGATCACTGAGCCAGTGAAGGGAGAGAGGGAGGGGGGGCAAAAGTGTGGGCGGCACAATCTGGAGAGTTTGAAGTTGCATGACACGTGACACCTTAAAAACACTTGAGCACAACCAGTATATTGAATCTGTCACTTCCTTCCATAATGGACAGCACGGCAGTACAAGTGGCTAGCACTGTGGCTTCACAGCACCAGGATCCCAGGTTCAATTCCCCGCTGGGTCACTGTCTATGCCGAGTCTGCATGTTCTCCCAGTGTCTATTGGGCAGCATGGTGGCGCAGTGGGTTAGCCCTGTTGCCTCACGACGCTGAGGTCCCAGGTTCGATCCCGGCTCTGGGTCACTGTCCGTGTGGAGTTTGCACATTCTCCCCGTGTTTGCGTGGGTTTCAGCCCCACAATCCAAAAGATATGCAGAGTAGGTGAATTGGCCACGCTAAATTGCCCCTTAATTGGAAAAAATTAATTGGGTACTCTAAATTTTTTTTTAAAAACTCCCAGTGTCTACGTAGGTTTCCTCCAGGTGCTTCGGTTTCCTCCCACAGTCAAAAGATATGCAGGTTAGGTGGAATGGCCATGATAAATTGCCCTTAGTGACCAAAAAGGTTAGGAGGGTTATTGGGTTATGGCAATAGGGTGGAAGTGAGGGTTTAAGTGGGTCGGTGCAGACTTGATGGGCCAAACGGCCTCCTTCTGCATTGTATGTTCTATGTTCTAATGCGGGCCAACCTCCGGGACCCTTGGCTCGTCTCTCCAAGCATGCACTCCCCTGGCCCCCAGCGCACCGCGTGCAGGTGATGGGTGTGAACGAGTACTCAGCTGATTGAGATGCACTGCTGCACAGCTCTGAAGGTTATCATCACCCCCTGCCCTCAACAGTGACCAGCTGATGGTGCCGACACATTCCGGTGCCCTGGAGTGATGTGACACATACCCTCAGAGGGTGGGAAATGGGGGTAGGGTGGGGGTGAGTAAGGTGTCGAGGCCAAGTCTTATGTGAAGCGGGAAAGTATAAAAGGCCTCCTTGGCCCTCTGGGCTTGTCGGGCCCTTACCGCTGCCGTGTGCCCTACAGCCTCCGGTTCTTCCCTGGTATTGTCCTCCAGCCCCTGCTGGTCCTCGGAGGTGGCCAAATGTCCTCAGCCCCAACCTCCAACTCATCATCCCGATGCCACACCAGATTGTGGTAGTCATAGCAGGCCACCACAAAGTGGGCGACCCTCAAGGGGGTGTATTGCAGGGCACCCTCAAAGCGGTTGAGGCATCGGAATTACATTTTGAGCAGTTCTCAATGCACCGCTCAATGACAGCCCGATTGGCCACATGGGCTTTGTTGTATTGTGTCTCCGCTTCGGTCTCCGGCCTCCATACTGGCATCAATAGCCAGGTCCTCAGCGGGTACCCCTTATCCCCCAAGAGCCATATGCCCATCCTGGGGTCGTCGAAGAGGCTGGGGATGACCGACTGCCCCAGGATATAGCTATTGTGCACACTCCCCGACAAAGCATGCACACATGTGCATGCTCTTCATATAGTGGACACAGAGGAGCCGAATGTTCAGCAAGTAGAACACGTTCTTGTTAACGTAGGACACTCCCAGTGAGCAAGGCGACATGCATGCAGTCAGCTCCTGGATATGGGGCATCCCGATGATGGCGGGGAATCCTGCTGCCCAGGCATCCTGTTGGGCTTGGTCCATTTCAAAGTTGAAACAGGACATCCGTGACATGTCACAAAGCAGTTACCCAAGACTTCAACTTATCAAAGCTGTCCACAAAGAAATCATGGCCAAGACCTTGCAGCCATCCCTATCTAAGATGCTGAAAATATTTAAATAGACTCATTAATGTATTATTTTGGAACTTCCGGTGACGGCCGCGGGAGGCAGCCGCACATTGGAGGGCTCCCGTTCGGGAACGGCATTTTCGGGGTTTAACGCCCAGTCCCAGGGGCAAGAGGCGGCAAAAGCCGGGAGAAGGCACAGTGAAGGGAAATGTCAAAAATAAGTTTAAAAACAGCCATGAAAAAAGCAGCTGAAAGTCCGTCAGGGAGTGGAAAGGTCACCGCGGGGATGGCAAGAAAAGTGGAGGCTGGGGCACCAGGGGAGGCCGCATTGCCCATGGCTGAATAAATGACTACGGTGATGTCCGCGGAACTCGAAAGGCAGTTCACAAAACACATGGAGGCGATGAGGAAGGAGATGGGGACGGTATTGCATGTGATGGTGAAGGAGGCAATTGTCCCGGTGAGGGCGGCGGTATTGAGCGCAGTGGCGGAGGTGCGGGAGCAAGGTGAGGCGCTGAAGGAAGTGGAAGAGACATTATTGCAGCACAGTGATCAACTTACCTCGATAGGGAAGGAGATGCGGAAGGTGATAGAGATCAACAAGGGTCTGCGAGCCAAAATGGGGAACTTGGAAAACAGATCCAGGCGACAGAATCTGAGGATTGTGGGTCTGCCCGAAGAAGTGGAAGGCCCGAGGCCGACTGAGTATTTTGCCATGATGTTAGCAAAGCTATTGGGGGAGGGGAATGATCCCTCCCGATATGAACTGGATCGGGCTCATCGGTCGTGGAGGCCTGTACCAAAGGAGAGTGAGCCGCCAAGGGTACTGACTCTGTGTTTCCGTAGGTACAGTGTGAAGGAGAAGGTCCTGCGCTGGGCAAAGCAGAAGTGGGTGGTGCAGTGGGCTGGAGCTGGTGTGCGCATATACCAGGACTTTACGGTGGAGCTGGTGAGGAGGCGGGCTGCCTTCATCCGGGTGAAGAAGGCGCTGTACATCAGTAAGGTACAGTGTGGCATAGTATACCCAGCTAAGTTAAGGGTGACCTACAAATCCAAGCTTTTATTTCGGGATGGCGGAAGCAGCGGAGGAGTTTGCAAAGGCAGGACTGTGGCTGAATTGAGAAATGGTCATGTACCGATGTAGCCTCATGTAACTGTGCTGGTGTATGTGCTAAATGAGCCAACGTTGTATATATTTGAACAAGGGAAGAGATGGGACTTTCACTTGCTATGGTGGTTCTATGGGGCTTGGGTGTGTATGCGGAGTTTGTGTGCTAAAGGGAATTTCATGGTTTTCCTGGGACCGGGTAAGGGGGAAAAGAGTCCCGGGCGGGGGCCTCCACACTGGCTGGTTGAACGGGAGTGAGGTGGGGGGAGTGAAGTGGGGGGAGGAGCTGCAGCAATCGGAGCCTGGCAGAACAGGTTCCCATGAGTCGAGCCGGTGTGGGAAGTTGGGGGGAAGGAACAGAGGTTGGGGTGAGGAGTTTTGTAAGAGGAAGTCGAGGGGAGGAGTCGGGGAGGGGGGGCGGTTTACAATTCATGGGTGTCATTTACGGTACTCTTTCGGGGATTGGATGGCATTGAATGTTAGTGGGGGGGGGGGGGGGGGTGGACTCTATAGGTCAATGGTGACCATAGGCGATTCCTGATTTATTTTCCTTTGTTTTTCCCACCCTGGGAGGGTTTGTTTTATTTGAAAGTTATATTGTCAGGTGGGCCGTTGTTTAGGGTGGTGGGAGGATGGGATTGCTGTTGTTTATAAGGGGACTGACTTTGTATTTGTTACCGTTTACTGCTTTTTGGTGGGGTGTAAATTCTGAAGAAAATGTAAAATGGAGAATAAAAATATTTTACAAAAAACATAAATGTATTATGTGAAAATGGTGAATAAAAATATTTTACAAAAAACATAAATGTATTATTTTTATTCACTGATACAGCATTGTGTTCGGTCGGTTTCAAGGTCTAAAGAAGACAATTCTATATCCCGCTCAACACTCCATTTATTTCATCTGCACAATTGACATGCCTCATTATTTTTCTGTTTAAAATGCATCGTGATTACATTTTTCACAAAGGATTTCATAAAATTTCATAAATTTAATGCAGAACTAGATTAGAATATATTGCATATAATCATCCTTCACAATAGAAACATGATGACTCAGTTCAAACCTTGGATTATAAAAAAACTGGCAGAAGGGGGTCAGAGAAACGGGGTTGATTTGTCGAACCATTATCTACCTAGAACCATTGTATAAATTACTATCAAAATAAATGGAACAAACACAACTGTATAGTCTAACTGTCATGTAGTTCTAGGCTAAATAGCAAATAAATTACAAGAGGCACACACTCATTTGCTGTCTTTGTTAAGAATTTTGGTATTCCCAGCATTGCACAAAATGATACTTCACAGTACAGAAGTCTTACAATATATGAAGAAAGAATGGCCCAAACATGAATAAATCACCCACATAAAATATATAGAACTTACCATGAACATTTGAACTATACCAAGAGAAAATGTGCAACTCCACAACTGCTTGTGAGAAATTTCTGTTTCACAAAATACTAAGAAGTCTTACAACACCAGGTTAAAGTCCAACAGATTAGTTTCAAACACGAGCTTTCGGAGCACTGCTCCTTCCTCAGGTGAATGGAGAGGTATGTTCCAGATACCTAAGCCACTCTTTTTTGTTTTATATATTTGTAAAAACTTTTGCTGTCTGTTTTTATATTCTGAGCAAGTTTACTCTCATACTCTATCTTACTCTATTTTATAGCTTTTTTAGTAGCTTTCTGTTGCCCCCTAAAGATTTCCCAGTCCTCTCGTCTCCCACCAATCTTTGCCACTTTATATGCTCTTTCCTTCAATTTGATACTCTCCCTTATTTCCTTAGATATCCACGGTCGATTTTCCCTCTTTCTACCGTCCTTCCTTTGTGTGGGTATAAACCTTTGCTGAGCACTGTGAAAAATCGCTTGGAAGGTTCTCCACTGTTCCTCAACTGTTCCACCATAAAGTCTTTGCTCCCAGTCTACCTTAGCTAGTTCTTCTCTCATCCCATTGTAATCTCCTTTGTTTAAACACAAAACACTAGTATTTGATTTTACCTTCTCACCCTCCATCTGTATTTTAAATTCCACCATATTGTGATCGCTCCTTCCGAGAGGATCCCTAACTGTGAGATCATGAATCAATCCTGTTTCATTACACAGGACAAGATCTAGGACCGCTTGTTCCCTCGTAGGTTCCATTACATACTGTTCTAGGAAACTATCGCAGATACATTCTATAAACTCCTCCTCAAGGTTGCCTTGACCGACCTGGTTAAACCAATCGACATGTAGATTAAAATCCCCCATGATAACTGCTGTACCATTTCTACATGCATCAGTTATCTCTTTGTTTATTGCCTGCCCCACCATAATGTTACTATTTGGTGGCCGATAGACTACTCCTATCAGTGACTTTTTCGCCTTACTATTCCTGATTTCCACCCAAATGGATTCAACCTTATCCTCCATAGCACCGATATCATCCCTAACTATTGCCCGGATGTCATCCTTAAATAACAGAGCTACACCACCTCCCTTACCATCCACTCTGTCCTTCCGAATAGTTTGATACCCTCGGATATTTAACTCCCAGTCGTGACCATCCTTTAACCATGTTTCAGTAATGGGCACTAAATCATAGTTATTCACGATGATTTGCGCCATCAACTCATTTGCTTTATTCCGAATACTACGAGGATTCAGGTAAAGTACACTTATGTTGGTATTTTTACCTCTGTTTTGAATCTTAACATCTCCAGTTTTACTCCTTTTAGTATTACTGGGCCTATTCACTGAGCTCCCCTCAGTCACTGTACCTTTTACTGTCGCCCTTTTTGATTTTTGACTGTCTTCTCTGTCTTGCACTTTCCCCCTTACTTCCTTTTGCTTCTGTCCCTGTTTTACTACCTTCCAACTTCCTGCATCGGTTCCCATCCCCCTGCCACATTAGTTTAAACCCTCCCCAACAGCTCTAGCAAACACCCCCCCCCCCCCCCCAGGACATTGGTTCCAGTCCTGCCCAGGTGCAGACTTTCCGGTTTGTACTGGTCCCACCTCCCCCAGAACCGGTCCCAATGCCCCAGGAATTTGAATCCCTCCCTCTTGCACCATCTCTCGAGCCACGCATTCATCCTATCTATCCTGATATTCCTACTCTGACTAGCTCGTGGCGCTGGTCGCAATCCTGAGATTACTACCTTTGAGGTCCTACTTATTAGTTTAACTCCTAACTCCCTGAATTCAGCTTGTGGACCTCATCCCGTTTTTTACCTATATCGTTGGTGCCTATGTGCACCACGACAGCTGGCTGTTCACCCTCCCCCCCCCAGAATGTCCTGCAGCCCCTCTGAAACATCCTTGACCCTTGCACCAGGGAGGCAACATACCATCCTGGAGTCTCGATTGCGTCCAAGAACCGCCTGTCTATTCCCCTTACGATCGAGTCCCCTATCACTATAGCCCTGCCATTGTTCTTCCTGCCCTGCTGCGCAGCAGAGCCAGCAACGGTGCCATGAACCTGGCTGCTGCTGCGTTCCCCTGGTGAGTCATCTCCCTCAACAGTATCCAAAGCGGTATATCTGTTTTGCAGGGAGATGACTGCAGGGGACACCTGCACTGCCTTCCTACTCTTGCTCTTTGTTTTGGTGACCCATTTTCTATCCCCCCTCATTAACTTTCACCTGCGGTGTGACCAACTCGCTAAACGTGCTATCCACGACTTCCTCAGCATCGCAGATGCTCCAAAGTGAGTCCATCCGCAGCTCCAGAGCTGCAAGCGGTTTATCAGGAGCTGCAACTGAACACACTTCTTGCACGTGACAGAGCCAGGGACAGTGGACGTGTCCCTGAGCTCCCACATCGCACACGAGGAGCATGACACGGGTCTGGGATCTCCTGCCATGTCTTAAACCTTAGGTAAACTTATACAACTACAATTTCAAAATAAAAATAAATAAATTAGACAATGAAAGAAAAACTACTTACCAGAGTATGGAAGTAAACTAACAGGGAACATAAAAATCTGACTGTAAAAGTTTCCATAGGTAAGTAAAGAGAAAGAGATTGACAAAAGCTAATGTAGGGCCTTACTGTCAGAAATGAGAGAATTCATAACAGGGAACAAAGAAATGGTTGAGGAACTAAATTCATACTTGCTTCTGCCTTCACAAAGGAAGACATGAATAATGTAACGGAGGTTCTAAGAAACACAAGTTACAGTGAGGAGCTGAAGGAAATCAGAATTAGTAGAGAAATGGTTTTGGGGAAATTAATGGTATTGAAGGCAGATAAATCTCCAGGGCCTGATAATCTTCATCCCAGAGCATTTAAGGGAGTGACCCAAAACCTAGCTAATCTTTGGACTCTGGAATGGTGACTACAGGTTGGAAGGTAGCTAATGTAACCCTGCTATTCAAAACGGGGAGGTCGAGAGAAAACAGGGGACTCAGCCTAACGTCGGTAGAGAAGTTGCGAGAGTCCATTATCAAGGACTTCAAGGTATAGAATTTGGAATGCAGTGGTATAATCAAAGTCAACATGAAATTACGAAAGGAAAATCATGCTTGACAAACCTATTGGAATTCTTTGAAGATATAAATAGTAGTTGACCAAGGAGAATCGGTGGATGTACTTTCTTTAGATTTTCAGAGGCTTCCGACTAGATCTCACAGAGCAGATTACTATGTAAAGTTAAAGTGCATAGAAATGTGGGTAGTGTCTTGAGATGGATGGAAAGCTGATTAGCAGACAGTAAGCAAAGATTTGGAATAAATGGGTATTTTTATGATTGGCAAGGTGCTACAGGGATCTGTGCAAGGTCCCCAACTGTTCACATTATATATTAATGATTTGGGCGAGGGAACTAAATGTATTATCTCCAAATTTGCAGGTGATGCAAAGTTGAGTGGGATGGTGAGCTGTGAGGGGGATGCAGAGATGATTCAGCTTGATTTGAACAGGCTGTGAGTGGGCATATACAGTATAATGTGGATACATGTGAGGTTATCCAGTTTGGTAGCAAAAAAGGATGGCAAATTATTATTCAAATGGGTGTAAATTGAGTGAGGTGGGTACTCAGTGAAACCTTGTGCATCAGTCGTTGAAAGTAAGCAACCAGTTACAGCAGGCAGTAAAGAAGGCAAATGGTATGTTGACCTTCATAGAGAGAGGATTTGAGTATAGGAATAGAAATGTTTTACTGCAATTGTATTTGGCATTGGTGAGGCCACACCTGGAGTATTGTGTGCAGTTTTGGTGACCTTATCTGAGAAAGGATGTTCTTGCGATGGAGAGAGTGCAGCAAAGTTTTAGCAGGCTGATTCCTGGGATGGCGGGACTGTCATATGAGTAGAGACTAAATTGTTTCGGATTATGTTCATTAGTGTTTAGAATAGTGAGGGGATCTTATAGAAATAAAATTCTAACAGGTTTGGACAAAGTAGATTAAAAAAAACATTCTTGATGGTGAGGGAGTCCAGAACGAGGGCTCATAGTTTGAGAATAAGGGCTAAAGCTTTTTGGACTGAGGTGAGGAGAAATTTCTTCACCCAGAGAGTGATGAATCTGTGAAATTCACTCCCGCATAAAGCTGTTGAGGCCAAAATGTGTGATTTCAAGAAGGAAGTAGAAAAAGCTCTTGGGGCTAAAAGGTTCAAGAGAACAGGCAGGATCACGCTGTTGAATTTTCTTTTTTCTTAAATTTAGAGCACCCAATTTTTAAATTCCAAATAAGGAGCAATTTAGCGTGGCCAGTCCACCTACCCTGCACAACTTTGGGTTGTGGGGGGTGAAACCCACGCAGACATGGGGATAATGTTCAAACTCCACATGGACAGTGACCTGGGGCCGGGATTCAACCCGGGTCCTCAGCGCCATGAGGCAGCAGTGCTAACCACTGTGCCATCCCAATGCTTGTGAATTGGATGATCGGCCAACACCATTTTGAACAAGCTTTTTATTTTCCATTTATTCACACACATCTAAATTTTGCCGTGTTTTCAGCTGATGAATTATGCTGTAAATATCTTTTAAGATATTGCATAAGGAAAAAACATTGGGGGCAATTCTCCAATATTGGGCCCAAGAGTTTGCGCTGTCGTGAACACCGTAGCGTTTCACGACGGCACGAACCGGGCCCGGTTACGTACGATTCTGGCCCCCACAGGGGGCCAGCACGGCGCTGGAGAGGTTCACACCGCTCCAGCCTCCTTGGCGCCATGCCACCCCGCGCATCGCCTGCGCAGAGGACTTAGTTAGCACGCCGGCCCCGACTCAAGATGGAGTCAGTGTTCAGGGGCCGGACGCGCCAGAAAGTAGGCCCGGGGGGAGCGGGGTGGGAAGAGGGCGGCCCACCGATTGGTGGGCCCTGATCACGGGCCAGACCCCATCGGAGGCGCCCCCACCCCGGTGAAGGAGCCCCCTTCCCCCCCCCCCTCCCATAGGCCACCTCCCGACCCTTCCCGCAGAGTTCCCGCCGGCTGCAACCAGGGGTGAACGGCGCCGGCGGGACTCTGTCGTATTGGTGCGGCCGCTCGGCCCATTCAGGCTGGAGAATTGGCGGACCCGCCGATTCCAGCGGCCCGCAGCCGGCGCCGGCGTCGGGGCGCGGTTGCGCCGATTCTCCGGCCCGGCGCGGGGCTCGGAGAATCGCCCCCATTGTTTCCTTCTGTATGCATTTGGATATCTTCATTTTTTGTAATGAATGGCGGAGTATGCTCGAAGGGCCAAATGGCCTTTTCCTGCTTCTATTTCCTATGTATGGGGTCAAAGTAGGAGGTTTTAAGAAGTGTCTTAAAGTAGGAGCCATGATGTGGTAATGTCGGCGTTGAACTGGGGTGGGCACTGAAAGGTGTCTTACAACACAAGGTTAAAGTCCAACAGGTTTGTTTGAAATCACGAGCTTTCGGAGCACAGCTCCTTCATCAGGTGAATGGAGGAGAGCAAAGTATAGAGAGACAGAGTGGTGTCGGGAGGGTCTGAGGGAAGAAAAACAGGCAAGTACACACCTTTGGGATTTTACTGGGAGCTATCATTTGGGATAAAGTGACAAAATCCCAATAAGAACAACTGCATAGGTTTGTGAAGAGTAGATCATGTCTGTCTGACCTAGTAAAATGTTTTGAGGTGGTCATAGCAAGGATAACAAGAGAGTGTCTGTGGACTTCAGTATAGAATTGGAGGTAACCTTGTGACATGGGTTGGTAATTAGTTGGGAGGCAGAAGACACAGAATAAGGTGTGATAAATAGTGTTCTCCAAGGATCTACACCAGAGCCTCAGTTTTTTGCCATATAATAACTTGGATGTAACAATGTGTTGTGGTATATCCAAGTTTGCAGGTGACAGTAATGTTGGAGATACACGAAGATGTGGTTGGGTGCAGGAAGCTACAAAGGTATGAAAAAGAAAATTACCCTGGATATTTTATATATTAAATAAACTATATGAATAAGGAATTTAATACATAAAATGTGGACAGAAATCAAGACTATAAAGCATGCACTCAATTACCATTTGTCATTCACAACAGATTTGAGGAATAGGTGCCAAATCAATTTTGAAACCCTCATGATGCCAATTTGTGCTATTTTTATTTGATTCACAAACATCCAAATTTTGCCTCATTTTTGGATCATGAGTTACCCCCTGTGAAAATATTTGAGATAATGGTATTGGGATATTGGAGGGCTGCACGGTAGCACAGTAGTTAGCACTGTTGCTTCACAGCATCCGGGTCCCAGGTTCGATTCCCGCTTGGGTCACTGTCTGTGCGGAATCAGTCTGTGCGGAGTCTGCACATTATCCCCGTGTCTGTGTGAGTTTCCTCTGGGTGTTTCGGTTTCCTCCCACAAGTCCCGAAAGATGTGCTTGTTAGGTGAATTGGACATTCTGAATTCTCCCTCTGTGTACCCGACCAGGTGCCAGAACATGGCAACTGGGGGATTTTCCTAGTTCATTGCAGTGTTAATGTAAGCCGACTTGTGACAATAAAGATTATCATTATATTGCACAAGAAAAAAACATTCCCACTTTATGCATTTGCCCATCTTGCTAGTAGCATTGCGTACAAGTTTCTTTGTGCCAAAGCATGAAAGAGCCAAAACTTGAGGGGAAGGTGTCGGATATCTACCAGGAACTACAGGAGGTGGAGGAAGCCCCAGTGGAGGAGCTCAAGGGCAAGTGGGAGGAGGAGCTAGGTGAAAAGTGGAAGCGGGTCTGTGGGCCGAGGTCCTGGGCCAGGTTAATTCCTCCTCATCATGTGCCAGGCTCAGTTTAATTCAATTTAAGGTGGACCACCGGGCACACATGACAGCAACGAGAATGAGCAAGTTTTTTGGGGTGGAAGACAGTTGTACGAGGTGCAAGGGCAGCCCTGCAAACCATGTCCACATGATTTGGGCATGCCCGGAGCTTAGAGTGTTCTGGCGAGGGCAATGTCCAAGGTGCTTAACACATGGGTGGTGCCGAGTCCAGAGATAGCGATCTTTGGAGTGTCAGAAGACCCGGGAGTTCAGGGGGTGAAAGAGGCCGACGTCTTGGCCTTTGCCTCCCTAGTAGCCCGGACACACGGATTTTATTAATGTGGAGGGACTCGAAGCCCCCGAGTGTAGAGACATGGGTTAACGACATGGCTGGGTTTCTCAGCCTCAAGAAAATAAAGTTTGCCTTAAGAGGGTCTACACTAGGGTTCTCTCGGAGGTGGCAGCCGTTCGTCGAATTTCTCGGGGAAAATTAAAATGTCAGCAGCAGCAGCAATCCGTACCGGGGGGGGGGGGGGGGGGGGGGGGGGGGGGGGGGGTGTGAGTGCTTCATTGGGATGGTGTGGGAAGACTGGGTCGCGTGGGGTAATGTCTATTTAATTGTTATTGTATATTCTCTTTTTACACTATGTTAATATTCAATTGTTTATTTTATTATTGTTACTACTGTTTTATTCTGAAAAATTCAGCAAAACCTTAATAAAAATACTTTTAAGAAAAAGAAAGCCAAAACTTTAACCCAGATTTTACTGTGATGGTTTGATGCTTATGTATTAACAACATCTGTTTCTGTTGTGATTTAGTAGCTACCTGTCGAAGTCAGACATTTCCCTGATGATCGAGGATGTTATCTATCCAAAGCATCTAGTTCCACAGTTGCAGAAATAGATCATCTATCCATGCAAGCCCCTTGCATGAAAGTCGAATGGGCATTTTGAGTTTGAGCTGTCAGTTTCCTAGGTGATCTGGATGGTTGCCATCTGCAATGTCCAGTTTTTTGGTGCTGTCGGGAGCTGCATTCTAATTATCTAACTCACATACTTTTTTAAAGCAATTAAAATTTCAATACATTTCAGGAGCTTGAATCCAAAGTCCCATCTTTGCTAAATCTTTCCATTTTCCAAAGCAAATTGCTACACAATCGACTGCTGAACAATAGTAAAATGACAATAGTATATATTTCAATCTTTGTTGGCATCAGGATAAACAAATTGACAGAAAAGAATTTCAGAATGTCAGCTAACTTCTTCCTGAATTAATTGAACCTGAATTTGCTGTCATCTCTGCACTTGACCATACCTCAAACAATTTTTTTTATTGATTTACAGAGTATCAGATGAATTGCTTTAGGCTTCACTAAAGGGTTCCTTCTAATTTTTCAGAAGAATTGTTAGGATTCTTTTTGACATCCTGTATAACCTATCTTGAACTTTGTATGGAGTTAGTGTTGTTAGAAATTTGTCATTTGTATAAAATTTCCTTTTATGTTCAAATGTCAGTCCGACTTCCTCTCCAGAGAACAATAAACTCATGGCATTTCTACTGTTCCAAAGATCAAAGAACAAAGAAAAGTACAGCACAGAAACAGGCCCTTCGGCCTACCAAGCCTGTGCCGACCATGCTACTTGTCTGAAGTAAAATCTTCTACACTTCCTGGGTCCGTATCCCTCTATTCCCATCCTATTCATGTATTTGTCAAGATGCCCCTTAAATGTCACTATCGTCCCTCCTTCTGCCACCTCCTCTGGCAGCGAGTTCCAGGCACCCACTACCCTCTGTGTAAAAAAACTTGCCTCGTACATCTTCTCTAAACCTTGCCCCTCGCACCTTAAACTATGCCCCCCTAGTAATTGATCCCTCTACCCTGGGAAAAAGCCTCTGACTACCCACTCTGTCCCTCATAATTTTGTAGACCTCTATCAGGGCCGCCCCTCAACCTCCGTCGTTCCAGTGAGAACAAACCGAGTTTATTCAACCACTCCTCATAGCTAATGCCCTCCATACCAGGCAATATCCTGGTAAATCCCTTCTGCACCCTCTCTAAAGCCTCCACATCCTTCTGGTAGTGTGGCGACCAGAACTGAACACTATACTCCAACTGTGGCCTAACTAAGGTTCTATACAGCTGCAACATGACTTGCCAATTCTTATACTCAATGCCCCGGCCAATGAAGGCAAGCATTCCATATGCCGTCTTGACTACCTTCTCCACCTGTGTTTCCCATTTCAGTGACCTGTGGACCTGTACACCTAGATCTTTTTGACTTTCAATACTCGAGGGTTCTATCATTAACTGTATATTCCCTATCTGCATTAGACCTTCCAAAATGCATTACCTCACATTTGTCCGGATTAAACTCCATCTGCCATCTCCATGCCCAAGTCTCCAAACGATCTAAATCCGGCTGTATCCTCTGACAGTCCTCATAGTTATCCGCAATTCCACCAACCTTTGTTTCGTCTGCAGACTTACTAATCAGACCAGTTACATTTTCCTCCAAATCATTTATATATACTACGAACAGCAAAGGTCCCAGCACTGATCCCTGTGGAACACCACTAGTCACAGCACTCCAATCAGAAAAGCACCCTTCCATTGCCACTCTCTGCATTCTATGACCTAGCCAGTTCTGTATCCATCTTGCCAGCTCACCCCTGATCCCGTGTGACTTCACCTTTTGTACCAGTCTGTCATGAGGGACCTTGTCAAAGGTCTTACTGAAGTCCATAAAGACAACATCCACTGCCCTACCTGCATCAATCATCTTTGTGACCTCCTTGAAAAACGCTATCAAGTTAGTGAGACACAACCTCCCCTTCACAAAACCATGCTGCCTCTCGCTAATACATCCATTTGCCTCCAAATGGGAGTAGATCCTGTCTCGAAGAATTCTCTCCAGTAATTTCCCTACCACTGACGTAAGGCTCATCGGCCTGTAGTTCCCTGGATTATCCTTGCTACCCTTCTTAAACAAAGGAACAACATTGGCTATTCTCCAGTCCTCCGGGACATCACCTTAACACAGTGAGGATCCAAAGATTTCTGTCAAGGCCTCAGCAATATCCTCTCTAGCCTCCTTCAGTATTCTGGGGTAGATCCCATCAGGTCCTGGGCACTGATCCACCTCAATATTTTTCAAGACTCCCAACACCTCGTCTTTTTGGATCTCAATGAGACCCAGGCCATCTACACCCCCTTCTCCAGGCTCAACATCCACCAATTCCTTCTCTTCGGTGAATACGGGTGCAAAGTATTCATTTCGTACCTCGCCCATTTCCTCTGGCTCCACACATAGATTCCCTCGCCTATCCTTCAGTGGGCCAACCCTTTCCCTGGCAACCCTCTTGCTTTTTATGTACGTGTAAAAAGCCTTGAGATTTTCATTAACCCTATTTGCCAATAACTTTTTGTGACCCCTTTTAGCCCTCCTCCTTGTTTAAGTTCCTTCCTACGTTCCTTATATTCCACACAGGCTCCGTCTGTTCCCAGCCTTCTAGCCCTGACAAATACCTCGTTTTTCTTTTTGACGAGGCCTACAATATCTCTCATTATCCAAGGTTCCCAAAATTTGCTGTATTTATCCTTTTTCCGCACAAGAACATGCCGGTCCTGAATTCCTTTCAACTGACATTTGAAAGCTTCCCGCATGTCAGATGTTGATTTACCCTTAAACATCCTCCCCCAATCTAGGTTCTTCAGTTCCCGCCTAATATTGTTATAATTAGCCTTCCCCCAATTTAGCACATTCACCCTAGGACCACTCTTATCCTTGTCGACCAGCACTTTAAAACTTACTGAATTGTGGTCACTGTTCCCGAAATGCTCCCCTACTGAAACTTCTACCAACTGGTCGGGCTCATTCCCCAATACCAGGTCCAGTATAGCCGCTTCCCTAGTTGGACTATCTGCATATTGTTTTAAGAATCCCCCCTGGATTCACCTGACAATCTCTGCACTGTCCAAGCCCCTCGCACTAAGTGAGTCCCAGTCAATATTGGGGAAGTTTAAGTCTCCCATCACAATAACCTGTTGCTTTTACTCCTTTCCAAAATCTGTCTACCTATCTGCTCCTCTATCTCCTGCTGGCTGTTGGGTGGCCTGTAGTAAACCCCCAACATTGTGTCTGCACCCTTCTTATTCCTGATCTCTACCAGATAGCCTCTGAGATGTCCTACCGCAGTACAGTTGTGATATTCTCCCTAACCAGTGGCGCAACTCCGCCACCCCTTCTATCCCACCTGAAACATCTAAATCCTGGAACTTATAGCTGCCAATCCTGTCCTTGCCTCAACCAGGTCATAGGTCCATGCACTAATCCAAGCTCTAAGTTCATCTGCCTTACCTGTTATACTTCTTGCATTAAAACATATGCACTTCAGGCCACCAGTTCCACAGTTGTCAGCAACATCTCCCTACCTGCTCTTCCTCAGAGCCATACTGGCTCTAATCCCTAGTTCTCCCTCAATCTTTTCACCTTCTGACCTATTGCTCACCTGATGGAACCATCAATTCTACGCGTGATGGATGCCCGGGAAAGTCATAGTCTTCCGAGTGGATGTCCGGTCAAGTAGATGCCGGTACATTCTGGCGAGCTTGATGCAGGATCGCTGCACTGAGTTGCGGGCCGCGTGATGAGTGCCCGGGGAAGTCGTAGTCTTCTGATGAGCTATCTGAGCATGGAGATACAGATAGGGCCCGTGGATCGCACGTGGTGAGCGGCGAGGAAGATGGCGTCCAAGATGGTGGCCCCCATGAGTCGCACGTGGCCGGCCGCATGGTGGGGGTTTGCCAAGATGGCGGCCCCCATGGATCGCACGTGGCGGGAGGGGGTGGAGTCGGGGCGTAGGCCGCCGCGTTTCGGGCCCCGTGGGCCCGCTGGTGCTGTGAGCGATTTGTTCTCTCTACTGGGGAGTTAGAAACCGGGGCCCGTTTCACGAGGCACACTCTGGCATCGTGGCCTTTCTTCCCGCAGTTGCTGCAGGTCGCGGATCGGGCTGGGCAGTGCTGCCGCGGGTGCTGCCTTTGGCCACAGAAATGGCAGGCTGGGGCAGCAGAGTGACTGGCTGGGGCCGCAGAGTAACTGGCTTTGGCAGCGCGGTAGCTGGGGGGCCGTGCGGCACAGGCCTGGGTGATTTGTTGGTCGGGGGCCCACGATGAGGTCGCGGGGTCTGCGGGAAATGAGGTGAGGCTGCGGAAGGAGACTTCCATAGTGGTAGCAGCCTCCACAGTAGTATCTAAGTCCTGGGCCCCCTTTTCTAGCAGTCTTTGGCGCACATAGTTCGATCTAAGGCTCGCTACGAAACCGTCCCACACAGCAAGCTCCCTATGTTCAGCCGCGGTAACGGCCTTATAATTACAGTCATTAGGGAGATTGTTCAGTTCACGTACAAACTCAGCTAGCGTTTCTGTAGGCGACTGACGGCGAGTCATAAACACGTGGCATGCATAAACCTCGTTAATGGGCCTAACGTACATTTTGTCCAATATCGCCAGCGCTGCGGTGTAAGAACCGGCCGGATTTAGCTGTGTGGAGATTCTGTGGCTTACCCTCGCGTGCAGTAGGCTGAGCTTTTGTTCCTCCGTTGTTTCAGCGGTGCTGGCGTCTGCCAGATAGGCCTTAAAACATCTCAGCCAGTGGGAGAAAATTTCTTTAGCCTCTGCATCCTGCGGGTCGAGTTCTAGGCATCCAGGCTTGAGGGCTGCTTCCATGATTTACTTCGACTGTTTTGTAAGTATATTAAATTGATGGAACCATCAATTCTACGGACACGTGCTTGTAGGATTAGAATAGCGGTTTTAATATACTTACAACAGAGCCAGCCTGTTCGACGTTGAACTTTCGATGAACTGACCAGCTGGCTCTGTGGCACGGATCTTTATACAGCAGCTTCAGGGGGAGGAGTTCTGGCAGAGCCAAGGGGGGGAGCCCAGTACAAACTCTCAAGTACTCCCAGAGCTACTCCCCCTGGTGGTCAGGTAGTGCAACTGCACTTACAATATCGGTACATATATACAATGGGAACAGAGTGACATTGGTAACTTATAATACCGTGTGAATCTCATTCACCACATTCACCCACTGTGAGAAAAATCAAGTCCGGCGGGGTGGTGGCTCACAGAGTTATTCTGTCCGGTGGACGAATTGTTAGTTGCGTTCTGCGGAGCACCGAGGTTGCAGCCTCTTGCGGTGGCTGGGTGGGTGTTGAGAGCTGGGGTACGATGATAGACTCCGGGGCGGGTCTCGTCCAAACTTCATACACCTCTGGCTCGACCAGAGACTGGGGGCGGGCTGGTGCGTGGAACAGGTGGGGCGAGCTTGCGGGATCGGGGGCGCAAGGGGGCGGCAGCATAGGGAACGGGGTAAGGGGTTCCTCAGTGGGGGTAGGGGAGGCTGGATCCAGCGGGTGCCAGGTCCCGAAGGCATACTGTGTCCTGGCGACCGTCCGGGAACTCCACGAATGCGTACTGGGGGTTGGAATGGAGGAGGCGCACCTTTTCAACAATGGGGTCGGTTTTGTGCGCCCTGACGTGCTTCCTCAGGAGAACCGAGCCTGATGTCCTCAGCCACGCCGGAAGTGAGACCCCGGTGGAAGTGCCCCTAGAAAAAATGAAGAGCTGCTCGTGAGGGGTTTGATTGGTCGCTGGACAGAGGAGAGATCGAATTGCGTGGAGCGCGTCTGGGAGGACTTCTTGCCATTGGGAGACTTGGAGTTTTCTAGACCGGAGGGTCAGTAGGACGGTCTTCCAGACCGTTGCGTTCTCCCTCTCCACCTGCCCGTTCCCCCTGAGGTTGTAACTGGTAGTCCTGCTCGAGGCGATGCCCTTGTCGAGCAGGTACTGACGCAGCTCATCGCTCATAAAGGACGAACCCCGGTCGCTGTGCATGTAGCTGGGGGAAACCAAACAGGGTGAAGACACTATGCAGGGCCCTAATGACTGTGTGGGAGGTCATGTCGAGGCACAGGATAGCAAAAGGGAATCGGGAGAACTCGTCTATGATGTTGAGGAAATAAATGTTCTTGTTAGTGGAGGGGAGTGGCCCTTTGAAATCGATCACAAGGCGTTCAAAGGGCCTAGAAGCCTTGACCAGGTGGGCCCTGTCTGGTCTATAGAAGTGCGGTTTGCACTCTGCACAGATCGGGCAGTCCCTGGTGACCGCTCTTACCTCCTCGTTGGAGAAAGGCAGGTTTCGAGCTCTGACGTAGTGGGCGAGCTGGGTGACCCATGGATGGCAGAGGTCATCGTGGATGACTTTCAGACGGCTGATCTGCGTGCTGGCGCATGTCCCGCTGGATAGGGCATCCGAGGGCTCGTTGAGCTTCCCCGGTCGATATTTAATATCGTAACTATAGGTGGAGTTCGATCCTCCACCGAAGGATTTTATAGTTTTTTATTTTGCCCCTTTGCGAGTTGTCAAACATAAAGGCAACTGATCGTTGGTCGGTGAGGAGGGTGAACTTCCTACCTGCGAGGTAGTGCCTCCAGTGACGAACAGCCTCCACGATGGCTTGTGCTTCCTTCTCGACTGAGGAGTGTCGGAGTTCTGAAGCGGATAGGGTACGGGAGAAAAATGCAACGGGCCTCCCTGCCTGATTTAAAGTGGCTGCTAGAGCTACCTCTGAGGCGTCGCTCTCAACCTGAAAGGGAGTGGATTCATCCACCGCCCGCATGGCTGCTTTGGCGATGTCCTCCTTGATGCAGCTGAAAGCCTGGAGCACCTCAGCTGACAGGGGAAATCGTGTGGCCTTAAAGAGTGGGCGGGCTTTGTCCGCATGCTGAGGGACCCACTGGGCGTAGTATGAAAAGAACCCCAAGCACCGTTTGAGGGCCTTGGAGAAATGAGGGAGGGGGAGTTCTAAGAGGGGTCTGGGCCCAGGACTCCGTTCTCCACGACGTAGCTGAGGATGGCCAGTCTGTTTGTGTGGAAAACGCATTTATCCTTGTTATAAGTGAGGTTTAATTTCTGTGCCGTTTGGAGAAAACGGTGGAGGTTGGCGTCGTGGTCCTGTTGGTCATAGCCACAGATGGTAACATTGTCCAGATACGGAAACGTGGCCCGCAGCCCGTACTGGTCTACCATTCGGTCCATTGGTCGTTGGAACACCGAAACCCCGTTAGTGACGCCGAAGGGAACCCGGAGGAAATGAAAGAGGTAGCCATCGGCCTCGAACGCCGTGTAGTGGCGGTACTCCGGGCGGATTGGGAGCTGGTGGTATGCAGACTTCAGATCCACCGTGGAAAATAGCCGATATTGGGCGACCTGGTTAACCATGTCTGCAATTCTGGGGAGTGGATACACGTCTAGGAGTGTAAAGCGATTTATGGTCTGACTAGTCGACGACCATGCCCCTCACTGAACAGCCGTCGGACCTCCGATCGGATAAAGACCCTATCCTGTAGGCTGTATCGCCTGCTGCGAGTAGCTACTGGTTTGCAATCTGGAGTGAGATTGGCGAAGAGAGGAGGGGGGGAGATGCGCAGCGTGGTTAGGCTGCAGATAGTGAGTGGGGGCAGGGGCCCGCCGAAGCTGAGGGTGAGGCTCTTGAGGTTGCACTGGAAATCCAGGCCTAATAAGAGTGGCGCGCAGAGGTCGGGCAGGACATAAAGTTTAAATTTCGAATAACTAGCGCCTCGAATTGTGAGCGTAGCAACTGTGCGTCCTTGGATTTGGACTGAGTGGGAGCCCGAAGCGAGGGTGATAATTTGGCTCACAGGAAAAATAGGAGGCGAACAGCGTCTTACCAGCTCTGGGTGTATAAAGCTCCCGGAGTCAAAGAGGCATGGCGTGCTGTACCCATTGATCTGGACCTCCGCCATCAAACTACGTAGGTGCTTGGGGCGGGATTGATCTAGGGTGACCGCGTTGAGTTGCGGGCCGCGTGATGGATGCCCGGGAAAGTCATAGTCTTCCGAGTGGATGTCCGGTCAAGTAGATGCCGGTACATTCTGGCGAGCTTGATGCAGGATCGCTGCACTGAGTTGCGGGCCGCGTGATGAGTGCCCGGGGAAGTCGTAGTCTTCTGATGAGCTATCTGAGCATGGAGATACAGATAGGGCCCGTGGATCGCACGTGGTGAGCGGCGAGGAAGATGGCGTCCAAGATGGTGGCCCCCATGAGTCGCACGTGGCCGGCCGCATGGTGGGGGTTTGCCAAGATGGCGGCCCCCATGGATCGCACGTGGCGGGAGGGGGTGGAGTCGGGGCATAGGCCGCCGCGTTTCGGGCCCCGTGGGCCCGCTGGTGCTGTGAGCGATTTGTTCTCTCTACTGGGAAGTTAGAAACCGGGGCCCGTTTCACGAGGCACACTCTGGCATCGTGGCCTTTCTTCCCGCAGTTGCTGCAGGTCGCGGATCGGGCTGGGCAGTGCTGCCGCGGGTGCTGCCTTTGGCCACAGAAATGGCAGGCTGGGGCAGCAGAGTGACTGGCTGGGGCCGCAGAGTAACTGGCTTTGGCAGCGCGGTAGCTGGGGGGCCGTGCGGCACAGGCCTGGGTGATTTGTTGGTCGGGGGCCCACGATGAGGTCGCGGGGTCTGCGGGAAATGAGGTGAGGCTGCGGAAGGAGACTTCCATAGTGGTAGCAGCCTCCACAGTAGTATCTAAGTCCTGGGCCCCCTTTTCTTGCAGTCTTTGGCGCACATAGTTCGATCTAAGGCTCGCTACGAAACCGTCCCACACAGCAAGCTCCCTATGTTCAGCCGCGGTAACGGCCTTATAATTACAGTCATTAGGGAGATTGTTCAGTTCACGTACAAACTCAGCTAGCGTTTCTGTAGGCCACTGACGGCGAGTCATAAACACGTGGCATGCATAAACCTCGTTAATGGGCCTAACGTACATTTTGTCCAATATCGCCAGCGCTGCGGTGTAAGAACCGGCCGGATTTAGCTGTGTGGAGATTCTGTGGCTTACCCTCGCGTGCAGTAGGCTGAGCTTTTGTTCCTCCGTTGTTTCAGCGGTGCTGGCGTCTGCCAGATAGGCCTTAAAACATCTCAGCCAGTGGGAGAAAATTTCTTTAGCCTCTGCATCCTGCGGGTCGAGTTCTAGGCATCCAGATTTGAGGGCTGCTTCCATGATTTACTTCGACTGTTTTGTAAGTATATTAAATTGATGGAACCATCAATTCTACGGACACGTGCTTGTAGGATTAGAATAGCGGTTTTAATATACTTACAACAGAACCAGCCTGTTAGCCGTTGAACTTTCGATGAACTGGCCGGCTGGCTCTGTGGCACGGAACTTTATACAGCAGCTCCAGGGGGATGAGTTCTGGGTGGAGCCAAGTGGGAGCCCAGTACAAACTCTCGCGTACTCCCAGAGCTACTCCCCCTGGTGGTCAGGTAGTGCAACTGCACTTACAATATCGGTACATATGGGAACAGAGTGACATTGGTAACTTATAATACCGTGTGAATCTCATTCACCACACCACCATTACAAGATTGCAAAAGATGAATTCTTCTTCTGGAGTGAACAAATCTAAGTACTAATCAGTCTGAAATGGGCAAAAGCATTCTGTTGAAACATAATTACCAACAGAATTATTGCTTTCTGGGACACAACACCATGATGACATTGCAAACTCATATTCGAGAGATTGAAGTGATATGATCAGTAGAATAACCAGTCGTCCCTAATATATGTATGGATATGAACTAGATTAGAAAGTGGGATGAGGAAAATTCAATGTGTCAATAATAAACAGATTAAACAGCTTGTCCGGAAAAGCTGTGTATTTGTGGATGACAGTGCTAGATTTATTTTCAATGTATGTGACTGGCAATTCAACAGCAAGGGAAAATAAAAATAACTAATAGCAGTCATTATTAACAGCCCACATTAGAACCACCTTTAAAGCAAACCCTTAAAAGAGGCAAAACACAGAATTACTGATTATGTATTACAAACTGTCTGTCACTCATGTGGTAAACTGCTAAAACTAATTTGCACTCAAGCATGGGTCTGTTCAACAGTGACAAAACTGTTGGGAGTTTATCTACCATATGCACTGCCATTCTATTAAAATAAGTTATAAAGAAATTAGCAATTTATATAAGCACAGAGGAAAACAGAAGTTCAACTCTTGTATTACTTTTGTGTTACAGCACATTGTCTGTCTGGACAACTTTCCAGTGTGCTGTGTTAATGAATCCTTTCAAGCAGAATACGACAGATTCGCTGTTTTAGTTCTGTAAAGCTTAACTAAAACAGTTGTTAAGCATAATACAGGTAATTTTAACCTAGAAACATTGTGAGCTTACTTCTTTGATAACTTTTTTGCTCCCCTAAAATTTTTCACTTGTCCATTTTTCGAAGACTTTGGCCTCTGAATTAATATAAAATAGGTTGGAGAAAAATATGATATCTGAAGTGTCCTTGCTCAGTCCCCTGAGAAAGTACTCACCAACATAAAACATGCTCATTCCCTGTAAGACTGCATGGCTGATTGGGATACAATTTAAAAGAGAATGTTACATGGCACTGGGTCACCAACACACGTGACACTCCATACTCAGATATGCTAATTTATGCAGACAAGGTTAGTTCATAGCTTTTTCCTTTGAATTTGGTTTGTGTTATTCAAACGGATGTAAAATATTAATCTGAAACATTATTTCAAAGACTTCTCCTCCTTAGTAATGTCTGTGATTTTTGGAAACAGAATTTTCCAGAAGTAAATGTTGAATAAAAATGATTAATGGTCCCTGACACTATAATATAAATTGTCCTTCATGAATATCTGCTGATTATTTTTGTGTATTCTTATGCAAAACTGTAAATTAGCATTGCAAAGTAGCCGAGACAGATAGATGAAAATGATGATATGTGGAATGGTTTTCTTTATTGCACACAATGGAACATTGATAATACAGTACTGTTCTGCGTCCCACATCGTTCCTTCCTCTGAAGATACATTCAGTGGGAAGGAAGACAAAGCTGTATGATATGGTTATCTGCATGACATTATTTTTTCCGTACAATATACCTAGATATGCTTAGGTTTGAGAACATACTAACAAATACAGACAGAGGAAAAGTGATAATGACCTGCAAATGTTCCTGTCCTTCAAGAGGATTGGAGGTCACCCAAAAATGCCATATCCACTATATTGGGCAGTAAACAGATAAATATTGGATTTGTCAGTTTGAGGGTAGAGATGCAGGATCGGAAGCAACAGAATAATGCCCGACATAATCTTAATGACTGCATAAAATTATTTTTCATCATCATTTTATTCTGAAGCTAGAAAAGAACATAATACCATGTGGCCCTATGTCAGTCCCATTTTACTGAACCAATTGACTGGCATCATTCTTTTGATGTGACACTTATACACTGCTCAGATGGCAATTACAACAAAAAATATGTTTTGACTGTCACAGAGTAAGATATGTATTTGGAGCTATAATAAATGTGATTTAGCACCGGGGTGTATTTACAAGCAAAGGACAAAACATTTGTCAGTCACTCAGAATAAGATGGCAAGAAGACTTTATTTGCTGCTCCAATTTATTGTATAATTTCAGGTCAAACATATGTGACATTGTACAGCACAAGACCTCACCTAAACTCATGCTTCAACTGTGCTTGTATTCAAATCATTCTCTGTAAACAAACACTTCTAAACTTAATGGCCGGGATTTTCCAAGCCTGCTGCGGGTCGAAGAATTGCCGGGGGCACGGGAAATTCTCGCCACACTGCTCCGATGATTCTCTGGCAACTGGAGAATCAGCGCCAATCGCGCCCTCGCGAGGGCTCCGAAATAGGCTCCCGTGGCGATTCTCCACGGGCGACGGGCCGAACTCCCGCTGAGTCCCACAGGCATGGTTCCAATCTGGTACCACCCGGCAGGAGCTCGGACCCGCGGCTGCGGTGAATATCCTGGTGGGGGTGCGGGGGACCTCCAAGAGGCCCTAGCCCACGATCGGGGGCTTCCGATCGGCGGGCGGCCACGATCTGGGGGGTGCCTACCTCCTTCCCCGTGGTCCGCTGTAAGGTCCCCGACATGTTGCTCCACGCCGGCGCGGAGATGGCAACCACGCGCATTCGCGGACCCGCGCTGGCCACGCAGGGCGCCTTTCGGCGCCGGAGCAGTGTGCAGCACTCCGGCACTGTGCTAGCCCCCTGAACACCGGTGAATTGCTGGGCCAGGCGAACCGTTGACGCCGGCATACACCACTCCGGTGTTTACGCCGGCGTCAATACGTGGCCAGGATTTCGGTCAATATGTCCATAAAAGAGTTAGCAAACAGAAAAAAAAAATTGCAGGATTCTAAAATAGAATAACTCAGTCTGAATTTTGTGATTCTGATCACAGCTGTGCCGGTCCTTTTAAAACATCAGGGGTAGATTTTGCACGGTTTTTTTCTGAGGTTTTATCAGTGCTATCCAGATAAAATTAGCCAATACAGCACTGAAGACTTACATCATGTGCAAATCAAATTTCACCCATCTTTAATGGTGGTTTGAAAATCATTTCACTCAAAGTCATTGCTGTTCGCAGAAATGGCCACATCAAGATTGAAATAATTTAAAAAAAATTAATTTAGAGTACCCAATATATTTTTTCCAATTAAGGGACAATTTAGCATGGCCAATCCATCACTTCTTTGGGTTGTGGGGGTGGGTGAAATCTACGCAAGCACTGGAAGAATGTGCAAACTCCATACGGACAGTGACCCAGGGCCGGTATTGAATTTGAGACCTCGGCGCTGTGAGGCAGCAGTGCTAGCCATTGTGCCGCCGTGCTGCCCCTAAGATTGAAATAATGAGGGTGGAATGTTCCTGCTTTTTGTTGTTCAAGCAGCATTGAGCTTCTTTTCTTAGGCACACAGGCATAAGTAGGTACACATGAAACATTCTTACATATTACAGTTAATTTATTAAGAAACTGATTAGTGTGCACCAATGAAATTAGAAATGATTTGGTGTAGGTTTTTAACCAATTTTCAATTATTTAAAATCTGGTTGCTCATAACCCCAAAGATGTGGTTCGGTAGCCTGGCCGTGCTAAATTGCCCCTTAGGTGTTCAGGGACATGCAGGTTAGGTTACTGGGATAGAGCTGAGTGGACTTGTTAGAGTGCTCTTTCAGAGGGTCAGTGCAGACTCGATTAGCTGAATGGCCTCCTTCGCACTGTCACAATTCTCTAAGTGGAGCTCTAATTACAAAATTATATTCAGTGATAAACCCATTTTTAGCCGTGCTATCAAAACCACACTAGGATACTAGTCAGATATATCAAATTTTTTTTAAAGCAAAGAAAAAATGTTTATATTCCATCACGTTGACTGACTTTGCTGGTTAATGGAAGATTTTATATTTGTGACTTTATCGCTTTATCGGAAACTTGAAATATAAACTAACCAGTAAAATTTGTGCCCATTTCCAGATTGTGTCCAAAGCAGAAACACTGTACTGCATAAGGGAAAATTATGTTATGAACTGGATAATGGTCAGCTTCAAATGTTACCTCATGCATAAATACTACTCAAAATATTTGAACTACACAGCTGACCAAAACAGTATCTTCAATCAGAAACTAGAGGAAAATAATTTATTTGTGATTGTCTGCAGCTCTGCACACAAATTGCACTTGATATACTCCAACTTTATATTGGACAATCCCCTCAGGAGCGAAGAATATTGTCATGTGTGGACCATGTGACTGCAATATTATGCAATGGAATGTGAGAAAGACAAAACACAGAATCAATAGCCTGGATATTGAAATAGAGCAAAGATTTGGGTCGCAATTCTCTGGATAGATTTCGAAGTGTGGTAGTGAGCGGGAATTGCCGCAATGCAATTCAACTTTAATTGGTCCACTTAATGAGGTCTCGCGGGCTTCTTGTCACAAATGAAGGCTCTCCAGCTGATTCACTGTGACCGCGCTCGCCTGCCCCGCTAACAAAGTCAAGCAACACTTAAGCTACACTTGCTCGGCCAACCCCAACCAGCTCACAATAATGGCTCCGAGGAGACCGACTCCAAGATTCGGGGGTGCTGACCTGGGGCCTGGGGAGGCCACAAGGCAGCCATCCTGCATGGGATGACGTGGTGGCAGGTGTCAGCTAGGGGAGTGTGATTCGGAGAACGAGCTTTCAGTGCAGTAAGAAGGTCAACGACCTACACCGAGCAGCACGAGTGAATAGACACCAATGCCCTCCCCCCTCCCCCCAAGGGAGCATCCACTCTTCAGCTCCCCATGGAACCTCAACGCTTCCTCCACTCCGTGTCCCTTCAACCTCCCCCCCCCCACCCCCCGCAAACCTCCCTTCACACCCACCCCCACCACGACTGTGAACCACCTGTGTGGCTAACAACGCTCTCTCTGTCTCCCCTCAGGAAAAAACTCTCCCATACCACTGGCGGAGAGGTGCCAGACTTAAGAATCCTCACCTCCTTCGAGGATGTGCCCTGGAGGTGACCAGCTGGCCAAGGACAGATCTGTCACCCACACAGAGACTGGCAGACACCGCAGGGTGAGGAACCACCGGAGGACCTGTCAGTCGTGAGTTGATATTGCCTTACTGGTCGACTCATCCCTCCCACTGACCACATATCCATTCTCTCGCAAGTCCTCCAGCTGACAGTGCTGGCCCATCCCAGGCGGCATCCTCTACTGACTCCGAGGAGAACCCGTCAGACGAGAGCTCCGAAGATGCAACCGTTATAGTGTCGGCACAGCTGTCATCCCCACCCTCCACCAGCGCTGATACACGCACTTCAGTGGGACAGGTTAGCAGAGGTTTAGGAGCATAATGTAGTGAGCACCACACTGCTGATGATGCACATCAGGTGAAGGCAGGAACTCCCAGGCAAGGCAGCAAGCAGTTGGAGGGCTGCTAAATCCCGGGACTCAGCCGGGTCCCATCCTGATGCTGAGCCTGTGATACAGAGGTCCTCAGAGCTGATCGAGAAGATAAGATGCAGCCAGGAGGGGGAGATGTCAATGTCACTCCAGCAGATCCATAGACAATTGGAGGAATCCCAGAGGCTACAGCCACAGGAGATGGCACCAATAGTGTGTGGAACCAAGGCCAACAACTGCTCGGGTGGCGACTGCAGTGGAAAGCCTGGTGTACAACGTCAACACCTTTAATGAAGGTGTCCAAGGGGTCGCGCAGTCGGTAATGGCCATGGCAGAGGGTCTTGGCAGAATGTCCGACTCGCTGGGGGATGTCACCCAGTACCAGGCCAACCTTGATGAGGTGCTGCGGGACAGGTCCAGCTCTCAGATGGGTATGACCAAGACATTGCGGAGCTTGTCAATCTGCAGGTGGACATTGCTGAGGCGCTGCAGGGCATGTCCTGGTCACTGAGGATCATCGCTGAAGGCGTTGGCACAACGGTGCCGTCTATGGGGAACCGCCAGGGCTGGTAGAGCCAGATGACACAGGGGCAGCCGGGGTTCAAAGCAGCTGCCCCTCTGTCCCAAGGTGAACCTCAAGAGCCCTGTGGGCACCGACCGGAGGAGCGGACACTGAGTCGCACAGAGTGGCAATGTGGCCATAACTCCCCCTGGTTCCACCCTTCTAATGAGGCTATAATGAGGTCAGCAACGGGACAAGGCGGCACGGCTGTGTATATGCCAGCAACATGAGAGCTGGGGCCTTCTGGCCCCAGAGAACGGCCACCGAAGGCCACGGGACGAGGTAGGCAACTGACTGCCTCCACCTCAAACGTTCATCATTGGGGAAACATCTAGCTGTACTGGTACAGCTAGAAGGGCCAAGCACATTGAGGATCACATCACTGAGGGCACCGGGGGAGGGGAGGGGGGGCGTGGTGTTTTGGGGAATGGGTTTGCAGCACCATCAGGAGTGGGATATTGTACAACACATTAAACACCTTTTTGCACAACCATTACGACGCCTCTGTCACTTTCTTCCACAATGTCATGAGACAGATCAACGCTAGCCTCCAAGACGGTCTGGATTCAATGCAGTTTGCCTACCACCGCAAATCGGTTATCAGCAGATGCTACGTTCAACACTCGAACACCTCGACAACAAGGACACTTACATCAGACTGCTATTCATTAACTACAGCTCTGTCTTCAACACCATTATCCCGACAAAACTAATAACCAAACTCTACAATCTTGGACTTGACCCCTCCCTGCTGGATCCTTGACTTCCGCACCAACAGACCGCAATCTATCAGGATAGGTAACAGCTCCTTCTCCACAATAGTCCTCAAACACCGGGGCCCCACAAGATTGTGTGCTCAGTTCTCTATTGTACTCCCTGTACACACACGACAGGGGGGCAAGATTTAACTTGAATTTAATCTGTAGGTTTACGGATGATACGACTGTGGTGAGTTGTATCCCAAACAATGACGAGTCAGACTACAGTAGGGAGATAGATCACTTGGTTGCATGCTGTACTGAAAGCAACCTCTCTCTCAATGTCAACAAAACCAAGGAACTGATGATCATCAACTTCAGGAAGCGTAGTATGACATCCCCCGCTGTCCACATTAATGGCTCCGGAGGAGATGATTGGTCGCTTTAAGTTCCTGGGGGGTCACCATCACCACCAGACTGTCCTGGTCCACCCGCGTTGATGGAACAGTTAAGAAAGCCCAAGAATGTCTCGGTTTCCTACAGAAACTGAAGGAATTCGGCATGTCTCCATCGACTATCACAAACTTCTGCAGATGTGCTGTAGGGAGCATCCTATCTGGCTACATCATAGCTTAGTATGGCACCTGCTCGGCCCATGATCGCAAGAAACTGCAGAGTGTGGTGAACTCAGCCCAACGCATCACACAAGCTTACCACCCTCCTATTGCTTCTGCCTGAATCTCCCCCTGCCTCAGGAAGGCAGACAGCATTGTCAGAGACCCCTCGCACCCAGGCTTTGCCCTCTTCCAAACCCTTCAATCTGGCAGAAGATACAAAAATCTGAAGACTTGTACATCCAGATTTAGGAACAGCTTCTTCCCCACTGTTACCAGACTCCTCAACCACTCTCCCTCGGACTGATCTGTTCCCTGTAAGACACTATTCACGACGCTCTATGCTGCTCTTGCTTATGTTGTATTATTTTATTTTGCCCTTGATCCATACTGTAACCAATTACTTATTTGTCAATGTACTGTGTACTTTTACACATTCACTGTAACTATCTAATTTTTTGTCCACTGTGCACATACCCTTGGCTGCAGAAAAATACTTCGGTACATGTGACGATAAATAAATCAAATCAAAATTGGACTGATCTCTGGACCCTTTGTCCATCTCTCCAGACAACACCAAAGAATTTGAAGCTGTCAACCTTGGCCCCGTTGATGCTGACAGGGATGTGTACAATACTTGGCTTCCTGAAGTCAGTGACTAACTCAGTTTTGCTGACATTGAGGGAGAGATTGTTATTCTACTAGGTCCTCTATCTCCCTCCTATATTCTGATCCATTGTTATTCGAGATCAGATCCACTATCATGTCATCAGCAAATCTGTAGATGGAGTTAGAGCCAAATTTTGCTACACGGTCACGTGTGTATAGAGAGTATAGTAGGGGGCTAAATACATTATTGAGGTCTACCGTGGAGGAGGTGTTGTTGTTTATCCTTACTGATGGTGGTCTATGGGTCAGAAAGTCGAGGGTCCAGTTGCAGAGTGAGAAGCCAAGTCCTAGGTTTAGGAGCTTTGACATGACCTTGGCTGGGATTATGGTGCTTAAGGCAGAGCTGTTTTTAGGGCATGAGTTTACGCGGATCTAATATACCGTTATATACTCGTGTAACATGCGACTTTTGAGCACCTAATTTGAAGCCTAAATTTCGGGGGTCGCATGATACGCGAGGTACAACAATCGCGGGTCTGAAATGCTGGCCAAGATAAGTCACATAGCATCCAGCTGGCTTTACTAGCGTCGTTCAGCCACTTGCCGTTTCCATTCATAAAAACATGAATGGAAACGTCAAGTGGCTGAACATCTTCCCATCAGAATGCTGTGGTCAAAATCTGAAGAGTAGTATTCTGATGGGAAGATGGGAAGAGTGGATTCTGCTGTGAAAGCTGTTCAAACAGCTTTCCAGCTGGCTTTACTAGCGTCGTTCAGCCACTTGCCGTTTCCATTCATAAAAACATGAATGGAAACGTCAAGTGGCTGAACATCTTCCCATCAGAATACTACTCTTCAGATTTTGACCACAGCATTCTGATGGGAAGATGTTCAGCCACTTGACGTTTCCATTCATGTTTTTATGAATGGAAACGGCAAGTGGCTGAACGACGCTAGTAAAGCCAGCTGGAAAGCTGTTCGAATCGCCAACAGCTTTCACAGCAGAATCCACTCTGCAGAAACCACACACAATTATACCATTTGGAAGTTTTAGTTTCCAAAATTAATTTCCAAAAAAGTGACTCGCATGATACATGAGGTATACCATAAAATCATGTTTTGGGGACGAAAATTTAGGGGTCGCATGATACGCTAGAGCGAAGGATATGCGAGTATATACGGTATTTGCAATCTGCCTCTGCCCGTCGAGGTAAAGGAAAGCCACATGCAAGTTTTGTGCTGCCACAATATTTACCTGATTGGAGGCATTTGGTCATATGTTTAAATACTGTTGCCTGCCTCGGTGCTCCTAATTCTGGCCTCTTGAGCATTTCTAATTTAAATATGACCACCATTGGTGGCCTTGTCTTCAGTTGACAAGACCCTAAGTCTTGTAATATCCTTGCTAAACCTCTCCTCCTTTCTACCTCGTTTTCCTTCTGTAAGAAACTCCCCCAAACAAGTTTCTGGTTATGAGCCAAAATATACCTTTGAGTGACTATGTAAACCATCCTGTGGCATTTCATTACGTTAAAGGCACTACATAAATTCAAGTTGATACTACGGTATTATTGAGACTGGTCAGACAATGCAGCTTAGAAAAACAGTATTTAATATTTTTGCTTGAGATAGGTGGGTAATCATCAGCAGGGACTTTTGAAACATTGTGAGAGTTGGAGATTTTCAATATTTGAAAAGAGTTATCAAAAGTCAACCCTGGATCACTGTAATTTTTCTCAATACTAAATTGTACATTATTTTTCTCTTCCCGTACATGATGCAATTATGTCTTATCCTTATGTCGCTCAATACTGAATTTATTTACATTACTGGTTCCAATTGATTTGGTGCTATCAGTAGCTTGAATGATTTTTGATCTGTGTCAGGAAGCAATTAACTAAACTTTTAATGCTGTTTCTGTTTGTGAGAAAATCAAAGCGAAATGAGATGCTTTACTGCAAGAATTGACAGGTTCACTGGTGCATGAAATTTGTTGATTTGTAAACTTATGAAAATACTGCTATGAAAAGGTATTTTTAAAGTTCTTCCCACAGAGCTGTTAGATAATCCTTTTGAGATATATTTTACATCAACATAAACCAATGGGTCTTTGTTCAAGAGAACCAGTGGTAGCTAGTTACAGGGATTTGGGAAAACAAACCAAAAAGCAGACAGAAAACGATCAATAATTTTCAGGAACGTGCATTTCTCAATTTAACCTGTAAATGTAGAGCAACTGACAGACTAGGATTTATCAACAACAAAATACTGATTGAGGGATGAACACAGATCCTGGCTAGAAATCTGAGCTTATCAGAATTTGGCAGTTAAGCCAAAAGTGAACTTTAGCAGAATTTTCCCATCATACAAGAACTCCAAACTAAACCAAGCAACATTGAAAAGTGGAAAAAAAGTCAATATTTCTCTTTTATTTCTGATTTTGAACCTAACAATGCCCAGGAGTAGCTCCAGATTTAATAGATAGCAGTCATTTCAAATCCGAATAAAGTTGGTGGTCATCCCAAAGCCAATAACAATCAAGTGTCTCAAGAGCATATATTTTGCTTCATGTATCAACTAATTCTACAAATGGTGACAACAGCATTCTAGTAGAGTATTCAGAAATTAAATTAAGAGAAAAAGAACGCTCGCAGGCAACGTTACCGATAATTCGGGATGTCAAGGATACATCCAACCAAATTTCCCCAGCCCATTCCCTCTAAAATGGTTCTTTTGCATAAATAGATACTTGAAACCTTTCCATGGCTACTGCCAACGAGATTACAAAAGGCAATTGTTCAAATGAGTCATGAATTGCCAGCATTTGTTGATGCCTCAAAGTGCTTCAACTATTATGCTATAATACGATTGAGAAACCAGAAACAGATTAAATTTACATGAGAAAAGGTTAATGGGGAGGGAGGCGCACTTTAACCTGAAACAAAAAGACGGGTGGATCTGGATTGATTGGGAGCTTGCGTGTTACAAATCTGATCCCAACCTCATCCTGCCGACCTTTTTTTCATAAACGGGGGCGGGGCGGGGGCAGGACAAGCAGCTAGATTGACAATTTAATTATGAGACGATGTGCCTCATTTTACCCATTTCCGGTTTAACTTTACACAGACGGGTTCCTCTGGTTTGAAACGTCTGGCAACTACAAGAAGGCGAGTTTACTGGATCCAAGACCCAAAGTGCGTTTCCACATGACCCCGACCAAACCGATCTCCCACAAGCCTCTAATATCACCAACCCCACTCAAACCTCCTCCTCAGGAGGCTTTCGATTCCCTCTCCCTCGATCTGCAATCTCAGCCCCCCCTCCCTCTAACTCGATCTGCAACCTCAGCCCGGAGCAGGTTTCAGACCCACCAAGTCCGAGAACCTATTCTTCCCCTCGCCTCACCTGTCAATCAGGCTGACCTCGGGTGGGACATTTCTCGATATCACCTCTTCCCTTCGCCTCACCTGTCAATCAGGCTGACCTCGGGTGGGACGTTTCTCTCTGATATCACCTCTTCCCTTCGCCTCACCTGTCAATCAGGCTGACCTCGGGTGGGACATTTCTCGATATCACATGCACACTGTGGAGTTTAAATTTCACAACGTGAAGGGAAACCCCCAGCTCCCCTCCCCCCCCCAACCCCCCTCCCCCCCCAACCCACCGTGCTAACCAGAGGTAAAATGTCTTACCAGTCTGTATGGGGCAAATGTAATTAAAAAACGAATGCCTCAATGGTTACTCTCAAGTAATATCCAGAAGGTACTGGATATGCTTCAAAGACTGACTAGAAATACATTTTTGGATAACAAACCAAGGAGTTGCACTTGACTTACATTGGGAATCTTAAAATAACCTGCCCAATATAAAGCAACCGTGAATGGGATGGACAATGAAAACAGACACAACTCACATTTAATAACATAAAAGTGAAAGTAAAACTGGCCTGAAGCTGCTTCTCCTGCGAGGGGATAAAGCCAGTGATAAAACAAAGAACTGCTCTCCAGGACTCCATAAACACTTCAAATGAGCAATAGAAAATTCAGCTTGTTCACTCTAAAAAGAACAGGCAAATATAGGTTTGTCTGCACAAACATCAATATTGCACTCGTAATAACCCTCATTATGAGAATACATTTCAATGTTATCCTTGCAGTTGATTTTTAAAATAAATTTAGATTACCCAATTATTTTTCCAATTAAGGGGGCAATTTAGTGTGGCCAATCCACCTAGCCTGCACATTTTTGGGTTGTGGGGGTGAAACCCACGCAGACACGGGGAGAATGTCCAAACTCAGTTGATGAGTTAATCCACGATGCTCCAAAAGATGCATGTCTGTGCACCAGAAAGGACACCCCTATTGGCTAAGTGGAGAACAACTCTGAAATGACTTGGGAATTGGACTCTGTTCAACCTTATTAATGGTCCAGAGAAAGAAAGTCAAGAGGAAAAGTAATTGTTTAAATATATAAATAAATTTGCATTGGGAAATTGGAAGTTATACAGTGTCAAAAATTTTAACTGACATGACAACCCATTCCAGCCTCCCCGAATGGGCGCCGGAGTGTGGTGACTAGGGACTTTTCACAGTAACTTAATTGAAGCCTACTTGTGACAATAAGCAATTATTACTATTATAAGTAAGAAATGCAATAAAAAAATCTTAAAATATGGAGTTCAAAATCCATTTTAATAGCATCATAAAAATAATGTGCATGGTTTCCAGCAAATCCAATATTGAAATGACAATGATGAGAGGTCCCTTGAATCATAGAAACCAATATTCCAGCAAGATGTCTGCCTGGTTTAAGTGGTCGCACACCCACTTATCTCTGAGATAAAAAGGTTGAGATTCATGTTCCACTCTAATGACTCATGGGGCCTGTTAAGCACGCTGAGATAAAACACAGGCTGCAACTGGATGCAGCTATGATTGAAATAGACTCCAGACCTTGAAGTAGTTCAATTTGATTTATTGAGCCTGTCACACAGTTAGCTCCCTTCTCTGTGAGTTGGACTCTCTGCTAACCTAAGTATGATCTCTCTGAACCAGACTAGCTCTTAGCCACATGCTGTATGTGTTACATAATCATGTATACCTGACTCACTCTGTAGATGTCCCTACTGGAAAGAAGTGGACTGTGAGTGCCTTGTGCCTTTTATAGTGGGAGACCACCTCCAAGTGTTCTGCCTGCTGATTGGTTACGTCCTGTTCTCTGTGTTCATTAGCTGCCTGTCTGTATCTCATTATGTGCATGTCTGCACATCGTGACATCAAGCACACAATCAAGGCTGCTAATTCAATGCAGAACTGAGGCCTTGTTGCACGGTCATAGGGAAGTTTCAGATGTGATGTCCAAGACCCAATTTTCCCTCTTAGGTGAACTCATAAGACCTCAGATCACTATTTGAAAAATAACGGCTGTTCTGGCCAGTCAACATCACTAAAACAGATTATTTAGTCATGGCATCATTGCCAACTGTAATGTTATGTGCACAAAATAGGTTCTGTATTTCCCCACACCATAGTGAGTACAATTAATTAGTTGTCTGAAAGCAATGTTGGGACATCCTGAGATTTGGGAATTAATTGAAGTCAGGTTCCTGTCAACTATTTGCTTGAATGGGAATTTGGGAATTAATTGAAGTCAGGTTCCTGTCAACTAGTTACTTGAATGAGAAAGCTCACTGCCTGCGACACTATGTCATTAATGAGACTGAGGTTGAATGCAGCTATTGGAGGGAGAATGAAAAAAGACAAAAAATACCTATGAGCAAAAAATAGTTGGTCCTTGCGAACCACATAAAATGGCATCAGTCAGCAATATACGGGGAATCATTACAATATTGCTAACACACTGATAAGAATTATGCATATACACAAAGAAACACACAGCAAAAGTGCTCAGGTGGAAAAGTTCATCACTTCATGATTTACAGTACAGGCAGGTTTTTATTATGTATTTGCACTAAGTTTTCATTCGTGTTTTGCCATCTCTATGTGGTTAGACTACAAAAACTAACATTTTCCAGTTTATATCAAATATTGAAAGTTAATGTCAGGTAACGTATAATGTGCAAAATGTCTGAAATCAAAGAATAACTGCAAATAGTGCATGACAACCTCAATAAAGTTTCAATCCGAAAGGGTACTACTATTTCATTTTTTATCCATAATACATTGACGAGGATTTGGTGTACACCCTCAGCTCAAAATATTTATTCACCTGCAGAGGTTTATTAGAATTTAGTCTTCAATTTCCAGCATTCATCTGTTGCGAAGAACAATTTTAACTTTATCGAAAAAGAAGCGACAAACCAGATGTGTGACATTTGAGAGGATATGATTTTTGTAGGTTTATTTTGAAAGTCCCCTGTCCTTTTTTTACCTTCAGCCACTATGATGTCCTCTTTCAGCCAGCTGGGTTGAAATGTCTCCAAGGTGAATACAATGATCTGCACTGTTTTAAGGACCACAACTTTTTCCTCATTATTTCCACTATCCAATGTTCACAAGATTTGTGATATACAAAAGATTATTTTGCTTTTTAGATAAAAAGGGGAGAAATTATATCACGTAAGAAAAGCATGGAATGAAAAAATATTCTTCAACCTATCAACCCACTCCAATCTACCAAAGTAGGAAATAAACACAGATACTTGCTGAAAAAGGGAAATGCTGTCAAAGCTTCTCTCTTGTACTCATCAGGACAAACGCAAGAATGGCAAATTTTCAAAGAGAGCTATTGGACCCATGCATTCGCCAAGGAAATCAGAGCCTGACTTGCCGACCGATCAGCACTCCTTTTCTCATGCCATATACATTGAAATTTGACATTCTTGGTTCTGTCCTGATGTGTGCAAGACAAAAAGCACAAACAACATGTCTCTTTTAATTTCATGAAAATGCCATATTTCAAAAGACTAGATATTTCTAGTTCTGTACCGCTAAACAACTATTTTTTATACAATTAAATATTTAAGAAAAAGATTAATGAAATTTCTCCCTGACATACTGAAACAGTCATGCACCTCTCTAGAACATCAACTGTAACTGCATATTCTGATTTGTGTTTTTTTTTGGCTTTATCTATTTTACTATTTAACTAATTCTCCATCTGTTTAACATGTGACACATCTGCCATTTAAAGCATGAACTATTCTCTTGGCAAACTTTCAAATATATGCCACATTCCATGTGTGTGGCCAAGAGTAGGGGGATTGGGGGTTTGCGGGGGGGAGTGGGGGGGGGGGGGGTGTGTGGAAAGAGGAGTAGTACATACACACATATTTCTTGCTATTCAGTACTGCTAAACCTTTCGCATGTATTCTTAGGCCTGCAATAACAATCCAAGTTAGGCCGCTTTTCTGTGCAGCAATGATTCTCAGGGATTGCGGGTTTCTGCTACCAAGGTTGGTAAATTTTCATGGTCAAAAGACCAACCCCATTTTAAAGGGCCCCATTAGACCCAATGTTTGCTCCAGGAGGCAGGGACAGGGTCAGCAGAGAGTCAGGCCCACTGACTCTGGGAACAGATCAGAGGCAGCCATGTGGGTGATTTCCGAGACAGGCTGTTTAGAAGGCTTGCCTTGGGGCAGCACGGTAGCATTGCGGATAGCACAATTGCTTCACAGCTCCAGGGTCCCAGGTTCGATTCCGGCTTGGATCACTGTCTGTGCGGAGTCTGGACATCCTCCCCGTGTGTGCGTGGGTTTCCTCCGGGTGCTCTGGTTTCCTCCCACAGCCCAAAGATGTGCAGGTTAGGTGGATTGGCCATGATAAATTGCCCTTAGTGATCAAAATTACCTTTAGTGTTGGGTGGGGTTACTGGGTTATGGGGATAGGGTGGAGGTGTTGACCTTGGGTAGGGTGCTCTTTCCAAGAGCCGGTGCAGACTCGATGAGCCGAATGGCCTCCTTCTGCACTGTAAATTCTATGATAATCTTAGTTCCGAACTTCATCCTTCTATTTTAAAATATGTTAGGCCCTCTACCCCTTACAAGCTCGTCCATCACCATACTCCCTCACCCAGTATGCAACATGGGGAGATCTCAGGAGCCATGTGGAGATGCAAAAATGATTCTAACAATCTAATATAAGAAAGGTAAAGAGGAAACATGCAATTTTAGACTAGTAAGCCTAACATGGGTAGGGAGGGGGGGAATTCTTGAAACCATTATCAAGGACTTTATAGTGGAACATTTAGAAAGCAGTGGCAGGATCAGTCAGAGTTAGCATGGACTTATGAAGGGGAGATCATGCTTGACAAATCTGTTGGAATTTTTTGAAGATGCAACTAGACAGTTGACAAGGGGGAGCCAGTCGATGTGGTATATTTGGACTTTCAGAAGGTGTTTGACAAAGTCCCGCATAAGAGATCATTGTGCAAGATTAAAGCGCATGGGATTGGTGGACGTGTATTGAGGTGGATAGAAAACTATATGGCAGAGAGGAATCAAAGAGGTGGAATTGATAGGTCCTTTTCAAATTGACAGGCAGTAACTAGTAGGGTGCCACAGGGATCCGTGCTGGGACTGCAGCTATTCACAATATATATTAATGATTTGGATGAGGGAGCAAAATGTAACATTTCAAAGTTTGCAGATTATACCAACTTGGGTGGGAGGGTAAACTGTGACAAGAATGCAAACATCCTACAGCATGATCTGTACAGGTTGGGTGAGTGGGCAAATCATTGGCAGATGCAGTATTATTTGGATAAGTTTGAGGTTATTCACTCTGGAAGCAAAAACAGGAAGGCAGATTACTACCTGAGCAGTTGTAAATTGGGAAAGGGAAGTGTGCAGTGGGACCTGGGTGTCCCTGTGCACCAGTCGCTGAAGGTATGCATGCAGGTGCAGCAGGCGGTAAAGGCTAATGGTATGTTGGCCTTCATTGCGAGAGGTTTTGAGTACAGGATTAGGGATGTGTTGTTGCAATTATACAGGGCCTTGGTGAGGCCACACCTAGAATATTGTGTGCAGTTTTGATCTCTTTTTCTGAGGAAGGATGTTCTTGCTCTTTAGGGAGTGCAGCAAAGGTTTACCAGACCGATTCTAAGGATGGTGGCACTGTCATATGAGAAGAGATTGACTAGGTTAGGATTGTTCTCGCTGGAGTTCAGAAGAATGAGGGGGATCTCATAGAGATCTCACAGTTGGTTGATCAGCCATAATCATGATAAATGGTGGAGCAGGCTTGAAGGGCCAAAAGGCCCCCTCCTGCTCCTATCTTGTATGTATCTATATATCTATGTATTTGACTCATCCACAGTTGATAGTGAAAAAACTCGTAAAAAACATTGAAAGCTTTTAATTCTCAAGTGTTTACTTTGTTATAAAAATAAACACTTTTCTACTCAGTGGTCAAATCAAAGACAGCGAATCCTTTGTTAACCCCTTTAATCTGTCAATATATGGGTGGCACGGTGGCACAGTGGTTATCATTGCTGCCTCACGACATCGAGGACCCGGGTTCGATCCTGGCCCTGGGTCACTGTCCATATGGAGTTTGCACATTCTCCCCGTGTCTGCATGGGTCTCACCCCAAAGATGTGCAGGGCAGGTGGATTGGTATTGGAAAAAAATGAATTGGGTATGGGTACTCTAAATTTATAATAAAAATTAATGTCAATTTATGAACTCAAACACATTGTTGAGATAAGTGCTTCTCAAATTTAACCAAGTATTCATAATGACACAATAGCCCTTGGGAAGAGTCAATAAGAACTCAACTGTAGCTATGGTACAAATGGCCATGTTTTTAATTGAACCTCTACCAGGTGGCCTGTCAATCAAAGCAATCCAGCAGACAGAGTTTTTATTTTAACTCTCTCTGACAGTTTAAATCTGTTTTTTGCAAGTTTAAAGTGCCGGTAATTTACTAAAATCTCAAATAATGACACTTAAACAGATCCAATCCTTTTTTCATGAGCATTTATTTCTATTCCCACACTGTGGTTAAGGCCCTTGGAATAACCAAAATCATGTCTGTTTAAAATCAACACTAAGTTCCAAACACTCTTCCAAGTGCGGGTTTCTGATCGGAGTGAATTGTAACCCACTCCCTTTCCACATGCCAGCAAAAACTGGATCTGTCGTAAATGCGGCTTACATAACTAGGTCCCATCCACCATTTCTCCAGGCCCATAGAGTCTTTCCATCTCATAATCATAGAATCAAATAGGGTGAGGCAATTCAGCCCATCAATTCTACACTAGCTCTTGGCAAGAGCAATTCTGCTTGTCCTACTTCCTGCCCTTTCCCATAATCCTGCACATTTTTTAAATTTTCATATTCGTGTCTCTCTTTTTGAAGGCCTGTATCATAAACATGCACAGTTCTTGAGTCTTTCCTCACATCTTCTAGGTCCAAATTGCCGAATCATTCCTGTTATTTTGTATTCATCTTTTCCCATTACCACCCCCATTCAAAGAAATGTACAGGGGCATGCCAGGAGCAACACTGGGCATACCTAAAAAATAGATTTCAATCTACTGAAGCTACAACACAGGAATACTTGCGTCAAACAGAATAAACAGCAAGTAAAATACAGAGCTAAGTGAGTTCACAATCATCAAATCATATCTAAGCTCTGCTGTCCTGCCATATACAGCCACGAATGGTGGTGGACAATTAAATAACTCACTGGAGCAGTCGGTTCCACAAATATGCCATTCTCAATGATGGAGGAATGCCGCACATCAGTGCAAAAGTAAGGCTGAAGCATCTGCAACAATCTTCAGCAAGAAGATTCATCTTGGCCAGCTCTGAGTGTTTCCAGCATTATAAATGTCAGCCTTTAATCAACTTGATTCACTCCAGAAGAAAAGCCTGAAGGCACTGGATACTGCAAATGATCTGGGCCTTGACAATATTCCGGCAATAATACTGATGATTTGTGCCACAGAACTTGCCGCACTCCTAGCCAAGTTGTTCCAGTACAGCTACGACACTGGCATATACCGGGCACTGTGGAAAAGTGGCCAGGTATGTCCTGTACACACGAAACAGGACAAATCGAACCCAGCCAATTACTGCCCCACCAGTCTAATCTTGCTTATCAGTAAAGTGATTGAAAGGATCACCAGCAATGCTTACTCAGCAGTAACCTGCTCACTGACACTCAGTTTGAATTCCACCAGGGTCACTCAGCTCTTGTCCTCAATCCAGCCTTGGTTCAAACATGGACAAAACAACTTAACTCCAGACGTGAGGTGAGAGTGACTGCCACTTGACAACAAGACAGCACTTGACCGAATATGGCTCAGGAGCCCTTCAAAACTGGAGTTCATGGAAATCAGAGGGGGAACTCTCCGCTGGTTGGAGTCATACCTGGAACAAAGGAAGGTGGTTCTGGTGGTTGGAGGTCAATCATTTCAGCTCCAGGATATCACTACAGAGTTCATCATGATAATGTCCCAAGTCCAACCATCTTCAGCTGCTTCATCCATGACCATCCTTTCAACACAAGGTCAGAGGTAGGGATGTTCGCTGATGACTGCACAACATTCAGCACCATTTGCGACTCCTCAGATACTGAAGCAGTCCATGTCCAAATGCAGCAAGACCTGGACAATATCCAGACTTGGGCTGACAAGTGGCAAGTAACATGTGTGCCACACAAGTACCAGGCAATGACCATTTCCAACAAGAAAGAATCTAACCATCGCCTCTTGACATTCAGTGGCATTACCATCACTGAATCCCCAACTATCAATATTCTGGAGTTGCCATTGGCCAGAAAATGAAATGGACTAGACATATGAATACAGTGGCTATAACAGCAGGTTAAAGGTTAGGAATTCTGAGGTGAGTAACTCACCTCCTGACTCTCCAAAGCCTGTCCATTATCTACAAGGCACAAGCCAGGAGTGTGATGGAGTACTCTCCACTTGCCTGGATGGGCTGCAGCACCAACAACACTCAAGAAGCTTGACACCATCCAGGACAAAGCAGCTCACTTGATTGCTACTCCTTCCACAAACATTCACTCCCTCCACCACTGATAAACAATGGCAACAGTGTGCACCATCTACAAGATGGACTGCAGGAACTCTCCAAGGTTCCTTCTTAGGCAGCACCTTCGAAACACATGATCACTGCCATTTTGAACAACAAGGGCAGCAGATACCTGGGAACACCACCACTTGGAGATTCGACTCCAAGTCACTGCAGCAGTTCAAGAAGGCAACTCACCACAACCTCCTCAGGGGCAACTAGTGATGGCAATAAATTCTGGCCTGGCCAGCAATGCCCACATCCAGTAAATTAATTAAAAATGTCTCTAAAATATTGGTTTGTGTATTGGATTTGGAAAATTACACATAAATGTCCAAATGTGTTTATCCCCATGCATTTTGACCCCCAACAAAATACCTTGAATGATCCTGACCGTTGATTACTGTTAGGATTTTGTGCTTCATATTGGTTGGAGACTTTCAGTGATGAACAACAATCTCACCCAAATCCTTTTTTTAACTCTGACAATAGCATCTATTCAATGTATATCCATGCTTTGTGTTCTCCTTCTGTATTATCCCAGTAACAATGAGGTGTATATATTTTTAGATCTGTATCTATGCTTACCCCCTGAAAAATATTGAAAATGAAGAGAAAGTAATGGACAAAATCGTTGCGAGGCAGGTGAAAGTTTCATAGAGTAATTTGTTGGCTTAAGTCTATTTTGCGCACTAAAACATGTTCAGCGCAAATAATTGTGCATTAAGTTTGTTTTAGCATGTGCAAATTCCTCAAGATTCCATCCGGGAATCTTACAATTAAATTATGTACATTGACAGAGTGGAATATCTGACAGGAGCTCAGAGTTGTGTTATTTGATGTTGGTTGATTAAAGACATTCAGCTTCCCACATTATTGAGCAACACGTTGTTATGCATCAGAGTAATAATAATCATCTTTATTAGTATCACAAGTAGGCTCACATTAACACTCCAATGAAGTTATTTGGAAAATCCCCTAGTCGCCACAAACTATGACACCTGTTCGAGTACACTGAGAGAGGATTCAGAATGTCTAATTCACCTAACAGGCACTTCTTTTGGGACTTGTGGGAGGAAACTGGAGCACCTGGAGGAAACCCATGCAGATACGGGAGGAAAGTGCAGACTCTGCACAGACAGTGACCAAAGCTGGGAATCAAAACCAGGTCCTTGGCGCTGTAAAGCAACAGTGCTAACTACTGTTGTACCACGCCACCCACAATACCATTGGCTAGTGTAATGTCACAATTTACGTAATCATGGCTTCCGAGTGTTTCATGGGCTTTTGTGCAGTCCACCATTGTAACCCTTTGAGCGGCATCTTTTATATAAACCTCTTGCACTATGTTATACAAATTTGACTTGTGCCACCTCTGATACTTTCTCTTTGTGGTTGTAAGAAATATAATACATACAAATTTTATTGCCTGTGGGATGCCAGGTAGATAGATCATATGTCTCAGCAATTGGCTTATCAAATCAAATAGCCTGTTCCTTTGGCTGTACATAAGAGTCAGAGTTCAGACTGTACCCAATCACCCCGTGGTTGCAAAACCCAAAACAAAATGTCTACTGGTAGATATAATTCTGCAATTGGGTACCACAAGCTGAACAATCCTCAGTGCACTAAGAGCTACACTAACAATCAATGTAAGATAATCAGTCAAGCTCTTAAATTGTTTCATTTACGCTTGTCAGAAGTACACACATCCATACACAGGGATCCATTCTCTGCAAACAAAAGGAACCAGGTGAGCTCTTAAAAGTGGTTCGGACTCAAAGCACCTGAAGTCAGAGATCTGGCTCACTGACATGGCTAGCTTTCTCTGTCTGGAGAAAATCAAGTTCGCCCTGAGAGGGTCAATGTCAGGGTTCGTCCGGAGGTGGCAGCCGTTCGTCGACTTCTTTAGAGAAAATTAACTGTCAGCAGAGAGGGAGGGGGGTAGGGGGAGGGGTTTAGTTTAGATTAGTGTGTAAGAAGGGTGGGACCTGTGAGGGAGGAAGACGTCCTTTGCACTATGTTTATATTTGTATGTCCACTATTTCTTCTGTTATTGTTATTGTGTTATTGTGAGCTGGTTTAGTTCACTGGGCTAAATCGCTGGCTTTGAAAACAGACCAAGCAGGCCAGCAGCACAGTTCGATTCCCATACCAGCCTCCCCGGACAGGTGCCAGAATGTGGCGACAAGGGGATTTTCACAGTAACTTCATTGAAGCCTACTCGTGACAATAAGCGATTTTCATTTTCAAATCACAAATACCTCAATAAAATGTTTTATTAAAAAAAAGTGGTACATTTAGGTTTGTTAGACACAACATATGCAGGGACCCATTCTCTGGAAACAAAAGCCTCGTACATTTTTTGAATTATGTGGAAGCTTGGGGATCTACCTTGGCCAATCAGATTCAACTTGCCAACCAATCAGCTACCTTTCCTCCTGTGGTACAAATTGTAATCATTTGAAATTTGGCATTCTTGTTTTTGTCCCGAGTGTAGGATAAAATATTTCAACGGTATATCTGCTATTTAGTGGTCATGTGACCCAGTAAATCAAAATATTTTTGTATTTCATTCTCAAAGACATGCAACTGAAGCTGTCCGTAAAATAAATCCGCTTATGAGCAACAAAGTCACAATGCAAAAAAGTTCATTTGGATGGAAGAATTGGGGAGTTCATAATATGCCACTTCCACAGGATTTTGTTTATTCAAGTAACATGTTGCTGCCCTGTACTGTTGTTCCTGATCACCTGCCTCTTATTACACTTTCAATTATTCTCGTGGTAGTCACCACTTTTGTATTGTGTATACTGCATACGAGGGTATTACGGTAAGGCCCCTGTACTACAGGTACGGGAGTAGATCCCTGCCTGCTGGCTCCGCCCAGTAGACGGAGCATAAATGTGTGGGCTCTCCGAGCTGCAGCCATTTCGGCAGCAGCTGCGGGAGGCTCCACATCTCTGCGTAATAAGGCCTCGATTATTCTCTACTCTCATCTCGTAATTGATAGTGCATCAATTTATTACGCAGAGATTTAAAAACGATGGCTCTCCGCATCAAGCCTGATCGCCTGCAGCTGCACCCCCAAGCAGACAACGCCAAGTCGGGCTTCGCACATTGGCTAGCTTGCTTCGAGGCATACATCGGAACTGCGACTGAACCACCCTCGGAGGCACAGAAGCTCCAGATCCTTCACATGCGGCTGAGCTCAGACATCTTCCCCCTCATCCGGGACGTGCCGACATGTGCTGAGGCCATGGCGCTACTGAAGGAGAACTACGCTCAGCAGACCAACAAAATCTACGCCAGGCACCTCCTCTCCACACGGCATCAACTCCCCGGTGAGTCTGTGGAAGATTTCTGGCGTGCCCTGCAACTCTGAGTGAGAGACTGCGATTGCCAGGCTGTTTCGGCTGCTGAACATTCTGACCTGCTACTTAGAGATATGTTCGTTACAGGCATAGGGTCTGCCTACATCCACCAGCAACTCTAGGAAGGTGCTACCCTCGACCTTGACATCGTGGACCCAGCCAGCGAACACCCTACCATGCACCCCACCAGTGACCTCCCCCAGCCAACCCCAGGCCTACGTCATGCGGCAGCCAAACAACCCCGGGAGACCCAAGTGCTACTTCTGCGGACAGTCGAAACACCCCCGACAACGCTGCCCGGCACGGAGCACACTGCTGCTGTGTGGCAGGCCCGCTTGGTCGTCGCGGTTGCCCCGGCACCCCCCATGTGTGACCCGCGGGTGCCGCCATCTTCCTTGCCTCAGACCACGTGCGGCCCGTGGGTGCCGCCACCTTGCACCCCTCAGGACCCCTGCTCGTCGGACACCTCATTGGGCCGCTCATCGCCTGCAACCGTAGCCGACCAGCCATGTCTGGCCTCCGTAACGATCGACCAGTCATGACCGCACAACCTCGCGACCGCGTCGATGACAGTGAAGGTTTCCTGCCTTCTGGACTCTGGGAGCACTGAGAGCTTCATCCACCCCGATACGTAAGGCACTATTCCCTCACGGTCCACCCCACCAACCAGAGAATCTCCCTGGCCTCCGGATCCCACTCCGTGGCGATCCGGGGGTACTTCACCGCCACCCTCACCATCCAGGGTGTAGAGTTCAGCGGCTTCCAGCTCTACGTCCTCCCCAACCTCTGCGCTGCCTTGCTACTCAGCCTGGACTTCCAGTGCAACCTTCAGAGCCTAACCCTGAAATTTGGCAGGCCCCGACCACCCCTTACTGTATGCAGCCTCACGACCCTTAAGGTCGACCCACCTTCCCTGTTTGCGAACCTCACCCCGGATTGCAAACACGTCGCTACCAGGAGCAAACGGTACAGTGCCCAGGACAGGACCTTCATCAGGTCTGAGGTTCAGCGGCTGCTACGGGAAGGTATCACCGAGGCCAGCAACAGCCCCTGGAGTGCCCATGTGGTAGTGGTGAAAACTGGGGAGAAAAACAGGATGGTCGTTGACGACAGTGAGACCATCAATCGGTACACGCAGCTCAACGGGTACCCCCTCCCTCGCATATCTGATATGGTCAATCAGATTGCACAGTACCGATCTTCTCGACAGTGGACCTGAAATATGCCTACCACCAGCTCCCCATTCGCAAGGCGGACCGCCAGTACACCGCGTTTGAGGCAGACGGCCGCCGTTACCATTTCCTTAGGGTTCCCTTCGGCGTCACTAACGGGGTCTCGCTCTTCCAACGGGAGAAAGACCAAATGATTGACCGGTATGGACTGTGGGCCACTTTCCCGTACCTGGATAACGTCACCATCTGCGGCCACGACCAGCAGGACCACGACGCTGACCTTTCCAAATTTCTCCACACCGCCAAACTCCTCAACCTAACCTACAACAAGGAGAAGTGTGTGTTCAGTACGGACCGATTAGCCATCCTCGGCTATGTGGTTCAGAATGGAGTTCTGGGGCCCGACCCCGATTGCATGCGCCCCCTCATGGAACTCCCCACTCCCACTGCCCCAAGGCCCCCAAACGATGCCTGGGGTTCTTCTCGTACTATGCCCAGTGGGTCCCTAACTATGCGGACAAGGCCCGGCCACTCATTCACTCTAACATTTTCCCACTAATGGCAGAGGCTCACCAGGCCTTCAACCGTATCAAGACCGACCTCGCCAAGGCCGCGATGCACGCGGTCGACGAGACGCTACCCTTCCAAGTCGAGAGCAATGCATCAGACATCGTTCTGGCTAATCTTACCCTCAACCAGGCAGGCCCGTGGCATTCTTTTCCCGCACCCTCCATGCCTCCAAAATTCGGCACGCCTCCGTCGAGAAGGAGGCCCAAGCCATCGTAGAAGCTGTGCGACATTGGAGGCATTACCTGGCCGGCAGGAGATTCACTCTCCTCATTGACCAACGGTCGGTTGCCTTCATATTTAACAACACACAGCAGGGTAAGATCAAAAATGATAAAACGTTGAGGTGGAGGATCGAGCTCTCCACCTACAATTACAAAATTTTGTATCGCCCCGATAAGCTCAACGAGCCCCCCGATGCCCTATCCCGAGGTACATGTGCCAGCGCACAAGTGGACCGAGTCTGCACCCTGCACGACGATCTCTGTCACCCAGGGGTCACCCGCTTTTATCACTTCATAAAGGCCCGCAATGTGCCTTACTCCATCGAGGAAGTCAGGGCTATCACCAGCGATTGCCAGGTTTGCACGGAGTGTAAACCGCACTTCTACCGGCCAGACCGTGTGCGCCTGGTGAAGGCCTCCCGCCCCTTTGAACGACTCAGCGTAGACTTCAAAGGGCCCCTCCCCTCCACTGACCGCAACATGTACTTTCTCAATGTGGTCAACGAGTACTCAAGATTTCCTTTCGCCATCCCATGCCCCGACATGACGTCTGCCACCGTCTTCAAAGCCCTCAACACCACCTTCGCTCTGTTCGGTTTCCCCCCTGCGTCCACAGCGACCGGGGATCCTCATTTATGAGCGATGAGCTGCGCCAGTACCTGCTCAACAGGGGCATTGCCTTGAGCAGGAGGACCAGCTACAACCCCCGGGGAAACAGGCAGGTGGAGGGGGAGAATGGGACGGTCTGGAAGGCCGTCCAGCTGGCCCTACGGTCCAGAATCCTCCTGGCCTCCCGCTGGCAGGAGGTCCTCCCCGACGCCCTTCACTCCATTCGGTCGCTTCTGTGCACTGCGACTAACGAAACTCCCAATGAACGTCTCTTTGCCTTCCCTATGAAGTCCACCACCAGGGTTTCGCTCCCAACATGGCTGGCATCTCCAGGACCTGTCCTCCTCCGCAAGGCAGACCCGTTAGTTGAGAGGGTACAGCTACTCCACGCAAACTCGCAGTACGCCTATGTAGCATACATAGGCGTACTGGCCGCCAAGACACAGTCTCCCTCAGGGACCTGGCACCAGCTGGGTCCCCACACACCCCCCCTCTGCTCCGGTGCCACCCTCCCTCCCCCGGCGAATCCCACCACAGCCCTCGTTCCAGGACGATCCACCCTCCCCTTGGTCCCACCCATGGATGAAGATGAGGTCGACATGCTCTCGGAGTACCGACGACCGAACCAATGCCTGAATCGCCACCACAACTGCAGTTGGAACTGCCATCCTAGCACTGCCAAGGTGCCCAAATGGCAATGCCAAGCTGGCAGGAGCACTGCCTGGGTGCCTTGGTGGGAGTGCAAGTGTACCCGAGTGCCAGGGTGGCACTGTCAAGGGTTAGGGCCCATGAAGTGAGGATGGAGGGGGTGTTTGAAGGGTGGGGGTATGCAGGACAGGAAAGTCGGAGCCTGCAGAACGTTGGGTGGGTGATGGTGGGGGTGCTGGAAGGGAGGGGTGCTTCAAGGGGGCTGAGGAGGGCCTGAAGAGGTTCCCCCAGAGACCCCATAGCAGGGTGTCCTCAAGTGGGGGTGGGGAGGGTGACATTGCCCATAGGTGGCGGATGTGTGGGACCCACAAGCTCACTTAGAGTTTGGGGCACCCTTTCAAAATGTTGAAGTTCAGCTCCCCAGTGCTAAAAATATTCTAAGTGTGGGCTAAACCGGTGAGAAATGGATTAGATTGGATTTATTTATTGTCACGCGTACCGAGGTACATTGAGAAGTATTGTTCTGCGTGCAGTTCAGGCAGATCATTCCGCACATGAAAAGGAAATACATAGGGCAAGCATAAAATACACATTGTAAATACATGGACACAGGCATCAGTTGAAGCATCCAAGAGTGTAGTACTACTCAGTAGAGAAGAGATCAGGGGCTGGATTCTCCAATCGCCGATGCTGAAATCGGGTTCGGAGAACGGCCAGAGGATTCCCGTTTATGTCGGAATCGGGAGTGGCACTGTTTGTATGATGCTCCACCCCCCTCAAAAACGACTGAGTCCAGTGGCGCCACAATCGTGGGGGCGGGAGCCATTGTGCTGGCAGGGAGGGCTTCGTCGGGGGCTGGGGGGACTGGTGTGGGGTGGTCCAAGGATAGTGGGCCAGTTTACAGGGGGTAGGTTTTGTCAGGCCGGGTCCTCGTCCGGCCAACGCCATGTTGCACGGTGCTGCCGTCGTCGTGTGCACAGGTGGCCACGGACCCAGCCATTCGCATGCCGTATCTGCAGGTAACGCTGGGGGCTTTATGCTGCGTGACTGCTCGCGCCCCCCCCCCCCCCTAACGGATGGCAGATCAGTGCATGGGAGGCGCCGACTTTCTGGTCGTAAGACCAGATGGATCCTGCAGACATAGCCGCAGGATCGGAGAATCCAGACCCAGATCAGTCCATAAGAGGGTCGTTTAGGAGTCTGGTATCAGTGGGGAAGAAGCTGTGTTTAAATCTGTTAGTGAGTGTTCTCAGACATTTGTATTTCCTGCCCAATGGAAGAAGTGGAAGAGTGGATAAGCCGGGTGGGAGAAGTCTTTGATTATGCTGCACACTTTCCAAAGGCAACGGGAGGTGTAGAAAGAGTTAATGGATGGGAGGTGGGTTCATGTGATAGATTGGAAAGTGTTCACGACTATCTGTAGTTTCTTGCGGTCCTGCCTGAGCAGCTGCCATACCAGGCTGTGATGCAGCCAGATAAGATGCTTTCTACGGTGCATCGGTAAAAGTTGGTAAGAGTCAATGTGGACATGCCAAATTTCCTTAATTTCCTGAGAAAGTATAGGCGCTGTTGTGTTCTCTTGGTCATAGCATCGACATAGGTGGAGCAGGACAGATTATTGGTGATGTGCACACCTAGGAATTTGAAGCTGTCAACCACCTCCATGTCAGCCCCATTGATGCAGATAACAGTGTACAATACTTTGCTTCCTGAAGTCAATGACCAGCTCTTTAGTTTTGCTGACATAGAAAAACTTCCCAGCTCACAAAAAAGTGACTAAATGTATTGAGTAGTGGTGGGGAAATCACCGGCAGAGCCCTGAAAAACCCGCCACAAATGAACTTTTTCCAGAGAAATGCGCCTATGAAATTTTGAGATTTATACATGCTAAGATATTTCTCACCAAGTTGAAGAACTTCCATTTTGTCCACTTTTGCAGCATGCAAAACACATTGTCGGCAACCTTGCATTAATGTAATGTTGCTCGTTGTGTTCTCTCTTTAATTGGCTCTGTTTATGGCAGTTAATATGGTCGCCTTCCTTAATTCTAATTACGTTTGCTCAAGAGTCGCCAGGTATCTTTCGATACCGCCACAAGGTTCAAAACCGAATACTGATCAAAGACTCGATACACCAGTTAGAAAGTTCTAAATCAATGCTGATTTATTTACACACACAGTCAATTATACTCATGCACAAAACTCTACCAACTAAACTATCACTACTACTAAAGCCTATACTTAGCTTCGGGCGCCCACTCAGTCAGAGGAACAATGGCCGTTGTCCGGTTCTGAGGCTGCTGAGGTCGAGCTGGTACGGAATAGTAGCTAGGAGCGTCTGTCTCGTAGCGTGCGTTGACTTTGGACTTACTTGTTCTGGTGCAGCTGCTAGGCAGGTCTCTCCTCGCTGAGAGCCAAGGCCAAGAGAGCGATTATCTCTTGGGGGCTTCTTCTTATACCCAAAGGGGGCTTCACGCGCTTTTGGGCGGGCCTTGAACTTGGTCCCAATTAATTGGACCGTATCTTGATCATCGGTATCGATTTCCTCCAATAAAGGGGTGGGTGCCCTGATTGCTGGGCGGGCCCGAGATGGCCGTTGGCCTGCTTTGTTCTAGTCTCCTCTGGTGCCGGGGTGTCTGCTTTAGTATCGTTTACCTAAATGTTACTCTTTTGTCCCCGGAGATGGCTCATTAGTATGCTAATGGGTTTGCAGTATCGGTCTTGTCTGGGAGCTACAGCTCCAATCAACAGACAAACCTTGCACTTGTTTGTTTTCTCAGCATTGTCCATTTTCCCTGAATTCTTTGCAAAGTGTCCATTTTGTAATCGGGATGTGGCCGCCCCAGGTGGCTACAGTAAGATTATGGACCTATGGCAAATCAAATCTGTCTGGATGGTGTAGCTTCATATGGTGCACTTTTGCTGATGGCTAAAAAGTCCAATCCATGAGAGGTTGCCTCTGCTCCAGATGGTCATCAAACATTGTTCTAGCTTGTTGTTTTTGATGTTGCTGCCTGTTGCCAAGCCGCTGTGGGCACTGATCATCATGGGGCCAACAGATGATGTCATAATTTTTTTAAATCATCTGTTCATGTCTCACAGAGGCAAATATAAATGCTTAGGGTCTTCATGTCAAGTTTGCAAGCATCCTTGAAGCAGAGCTTTGGGTGTCAAATTGGCCCTCTCATCCAGGCACCTTGCCATACAGAAAATCTTTGGGTCCATGTCCATCTTCCATCCTGCAAACATGATCAAATCAGTGAAATCACCTCTACTTGATGAGTGCCAACATACTTGGAAGATTTACCCTCATGAGGACCACTGAATTTGTGATTTTGTTCTTCTGTAAGGTGCCTTGTTGTGGTGGAAGTTTTGTTCAAGGTATTGTTGGTGGAAATTTATTGAAGGAGTTCAATCATTGAGGTGGGGATATTAATGAGGGGGTATAATGCTGAGGTGGAGGTTCTATCAAGAGGTATTAGTAATGGGTCTTGCTAACTCTCGCCAGAGTTGGGGGGGGGGGGGGGGTGGGATTTGGCTGTCATGGGAGGGGCATGATTTGGCTCATTTGGGTGAAGAGATTCTCCACTTTTGCCATTCCAAGAGGTATTGTATTAATGAAATGACGCATCGTTTTGCCAAGCTACCTTTTCAAGAATTTTGAAGTTTTAATAATAATCGCTTATTGTTACAAGTAGGCTTCAATGAAGTTACTGTGAAAAGCCCCTAGTCGCCACATTACAGCGCCTGTTCGGGGAGGCTGGTCCTGGAATTGAACCCGCGCTGCTGCCTTGTTCTGCATTACAAGTCAGCTATTTAGCCTATTGTGCTAAACCAGCCCCTGTTATCATAGAATCATAGAATTTACAGTGCAGAAGGAGCTCATTCGGCCCGCTCCTTGAAAGAGTATCCTGCCTAAACCCACACCTCCACCCTATCCCCGTAATCCAGTAACCTCATCTAAATTCATTTTGAATGCCAAAATACTTGAATACCTGGTGTCAGACATTTTATAATTAAAACATTTTGGTGGAAGAACAAGCCTGTGAGGTGAGTAAACAAGTAGGCAAAAATGTATTAAGTTTCTTCTGAGTCCTGTTTCTTTCCTAGTAGACAAAAGTAGGCAAAAAACATTTATCCTACACAAGTGCAGTAAAGTGCCTGTCAGTGTTGTATTTTTGCCTCCAAGTCATGGAGTTCCAACCCACTCCAGAGGCACAAGAGTAACAATTTAATCCTGTACTGATAACAGTGCTGCACTGTTAGAGCTGTCCATCTTGGATGAGATGTTAACCAAGACCTTGATACTCTCAAGCGGAGCTAAATGCATTCTTTGAAGGGAATGCCTCCACTAAAATTTATTTTTAAACATTTATTTGGTGATTCTCTTGTAAACTTCCCTGTGTTACAAGACTGACTGCACTTCAAAAGAACTATTGTTTCAGAGGCACTGGGAAGGTCAGAGGTCATGAAAGAGACCAAGATTCTTTCCCTTTCGTCTAACATTATTGAAACTGACAAAGTGCGGCAGCTAAAAATGTGGCCACAAAAATCACAGCAATTAGTGTAAAAACTGCTGCATTTCCCATTAAGGAAATCTTCCCAATATTAATTTACAGTCACAAATTCCGACTAACGCCTCTAGGAAAGAAACAGGGCTCAGAAGAAACTTAATACATTTTAACAAGTTGACCGTGTTGGATGAAGCTCAAACTAATTATCAGTTCCTTATCTACTCCCACCCAGCAGGGTGATCTCACTGCCGAAGCAAAAGTATGTCATCGGTAAGTGGTACCTTATTTGAAAAATAACCTAATTTTTCACAACTTCAGACAACATTATGTTGTGACAGAATAGCTGATGATTGGACACATGTTGTGCTCCATATCTTTGGATATAAAGATTGCATTTTTAAATGCATTTGGCCCGAATTGCTTGGAATCATAGAATGGTTACAAAAGGCTCTGACATTTGGCCTGTTGAGCCTGTGCTAGCTCCCTGTGAGAGCAATTTAGCTTGTCCCAAGTTCCCGCCTCCTCCCCATAGCCCTACAATTGTTTCCCTTCAGAAACTTAGCAGTTCTCTTTTGGGCAGCATGGTGGCACAATGGTTAGTACTACTGCCTCACAGCTCCAGGGACCCGAGTTCAATTCCCGCCTCGGGTGACTGTGCGGAGTTTGCACTTTCTCCCCGCGTCTGCGTGGGCTTCCTCTGGGTGCTGCCACAGTCCAAAGATGTGCAGGTTAGGTGGATTGGCCATGCTAAATTGCCCCTTAGTGTCCAAAAAGGTTAGGTGGGGTTATTGGGTTATGGGGATAGGGTGGAGGCTTAAGTAGGGTTCTCTTTCGAAGGGCCGGTGCAGACTCGATGGGCTGAATGGCCTCCTTCTGCACTGTAAATTCTCTGATTCTATGAAAGTCACAATTAAATCTGCCTCAGCCACTCTTTGAGTCAGCACTAAGCATCCCAGATCATAACCACTCGCTAGAAAAAGGTTTTTCATCGTGTCACCTTTGTTTTTTTTAAACCAATCACCTTAAATCTGTCTCTTCTAGTTCTCGGCCCTGCTGCCCATGGGAGCAATTCCCTCTCACCACGCTGTTCAACCCCTTCATGATTTTGAACACTGTCATCCAATCTCCTCTCAACCTTTTCTTCTCCAAGGAAAGAGAACATCCAACTTCTCTAATCTACCTTCCTGATTAGAATTAACGAGTATGAGACACTTAGAAAAAAAATCCATCAAGCATTATTAACTTGTATTTTCAAATAAAATACAATTTCCAATTTCATTTTGTTTCCCCTTTCCCTGGTTGTTGGCTAATAACTGGAGATAAGCTTTTGTGACTATCACAGCAAATATAATATAATATATAGCTGTAGATTGTAGCAGGAGTCTTCTGGTCTCAATCCAGCTCTGGTGTACAGACAAAAGCCTTTCTGTTGGTTAGTAAACTAATTTTCTCTTATAAAATAAACACATTTTGAGTACACCCTTGTAACTTCGGATTTTCACTAACTTCAACAGGAAAATTTGGAATGGAAAGTCTGAGAAATGGAAAGGCATTAAGTGATTGAAGGGGAAGCTAGGAGACAGAAAGATTGAGTGTAGGGGCAAATCATTTACTTGCTCCAAACAGGATTTGCACCTGAAGAGTTTGAACACAAATAGACAAAGATGCAGATGATGGGATTGGCTTGCAATTTGGAGAAGCCGGTTGTTCTTCATCCTAGGAAAAGAGAAGGTTGAGAGGTGTTTTGAATAGAGTGTTCAAAGTCATGAGGGGGCAAGGCAGTTTGGATGGAGAGAAAGTGTTTCCATTGGCAGAAGGGCTGAAAACTAGAGGGGACAGAAAGATCAGTAGAAATATTAAAATGACAAAAAACATTGGATATGGCCTCTCATCAATAATGACCCTTGAACCTCATACATTGGATTTGGTTAAAAATACCAAAAATTCTACATCATTGTGTTTTGAAATGGACTAAGAAAATGATTACGATATGAAATGAAAATTGAATGAAATGAAAATCGCTTATTGTCACAAGTAGACTTCAAATGAAGTTACTCTGAAAACCCCCTAGTCGCCACATTACGGCGCCTGTTCGGGGAGGCTGGTACTGGAATACTTAATACCATCTTCAGGACAGTACAAATGTTGAATTTCTAACAGATAAGAGACAATATTAAGCAGAAATCTGTTTTCATACAGGTGGGTTTGAGGTCATTCACAGGGATTTGGCACTTTTCCCATACGCACCAAGTATAAAAGGTCACCTACAGTAAGGACCTTTACGGATTAGTGTGCAAAATTCATGAATATATTAAATATAATTTACATATAAATGAGCTAATATTTCAGCTCTGGAACTTAAACGAGATTTTAAACAGTAGAAACAGGACAAAAGTCAATCCTTTATAGCAATTCTGTGAACTGCTTTAATATTTTCATAATGCTGTAACAAAAATGTGCATTCAAGTCAACCATTAAACAGGAAGAAATGTGAAATATTTTACAGACACGTCTCATTAATTTATCTTGATGCTGGTATGAGTGTAGCATTCAATCTATTATAAGGTGATGCAAAATTGATTGATAAGGCAATGCTTTTGCAAATGTTTGTAATTAATGCAGGTAATTGAATCATGGCACATGTTGAATTATGAGTTTACAACATGACACTTAAAATATTGTCCCTGTTCACTTATTCTTTACCCAGTTCATTTGGGTTACTATGTTTTATGCCCCCAATGCACAAGCTATCTTCAATGACTTTGGATTAAAAAAAAGATTATATTCAGAGTTTAATAAATCAAATAGGATAGTTAAAATACAACAGAATGGAAGGAGTCTTATATTTCACTGCTGGTCTTCTCCCTGTGTTTTTCAAGTTTGACATAAAAATGAAATGAAATGAAATGAAAATCGCTGATTGTCACGAGTAGGCTTCAATTAAGTTACTGTGAAAAGCCCCTAGTCGCCACATTCCGGCGCCTGTCCGGGGAGGCTGGTACGGGAATCGAACCGTGCTGCTGGCCTGCTTGGTCTGCTTTAAAAGCCAGCAATTTAGCTCAGTGAGCTAAACCAGCCCCTGATGTGTACGGACATTCCACCCCCAGACTCTAATAACAAGGTGCATAACATATTTGATCACAACTAAGTACAACCTGGGACTCAAACACTAACTAATGCGAAAAATTAGAGCATCAGACAAAGTAAGGAAGTAAGTCTTTCTGTTTTGACACTGGACTTAGGGTAGTTATCAGCAAAGTGATGGAATGTATCATTGATAATGCAATTGAGCTGCACTTATTCAGCAATAACCAGCTGCCTGACGCTCAGTTTGAGTTTCACCAAGGTCATATTATAGCCTTGCTCCAAACATGGTAAAAAGGGGTGAGGTTTGCATCACTGCCTGTGACATCAAGGCAGCATCTGATCAAGTGTGGCATTAAGGAGCCGTAGTAAAACTAAAATCAGTGGTTAGTCATACATAGCACAAAGGATGATGGTTGTGGTTGATGGAGGCCAATCATTCCTAGGACTTCACTGCAGGAGTTCCTCAGAGTAGTGTCCAGGGCCAATCATTTTCAACTGCTTTATCAATGATTTTCCTCCTCAACGTAAGGTCAAAGTGAGTTTGCTGATGATTACACAGTATTCGGTACCAATCATGACTCCTCGGCGACAGACACAGTCTGTACACAAATGCAGAAAGATCTGGACAACATTCAGCCGTGGGTTGGTTGTTAAGTGGCAAGTAACATTTTCCCCACAAAGTGCCAAGCAATGATCATTTCCTACAAAATGGAACCTAACCATCTCTTCTTGATATTCAACAGCTTTATCGTTGCTAAATCCTACCATCAACATTCTGGGGGTTATCGTTGACCAAAAACTAAACTGGACCAGCTGTATAAATATTGTGGCTAAGAGAACAAGTCGGAGGCTGTGGAAAGTAACTCACCTCCAATGCCTGTCCACAACTACAACGCACAAGTAGGGATTGTGATGGAATACTTCCAACCTGCCAAGATCAGTGCAGTTCTAACAAAACTCAAGAGTTTTGTTCATCTAGGCCCAAAGCAGTCTGCTCAATTAGCACCCTTCCATCAGTTTAAGCAATAACTTCCTCCAACACCTGTGTGTAATGGCATCTGTAAGGTACACTCCAGCAACTTGCCAAGGCTCTGTCGAAAGTATCTTTCACACATGCTCTCTCTACCACCGAGAAGAACGAGTGCATCTGCAAGTGCCCCTCCAAGCCATACATTCTCCTGACTTGGATATCTATCACCAGTCCTTCACTGCCACTGGGTCAAAATCCTGGAACTTCCTCTCAAACAGCACTTGTGCGTGTACTTATACCAGATAGACTACAGCGGCTCAAGAAGGTGACTCACCACCATTCACATCCCGTAAAGAAATTTTAAAAAGATTGTTGGGACACTGATGAGGACGTTCACTCAACATTGAATACATAATATTTGGCCTTGCAGTACTGACTTAATATTGATAGTTCAAAATGGAAAAATGGTTAATTACTCATGCTTCACCTTTATAAGCAGAAAGATCCTAAGATATAAAGCAGATTAATTGTGCTTATGAAAAAAATAGGAATAGGGGGGCCTCACGGTAGCATGGCGGTTAGCATCAATGCTTCACAGCTCCAGTGGTCCCAGGTTCGATTCCCAGCTGGGTCACTGTCTGTGTGGAGTCTGCACGTCCTCCCCGTGTGTGCGTGGGTTTCCTCCGGGTGCTCCGGTTTCCTCCCACAGTCCAAAGATGTGCGGTTTAGGTGGATTGGCCATGCTAAATTGCCCGTAGTGTAAGGTTAATGGGGGGATTGTTGGGTTACGGGTATACGGGTTACGTGGGTTTAAGTAGGGTGATCATTGCTCGGCACAACATCGAGGGCCGAAGGGCCTGTTCTGTGCTGTACTGTTCTAAGTTTCTAAGAACAAACAAATGTCTTTGTGTCATTATTTGGGTCATGTGATTTAAGACAACTGTCAAATCATTCAAAAACCCAATTTTAAAAAGCTTGATTTCTGGTAAGAATGTACTGAGGTCTGCTTGACAGCAATCTAACATGATTCCACAACATTCTATTCCATACAAATTCTATATGAATGAATGTTGACATAAGCCATCTTTAAAACACTTGAGAAAATGGTCAAATGGTCAAAATGAAAATTAAAAGCTTTTTCAAGGTATTCACCAAGTATGCATTGTGAAGTATTGATTGCGGCATATATTCAACTTATATTGCCACATTCATAACCTCTTTGTGGCTTCAACAATTTTTACTCAGTGTTTCTTGTGCCCTCGGGTCACTTGTTGAATTATTCCATTAATTGAATACTTCAATGGAATCACAATTACCACACAGACTTGGTATAAGAAATTAGACACACATGCTTGGTATAAGGAATTAGATCACAAAGAGATTGCTTTGTTGACTTTTCACTGCACCACATGAGAATATGAGTCATTAGAGTGTCAGCCATGGCTCAGTTGGGAGCACTGTTACCTCTGAATCACATGGTTATGGACTCCAGAGCACTCCACAACACACAAATCAAAGTTGACATTCCACTGCAGTACTGAGGGAGGATTGTCCTCCAGATGAGATGTTAAACCAAGATCCTGTCAGCTTTTGAAGATGGCTGTAAATGATTCTATGGTACTATTTTGAAGAGAAACAGGGGACTTAACTTCAGTGCAAAAGCAAAATACAGCTGATGCTAAATAACGGAAATACAAACAGAAAATGATACTCAGGAGGTCTGGCAGTATTTGTTGAAGAGGAATCAAGTTACGTTTCAGGTCTGTGACCTTTCATCAGAACTGGGAAAAGCTAGAAATGTAATAGGTTTTGAGCAAGCAAAATGAGGAAGGGTGAGAAGAAGAACAAAAAACTTTGATGGGTGGAGGCCAAGAGAGATTGAATTATAAATGCTTTCATGGTGTAAGATCAAAGGGAATAGTAATAGGACAATAAAGGTGTTTCCAGAGAGGATGTGAATGGCAGAGTCCTAAATAGCTGCCGATTATGAACCATGCTGTTAAGTACCAGGGTATCCCAAAACCTTGATGGATAACAGGGCACACTGGTTTGTCATGGTTATGTTGTTTTTTTTTTGGTATAAAGTGAGGAAATGATGTACAACACAGTGAGGAACAGTCAAATTGTGCGAACAATTAATAAAGAATATTTATCAACTTAAAAGAAAGAAAACACAAAAGGCAAGAAATGCTATGACATTTAAGTATTACAATGACTATCCATACAGAATTTCTACAAACACAGGTGTGAGCCTTTCTTCATTCATCTCCTTTCATGGATGAATAACTTGGAAGTGCTGTAAACATCATGTTTACAAGATCAACCACTTCAAAGAGAGTTAAGTGCATTCCAATCACCCCCTTTCAGGCTTGAGTGATTTTTAAGTGCTAAGCTAGAAATTGACAGCACTTAACTCTTTTTGAAGTGATTGCTTTTTGTAAAATGGTTACAGCACTTCAAAGTTATTCATCCATGAAGGGAGATGAATGAAGCAAGGCTCACACCAGTGTTGTGGAAGCTGTCAATCACAGTCCACTAAGAAAAGGGAATGAATGGCTTGCTGCTAAAGGATCTGAGGGACTTAATAATAATAATCTTTATTGTCACAAGTAGGCTTATATTAACACTGTAATGAAGTTACTGTGAAAAGCGTGATGACGTCGGGACTTTGGCCTATCCGGGCCGGAGAATAACGGGGGGCCAATAAGTTGCGATTCTGGTCGCGTCGAGGGGGGCTTTCGAGGCCTTTGCCGGGAATGCCGACGTGTAGTTTGTGCGGGGTTCGGAGAATAGCGGGAGGGCGTCGGACTGGCGTCACCGTGGAAATATGCGCGGCCCGCTATTCTCCGAACCGGCGTGAGTGCGGAGAATCATGCCCATCAGCTTTCATATGACAAAATAGTGTCATTTGCTATTCTGTTTCGCTATCAACTTGTTATGGATCATGAAATGTTAGAGGAGAAACTAAATTTGCACTTTTAGGACCCTTGGGAAAACAGAAGAGAGAATGATCTGATAAAGACAGTAGGGAAGAAGGACCATAGCCCAGAAAGTCAGGATACAGAATCAGCAAGGTAAAGCTATAATTTAACCAAGGACAGAAAACACAGATGGGGGTGCTTTATAAAACCCAAAGCAATAATCAGAGTAATGGATAAAACATAAATCAGGAAATTAGAACAGCATTTTAAAACGTCACAGAGGACTTTAATCCCCACATCAACTGGGCAAACCAAATTGGCAGAAGTGGCATGGAGGACAAGTCATGGGGTGCATTTGAGGTAGTTTCTGAAAACAACAGGCAGAATTTTCCAGATTCAGAAAGTTTTTAGCGCTTGGTCCAAAACTCATTCACCATAACAGCATACCTTCAGTTCAAATTTCTTGAAGGTGGCCAATGAAGAATGTACCTCTGGAATCACCATCCAATTAGGGCCAACAGGTTACCTCAAGAGAAGGGAGCTCAATTTAGTGGACCCCTTTTCAAAGTGAGCTGTAGCCTTCACTGGGCCTGCTAAGAGGAATGCAGCATGAGCGGGAGGAATGCAGCATGAGCGGGAGAAACGCAAGGGAGAAGCTGCAACAGCAGGGCACCATCCTCAGTGCATCAGTCTTCAGGAGCTCGTCATGAAATGGCAAGCCACTGCCAGCACAACACATTGGCCGTGCCATTTTTTGCTATTTAAAGTTAGAAAGCACTGAACTCTCATGGAGTAATGCAGTTGTCTCCCCTGAGTTACCAAGGTATTGAAAATGCGATGATGGGAAAATTGCCATAACAGTGAAAGATTGCAGTTAATTGACAAAATCACCTCAATTGGCTTTGACCGCTGCCATGTGGTAGCTGACATTGGATTCTGCCCACACCTGGGAAAAACAGCTGGAAGCAGGAGTGTGTTGAAAACCACACCAACTCATTTTTCTGTAATCTTGCTTGCCTTCCCCATCTCAAGGTCTGCTAAAATTAGCCCCAACATGTCACAGATGCAATGAAGGAACAGGCTATTTTAGATCTAAAACAGTGTTGTGCAATAAGACAGGATTATTATTAATCTTACAATGAAGGATTCACTGTTTGAGAGTGATGAGGCTAAGTTTGCACTTTTTAGGATAAAGCAATTACTATCAGTAAAGAAAAAGTATGGAAAAATTAATCAGACTAAAATATGACAAATCTCTTGGACCTGATGGCCAGCAACCCAGAGTTTTAAAAGGGATGGCTGAAGAGATATCGGATGCTTGGTTTTGATCTTCCAGAATTCATTAGAATCGAGGACTGCCCTCACAGGTTAAAAAGTAGTAAATGTAACTTCACTGTTCAACAAAGGCCAGTTAGCTTTTCATCAGTTGTATGGAAAATGCTATAATCTATTATTAAGGACGTGGCAACAGGGCACCTGGAAAATCACAATAAGATTAAAAGTCAACACAGTTTATGAAAGGGAAATCATGTTTGACACATCTGTTGAATTTTTGGGGAATGTTAGTGGTGGTTAGATGCTGGAGGGAGTCCATGGATATAGTCTATTCAAGAGGTATAGTAACACGGTAATTGTGTTACTGGACTAGTAATTCACAGCATGGCCTAATGGTACAGATATAGGTGTTCAAATCCCACCATTGCAGCTGGGGAATATTCTCTTAAATAAATTAAATGCAGATAGTATGAGTAAAAATTATCATGCAACTATCAACATTTTGTTTAAAAATTATCCTGTCAAGGGCAGCACGGTGGCTCAGTTGATAGCACTGCTGCCTCACGGTGCCAAGGTCCCAGGTTCGATCCCGGCTCTGGGTCACTGTCCGTGTGGAGTTTACACATTCTCCCCGTGTTGGCGTGAGTTTCACCCCCACAACCCCAAAGATGTGCAAGCCAGGTGGATTGGTCACGCTAAATTGCCCCTTAATTGGAAAAAATGAATTGGGTATTCTAAATTTATATTTAAAAAAATTATCCTGTCCTTATCCAGTTTGGACTATATGTGAATTCTGTCTCAAAGCAATGTGACTGACTCTTAATTGCCTCTAAAAAGGCCAACTGAGGCACTCTTGCTGGGACATCGGCTGCGCACCTGGTTGTGCCTTCTCTTGCCAGACATTGGGGAAAAGATACATGACCAGCAGGAACACGTTGAAGTGCGGCGAACCAGGGAATTTGTTGCAGGCGATGCCGTCTATGTCCGAGGATGGTAGGAAAGTGATCAGGGCTGGACTTATACTCCGTGTGGGTGCACGGTAAAGAATCGAACAGGCACATGGGCCACCTCCACAGCCAAGCCTTACAGGTCCTCGAGGACAGATCAAAGCCCCCAAAACCGGTGGAGCCCTTCCTCCAGAGCAGCCACTGATGATACCAAGTGAGACAGATGAGCCCCTCAATTTGGAGATGCGGCAGCTCGACTCATCCGACCCAGAGTTTGACATGGAGACTTTGCTTACATAAGTCGAAGCGGATCCAGTAGCGACCACTCGGCCAAGCACAGTGGAACCACCCAGGCGTTTGGCTCCCCAGTTTGTTGTACCCCACTGGTCCCTGAACAGCGGGCATTCGAGAGACAACCTTGAGCAAAGCGGGCAAAGGATCTCCCCCATCCTGCCATCAAGATGGAAGATGTATTGGACTTGGCGGGGTCGGTGTGTTACAACCTAACTGGAGGCCAAGGGATCTGCCACCTCAGAGTCCCTGTGGTCTCACCTGAGTATGATCTCCCAAGATTAGGAGGGCAGGGCCACCCCCTTAAGCCAGGGGCCTCTGGTGTGGGCATAAAAAGTGGGGGTCGGGCGACCTGTCGGGGAATAAGAAGTGTAAATATAATAGGTATAATAAATTGTATCTTTTTTTACAGTCATCACTTCCGAGTGGTCGCTTGCCTGGGACTTTACAGTAACCACACTACTTAAAAGGGAGAGAAAAGAGGGAGTATTACAGACCAGTTAGCCTGACATTAGTAATGGGGAAGATGTTAGTCTATTGTAAAAGTTGTGATAACAGAACATTTGGAAAGCATTAACATAGATAGAACAGTACAGCACAGAACAGGCCCTTCGGCCCTCGATGTTGTGCCGAGCAATGATCACCCTACTCAAACCCACATATCCACCCTGTACCCGTAACCCAAGAACACCCCCCTTAACCTTACTTTTTAGGACACTACGGGCAATTTATCATGGCCAATCCACCTAACCCGCACATCTTTGGACTGTGGGAGGAAACCGGAGCACCCGGAGGAAACCCACGCACACACGGGGAGGACGTGCAGACTCCGCACAGACAGTGACCCAGCCGGGAATCGAACCTGGGACCCTGGAGCTGTGAAGCATTTATGCTAACCACCATGCTACCGCGCTGTCCTCTCAACAGGATTGAAGAAAACCAGCATAGGTGTATGAATGGCAAATCATGCTTAACAAATCTACTTGAATCTTCAAAATTAGTAGAATAGAAAAAGGAAGAACCAGTGGATGTGGTGTCTTTGGACTTTCAGAATGTGGAGATGCCGGCGTTGGACTGGGGTGAGCACAGCAAGAAGTCTTACAACACCAGGTTAAAGTCCAACAGGTTTATTTCAAACATGAGATTTCGGAGCATTGATGCTCCGAAAGCTCGTGTTTGAAACAAACCTGTTGAACTTTAACCTGGTGTTGTAAGACATCTTACTGGACTTTCAGAAGGCATTTGATAAGGTTCCTCATAAGAGCTTAAAATTCACGTGGGATAGAGGGATAGAGGACAGTATTGGCGTTTATCGAAGAATTGTTGACAAACAGGAAATAGAGAGTGGGAATAGATTCTCTGTCTATGTCTATGGATCTTTTTCTGAGTTACATTTAGTGACCAGTGAGATACTGCAGGGATCATTGCTTGGGCCCCAGAAGTTCACAGTATGTATAAATGATCTGGATAAGGGAACGGAATTCAATATTTCCACGTTTGCTGACGACGCAAAACTGGGCAGAGTTGTGAGTTGTGAGGAGATGTGAGGAGGCTTCAATTTGAAAAAATTCAAATTTAGACAAGTTGAGTGAGTGGGCAAACACATGACTGATGCAGTACAATGTGGCTAAATATGAAGTTATACTCATTAATGTGAAAAACTGAAAGGAAAAGTATTATTTAAATGGTGATATATTCGGAAGTGTGGATGAACAAAGGGATTTGAGTGTCCTTGTACAGGGGTCAATGAAAGTGGAAAGGCAGGTGCAGCAAGCATTTACAAAGGCAAACGGTATGTTGAACTTCATTGCAAAGGGATTTGAGTTCAGAAGTAGGGATGTGGTACTGCAGTTATACAGGGCCTTGGTGAGACCAACCTGGGGTATTGCGTGAAGTTTTGGTCTCCCTACCGAAGAAACAATATATTTGCTATAGAGAGTGTGCAGCGGAGGTTCACTAGGCTGATATCAGGATTGGCGGGACTGTCCGATGAGGAGAGATTAGTTCAACTGGGCCTGTATTCACTCAGGTTTTGAAGGATTACAGTGATTTGATTTAAACATTTAAATTTCTCGCAGGGCTGCACAGACTAGATGCAGGGAGGATGTTTTCACTGGTTGGGGAGTCTAGAACCAGGACACACAGTCTCAGGATATGGATAGACCGTTTAGGACTAAGATGAGGAAAGATTTCTTCACTCAAAGGGTGGTGAAACTATTTAAGTCTGTACCACAGAAGGCTGTGGAGACCAAGTCACTGAATATATTCAAGAAAGAGATCGATAATTTATTAGATTTTAATGGCATCAAGAGATATGGGAAGAAAGCAGGAGTATGTCATTGAGATCGAGGATATTTCTTTGGGATTGTGAGTAATGTACTAATATGGGGTGGCATTCTCCCCTACCCGGCGGGGCGGGGGGTCCCGGCGTAGGGGAGTGGTGCCAACCACTCCGGCGTTAAGCCTCCCCAAAGATGCGGAATTATCCGCACCTTTGGGTGCTAGGCCCGCGCCGGAGCGGTTGGCACCACATCGACTGGCGCCAAAACCGGCACCAGCGGCCTTTCAGGACCGCTGCCCGGCGCCGGGGCTGGCCGAAAGGCCTTCGCCAGTTCACACATGCGCCGGTGGGGGATTCTCTTCTGCCTCCACCATGGCGGAGGCCGTGGCGGCGGCGGAAGAGAAAGAGTGCCCCTACGGCACTGGCCCGCCCACCGATTGGTGGGCCCCGATCGCGGGCCTGGCCACCGTGGGGGCACCCCACCGGGGTCCGATCCCGGGTGCCTGCTCGCGCCGCCGATCTCACCGCCACCAGAGGTGGTTCAAACCTCGGCGGTGGGAGAGGCCTCCCAGCGGCGGGACTTCGGCCCATCGCGGGCCGGAGAATCGCCGCAGGGGGCTCGCCGCTCGCCGTGGCGCGATTCCCGCCCCCGCCAATTCCCGGGTGGTGGATAATATCTGCCACGGCGGGGGCGGGATTTTCGGTGGCCCCGGGCGATTCACCGACCCTGCGGGGGGTCGGAGAATTTCGCCCATGGTTTGTGAATTTGTTAATGGAAAGAAAACAAAGAGTAGGAACAAATAGGTTATTTTCAGGATGGCAAGTTGTCACTAGTTAGGCACCTCAGCTATTTCCCATTTAAATCCATGAAATAGATGAGGGACCCAAGTGTAATATATCTAGTGGTCGATGATGATACAAAGAGGCTGGAAAAAATATAGACCTGTTAAATAGCAGGCAAGAAGGTGGCAGATGGAGTATTATGTGTGGAATGGAAGAATGGAAAAGAAGAATACTTTTTAAAAGGTGAGAGACTAATAAATGTTGGTACACAGAGAGATTTGGGGGTTCCTGTACTCAAGAAAGGTAACATGCCGATTTTGGAAGGCAAATGATAAATTACCTGACTAGCCTTTATTGAAAGGGTTTTGAGCAAAAGAGTCAGGAGGTCTTGCTGCAATTATGTAGGGCTTTGCTGAGATCATATCTGGAGTACTGTGTATTGTTCTAGTCTCCTCACTTGAGGAAGGATGGACTTGCCTTGGAAGAGATGCAACAAAGATGCACTTGATGCATTCCTCTGAATAGAGGGTCGTTCTCTGAGGAGAGGTTAAGTAGAGTGGGCCTATAGTAGCTGAAGCTCAGGGGCAACTGAGGTAGCCTCATGGAAATTAATTAAACAATTTAACGGTAAATACTGAGTCACTGAATGCCCTGGTTGGAGAGTCCAGAACTTGGCAAGACAGATTAATGATAACGGCACTAAGTTTCAGCACTAAGATGAAGAGAAACTCTTTCACTTAGAGGGTTTTGAATCCTTGAGATTTTTTATCCCAAGAGTCTGTTGATGGTCCATTGATGAATATATTCAAGGCAGATATCAATAAACTTTTGGGCATTACGGCTTTGGGGACAGGAAAGGGAAACAGATTTGATGTAAAACCTCTGCCACAATTATACTGAATAGTTGGACAGGCTTGATGACCTATTCCTGCCCCTATTTTGTATGTTCTTAGGTTCTTACCTGATGCTTTAAATATGAACATAATATACATAACTGACACTGTCAGGAGTGATGAAGAGCATAAACTTAAATTTTGAAAGGGGGGGTGTAATATGCTAACTCCTATCCTCTTCAAAAACCACAGCAATTATATCCTTTTCTGGATCTTCCCGGTCGAGGAGAATCAGACAGGGTTTTCTTCTCTCGCAAAATCCCAACATATAGTTGACAGAGTAGGCATATCGGCACCTGATCTGATTTTCCCACAGCAGGTTACTTTACATATTATCACTTCCATCGCATATCTCCTTTGGCTGCAAAGGACTTGGTGTATTGCAGCATGTCCATTAGCCTCTGGTGTTTTTTAATTGTTAAAATTAACCTCAGCTGTTTTAGGCTATTTATTAGATCACTTCACAATTGTAGATTAAAGTATCATCGAAATGTTATGAGACCTCATGGAGTCCAGTACCTCCATGTGCCAGGAACACAATAAGTGGCATATTCCATTAATTTTCAAATCACTAGAATAAAGCCCTCCATTTTAGAGTCCTTCCGCAGCCAAAATATGTTAAGTAAACTGCATATTAGAGTCTCTTTTCGAAAATGAACTCAGAAAAGCTGAAGCAAGCACAAACTCATTTCAGCATGACAACATTAAATTTGTTCAGAAACTGAATTTTAAAAAGTCACACCCCATGACACAAAGTATCAAGCTTTTTTTAGTTTTCTCCCTTTTTTTAACCATCTTTTCAACTCTATCTTTAGATTTTTTGACAACTATACTGGAGCAGCATTCAAAGTGCATGTAATGATATTAAACCACTGTCAAGTTGCTCAAAAATGATCAAAAGAAATGCTGCCCACTTTCCAGATAATAATGTAAGTTCATTTCTTCCTCACTTCTGATAGCTTGTTTCGAAACAAAAACTGCAGTATGGCATCAAGAAGCCTGCAAAATCATTATTTTTTAAAATTCTGGGTAATTACCACTCATTACTAAGTCTGAGAACTGTAATTTCAAGTGGCCAACTCCATTTTGAAATGACATTGGTCTCTATCAATGTGAATTGAATTCACTTACTTCAATTTGCTGTGAATTGCTCAAAAACTCTCGACCATACATCTTCAGATAAAATTCAATTTAAAAGTCAGTAAATAAAACTCTTTGAATACTGAGGAGTACTGTGCTCAGAAGAAAGAAGAATCTTTTGCTTTTTTCAGATTTTCTTTTTTTACAGCTGCCAAGCTGAAAATAGACGAAAGATGCCGTTTACCCACTCACCACTCTTTGCAATCATTCATCAATATATGCATTTTTTAAATTTGGAAAAGAGATGAACAGATAATAAGTACCTCCTTACTTTATATTGCTCACATGAACAGTATACATCTCAAGTTTGTGAACTTGGGAAATCTTTTCAAAGAGAGATACTTTCTGAGGAACAATACATGAAATCTCATGATCTGATTCCATTTAAGAATGGTACATAGAACAGCAAAATGTAATCAGCCAGTTCATGAATTAGTTCACCTTCATCACTAAACTGTGGGATTAGATTTGGAACAGATGCAGGTTTGCAATAAGACTGGTGAAATTCCAATGGGTTTACATGTTTTTTTATTATTAGAGAAAAATGTACAATGAGTAATTGTCTTTGTAAGAACATTTTGTGAGACACAATTTTTCATTGTCAATATCTTGCATAACCAACCACCTTTCTCATCCACATACTGCGGACAGCTGTTTTAGGAATATATTACTAGTGTTGCACATCTTAATGATGTTTGTAACCATGGTGATTAATACATTTCTTCGGTGATTCATAAGAAAATTCTTATTGATCTGGGACCACTTCATAACAATTACTCACACCATCTGCTTCGTTACTTTAATGGAAGTATTTCTCTACTATGAATTTAGTGTGTGCACACAAGACTGCAAAGCCACCTGGAGATTTGAGGAAATATAGGGCCTGATTCTCCGGAAAAATGTCCAAGCGTTGTCGCGAGCGGGAAATGCGTGGCACTGGGCCCAGCGAAACTGGCAACACAATTCAACATTAATTGGTCGACTTAATGATGCCTCACGGACTTCTCGCCGCAAATAACGCCTTGCCAGCCGATTTGCCGGGATCGCGCTTGCCAGCCCTCCCGCTAACAAGGTTGAGCAGCACTTAAACTGCACTTTCTCAGCCAACCCTAGCCAGCTCGCAATAATGGTCCCGAGGAGACCGGCCCCAAGATTCAGGGACGCTGACCAGGGGATTCTCCAGGACGCGTTGGAGGCCAGAAGAGATGTCCTGTTCCCCCAGGAGTCCTGGAGGGTGAGCCACAAGCCAGCCAGTGCTGCCTAGAATGAGGTGGTGTTGCCATTCGTTCCAGCAGTGTGACGAATAGGACTGGCCAGCAGTGCTGTAAGGAGGTCAATGACCGAGTGAGTAGACACCAACACCATTCCCCAAGGGAGCATCCACCCCTCTAACTCTCCAACTGACCCCAAACCCTCTCTCCCGTTCCTCCGAACCCTGCCTTCACACCCCCTCTACCACAACTGAACCACACATGTGCATAATGGTGCCCTCTCTGCGTCTCTTCAGGAAAAGCTCTACAACACCCACATTAGGAGTGAGAGGGCCCAGGCTGGCGGAGGGGTGCCGGACTTGAGAATCCTCACCTCCTTCGAGGAGTGGGCCCTGGAGGTGACTGGTGTGTATCCATAGTTGATTGGAGGAGTCCCAGAGGCTACAGGCGCAGGAGATGGCGTCGGCAATGAGTGGCACCAAAGCCAACACTGCTATGGATGGCGACCACAGTGGAGAGCCTGGTGCATGACGTTGACACCATGAGTGAAGGTGTTCAAGGCGTCACTCAGACAGTGATGGCCATGACTGAAGGCCTTGGTAGAATGACCGCCTCATGGGGGATTTCACCCAGTACCAGGCTAACCTTGATGAGGTTCTACGGGAAATGTCCCACTCTCAGATGGGAATGGCTGAGGCACTGCGGAGCTTGTCCCAATCTCTGGTCGGGATGGCTGAGGCACTGCAGAGCATGTCACTGAGGAACATCACTGAGGACGTCGACACCATGATGCAGACCATGGGGAACTGCTAGGCTTGACAGAGCCAGACGATACATCCGAAAAGGAGCACTTACTGGGGAGGCCGCTGAATGATGGGAGGCCGTTGGATATGGGGTCGCTCTCGTTGATTGCATGAAAATGTGGCTTAAGTGGTGATATCCCGATTTCGCCTACAGGAGTGGCTGGTTGCATCGCAAACTGTTTGGAGTCCGCCGCGGATCTCATTTTTAGCCTCTCCCGCTATTCACCGGCCTCATTACACTTGAGCGCGAGTGTAACAAGGCCGGAAGATCATGCCAATTGTTTACTGTGGCAAACTGTTCGACTACGGCTTTAGGCTAAAAATCAAAAAATCAATCACGTTGATCTAAAGCAAAGTTTATATGTCAACTGAATTGATTGCTAAAGTAATAAATATTTCTCAATATCAGTTTGCATATTTGAACATTCTCAAAGACATACCAAAATTGCGTGCTGAAACAACTCAACAATTCATAAATCACAGAGATTCATATCATAACTGCATTTCTTCACAGTTATATTAGAAACATCCACAGTGAAATTCATGTTAGTTCAGGAAGGCTAATCATCAGGGAAGCATTTGGCAGGTGAAACTCCCACCTTATTCATGAACAGGATCACCGCCACTATTACCACTTTCTTTCAAAATGCCTCTATCACCATTTTTCACACCTTCAATAACCAATTTTCCATCCCTGATGAGCCAGGCAGGTGCCCTGACTAGCTGCATGGTGGTCTCCTCAACTTTCTGATCGCCTATAGCCTCACAGATCTAAATCCCCTGTCCCGGCTATCCCTCTGACATTATGGGCCCTCTTGTCCTGCCGATACAACATACAGAGTGATCTGTAATATATCATGCTGCCTTGGGCAAATCTTTTGAATCTGGCAGTGCATCAGTGTACATTCACATCTTTAAAGTGTGCATTTACAGGAATGGCTTGTACATACTATACGATATATATATGTATAAAATATACTTTATGCTAGAGGAAAGGAATGTGCTACGTTTCCAACCATAGGTGCAACATTTAAGAACCATCATTTGGACCTCTGTGTGCTGCTGATGAACAACTCACCTTGCTGGAACACAGCAGATCATGGGATGTTTTCCTGCACTGAATCTAAGATCAGGCATGGCCCTCTGATATGCTCACGGTGGAGGCTATCCCCTCACATGCCCTCTTGGTCACTGTGGGAGGTTCATGCAGCTATTATAGTATGTTGCAGCATCTCTGGACCTCCTCGACCAGGATGTGCAGGTTCCCCTCATTTAAGTGTGGCGCAGCCTCTCCCTCACCTCACCTACTTGGTCTGCTTTCTGACATGGCAAATAAATAATAACAAGTGCATGTGAGACTTCCAATTTAGGTTGGTCTCACACAGATACGTCTGCTCACATACAAGAAACAAGTTCTCTCATTCAGCAATACTCAATGTTGGAGGTTGGAGGGGTACAAAATGGGGCTGGATGAATGCAGGGCGGCCTGGTGTTTGTTCCTGTCGCTACCATATAGCATGTTGTACTCCTGAGTATAAATTACTCTGCTAGCCTGCTCCACATGAATCACACTCGATTGCCATGACAGTGTGCAGCTCTGAGGTCAATTGAATGGCCACTCCCTGAGAAATGGGTGGAAGGATGGGCAAAGTTTCTGCACGTGGTGTCTATCAATTATTCCCTGAGACGTTATGATAATCTGAATCAGCACAGAATATCCTGAGTAGCTGATGGTGCCAAAATATGGCCATCCCCATGGCAATGTCTCAGAGATTTTCTAGCCTTAACTTTGCAGTGTGCTTCTTCATTACAAAGTGAACAATCAACAACAATGTCTATATTTTCCCATGGAAAGCCCACGATGGGCCATCTCTTCCAGTGCCAACAACCAGTTGGACAACTATTACAGTTAGTTCTCACCTGACTCTTGATTGACGCCTCCTCCCAGGACCAACAATATTTCCATTTACTTCCTTCTCGCAGCAGGAACTTCTTACAGGCCCCCCTTTTATAATATGTCCAAGACGTGATAGCAACTCAGGGATCACCTCTTCATCTGCACTGCTTCCAGAGTCACCAAGTCTGAATCTGTCCCACCCCACCGAAGGCAAAATCTGGCAATTCAAGGCAGTTTTGCCCAAGGCCAGTGTGGGGGAATCAGGAAGTTTCCTTCCTGTTTTCTTTATACTCTTCCAGGGCATCGCCTGTTCTCAGCCTTCTCAACCTTATGAATGTTGTTTTTTGGGGAGGGCGGTGTGCTTATGAAACTTGTCCCTCTGTCAGGCTTGCAGTACCTATAGAGCCTATAGAGTACAACTTCCCAGCTGGGAGCATGGAATTGCAGAATCATCCAATAGATACTCTGCACAACATTTAGGTTTATATGCAATAAGTTAGGCTCAATGCCCCCTTTAAATGTTCCTTTTAAAAATGCCCTTTAAATGAGTTTAATTTTGCCTCAATTCACATTGAATGGCAAGTAATTTTGTATTTTGGGCTTGTGCGTATTAGGAACTGGTTGAAACTCCCTCAACCTGTTTCACTCAAGACCCTCGCAACTGGCAAAGAAAATTGATTTTCATCCCATCTGTCTGGTTGGGTTCAATAATCTGCCCCCCCAGATAAAACAAATGTTCAAATCCATATCAAGTTGCACTTCTACTATAATGTAAATAATCCATCTTGCATGCTGGAAACGACAGAAAATGGTTTAAATACATTTAAATCCTCTAATCTGGCAAACAAAAATCTGAATAGTTTATTCTGAGCCTTATTCGCACAGATTACAGCAGTTTGGGCTCAAATCCACAGAAATATTTCCATGAATATAAATACTACTCATCTCAGTCCCAACATTGCTTTTAAATGAGTTGTCATGCAGCCAGTTTAGATTTCTAGGTTTGTGACTCAGAGGCACTAAATATAAAAAAAAATTGAAAAATGTCACTTCAGTTTTGTATCAAAGCATTTCAGTGATGTGGTTTTCCTGCATATTGTAAAAAGTATGTATGTAGGAAATCCGATATTGATGGTTATGACAGTTCAGCATACTTTATATTAAATGAGGTGGCCTCAAACATATTGGCCTGGACTTTGCTGCAGTAATGATGGCAGACATGTCACCGTTCACCATATATTTATTTTACTCATTTTTGGAATGTGGGCATCACTGGCTGGCTATTGTCCATCCTAATTGCCCTTGAGAAGGTGGTGATGAACCGCCTTCTCGAACAACTGTAGACCATGTGGCATCGGTACACCGATAGTGATGCTACGGAGAGAGTTCCAGGATTTTGAATCAGCAACAGTGAAGGAACAGCGATATATTTCCAAGTTAGGATGGTGTGTGACTTGGTGGGAAACTTTCAAGTGGTGGCATTCCCATGCGCCTGCTGTCTGTCTTCTTCTAGGTGATGGGGGTTGTGGATTTACAAGATGCCACTGAAGGATACTTGGTGAGTGCACCTTGTGGATGATATAAACTGCTGCCACTGTGCACCAGTGTGGATGGAATGTCACTTATCAGCCCAAACCTAAATCCTTTGCTACATGCGGGCACAAGGTGCTTCAGTGGCTGAGGAGTTGTGAATTGAACTGAAGACTGTGCAATCATTGACAAACATCCTCACTTCTGACCTTATGGTCAAGGGAAGGTCATTGATGAAGCAGCTGAAGATGGTTGGGCTTTGAACACTACTCTGAGGAACCTCTCCAGTGATGTCCTGGAGCTGAAATGATTGCACTCCAACAGCCACAATCATCTCTCTTGTGCTAAGTATGATTTCAACCAGTGGAAAGTTTCCCCACTGATTTCCACTGGCTCCACCAGACTTCTTGATGTCATACTCAGTCAAATGTCTCCTTGTAATTAACTTTCGCAATCTGGGAAAACATCATATCTACTCTGTTCCTGTCACTCAGCCTCCATCGTTCCAGTGAAAATAATCCAACTTTATCCAACTTCTCCTCATAGCTAATGCCCTCCAGACCAGGCCACATCTTGGTAAACCTCTTCTGTACCCTCTCCAAAGCCTCCGCGTCCTTCTGGTAATGTGGTGACCAGAATTGTACACAATTTTCCAAATGTGGCCTAACTAAAGTTCGGGACAGCTGCAGTATAACTTGTCAATTTTTATACTCAATGCCCGACCGACTACTGGGAGCATGCCGTATGCCTTCTTGACCATCTTATCCACCTGTGTTGCCACTTTCAGTGATCTGTGGGCCTGTATGCCCAGATCTCTCTATCTGTCAATACTTCTACGGGTTCTGTCATTTATTGTATAATTCCCACCTGTATTAGACCTTCCAAAATGCATTACTTCACATTTGCTGAATTAAACTCTTTCTGTCATTTCTCTGTCCAAGTATCCAACCAGTCTATACCCTGCTGCATTCTCATCACTATCTGCAACTCCACCAACCTGTGTGTTGTCTGCAAATTTACTAATCAGACCAGCTGCATTTTCCTCCAAATCACTTATGTCACGAACAACAAAGGTCCCAGCTCTGACCCCTGCAGAACAGTGGTTAGCATTGCTGCCTCACAGCTACAAGGACCCGGGTTCAATTCCGGCCTCAGGTGATTGTCTGTGTGGAGTTTACACTTTCTCCCTTGTCTGTGTGGGTTTCCTCCAGGTACTCTGGTTTCCTCTCACAGTCCAAAGCAGGTTAGGTGGATTGGCCACGCTAAATTGCCCCTTTGTGTCCAAAAACATGAGGTGGGGGTTACTGGGTTATGGGGATAGGGTGAAAGCATGGGCCTTCAACTGCACTCTTTCTAGGGCCGGTGTAGACTCGATGGGCCAAATGTCCTCCTTCTGCACTGTAAATTCAATGATTTTATGAACACCACCAGTCACAGCTTACCATTCAGAAAAGCATCCTTCAACAGCTACCCTCTGTCTATGAACGAGCCTGTTCTGTAACGATCTTACCAGCTCACCTCTGGGACTGGATTCTCCGAACCCCCGCCAGGTCGGAGAATTGCCGGGGGGCTGCGTGAATCCCGCCCCCGCTGTCTCCCAAAGTCTCCGGCACCAGAGATTCGGCGGGGGCGGGAATCGCACCGCGCCTGTCGGCGGGCCACCCCCCCCCCCACGATTCTCCGGCCCGCGATGGGCTGAAGTCCCGCTGCTGTCATGCCAGTCCCGCCGGCGGGAATCAAACCACCTGCCTTACCGGCAGGACTGGCGGCGCGGGTGGGCTCTGGGGTCCTGGGGGGGTGCGCGGGCTGATCTGGCCCCGGGGGGTGCCCCCACGGTGGCCTGGCCCGCGATTGGGGCCCACCAATCGGCGGGCAGGCCTGTGCCGTGGGGGGCACTCTTTTTCTTCCGCGTTGGCCATAGCATTCACGATGGTGGACGTGGAAGTGACCCCCTCCCCTGCGCATGCGCGGGGATGACATCAGCAGCCGCTGATGCTCCGGCGCATTCGCGGACTTCCGCCGGCCGGCGAAGTCCCTTCGGCCCCGGCTGGCGTGGCGCCAAAGGCCTTTCCCGCCGGCCGGCGGGGCGCCAACCACTCCAGTGTGGGCCTAGCCCCTCAAGGTTAGGGCTTGGCCCCTAAAGGTGCGGAGAAATCCGCACCTTTGGGGCGGCCTGACGCCGGAGTGGTTCACGCCACTCCATCCCGCCGGGACCCCCGCCCCGCCGGGTAGGGGAGAATCCCGGCCCTGATCCCTTGTGACTTCATCTTTCATACCAGTCTGCCATGAGGCACTTTGTCAAAGGCTTTACTGAAGTCCACGTAGACAAAATCCACTGCTTTTCTTTCATTAATCATCTTTGCCACTTCCTCAAAAAACTAAATCAATTTAGTGAGACGCGACCTCCCCTTCACAAAAGCATGCTGCTTGTCACAAATAAATCCATTTGTTTCCAAACGTGGGTAAATCCTGTCCCTAAGGATTCTCTCCAATAATTTCCCTAGCATTGAATTAGGCTCACCAGCCTATCATTTCCTGGATTATCCCTGCTACCTGAAACAAAGGAACAACATTGACTATTCTCCAGTCCTCTGGGACCTCACCTGCAGCCATTGAGGATTCAAAGATTTTTGACAAGCCCCAGTAATTTCCTCCCTTGCCTCCCTCAGTATTCTGGGGTGGACCTATCAGGCCCTAGGGACTTATCTTTCTTAACACTTTTTAAGACACCCAACACCTCCTCCTTTTTGATATCAACATAACCCAGATGATCTGCACATCCTTCACTCATCAACCACCCAAGTCCTTCTCTTTGGTGAATACTGAGGTACTCATTTAATAACTTGCCCATTTCCTCTGGCTCCATGCACAGATTCCCTCCTCTGTCCTTGAGTGGGACACCCCTTTCCTTGGCTACCCTCTTGCTTTTCATATATCTATAAAAGGCCTTGAAATGCTCTTTAATCTTGTTTGCCAAGGACTTTTCATGATTCCTTTTAGCCCTCCTGACTCCTTGCTGAAGTTCCTTCCTGTTTTCTTTATATTCTTCAAGGGCATCGCCCGTTCTCAGCCTTCTCAACCTTATGGATGTTTCCTTTTTATTTTTGACTAAGTTCACAATATTCCTAGTTTTCCAAGGTTCCCAAAACTTGTCATACTTATTCTTCATCCTCACAGGAACATGCCGGTCCTGAATTCTAATCAACTTACGTTTGAAAGCTTCCCACGTGTCAGATGTTGATTTACCCTCAAACAGCCGCCCCAAATTTAAATTCTTCAGTTCCTCCCTAATATTGTTGTAATTAGCCTTCCTCCGATTCAGTACCTTCACCCAAGGACTACTCTTTTCCTTATCCACAAAACCTTAAAATTTACAGAATTATGGTCACTGTTCGTGAAATGTTCCCCGATCGAAACTTCGACCATCTGGCCAGGCTCATTCCCCAATACTAGGTCCAGCACAGCCTTTTCCCTTGTTGGACTATTTACACATTGTTTCAAGAAAGCTTCCTGGATGCTCCTTACAAATTCTGCCCCATCCAAGGTGTAGGGAAGCTAAAGCCACCCACCACAACAACCCTGTTGCTTTTACATCTTTCCAAAATCCGTCTCCATATCTGCTTCTCTAATTCCCGCTGGCTGTTGGGAGGCCTGTAGTGAACCCCCAACATTGTTATTGCATCCTTCCTATTCCTGAGCTCTAATCCATTTTCCCTCGCGACATAAGCCCGCCAAGTTGTCCTCCGGCAGTTCAGCTGTTATAGTCTCCTTGACCAGTAATGCAGCTCCCTCACCCTTTTTACACCCCTCTCTATCCCGCCAAAAGCATCTAAATCCTGGAATGTTGAGCCAATCCTGTCCTTCCCTCAACCAAGTCTCTGAAATAGCAACAACATCATAGTCCCAAGTCATCATCCAAGCTCTAAGTTCATCTGCCTTACCTGTTTTACTTCTCTCATTGAAACAAATGCACTTCAGACCACCAGTCCTGCTGTGTTCAGCAACTGAGATCGGCAGATGTTTGTGGGCAGCTTTCTTCAAGTCTCGTGGTGAGTGTTATTACTGACTGTGAAATCTCGGCAACTGAATACAAATTTCTGCATGTATTCTAGGGAGTTCTTAGGTCCCAATCTGATACAACAGCCTCTAGATTTTTACTCTACTATTAATGTAAAACATTTGATAAATGTGTGCCAGCCACTTCTCCCCACCCCAGCTTTATTGATTTTTTGAAAAAGGGAAAGCATTAAAGGTTACAGAAAAATGAGCAATTTGGCTATCCAATTGTTTCGACCTAGTCTAACACTGCGTTACTGATTCCCATATTGTTTAAAGGTGCTATCACAAGTCAGTTAATATATACTGTGAATGCTTGTGATGATTGACATTTATTGTAATTGTGTGGAAAAGGCACAAATTATCCATTTTATAGCACCTCTGTCTGGATTGCAGCAGTATTTTTAAAACTCATTTTGTTCAAATTTACAATATTTAGGTGAAAGAACAGCTCTGACCTAATATACCACTCAATCCCATATATTATCATTGCATTCTAATATTCAACTTTTTGCAGATTAGTTTCAAGTTCAGAAAGATGTTGCTGATCTGCCAACCAATTTGATCACGGCTAATTGGCACCTCAACTCAATTTTCTGGCTGTTGCTTCCTATTCCTCCATCTCCTTATCTCACAAAAGTCTATTTATCTCAGGTTTGAAACATCAAAGCCTTTTAATGAAAAGTTCAAAATTTCTGCTCCCCATTCTGTGATTTTTTTCTAAAAATTACTTACTGGCAGAAGAGTGCTCCTCTGAGATCCACAATGAAACATTGCGCCTTTCCATTTCAGCTCCTCTCTCAACCTAAGAATTTAAAGTCATCCCAAAGAATTCACTTTGTGCCAAGAATTGTTAATCGGGGCTGTGTGGAATCCTGCTTAACTCACTGATCAGTAATGACAATTATTTAACTTTTCTCCCATTCACATCAATATGTTCTTGCCTAGGAATCCCAATATCTGGAAAGAGGGACCTATGTGAGGGTGTCCGGGATGGTTAGGTTGCATGAGAGATGCTATACACTGCAGCTGCAGATAGAGGTGAAAAATCTCACTTTAATAGAGGGCATGAACGCTCCCCTTTACAAAGCAAATAAAGCCAGTACATCTTGGATAGCATCATTAAACTACATGAATATTTAACCAGAATATTGGATGTTTTCTCAGAAGCCCCCACCAATCAGTTTATCATGTTTTTAGTACCATGAAGGAAGATATGTAAGGGTTATCAGTAGGTGATATTTGATTGGCTGTACTGATTAAAATGCCACTTTTCTTTCTCTCAGACCCTGCTGCACCTACCTTGCAATGACCATGGGAAAAGGTCTTCTAAGGATCTGAGTCAGCAAAAAGGCAGGTGTGGAGCTGTGCTATCAAGCTGCAAGGATACAAAGCAGACAGATTGGGCATGCAAGGACAGCATCTGTGATTTGCAACTTTTTTGTGCCCTCTACTATGTTGCCTTATGGGGTAACATTATGAAGCAGTTCAGAGGTCAAACCTCCTGAGGCATCTCAAGAAACACTACAGAAACCAGCAACTATCAAGTAGATGATGGTGGTCTCCTCTACAGTTTGTCTGCAGACTAATTTCCATTGCTATGGTTTCTTTATCTCTATCTTTGTCAGTCACTTTTCAGTTTCTTGTCTCTTCAGCCTTGGCAAAGATATGAGGTGATAGGGCTTAATATCCAGTCACCAGCATAGTAACTGGTTTTGGGGCTGGTTCAGCACAGTGGGCTAAACAGCTGGATTGTAATGCAGAACAAGACCAGCAGCACGGGTTCAATTCCCGTACCAGCCTCCCCGAACAGGCGCTGGAATGAAGCCTACATTGAAGCCTACTTGTGACAATAAGAGATTTTTATTATAATTGTAGTTTACAGTGTGCGTACAATAAAGTAATGGATATATTCCATCCACACTTAGTTTTACTTTAACATTTAATAATAGTTTATTCTCAGCGACATATACAGGATTCATTCTCCAATGTTAAATTTTCAGCTGATACCATGCAGGTGATTGTGATTTTCTTTTAAACAGATACATTTAATACACATAAAACTATTAACATTATACTGTTTCAAATTAAGAAAAAATCTAATTACCAAAGTTCAAGACTTAATCACTAAAACAGATTTAAATTTCAGCTGATATAATTATGTTTAAATGTCCCTGGGTTAGAATTACTTGCCAGAGTAATTACTATTATGGAGATTTTGAGGCTATCTTTATGGGCTTTCAATACTCTATAGGTGATGATTTACACCAAAGGGTCTACAGAGTAAAAACAATGTAATTAGTGGTCACAGATACAAATTGAGTCGACTGGTTTATCTTCCATACATTGTGGACAAGTGGTCAAGGCCAAAATTTTCCTGAAATCCATGACCTGAAAGGAATGGATTGATGCAAGAGACAAGTGGAAAAACTGGATGGATAAAGAAGGTAAAGAAGAAAAAAGTGGAGGGTATCAGAGAGAAAAGAGAAAAAGGAGGGAGAAAGATGCCTACCTACACTAACGATGGGCGGGATTCTCCGTGAACCGGTGGGACGGGCCACTCCGGCGCTGAGGAGTGGCGTGAACCACTCTGGTGTCGAGCCGCCCCAAAGGTCGGAATCCTCTGCACAGTCAGGGACTAGACCGTCGCCGGAGTGGTTTGTGCTGCGCCGGCCGGTGCTGAAGGGGCTTGGCGCCACGCCAACCAGCGTCGAAGGGCCTCCACTGGCTGGCATGTGTTGGCGCATGTGCGGGAGCGCCAGCGTGTGCTGGCATCATCCCAGCGCATGCGCAGGGGGGGTTCATTTCCGCGCCGGCCATCGAGGAACGTTACACCGGTCAGCGCAGAGGAATAGAGTGCCCCCATGGCACAGGCCCGCCCGCGGATCGGTCGGCTCCGATCGCGGGCCAGGCCACATGGGTTCTCTCCCCGGGCCAGATCCCCCCCCCCCCCCCCCCCAAGGACCCCGGAGGCTGCCCGCGGAGCCAGTTCCCACCATTAAGTACCTGTCGTAACATACACCGGCGGGACCGGTCAAAAACGGGCGGCCGCCCGGCCCATCGTGGGACGGAGAATCACCGGGGGGGGGGGGGGGGGGGGGGGGGGGGGTGGGGGGGGGTTGCTGCCAACGGCCCTCGACCGGCGCAGCGCGATTCCCGCCCCTGCCAAATCCCCGGCGCCAGAGAATTCGGCAGCCAGTGGGGACACTAAGGGGCAACTTAGCCTGACCAATCCACCTAACCTGCACATCTTTGGACTGTGGGAGGAAACCACAGCACCCGGAGGAAACCCATGCAAACATGGGGGGAAAGTGCAAACTCCGCACAGACGTTTTCCTGAAACAAATCTAGCAATTCAACACAAATTAATTTTGCCACTAGGAGTAAGTGATATGGGAATTTCACCAACAAAAATAAATGCATATCATTTTGTTAGATTGGGTAGCTCGGTAGCATAGTGGTTAGCACTGTTGCTTTACATCACTGGGTTCGATTCCTGGCTTGGTCACTTGTCTGTACAGAGTCTGCACATTCTCCTTGTGTCTACGTGGGTTTCCTCTGGGTGCTCCGGTTTCCTCCCACAAGTCCCGAAAGACGTGCTTGTTAGGTGAATTGGACATTCTGAATTCTCCCTCAAGTGTACCCGAACAAGCGCTGGGTTGTGGCAACAAGGGGCTTTTCACAGTAACTTCATTGCACTGTTAATGTAAGCCTACTTGTGACACTAATAAAGATTATTATTATTGACTTCCGATGGCGGCCATGGAGTGCACATAGGGCAGCTCCTGCTCAAAGGCGTAGAACTGAGCTTTTTATCCGAAAACAGGAGAGATTTCAACGGGAAACTGCAGTTGAAGGTTGGAGGAGAACTTGTCCCCAGGTGTGGCATGTCTACTGGTTACCAGACCCGACAGAAAGTGAAATACCTGCCCAAGGTGCTGGAAGAGACCTGTGGCGCAGTAGTTATTGGAAAGATGGTGGCGGGGGTAGGGCCGGTGCAGATTGGAATGCCCCAGGTGGAACAATTGATGCTTTTTATGAGGGAAGAGTTCCGTCGACAAAGAAAAAAGATGCAGGAGGACCGATCAAAGGCCAACGAAGGGTTGATGGCACTCCTGAAGGACTTAATGGAAAGGGTCGAGAAGTGTTTGGAGGCACAGGGGTAGCAGATCCAGGAGATGGAGAGGGTGATGTCCGCCTTAAGTGATTGTGCAGCAGCATAGGAGGCAGAGTTGGGGCTCCTAGGAGACCTTTGCAAGACGTTAAGAGCAAAGGTGGAAGAGCAGGAGAACAGGTCTGGAGGGCAGAACCTGCGTATCGTCGGCCTGCCTGAAGGAGGGGAAGGCACAAGTTCCGCGAGGTACTTCTCGAGGATGCTGGTAGGGCTGGTGGCAGAGGGGATGGTGGACAAGGCCCCAGAAGTAGATAGAGTGCATAGGTCTCTATGACAGAAGCCAAGAGCAGGAGAGCTGCTCTGAGCGGTGATCGTAAGACTCCACAAGTTCATGGAAAAGGAAATGATCCTGCAGTGGGCAGGGAGAAACAGAACTGTGAATGAGAGGGGAACAAGGTCCGAATGGGGGGAGATTATCTGGTTCAAGGTGCACAAAGATAGAAAAGGAGAGAGGAGTACAACGATTATTGGGCGAGATAGTCGAGGTTGCCAGGGAGTATTCGAGGGCCCCCACCGCGGATGGATTAGCGGAAAGGAAAAAGCTACAGGAAGAGTTCAATAGGTTGACAATGGGAAGGGCAGTTGGGCAGCTGCGGAGGGCGAGGGGTTGCAGTATGTATCTGGAGAGAAGGTGAGCCATATGTTGCCACATCAGCTACGCAGGCAGGCTGCGTCCAGGGAAATTTTGAGGGTATGGACAGGGGAGGTGCTGTCGCAGCTAGGGAAGATAAACAATGCATTTAATTAATATTACAAGGAACTGGAAAGGGCGGACTCGGGGGGGTGAACTTAGGCGGGCTGGAGTTTCCACGGTTGGATGAAGAGATGAGGCTGGCGCGAGAGGAGCCTTTAGGGCTGAGGGAAGTAATGGAGAGTTTCAGAAGGGTCAGATGGTTACCCAGTGGAATTTTATAAGGTATTTGCGGCGGAATTGGCACCACACCTGCTGGGGGCATTTAACAAGGTGCTAGAGTAGGGAGAGCTGCCGGAGACAACGGCGCAGGTGGCAATTACACTTATACCAAAGAAAGGAAGGACCCATTAGAATGTGCGTCACACAGGCCCATATCACTGTTAAACACGGATGTAAAAGTGCTGGTCAAGGGGGTATGGAAGGTTGTGTCCCAGGGGTACTGCAGAGCATCAAACGGGCTACGTAAAGGGCAAGCAACTCTTGAGTAATATAAAGTGATTACTGAATGTGATAATGATCCCAACGATAGGACGGATACCGGAGGTGGTGGTGTCTGTGGACACGGAGAAGGCATTTGATCAGGTCCTGGGAAGGTTTGGGTTTGGGCTGAAGTTTGTGGCATGGATGTGTCTGTTATATGTGGCCCTGTGGCGAGAATACAGACCAATGAGTTGAATTCACACAGCTTTGGGCTGCTACATGGGAAGGAGGTAGCGGTGCCCGCTATCGCTGTAATTGTTCGTGATGGCTCTGAGGGAGTCAGCTATCGCCTTGGCGATGGCTCTGAGGGAGTCAGCAGAGTGGCAGGAGATTAGGAGGCGGAGCAGAGAGCATCGGGTGTCACTATAGGCAGATGACCTGCTACTATATGTCAAACCTGCTGGAGACCATAGGGAGGATTATGGGCCTTTAGAGTGGTTTGGGGCCTTCTCAGGCTATATGTTGAACGTGGGGAAAAGTGAGGTGTTTTTAGTGAACGGGTTGGGTCAGAGAGCCAGCTTTTGGGGGGGCTACCATTCAGGGTAGCCAAGGATAGATTTAGGTATTTGGGGATCCAGGTGACCGGAGAGTGGCCGACGTTTCATAAGTGGAGGAGATAAAGGAGGACTTTAAGAGGTCCCGCCCTGCCAGCATCAGATGCAGTGCGCATCTGATGCTGGCAGGGCGGGTCCAAGTGATAAAAATAATTTTTCTGCCAAGGTTCTTGCTCATATTCCAGATACTTCCAAAGTTTCATTCCAAAGGCCTTTTCTCAGAAAGGGGGATTGGTGCTCTTGAACTTGCTGCATTACTATTGGGCAGCGAATGTTAGAAGGTGAGATGGTGGTGGGAAGGACAGGGGGTAGAATGGGTTAGCATGGATGAAGAGTCCTGTAGGGGGTCCAGCCTGAGGGTCATGGTGACGGTTGCACTACCGCTGGCAGCAAGGAGATATATGGAGAGCCCAGTTGTGCAGGCCACGATTAAGATGTGGAACCAGCTGAGGAAGCATTTTCGGATAGAAGGGATGTCAGTGCTAATGCCGTTATGTGAGAACCACAGGTTTAAGCAGGGGGGCATGGACGGTATGTATTGGAAGTGGAAAGAACTGGGGCTGGCGAGGGCGAGGGATTTGTGTTTGGAAGAGATGTTCGCAAGCATAGAGGAGCTGAGGGAGAGAGTAGAGCCCCCAATGGGAAGCAAATTTAGGTATCTGTAAGAAAGGGACTTTGTACGGAAGGTGTGGAAAGGGTTTCCCAGGCTGCCGAAGTATGTCCCATTGGAACGGCTGTTGCTGCCGGACGTGGAAGGGGAGGGTAGAATCGAGGGCATATATGGGTGACTGCAAGAGCATGGGGGTGTGCAGGTGGTGAGGATCAAGAAGAAATGGGAGGAGGAGTTGGGGGGTAGATAGGCTGGGGAGTGTAGAGCAAGGCGTAGGGTGAATTCAACCACCTTGTGTGCGAGGACAAGCTTGATACAGTTTAAAGTGGTACACCGGGTGCATATGACTCGGGTGAAGATGAGTGGGTTCTTCCAGGGAGTGGCAGACGAGTGTGAGAAGTTTGGCTGGGGACCAGCAAACGTAGTGCTTATGTTCTCAGCATGTGAGAAGCTGGAGAGATACTGGGCGGGAGTGTTCGGGACGCAAACAAAGATTGTGGCTGGACCCGATGGTGGCGATCTTCGGTACATCAGAGAAGCCGGATCTGATGGAGGGGAGGAAGGCTGATGCTGTGGTCTTCACCTCTATTGTTGCCCGACGGAGAATTTTACTGGAATAGAAGTCGGCAATATAGCTGGGGATGGCGGCCTGGCTAGGGGATCTGTATGATTTCCTCTGGTTGCAGAAAGTCAAGTATGAAGTGAGGGGTTCAGCAGAGGGCTTTGGGTGGGTCTGTACCTGGCCATGTTTGAGAAGCAGTTCATTGCGGGGGGGGGGGGGGGGGGGGGGGGGGGGGGCGGGGGGGGGGGGGGGTTGCGGGGTGAAAACGGGAAAAACCTTGCACAGAATGTAAAACTGTGAATTTGGGGAGCATGTTCCGCAGATTATTTATGTTTTGTGACTGTTTGAATAAGTTTGGAATAAAATACATTAAAAAAAGATTGCTATTAATATTCACATTGTGTTGAAAATTAATGAACAGGATTAACCGATGGAAATAAATGTTTCAGCAAACATGAAATGTTAAAATGTTACATGTTGCTTATTCCAAACAACCTTTAAAACTTCTTTTCATTGTTCATGGCAAAGTGAAATGCGTTAGTTTTCAAGACAAACATCTCAGATTATTTGAGAGAAAGAGAAAAAGTACTTTTGAATTTAAATGAACCATGTAATCTTGCAAAATTACCTGTGAAACTCAAAATACTTTGCGCGGGATTCTCTGTTGGCCGGCGCCAAAATCGGGAACGGCGATCAGGCGGAGAATAGCTCCCGAAACCAAAATCGCGACAGGCGGTGGTTTGACGTCGCGTCATGACGCTCCGCACCCTCCAAATTGGCTTCAGTGCGATGTGTGCCGCGCGTAGTTGTAACCACTTTTGCATCTCATTATTCTGGCCCACCCGCGATGTTCCACCTCCGATGGGCTAAGTTTCTGACGCCGCAGTCCATGTGTGATCTCAACAGTCGTGAACCTGGCACGGTGGCTGCGGAGAGAGAGACAGGGCGTATGGACAGTGTCAAGCACTGCCATGCTTTGCCAACAGTCGTGCACTGGCTGGGGGGCATCTGCTAGGGATGGGGGGAGTGAGAGGGTGGTGGTGGTGGGAGGGGGTGAGTCGTGGGGAGTGACCAGGACGTGGGCTGTGGGGCCGGGGTGGACGGGGTTGCAGTCCAGCACAGCCAGTGCTTTTTTTCCGGGCTCAATCGGTGTATGTGGGGGGTGTATAGCAATAATAACAATAATCTTTAGTGTCACATGTAGGCTTACAACACTGCAATGAAGTTACTGTGAAAAGCCGCTAGTCACCACATTCCGGTGCCTGTTCGGGTACACGGAGGGAGAATTCATAATGTCCAAATTATCTAATAGCACGTCTTTCGCGACTTTTGGGAGGAAACAAGATCACCCGGAGGAAACCCACGCAGACACAGGGAGAACGTGCAGACTCCACACAGACATTGACCCAAGCTGGGAATCGATCCTGGGACCCTGGCGCTGAGAAACCATAGTGCTACCCACTAGGCTGCAGTTTGCCAATCTTGCACGTGTCAATAATGGACCCAGTGATTCCCGCAACTGTTTTTGTGTGTTCTGCGAGTGTTCCACGTGGCACCGGAGCTATCCCATCACCGGTAGCGCAATTGGTGCGGGTGTGGCGCCGATATCTCTGATGTGGAAATCCACAAATCCTCTGTTGCCGTCAGCATTTAGCCTGAGAAACGGTGAATCCAGCCCTTAGTGTATTGCCCAGTACATAATAATTGTGAAACATTCTAATTTAGAGCCCAATTAATTTCTTTGTTTGACCACAGCACTTGTGTACATTTCATTTTGCAAAAGTAACTCCGATAAAACATGGCTGCATAACAGGGAATGATTGCATAACAAATCTATGCATCAAGAATCTACACTGGTCTGGCATGTCAAAATTAAGTGAACTTCAGAAGATTTCCTCGTGAATAAAAAAAGGCTAGCATTTTACAGATGTAGTTTTATTACTGTAGTTTTATCAAAAAAGTTGCCCTTTTCTCACTGCTAAAAATTATGCATGAATAAGGTTCAAGGCGAAGGGATGATTGGAATCTAATCGGTCTAAAAGGAATCCGGCTGCATAGGATTAGTTGCCCATTCTCCATCCTGCCTAATTTTATGTCCAATGTATGATGCGTTCTCCGCAAATTTTTGCCTTATGCCCTTATGACATTTTTTGTTCAGGATTATTTTCTGAAAACATTAAAACCCACATATTTAACTTGCACTTCACCGGTTCACACTTTACTTTTACTTACATACTGAAGATAGAGCTCAGGAACAGAAGAGGTCAGTACTCAGAGACTGTGGGAGTCTTCTGACAGATGGGCCCAAATAATTAGCTAGGATCAACATAGGGTACAATACTGATTGGCAGGCACATCAGAAGTTTATTCTTGATTTGAGAAGACTGACCAGATGGTCATTTGAGTAAAATACTTTACTGACGCATGTGCGGCTGAAGAAGGCAAAGGCCATCTTAACCAGAAGAGAGATACCTCACCCAGCCAACACGATTTCTATATTTCTGAACAACTACCAAAATCCACACGTTTAATCTGGAGATAATGCATTATGTTGTGAATAGCGGGTAACAAGGTTTAATGCTGAAAACTCCTCTCACAGCACCACCACCAGAAGTAACAGCTGTTACTTTTAGATGTTTATGTTTTTATCTTATCTTTCATAAAATCAGCTCAACAAAGGAAATTTCTTGAAATAGAATTTTGTGACCTAGTTTTCAGGCGTAATTTAACGTGCAAAAAAGAAATTTGGGGCGGCATGTGGTGCAGTGGTTAGCACTGGGACTGTGGCACTGAGGACCCAGATTCAAATCCTGTCCCTAGGTCGCTGTCCATGTGGAGTTTCATAGAATCATAGAAGTTACAGTGCAGAAGGAGGCCATTCGGCCCATCGATTCTGCACCGGCTCTTGGAAACAACACCCTACCCAAGCCCATACCTCCACCCTATCCCCATAACCCAGTTACCCCACCAACACTAAGGGCAATTTAGCATGGCCAATCCACCTAACCTGCACCAATTAACTGTGGGAGGAAATCTGAGCACTCGGAGGAAACCCACGCACACACCGGGAGAATGTGCAGACACTGGACAGACAGTGACCCAAGCTGGAAATCGAACCCGGGACCACTAAGCTACCGTGTTTGCACATTCTCCCCATATGTGCACGGGTTTCACCCCCACAACCCAAAGATGTGCAGGTTAGGAGGATTGGCCATGCAAAATTGTCCCTTAATTGGAAAGAAAATAATTGGGTACTCTAAATTTATCAAAAGAAAAGCAAAATTTTGGGGGCATATAGTGGAGCTTTTCTCAGTGCTAACCACCCCTCTGTCTAACAGGACTGAGTTTGTTTCTGGCCTCAGTTGGGAAAGTCTTCATTTCCTGCATTAATGAGTTGAGCAGGAAGAGATCGGGGAGGCATCCGGATCCCCCACTTCACAACTTACATCATAGGGGGTCCAAGAACCATTCCCTCACCCCACCTCTAAAGGGCACTGCTGGACAAGAACCCTGGCTCTTGGACACCTTGGCAGTGCCCTGTTAGCCTGGCAGTGCCATCCAGACACCCTGGCAGTGCCAGGGTAGCACAGACAGGGTGCTGGGTGGCACTGCCAGGGTGTCAGGGTGGCAGCGTTAAGATGCCTGGGTTGCAGTCAGAATGCCAGGTTACCACCCGGTCCAGAGCTCGACCAGGTGACATTACACCTGGTCCACATTTGTGTGGACCAGTCAGCGCCGGCCCTAGGGTTGCTGGCGCCCCGGGCAAGCTGAACTTTGGCGCCCTTCGGGGGGGGGGGGGGCCGGGTAGGGGGGCGGGGCCTGGGGGGGGGGGGTAGGGGGGCGGGGTCGGGGGGGTAGGGGGGCGGGGCTGGGGCGGGGCGGGGCGGGGCCGGGGGCCGAGAGGGGGGCGGGGGGGCGGGCCGAGGCGGGGGGGGGCGAGCCCGAGGCGGGGGGGGCCGAGCCCGAGGCAGGGGGGGCTGAGGCGGGGGGGGGCGGGCCCGAGGTGGGGGGGGGGCGATGCGGGGGGGGCGGGCCCGAGGCGGGGGGGCGGGGCCGAGGGGGGGTGGACGGAGGGGGGGGGCGGGAGGGGGGGGGCGGAGGGCGGACACCGCGCATGCGCTGGTTGGCACCGGCCCAACTGCGCATGCGTGGGACCCGAGTCTCTGGCGCCCTGGGCGACTGCCCGAGTTGCCGGTGCCTTGGGCCGGCCCTGGGACCAGTGCTAAATGGTGCCACGGTGAGGTCTTCCAGACGTGGGCATTTGTTCCAGACCTCAGGAGAATCGGATGCAGACATATTTAAATGAGCCAATATCACTTAAATATGTTAATCTGGATCTCGCCCAGTCAGGAATCTAATTCGATCTTATGAGGCATTCCGAGCGTGGCAGATTTTGCAAGAATGCTTGTGGAGCAGAAATGCAGTAATATTTTAGAAAGGAAAGAGGCGGGTGTCAAAAAACAAGAGGAGAGACAGACAGGAAGATAAGGGCAGAACATGAAGAGATAGACACAAACAACATGTCACAGGCCAGAATCACAATATGAAAGTCACAAATGTCATGAAGATAGAGAACTTGTAGTGAGCAAACCAACTGGAGATCGACTGATAACAAAATAAAAATACGGGAAGTGTGCACTAGTTCTATTTTTTGTACTTTGTAAATCCAGTAAAATTAATATCAGCAAAAACATTAAAAAGGCAAAAAGGCAGGGAGGAGGTGGAGAAGGAAACAAAATGCAATATGAAAGCCTTTGAAGCTCTTCCATGGAAAAACAATATAAATGAGCACTGACTTCTCCAACAGATGCTGAGCTCTTGCACTGCTTCACAGCTTCAGATAGGGCTTGATAACTGTGTTAACAGCCTTTCTGTGTCACTTAATGTGCTTCCTATTGTTTAATTATTAGGTGGTTAATTAGTGCTCCTGGCCAAAACAAATAGCACAGGTGGTGTTTCTTCATGGGAGATCGAGTGCTCAATTTATGTAAAAAGTTAGCAATTTGGAGAGATTTTGACAACAGCACCAAAACAGAAATAATTTGAAATACTCAACTCTCTACTAAAGCAATCTCCTTTTCATACATCCGAGGGTGTTGTAAATGATTATATAGTCCTAACAACAGAATACGATAGATATTCCCAGGATAACTACCAAGCTGTACTGTTGCAATTAGTATTCAAACACTTTATAAATGGGGGAAAATAATTTTTACATATGTATTTTCTGAACAAGTCATATTTATAAACTTGACTGCTGTGAATTTTCCTGGGACTGCTCCCTGTTGACTTGCATAATTTTGACAGCGATCCCTTTTAAGTGTTTGATGGTGCTTAGATGGTCAAAAGATGGCAAAACAATCATTAAGAACATGGAATGTGTAAACACCATTCAGCCCATCTAGAACAAGGGTGGGAAATCCTTTCAGCCTGAGGGCCATGTCTGGGTATGGAAATTGTATGGCAGGCCATAAATACTCAAATCACATTCAAACAGAGGTAACACAATTTTGTTTCAGACACATCATTGTGGAATAATAATGCACTGCCTCCAACAGTCCAGTCCCACATCTCAAGTATCCTTAACACTTGTAAACAGAAGAGTCCAAAAAAAGCTAAAAATAAAATTTTAGTTTTTAAATGGCCAAAATTATCATACTCAGACCTCTTGGCAGCAGCATCTGAGAGATTGCTGGTGACTGCCAGGCAATCCAACTTCAAACATTAGCAGCAGGTTCCTGCAAAAAATAAGGGCACGGACAGCATCTGCTGTTGAAAATAAACTAAACCACATATTGTGATAAAACAATTTGCAGCAAAGAGAATAATAAGAACAAATAAAATTACAGCACAGGAACAGGCCCTTCGGACCTCCCAGCCTGCACCGATCCAGATCCTTTATCTAAACCTGTTGCCTATTTTCCAAGGTCTACTTCTCTCTGTTCCCCACCCATTCATATATCTGTCCAGATGCATCTTAAATGTTGCTATCGTACCCGCCTCTACCACCTCTTATGGCAAAGCATTCCAGGCACCCACCACCCTCTGCGTAAAAAACTTTCCACGCACATATCCCTTAAACTTTTCCCCTCTCACCTTGAAATCGTGACCCCTTGTAACTGACACCCCCACTCTTGGAAAAAGCTTGTTGCTATCCACCCTGTCCATACCTCTCATAATTTTGTAGACCTCAATCAGGTCTCCCCTCAATCTCCGTCTTTCCAATGAAAACAATCCTAATCTACTCAACCTTTCTTCATAGCTAGCACCCTCCATACCAGGCAACATCCTGGTGAACCTCCTCTGCACCATCTCTAAAGCATCCACATCCTTCTGGTAATGTGGCGACCAGAACTGCACGCAGTATTCCAAATGTGGCCTAACCAAAGTCCGATACAACTGTAACATGACCTGCCGACTCTTGTACTCAATACCCCGTCCGATGAAGGCAAGCATGCTGTCTGCCTTCTTGACCACTCTATCGACCTGCGTTGCCACCTTCAGGGTACAATGGACCTGAACTCCCAGATCTCTCTGTACATCAATTTTCCCCAGGAGTCTTCCATTGACCATATAGTCTGCTCTTGAGTTAGATCTTCCAAAATGCATCACCTCGCATTTGCCTGGATTGAACTCCATCTGCCATTTCTCTGCCCAACTCTCCAATCTATCTATATTTTCCTGTATTCTCTGACAGTCCGCCTCGCTATCTGCAACTCCACCAATCTTAGTATAATCTGCAAACTTGCTCATCAGACCACTTATACCTTCGTCCAGATCATTTATGTATATCATAAACAACAGTGGTCCGAGCACGGATCCCTGTGGAACACCACTAGTCACCTTTCTCCATTTATAAACACTCCCTTCCACCACCACTCTCTGTCTCTTGTTGCCCAGCCAGTTCTTTATCCATCTAGCTAGTACACCCTGAACCCCATACAACTTCACTTTTTCCATCAACCTGCCATGGGAAACTTTATCAAATGCTTTACTGAAGTCCATGTATATGGCATCTACAGCCCTTCCCTCACCAATTAACTTTGTCACTTCCTCAAGGATTAATGTGAGTAAGAAATCTCCAACAGGCATTTTGTTTAACAGCCATGCTCACATTTTTAGCCTCAGATCCACACTGGTGCTTCCTGCCCAAATCTACCTCAGTTTACATCATGCTTCGAGAATTTAATTTTCTTTTGAATTTTTTTCTTAAAATAAAATGAATTTTCCTCAGAGAGCATCTGAGCCGCTGTTGTCCCAAAAATCCCACCAAAACTCAAATGACCATTTGTAGCCCTGCTGTTAGATGAGGCCCAAGTGCTGCCCAAGATGCAACCACATAATGGAAGAAACAGCAAGGCAATTCTGGGATTTTAAGTGCAGGAAGGAGTTCCTACTTCCTCCTCATTTTCCTACCTCCTTCTCAATATTCATTGCTTTGACAAAGAGTCATCGGACTCGACATGTTAGCTCTTTTCTCTCCCTACAGAAGCTGCCAGACTTGCTGAGATTTCAGATTCCAGCATCCGCAGTAATTTGCTTTTATTTCTCAATATTCATACCTATTACCGAGGTCTTCAAGGAGTTGTAGTTCACCACAATCAGCTCTCCAGTGGGAAAGGCAATTGTGATGGAAGAATTGTCGTGGAAGAATGTCCTTGTTTTGGGATTCCTTTGAAATCCGTTTTCAATGTAAGTGGTTAATGTGAGAACCTGGTCACATCAGCTTTTCCTTGTTCTCCCCTTCAAAAGGAAATTGATGCATTGGGGAGAATTTAGACAACAGTGAAATGGAATGGTAAGTTTTAAACAACACAATCAATGAACCAATAGTGGTCTTCAGTGCCAAGAGAAAGGAGCAAAGCCTTGGTGTGCAAACCTGAATTGGAAAGTTGGTTGGGAAACTGCAGAAAATCATTCAGTATATGAATATTTGGCATAGCACACTGTTCTGAAAGTGAATGCAATGGAAAGCTTCAAAACATCTCCACTGTTCTCTACATGACTTAGTGTATTAGATGTTAATATTTCACTGACAGGGGTGGAAATCCTGAAGCTTTTTGCTGTTGCTTCAGGTGAAAATTAAAGATGACAAAAACAGGAAATTAAAATTAGAAGTTGACACCTGCAGCTAATGAAAAGGCTGGAATTGCATTAGTAAGTGTAAAAAAATGGCAATGAACAGCTGTCTCCCTGCATCCCTGCTTAACCATAAATAATTCTCAACCTAAACAGATTATTTAATTAACCTACATGCTATCACAATATCTTTAATCTGAGAAACTTGAATGTTCATCTACCCCAGTGAAACATTCACTCAAGTGATAATGTGATCTGAATAGCTCGTACTGACAAAATAAAATTCCTTCAAATTGACAATGTGTTAACTATTGAGTGCAAGGTTCCATACTGTGCTCATTTTAATATTGTGAGACTGAAAATTCTGCAAGAGGTCATAAACACCAATTTCACAAAGAGAATGCTGACAACATATTTTCTAAACAACTGCCTCCTTTTGATCGGAAGTATACATACATGTTTATGGAGTACAAACTGGGCAGCCAGTGAAGAAAACATTGGAATTGTTGAGTCTGGAGCAAACAAAATCCTGGCTGAGAGTTGAAAATATTGGTTGTGTTTCTTGGTGTTTCTTGGCAGATGCAGTGCCGAGAATCACCCCCCTATTGAATGGAACTGTGCGATTTTGTGGCCTCTGGGAGTTTCTCCACGCCGAGGCCATACTTAGGCAACCATCCTGCACTGGCACGCTGAGCTCGCCAGCAGGACTGGCTTCTCGGAAATCGGGGCATCATTTTGGAAGGCTGCCCCTATCTCTGGACCCCCCCTTTTAGCCCAGTTTTCAGTAGCACCCCCCTTCACCCCTCAACCTTTTCTTGGGTCCTTGAAACCCCCTCACCCCCCATTTGTGTGGGCAAGGCCCCCTCAGGGTCCGAGCCCTGGCACAGCCAACCTGGCACCTGAGCTGAGATATTTGGCCTCTGACAACCACAACCATCTTTATTTGTACCAAGTAGGACTTCAGCTAGTGGAGATTTTCTGCCAATGCCCATTGACTTCAATTTTTACCAGGGTTTCTGACTGCCACACTCAGTCAAATGCTGTCTTGGGGTCAAGAAAAATCACTTTCACTTCATGTCTGGAATTCAACTCCTTTGCATTCCTACTTGTATCAAGTTTATGTTGTCATGAAGTTTAGAACCAAGTAGAATCCAAATTGAACATCAGTGATCAGATTATTAGTGAATAAGTGCCATCTGACAGCATTCTTTTTTTTAATAAATGTTTTTATTGGGTTTTTTTGAACAAGGTATAATTACCGTTATGTACACAGAATAAGAAATACATATATATATACACACACATTTAGAGGAGAAGGGCACACCCCAACATTAAAAAAAAATACAATATGAAATGGAATAACTGGTGGGGTATTGTGCACCAGCTCGACAGCGGCATCTCTGTACATCTGGCAAAATAACCCACCCCACATAAGTAGGCGACTGCCTGCGGGGGGGGGGCGGGGACTGGGGGGGGCAAGCACACCTTTGGGTGCCGGGGAGAAAATCACAGCGTGCAATATTTGGCTGTGCTGTGTGTTGCTGTCGCTTGCCCTTCCCGGACGGTCTTGCTGCCGTCCCACGCTCGCCCCCGCTTCTGCCGCTCCTCCCGTCCTCCATCTCCAGTTTCCTCGTTCCCCGCTCCTGGAGATGTCATGCATGTTTTGGCATCCCGTGTCCTCCCTCTGGCTCCCGCTTCCCTGACCCCCCCTCCACGGTTCGCCGTCCTCTCCCCAGGTTTAGCTGTCTTCCCCCCCCCCCCCCCCCCCCCCCCCCCATCCCTCCCAGTCTATCTCTCCCCTCCAAGCGCCGGCTACCTTCCCCCGATTCCCGACCATTTTCCCCCCGATTCTTGGCCACCCGGCTATTCTTCCTCTTGTTCGTTGGCCAGAAACAGGTCCGGGAACAGTTGCATGGATGGCTCCCACGTTCTGTGGAAGCCGTCGTCTGACCCTCGGATGGAAAATCTGATTTTCTCCATTTGGAGAGATTCCGAGAGGTCGGACAGCCAGTCTGCAGCTCTGGGTGGTGCTGCTGACCGCCAGCCAAACAGGATTCTACGGCGGGCGATCAGGGAGGCAAAGGCAAGGGCGTCCGCCCTCCTCCCCAGGAATAGATCTGGCTGGTCTGAAACCCCGAAGACCGCTACTATCGGGCATGGCTCCACCCTCACCCCCACCACTTTGGACATAGCCTCGAAGAAGGCTGTCCAGTACTCCACAAGTCTGGGGCAAGACCAGAACATGTGGGCGTGGTTGCCCGGGCCTGTTTGGCACCCCCCCCCCCCATACGAACACCATGATTAGTGATTAGTTTGTCCAGTGCTTTGAAAAAGGCCTTGGGGATGTAGATCGGAATGGATCTAAACAGGAAGAGGAACCTGGGCAGTACGTTCCTTTTGACCGTCTGGACTCTCCCCGCGAGGGAGAGTCGGAGTGTGTTCCATCTTTGCAGGTCTTTTTTTACTTCCTCCGTCAGACTGGTGAGGTTCCATTTGAAGATCCCTTTCCAGTCATGGGCTATTTGGATCCCCAGGTAGCGGAATTTGTGTCGGGCTTGTTTGAACGGCAGCCCCTTTAGTGCTGCCCCCCCCCTTGTGGGTGTACTGGGAAGATCTCGCTTTTGCTCATGTTGAGTTTGTAGCCCGAGAAGACGCCAAACTCTTTCAGGAGCGCGATGATTCCGTCCATACTGCTCTGTGGGTCCGAGATGTAGAGGAGCAGATCATCTGTTTGACAGCATTCTTGACATCATGTTAAATCACTTTGCTTCTGATAGAAAATAAACTGATGGGACAGTAATTTGCTGTTACGGATTTGTCCTGCCTTTATTGGACAGGGACTTAGCTGGGAAACTTTTCACCTTGTCGGGTAAATGCCAGTGTTGTCGTGAAAATGGAACAGCTTGGCTAAAGGAGCAGTTAGTTCTACAGCACAAGACTTCGGTACTATAGTCAAGATGTTGTCAGGACCCATAGCTTTAATTCAGTTTGCTAAGCTGTTGCCTGATATCATGTGGTGTGAATCAAATTAACAGAAATCAACCTGATGCTATAGTGAGACCTTGAAGGAAACCCAGATGAATCATCCACTATAACTTCTGTTGAAGATGGTTTCTAACATGTCTACATTGTCTTAGCATCCATATGCTGTGCTCTGCCATCATTGCTAATGGGGATGTTCGTGTGTCTCTTCTACAGTTAGTTGTTTAATTATCCTTCATGATTCATAACTCAATATGTCAAGGCTGTAGAGCTTGATTGTGGAGTGCTCAGCTTTGTCCAGAGCATGCTTTTTCATGACTTAGCATGTATGCTGTGCTGTAGTTTCACCAGGTTGGAATCTCATTTTAAGGTATACCTGATGCCACTCCTGGCATGCTCTCCTGCACTCCCCATTGAACCATTGTTGGTTTCCTGGCTTGATGGTCATGCTAAGGTGAGCATGCCAGACCATGAGTATGTGGTGGAATGAAATTCTGCTGCTAACAGCCAGAGCACCTCGCTGTTGCCTAGTTTTGATTGCTCAATCTGTTCTGAATCTCTTCCATTCAGCATGGTGGTAGTGCCACATAACGTGGAGCGTATCCTCAGTGCGAAGATTAAATGTATTCAACACAAGTCGCCAGTCATAGGGCTTAATAGTGGTTCCATGAACATCAACAGTCTTGTTGTGGTTTCAAGAACCAAACAAATGGGGGCCAAGACTAACAGGTTTTGTCGGCATTTATCAAACTCGCTTGCCAAAATACTGGTGAGAGCTTTGGCTGTTTTTGGAGCGGATGGAGAGAAAGAAGCTACCTTCACCATCTTACCTTCAGTTGATTCCTGAGAGGCTTCAGAATCAGTTGATGGGTTTCATCTCAAATTTTTCTTGGCTCTGCCTCAGTTAGGCCCCTCTGAAACATCCCAGCACCCGCTAAATTTCAAAATTTTCTGAAAAGTAAAAGATCTGTGCACCAGGAAAAAGGGCAAGAAGATCAGCTTTCCAGCGAGAGCCACCTACATCAGGCCACCGGAAGGCTATACCCTCTTTCAAAATGGCTTTTACCATATTCCCTATGACAGATGTTAAGCTATCTGGCCTGTGGTTTCTTGCTTTCTGTCCACGTCCCTTTTTGAGTTACATTTACTATTTTTCAAACTCATGGAACCTTCCCCAAATCTGAGGAATTTTGGAAATTAAAACAAACCCGTCAACCATCTCACTAGTCACGTCTTAAGACCTAGAATGAAATCCATCAAGACTTGGGGACTTGGCAGTCCACAGCTCCAATATTTTGCTCAATACCACTTCTCTGGTGATTGTAATCTTCCTGCGTTCTCCCTTCTCTTCCATTTCCTGATTTATAGCTATTTCTGAGATGTTACTTGTATCCTCCACAGTGAAGACCAATACAAAATGCCTGTTCAAATCATCTGCCATCTCCTTATTTTCCATTATTAGTTCCACAGACTCAACTTTCTGTAAACCAATGATCACTTTGTTAATTCTTCTCTTTATTAAATATCCATCAAAACTTTTACCGGTCTTTATATTTCGAGTGAACTTTCACTTCTTTCCCCTTATTAGTCTTTGAGTCATTCTTTGTTTATTTTTCTACTCCAACCAATCTTCTAACCTGCCACTCGTCCTTGCAAAATTATTTGCTTTTTCTTTAAGTTTGATACTATCTTTAATGTTTTTAGTTAACAAGGGGTGATGGTCCTCCCCTTGTATTTTTTCGTTCTCATAATTGCCCTTGCTTAAGAAAACAATATTAGTCTTGGACCCACTTTTCTCTCCCTCAAACTGAATTTAGAATTCAATCATATGATGATCACTGCTACCTAGAGATGTCTTCATTACGTGGTAATTAATTAATCCTATCTCATTGCACATTACCAGGTCTGGTATAGCTCTCTGGTTGGCTCCAGAGAATATTGTTCGAAGAAATTAGCCTGAAAACATTCAATGAGCTCCTTATCTAGGCTACCTTTGCCTATCTAATTTTTGAAGTCTATAGGTAAATTAGAATCTCCCGTGATTATCGCTGTAGATTTCTGAAAATCTCTCATTATTTCTTCCTTTATACTCCATCCTGCTGTGTCAGTACTGTTTGGGGTCTTGTGCACCACTCCCTCAAGAGACTTCTTGCTTCTACCATTTCATCTCTACCCAAACCTCTTCTACATGCTAGTTTCCCGAGGTCCCGGGCTTCCTTCTATACAAATGAATTTGTTGATTTCAAACAGCTCTTGCAATTCCAATTCTAAAAAGATTGAATTTTCTGCAGTCTTAAGTTTGGATTTGTATTCATTCTTTCATATAATTCATCCAAACACATTTAATATCACAAACGGTGGTCATTTTGCATCTAATCCTTCCTATTCTTGGACAGAATACATTGCTGCTAAATCTACTCAATTCATTCTATGGGTATCATGGGTGTGAAATGTTCTCTGCTGACCATGACATGAAAAAAACCCTAAACGTGTACAGAGTAGACTAGACAAGGCAAGTCCTCAAATGCTTTTATAGATTGCAAAAGATGTACAATCTTCAAATAGTTAAATCAGTGTGATGCATTAGTGTGATCATTAAAGGGCTTTAATGTAATCAGGGCTTATAATAAGCTTTCTTAAAATAGATCAGTTAATTTTTTGGTTGGTTGTTGTTTCATGTGGTGGTTTAAATGGCTTCTGCCTGAATTATTTTCAAATAGAGGAATAACATAAGATGGCAAGTCACAGTACATCATTTTACACAGTCGCCACAGTCCCAGATGACTGCCAGGGGCTGCTTTCCCCTTTGACATGGAGAGCTGACTGATTTCTGAGGATCACCATACCTCAGGCAACAGGCAAGAGGCAAAGTTGACAAGGTAGGCTTTCATGAATAATTTCAACTGGTACAAGGATTGAACCCATGCTGTTGGGCATCATGAACCAGCTGTCCAGCTGAGCTAAATCGACTCCCAAAGTAAAGTTACCATAGTCCCAGATGACCATGGACCCCCTTTGAGTGATTTAACCTGAGGGTCATCATACCTCAGGGGAGGCACAAGGTTGAGAAGGCAGGGCAGGCCTTTATGAATAACCTCAGTGAGTAAGGGAATTGAACCTACACTGTTGGCCTTGCTCTGCATCACAATCCAGCTGTCCAGCCAACTGAGCTAAACTGGCCCCAACATAATATACTACAACTCACAAAGCCATTTCTCCATATATCCACCTTCTCATAAAAAGAAAAAAAAACATATTGCATGCACTATCATTTGCAGTTACGAGTTACACTTACATTGTCTATAGAGAAATTCATCACCTGCGAACAAAAAACTGTTAATTCCAGTCTATCTTCCTTTCTAACTCTATGCATGCATTGCACACATAATGTTTAAAGTTTTTAAACCTTCTAATGGTAGACCTGCGGGTTGCTGTTGGGTATTTATCTGGGTGTCTTCTAGTTCCTGGCGTGACATTACCTCTCCATTGACATGGCAAGTTTCGCTGCTGATCCGTTGAGCTTGTCGGGGAGTATTTGCCCTCTTGGACTGATGGTCATTCTGTTCCCTGTTCAGTTGGCAAAATCAACTCTTCCATCATCAGCTATCTGCTGTGAACATGCAGCTTCTCTGGTTACTTGAATGGTCTACTGTTCCAACGATAGATATAGTTGTTCACCATTATCACTTTTGTGAGGGCCACAAAGAATCCAGCACGAGTTGAAGGTTAGAAAGAAATAACATTTATTTACTATAATATATACACAAGAGCAGCAGTAGCTCCCTTGCTGCTCACTCCTCCCTAGCTGGTTCCATACTGGCCAGCTATATTTATGCAGGGACTCTGCTAATGAGTTCTCTGCACCCCTCATTGGGGAAACTCATACCCCCGAAGGATTGTGGGATTGCCATTAGTCCCCAGCCAGTGGTAAGCGGGCAGGTTATAATAACCCTCTCCCCCAAAGTCCAAGGAATCCACCGAAGACCCTGGCGAAGGAGGGCGTCGGACTCATTTTGCCGCAGGCGCTGGATCGGGCGGCGTGTAACGAGATGGAGAATGGCGCTTCCGTGATGAACGGCGTAACGGTTGAACATCCACGGCCTGAGAGCCCGAGGACTCACCCTCTGAGGTGCCCTGTGTCTCCATCTCAGAGTCGGAGTCTGCTGCCTCCATCCTCTCGGCGTCTCTACCTGCACACGTTTCTGCAACGACCTGCGCAGGCTTTGAGTGCGGTACCAGAGGAAGATTGTGAGGAATACTCTCCACTGTGTCTGGTCTCTGTGGCTGTAGAAATGAGCTCCGGGGGCGGGGAAACTTTGGAAGAAATGGTCTTCTGGATCGAACGTGGTCTACATGCTTGTGGTGAAGACGACCCTGGGCTTGCACCTGGGAAGAGATAGGGCCCGTTCGCCAAAATATAATGCCACGGACCCACTGGGCACCACCAGCAAAATTTCAAATGAATACTGGGTCACCAGGCGCAAACTGCCGAATTGGCTGATGCCGAGAAAAGCCATGTCCCTGCCGTTCTTGAGTGCAGCGTACTTTTGCGCCAATGTCCGGGTAAACCATGCTAAGGCGGGTGCGAAGTCTCCGGCCCATGAGGAGTGCAGCGGGAGCTACCCCAGTCACCGCATGTGGAGTGGTCCTGTATGAAAACTCAGTCACATGTCCATAGACCCGGAAGACTGCTTCTTTCGGCCCCTTTTGAATGTCTGCACTGCGCGCTCCGCCAACCCATTGGAAGCCGGGTGGTATGGAGCGGTGCAGATATGGCATATGCTGTTCATCTTCATGAATCTCGCAAACTCCTCACTTGTGAACGGAGTGACGTTGTCCGTGACTAGCACCGTGGGGAGGCCATGCGTGCTGAAAGACAAACGCATCTTCTCGATTGTTCTGCAGGACATTGTGCAGACTATCTTATGCACCTCTAACCATTTAGACTGGGCATCGATTAATAGAAGGAACATGGATCCTTGAAAAGGCCGGCAAAATCCGCATGCAAGCGTGCCCAAGGCCGCCCTGGCCATTCCCAGTGATGTAGGGGCACGGCCGGTGGAAGCTTCGATTGCTCCTGGCAAATGGAGCAGTTTTGGGCCACCTTCTCAATGTCGGTGTCGAGGCCTGGCCACCAGACATAACTCCGGGCCAACATTTTCACTTTGGTTACACCTGGATGCCCATTGTGGAAGTCCCTTAGTATCAGCTCCTGTCCTTTTTCCGGGACAATTACACGTGTCCCCCACAAAAGGATGCCGTCTTCCACGCTAAATTCTGACAGCTTGGAGGAAAATGCCCGCAGCTCGCCTGGGAGCTGTCTATCCTGCCCACCATACAGGACTATGTGCCAAACCTTTGACAGGACTGGCTCCGTCTGGGTCCACTCACGGATCTGTGATGCAATCCGTAACAGGCAAGGAGTCCATAAAATTTAGGGTTGCAACCACCTCACTGGTCGTGGGGGTCGACATGGGGCCGGTCGATAAAGGCAATCGACTCAGTGCGTCGGCATTCGCTATCTGCATTCCTGGTTTGAGCTCCAGAGAATACTTGGAGGCAGCGAGCAACAAAGCCCAGTGCTGGATCCGTGCAGAAGCAATGGGCGGTATTGGCTTATCCTCTTGGAAAAGCCCCAGCAGAGGCTTATGATCAGTCATGATAGCGAAGTGGCGGCCATACACAGACTGGTGGAAGCGTTTCACCGCAAAGACCACCGCCAGGCCCTCCTTCTCGATCTGCGCGTACTTCTTTTCCACTGCAGTCAATGTGTGGGAGGCGTAAGCTATCGGCCACTCGGCCCCGTTCTCCATCTTGTGGGACAGGACGGCCCCAATACCATACGGGCATGCATCACATGTGATGAGCAAAGGTTTTCCGGGATCATAATGGGGTAGTATCCCAGGCAACGACAATTGGTGTTTTACTCGCCGGAAAGCGGTTTCTTGCAGCTGACCCCAAACCCAGGTGTGATTCTTCTTTCGCAGAAAGCGCAACAGGGCCAGCGTAGTTGCCAGATTGGGGAGGAACTTCCCGTAATAGTTTACGAGGCCGAGTAAAGAATGAAGATGCAAAGTGTCAGTTGGGGCAGGGGTCTGTTGAATTGCGCGCACCTTCTCTGTGACGGGGTGCAATCCTTCATGGTCCTCTCAGCGGTATTAAACCGGTAATGCTGGACTATCGTGGACGGTGTTGGGTTAAAATGTTGCCCCTCTAAGTTCACAAGTTCATCAAACGTCTTGGTGTCCAGCGCAGCTGGGTACCTAAGGCTCTTAATCACCCCAAATGTATGTGGGTCGCAGGCGGTGTGCAAAATGACCACCTGTCATTCATTTTCGTTGATGTTGTTTGCCCGGAAATAGTAACGCATATCCATGGTGAAACAGAAAAAAAACTTCCAATCTGTATCCAACAAAAATCCAGGGAGGTGGCTTCAGCAGCGTAGACAGCAATCCACTTTAACCCCCGTCGCCAGTTTTGTGAGGGCCACGAAGAATCCAGCATGAGTTGAAGGATAGAAAGAAGTAACATTTATTTGCAATAACATACATGTACACAACTGTAGCAGTAACTCCCTTGCTGCTCACTCCTCTCTAGCTGGGTCCAAACTGGCCAGCTCTATGTATGCAGGGAATCTGCTAATGATTTATCTGCCTCCCTCATTGGGGAAACTCATACTCCCTAAAGATTGTGGGATTGCCATTAGTCCCCAGTCAGTAGTAAAATGGCAGGTTATAACAATCACTTATGACTGAGGTTTTTTCCCAAATAAGGAGCAATTTAGCATGGCCAATCCACCTCCCTGCATATCTTTGGATTGTGGGGGTGAGACATATGCAGACACGGGAGAATGTGTAAATTTCACACAAACAGTGACTGGGGCTGGGATCGAACCCGAGTCTTCGGCATCGTGAGGCAGCAGTGCTAATTACTGTGCCACTGTGCATGACTGAGTTGACAGCTGCGTTACACAGATTCCAATTTGCCAAGTGGGCTGACTTTTGTTTAGTGTATTGAATGCTTGCATTCTGACCAACTCTGTAATTCTCGACTCTGGCAATGAGTTTGTCACTTTATCAGAGTGAAATTTGGGTGTGGCGTGATATTAGTTGCTGCTCTGGACTACTTTCCATGCCTTGAGTAGGTGTGTTTCTCCACACTAAGGTTTCTTTGTGCACATCTCTGCTAGATGTACTTGATTTTTTTGATAATCTCTTTAGCAATTTCCACTGCTGCCTCGGCCTTTCCGTTTGGCTGTGACAGTGTGGAGATGATGTGTAGTGTTGAATTTCCCAATGATTCATGAAGTGCCTGAAATATTTGCTTGTGAATGGAGGGCCATTGTCACTCATCACATTGTCAGGAATGTCATGACAACTGGCAGTCTATGCATTCAGGCATTCTACGACCTCATTGGAAGTCGTTGATGTCAGTTGAACTAACTCCTAGTAGTGTGAATAGTAGTCAACAGTGACAAGATACCTGTAGTCAGTTCCAAGAGAGTGAAGAGGTCTATTCCAAGCTTCACCTATGGTCTATCTGGCATGTTATAACTCATGAGCAGCTCATCAGTTTTCTTAGCCTGATGTTCATTCCAACCACTTCACTGGTTGATGCTTGATCTCATTGCTCATATTTGGCCCGGAGAGCATTTTTCTTGTCTTCCTCAGACTAGTTTCCATTCATTCATGGCATGCATGGATGACTTCAGCATGTTTTTTCTCATTTCCTTCAGGATGACTACTGTAGTTTCTTCATAAAATATGCCATCTTGTGCGATCATTTATTCTCTGAATATTCAATATGCTCTTCTGCCAACTTTGATGGTTTCAGGCCATTGTTTAATCACTACTTTCTGTAGTACTTGCAGAGTTACACCACATTGTGTAGTTTGCTTGATCTGAGCAAGATGCTTGTCCTTCGGTTCAATTACTCTACTGGGTTGATGAATTCCAGAGGATTTCTTGCTGTTGCTTCTTGTTGAATATCCAAGATTTCAAACTCTGCACAAGCACCATTAACTTCCTTCAGAGAGTGTAGTTCATTGTACATTTGGGGTGGCACAGTGGCACATTGATTAGCACTGTTGTTGAACAACGTCAGGGACCCGAGTTTGATTCTAACCTTGGGTGACTGCCCATGTCTGCGTGGATTTCGTCCGGTGCTCCAGTTTCCTTCCACAGTCCAAAGATGTGGTTCGGTGCACTGGCCATGCTAAATTGTCCCAAAGTGTCCAACGGTTAGGTGGGGTTTTGGGGATAGGGTCAAGGTCGGGTGCACTTTCAGAGGGTTGGTGCAGACTCGATGGGTCAAATGGTCTCCTTCTGCATTGTAGGGATTCTCTGATTCTATGATCTCCTTCCCTTGCTTATACTTTACTTCTGAATTACAGTTTTGCAGACAAAGTAACATCCTTTACAGACGCTGTGAAGCAGATAGACGCAATATGACAAAGGTGATTTGAAGTAACTTGTGGTCAGATGCTATTGTCACTTTGTCTCTCCCAAATAGGTACTGATTAAAATGCTCACAAGCAAAGACAATAGCCAAGCACTCTTTCATGCAGTTTGCGTTATTGTACTGGATGCGAATGCAACTGGTTGCCCTTGCTTCATGGAGGTTGCTCCAAGTTGTTTCTCTGGAATCGTACTGCAGAATGACTACATTGTTGACTTCATAGTACCTCAGCACTGGCATTATCGGCACCAGTTGTTTGATGGGAGTGAAAGCTGCTTCTTGTTCTGTGCCCCAATGCCTTTGCAGCGAGCTTATATAGGCGTTCACATTCTGATGATAAATTGGTGAGAACTTTGCTAGCCTTCACATCTGTTGGGTTGTTTGATCTCTGCTACAGCTCGCACTTTATCAGAATCAGGGCGAAGTTGTTTTGCTGTCACTACATTGCTGATGTACTTGACTTCGGTCATCCTCAGTTGCAGTTTTTTCTTGTTTAGCTTCGACTTCATTTGGTGAGCTTTCTCTAGCAGTGTCACTGGATTCTGATCAGGGTCTGTGATGGATTCTTCCATCACATTGATGTCCATAAACCAGCAGATCATCCACATCATCACTTCCACTCCAGGAAAATTATTGATTATCTCTGCATTGACACTCATTCGGAGGACTAGAAATGCCAAACAGTGTGCTCAACCATCTGTACCTCGCAACTGGCTTCCAGAATGTCGTCAGAAAACTGCTGCTGAAATTCACCGACATTTGCAGGTATCCATCCTTTGCATCTGTAGTAGTAAGACCATTGACTTGCAAGTTGTGGTAAAACTCCTTCAATGGCTGGCATGGGATAGATAGTGCCATCTCCTCAAAGTTTTATTGAAGTCCTTTGGATCTATGCACGCTCCCAGATTTCCAGGTTATTTCACTGATACCTTGCTGCTAATCCAGTCTAGAGCAATTGTCACTTTCTTGAATAGTCTCATCTTTTCAAGTTCCTCTATCCTGTCTTTCAGTGTGGACTTGAGAAAAACTGGAATTCTACTCATAAGGTGTTGAACTGGTCTCACACGTTCATCTACTTCAAGTTGATAATCATCAGGAAGACATCCAAGACCTGTGAAAACAATTTTGTATTATGTGATGATCTATTCAGCAATCAATGGTTTGGTACTTTGCAAAATGCTGCAGATCTCTTCTAGCACGTGGTGGGTTACCAGTCCAAGTTTTGACTTATTTCAGTTGAGGTGAGTGAACATTGCTTAGAGTCTACGATCCAGAACTGCAGATTTTCTTTCTCATTTAAGAAGCATCTAGACAGGTATATGAATGGGCGGGAACAGAGGGAAGTAGACCTTGGAAAATAGGAGACAGGTTTAGATAAAGGATCTGGATCGGCGCAGGCTGGGAGGGCCGAAGGGCCTGTTCCTGTGCTGTAATTTTCTTTGTTCTTTGTTCTTTTGTTCATTGCATTGGTTTAGCTCACTCAGCTAAATCGCTGGCTTTTAAAGCAGACCAAGCAGGCCAGCAGCAGGGTTCGATTCCCGTACCAGCCTCCCCGGACAGGCGCCGGAATGTGGCGACTAGGGGCTTTTCAGAGTAACTTCATTGAAGCCTACTCGTGACAATAAGCGATTTTCATTTTCATTTTCATTCATTTCATTTCATTTCATTGAGTTCCCAGCTTAGTTTGTCCTCTTGGGGTGAACATTGTTCCATCACATCGCCTCAACTTTACTTCTGGTTTCATTTGTGGGTCACCATCTTGAGCAACTTCACACAGGTCATGATGTCGCACAAGGCATTATGTGACACTTCACATTAATATGATACCCTCCTTCTGCAGTCATCATTCCAACAGTCAAAAACCATTGTTTAGGCCAGCACTGTAGTGCAGTGGTTAGCACCACAGAATCATCACCTGACATTTCTCCAACGACCATCTTTCTAGACTTGCTTTTCTTCTTCCCAGGAAAACATTTGTACAAAACGATTCAGCTTCTCAGAGTTAGGGCACTGCTTTCTCCATGCTGGACATGCTTCCTTTTCTTTTGTGTGGTATCCGCTGCAATATTTACTTCCAGTATTCTGGCCTTGGTCTTTCTGCTGGTCCTTCTTTAAATTGTTCTTCCTTGTCTCCATTGTCCTGTGCTTGGAAGGCCTGAACTGCCTCTCAGCAGTTCTCATCAGTTCTTCCATCAATACTCATTCAGTTGATAATTGACCACTTTAGAGCTTCTGCACCTCAATAACTTGCTTGAGAGTGCATTTTTCTTCTCTCTGCAGATGTGCTCTCACAACAGGTTCCTTTGTACAGATGACAAATCTTACCTCTGATCATATCCTCCTTCAGTTGTTCAAACTCAAGGTTTAGCTAGACATCTCAGGACACTCAGTATGAGCTTTGCTGTTCAACACAAAATTCATAATAAAATTCATAGACGGTTCAAAGTGGGTCTTCACCACTGGCTTTTCTGCTTCTGAAATCAAGGGTGCAATAAAGATAGTGGATGCGATTTTCTGGCCTCGTTGCACTCCCGCTCGAGCTAAAGGAGGCCGGTGAATACCTGAATTGAGGTGCCAGTCAGACACTTAACTAGGTGACACAGGCTTTCCCCAGGATCAAGGGCCCATAAATCCTCCTTTTAAGAACTGCCCTATTGAACGGCAGAGCAATTGGGAGGCAGTGGCTGCTGTACGGTAAGGTACTTTGCTTCTTCTATGAACACTTGAGACAAACAAGTAATTTAGAGTACCTGTCATCCTATGATTACTTGATATCACGTTGCCCTTAGGAATCAGAGATTTAACTGTTTCCATGACAATCGACTTCTTTTCTCGTCCTATTCTGGCAGCTATTTTTCTCAAAAAGTTACCATCGGAGAAAAGATCTAGCACAGAATAAGCTCTGCAGTGCAGCCTCCCAAAAAATGGACAACCAAGTCTATAGCAGATCTCCATTAAAGGACAAATGTCATCAAAAACACTATTATTCTAGTCACCATCATACTTGATGGCTATGAGATTTGAGTCACCTACCAAAGGCATCTCCGCGTGCTGGATAATCCCATCATCTGTGTTTCCGCAGGATACTCAAAATCAAGCGGGAAGGCAGGCGAACAAACTATAACATCCTTCCTGAAGTCAGTTCCCCATCATTTCAATCGGGATCATCCACATCAGTTCCACTGATAAGGACACGCTTCTACATCTACATGCCAAATAATCATCTTTTTTAGCACACTGGGTTAAATAGCTGGCTTTTAAAGCAGACCAAAGCAGGCCAGCAGCATGGGTTCAATTCCCGTACCAGCCTCCCCGAACAGGCGCCAGAATGTGGCGACGGGGCTTTTCACAGTAACTTCATTTGAAGCCTACTTGTGATAATAAGCAATTTTCATTTTTACAACTTAAGATTGGCACCTGACCCAAAGAGGACAGTGAAAACATTTTAGGGTTATTCTAAAATTTAAATGAATTGACATCAGTACATGGGAGAAACATACCACAAGCTGTGCCATGTAGCAACAGCTCATTCAACGTACCGCAACAGTGAGAAACTAACTGCAGCCTCTGCTGTGGAGAAGTGGTAGAAGTGTAGAGACAGAGGGACAGACAGAACCCTAATTTGAGAACCCCCTTCCTCAGCACAACTCTCGTCCTTCTTTGTGGCTTCAGGATTGGCTGGCTGAGTCACTTAAGGAAACAAAATGTTCAATGTAACCTCGTTTCGGGGATCTGATGATGAAGATAACTTCCCAGTTATGAAATCCTTTCAGGCTGTTATATTCCCTTTTATCTTAATTTGATTTTCTAAGTTAGCTTTCCTGACCACTCTTAATATTGGTATTGCTGCTGTCACTCAAGTTGAAGAACAAAATCCCACTTTGTCAGCTGTAATAATGAATCTAACATCAGTTAAGCTGTTGTTTAAGGTATGGTACAGCATGGCGTTTCCTTTAATAAATACTACACCCTAAGGGCGGCAAGGTGGCCCTGTGGTTAGATCTGCTGCCTACGGCACTGAGGACCCAGATTCGATCCTGGTCCTGGGTCATGGTCTATGTGGAGTTTGCACATTCTCCCCGTGTCTGCGTGGGTTTCACCCCTACAACCCAAAGATGTTCAGTTGGTGGACTGGCCACACTAAATTGCCCCTTAACGGGAAAAAAATAATTGGGTACTCTAAAATAAAAAAATAAAAATACTGCTCCCTATGTAATACATCTAACATGTTTAAAAATATATAAGTCATTAGATCAAGGTTCATGTAAGTGCACATCCCTGCTCAGCTGGTTGCACAAAAACTATTCACCGGAAGTGCAATGTAACAGCCAAGATTATTACCAACATGTCTCCAATTCTACAGAGTGTTCGTTCAAATGGCATGATCATTGGTAAGTTGTTGTGTTACAATTTATACAGTGTAAGCTTGAATTTTAATGAAGTTCTGAGAACACAGTGATTATTACCATTAAACATATTCTTAAAATTTGGGACCACAAGCTAAACAACCATAGTCTTGCATTCTAATAGACTATCTGGCAACACCCACAGCCTCAGTAGAACAATTTCACCGCTACAAACATTTTGCAAATAAGCAAACAATATTAAATTTCACATGCACTCTCACACTATCTGTGCAGCATAGACTGACAATCGATACATCCACCTGTGCCAATGCTATTCTTGTGTATATCATAGCATATTCAATTGAGCAGATTTCGCTTTTCCTTTTAAACTCATATATTCTGATCCAAATGGTCAAAGGTTCAATTAAAACATAACTATAGATGCGGGGGCAATTCTCCGAGCCTGCGGAGAATCGGCACCATTTGCGCCGGCGCGTTTGGCGCGGCACCGGCCACTGGAATCGGCGTTTCTCCGGCCCGCATGGGCCGAGCGGCCGCTCCGACAAGACAGAATCCCGCCGGCGCCATTCACCCCTGGTCACTGCCGGCAGGTACTCTGCGGGAACGCTCGGGGGGACAGCTTGTGGGGGGGGGGGGGGGGGGGGGCTCCTTCACCGGCGGAGGCCTCCGATGGGGTCTGGCCCGCGATCGGGGCCCACCGATCGGCAGGCCGGCCTCTCTCCCCCCGGGACTACTTACCGGCGCGGCCGGCCCCTGAACACCAACACCATGTTGGGTGGGGGCCGGCGCGCATAAGAAGTTCCCCGCTCATGCGGCAGGATGGCGCGGTCCAACTGCGCATGCGCAGGATTGAGCTGGCCCAACTGCACATGCGCAGGATTGAGCTGGCCCAACTGCGCATGCACGGGACCCAAGGCGCAGCGTCCTTTACGCGACGCCGGGTCTCCGATGCCGCGCCGAGGCCCTGCCTCTGCAAATCGCGCCACGCCCCTGCCAGCCCCACGGAGGCCCCAGAATAGGGGTCTGGGAACGGGCACCGATGCCGGAGTAAAACACTCCGGTTTTTACTCCGCCATCGGCACTTAGACTCCCGTTGGGAGAATCCCGCCCATAGTGTTACAGTTTTCACTCATAAAAGCTCACAATTGGCTGCTCCAGGAAAATTATTTATTTCATGCGCCATCTGTTTTTGACTGAATTAGACTGTTGCCCAAAATCTAAGTAGTTTTGATAAATCTGATATTTCTTCTTTAATGACCTTAGAATCTGGGATACAAGAAATCCTTCAACTGTACTATGCCAATCATGTAATATTTTCTCATCCTAATTTCTCTCATGTTGACTCAATTCATGTAGAGTATCACAAGTGTCTGAAGCTCTCCTGTTATGTTTTCTGGTTCCAGAAGTTAGAAATAACCACACTTTAGACTCAAAATGCTGGAGCTTTGTCAAGTGTATTTCTTGCATCTCTCCATGTTGCTCATAGATTGACACATTACTTGGCACATGACTGCAGTGTATCAGTGCAACACCCCAGGATATAGATATATACTCACGTAACAATTAGTTCTGAACTCTTCACAAATAATATAACAGTACAAGATCCCTCTTGCTCCATAAAATATATCGTGCCTTGATATCAATATAACTGCTGCGATCATTAACTTTTAAAAATGATTCACAAGACTTCTATAAATAAACGGAACCCATCAAGAGTCATTTATAGCTTGTCTTCCTTTTTTCAAAATATTGTCCGTGGCATTGCTTAGGTTTTGGGATGATGTGCCACAATCTTGTAAATTTAGCAGTAACTTTTGGGATATGTGTATTCTGGATCCAGCAAACAAAACACTGGCCACATCTTTGGGTTGTGGGAGTGAAACCCATGCAAACACGGGGAGAATGTGCAAACTCCACACAGACAGTGGCCCAGAGCCGGGATTGAACCAGGGACCTCGGCACCGTGAGGCAACAGGGTTAACCCACTGCGCCACTGTGCTGCCCTTTTAAGTCTTACTTTAAAGGAGAGACATTGATAGAGAAATGGAGAGGCAGAGGGAGGGAATTCCATTTAATGGGTGAAATTCTCCCATGCCCCCAGCAGTGGATTCAATGGTGGATGGGGTAGGGGATGGGGGAGGGGGGAGGGGGGGCAGCGGAGAGAGAATTCTGCAGGATGCCCAATAATCAGTTTAAACTGGCTTGAATTTCCCACGGGATATTCCGCAGGTTACTACAATGGCAGATTGGGAAACTCCCTGATGGCCAACATGAAACTGATTTGCATCCAGCTAATTGGATGCAAAGAAGGCCTGACCAGAATCTTCCCCACACCCGTATGTCCACGATAACAGTGGAAAACACATCAGTCCAGCACTCATATGGAATAGTGTGGCATGCAGAAGTCAGAACTTACCTGAGGAATGCCTGGGATTGCCTCTGGAGTTCAAAAGGAGAGCACCAGCGACTCTGGTATGCCACAGTAGTGGGTGGACAAGCATTTATCACGTGGATCTTCCAGCTTTCGTATCATCGAGGAGGTCTGTCTTCCAGCCTCAGCATGTTCCTGGAGAGCCATTTTCTTTCTTGGGGAGGTACATCTTTCTTCAATGGTGACTCAGTGATGTCAAGTGCCTTTTCAGTATGGCGCCCAGATATGATGATGGGACACAGGCACTCAAGTCCACCCCACCACGAAGTACGGCACTAAACCCCCAGATGCTTAATTAACGAGGTCAGGGCAGGAGGATATGGTGTTGTTTCTCATTCACCTCCGCAGCAGGAAACACTCCCCGTATCCATCCTCACCATGGGACTCAGCCCCACATGGGAGAATTCAGTAGCTGGTTTAACAGTACTATTCAGAACAAGGGGAGAGTGCAGGCGATTAAAATTAACAGTCTGCCGAGATTCCTAATTGTGTTCCAGTCTCTCCCGATCTTCATCCCCAAATCTTTTTTCATTAGGATGGACAAATTAATCTCGGTCATTGTGTGGCGGGTAAGACATCCAAAGTTTGAAGAGCATTTCTGGAGAGGAGACCATGATTGGGAGGGCTGACGTTACTGTTGGAACCAACAATTCTACGGACATGTGCTTGTAGGATTAGAATAGCGGTTTTAGTATACTCACAACAGAGCCAGCCTGTTAGCCATTGAACTTTCGGTGAACTGGCCGGCTGACCATGTGGCGCTGATCTTTATACAGCAGCTCCAGGGGGAGGAGTCCTGGGCGGAGCCAAGGGAGAAGCCCAGTACAATTCTCGAGCATTCCCAGAGCTACTCCCCCTGGTGGTCAGGTAGTGCAACTGCACTTACAATATAGACACATGTAGACACATAGACACATAGACACATCCAGCAGAGGGCAGCAGAGCAGAGCTTCTGATTGGCTGTTCCGGGGAGATTTGCATACGTGCAGTGCGGTCAGCGTAAGTTGAAGGTGCACCTGCATCAGTGACCCGAGGAGTTCGACGGAAGGTGAGCATCCAGCAGAGGGCAGCAGAGCAGAGCTTCTGATTGGCTGTTCCGGGGAGATTTGCATACGTGCAGTGCGGTCAGCGTAAGTTGAAGGTGCACCTGCATCAGTGACCCGAGGAGTTCGACGGAAGGTGAGCATCCAGCAGAGGGCAGCAGAGCAGAGCTTCTGATTGGCTGTTCCGGGGAGATTTGCATACGTGCAGTGCGGTCAGCGTAAGTTGAAGGTGGTTTGTGAAGGGGCTGTTCTCGAGTGACAGCTTTACCCGAAACACTACTTACGTAGTGTTTCCCACCCATCCTCCTCCTCTAACCAAAAAAAAAGCTCTGTCCGTTGGATTGCTAAACTAACAAGTTTTTTATTTTTTTTATTTTTCAGTAGTTGGGAAGTTAGTTCAGTGGGAATGGAGGCTAGGGCAGTTGAATGTTCCTCCTGCAGAATGTGGGAGGAAAGGGTCACCTCTCGTGTCCCTTCTGATTACATCTGCGGGAAGTGCACCCAACTCCAGCTCCTCGAGAGCCGCATTAGGGACCTGGAGCTGGAGCTGGATGAACTTCGGATCATTCGGGAGGCAGAGGAGGTTATTGAGAGGAGTTATAGGGAGGTAGTCACACCTCAGGTAAAAGAAGAAAGTAGATGGGTTACCGTCAGGGGAGGCAGAGGGAACCGGCAGGCAGTGCAGGGATCCCCTGTGGTCGTTCCCCTCTATAACAAGTATACCGTTTTGGATACTTTTGCGGGGGACGACCAGGGGTAAGCAATAGGGCGCAGGTCTCTGGCACAGAGTCTGTCCCTGTTGCTCAGAAGGGAAGGGAGAAGAGGAACAGAGCACTTGTCATTGGGGACTCCATAGTTAGAGGAACAGACAGGAGGTTCTGTGGGAACGAAAGAGACTCACGGTTGGTGTGTTGCCTCCCAGGTGCCAGGGTTCGTGATGTCTCTGATCGTGTTTTTGGGATCCTTAAGGGGGAGGGGGAGCAGCCCCAAGTCGTGGTCCACATAGGTACCAACGACATAGGTAGGAAGAGAGATGGGGATTTGAGACAGAAATTCAGGGAGCTAGGGTGGAAGCTGAGAGCTAGAACAAACAGAGTTGTTATCTCTGGGTTGTTACCCGTGCCACGTGCTAGCAAAGTAAGAAATAAGGAGAGAGAGGAGTTGAACACGTGGCTACAGGGATGGTGCAGGAGGGAGGGTTTTGGTTTCCTGGATAATTGGGGCTCATTCTGGGGTAGGTGGGACCTCTACAAACAGGATGGTCTTCACCTGAACCAGAGGGGTACCAATATCCTGGGAGGGAGATTTGCTAGTGCTCTTCGGGGGGGTTTAAACTAATTCAGCAGGGGGATGGGAACCTAAATTGTAGTCCCAGTGTACAGGATGTTGAGAGTAGTGAGGTCAGGGATAGGGTTAAAAGTTCGAAAGAGGGCACCGGCAAGCAGGACGCTGGTTTGAAGTGTGTCTACTTCAACGCCAGGAGCATCCGGAATAAGGTGGGTGAGCTTGCAGCATGGGTTGGTACCTGGGATCTCGATGTTGTGGCGATTTCGGAGACATGGGTAGAGCAGGGACAGGAATGGTTGTTGCAGGTTCCAGGATTTAGATGTTTCTGTAAGAACAGAGAAGATGGTAAAAGAGGGGGGGTGTGGCATTGTTAATCAAGGAAAGTATTACGGCGGTAGAAAGGACGCTTGAGGACTCGTCTACTGAGGCAGTATGGGCCGAGGTTAGGAACAGTAGAGGAGAGGTCACCCTGTTGGGAGTTGTCTATAGACCTCCGAATAGTCCCAGAGATGTAGAGGAAAGGATTGCAAAGATGATTCTTGACAGGAGCGAGAGTAACAGGGTAGTTGTTATTGGGGACTTTAACTTTCCAAATATTGACTGGAAATACTATAGTTCGAGTACTATAGATGGGTCAGTTTTTGTGCAGTGTGTGCAGGAGGGTTTTCTGACACAGTATGTAGACAGGCCAACAAGGGGCGAGGCCACATTGGATTTGGTACTGGGTAATGAACCCGGCCAGGTGTTAGATTTAGATGTAGGAGAGCACTTTGGTGATAGTGATCACAACTCGGTTATGTTTACTTTAGCAATGGGCAGCGATAGGTATATACCGCAAGGCAAGAATTATAGCTGGGGGAAAGGAAATTATGATGCTATTCGGCAAGATTTAGGAGGTATAGGATGGGGAAGGAAACTGCAGGGGATGGGTACAATCGAAATGTGGAGCTTTTTCAAGGAACAGCTACTGCGTGTCCTTGATAAGTATGTACCTGTCAGGCAGGGAGGAAGTTGTCGAGCAAGGGAGCCGTGGTTTACTAAGGAAGGTGAAGCACTTGTCAAGAGGAAGAAGAAGGCTTATGTTAGGATGAGACATGAAGGCTCAGTTAGGGCACTTGAGAGTTACAAGTTAGCCAGGAAGGACCTAAAGGGAGAGTTAAGAAGAGCGAGGAGAGGACACGAAAAGTTGTTGGCGGATAGGATCAAGGAAAACCCTAAGGCTTTCTATAGGTATATCAGGAACAAAAGAATAACTCGAGTAAGATTAGGGCCAATCAAGGATAGTAGTGGAAAGTTGTGTGTGGAATCAGAGGAGATAGGGGAAGCATTAAATGGATATTTTTCGTCAGTGTTTACACTGGAGAAAGACAATGTTGTCGAGGAGAACACTCAGGTTCCGTCGACCAGGCTAGATGGAATTGAGGTTCAAAAGGAGGAGGTGTTAGCAATTTTAGAAAATGTCAAAATAGATAAGTCCCCTGGGCCAGATGGGATTTATCCTAGGATTCTCTGGGAAGCCAGGGAGGAGATTGCTGTGCCTTTGTCCTTGATCTTTATGTCGTCTTTGTCGACAGGAATAGTGCCGGAAGACTGGAGGATAGCAAATGTTGCCCCCTTGTTCAAGAAGGGGAGTAGAGACAACCCTGGTAATTATAGACCTGTGAGCCTTACTTCGGTTGTGGGTAAAATGTTGGAAAAGGTTATAAGAGATAGGGTTTATAATCATCTTGAAAAGAACAAGTTGATTAGCGATACTCAACACGGTTTTGTGAAGGGTAGGTCATGTCTCACAAACCTTATTGAGTTTTTTGAGAAGGTGACCAAACAGGTGGATCAGGGTAAAGCTGTTGATGTGGTGTATATGGATTTCAGTAAGGCGTTTGATAAGGTTCCCCACGGTAGGCTATTGCAGAAAATAAGGAAGTATGGAATTGAAGGTGATTTAGCGGTTTGGATCAGTAATTGGCTAGCTGAAAGAAGACAGAGGGTGGTGGTTGATGGCAAATGTTCATCCTGGAGTTCAGTTACTAGTGGTGTACCGCAAGGATCTGTTTTGGGGCCACTGCTGTTTGTCATTTTTATAAATGACCTGGAAGAGGGTGTAGAAGGATGGGTTAGTAAATTTGCAGATGACACGAAGGTCGGTGGAGTTGTGGATAGTGCTGAAGGATGTTATAGGATACAGAGGGACATAGATAAGCTGCAGAGCTGGGCTGAGAGGTGGCAGATGGAGTTTAATGCGGAAAAGTGTGAGGTGGTTCACTTTGGAAGGAGTAACAGGAATGCAGAGTACTGGGCTAATGGCAAGATTCTTGGTAGTGTAGATGAACAGAGAGATCTCGGCATCCAGGTACATAAATCCCTGAAAGTTGCCACCCAGGTTAATAGGGCTGTTAAGAAGGCATATGGTGTGCTAGCCTTTATAAGCAGGGGGATTGAGTTTCGGAACCACAAGGTCATGCTGCAGCTGTACATAACTCTGGTGCGGCCACACCTGGAGTACTGCGTGCAGTTCTGGTCACCACATTATAGGAAGGATGTGGAAGCTTTGGAAAGGGTTCAGAGGAGATTTACTAGGATGTTGCCTGGTATGGAGGGAAGGTCTTACGAGGAAAGGCTCAGGGAATTGAGGTTGTTTTCGTTAGAGAGGAGAAGGCTGAGAGGTGACTTAATAGAGACATATAAGATAGTCAGAGGGTTAGATAGGGTGGACAGTGAGAGTCTTTTTCCTCGGATGGTGATGACCAACACGAGGGGACATAGCTTTAAATTGAGGGGTGAGAGATATAGGACAGATGTCAGAGGCAGTTTCTTTACTCAGAGAGTAGTAGGGGTGTGGAACGCCCTGCCTGCAATAGTAGTAGACTCGCCAACTTTAAGGGTATTTAAGTGGTCACTGGATAGACATATGGATGAAAATGGAATAGTGTAGGTCAGATAGGCTTCAGATGGTTTCACAGGTCGGCGCAACATCGAGGGCCGAAGGGCCCGTACTGCGCTGTAGTGTTCTATGTTCTATGTTCTATGTATATACAGATTATAATCCGGTGTGAATCACATTCACCACAGTTACCAAATATAATGTTCGACTACTGGGCGGCAAACATTGAGAAGGTGTGAGAGTGTTTTGGGTAGCTGGGGTCAGAATGGAGGCAGATGGAAGAGGACTCCTCTGTAGGGTCGTGTCTATGGGTGCTGGTTACTGCCACTCTCCAGCCAGATTCACAATGAACCCAGTGTGGTGGCATCTCAAAGAATCTGGAATCAATTCAGGAAACATTTTAGATTGGGGGACATGTTATTATTGTTTCCAAATTGTCGGAATGATAAGTTTGCACTGTCGGGGATGGATGCAACATACAAAATTTGGAAGAGGGGGGGTGTTGAGAGGTTTAGGGATCTGTCTGTGGACGGTAGGTTCGAGGGACTGATGGAGATGATGGGAAAATATCAACTCCCGAGAAGGAGGGCATTTAGGTGTCTGTGGGACTTTGTTCGCAAAGAACTCTCTTCGTTCCCTCAGTTACCGAGAACGACACTGATGGACAGGATGTTATCTTGTGTTGGCTTGGGAGAAGGGAGGTTTCCTGACAGATATGGGTGGTTGCTGGAGATGGGGAAGGCTCCAGTAAAGGAAAAAAAGGGAAGTGAGATGAGGAATTCGGCCTGGAGCTAAAGGGAGGAGTCTGGAGTGAGATTTTGTATCGGGTAAACTACTTCCTCTTGTGCCAGGCTGAGCCTGATACAATTTAAAGTAGTCCAAAGGGCATATCTGACTAGAGTGTGCATGAATGGATTCTTCCCCGGTGTAGAGGATAAGTGTGAACAGTGTCTAAAGGGGCCGGTGACCCACTCACACATGTTCTAGTCCTGCTTAAAATTGGTTGAGTTCTGGGTCTCATTCTTTGAGATTATGTGGGAGATCGAGGGGATTAGACTGGAGCCATGTCCACTGGTGTGGTTTTTGGGGTGTCGGACTTGCTGGAGCTTCTTGAGGGGAAGAGGGCCGACATCTTAGCCCTTGCTTCACTGATAGCCTGGCAACGAGTCCTGCTTAGATGCAGGTCGGTGGCACTACATAGGGTCTCAGCATGAATGGGGGACTTGGCAGAATTTCTGAGATTGGAAGAAAGGAAATACAACATCAGAAGGTCGGAGGAGTGTTTTATTCCAGGTGGAAGCCGCTCGTCACCTTCTTCAAACATGTTTGCGGAAAGAAACTGTGGGGAAGGGCAGCAAGGGGGTCTTGGGGTTATTACAGATAGTTTGATCGTTTCTTGGCCTTTCGGTTAAGATGAGTGTGAGGTCAGGTGTAATGCTTAGATCTGGAATGTCTCTCTTGTGGGGACCAGGAATTGGATTCAATTTGAATTGGCTTTTAGAGCAGGCAAGAAGCTGGATTAGGGATTTGTTCCTGTCCACACTCTGAGCTCTGGCTTTGTAAGTCTGATAAAGGAATTATATTTAAAAGAAATTACAGTTGGTTTGTATTATATTTGAGTGAATTTTTATTTGTAAATTCTTTTGCAATCTTTAAAATAAAAATATATTTTTAAATAACATGGGCAGCACGGTGGCTCAGTGGTTAGCACTGCTGCCTCATGGCGCCGAGGTCCCAGGTTTGATCCCGGCTCTGGGTCACTGTCCGTGTGGAGTTTGTACATTCTCCCCGTGCTTGCATGGGTTTCACCCCCACAACCCAAAAGATGTTCAGGCTAGGTGGATTGGTTACGCTAAATTGCCCCTTAATTGGAAAAATGAATTGGGTACTCTAAACTTATTTAAAAAAAAAGAAAACCAACGACTTCCAGTGGCAACCAAGAGCTGAGCTGTCACATGAAAGGTGGCTTGCTCCTCGAAACATTTCATTGGACCTTTTTAAATACTTGAATGGACACCAAAAATATGGAAAAGTGAACCAACTATAACCTGCCCGATTGAGGTGCCATTGAGCCAGCAGCCAGGCTGCAAGGCTAGTAAAAGCAAAAGAAAGACACCAACTCTGGAGCAGGGGACCCGCCTGGCTGTGCAGACCTGAACATGGCAGGGTCAGCAGGGTCGCAAATGCTGACCCAGTCGTCAATGGAGAAATTGATGGAGTTTATTTCCACAGAGCTCCAATGGCACAGAGGCAGAGAGAGGATCTAATGTCAGCAATGAAGTTGGCAATAGAAGCCATACTGGCTCCCATAAAGGGAGCAATGGACAGGATGGAGCAGAGACTGGAGGACCAAGAAGCAAGGGTTCGAGACCTGGAGAAAGCGGCAACCCACCAGGACGACCAAATCGCTTTACTCGGTTGGTGTCGACCCAGAAGACGCTAAGGGGAAGGTAGATGACCAAGAGAAAAGGTCCCAATGACAGAACCTTCGGATCATCGGGGGGTGCATAGGATAGGAGCCTAATGGAATTTATCTCAAAGATGCTCGGAAAACTGGTCGGGGAAGAGGGCTTCACCAAACCCCTAGAAGTAGCCAGGCCTATAATTTGCTCTGCCAAAAACCAAAGTCAGAGGACCCAGCATGGGCAGAAATCATGAAGTTTCACAAATATCAAGATAAGGAACGGGTCCTGAGGTGGGAAAGGAACATGCAGTCATGTAAGTAGGAACACACCATCCGTATTTACCGGGAAATTGGAGATGATCAAGCGCTGGACGGAGTTTAATGGGGTCAAGGCTGCACTCTTAAAACATGGTGCGATTCGGCATGTTATCCCCAACAAGACTATGGGTCATGCACAATGACAGGGAACATTAATTTAATACATCGGAGGAAGAGAGCGGGTTTGTGCAGAAGAACGGACTTGGGAGGAAATAATGCGGGAAGACCCAAAAGTGCGGACCTACACGAACTAGGGAGGAAGGCATAACTGGACTTGGGGAAGTATGCCCGCTGGTTCATCTCGGGCAATAGACCAGGAACAGGCAAGGTCAGGGGGGGAATGGCAGAGTGGGGAAAGGAAAGGGGATAATGGACAGGGGGCTCGAGGGGGGGGGGGGGGGGGGAGAGAGAGGACAGGAGAGAGGAGGGGGTAGGGTGTAATGCTGGTTACACAGGTAACATGTGGAGTAGGTTGGAAAGAGGAAAATGGTGGCAGCCATCTTGAACGACCCAAGAACAAAGGTGAGCTTCCACGAGGTAAGTATAGCTGACTCCAGAGGAGGGGACGAACAGGATAATCACCTGGAATGTGAGGGGACTGAACGGTTCAGTGAAAAGAAACAGAGTCTTCACCCATCTAAAAAGTCTGAAGGCTGATGTAGTCTTACTTCAAGACACTCGCTTAAGAGAAAAGGACCAACTGAGTGTGAGGAAAGGCTGGTTGAGACAGGTATACAAGGCGTGCTTCGACACAAGGGTGAGGGGCTTTGACCGTACTGTTTAACAAAAGGGTAGCCTTTACAACGGCAAACAGGGTGACGGAACCAAGGTGATGGTACATCATGGTTAGCGGGCTCCTAGAAAGGGCTCCAGTGTATTAGTCAACATATACGCCCCTAAATTGGACGATGCCGAGTTCATTACGATCTCAACCCCCGATCATGGAGGGAGACTTTAACTACGTACAGCACCTGAAGACAGATAGGTCCAGCCCCAGTTTGGGGGCTAAATCAGGAATGGCGAGAGAACTAACCACCTTCATGGAGCAGGTGGGGAGCGGGGGGGAGGTGAGGCCTGTGGAGATTCAACCACCCAAAGGAGAAAGAGTTTTCCTTCTTCTCCCATGCCCACCAAGATTATTCCTGTATAGACATCTTAGTATTGGGAAAGCCGGTGCTTCCAGGGGTAGTAGGGCCGGAATACTCTTCAGCAGTAATCTCGGACCACCCACCACACTCTGTGGGCGTGAGGTTGGAGACAGGCTAGGCCTAGCACCCCCCATGGAAGCTGAACACAGCCCACCTCACCAAGAAGACCTTCAGCGAAAGAATGGCACAAACCTTCGACAGGTATGTAACCTGCAGCCAGAATGTGGAGGTCTTCCTCTCCACATTCTGGGAGGCAGTGAGGCAGTGATGAGGGTAAATAATAGCAAGTATGGCACTCAGTGACAGGAAGGAAAGGACGGCCAAACAGCAGCCGATCAACTCAATGTTGGAAGTGGATAGGTGGTAATCCATGGCCCTAGTGGTGGAGCTGCTGGCGTAGAGGGAAAAGCTACAAATGGGATTTGACCTACTCTCCACAAGGAAAGCAGTGAGCCAACTCTGCCAGGCATGGGGGATCTTCTATGAGCGAGCACAGGGACAAAGCCAGCTGCTTACGAGCACACCAGCTGAGGAAACAGACGGCCACAAGAGACATAGTGCAGATAAGAGATGGGGACGGTCGGGTGGTCATGGCTCCAAAGGAAATCAATGGAGCCTTTGCGACCTTCTACTGGGGACTGTACACCTTCAAGCCCCCAGATGGGGACCTGAAGTTGAAGCAATTCCTGGATGGGCTGGGCATCTCGACTGTGGGGGTGGAAAAGAGACAGGGACTGGAAGCACTGCTGGGTCTGGAGCAGATCATTGAATCCACCACATGCAATCAGGGAAGACACCGGTACCGGACGGGTTCCTGGTGGACATTTACAAAAAGCTTGTGGCAGCAATGGCCCCGCACCTGTGGGAGATGTTCAATGATTCTCTGTTGAGGGGGTCCCTCCTGCCCAGTCTGCGTTTAGTCTCCCCAATATAGAGGAATCTGCATTGGGAGAAGCACATACAGTAGACCAGATTGAAGGAGGGGCAAATGAAATGTTGCTTCACCGGAAAGGAGAACTTGGGGCCTTGAACGGTGAGGGCAAGAGTTAAAGGGGCAGGTGTTGTAACTTCATAAATTGCAAGGGGATGTGCTGTGGGAAGGGGATGAGGAGTGATGGAGGAGTGGACCAGAATGTCACAGAGTGCCACAGAGGGAGTGGTCCCTGTGGAATATTGGCGAGTGGGTGGGAGGTTAGATGTGTTTTGTGGTGACGTCTGCTGGAATTGGTGGAAATGGTAGAAGATGATGCTTTGAATGCAGAGACTGGTGGGGTGGAAAGTGAGGACATGGGGACCCTGTCATGGTTGTAATTCTATGAGGGAGTCTAAGTAAATGTTGTTTTGATCATTTTCCGTGCTTCATACATCATGGACGCGATTCTCCGACCCCCACGCCGGGTGGGAGAATCGCGGGAGTGCCGGGCGATTCTCGCCACGCCGCCCTGGCACCCGCACGCGATTCTCCCAACGGCGTGCCATCCTACAAGCACGTGTCCGTAGAATTGTTGGTTCCAACAGGTAATATAACTGAATGGCACTTGCTTGGATAGAACTTGACTATTCCTGAAAAGAGACATGCTGCTAAAACAAATTAGACTCGCTGCAGAAAGTTAGGACTGGAATTTAATAGTGCAAGAACCCCTCAACACTAAGGTTTCCACCACTCAAAGCTCCATCCCAGAAAGGCAACAATTGAAACTGTGATACCTGTTTCCTTTTGGTAAGAAACGGTCAATCACAATTTTCAAATTCTTTATTTACTTTTCCTTGTGGTGTTTTTCAAATTTCTGAATTGAATCTTTCATTCCCTCTCTTTATTGCTATTTGAGCATCTAATTTGAATATTTCACCCTATTTTCTTCTCTGTTGTTACTGTTTCTTGCTCTATCCTTTAAAACCACTGACTGTGGGGGAGACTGCATTTCACCACGGTACTGTATTTCCAGCTTGCATTTCCAACAATTTGCCAAACAAAGTTTTTTGAGCTGAAGGATGAGGAAAAATGTTTGACTAACTAATTGACAACCAAGACGATAAAGAATGGTAAATAAATTCAAAAAGATATTTAGACATAAAATTTTGACTTGTTGCGCAGGCTTTAAGTAGTTACTTACAATCGCTAATTCAATAAAATAAAATGTGATCATTAAAAATTACATTTCAGCTGCTCCTTTTATCTTGTGAGTTCTTTAAACTTTTAGATGATTGCACATTTTTAATCATTTGAAGTGTTAATTACATAATGCATTGCCCCAACGACACATGTTAATTATGCACTTCAAGGGCTTCATAGATTAATGAAGTGTGATACACTTGCCCTGAATTTTCACTTCCGATGTTCAGTATTAAGCTCTATTTGTGACAGTTCTGTATCCTACTGCAAACAAAATTACAGTAACTTATTAAAGTATTTCACCAAATAATTTCAAAATTCAAGTTTTAACATAAATAGATGTCCATCAGATCATGTTTGCAGAAACAAAGCAAGTGACAGTACATCAGGGCAACATGAAGTCAAATGCGGAGAGTCGTAAAGGCTGTTGTGAAACTGGCCGTGTTTCATGGCAGCCTCCGCGCCCCCGCCCAGGACCCGATTCTCCCCCCCCGGGCAGGGCTAGCAGCGCGGCCCCGTGAAGCACGGCATCGTGGGCTTAGCGACCGTCGCTAAGCCCGCGCGCCAAGCGTCACGGTGGCTGACGCGCACAATGACGTCAGCCGCGCATGCGCGGATGACGTCATCACGCATATGCGTCAAACCCGCGCATGCGCGGGCCGTCATGCCCCTCAGCCGCCCCGCAGACTGAACCTGCGGGGCGGCGGAGGAACAAAGAGTGCGCGGGTATCGGACCCGCTGCCCGCGATCGGTGCCCACCGATCGCAGGCCCATGCCACCCTTGGCACGGTGCCATGATTGTCTGGGACGGCACTTGGCGACCGTTTTCATGAACGGTGAGAGCAGGTGTGTTTGCGTTCGTGAAAACGGCCGTAAAGGCCTGGGAACTCGGCCCATCGACCAGGGGAGAATCGCTGTTCGCCGTAAAAAACGGCGAGCAGCGATTCGTGTCATGCGGCGGCCGTGGGCGGGGGGGGGGGGGTGGGAGAATAGCGGGAGGTTGGGAAAAATGTCGGGAAGGCCCTCCCGCTATTCTCTGACCCGTCGTGGGCAGCGGAGAATCGCGCCCGTAGTTTCTCCTCAACCTTTAGGGATTAAAAGCCATTGCAAAGCAGCTTCATGGGCTGAATTCTCCATTCCTGAGACTAAGTGCTGACGCCAGGGCAAGATTCGTAGACTTTCACGACAGCAAAACTGCCGCCGAACCTGAACTGATTATTCAGCGACTATAGAGGAGCTAACTCAGACTCCACATGGGACACAATTGATTCCAATGAAAAATGGAGCGGGATTCACCAGACCAATGATTGACACTCTGGAGGCTGACAAGTTGCAGGCGCATATACACATTACAATCCCGACACACACTCATCCCAGCCAACAGACTGGAGCGCGCTCATACAGCTGATGGGTCGGCTGGGGCCAGAGGGCACTGGGTCAGGACTGCTAATGTGGCAAACATGCTTACTTTATGTGTATTCCAGACTGCATTGACATCGCTGTCGCGTTGACGAAGAATTGCGATTTGACGTCAAATCGACGCCCACCTCAATTTTGATGTCGGAACCTATTCTACGTCCAATCGTGTTTCCTGTTTTTGGCCTCAGCCAACTGAGAATCCCGCCCACTGTGTTTTGGATTAGTTGGAGGAATATATTGGAAACTGGAATAAAGGGGCATTCTCACCAACTTTAACTAGCCTGTCCTTTTTCCTGCTTCTTCATCCTCACTCCGTCGCCATTCTCTCCCATCTGTTAGATAAAGTGGTCAAGAAGTCATACGGCATGCTGGCCTTCAATGGTTGAGGTATTGAATATATAAATTGGCAAGTCATGTTGCAGCTGTGCAGGAACTTACATCAACCTCATTTGGAATATTGTGTACAATTCTGGTTGTCACACTATCAGAGGGTGGTGGATGCTTTGGAGAGGGTACAGAAGCGGTTTACTAGAATGTCGCCTGGAATGGAGGGCATTATCTATAAGGAGAGGTTACATAAACTCGATCTGTTCTCACTGCAACGATGAAGGTTAAGAGGCGACCTGGTAGAGGTCTACAAAATTATGAGTGGCATGGGCAGAGTGGATAGTCAGATGCTCTTTCCTAGGTTAGGAGAGTCAAGTACTAGGGGACATAGGTTTAAAGTGCGTGGAAAAATTTAGAACAGATGTGTGAGGCGTGATTTTTACACAGAGGGTTGTAAATATATGAAACCCGCTGCCTGGGGAGGTGGAGGGAGCAGGTACGATACGGCATTTAAGGGGCATCAAGACAAATATTTGAATAGGGTGGGAATGGAAGGGGCAGGTACCATGGTCGGCGCAGGCTTGGAAGGCCGAAGGGCCTGTTCTTGTGCTGTATTGTTCTTTGTTCTATCAAATACCTGTTAAAATTACGAGTGAGTTAAAAAAGTCAATTTCTAAATAATTGTAAAATCTTGATTTCAACCTCTTCTATTGCTTTCATAATATTCTAGAATCCCTGCAGTGCACAAGGAAGCCATTCGGCCCATCGGGTCGCACGACCCTTCGAAAGATCACCCTACCTAGGTCCAATACCTCGCCCTATCCCTGTAAATCCACCGAGACCCAATACCCCGCTCTATTCCCGTGAACCTACCTAAGTTTTGAACAATTAGGAGCAATGAAGCATGGTCAATCCACCTGCCCTGCAAGTCTTTGGACTGCGGGAGTAAACTGGAGCACCCAAAGGAAACCCATGCAGACATGGAGAGAGCTCCACACAGACAGTCACCCGGGATCGGAATTGAACCCAGGTCCCTGGCACTGTGAGATGGCAATGCGAACCACTGTGCCACTGTGCCGCCCCACAGTTACACATATACAGCATTTAAAAACATATTTTTAGTAGGTTTTCCTTTTTGTACAAAGTAAAGATGAACCTGAACATATATTACATCGGTTGCCACTCACTATATACATCCTTCCCCTATCCCCCTTCCTACCCCTTTTTTTCCCGATTGAGTCTGTTGTTCTTCTGTGGATGCCCCCCTCCATCTGGCTCATTGGCTTTTAGCTACAAATAGGTTTTGGAACAGATTGGTGAATGGCTCCCACATTTTGTGGAAGACCTCTTCTGACACCAGGATGGCGAATTTGATTTTCTCCATTTGGAGAAATTCTGATAGGTCGGACAGCCAGTCCACAGCTTTGGATGGTGCTGCTGATCACCAGCAGAGCATGACTCTCCAGCAGTCCATTAGGCAGGCAAACGCAAGGAAGTCAGCCCTCCTTCCCATAAAGAGTTCTGGCTGGTCTGATACCCCGAAGACTGCCACTCATGGGCATGGCTCCAACCTCATCTCCACAACTTGGACTTTGCCTCGACTAACGCTGTCCAGAAACTAACAAGTATGGGACATAACTGGAACATGTGACCGGACCTCCTTGGCACTGTTCACGTTTGTCCTCCACCTCCGGGAAGAACCTGCTCATTCAGGTTCTGGTTAGGTGTGCTCTAGTTACCACTTTCAGCTGCATTAGACAAGTGGAAGTGGAGTTGACCCTGTGCAGTGCTTCGCTCCAGAATCCCCACCCTAGTTCAAACCCTAAGTCCTTCTCCCATTTTTCTCTTGTCTCGTCCAGTGATGAGCATGCCCTTCCCAGGATTAGTCAATACAGGTCGCCGCAGTTTCCCCTCCCTCGAATGTCCGCGTCCAGCAGGTCCTCTAATAGCGATTGTTGTGGTGGCCGTGGGTATGTCTTTGTATCCCTACATAATAAATTTTTAATTTGTAGATACCTTAATTAATTTTGCTCGGTCAGTTGGAAGCTCTCTGTCAGTTCCTTTACTGTTGTCTGTGTTGTCTAACAGAAGCCCTGAACTGCCAACGTCACCCCGTCCTGTCCCCATCTTTTGAAGGTGGTGTCCATTGTGGCTGGCGCGACCCTGTGGTTGTTGCAGATGGGGGCCTTAATGGACATCTCGGTTGGACTGAAGTGTGTCATAGCTGATTCCACGAGTGTGGATATCACCACTGGATTCGTTGAGTGTCTAGCCAGTGTGGATGGGTGCGCTGCCATCACCAGGGCCGGAAGGGACATCCCCATGCGGGAATCCTCCTCTATTCTTACCCACTTGGCCTCCGATTCCTTTATCCCTTTATGCTTTTCACTGTTGCTACCAAGTGGTAATATTGCAGGTCTGGGAGGGCTAGGCCCCCTCATGCTTCTCGTTCTTTGCAGGACTTCTTTGGGTATTCTTGGGTTCTATCCCCCCCACTCCCCCACAAACGCCATGATCAATTTTTCCACTGAGTTGAAAAAGGCTTTGGGGGTGCAGATCAGTATGGATTTGAATAGGAAGAGGAACATGGGCAGTACGTTCATCTTGATCATCTGCACTCTCCCTGCCAGGGAGAGTGGGAGTGTGTCCCACCTTTGCAGGTCCTTTTTAACTTCCTCCACCAGGCTGGTCAGTTGATGCTTTCCATGACTTCTCCCAATTCTGGTGGTGCTTCCAGCCCCCACATCCTATCCTTCCCCATGTGGTGAATGTAATTCACACTGTAATATATATGATACCATATTATTGCCAGACCACTAGGGGGAGTAGCACTGGGAATGCATAGGAGTTTGTACAGGGCTCCACCCTTGGCTCCGCCCACGGCTCCTCCCCCTGGACTGCTGTATAAAGATCGATGCCCAGAGCCAGCCGACCAGTTCATCCAGGGTTCATCGTGTTACAGGCTGGCTCTGATGTAAGTAGATTAAAACCACTCTTCATATCTTAAAGCACGTGTCTCGTGAATTGATGGTCTCATCACCCCACAACTGGTATGTCAAGCCCATTGAGGAACTTTTTCATCCCCAAGTCCCCTGCGGGGGGCTCGGAGGTGTACAGCCCCCGGTAGAAGGCCTCAAATGCCTCGTTGACCTATTCTGGCTCCGCTACTAGTTTGCTTCTGCTCATTCCTACCTGAGCTATTTCCTTCGTGGCTGCCTGCTTTCTCTGCTGGTGAGCCAGCAGGTGGCTGGCTTTGTCTCTGTGCTCGTAAAGGGTCCACCATGCCTGGCGGATTTGCTGCAATGCATTCCTCGTGGAGAGCAGGTCAAAGTCCATTCGTCGCTTCCTCCTCTCCACAGAAGCTCTACAAAGTCAGAACTTTGGAGTGTTGCCGGTCTACCTCCAGTATGGAGTCAATTAGCTGTTGCCTAGCTGCCCTCTCTTACCTGGCTCTCAGCGCTTTGTAAGCAATAATTTCCTCGCTGATCAGGTGAGACCTCCCCGTTCTGGTTACTAGTAATATGGCCTGTGATATTTTCTTACAGAAAGCCTTTTCGGCCAGGAGGGCTGTGGCCAATCTCCATTGGGGGGGGGGGGGGGGGGGGGGGGGGGGGGGGGGGAGGGGGGGGGGGGGCATTGGGCACAGCACGTCTCCAACCTCACATCCATGTAAGGTGGAGCATGGTCGGAGATGACAATCTCTGAGTATTCTGCCCTTACTTTCCCTGGAAGCACCGATTCCCCCATTACAAAGAAGTCAATTCAGGTGGATATGACATGTTCCTGGGAGAAGGAGAACTCCTTCTCCCCTGGGTGGGTGAACTGCCATAGATCCACTGCCCCCATCTGCTCCATAAATATGCCTAGTTCTTTCGCCATGTTGGAGGTACTCCCTGTTTTGGGGTTCGACCTGAATGTCAGTGAGTCCTGTTCACAATTAAAGTCTCTCCCCATGATAGGTTGGTGTGTGTCGACATCAGAGATTTTCGCCATGGTCTTATTTAAAAACTCCAAGTTGTCCCAGTTGGGTGGGGACACGCTGACCAGGATCACAGGTGTCCCATGCAGGACACCGCTGACCATGACATACCGTCCCCCTGGGTCATCGTCACAGTAAACATCGTCCTCTTATTTAAAAATATGGCTACCCCCCTGGCTCTTGTCCCATAGCAGGAATGTTAGGCCTGGTCCCACCCAACTCTTCTTTACCTGCAGTTGGTCCTTCTCCCTCAGGTGTGTCTCTTGGAGGAAGACTATGTCAGCTTTCATAGTTTTCAGGCGAAGACTCTGGATCTTTCACTTGGCCGTAGAATCCCCCTGATGTTCCTAGTCACTATCCTCATGGGGGGGAGGATTTGTTACGCCCTCCCTCCTGCGGGATCAACCATACTTACCTTGCAGATGCGCCCTTGCACTCTGGGTTTTCCCTGTGTTGTTGGGACATCCAAAAGGGCCACATCAGCGTTCTCACCAAGTTTCCGGGCCCCTGTGCTCAGGGGTTTCTCTTTGACCAGGGGCCACCGAACATGGCCGGCAACTGTGTGTACGCCATTGGTGAGTCCTTGCACTCTGGTTGTTCAGGGACTGTGCTAAGTGGCTGCTGGAATGTGACCCAGAGTTTAGCTGGGTACAGCACCCCAGATTTGACTCGGCTTTTGTACACGGCCACCTTCGCCGGGTTGAAATCTGCTGGCGCTAGGCTCAGTCCATCCCAATGTCCTGGTAAATCCTGATCTGGTGGCCTTTCCATTTGCAGATCCTTGTCTACCTGTTCCAGCACGAGATTCTTTCCCGATCTTGGTACCGGTGTGCATTGGCGATTATCACCCTCGGCTGCTTTCTGGCCTTGGTTTTTGGCTGGAACGGCCAGTGGGCTCTGTCTATTTTTGGCGGGTTGGGGAAGCTGTCCCTTCCCACCAGGTTTCCCAGCATCTGGGCCACATCGTCACGTCAGTGGCGTATCTGCCTTAGATCCCTTTCGGCAGACCCACGATTCTGGTGCCATGAGCGGTTCTCCTGGTCCTCTATTTTCCCCTTTAGACTCCCCTGCACGTGACTAACCTTGCTATTTCTGTCTCCAGGGTGGTGATATGGCCACTCTGGTCTGTTGAGGTTTTTTCTCATTCTTTTATGGTGTTCCCATGTCTCTCTGCCTTGTCTCAGGCCACCTGCATGGTTGCCATGGCCTCTTCGACTGCCACCCTGACCGCAGCTTAGATATCTGTCTTGATCTCTTCCCTGAATTCTCTTAGTTTCCTGGAGAGGAACATCCTCCATCTGCTCTCTGGTGAGGATGAACCTCGTGTGCGGCTTGCTGGCCCTTCTCGCTGTGGTGTGGCTGGTGCCTCATCGCCTCGCTGCTTGTTTCTCTTGGTTTCTCCCGTTTCTCATCTCCTTTCGGCCTCTGGAGTTACAATTGCTCAACGAACTTTCTTGTGTATTATTGGCTAGGGTTAGGGGATACTTTTTTCTCCTGTTTTAATGAGCTATTTTGGGTAGAAGCACCTGTTTTCGGGTTCGCAAGAGGAAAGCCACCTGATGTGTGACTTCTCAGCACATCCCCATTACCAGAAGTCACACATATAGATAGTTACCTGCAGGATATGTTACATATATAGGAAGTACAGTGGAAATAATTTTCAATCGTCACATAATGTTAGAAGCAATAAAATTGACTGCAATTGCACAGTACTGATTCAATCTTCAATTGTGTTCCAGACTAACACTATCAAATAAGTGCTGTAAATCACAGGCATAGTTAATTGACAGATTTGTACAAGATCTTTCACTGATTTCAATAATTATTTAGATCGATGCAGTTCAAGCATCTGAAAAATGTCAATTGCAGACCATTGATTGATCCCAACTGTGGCACACTTGAAGCTAACTTCTCTAATATCACTTACCCTTGGCGTCCATCACCTCTCCCCCACCTCTTCTGGAGAAACATTCTCTGCTCTCCGAGAGACAACAATTCCCTCACCACACAAAGAGCATCTGACAAACAATCCCAGAATAATCTCTCACCCAATGGTTTCCTTGCCTTTGCTGCCACCCTTACTTGCTGCCCGAACTCTTCATCACTGTCTTCACCTTCCATTTTCCTCTATTCATCCTCGTCCCTCCTCCATTCTCTACCATCTCTCCCAGCTGAGAATTCTGAATTCTCCCTCTGTGTATCCGAACAGGTGCCGGAATGTGGTGATTTGGGGCTTTTCACAGTGACTTCATTGCAGTGATAATGTCAGCCTACTTGCGACATTAAAAAGATTATTATTATTATCTATTCCTTTCCTCCATTCCTATTCCTTACCTCCCTTCCTCTCCCTTAACTCTGTCTGTCCCCTTGCCCTCACTGTCCTTTTGTTCTCTTCTTCTGCTCGGTTTCTGTCCTCTCCCTTTCATCTCACACCTCTTGTCCATCACAATCTTTTCCTTTCCTCTCCCATCCCACTCTCTTCCTCTTTCAATTCTGATTTGGGCCATTCTTTTCCCTTTTGCCCCACCACTCATTCTCCTACTCCTGCTAGTGTTATGTTTTTAGTAATCTCAAAAACATTAAAAAAAAACAAGGGTGAAATTACTTTGCTGCATTTCAAATGTTTGATGTGATAATTAGCAACAATATTAGGTAGGATTTTCTAAATCAGATTGCAAGACAAAACTGAATATTTTTTATTCTTTCATGGGGCGTGGATGTTGCAGGCTGGACCAGCATTTGGTACACATCCACAGAGGGCTGGTAAGAGTCAGCCACATCACTGTGGATCTGAAGCCACATGTAGGCCAGACCAGGTAAGGACAACAGATTTATTTCCTTCAAGGACATTAGTGAACCAGATGGGTTTTTACAACAATGAACAATAGTTTCATGGTCATCATTGACTTTTAATTCCAGATATTTCTTGAATGCAAATTTCACCATCTGCAGTGGCGGGATTTGAACCTGGATCCCCAGAGCATTACTCTGGGTCTTTGGTTGACTTGTCCAGTGACAATACCACCTCCCATAGCCCTAATAGGCCTTTTCCAGTTTTCCTTGGTAAACAGCTTGAACGGCCTGTCTTCAAGTTTCCTGTATTTTAGTATAGCTTACTGCAACCAGATGTGACTTGATTATGACAAAGTACAGACAAATCAACAAAACATCAGTGAAATTACTATATGAGAGATAAGCATCCCAAATTCCACGTTTACTGCTAAGTAACAATATTTTTGGAACTAGCTTTCTCAAAAACTGGTGGAAGCAGAGTTTTTGAATATTTTATGGCAATGCTAGACAGATTCTTGTTAAGCAAGTGGGTGAAAGATTACTGGAGATAGGTGGGAATGTGGAGTTGAGGTTACAAACAGATCAGCCACGATCTTATTGAATGGCCAAACAGGCTTGAGGGATAGAGTGGCCTAATCCTGCTTCTGATTCGTATGTTCATATGTCTCTGGATCAATTTACTCTGTTCTATAAAACTCTCTAAGATACTCTATTTTTATTGTACATTGATAAAATTCAAACACATGACTGCTGCAGGACCCCCTGGGCCATAGCTTCTGGTTAGATTCTAAACCATGTGCATTTCAATTTTGCTGTTGATGATTTCAAGAGTACTTAGTATTGACAAAATGCTAGCCAGATTGATGGAGCAAATCTCTCTGGAGAGTAGGCTTTACTTAGGCCAAGGTAAAATCTGTAACATTGGAGTTTGTCTGCAGTTAATTAACTGATGTTGCATCACCATGCAAACCCTTCATAGCATTGAGTTTACCAATCTATAGATTATCATAGTCCTTAAAACAGATATCTTGTATCATTGAAGTTTGTCTGAAGTTAATTAAGTGATGTTGCATAGCCATGCAAACCCGCCACAGCATTCAGTTTATCAATCTATAGATTATCATAGTTCTTAAAACAAATGTGTTGTTTAAATATTTAATATTTCTTTTTTTAAATAAATTTAGAGTATCCTATTATTTTTTTCCACTTAAGGGACGATTTAGCTTGGCCAATTCACCTACCCTGCACATCTTTGGGTTGTGGGGGTGAAACCCATGCAGACACGGTGAGAATGTGCAAACTCCACACAGCCAATGACCCAGGGCCAGGATCGAACCCGGTCCTCAGCGCCGTAGTCAGCAGTGCCACCATGCTACCCGTATTTGATATTTCTTAACGTCCTTCCAATCTAGTGATAAAAATCATAAACTACTACGGGCGCGATTTAACGGCCGCTTTGTGCCCGACAAGGATCCTTGCGGGCTGGTTAGATCACAGGAGTGGCTCAAATCAAGAACCGCACCAGGCGCCAAGCGGTTTACGATCTAACCAGCCCACTCCCTTTGGTGGGTTCCGGATCCCGTCCAGACGCAGCATGAAGCTAATTGAGGCCAACTAACGGCAATCTCCATCTTTTTAGCAAGATGGAAGTCCGATCTAACGATCACCCATGATCTAACCGACTGCCCAGTGAGAGGTCACGTGGGTGCGATTAGTACTGGTCAACACAAACATAGTGTCACATCACCCGGGGGGGGGGGGGGGGGGGGGGGGGTCTCGCAGGCATTGGAGACTGCTTATTGGTCAGTGACAGGGAAGGATTGCACTCTGGCTCTCCCTCTTGCACCCAGGCACCTTGGTACTGCCAGGCTGACACTTTGGCACTGCCACTGCCAAAGTGCCCAGGTGGCGCTGCCAAGCTAGCAAGGGCACTTCCAGGTTGACAGCACCAAAGAGGGGCCTGAGGGCGGGGTCATGCCCATGAAATGTGGGATGAGAGGTTGCTGATGGCGTCATTGCCTTTTGCTCCAGCAGAGTACTCTTCAAACCCGGTGGTTGTCTCCGCTTTAAAAATATGGAGGCAACTACGTCAGCATTTTAAGCTGGGGTCAGCGATCAAGGAGGGCCCCTATTTGTAAGAACTACTTGTTTGAACCTTCAAAATTGGAAGCCACTTTTAGGGGTGGAAGGGGAAGGGCTGGAAGGAGTGAGTGATTTACTTCTGGAGGGGTGGTTGTAAGCCTAGAGGAGCTGAAATAGAAAGTTGGCGCATTTAGGTACCTCCAGGTTCGAAATTCTGTTCGACAGACGATCCTGACATTTCCGGTGGCGCTGCCTTCAACCTTAATAGATAGGATTCGGAAGAGGGTCGACGTCTGGCATGTACGGATGGATTTTGGGGGAAAGGTTGGTCTCGGTGGAGGGGGGAAGGCTAAATGCGAAAAAGAGCTGGGACCCGTACTGGAGGAAAAGATGTGGAGTGAATTCCTCCGCAGGGTGAACTCCACGTTGAGAATGTGAAGCAAGGGTTAATAGCTAGAACAATCCAGAATTAATGGGACACATTAGTGGAAAGTTACAAATAAGGGAGGTATTATTGAATTTGTGAGCCGACTCATGACTGTAAGCCAAATAGCCTTGAGAAACAAGGAAGATGGCTGGATGACGAAATATGAAATGTGGGAGCCATTGATACTGTGGCTAAACACCTGCTGTTTTTGCTAAAATTGCTATATACTCATGTGCCAATAGATAACTTAAAAGTCTGTAAAATCATGTATCGAAACTATGGCAAAAACAAGCTATGCTTTGCAATGGGGGCAAGCTCAAGTGAATGTAAGGGCCAGCCCCTTAAAAAACATATAAAGACAGGATGTTTTGAGCAAAACTTTGGCACACTCAGAGGTGTTTCCTTGGAATACCTAGAGGGCTGCCCCGATTGCAATAAAGAATATTCTAAAGTATGAACGTGTTCGAGACCGTTTCTTCCGGACTGAGAGACAAGTGAATTAGAGACACATTCTCATTTTGGTGGCAGCGGTGGGATTTCAAAGAGTCTCCGCTGGGACTGGCGGCATAAGTGACTGATCGGGTTCGGGAGCGAAGGAGGAATTGGGCCACCATTGTGAGTAAAGCTTTTGCCACTTTGGTATTCCCCTCCGCTGTACCGTCCACGATTCGGCCCTGCTATCAGCGCTCAGGGACGCTCCTACGAAATCCAGGTCAGTCCGGCGAACTCGTTTAAAGGAGGGAGTGTGACCCCTACAGTAATAGTCACTAGGCATAGTCAGGGACTAGTGCTTTAAGGGAGGGAGTGTGACCCCTACAGTAATAGTCACAGGCACAGTCAGGGACTAGTGCTTTAAAGGGAGGGAGTGTGACCCCTACAGTAATAGTCACAGGCACAGTCAGGGACTAGTGCTTTAAGGGAGGGTGTGTATCCCCTACAGTTATAGCTACAGAAGAGGTTTCGGCATCATCATGACCCTTGCTTTTGTCTAAAAGTGCCCCCGCGATAAGAGGCTTTAGAAGGGTGCGTGATCAACCCTAAGGTAAAATATAACAAGGACGTTATAACCTTGTAGTTAGATAGGCTTGCAGGCACGGATGAGCCTGCCTGAATTGGGCAACGGAGCAGGATAACTCCGTTTAAATTCATGATTGAATAAAGTGGTCCAGGACCATTTCGCCAAATAAACAACAATCGCAAGGATCATTAACTGCCAATAGTGTTAGAGGTGGGTAATACGTTAGATACAACCTCTGATAGTGGAAGCGTGCTTCAAACCTTGTGTGAACAATATCCGGAATATTCCAAGCAACTGAGACAATTGTCAGGAGAATTGCATAAAAATTTAGAAGAAAAATGGCCACTGGCGGAAAACGAATGCATTAAAATTGGGTATAAAATTGACAGAAAGAAATAGTTAAAACAGCCAAGGTCTTAAAAAAAAGGAAGGCACATATGGGAAAAGAACCAAGTCATTAGGCCATCCGCCTTGAATCTGTATATTAATCCATGTGAGTTTAAGCTTAAGTGGGATAAGGTGCTGTCAGGGACTGCGGAGTTCCCAAATCTTATCTCCCAGAATTCTGACATAATAAACTGCTTTGTTACTGATACTCAGGCCTTCGTGTGAATATTTTCACCCCTAACATTTAGTGTAAGTCTGGAAGGATTTGCTGAGCTGGACGCCGCTCGAGCCGGTGGACAAGGCGAGTAGTCAAACCTTTGACCGCCAAAAATTAGAATCACTTGGCAAGGCAGACAGACGGTGAGGTAACATCCAATAAGTCTGATATCAAGGCCAAATGAGTAAAAAAGTCAGTTAAAAAATTTCTTTTTGGTTTTTGAAGAGCAAAATACTCTGGTAAAAAAAACAATGATCAAAGATGGGTTTGATTTCTGTGGAACAGAGAAAAATGGTGAGATACACAGAAGTAAAGATAAGACAAATAAAGTTAGAAGTACAAATGACATAAATTAAACCTTCACACCATTTGGAAGACAGGCTGGTTTAAAGGAATTGAGCTCTAACTCCTTTAAGCATGTCAATAAAGCGAGTAAAGATACTGCAGTACAGATTCTGCAAACTAGCAAAAGACATCACAAAACTGCCAACAATTACGGCCAACGGCTGTCCCGGAATGTCTCAAGGAGAGAAAAAATAATCAAATTAAGTCCAAAAGATCAGAAAGGGGCTAAAACACTCAATTAGTTTTGTTCAGGAATATCTGGGGATGACTAACCCCCCCTCCCAAAACGAAAAAATGGGGAGGAAAATCAATACAAGATTACGGTTAGAAACTTAAGGATGGATACATGTCGAGAATAACTTCAGATCGTTTCAAGCCGTCCAGATAAATTCAGCAGTAATTCAACTCATTTGAAATAAAAGAAAAATAAACATCCAGTAATGTCTCTTTCCAAAAACCGGTTAAATAACGAACATTGAAAATTGAAAGAAAGGATGGGTAATGTCTAAGGTCTCATAGCGGATGGAGATGGCATCATGCCAAGTTCTCACCACTTTCGATTCTGTACAAAAATTTAACCATTTCAGCAAGCAGGTCATCTGCACAAAGAAATATACATCTCTAAGAATAGCTAATGCCTCTAAAATTAATCAGTGGAAATTGAGTTAAATGGAATGACACAGATAACGTTTTCGAAGGAGAATGAAAAATTTTGTTCAGTATTTTAATTGAGCTCCATTTTAGAGAAAGAGTGAGAGGGTTAGAGAGAGAGAGCCAGAGACAGAGAGAGGGACTGATAGAGACAGCGAAAGTTGAGAGAGCGCAAGAGAGCGAGTCAGGGAGAGACAGAGAAGGGGAGGGGTAGTTAGATAAAGAGAAAGAGCGACAAGAGTTCCAGAGACAGACAGAGTTACGTAGAGAGAGAGAGAGAGAGTTTTAGGCATTTAAACTTTGTTCTGAACTATTCACTGTCTCTGTATTCAGACTTTGACTTCAGACCTTGACTTTTAAATGTTTTGTTACGAGCTGTGATTATTTGAAAGCTTCAAATTGTCTACGCATTGTCTTTAAAGATTATAGTTTGAGTACAGTTAACAATTTTTTCTTTTCAAAGGCTATCATTGGCATTTCCAGGGTAATTTTGATACACAGGGAATTTTAATCAGGGTGCAAAATCACGTATGTAAGAATAAGAAAATATTAGTTTTATGGTGTTCAGTGGAGGTTAGGATAGTTGAAATATATATGACAAATATGATCAAGCCGATGTTTCATTAGTTCAGGGTTAAAACTTCCCTGACACAAATAATCATCAGTAGGGTGAAACTAACCTGTCTCACAACACAGATGTTTTAATTATGAGATTGCAGAATTACTTATAAACAACAGATGGGTAAATGAAATATGTCCATGATCAACACAAAATTGGTTCACTGAGTTTCAATAACATATTGTATTTGCTGAAAGACTTGATAACGAGAATTTGGCAGCACTCCAACTTTTACTCCCAGTCCATTTGAGTGAAAAATATAAAAAAAAGTTTAGAGATGCGAATGGCATCATTCCAATTTATCCACCCACTATACGCCCCTTTTTGTCTCTGCAAGACAATTAACCCTTTCAACAAGCTTTTGTGTGTAATCCAGAAGATGTCTTGACACTCCCATGCTGGTTTGCCTGAGCTCTGGTCCTTTTAATTCTGATAAAGTAATGAACAGTCCACACAGCTGAAGATGCATTTTAATTGGAACTTACAAATCTTACGTTTTGAATTTTCATCCTCTTAACGACCCAGACCTGACCATGTTCAGAGATGGAAGTGCTTCCATCGGTGAAAGGGGGGAGCGGTTATCAGGATATGCTATAATCAACCAGGGTGGGGAGACAGTAGAATCAGCAGCATTCGAGACTCCGTTTTCAGCACAGCAAGCAGAATTGTTCGCACTAATACGCGCATGCGCACTAGGAGCAGGCAAAAAAGTAAATATTTATACAGACTCCAGATATGCCTTTGGAGTCGTACATGATTTTGGACAATTATGGAAGAACAGAGGATTCTTAACATCCGCTGGCACCCCAATTTCCCATCAGCAGCTAGTAACCCAATTACTCCAAGCTTTTATGTTCCCAGAAAAGGTAGCAGTGATAAAGTGTACTGTCCATACGAAAGGAAAAACTCCAGTAGATGAAGGAAATAGGCAGGCAGACCACCAAGCAAAAGAAGCCTCCCATTCAAAGGAAATGGTAGTGCCTAAAATGATGAGCCAGACTAAAAGCTCAAAAGACAAGTCTCCCTCTGAAAAACCTATGCCGACATTACTGACGTAATCCAGCTCCAGGAGGACGCTCCTGCTAACGATAAAAAGTTATGGGAAGAACATATGATAAAGAAAGTAAGCTGTGGGTCACCCCAGCAGGGCAGACATGTATGCCCGATGCTTTGGCAGCCTGGGTGGCCGAATGTGTACACTTTGCAACTCACTGTGGTGCTCGCGCTACAGGTGATATATTGTTAAAAACCTGGTGGCATCCCAGACTGCAGGAGATAGCCCAACGAATTAGCAGTTACTGCTTGATATGTCAGCAGTATAACCCTGGGAAGGCTGTCCCCTGTGAGCGGGGGAAAACACCATTGCCCGAGGGTCCCTTTGAGACCCTGCAACTGGACTACATTGAGTTGGAAAGATGCCAGTGTTATAAGCATGTATTAGTGATTGTTGATGTGTTTAGTAAATGGATAGAGGCCTATCCTACTGTAGATAATAAGGCTTCAACTGTAATAAAAGTTTTTATGCGTGAAATTGTACCAAGATTTGGAATTCCCTATCGTTTAAGCTCTGATAATGGACCTCACTTTGTGGGACAGATTAATAAAGAATTCTGCACTCAACTGGGAATTAAACAGCAGTTACACTGCACCTACAGACCCCAGGCAGCTGGGATGGTGGAAAGAGCAAACCAGACTTTAAAGACTAAGCTTTTTAAATTACAAGCAGAGACTGGAGCCACTTGGCTCAAACTATTACCTACTGCACTCTTTCAAATAAGAGCCACCCCAGCAGGAAAGACTCGATTAAGCCCTGCAGAAATCCTGTATGGAAGACCTCTCCACACTCCATGGGATTGTGAGATTCCCCAAGAGGTCCAGTTCCACCACATGACTACAGAAATGGCTAATTACATAATAGCCTTGACTAAAGTATTAAAGAGTCTCCATTTACGAGTACATGCCACGCAAGAGGAAGTGCCACCCTTAGCTAGCTCCGATATTGTACAACCAGGAGATCATGTGATGATCCGCAATTGGACACGGAAGGGTTGGAACCACGTTGGGAAGGACCGTTCCAAGTTCTCCTAACCACCCCCACGGCAGTCAAAGTTGAAGGACGCAATGCGTGGATTCACACCCACCACTGTAAGCTAGTGAAGTTTTCGTGATTATTAACTCTCGTTTTAAGTTTTAGGTACAAACGACCTTACTCGGACTAGGAGCAGGACCCCACGATGAAGCTGCTCTTTTTACTAGTGATCCTCGCCAGCGCCATCCAGTTTACATTCACTAGCGGCCGGCGATGTAGACCCGGTGGACGAATTCTGCACCCTTGTCGTGAGGACACCTTTAGCTGTGCCAACAGCACCACAGATGAGACCTTGTGGACGGCGACCCCGGTAGATACCTGCACTACCATCATTCATCAAGACGAGCAGAAGCCTTGGTTCCTGACTACCCACAGATCCCTGACCTGCGATCGCTACGCATGCCGGTGGGACCACCGGTGTACGAGGAAAGGCAAGCCACGAGTTCCTGAATGTAAGACTATTCATACTCACCCGTCCACCAGGAGGAAGCGGGCAGCGCACCATGTGACTGTGAATTCATTCCTGTTTATGTCTTATACTTATGCAAAGAAATTGAATGTCTCCTCTTGTTGGGTATGTACGCATGTTCCTAGCCATGCCCATGGGGGTATTCCTTTGGTCCCTCATTCCTATTTGATCGAGGAGGTCGCAGAATGGGCTCTGCGACGTAATCACACCGATCCTGATAATGATACACAAGATATGATAGTTGCCGATCGGCCGGGTTCAATATGAACAGGTTTAAAGGATGGTGGTGGCCGAAATTTACTGTAACCCGTCAGCCGCCCTACCTGATCCTCCCCAAGTATGCTAAATTTCCAGAAGGTAGTATATGTTTTAAAAAGGATCATGCCAATGGGACCCACCCGGTAGGTAACAGCCAATGTAACCAGACCTTGATTTGGCAACCACCCATAACTAATCTTACACAAAAAGGCTTGTTCACCTTTAATTGGTCAGCAATAGAAAACCATACTAGTGGCAGCCCCTGGAGGGGGGAGCCGACTAGAATCATGATGATGGATGCCAAGGGGAACTTGACCTCGTACAATGATACCTATTTTATATGCAGACATAAAGCATATCCCTGGTTGCAGGAAAATTGGTCGGGTTCTTGCTATATGGGCTTTGTAGTCCCTGGCATCACCCATTATACAGATCTATCCAAACATCCCCATGCCCGAACCATTAGGTCCCTTGTGCCTTGGGAGGTGATAGCTACTGTCCTTTGGCCGCAGTTCGGCAGTATTAGATCTCTCCAAAAAGTCACCAAGCTGCGGGATATATTGGAGCAGGTGGATAATGATACCGTGGAAGGACTCAGTGAGCTCAACACAGAGTTAGTAGCTGTTCGGACGGTTGCCTTCCAGAACCGCATGGCTCTAGACTACCTCCTCGCCAGCGAGGGAGGTGCATGTGCTGTAGTGGGTTCTGAGTGCTGTACATATCCCTGATAGCTCGGAGAACATTACTCACCTAGTGGACCACATTAAGGATGGGGTAAAGTCCTCCTCGAACGACTGGTGGGGATGGCTGTGGTCTAGTTCCTGGACCACCTATCTGTTTCATGGACTTATTATCTTTATCGTTATTTGCCTTTTGCTATGTATCATTGTAACCTGTGTTAAATGCTTTTGTAATCGTTTAGGCGCCTCTGTGATGCCACAGATGCTGCAGCGGCTTTCCCAGTTAGACAAGCAGGACTTAGTAGATGCCGGAAATGTGTATGAGGACATTGGACCAAAGGATGATTTCCCGGAGGAATTCCTCAGACTCTCAAGGATAAGTGCCTGAGGGCTGTGTGATCATGGAATGATCAAAGGGGGGAATGAGAATGTGAAGCAAGGGTTAATAGCTAGAACAATCCAGAATTAATGGGACACATTAGCGGAAAGTTACAAATAAGGGAGTTATTATTGAATTTGTGAGCCGACTCATGACTGTAAGCCAAATAGCCTTGAGAAACAAGGAAGATGGCTGGATGACGAAATATGAAATGTGGGAGCCATTGATACTGTGGCTAAACACCTGCTGTTTTTGCTAAAATTGCTATATACTCATGTGCCAATAGATAACTTAAAAGTCTGTAAAATCATGTATCGAAACTATGGCAAAAACAAGCTATGCTTTGTAATGGGGGCAAGCTCAAGTGAATGTAAGGGCCAGCCCCTTAAAAAACATATAAAGACAGGATGTTTTGAGCAAAACTTCGCACACTCAGAGGTGTTTCTTTGGAATACCTAGAGGGCTGCCCCGATTGCAATAAAGAATATTCTAAAGTACGAACGTGTTCGAGAACGTTTCTTCCGGACTGAGAGACAAGTGAATTAGAGACACATTCACAACGTCGTCCTGTGCGAGGCTGAGTCTGATCCAGCTCAAGGTAGGCACCTCACCCAGGCCAGAATGAGTTGTTTCTTTGAGGGGATTGATTATAGGTGCGAGCACTGACGAGAAGGCCTGCGAACCACATACACGCATGTCCCGAACATGTCCAAAGTTTGTGCGCTTTTGGGTCTCTTTTTTCAGCACCATATCAGCAATCTTGAATATTGAGTTGGAGCCCTGTCCTTCAGCGGCTATATTCGGGGTATCAGAGCGGACAAAGCTGCAAATGGGTGCAGGGGCAGATGTTCTAGTATTCACCTTGCTAGCTACTCCTAAGTGAATCCTCCTGAATTGGAGACTGGTGACGCCACCTGCCTCCCCGACGAGGTTAGGTGACTTAATGGAGTTTTTTGCATCTCGAGAAGGTCAAATATACCATGAAGGGGTTAACTGAAAGGTTCAACTCTTGATATTGTACTTAAGGAATTGGTCACTGTTAGCTGTTGAGGAGAGGAGGAAACGGACTAAGGGGAGGGGGTTACTAGGTTATTGTTTTTATTATTTTGTTTATTGCTGTTGTTTGCAATTCTTGTACTTTTTGTATTCCATGGATTTAAAATGATACAAGTTGAATAAAAATATCTTTTTTTTAAATCCCAGCACAGAGGGATCTCGGTGTCTCCACACAAGAATCACAAAGCTAATTGCAAGTACAGAAAACAAGTCGCAAGGCAAATGGAATGGCAGCTATTATGTCAAGGGAAATGAAGTATAAAGATAGGAAAATCCTGCTGCAACAGCACATAAAAGCAAATTACTGCGGATGCTGGAATCTGAAACCAAAGAGAGGGTTATCCGAACTAGAAACGTTAGCTCTTTTCTCTCCCTACAGATGCTGCCAGACCCAGTGTATTGCACACAGTTTTGGCCTCCTTAAAAAGGAGGGGCTTCCTTGCATTCTAAGCAGTTTAGAGAATGTTCATTGGCTGATTCCTGGGATGAAGGAGTTGCCATTTGAAGAAAGGTTGGGGGGGGGGAGGGGTTTGAACCTATACTCATTGACGTTCAGAAGAATAGGAGGTGATCTTTCTAAGACATAAGAAATTCTGAGGAGGCAAATGTTTTCTAGTGGGGTAGAGTCTAAAACTAGGGAGCACTGTTTAATAATGGGTCTCCCATTTAAGATAGAGATGAGGAGGAGTTTATTCTCTCTGAGTAGCATTAATCTCTGATGTTCTGTAACACAGAGACAGTGGAGGCTGGTATGACCGTGCCTAAAGGAAGGTGTCCACGTCGGGTTGCAGGATAAACAGGTTTATTGACATTTAGTATAGAGACTTTCATACAATCTACTCCTCCAAGTGAGTACTGGCCGGTTGTGACGCGGCTGGCTTTGTACCACAAGTGCTCGGAGTCCCCCCCCCTTTCAGCGGGGGGAGCGCATATTCTCCACGGGCTTCTGGGAAAACTAGATCCCCAACTCTGTAAGCTTTTGTCAAGCCCACAATAAACTGGGTCATTCAAGGCTGAATTAGACAGATGTTTGATCTACAAGGGAGTAAAGGGTTTTTGGGGGCAGGCAGCAAAGTGGAATTATGGCCATATTCGGATCAGCCATGATCTTACTGAATGGTGGAGGAGGCTCAAGGGCTAAATCGCTGAGTCCTTCTCCAATTTCTCATGGTCTTTTGTTTGTTTTTGCTCTCGACCCAACAAGTGCTACTTTCATTGGTTTAACTCATAACCTCCAATTTTTCAGAGGTTTTCTCACTTTCTCATAAATTGGCACTTGTCAGTAATGATCCGAGACAACTTTAGGGATTGGCAGTGCAGTTGTTCCTTTGTCGCTCTGAGTTGAAAAAGTAGCTTCCAACATTGGAAAGCAACATAATACAAAACACAAGCAATTATTAAATAACGTTCATTGGGAACTATACTGTGTTTTGGATATATTAAGAAAGAATGAACAGTTACAAGAATTCTAACTTGTATGAATATCGTTGTAGGCTTATTGAAAAAAGATAAACATGTGCTGGTCAGAGTGAAAATAGCAGGATATATTGGATGAATATTGGCTGAAGAGTTGGTGTGAGGGGGAGGGTTTCAGATTTATGGGGCATGAGACCAGTTCTGGGGAAGGTCAACTAGTACAAACTGGACAGGTTTAACCTGGGCAGGACCAGACTGATGTCCTGGGGGGGAGCATTTGCTAGAGTGGTTGGGAAGGGTGTAAACTAAAATGGCAGGGGGATGGGAACCTATTCAAGGAATCGGAGGAGGAGAAAACAAGGACAAAAATAAAAGACAGAAAAGGGAATAAGAAAAGGATAGGCTGAGAAAACAAGAGTCAGATTCAAATAGGGCACAATGAAAAATATTGGGAGCGCGACAAGTGATGTCAAAAAGATAAGCTTAAAGGCTTTGTGCCTTAACGCGTGGAGCATTTGCAATAAAGCGGAGGAACTAATCGCGCAAATAAACGTAAGAGGCGTCAGAATGTGGTGACTAGAGGCTTTCCAGAGTAACTTCATACTTGTGACAATAAAAGGTTATTCTTATTATTATTAAATGGGTATGATATAATTGGGATCACGGAGACATGGCTGCAGGGTGACCAGGAATGCGAACTCAATTTCCAGGGGAATTCAGAATTTAGGAATGACAGACAAAAAGGAAACGTAGGGGGGTAGTGGCTGTGCTGGTTAAAGAGGAAATTGACGCAGTAGTGGGGAAGGATATTAGCTCTGAGAATGTAGAATCTGTAGGGTAGAGGCAGAGCTGAGAAACACCAAGGGGAAAAAACATTAGCGGGCATCATAAATAGACACCCAAACTGCAGTGGTGATGTTGGGGATGGCATTAAACAGGAAATTAGAGATGCATGCGATAAAGGAACATCTGTAATTATGGGCGATTTTAATCTGCATATAGATTGGACAAATCAAAGTAGTCACAATATCGTAGAGGAGGAATTCCTGGAGCGTATACGGGATGGTTTTCTGGGCCAATACTCTCTAATTTTCTCAGCTTTAAATAAAGGAAGAAAAATATAAACAGTTATTGCATTTCAAAGAAATTCTTTGTACTTAAGAGCTTTGAGAGATTATTGAAAAATATGACAGGACAATGGTTAAGCCCATTGCTATCCCATGCTTCCAGCAAAATGCCACACAAAATATCAGAGAGATAAAATAGGCAAGAGAGGTAGGATGTTCTTGCAGAGAGTCGGTGCAGTCCTTCTGCACTTTCATGAATTTATGATTCTATGAAAAGTCTAATAGCAGGTGACTCAGTTACCAATGACAGTAAATTTTGGCGAATTATATAAATCTTGTTGTTTTCTTTTCCAGGTACAGCACATGAGGAATAAATGATTTGCAATTTATAAAAAGTTAGGTGACAAAATTAAGTTACACAGACCAACATATTATTATGTGTACAAAATACACGTTTTCTCCTTTCCAGTGACAATACACTCCCATCAAAGAAGGAACTGAGAGCTTCTTAGGTGCTGGACAGAAACCAATGCGTTATGGTACAGCATGTTGCAAATATCTGTATCACTATATTATTAGTTTCCTGCTGAAGCAATCTATTCACTGCAGTTTATATATTAAAACACAGCCAGTAAGCGAAGACAAAAGTTACTGCCAATAAATACTGGGCTGACATCCAGCAGGGTACTCACATCTGATGGCAGCAGAGTGCTGGCCCCCTATTGCATCTATCCGGTTCTCCCAGTGGGGAGTCATGAATCAGGCTAATGACCTGTCCACTTAAAACGGGAACTTAGTTATGAAACTTGCTGGAGCATAATTGACTATTAAGCGCTGGAAGAAATGAACTGTTTCATGTTACACTCGATACAGTAGGGAAGAGAGATAGATTAAAGACCATTTAAACATTTGCAAAAAGGTAATACTAAAACAATTAAAGGACTAAGTTGCTGCTGAGGTGTGTTCTGATGTATTTCATTGATTTGCCTCATGAAACAAAATCATGGAATAATGATCCTTAGCTCAGCAGTCATGAAGTAGGGCTGGTTTAGCTCAGTTGGCTGGACAGCTGGTTTATGATGCAGTACAGCATGGGTTCAACCCCTGAACCGGCTGAGATTATTCATGAAAGCCCCGTCTTCTCAACCTGAGGTGTGCTGATCCTCAGATTCCCGTCAAAGGGGAAAGCAAGGGCGGCATGCGGCGCAGTGGAAAGCACTGGGACTGCAACGCTAAGGACCGGGTTCAAATCCCAGCCCTGGGTCACTGTCCATGTGGAGTTTGCACATTCTCCCCATGACTGTGTGGGTTTCACCCCCACAACCCAAAGATGACCACGCTAAATTGCCCCTCAATTGGAAAAAAAAATTGGGTACTCTAAATTGAAAAAAAGGGGAAATCAGCCTATGGTAATCTTGGAACTATGGCAACTTAACATAGAAGTAAACTGAATTAAGCATATTTTTCTAACGCTTAGTAACATTTCTGTTAACTTGATTATTTTCCTCATTCATTAGAGATATTTTTCCACTTCACCAAACAATAGGGCAGACAATTCTGACCATTCTGGAGTGAGACAACTCAAGTGAAATACTTCCAGAAATCTTTTACCTTTAAGAGTGCCACTCGACTATTCAATTCTGCTCAGATCAGAAACTCACAAACAGGATTGGGATCCTACTCAAGCATCCTGTCACTCCATCCCGTGAGTCATTTGCTACATTAGAATGACTACATTTAAGTACTTAATTGGCTGTAAAGTGTTTTGTAATGTCCTGAGGTCATGAAAAAGCACTTTATAAATGGATGTTCTTTCTTTTGAACACGCTTCACAAACAAAAGCACAAACACAAAATTAAACATTCATTTTTGTCGAGTTACTTTCTAACACTGGTCAAAAAGCTGAAATTTTATTGCAAGAGCAATCATAGAGAACAGTTCTCTGAATATCTAGTGTGCAATTATCTTAACAATGATACAATAGGACTTGTTTGATCTTGAAATCTCACACACCACTGAAGACTTTTAACCTGCTTTTTAAAAATAAATTTAGAGTACCCAATTAATTTTTTCCAATTAAGGGGCAATTTAACGTGGCCAATCCACCTACGCTGCACATCTTTGGGTTGTGGGGGCGAAACCGACGCAAACACAGGGAGAATGTGCAAACTCCACACGGACAGTGACCCAGAGCCGGTATTGAACCTGGGACCTCGGCGCCATGAGGCAGCAGGGCTAACCCACTGAGCCACCGTGCTGCCCTTAACCTGCTTTTTAACCACTGATCGGCAGTATGTGACCTGTGGCGCCGTGGTCAAACTGTACTCTCATGACGTGAAACACTAGTTGGGAAGTGGTCAGCAGTCTGTGACTGGGGTGGATGTGGCTACTGGACAGTGAAAGGGAAGCCAGGCCAGGTTTGTCGACGGGGAATACCGATAAAACAAGGCCAGTCAAGAGGGCCGACACATGTCAACACTGGAAGAAATCTACACGGTCACTTTGTGTCACCATTCTGTGGAAACCAGGAAGTAAGTGCTTTTGGTGAGAATGGAGCAGGAGGTGACTTGGGTGTTTGGATAGTGCAATGCAGTGGAACCAGTAAGAAATATTGTGACATTGTATGTGTTTGACAAGTTATTTCATCTCATCTAAAGTCATAATAGTCTGTAAAGTAAAAACAAGATTGTACTTCTTTTTCTATACTTGTTTACATTTCTAAAGACATGGGAATATATTTAAAACAAAGCCTTGTAAATGTAAGGATGCACATGTTCAACTGAAATTGTTTTAATTTTCAGGAGTAAAAAGTCATAAACTTGGAAAAATAAGGTATTGGAAATAAAAGTTTCAAAGTATAAAAAAGAAAGCTGGGCACAACCGGCCTTTAAATATGAACGATGGAGTCTTTCCGTCAGAGGCAGCAACAAAGAGAAGGTCAAGCGCCCAGCACTTACACTGACGCCATGCGCTCTGTACATCCATGCTTTGGATGCAAAATCATGCAGGAGAGATTCCTCCATTTTCTAGCTGTCAGCAAGCAAGCAACAGAACTGTGAAGAACTGAAGATTAGTTATTTTTTGAAGGAAGAGAAGGCCAGAGACACAAACAGGCCAGGACCTCACAACTGAATTTACTGGAGAGAGCTTCCCAGGAGCATCCATGGCAGGAAAAAACAGTTCTGGGGCCTCATTAAGAAGAAACTGAAATCGGGAACAAAGCAGTATAAAGATGATTTCTTCGGGTACGGCTTTAATTGTGCCAATGCTAATCAGGATGCAAAGTGTGTTATATGCAGGGATGTACTGGCAAATGATAGATTAAAAACCTCATCTTCAAAAGCATTTGAAGACTAAGCATGGCGAGTTTGAGGAAAAAGCTCTTGATTTTTAAAAAATTGTCAGCTGAAGTCCAAAGCAGAAATGTAACACTGAATGACGAAGCAAGTGAGATTGTGAGGACCAAGCAGTTTCACCTGCCGCATTAAAGATAAAAATAGTGTGTCATGAAGGTCGGCCGGCATGGGTCGCTAAGGTTGGCCAGCATGGGTTGCAAACGTTGGTCGGCATGGGTCCCCAAGGTCAACGATTGTTAAAAGTGAGTTCCAGAAAAAAAATGTTTGAAAAACACAGTCTTATACAAGTTCAACATAACCTCCTTGCGCTTGAAATCTATGCCCCTATTAAAAAAGACTGGGATATTGTACATCTTATTAACTGCTCTCTCAAATTGTCCTGCCACCTTCAATGACTTATGCACATAGTCACATAGGTCTCTCTGCTCCAAGAATCACTACAGTACAGAAGGAGGCCATTCAGCCTATCAGGTCTGTACCGACCCTCTGAAAGAGCACCCTAACCAGGCTCCCGCCCTATCCCCCTGCAACTCCATAACCCCACCTAACCTGCACATTTATTAACGCTAAGGGGCAATTTAGCATGGTTAATCCACCTAACCTGCACATCTTTGGACTGTGGGAGGAAACTGGAGCACCTGGAGGAAACTCACGCAGACAGGGGGAGAATGTGCAAACTGCACACAGTCACCAAAGGCTGGATCTGAATCCGAGTCCCTGGCACTGTGAAGCAGCAGTGCTAACCACTGTGCCACCCCATGGATCAAGGGATATGGGGGGGGGGGGGGGGGGGGGGAAGGTGGTATCAGGGTATTGAAGTTGATGATCAGCCATGATAGTCATGAAATGCAGAGCGGGCTCAAAGGGCCAAATATCCTCCTCCTGCTTCTATTTTCTGAGGATGTTTCTTTTTTTCTATAAATTTAGAGTGTCCAATTCTTTTTTATTTTCCCAATTAAGGGACAATTTAGCATGGCCAATCCACTTACTCTGCACATCTTTGGGGATGTAGGGATGAGAACCATGCAGACATGGGGAGAACATGCAAACTCCACACGGACAGTGACCCAGGGCTGATTGAACCTGGGAATTCAGCGCTGTGAGGCAGCAGTGCTAACCACTGCACCACCGTCCCTCCCTCTGTGTATGTTTCTAACTTGCAATTGTGAGCTATATTTCTGTGATGTTAAAGGTAGTTTAATATTGTGTTAATATTAAAGTTTGTTTTAATATACCATATTCCTATTTGTGTGTGGAATCACTCCTAGAGCGAAGTATCCTGACACCACCCCTGAGTCTAAGGAAGATGGAAAATTATGGTCAGTTCCACTGCAATTTCGACTTTCATTTCCCTCATTTTCCTTGGATGTATCTCATCCAGTTCTTATAAAGTTTAAAGTACAGACATCCTGTCCAATACCTCCACCATATCAATTTGAAACCTTTCTGGAGTCTGAATTATCTCCTTTTTCACCATGACCTGGATAGCATCTTCCTTATTGAAAAAGACAGAGGCAAAGTATTCATTTAATACCTTAGCTATGCCTCTGCCTCCTTGTATACATTGCCGGTTTAGTCCCTAATCTGCCACCTCCTTTTACCATTTGTATAATTATATGCCTATAGAAGGCTTTGGAACTCAATTTACGTTGGCGGCCAACCTCAGTTCATATTCCCCCTTTGCTTCTCTTATTAGCTTTTTCACCTTTCCACTGATCCTCCTATATTCAGTATGTTTATCTGTTTCGTTTTCTACATTACATCTATCAAAAGCACATTTTTTCTTCTTTATCTTAATTTCTCTTTCTTTTGTTATCCAGGAAGCTCTGGATTTGTTTGCCCTACCTGTCCCTTTTGAGGGAATATATGGTAGCACAGTGGTTAGCACATTGGTTTACAGCTCCAGGGTCCCAGGTTTGATTCCCAGCTTGGGTCACTGTCCGTGCAAAGTCTGTACCTTCTCCCGGTGTCTGCGTGGGTTTCCTCCGGGTGCTCCGGTTTTCTCCCACAGTCCAAAGATATGCAGGTTAGGTGGATTGGCCATGCTAAATTGGCCTTCGTGTCCAAAAAGATTAAATGGGGTTCCGGGGACAGGGTGGCGGTGTGGGCTTAGGTAGGATGATCTTTCCATGGGCCGGTGCAGACTCGATGGGCCGAATGGCCGCCTTCTGCACTGTAAATTCTATGGTCTATACCTTGACTGTGCCAGAACTATCTCCTCTTTTAAAGTAACTCATTGTTCAGCTGCCATTTTACCTGACAATTTTTGAGTCCAATTTATTCAGCCCAGATCTATTCTTCCCCCATTGAAGTTGGCTTTCCCTTAGTTAAATATTCTTAGTCTCCGAACTCTCATTGCTTTTTGAGCCCGTTGCTCTCCAAACTCTCAGCGCTATTATGGACCATTGCTCCGAACTTGTGTCGCTATTATGGCCTGCTACTCTCCAAACTCTCGCTGCTTTTATGGTGGGCCACTCTCCAAACACTCACCACTTTCATAGCCCGCTGCTCTCTGAACATTTTTATTGCTTTAATGCCCTTTGAAATCTCACCAGTTTTATAGTCCTACTGCTTTTTGAACTCTCGCTGCTTTTATGGCCCCACTGCTCTCTAAACTCTTGCTGCTTTTATGGCCCCTTTGATCTCTAAGTTCTTGCTTTTATGGCCCCTAAAATATGAGAGCACATCAGAAAAATAATGGGTTTTGGAGGGGGAGGTCAGCAATGAAAAAGGCTCAAGATTCTCAGAAGCAACAGTTGAAAGGCTCAAGATTCTCAGATGAATCCAGCGCCCGGGACCCTGCCAGACGCGATTCTGAAAATGAAACTAGCGCCCGGGCCCCTGCCAGATGCAACCACCTACCTTCCACAAGGTGAGACTTCTCTCATGAGATCCCAGGACAACCAAACTCAGCCTCCTCTCCCGAGCACACTCCTGGCAAACATCCAAGCAATCGAAAACAAGCTGGACGAACTTAACATCCTCTCAGAGGGAACATAAGAACATAAGAACTAGGAGCAGGAGTAGGCCATCTTGCCCCTCGAGCCTGCTCCGCCATTCAATGAGATCATGGCTGATCTTTTGTGGACTCAGCTCCACTTTCCGGCCCGAACACCATAACCCGTAATCCCTTTATTCTTCAAAAAACTATCTATCTTTACCTTAAAAACATGTAATGAAGGAGCCTCAACTGCTTCACTGGGCAAGGAATTCCATAGATTCACAACCCTTTGGGTGAAGAAGTTCCTCCTAAACTCAGTCCTAAATCTACTTCCCCTTATTTTGAGGCTATGTCCCCTAGTTCTGCTTTCACCCGCCAGTGGAAACAACCTGCCCGCATCTATCCTATCTATTCTCTTCATAATTTTAAATGTTTCTATAAGATCACCCCTCATCCTTCTAAATTCCAATGAGTACAGTCCCTGTGTATTCAACCTCTCCTCATAATCCAACCCCTTCAGCTCTGGGATTAATCTAGTGAATCTCCTCTGCACACCCTCCAGTGCCAGTATGTCCTTTCTCAAGTAAGGAGACCTGTTGCACCTGTAAACCAACTTTCTGTGACTCATGCACTAGCACACCCAGGTCTCTCTGCACAGCAGCATGCTTTAATATTTTGTCGTTTAAATAATAATCCCGTTTGCTTTTATTCCTACCAAAATGGATAACCTCACATTTGTCAACATTGTATTCCATCTGCCAGACCCTAGCCCATTCACTTAACCTAGCCAAATCCCTCTGCAGACTTCCATTATCCTCTGCACTTTTCGCTTTACCACTCATCTTAATGTCATCTGCAAACTTGGACACATTGCCCTTGGTCCCCAACTCCAAATCATCTATGTAAATTGTGAACAATTGTGGGCCCAACACGGATCCCTGAAGGACACCACTAGCTACTGATTGCCAACCAGAGAAACACCCATTAATCCCCACTCTTTGCTTTCTATTAATTAACCAATCCTCTATCCATGCTACTACTTTACCCTTAATGCCATGCATCTTTATCTTATGCAGCAACCTTTTGTGTGGCACCTTGTCAAAGGCTTTCTGGAAATCCAGATATACCACATCCATTGGCTCCCCGTTATCTACTGCACTGGTAATGTCCTCAAAAAATTCCACTAAATTAGTTAGGCACAACCTGCCCTTTATGAACCCATGCTGCGTCTGCCCAATGGGACAATTTCTATCCAGGTGCCTCGCTATTTCTTCTTTGATGATAGATTCCAGCATCTTCCCTACTACCGAAGTTAAGCTCACTGGCCTATAATTTCCTGCTCTCTGCCTACCTCCTTTTTTAAACAGTGGTGTCACGTTTGCTAATTTCCAATCCACCGGGACCACCCCAGAGTCTAGTGAATTTTGGTAAATCATCATTAGTGCATCTGCAATTTCCCTAGCCATTTCTTTTAGCACTCTGGGATGCATTCCATCAGGGCCAGGAGACTTGTCTATCTTTAGCCCCATTAGCTTACCCATCATTACCTCCTTAGTGATAACAATCCTCTCAAGGTCCTCACCTGTCATAGCCTAATTTCTATCAGTCACTGGCATTTTATTTGTGTCTTCCACTGTGAAGACCGACCCAAAAAACCTGTTCAGTTCCTCAGCCATTTCCTCATCTCCCATTATTAAAACTCCCTTCTCATCCTCTAAAGGACCAATATTTACCTTAGCCACTCTTTTTTGTTTTATATATTTGTAAAAACTTTTGCTGTCTGTTTTTATATTCTGAGCAAGTTTACTCTCATACTCTATCTTACTCTTCTTTATAGCTTTTTTAGTAGCTTTCTGTTGCCCCCTAAAGATTTCCCAGTCCTCTAGTCTCCCACCAATCTTTGCCACTTTATATGCTTTTTCCTTCAATTTGATACTCTCCCTTATTTCCTTAGATATCCACGGTCGATTTTCCCTCTTCTGTGTGCTCTGTTTCACAGAGACATGGTTCACTCTGCCTCATCGGACTGTGATATACAACCTGAAGGCTGCTCAATACACTGGACGGACTGCACGGCATCATCAGGCAAATCAGGGGTGGAGTGGTTTGCTCCTCATCAACTCCTCCTGGTGCTCAGATGTGCCGACCCTGGCGACCTACTGCTCCCCGGACCTGGAATACCTGACCGTGACATGCCGCCCTTATTGCCTTCCACGTGATTTAACTTCAGCCATTATCACAGCGGTCTGCATCCCAGCCCAGGCAGTAGTGAAGAAGGCGCTGGACGGATTGTGCACAGTTATAAATAACAATGAAACAGAGCAGCCGGAGGCCTTGTTTATCGTGACTGGGGACTCTAACAAAGCCAACCTCAAGAGTGTACTGCCAAAATTCCACCAACACATCTCCTATCTCACTAGGGGGTGACAGCACTCTCGACCACTGCTAAACAAAAATCAAGGACGCCTACCGATCCATCCCCTAATCACACTTCGGAAAATCAGACCATAAGACGGTGCTCCTTCTCCAGAAACTGAAGCAGGAGAATCCGGTTGAGAAGGTCGTGCAGTGCTAGTCCGAGGCAACAGAACAGCTCCTGCGTGACTGCTTGGAGTCAGTGGACTGGTCTATATTTAAGAACTCAGCAACCAATCTCAACGAGTAGGCACCACCGTCACAGACCTTATCAGCAAATGTGTAGATGACTGCGAGCCAAAGAAAGTAGTATGTATGTTCCCCAACCGGAAACCATGGCTTAATCGGGACATTGACTCCCTACTGAAGGCTGGGTCTGAGCCATTCAAGTCAGGCGACCCTGACCTACACAAGAAATCCAGGTATGAACTCCTCAAAGTAATCAGGGATACTAAGAGACAAGATCAGACCAAGCTCGAGTCACAGACTAGCGTTACAGGCTCTCGTCAGTTGTGGCAAGGCTTAAACAACATAACAGGCTACAAAGCGAAGTCGAGCAGAATCTCGGGCAGCAGCGCACCCCTCCCCGATGAACATAATGCATTCTATGCTCGGTTTGAGCAGGAAACCATCAAAACACTATTGACTGCCTCAGCAGCCCCGGACACAACTATACCCATCATCACAGCTTCCGAAGTCAGATCAACCTTCTTGAAAGTGAACCCTCGGGTGGTGACGGCTCTGGACGGGGTCCTTGGTCGTGCACTCAGATCCTGCATGGACCAGCTTGCAGATGTCTTTGCGGACATCTTCAACCTCTCCCTACTCCATTCCAAGTTCCCCAGCTGCTTCAAGAAGACCACCACCATACCGGTGCCAAAGGAGAACCAGGCAACATGCCTCAATGACTATCATCCGGTGGCCTTGACATCGATCGCAATGAAGTGCTTTGAGAGTGATCATGGGGCACATCAACTCCATACTCCCAGAATGCCTAGATCCACGCAATTTGCATACTGCTGCAACCCGTCCATAGCAGATGACGTCTCCCCAGCCCTACACTCATCCCTGGAGCATCTCGACAACAAGGACTCCTACATCAGACTCCTATTTATTGACTACAGCTCCACCTTCAACACCATAATCCCAGCCAAGCTCATATCAAAGCTCCAAAACCTAGGGCTTGGCTCCTCACTCTGCAACTGGATCCTCGGTTTTCTGACCCAGAGACCACAATCAGTAAGGATGAACAACAGAACCTCCTCCACAATAGTCCTCAATAACGGGGACCCGCAAAGCTGCATACTTAGCCCCCTACTATACTCCCTATACAAACACAACTTGCATAGTAAAACTTGGCTCCAACGCCATCTACAGGTTTGCTGATGACACGACCATAATGAGTCGGATCTCGAACAACGATGAGTCAGAATACAGGAGGGAGATAGAGAACCTGGTGGAGTGGGGTAACGACAACAATCTCTCCCTCAATGTCAGCAAAACTAAAGAGCTGGTCATTGATTTCAGGAAGCAAAGTATTGTGCACACCCCTGTCTGCATCAACGGGGTTGAGGTGGAGATGTTTAACAGCTTCAAATTCCGAGGTGTAAACATCACCAACAATCTATCCTGGTCCACCTACGTCGATGCTGCGACCAAGAAAGCACAACACCGCCTATACTTCCTGAGGAAACTAAGAAAATTCGATATGTCCACATTGACTCTTACCAACCTTTATAGGTGCACCATAAAAAGCATCTATTTTGACTTCCGGTTGCGGCTATGCGGAGCTAAGCCGCACGTTCGGCAGCTCCCGCTACTTAAGGACTTTTGGGCCTATTTGAGGGCCCCAAACGGCACTGTTCCGACAAATCCCGGTGGGGGAAGGTGTCTGGAGGAGCATTCCCCGCAATTTATGGTGCTCACCCGGAGTGGGGCTAAGGAAAAAGCTGCAGCAGCTCCCCAAGAAAAGCGGGGGAAGAGGGACAAAATGGCAGCCGGCGGAACATCTGAGGACTGGCGGAGGGGCTGGAGGGGTCGGATCTTCCGTCTTATGTGACCATGATGTTGAGCTCGTTGATGGGAGCGGGGTCCTTCCATTTGCCCCTGGAGCTTGAGGGTGCCCACAGAATGCTCACCAGGAGGCCCAAGACAAATGAACCCCCGCGGGCGGTGCTGGTGCGGTTCCATCGATTCAGCGACCGGGAGTGTGTGCTGCGCTGGGCCAAGAAAGAGAGGAGCAGCAAGTGGGAGAATTCGGTAGTGCGAATCTACCAGGACTGGAGTGCGGAGGTGGCTAAGCGGCGGGCCGGGTTCAACCGGACGAAGGCAGTGCTGCATGCCAGGCAGGTCAAGTTTGGAATGCTGCAGCCTGCGCGGCTTTGGGTGACATATAAGGACCGACACCACTACTTCGAGTCCCCGGAGGAGGCGTGGGCCTTTGTACAGGCAGAGAAGCTGGACTCGAACTAGGGTCTGGGGGCACACCATGGCTGTTGCTGTTTTCGCTGTTGCTGTTGTGCAATTTTCACATGTGTTTTTTATGCTGGTTTTTTTTTTCTTGCTCTGTTTCCGGGTGGGTCTGTCCGTTGGGTATGGTTGTGGGTTATGTGGAGAATGTTGGGGGTTTGTGTTTTTTATGTTCCCTTCTGTACGGGGCTGGGGGTTGGGGTGAAACTGGATTTTGGGGAGCTGCGTCAGAAGGGTGGGGTGTGGCAGTATGAAAGCGCGGGCTTTCCTCTGGTTTCCCGCGCTGCAGGGCGGGGGGGGTGGAGCTGGGGGTGGGGGCGTGGCCTCTACTGGTTTTCTTTCCCGCGCTGAAGCGGTGCCAAGGAGGTGTGGCAAGAGGGGATGACCCCATGCCGGGAGGGGATGGGTTTTGGCGGGAGCTGCCGGGATCAGCAGAAGTCAGCTGACTCACGGAAGTACCATGGAGGGTGCGTCGCGGCAAGGAGGGGTCCTAGCCTGGGGGGGGGGGGGGGGGGGGGGGGGGGGGGGGGATACCGGGTTGCTGCTGGAATGGCCAGGAAGGAGCTGGTGTGGGCCGGGGGGGTAGAGGAGAGGCGTTATCGCCATGGGGAACGGGTCAGGCGGGGCGAGCTGGCCTGGGGTGAGCAGTCGATAAGCTATGGCTAGCCGGCGGGGGAGGGGGGCGGCCTGCCCTCTGATCCGGCTGATTACCGGGAACGTGAGGGGGCTGAATGGGCCGGTTAAGAGAACTAGGGTATTTTCTCATCTGAAGGGGCTGAAGGCGGACGTGGCTATGCTCCAGGAGACCCACTTGAAGGTGGCGGACCAGGTTCGTCTGAGGAAGGGGTGGGTGGGGCAGGTTTTTCACTCAGGATTGGACGCGAAGAACCGGGGGTGGCGATTCTGGTGGGGAAGAGGGTGGCATTCGAGGCGGCTGAGATGGTGTCGGACAAGGAGGGCAGATATATTATGGTGAAGGGTAGGCTGCAGGGAGAGAAGGTGGTGCTGGTTAATGTATATGCCCCGAATTGGGATGATGCTGGCTTCGAGACGCGCTTGTTGGGCCGCATTCCGGACCTGGAGGCAGGGGGCCTGATCATGGGACTTTAACACAGTGCTGGATCCCCCACTGGACCGGTCCAGTTCAAGGACGGGGAGGAGACCGGCGGCGGCCAAAATGCTGAGGGGGTTTATGGACCAGATGGGAGGGATGGATCCCTGGAGGTTTGGGAGGCCGAGGGCGCGGGAGTATTCCTTTTTCTCTCATGTCCATAAGGTTTATTCCCGAATAGATTTTTTCGTCCTGAGCAGGGGATTGATCCCGAAGGTCCAGGATGCCGAGTATTCGGCCATAGCAATTTCAGACCATACTCCGCACTGGGTTGATCTGGAGATGGGGGAGGCGCAGGACCAGCGCCCGCTATGGCGCCTGGATGTTGGCTGATGAGGAGGTGTGTAGGAGGGTCCGGGGAAGTATTGAGGGGTATCTAGATACCAACGACACGTGGGAGGTCCGGGTGGGGATGGTCTGGGAGGCTCTGAAAGCAGTGATCCGGGGGGAGCTGATCTCCATCTGGGCCCATAGGAAAGGAGGGAGAGGAAGGAGAGGGAGAGACTGGTGGGGGAGCTCCTGGATGTGGACAGGAGATACGCGGAGGCACTGGATTTTGCGTAGTTTGCAGGCCAAGTTTGACTTGTTGACCACCAGAAAGGCGGAGACACAGTGGAGGAGGGCGCGGTATATGAGTATGGGGAGAAGGCGAGCAGGATGTTGGCTCATCAGCTCCGTAGGCGAGATGCGGCTAGGGAAATTGGTGGAGTGACGGATAAGGGTGGGAATGTAGTGCAGAAGGGGGCAGAGGTAAATGGGGTCTTTAGGGACTTCTACGAGGAACTGTACCGGTCGGAGCCCCCGATTGGGGGGGGGAGGGATGGAGAGCTTCATGAACAGGCTATGTTTCCCAAAGGTTCAAGAGGAGCTGGTAGAGGGGCTGGGGGCGCCAATAGAGTTGGAGGAGCTAGTCAGGGGGATTGGTCAAATGCAGTCAGGTAAGGCGCCGGGGCCGGATGGGTTCCCGGTGGAATTTTATAAAAAGTATGCGGACTTGGTGGGCCCCCTGTTGGTGCGAGCCTTCAATGAGGCATGGGGGGGGGGGGGGGGCTTTGCCCCCAACGATGTCGCGGGCGCTGATCTCTCTGATCCTGAAGCGGGATAATGACCCCTTGCAGTGTGGATCATACAGGCCTATCTCGCTCCTCAATGTTGACGCTAAGTTGCTGGCGAAGATCCTGGCCACCAGGATAGAGGACTGTGTGCCAGGGGTGATATACGAGGATCAGACAGGATTTGTCAAGGGACGGCAGCTCAACACCAATGTGCGGAGATTGCTAAATGTTATTATGATGCCGGCAGTGGAGGGGGAGGCGGAGATAGTGGTGGCGCTGGATGCAGAGAAAGCATTTGATTGAGTTGAGTGGGGGTACCTGTGGGAGGTGCTGGAGCGGTTCGGATTCGGGGAGGGGTTCATCAAATGGGTGAGGCTGCTCTACGCGGCTCCGATGGCGAGTGTAGTTACCAATGGAAGGAGATCGGAGTACTTTAGGCTCTACCGTGGGACCAGGCAGGGGTGCCCCCTGTCCCCCTTGCTCTTTGCATTGGCGATTGAACCTCTGGCTATGGCGTTGAGGGAGTCAGGGAGGTGGAGGGGTCTGGTGCGGGGTGGGGAGGAACATCGGGTATCGCTGTATGCGGACGACCTGCTGTTGTATGTGGCGGACCCAGAAGGGGGAATGCCGGGGGTGATGGAGCTGTTAGCGGAGTTTGGGGGCTTCTCGGGCTATAAGTTAAATTTAGGCAAGAGTGAGGTATTTGTAGTACACCCGGGTGATCAGGAGGAGGGAATTGGGAGGCTCCCGTTTAAGAGGGCAGTGAAGAGTTTCAGATACCTGGGGGTGCAGGTGGGCAGGAGTTGGGAGACTCTCCATAAGCTTAATTTTACCAGGCTGGTGGAGCAGATGGAGGAGGAATTTAAAAGGTGGGACATGGTGCCGCTATCGTTGGCGGGTAGAGTGCAGTCCATCAAAATGACGGTTCTCCCGAGGTTCTTGTTCCTCTTTCAGTGTTTGCCCATCTTTATCCCTAGGGCCTTTTTTAGAAGGGTAACTAGCAGCATCATGAGCTTTGTTTGGGCGCATGGGACCCCGAGGGTGAAGAGGGTCTTCTTGGAGCGGGGTAGAGATGGGGGGGGGGGGGCTGGTGTTACCCAATCTCTCGGGGTATTATTGGGCGGCCAACGTGTCGATGGTGCGCAAGTGGGTGATGGAGGGGGAGGGGGCAGCATGGAAACGGATGGAGAGGGCGTCCTGTGGAGATACAAGCCTGGGGGCCCTGGTAACGGCGCCGTGGCCGCTCCCTCCTCCGAGGTATACCATGAGTCTGGTGGTGGCGGCTACCCTCAAGATTTGGGGGCAGTGGAGGCGACATAGGGGAGAAGTGGGGGGCTCGATGGAGGCTTCATTAAGGAGGAACCATCGGTTCGTCCCGGGGAACATTGATGGGGGATTCCAGGGTTGGCACAGAGCGGGCATCAGACAGCTGAGGGACCTGTTCATTGATGGGAGGTTTGCGAGCCTGGGGGAGCTGGAGGAGAAATTTGGGCTCCCCCCGGGGAATATGTTCAGGTATCTGCAGGTAAAGGCATTTGCTAGGCGGCAGGTGGAGGGATTCCCTTCGCTTCTCGCGAGGGGGGTGAGCGACAGGGTGCTTTCGGGGGTCTGGGTCGGAGAGGGGAAGATATCTGATATCTACAAGGTAATGCAGGAGGTGGAGGAGGCATCAGTAGAGGAGCTGAAAGCTAAGTGGGAGGGGGAGCTGGGGGAACAGATCGAAGACGGGACATGGGCTGATGTCCTGGAGGGGTTAACTCTTCCTCCTCATGTGCGCGGCTTAGCCTCATCCAATTCAAGGTGCTGCGCCGGGCCCACATGTCCGGGTCTAGGATGAATAGGTTCTTTGGGGGCGAAGACAGGTGTGTCAGGTGTTCGGGGAGTCCAGCGAACCATGCCCATATGTTCTGGGCATGCCCGGCACTGGAGGAGTTCTGGAAGGGGGTGGCGAGGACGGTGTCGAGGGTGGTGGGATCCAGGATCAAGCCAGGCTGGGGACTCGCGATTTTTGGGGTTGGGGTGGAGCCGGGAGTGCAGGAGGCGAAAGAGGCCGGTGTGCTGGCCTTTGCGTCCCTAGTAGCCCGGCGGAGGATCTTGCTACAATGGAAGGATGCGAGGCCCCCAAGCGTGGAGACCTGGATCAATGACATGGCGGGTTTTATTAAGCTAGAGAAGGTCAAATTCGCCCTGAGAGGATCGGTACAAGGGTTCTTTAGGCGGTGGCAACCTTTCCTCAACTTTCTGGCTCAACGATAGGGTACCGGGACAGCAGCAGCAGCAACCCGGGGGGGAAGGGGGGAAGTTGGGGGGGGGGGAAGGGCGGGGGGGGGGGGGGGGGGGGGGGGGATGACTATATTTGCTTATGTAATTTTAATTTATTTTTAAGTTCTCTTGTTGTTCACTGGGTTTGGGGGGGTGGGGGGGGATGTGATACATGCGTTGATAACGGTCTTGGGGGTGTTACAGTTATTATGGGGTTATTTTGTTGCATTTCATTGTTTGTTGTTATATTTTCTGTAAAAAATTCAAATAAAATTTTTTTTTTTTTAAAAAGCATCTATTTTGCTGCATCACAGTCTGGTATGGCAGCTGCTTGGTCCAAGACCAGAAGTAACTACAGAGAGTCATGAGCACAGCCTAGTCCATCACATGAACCCGCCTCCCATCCACTGACTCTGTCTACACCTCCCACTGCCTGGGGAAAGCGGGCAGCATAATGAAAGACCCCTCCCACCCGGCTTATCCACTCTTCCAACTTCTTCCACCGGGCAAGAGATACAAAAGTCTGAGAACACGCACTAACAGATTCAAAAACAGCTTCTTCCCAGCTGTTACCAGACTCCTAAATGGCCCTCTTATGGACTGATCTGATCTCTTCACACAATTGTGTATTTTATGTTTGCCCTACTATGCATTTTCTTTGCATGTACGGAATGATCTGTCTGAGCTGCATTGTTGCTCGTTTTGTTCCCAACAGCGTCGCCAATACTGTTGCTAATATTAATAATGTTGGTGAACCACAAGCCTTCCCTTATATCAATCAAATGACCACTCAACCAGTTACTTAGTTCAAAAGATGGTTTATTTACATACACAAGAGTGACCTCGACATGCAAACACAATATCTACTACGAGTTGAACTACCTATCAGCTACAATAACCCATACTTAACTTCAGGGCAACCGGCACTGTGCAAATGGATAAGGCCATTATCTGGATTTCACTCGGCTGGTTCGAAGAAAGTGGCTATGTCTCTACTGGGCTCATCTGCCAGGTAGCAATTGTTGGTCCAGAACTTGGCTGTCTGTTCCTGCTACCGTCGGCTGGTACAAACCGGATCCAAAAGAGACAGAACACATGGCTGTGCTCTCTTTTATCCCTCTGGGATTTTGCGCTCTTTGGGACGGTCCTTAACCTTGGACACAATAGGTCGACAGGACTCTGATCACTGTCTTCGATTTCGGCCAATAACGGGGCGGGTGCCTTGGTACCTGGGCGGGTTCTTAGCGATCATTGACCTTGGCAATTGGACTTTCTGAGTAAAGGGAGTGACGCCAATCAGTCTGTGGCAGTACCGGTTTCTTGATTGGAGGTCTATTGTACTGGAAAAATGGGCCATTAAAATGCAAACGAGCGGAAGGGTGGGGGGGGGTTTCAATCAGGTCTAGTTACCTGTGTTTCAAATATGCATAGGCTCTGTATCTGTCTGAGTCCTGGGTTGGCCATAATTCCCATGGTCATCTTAGATGGCTACAGCATGCAGAACAAAACTTTTCACTGCCCCTCGGTACACATGACAATAAACAAATCTAGTCCAATATAATTCCTGCAGGTTTAAGGGGAAGAAGATAATGTTCTTTGACACCCAGGGAGTCTAGTCCCTGACAAAGGATGTGCAGGCATTTTGGAAAGAGATGTCACTGGCAGTCTATGCCAACTCTGTCACAGTAGGAATGAAACAAATCTGACCCACCAAGTATGAGTGCCCATGCAGATGCTGAAATACTGCTGGAACATTACTCACTTTCACACCATCCAGAACAACACAGTATGAAAGAAGAAATGAATAAAGCACTCAGCCGATCCAAAAACCAACCACATGCTCCTCACAGGTAACTTCTCTTATCGTTCCACAGTCCCAAATCATGTTTTTTTCAATGTCTGATTAAGAAGCGAAGAGATTGCTAAGTCACCCTTAAGGTCACCAATAAACCTCTGCAGACAACTGGATGAAGAAGCATTGTGAACTAGTCTGCCCGCCTCCTCTTTCAGGTGCCATGATCTAAGAGGATGTTGGAGATCATGGACTTCCATTGGATTGGATGATTATGATTGGCAAAGCACTGCAAGGGTTTACCATTGCCTTCTACAGTATGACTGACTAGGAAACTCGGCTGCTCTTTTAGCGCCTACCTTCAGGAATATGGGAAAGATTTTCACACTAATAATCAACCAATTTGACCACATGATTAATGCACCTTCCATGGATATCAAGTACTGAAGTTGGACTTGAACCCAGGGCTTCTCGTCCAGAGGTAGAAAATCTAACACTGCATCACAAGAGCAGGAATTAGTCTGTAGCACATCTAAATTTACAAAGATAAACATACGCATAATTGGAGGCAAAGTACTGCCATGGTGAAGAAATGGCATGCATCACGATTCTCAGCAGGCACAGGGAGGAAGGCAAGCATCACCCAGGGAAGTATACTGATGAAGCTGTGGGAAAGGGAGTAAGTAGAGGAAATCATATTTGGACTGGCAATGGCATAGAGCACTTACAGAACTGATATTTTGCCATTTGCAAACATGATGATATCTTATGACTTACAAAGCAGAAAGCACCCTCCTTACACGAATGTCCTTTATGTCCCTTATAGGTACTGGAAGCATTGGTCTGCCACTTCCAGAGCAGGAACACCTCCAATTGACTTGTGCACTGTCACCCAGAACCTTACTTTTTCAGAATCAGGCAAGCATACTGCTGAAACGGACAAAGGGCAGCAACTTGTGTTCTGGAATCGAAGTTCAGTAGCAGGTGGGAAAGTTGCCGTGACTCCTGATGGGTGGCAGGATAGCTGATCATGCGTGATCGTTTTTTGTTCAGCTCATTAATTGTACTTCTGCAAGGAGCATGGCGAGTTTCATGGCGGGTCGAAGCTCTTGCCACCATATTTTAACAGCACACAAATAGCCATTCACTCAATGTAAGTCCAAAGATTCACATTACTCCTACATGGTCCTTGCGGCAGAAGCTTGTACTGGATAAGCTGGCAGATGTGAGCGACCACATCACAGGGCACACAAAGACAACCCCAGCATTGCCTTTTGCGCATTTCTAGATACGAACATCATCTACAATACACATAAGTTTGGGCCAATGCTCATGTTGCAGTGAACCCTGTTCACCAACATCTTGAGCTTCTTGAAACCCTGCTGCCCCTTGCTGCTCAGTCAGGCTCTTGCTCCTCCTGGCCCTGTGCCACTCTGTGATGGACCCTCTTTCTCCTCATCTGGATGAGAGTCATTACCAGGGCAGGGTTATCTGCGACCTGCATAACCATTGCCTCAGTGGGTCTGTGAACAAATTGAAGTGATATATTTAGTATCCTGTACTGGTTTCCCTCCATCTCAAAGCCAACAGGTCAGTGCTGAGTTCTTCATCTGGCCTCTGTCTGGACATGGCATTCCCACCACACACCTTCCAGGTGAAGGACATCCTGGAGGACCAGAGATGTGTGTTTCTCCCGTTTATACATGGCTGTGCATGGAGAAACTGCTCTGTGACCAAGGTGATGAGAGCCATGTGCAAGAAGCCTCCCAATATTCTGCTTGCCTCCACTACATTTAAGGCTCTATCAAGAAACCATTGCCTCAATAGCATGGAAAGACTAACCAGGTGAATGCTCGTCAACCATGACCATTCATCCAGGAGGATAGAGATTTGGAGTTGCAAGTTGGCTGACCTCCACCAGCCGCATCTCTTGGAGGCATTCCCCTCACTCCCTCCCTTTATCCTACTTCTGACTACAGCCGATAGCAAATGCCATAGAATGAGTGGCAGCTCTACACCTTACTGTGATCTCAATGTTATGAGATCCATGAATTGGGGAGAAAGCTGTTGTTGTCTGGGATTCATAGAGAGGAGAACACAAGTGAGCATGGCTGACATCTAGGTCCCTTTTATTTTTTTTCACTTTTTTTTAACGTTTCCAATTAAGGGGCAATTTATTGTGGCTAATGCATCTATCCTGCACATCTTTGAGTTGTGGGAGTGAGACCCACACAGACTCGGGGAGAATGTGCAAACTCCACACAGAAAGTGATCCTATGCCACGATTGAACTTGTGCTAAGCACTACACCACAGTGCCACCCGCCTCATAATTATTACGGTGACCTTTAGTCGGCTACTTGTGCTAAACCTAAAATCCACTGACCCGAAGAGGTCCTCCTCCCACTTCAAGAAATCACATCTCCTGAATAGCAGCATGGTCAAGGTTAGATTTGAAAAATCATGCACGTCACCTTCGAAACTTAGTCCAGGCTCTCCCATCACTCAACAACTTCCCAATTAACCACAACCCGCCCAATATCACCATTTTCTCCCCTGTGTCACCTTTGAACCTGCCACTGTAACCTGGACCCTATTATGATCCAACTCCACATGCCTTCCCTCCCATCAAAGCTAATAGGCATTACCATCACCTACCCTGACTCTGTTCTGTCCTGTTATCTGAGCCGCGTGTCTAGTCCCCTTCCATGGCCCATCAGTGAGACCCTACTTACCAGCCTCTCTCACCCTGGATCTGCCACGCAACCAGATCCCACACCCCCATTCTGTCTGTCCTTCCTATCAGCGGTACCCTGAGTTCATGCCTCAGGACCCCACCAGTGACACCTCGAATCCTGCACCATTAAACACTCCCCCTGCCAACCGCTTCCTCCTCCCCCAACACTCTCTAAATACTCGCCCTTCCCTGGACACTGTCTACTGCCCCTCCTTCTCAGGACACTCTCTCCCCTTCATGACTCCAGACACTCTCCCCCTGCCCTTCTCTGGATTCTCACCCCCATTCTTCGGACAACTCTCGACACAACCCCTCTTCTCCGGACACTCGACACACCGCTCCTTGCCCGGAAACTCTCTTCCAGACCCCCTTCTCCAGACACTCTCTGCACACACATCTTCTCCAGAGGCTCTCCACACGCCCACTCCCTTCTCCCCACCCCCCCCCCCCCCCGCCACCCCCACCCCCCCATGCTACACACATACATACACACACACACACACACACACACACATCTTCTCCAGAGGCTCTCCACACGCCCATTCCCTTCTCCCCACCCCCCCAACCCCCCACCCCCACCCCCCCACGCTACACACATACATACACACACACACACACACACTTCTCCAGGCATTCTCTCCCTCCCTCCTTCCCCGGGCACACTCTACTGACACCTCCTTCTCCAGACACTACCGACTGCCCCCTTTCTCCGCACATTCCCTATACACACACCCTTCTTCGGATTCTCTGTACACACACCCCACTTCCTTGGACCCTTTCTACCCGCCCTCTTCCCACACTCTCTCCATCCCCCCCCCAATCCTCAAACACTCTCTACCACACCCACCCCCCCTCACCCGGACATGACTGCCCACTTCCTCGGACACTCTCTCTCTTCCCCCTTCACCGGACACTCTCTAAACATACCCCTGTTCCCCGGACACCCTCTACACATCCACCGTTCCCCAGACACTCTCTACACAACCCCATTCCCATGACACTCGTTACACACACCCCCAGACCTCGAGACACTCTCTCCCTCCCCACTTTCTCTAGACACTTTCTACACCACCCCCGTTCCCTGGACACTCTCTACACAAAGCCCTTCCCCAAACACTGTCTACTGCCCCCCTTCTCCAGACACTCAATACCAGGCATTGTCAAACTCGGGGACGTGACCCGCGGGTGGGAGAAAGCGGCCTTCAAAATGGCCGCGAACATGTAAAGAAAATACGGCCCCACTGCGCATGCTTGCCAGATCTTCAGTGTGCATGCGCAAAACTATGCCGGTGATTGGGCATGCATGAGCAGTGCAGCCACTTTTTTTTTTAAAGGGTCGCAGCTTTTTCTTTTACAAGTTCGGGGGGGGGGGGGGGGGGGGGGAGTTTATTCATTTTATTCATTTATTTTATTCATTAAATTTTTATTTTAAAAATTTATTTTATTAATTTTTTTTTTACAAGTTCGTGGGGGGGGGGGTTGGGGGTTTTATTTGATAAAATTTTACAGAAAAAAAATGCTGAACTTTGGACAGATGGAGACTCAATACTATCCAACACCAGAAGGCTTCACCTTCGTCCAACAAGTTCCATTGGATGAGCGTGTACGAGGGCCAGAGGGACCCAAAACCATTTCCTCCATTTTTGTCAGCAGCAAACAAGGTTTGAGAAAATGGTGGGTCGCGAAGGTCGGCTGGGTTGGGTCCCGAAGGTTGGCCAGTTGGTAAAAATGGACACAGGCTTTGTCTGTTCCCAGCCTTCTAGCCCTGACAAATTCCTCCCTTTTCTTTTTGACGAGGCCTACAATATCTCTCGTTATCCAAGGTTCCCAAAATGTTATCCTTCTTCCGCACAGGAACATGCCGGTCCTGAATTCCTTTCAACTGACATTTGAAAGCTTCCCGCATGTCAGATGTTGATTTACCCTTAAACATCCTCCCCCAATCTAGGTTCTTCGGTTCCCGCCTAATATTGTTATAATTAGCCTTCCCCCAATTTAGTACATTCACCCTGGGACCACTCTTATCCTTGTCCACCAGCACTTTAAAACTTACTGAATTATGGTCACTGTTCCCAAAATGCTCCCCTACTGAAACTTCTACCACCTGGCTGGGCTCAGTCCCCAATACCAGGTCCAGTACAGCCCCTTCCCTAGTTGGACTGTCTACATATTGTTTTAAGAAGCCCTCCTTGATGCTCCTTACAAACTCTGCCCCGTCCAGCCCCTCGCACGAAGTGAGTCGCAGTCAATATTGGGGAAGTTGAAGTCTCCCATCACAACAACCCTGTTGTTTTTACTCATTTCTAAAATCTGTCTACCTATCTGCTCCTCTATCTCCCGCTGGCTGTTGGGAGGCCTGTAGTAAACCCCCCAACATTGTGACTGCACCCTTCTTATTCCTGATCTCTTCCCATATAGCCTCGCTGCCCTCTGAGGTGTCCTCCCGTAGTACAGCTGTGATATTCTCCCTGACCAGTAGTGCAACTCTGCCACCCCTTTCCATCCCCCTCTATTCCTCCGGAAACATCTAAATACTGGAACGTTTAGCTGCCAATCCTGTCCTTCCCTCAACCAGGTCTCTGTAATGGCAACAACATCATTGTTCCAAGTACTAATCCAAGCTCTACGTTCATCTGCCCTACCCGTAATACTTCTTGCATTAAAACATATGCACTTCAGGTCACCAGACCCGCTGTTTTCAGCAACATCTCCCTGTCTGCTCTTCCTCAGAGCCATACTGGCCCTATTCCCTAGTTCTTCCTCAATGCTTTCACCTTCTGACCTATTGCTCCGGTTCCCACCCCCCTGCCATACTGGTTTAAACCCTCCCGTGTGACACTAGCAAACCTCTAGTGGCCAGGATATTTATGCCTCTCCAGTTTAGATGCAACCTGTCCTCCTTATACAGGTCACACCTGCCCTGGAAGAGCTCCCAGTGGTCCAGATAATAGAAACGCTCCCTCCTACACCAGCTGTTTAGCTGCTCTATCGTCCTATTTCTAGCCTCACTGGCACGTGGCACAGGGAGTAATCCCGAGATTAAAACCATAGAGGTCCTGTGTTTTAACTTTCTGCCTAGCTCCCTGAACTCCTGCTGCAGGACCTCATGCCCCTTCCTACCTATGTCGTTAGTACCAATATGTACTGCCTTTTTACCCTCCCCCTTCAGGATGCCCGCTACCCATTCGGATATATCCTGGACTCTGGCACCAGGGAGGCAACATACCATCCTGGAGTCTCTTTCACATCCACAGAAGCGCCTATCTGTGCCCCTGACTATAGAGTCCCCTATGACTATTGCTCTTCTGCGCTTTGACCCTCCCTGCTGAACATCAGAGCCAGCCGTGGTGCCAGTGCTTTGGCTGCTGCTATTTTCCCCTGGTAGGCTATCCCCCCCCAACAGTATCCAAAGGGGTATACCTGTTCGAGAAGGGGACAACCACAGGGGATTCCTGCACTGACTGCCTGCCCATTCTGGTGGTCACCCATTTCTCTGCCTGCACCTTGGGTGTGACCAGATTTATATTACTGCTATCTATGATGCTTCCCGCCACCTGCATGCTCCTAAGTGCATCCAACTGCTGCTCCAACCGAACCATGCGGTCTGTGAAGAGCTCCAGTTGGATGCACTTTCTGCAGAAGAAGCCATCCGGGACGCTGGAAGCCTCCCGGACCTGCTACATCTCACAGTCAGAGCACTGCACCACTCTAATTGACATTGCGTCAATTAATTAACAAATTAAACTTTTTTTTTAAATTAAAAAGTTACTGTTAACTATATGTTTTCTAGCACTAGATTTCTACTATAAATGTGAAAGCTAAATACAGTACTCTCCGATCTCTTGCTTAGATACCCCTCTAAATTATAATTGAGTAATTATATTTAATTCGTTTAACAATGCTTAATTTTTACATTTTGTGCAGATTCCCAACCAGCCAATCAGGTCACAGCTTTACTGATGTCACTTCAGTTCCCCCCCACCCCCCACATAATTTGAAAAGGTAATAAAAATAAAAATGAATAAAAATCACTTACCTTCCCAGCTTCTCAGATCTCTCTGGTTCTCTCCCTGCAGATTAAAAGTTACAGGCCAGAAGAAAGAGAGAGAACAAAACAGTAGGGAAAAAGCACCTTCTCCCACTCTACACCGAATTACCTCACTGCACCAAATTACCAAGTTCCAAATTCCCACTCTAGATGTGTCTCACTCCGGCTGTGTCTCCTTCACTTGCGCAAAGCTTATCTTACAACACCAGGTTAAAGTCCAACAGGTTTGTTTCAAACACTAGCTTTCAGAGCACTGCTCCTTCCTCAGGTCAATGAAGAGGTATGTTCCAGAAACATTTAGGTACATGGATTATGGTAGAATGATGGGGTGCAGATTAATTTGTTCTTAATCTAGGACAAAAGTTCGGCACAACATCGTAGGCCGAAAGGCATGTTCTGTGCTGTATTTTTCTATGTTCTATGTTCTATATATAGACAAATTCAAAGATGCAAGACAATGCTTAGGATGCGAGCATTTGCAGGTAATTAAGTCTTTACAGATCCAGAGATAGGGGTAACCCCAGGTTAAAGAGGTGTGATTTGTCTCAAGCCAGGACAGTTGGTAGGAATTTGCAAGCCCAGGCCAGATGGTGGGGGATGAATGAACGATTCGCCGAGCAGAAACTTATAGCCAAGTTCCGCACACATGAGTGCAGCCTCAACCGGGACCTCAGATTCATGTCACATTACATTCATCCCCCACCATCTGGCCTGAGCTTGCGAAATCCTACCAACTGTTCTGGCTTGAGACAATTCACACCTCTTTAACCTGGGGTTACCGCTATCTCTGGATCTGTAAAGACTTAATTACCTGCAAATGCTCGCATTCTAAGCATTGCCTTGCATCTTTGAATTTGTCTATATATATATGTTCCTGGAACATACCTCTTCATTCACCTGAGGAAGGAACAGTTCTCTGAAAGCTAGTGTTTGAAACAAACCTGTTGGACTTTAACCTGGTGTTCTAAGACTTCTTATTGTGCTCACCCCAGTCCAACACTGGCATCTCCACATCACAACTTAATCCTGGTGATGTGTCCTTTTAATGAGCATGCATGAGATGCTAATACATGCAAATAGATTTCCTGACATTGTTTGTTGGGAAGCTCGACACTTTGAACTGCCTTGAAAGTCAGTAGAACAAAATTCAAACAGTTTATCCCGCTGTTGGAAAACAAATTAATTGCCTCCCAACAAATTAAGTGTCCCCGTCCGCCACAATTCCTGCTGCTGGTGTGTCAGGAAGATTCTCTGCCCTGCAGTACAAGATAAATCAGAGAGCACCCAGTGAGTTGGAGCAGCTCGGAGCCATCTCGCCTCAAAGCGAGCAGAAAAGGCTGATCCTGGCTGAGACACTCAAGGATCAAGATCTCAGGGCTCGATTCTAAAACAAAAATCAATGGTTCGGGAAAATGGAGAGCCCGCTCGCTGCAAATGGTTGATAAACTGGAGGAGTCCATCAACCCTCGATTGCAGTACCATTTTTAAAAGCAACTTAACATTTTCTGTCCAATGATTCTATTACAGGTACAATACTATTTGGTGAGCATAAGGCAATTCAATAATTCATTAGTTTTCTTCAAATTATGTGGGATTAAATGTAAGACAAAAAGGAGATCCTTCCTTCTGCTACTTATGATTTCAATTTCAAAGACTTGTATAATAATAGTTGCAATTAGCAACAAATTAAAAATTCATTTTTCATTCAGTATGCAACTGCAAGATTTGAGCAATCAATCTAATTTAAATAATTGCATATAATGTGTCAAGGCTGTGAATTTGGTCAGGGCAGGAAAATGGGTGTGAACATCACAATGTGTCATTAATCCTTGTTTCCAATGCAGACAGGTTTGTATGATAGCTGAGTGCAGCCTTGTGCTAAATGTGCTGCTGAGTGGCTGTGTCTGTCACCAGAGCGTCCAAAATTCTGTGATGTTAGCACCACCTGAAGCTACCCTACACTACTTCAAGTTGACCTGTGCTTCTTAAAGAAGTGCATTTTTGTGAAACCAGATGCTGGAACTAGTTGTCAGACCGTGAACAAAAAGAGCACTGCATTATGGTACAGCAGAGCATAAAAATGCTCAAAGGCCTCTGATACTGTGCTGAATGCCTTGGTGGAGGAGGTGGACAGGAGGAGAAAGATCCTCCAGCAGAAAGATTGCAAAGGCAATGGAAAAACATAGGGTGGGATTCTCCTTTGGCTGACGCCAGAATCGGGAAATGCGATTGGGCGGAGAATCGGTTTTGACGCTGAAATTGTAGTGGCCGCTGATTTCACGCCAAATTGCAATTCTCCGGTTCCTCGACAGCAGCAACAATGCATTCCAGAATGCACGTACAGCAAACACTGTTGGCATATCATTGGGGCCCTGACCCGGGATTCTCCACGGCCTCCGCAATGCTCTGCCCTCAGTGCGATGAATTCCCAATGTAGAGGTTCACTTGTGCTTTTAAAAATTGTGAAACAGGTGCTGTGGCTGCTGAGGGAGAGAGAGGGGGTACGGAAAGTGTCCAACATCGCCATAGTGTGCTGAGAGTTGTGCCGTTGGCCGGGTGGGGCTTGCAATCTGGCCCTAGCCGACCCATCAGCGGGATGGGCACGCCCCAGCGCATTCAGTGACATTTTGTTGGCTTGGATGAGTGTGTGAAGCGAGTGTATATACGGCTACAGCTTGTCAGTCTCCTGAGTGTCAATCACGGACCCGGCGAATCCCGCACCGTCTCCCTTTGGAATCGATTCTATTCCACATGACGCCGGTGCTAGCCTCGCTACGGTCGCTGAATTGGACCTGGTGCCAGTTTTGCTGTTGCGGAAGTCCACGGATCCTGTCCGAGTGTCAACACTTAGTCTCAGGAACGGAGAATCCTGCCCATAGTCTAGTTGAAAAGACAGAAATACAGCACCCTAAGAAGCTCAGACTACATACAAATGGATGTTATTGAATGTATTTTCAAATGGCATGTCCCACCAATTGCATCACGAGCTTCACAAACTAAATGCAACACACCCATACCACTCACTTTCTCTATCTCTATCAGTCATATCTCACATCTTGCATTCATAGTTTCACCTCACCCCCACACGCCTAGCAGCACTGGTGCAAGCTTTCCACCCATTTTCCATATACAGCAAACGTTTCAATCATAACAGTCACACCACCCAAACATGTTGTACTGCACTCACTGACACAATTCCACTCTCTTGGAAGACACAGTGGTGCATAACTGAAGGCAGTTGTATTCAATCAGCGAGATACTGGTTGGTTGCAACACTGATGGAGGAGACGGTGATCATCAACTTTGAAGTAGCCATCGTTGAGGTGGTGGGTGGTCAGAGGAGGGGTTGAAACAATTGAAGATGACAGTACTAAAATATCCTGATACTCAATCCTCCTCCTCACTGCCCAAATCCCACTCAAATCACAATCTCTTTTGATTTGCAAGTTGCAGATAATGTAAGCTAGTGCTTCATTCTCTCCAACCTCAGTTCGCAACCCTACCCTGGTTCCTTTCTCTTTTCAGATACCTAAACACTGTCACCTGGTCAAGCAGCAGTAAAAAACCAAGAACTGAAGAAGAGTGATGAAGAAGAAACACTGTCACCATGATTGTGACAGTCACACTCATTGCCACCAGCTGAGATACTGACACTGTGTGTACTTCAGAGGATAACTTAAGAGGCGGGTTCTAAATATGGCAAGACACCCGGCACATGTGACTTGCACACAGGTTGAGGAAAAGGTGATATTTGCTCGCAAGATAACAAGGTCACACATAAGCTCTCCTGCAAAAGATTCAGACTTAGATGGGGCGGCCAACAAAAAATGGCTGAAAGGAATGTAATATGAAATGCTTCATGTATGAGAAGGCCTGCCAGAAAGCCTGCAGATGATGTGAAGGAGGATGGAAGGTTCAATGCCAACTTGGCATAGAGTTTTGTGTGAAGCTTGAATCCTCTCCTTTCCAGCATGGATGGGAGTGATGGCCAAATCCATTTGTATAAATGCATAGCCAACCATGATGCAGCATCTGGCGATCAATGTCTCAGCTTCGATTGCAGCACAAGCAGAAGCCTGTGGTATAGCGGCATTGTCACAGGACTAGTAATCCAGGGACCCAAGGGGCCCAGGTTTGAATCCCACTGTGGTAGATGATGAAATTTGAATTCAATAAATATCCGGAATTCAAAGTCTAATGATGACCATGAAGCTATTATCGATTGTCATAAAAAGCCATCTGGTTCACTAATGTTCTTCAGAGAAACAAATCGGCCATCCTTACCTGGTCTGGCCTCCAGATCCACAGCAATGCACTCTTAAATGCCACCTGAAATGGCCGAGAAAGCCACTCAGCTCAAGGGCAATTAGGGATGGACAACAAATGTTGGCCTTGCCAGCGATGCCCGCATCCCATCAATAATATATATATTTAAAATCTGGGTGCTCCAGTGTAAGCTCAGGCTGAAGTCAGTGATGATCATCTTACTACCCTGTTAATTCAGACTACTGCTATCATGGCTACAGATTACAAGGATTACTAATGCACCACAGTAAGCACAACCAACTATCCTCTCTCAGGCTGACAGCATTTGTGATCCCACTTCTGTTGCCTGTCAGTCAGCCAGCCAGCCTAGACTGTTGTTGATGCTGAAATGATCTTGTGGGAAGCCAGGCCTTCTTAGGCTGGAGCTGCTTGAAGTCATAGAATCATTTTTCACGACAGTGCAGAAGGAGGCCATTCGGCCCACTGAGTGTGCACCAACTCTCAGCACCCCACCCAGGCTCACTCCCTCGCTCCATCCCAGCAACCTCACCCAAATTTAGCATGGCCAATCCACCTCACCTGCTCATCTTTGGACTGTGGGAGGAAACCAAAGTACCAAGAGGAAACCTACAAAGACATGGGGGGCATGTGCAAACTCCTCACAGACATTCGCCTGAGGATGGGGCTGAACCCGGATCCCTGGTGCTGTGAGGGAGCAGTGCTGACCAATGTGTTACCTTGCCTCCCCATGTTGCAAGGCCATCTGCAATCTTCTCCACTGAAAGCCAGTATTACCTGTCTTAATGATTCATATCTTGGGTAAACTCTGTCATCGACAAAGGTAATCCATAATGTGACTATAAAATGCATCAAAAGTTTGTGTCATGAGTTTAAATTGATTTTATTTTATATTGGGCAACATTCACATCTTTTGATATTTACAGATCCATTATTTTCTTAAATTCCAACCCATAGTTAGAATAGAGGGATGTGTGATTCTTTTTAAAAAATAAATTTAGAGTACCCAATTAATTTTATCCAATTAAGGGGCAATTTAGCGTGGCCAATCCACCTATTCTGCACATCTTTGGATTGTGGGGGCGAAACCCACGCAAACACGGGGAGAATGTGCAAACTTCACACGGACAGTGACTCCACAGTGACCCAGAGCCGGGATTGAACCTGGGACCTCGGCGCCTTGAGGCAGCAATGCTAACCACTGCACCATCGTGCTGCCCGGGATGTGTGATTCTTTTACTTGATGTATTAAAAAAGTATTGAGACTTTCCAGTGCAGTTGATAATTGTCCTTGATAAGATCATTGAAATTGGAAAAGGGATACAGCCTGGGCAGTAACGGTTATTCACTTTCTATCTGTGGCTTAGGAAGGCAACACAAGTTACATATTTAACATAGAATAGTAGTCACTCTCAACCACATAGGAGTAGATATTGGGGTGTTACTTCATATGTTTTCAGGGGATTAGCCAAAATATTATAGCTATTATCAGGTATTATAAATTTGTCCATAATAATTTGAATTTATTTCCTTTGGTAATAAGCTGAAGGAAGAACAATGTTTAGGAGTTGAATTAAATTTGGAAAGTGGAAAGCATGTTTATAAACTAATTTGATGCGCTACATTTCGAGCAAATTGATTATTACAGGAAAAAATTAATAAAATCTTAACGTGCTTACTGAAAATGGTGAGGAAATAATTTGTTTTATGGTAAAATGTAGCTTCTTTTTCAAGAGCTCATTTAATACAGGAGAACAGGATAAGATTACAGGATCTCAAATTTCAGCTCCATAGCAACCAGTTTTTTGGTGCCGTTTCTGCTTTCAATATGGCCTCAGCAGCATGTGTGCACTCCTCCGGGGCTAGCCATATTTTGGTAAAGGCACAAGTGTAAGGAATAAGAACTAGGAGCAGGAGTAGTCCATCTGGCCCCTCAAGCCTGCTCCACCATTCAATGAGATCATGGCTGATCTTTTGTGGACTCAGCTCCATTTTCCGGCCTGAACACCATAACCCTTAATCCCTTTATTCTTCAAAAAACTATCTATCTTTATCTTAAAAACATTTAATGAAGGAGCCTCTACTGCTTCACTGGGCAAGGAATTCCATAGATTCACAACCCTTTGGGTGAAGAAGTTCCTCCTAAACTCAGTCCTAAATCTACTTCCCCTTATTTTGAAGCTATGCCTCCTAGTTCTGCTTTCACCCACCAGTGGAAACAACCTGCCCGCATCTATCTTATCTATTCCCTTCATAATTTTATATGTTTCCATAAGATCCCCCCTCATCCTTCTAAATTCCAATGAGTACAGTCCCAGTCTACTCAACCTCTCCTCATAATCCAACTCCTTCAGCTCTGGGATTAACCTATGCACACGCTCTCCTCTGCACACCCTCCAGTGCCAGTAAGTCCTTTCTCAAGTAAGGAGACCAAAACTGAACAGAATACTCCAGGTGTGGCCTCACTAACACATTATACAATTGCAGCATAACCTCCCTAGTCTTAAACTCCATCCCTCTAGCAATGAAGGACAAAATTCCATTTGCCTTCTTAATCACCTGTTGCACCTGTAAACCAACTTTTTGCGACTCATGCACTAGAATGTTCACCAAAAAGTCTAAGTAGACTGATGAAGACTTCAATCAATGTGTACACTGATTTGATGCCAGCTTTGCCATTTTAGAGCGCAGCTAGATGCTCTAAACACACACATCTGAGCATGTGTTCAATAGCAACAAATATCCCCACCAGCTCTGTTTAAAGGGATTAACAACTGCTTCCAGGTTTATCTCCTCACTCCCAGACATGGTTACAGTAGTTTGCATTCTCCTTGGGCCACAGCATGGCAGGTCTCACAAAGCAGGACAAGCTGCTGGAAGAGAGAGGAGGAAATGGGGGAAAAAAGAGTTGTCAGCAGGGTGTTCAGGGAGCGGTTCACCAACCTCAAATTCAGCAAGGAACAGTGTGGCAGATGCTTTCACCTCACAAAGAAATTTCTCAATGAAATTTGTTATGTGCTGCAGCCTCAGAACAGGGTGATGAAGGTATTGCCAGTGGCTATATAGGTGACCAGGGCCATGCACTTCTATGCATCCTCCCAGGCTGAACCACATGGAATTTGCAACATCTCCCTATATGCCATATACTGCTCTATGAGGGAGATCACTGTTGTTCTGTATGCAAAGAAAGCAAAGGTTACATTCTTACCAGCAACTAACTGGAGGGAAGCTGCCAGAGCGAGCATGTGACTTCACTAGGATTGCAGACTGCCCCATGGCATAAGATGTCAGTGATTGCTTGCATGTCACTTTGCATTTGCTGCATGTAAATCCTGAGATGTAACACAACCAAAAGGGATTTCACTCTCGCAGCATCCAGCTGGTGCAAGATTACACACAGGCCTTGCAGCATGATCTTGAGCAGCTCTAGCCCTCAAAGGCCTTGCTTCCTTCCAGACCATTTCAGCAAAGCAAGCAGCAGTATGGGCTAGCTGGCTGACCAGCAACATCAAGGATACTGACTGAGTGACGAATGTGGGAAAAGGTCTATGTCCAATATCCTGGCAGCAGATATGATGCCTTCATTCTGTCAGCTATGCCATCTGCACCTGATCCACCGAGACACATGCAGCAAACAAACTGAGAACCATGGGGGGTGGGGGGGGGGGGGGGGATCTTCTGATCAAATGGTTCCCTAACTCCGGTGCACTACAAATGGGGAGTATGCACACAACAAAAGCAATGTTGGCATAAAAAAGGTGTTATAGCAGACCATTGAGGTGCTTAAGCAATGCTCCCACCACCTGGACCATTCCGGAGAGGCCTTGCAGTGCTTGGCAGTGCACATGTCAATTTTGTCTTCTGCAGACTGCACAACCTTTCCCTCATGAGGATGCAGCCCCTACCAACAAGTATATTTCATGCAGCTGAGAAGTAGTAACAACAAGAGGAGGAGGAGAAAACTAACAGATTTCAGTCAAGGTGTCTGTGTTCAACTCATTGAACGCAGAACTGGCAAATGCAACCTCAATTCCCCTTTCATCAACAGTGGTCCACCTTACACCTCCATCACTGAACATTACAGCATCCTCTTGGACACAATGCTCAAAATAGGAAGCATCACAAAATATTTCAGGTTAACTTTATATATCAAACCATTCCAATATTCCACACAAAATTGTGCATCCCCTCAATCATTGCCCTCCATGTCCTAGTGCTGCTATACTGTGCTACTCCAATAGTGTAGAATGGCTGATGGAAGGCTGCTGATTTTCAGTGGGGGAGCAAGTTGCAGATGGTTTTAACTAGCTGTGAGCCAGGAAATCAAGCTGCGGACTACATCGACATTCGCACCAGCGGCTGTGCTGGTTAGCTGACAAGGGTATGGGCAAGTGCACGAGTGGAGTAGCAGTGGTAGAAGAACGAATGCTATCATCCTGAGAGGAAAGCAGGTTTGTGCTCCATGCTGTCACTGCCAGTCCCTGGTGTGTCAGCAATCCTAGGAATCTGTTGGGGGGGGGGATTGGGCTGTTTATAAAAATTTATGCTGCCTGGATCACTCTGGAGATTCTAGAAGTACTCGGCGGAGTGTGTTTCACATTCTCATGTTTGAAGGAGGACCTTGATGACCTGCTGTACAGAAAAGTTGGAGGGTATGCTGACTGAAATTCTTGGTGTATCGGGGAGAGATTACTGGACTGCTGTGAGATGTTGCAAACACCTTTGCACACTAGCTTCTGCAGCCATGGTAGCATCAGTCTTTGCATGCATGACTTCAGTTTGAACTTGCAGCATCCAAACATCGAATGGTTTTTGCTTGTGCTCCAACAGAATCTAAGACATCAGCCAGCATACGCTGCATCACAAATGCATTTGGAATTGCTTTCATGAAACTTTCCATGACTACCACACTGAAAAGAATGAACTCCAAACTCTGCGTAAAGCCAAGTTGGTGCTAGGCTCCTCCGTGCTTCTTGACAGTGACACAGGCCTTCTCACAGGCCTGCAAATGTGTTTCTTCTTTATCATTGTCTTCCATCCTTCCAACTCTTTTTCTTCCACCACTGCCTGATGAGGTGGCAATTCCTGAGGAACTGAAAGGAGAAAGGCACATGGGTGGGCAGCAGTGAAGGAAGTGGAGGAAAGCATGCTTACGCCATCTGCAGCTTGGAAATTGGAAGAAATTGTGGGACGAGGAGGAAATGGGATGTGAGAGAGAGGTTTTTGTATCAGTATATCACTGTCTTTGATGCCTCCAGCCCTTCTGCTGGTTATAAGGCTGCTCCAGTGATGGACAACACTATCTCCTCCATGAGGGTCTGGGACAGCATGGTGGCACAGTGGTTAGCACTGTTGCCTCACAGTGCCGAGGTCCCAGGTTCGATCCCGGCCCTGGGTCCTGTGCGTGTGGAGTTTACACATTCTCCCTGTGTTTGCATGGGTTTGGCCCCCACAACCCAAAGATGTGCAGGGTAGGTGAATTGGTCACGCTAAATTGCCCCTTAATTTGAAAAAGTGAATTGGGTACTCTAAATTTTTTTTTTTTAAATCTCCTCAATGAGGATAAGAATATGTGTTCCTCCCTAACCCGTCAGTTAGACGTTGCACCGTTCAGCTTGTCCTGTAAGAGTGAAGAAAGTGTATCAGTGAGCATGGTACAATATGTTAGGGTGATGTAGCTGTCATGGTTGAATAACTGGCAGTCTGTGCAACTGTGAGATGTGGGTGTGAAAGTACCAGTGGTTTTAGTGTTTGTGGCTGAGGTGAAGCTTTGAGATAGAACATTGGGTAGTTTTACATCTGAATAATCCAGGAGGGGAATTCTTTCACCAAATCAAAAGGATATTAATAGTTATTAATGTATAATGAGTAAGAACAAAACTATTCAATTCTAATTTGATAAAATTATTATTTGCTTTGACAATAAGAGATTTGGTGTGCTCTGTTATTTATAAGAGTGACATTTATCACGGTGACTGAAAAAGTCAATTGCATAGGTGAAGCACAATAATCAAACCTTTTACTTATAATAATGAATTTTTAAAACTATTAATAATATACTTTCTCTTTTAAAGAATTTATGTTCCTTCAAAAGGTTCACCATCTCTGGTAGTACTTTCTGAATTTTATTTAGCACAGAGCAAAACTGGCATTTTATGACCATTTTAAATTTTCAGTTCATGAGGGTTTTCTTTGTGGATGAGAAATATTTGGCCCAAGCAGTCCATGTCGGTGTTCATGCTCCACTTGAGCCTCCTCCCATCTTTTTTCACCTAAATCTATCATCTTAACTGTCTCTTCCCTTCCTCATGTTTGTCTAATTTCCGTTTCTTTGCTATTTGTACTATTTGCTTCAACCACTTCCTGTGATAGTGAGTTCCATATTTTCACCACTCTTTAGGTAAATAAGTCTATTGAATTCCCGATTGGATTTCTTGATTACTATCTTATATTGATGTAGTATGATCTAGTTATAATCTTCCCAACAAGAAAAACATTCTCTATTTCTCTCTCAAAATATTCAATATTAGAAAACCCCTCAGCCACCTGAAAAGAAAAGATAGGCTCTTGGGCTGAATTTGCATAATTTTGGATACTGTCAAGGGAGCTAAGATGTGGCCAGGAGTCCGATACTGAAATTTACCAGATGACAGAGGGAGGCTGTCAGGAAGTGGTTTATTAACATTGAAGATAGATCATTTTTGTTAACATGACTTTATTTTCTGAATTTAGCCAAAAGAGCCGGAAAGGGAAAAAAATAGGTTTTATAACTTTACTGTGAGGTTGAAGTAACCATGGTTCATATTGAGGCAATGCAGGTCCACTTGCTGTGTGGCTGGGAAATCCTATTTAGAGGACACCAACAGGCATGACAGAATGGTGACAGCCAACCATTGACATTTTTAAATTGGAAAACTGGTGAGGAGGATGTTTAGCTATTTCTAAAATGGAATGTACAACGTACATGCTGATTTTAATATAAAGATTTTGAACGGTGTGAATCCAAATTAAAAAAACAAATGTGAATATCCAATTATATATTTAATATTCTGATTTTATCTGAAAAGAAGTTGATTAAAGAAAGCTTAAAGACATTTATGTAATGCACTTTCAATTAAGCTTGATCTTAATCAAGGAAGAATGATGCCTATTTATTTCTGGCAATGTGATCAGTTAACTCGTTGCTCAATGCATTCAGTGCACTCATCCACGTGGACAGAGATACAAGACGCCTGCATGGTTTTATATTTACATTAAGAATCAATAACATTTCATTTAAAAATTTAATTCCCAATTTAATACAATTTCACTTAAGAGATTACTGCCTGATCATGTGTACGTTAGGAAGATTGCATTTGCTCAAACGTCTGAGGTTGTGAATACATAATGATCAAAAATCCTGTATATGCATTGAGCTTCTTAAAATGGGGCTCAGTTATGGCCTTAGTGATGAAAACTAAGTTGTCATTTTCCTTCTCCCTCTTCTCTAGATTTAAAGTTTCAAATGTGGAATCAATTTATATGCTAGGTGGTATTAAATTACCTGCCTAACATATGAAGTGACTCCTACAATCCAGTTTAAATCCAAAGGAGATTTGCATCAAGTGGTTCCAATAATCTGATACAAATCTTCCACGTTGTAACTCTAGAAGAATGTCACACTTCTAGAAAGAGTGACTCTTTATAGAAAGAGGTCACACTTTTATTCCAAAATATGATCTGTGTAATAAGCACCCAGTGTACATATCACTGTAGCTATTGCAAGTGTGCAATACAAAGTTTAAGAGAGATTCATATTGAGGCAGTCACAGTTGCCAAAGCGACTGAAATACAATTGCTCATTCTCATAACTAAATTCAAAATGCTTAATTTAATGCTGTACGTTTACGCAACCATTCAGAAGAAGTTTAATATGTAGGCTTGATTAGCTTTGTTATGATTTGCTGGAGTGTACAGACCAGATGCTGTGTCCTGCCAAGGAATAACTGAAACTAGACATTTTAGCACATGGATTCTTCCCCTCAACTTCTGCTGTTTTTTTTTCAACATGATAATTTGTGCCAGAAGTTGTTTCATGAAAACACACAAAATTAGACACTGTAGTCCACAGGGAATCTCGAGCCGGCTCTGTCATTCAAGAAGATCATGGCTGGTCTTCCACCTCAACTTCTCAACACATTCCCATAATATCTTATCTTGTTTTGAGAGGAAAACTGATCATTGAAACAGTCTGTGATGTGAAGGATTTACTGATTATAAAATTGGAAATATGTTATCATGAACTTAGAAATGTAACAGTCAAGAGTTAAAAAAACCATCTTGCCAGTTTTTACAATGGTTGTTCGAGTTCAGTCAATTTGCATAGCATTTGTAAATCCAACCAAGTTTACAATTGCCCAAAATGATAAATATTTGAGCATTAAAATTACAGCAGGGCTACTCATGTCCTTGGACATTTGTTCAACATTCCTTGCTCTGCTTTTAAATAGGGCAGCTAATCTATTTAATTCATCTAAAAATGTAAAATGTGGAAATCCCAATGATCTGTCACAGATATTTATCCTGCCAACAAAATCTGGCAGGAATACTAAAGACTTGTGTTCCAGAACTATCTATATCCTAACCGAGTTATTCCATCACAGCTACAACACTGGTATCTACCCAGCAATGTGGAAGATTGCCCAGGTATGTCTTAAAAAGCAGGATCAATCCAATGCGACCAAGTACCGTCACCAATCTTGGTGATCAGTATTGTGATGGAAGGGGTCACCAACACTGTTAGCAAGCAGAACTTGCTCAGCAATATCTACCCACCGACGTTCAGTTTGAGTTCCCCAAACATAGACCAAGAGGTGGGAGTAACTACCTTTGACATTAAGGCAGCATTTGACCAAGTGTGGCATCAATGAGCCCTGAATGAACTGGAGTAAATGGGAATCATGGGGAGAACTCTCCACTGGTTGGAGTTCTACCTAACATAAAGGAAGGTAGTTGTGGTTAATGGAGGTCAATCATCTCAATCCTGGGATATTGCTACAGGAGCTCCTGAGGGTCGGGTCTGAGATCCAGCCATCCTCAGCTGCTTAATCAATGACATTTCCTCTAGCCCAAGGTCAGAAGTGAGGTTGCTTGCTGATGAATGTTCAGCACCACTCACAACCCCTCAGACACTAAAACTGATTGTGTGCACATGTAGCAAGATCTACACAACATTCAGGTTTGAGCTGCTAAATGACAAGTAACATTGGAGCCACATAACTGCCAGGCAACAGCTATTTTCAAAATAGAGAGATTGTAACCATTTCCCCATGACGTTCAATGTCATCACCATTGCCGAGGGGTTCTATACAATTTCCAGCCCTTGCTGAAAGATCATAGGCAGCGACACTTCCTCATTACTCGGCTGACCAAAGCTTTAATGCATTCCTCCTCAGCACGTTGTCTTGGACCTTGGAATGTGCCAGTTTGCAACTCGTGGCACTGGAAGATCAACAAGTTTCAGGCAGACCAAAGAGCATCTTTCACCAAGTTGGTAATCCCTGCAGTTGATTTTTGTTTTGTTATGCATCCCTGGTAACAGCCCATGGGGCACAGAATCATGTGTCATGGAGCTGTTCGGAATGAACCTCGCCAGAAATCACCTCATCTCTCTTCAAAGCTTCTTTGCAAAGGCACATTCCAGAAGGAGGGGAACAAAGGGCTCTTCCCCACCACAGCCCCTTAAGCGAGAGAGACTCTAAGCATGTAGGGAATATTTGACAGTGGCAGAGATGGCAGCTGTCTTTCTCATTTCTATAAATCTAGAGTATCCAATTTTCTTTTCTAATTAAGGGGCAATTTAGCGTGGCCAATTCACCTACCCTGTACATCTTTTTGGGTTGTGGGAGTGAGACACACACAGACATGGGGAGAATATGCAAACTCCACATGGACAGTGACCCAGAGCCGGGATCTAACCCGGGCCTCATTGCCATGAGACAGCAGTGCTCACAACTGCACCAGGGTTCTTTCTCACCACCAGCCAAGTTATGTATGGGTGCTTGTTTGAAAGCTCTGGCAATGAGTCATTCTGCCAAATGACTGACAGTCTGCTCAGGAAACCATCCAACAAAATCCACCATCTCCTTTTCCCACCGAGTCTCTTGGGCATTATGTGCAAACCATTGCCTGGTGACCTGTGGTCAAATATATATCTCTGCATAAATCTTTCCACGGGGGATAGATAGATGGCACGGTCCCACTACTTGGAGCATTCCATAGCAGTGTGGTCAAACACCAACTTGGATAGGTAGTACCTCAGCACATAGTGATACTCGGTGTTTGCACAGCACGGGTCCATGCACAGGTTGATGTAGCCATACACAAAGGTGGCCATATTGGGTACATTTTTTCCCCCTTATGTAAAGGTTTGTACATTGTGTTCTACGAACATGATCAGTTTTTGACCTCCAGATGAAGTGGAAGATGGCTTGGGTGATTCCCACAACACAGAAATGAGCCAGACCTGCACCACATACAGCAATACCAAGCGTGCCTCACACCTGACAACTAGATTCTAACCTGCAGTGGAGATAGCGCTGGAGATTGAGAGAGGGGGGGGGGGCGTTCTTTTTCACCATCGCCAAGCTATTAACTGGTGCTTGTTTGATGTCAATGTTGCTCCAACATGCCCGGTTTTCTTTACCATTGCTACTCACTCCTTCCAGTTTCAAATGCATGCCCTGATTCCTCAAACCCATATCCCCAGCACCTTCAGACAATCTGACCTGACGATGAAGGGGACAAAGGATTGGTCAGCCTAGTTCCCAAAGAACATGGCCTCACTCTTGCCACAATTTACCTTGGTGCTTGAGGCCAGTTCAAACTGGCCGCAGATGTTCATCAGTCTGCATCCCAACAGCAGATCCAAGCAAATGATGGTGATGTTGTCCATATAGAGGGAGACTTTGACCTGAATGCCTCCACTGACTGGAATCATCATTCCACCTATGCCTAAATCCTTCCTAGTGGAATCAGCAAGGGTTCTATGCAACACATGAACAAACAAGGGAGAAAGGGCAGCTCTGCCTGACTGTAGATTTAATTGGAAATATTTCCATTTCCCACCTATTGATTGAAACTGTGCTACTGATGTTTGTGAAAAGTAGTTGGATCCAATTGCAGATTCCCTCCTCAAACCCCATTTTGAAGGGCACATCCATCATATACATTGCAATACTTTGTCAAAGGCCTTCTGCTGGTCTAGGCTGATGAGGCAAGTGTTCATATCGCTATCCCATACATAGGCACTCGTTCCCCAGAGTAGATTTGGATTTTAGATTTAGATTTATTGTCAAGTGTACCGAGGTAAAAACATAGGATATACGATAAATAGACGATGTAAATTCAGTCCATAAGAGGGCCATTCAGGAGTCTGGTAACGACGGGGAAGAAGTTGATTTTGAATCTGTTGGTGTATATTCTCAGACTTTTGCATCTTCTGCCCGATGGAAGAGGTTGGAAGAGAGAATAACCCTGGGAAGAGTCTTTGATTATGCTGCCCGCTTTTCCAAGGCAGCAGGAGGTGGAGACAGAATCAATGGATGGGAGGCGGTTGCGCATGATGGATTGGGTTGTGTTTCTTGACTCTCTTTAATTTGTTCCGGTCTTGGGCCAAGCAGTTGCCATACCATGCAGCTGGATAGGATGCTTTCCATGGTGGATCTGTAAAAATTGCTAAGAGTCAAAGTGAACATGCTGAATTTCCTTAATTTCCTGAGGAAGTATAGGTGCTGTTGTGCTTTCTTGGCCGAAGCGTCGACGTGGGTGGACCAGGGCAGATTGTTGGTGTTGTGTACACCTAGGAATTTGAAGCTGTCAACCATCTCCACCATATCACCATTGATGCAGACAGAGGCATGTGCACACTTCGCCTCCTGAAGTCAATGACCAGCTCCTTGGTTTTGCTGACATTGAGGGAGAGATTGTTGTCATTTTGCACCATGCCACTAGGTTCTCTATCTCCCTCCTGTACTCTGACTCATCATTGTTTGAGATCCAACCCACTACAGTCGTGTCATCAGCAAACTTGAAGGGATCCACGCTGGGATCTTAACTAGAGTAGCACGAGGCTATTAGAGATTTTTTTTGCCGGGTAAAGTGCTGGTCTGATCTGGGTGGATCACCAACTTCAGAGCAGACTTGACCCGATCGTTGATGGCCTTGGACAGGATTTTATAGCCCCGTTCAACAGAGAAATTGGTTGCCAATTTCTAATTTCCTCCCTTTCCCCCGTCTGTTTGTAGATAAGGATGATGCCTTTCCTCATGGATTCTGACATGCTGCCAGTCAGAAGTAGAAGGCCAGCAGGCTTGGGCTGATCCAGTCCCACAGAGACAATTACAATTCAACAGGTAAACCATGGCTCCTGGAAGTTTTCTTTTTCACGATGGACTAAAGAGTCAGCTCATCCATAGTTGGCAGTTTGTATTCCGTGTTAGAAGACAGGAAGAACTGGGGGGCATTGCTGTCTGCAGGCTGCGTGTCATACAATCCGGTTTTACAATAAATATAAAGAACAGCAGCCCTTTTGACATTGCTGTACAGTCCTGGGGAGAGGGGAAGGGTGGGGAAGAGCCTACCCCCTTTTTATGACACCAACTGCTGAATTTAATGCTGAATTCCAGTGAAAATGTTAGTGAATGTTTGAGTGACTGAATAAGTGAATGGACGGCGTGGCAGAGTGGGTGAAGTAAGTGGGTAGGTGAGCAAGGTGGCAAGTGGATAGTGTGGTAGATGGTGAGGTGACAGGTGAGAAGGGCATCAGGTGGATAGGGTGGATGTTGAGTGAGGTGGCAGGTAATAGGGTGGTAATAATGTAAGGTGGTAGGTAGGCATTGTGGGGAGGTAGGTTGGGGTAGTTAGGTTGGGAAGGGTATTCAAGTCTGGTAATCAGCTAAGAATGTCACTGGATGGTAGTCTGGGTGAGGGGGGATTGTTGGATGGTCAGAATATAGATCTGGTGGAGATAATCTGGTGGTCAATGTGATTGATGTGATGACCGAGGTGATGGCAGTGGAGCTGGAAAAGCAGTTTGCGAGGCACATGGAGGCTTTGAGGAAGGAGATGGCGGTCACATTGAAGTAATGAGTGGAGGAGGCAATCGCCCTGGTGAGAGTAGCTGTGGCAAAGACATCAGCCGAGGTGAGAGAGCTGGGCGAGAAGATGAAGGAAGTGGAGGCGGCTGCGCCACAGCACAGCGACCAGCTCACCTCGATGGGGGACGAGCTGCGGAGGGCGGTGGAGGCCAACAAAGGACTCCGAGCAAAGCTTGAGGACTTGGAAAACCGCTCGAGGCGGCACAATCTAAGAATTGTGGGCTTGCCCGAAGGGATAGAGGGTGAAAGGCCAACAGAGAACTTTGCTAAGAAGTTAGTAGAACTGATGGGGGAGGGTGAGAACCCCTCTCGATACAAACTGGTCCGAGCTCATCGGTCATTAAGGCCGAAGCCCAAAGTGAATGAGCCGCCAAGAGCAGTAATTATCTGCTTCCATAAGTACTGCATGAAGGAGAAGGTGTTCAGCTGGGCAAAGCAGAAGCGCGAGGTGCAGTGGGATGGTGCCAGAGTTCGGATCTACCAGAACGTGACAGTGGAATTGGCAAAAAGACGAGCGGCGTTCGGGCGAGTGAAGGCGACACTGTACAAGAAGGGGGTGCGATTCGGTATGCTATACCCGGCGAAGCTGAGGGTGACGTATGGTGCCAAAGACTTTTATTTTGAGACAGCGGTGGCAACTGAGGCGTTCTTGAGGGCAGAAGGCTTGGGACAGATGTGAGGAGCGGAGCTGGAAGAGAGACTGTGGACTGTCATTGGGGAGCTGGAAAATGTTACAACTTTCTTTTTACTGATGTGTATTGTAATTTACTTCTCTTCACATTGTTACAGAGTTCAAATTCTTAGTTGGGTTGATTGGCATTCTGTGTTGCGTCGGTTATATCTTAGTTTAGTGAATTGTATGGGTTGGATTGTTGTTTTTGTTTTTTCTTTCTCTGGGACTGGATGGGAGGGGATGGTATAGCGTGGCAGGGGGAGCCACCCGCGCTAGCAAGTAAAGTCGGCTAGTGAACGGAAGTGAGGTGAGAGGAGGGAAATTGGAGCCCGGTTGACAGGTTTCGATGGGCCTACGAGGCAAGGGGGGTGGGGAGAGGGACTGATGCTGGGAGATGTTTTTTCGAGAGGAAATGTAGGGGGGATTTTTGGGAGGGGGGGAAGGGGTTTGATGTTAATAATGGATCGGGGCGGGTCAGGTTCATGGGGCAGGACCCGGTGTTATGATGGTGATGGGTAAGAAGGGTGGGGGGGGGGGGGGGGGGGGGGGTTGGGGAGAGACCCCCAGTTAGGATAGTCACGTCGAACGTGAGGGGGTTAGGAGGTCCGGTGAAGAGGTCACAGGTGCTTGCGCATCTTAAAATTTTGAAGACCGATGTAGCAATGCTGCAGGAGATTCACTTGAGGGTGAAGGATCAGGTGAGGCTTAAAAATGGCTGGGTTAGTCAGGTGTTTCACTCTGGACTTGACGGAAGGGCTCGAGGGGTAATGGTCAGTAAAAGAGTACGCTTCCAGATGGAGAAGGTGGCAGATTAGGGGGGTAGATATGTGATTGTGACAGGGATGCTGGAGGGGAGGCTAGTGGGGAGTTAAGTGTATATCGCCCCAATTGGGACAATGTGGGATTCACAAAGAAGGTGTTTGGGGACATCCCCACTTGGACACACACAAACTGATAGTGGGGGGGGACTGGAACTTAGTGCAGGAGCCAAGGTTGGACAGGTCACGGCCGCGCTCGCTGGTCCCATCGGGGGGAGCGAAGGCGTTAGCTGAGCTCATGGTGGAAATGGGGGGGGGGGGGGGTGGACCGTTGGAGGTTTCTACACCCGAGGGAGTGGGAGTACACGTTTTTCTCAGCAGTCCATAAGGTATACTCGTGGGTCGACATTTTCGTGGTGGGGAAGGCTTTGTTGGCTGGGGTTAAGGGATCGGAATAATCGGCAATTGCAGTGTCAGATCATGCTCCCCATTGGGTGGATATGGTGCTGGAGAACGGGGTAGCGCAGAGGCTAGGGTGGAAATTAGATGTGGGACTTTTGGGGGACCAAGTGTTCTGTGACAAAATTGAAAAGGTAATTAAGGAATATGTAGGTTTCAGCTGTACGGGTGAGGTGTCGAAGGCGGTCGTCTGGGAGGCTCTAAAGTCGGTGGTGAGGGGGGAAGTGATCTTGTTTCAGGCCAGGGTGAACAAAGAGGAGAGGTTGGAGTGGCAGAGGGTAATAGATGAGATGTTGGAGGTAGATAGGAGTTATGCAGAGGATGGGGACCCAGCAAAGCTGGAAAAGAGGAAGGAACTACAGGCGAGCTTTGACCGACTATCTACCAGGAAGGCGGTGCGCCAACTGAGGCGAGCAAGGGGTGCGGTTTACGAACATGGAGATAAGGCGGGACGTCTATTAGCAGGTCAGCTCCGGAGGAAAGCAGCGGCAAGGGAAATTGTGCAGGCGAGGGATAGGGCAGGGAAGTTGGTGGTGGAGCCGGATCTGATTAACAAGGTTTTTGAGGAATTTTATGAAAGATTGTACAGGTCAGAGCCACTCGAGGGAGATCGTGAGATGCAGGAATTTCTAGATGGGTTGGAGTACCCGAGGTTAGGGGAGGGGGACAGAGCTACATTAGAAGGAGCAATAGTGGAGCAGGAGATAAAGGATGCAATTGGGAGGATGCAGTCGGGGAAGGTGGCAGGGCCGAATGGTTTTCCGGTGGAATATTACAAAAATTTCATGGATAAGCTGGCACCCCGAATGGTGGGGTTGTTTGAAGAGGCCGTAGGGAAGGGGGTGTTGCCACAAACCTTGGGGCAGGCATCGAGCTCCCTGTTGCTAAAAAAAGATAAGGATCCGAAGGCCTGTGGGTCGTACAGGCCCATATCATTTCTGAATGTGGACGCAAAAGTATTGGCGAAGGTACTGGCGGGTAGGCTGGAGGAGTGCCTCCCGAAGATGAAAGGTGACCATCAGACAGGGTTCGTGAGAGGGAGGCAGCACGGTAGCATTGTGGATAGCACAATCGCTTTACAGCTCCAGGGTCCCAGGTTCGATTCCGGCTTGGGTCACTGTCTGTACGGAGTCTGCACATCCTCCCCGTGTGTGCGTGGGTTTCCTCCGGGTGCTCCGGTTTCCTCCCACAGTCCAAAGATGTGCAAGTTAGGTGGATTGGACATGATAAATTGCCCTTAGTGTCCAAAATTGCCCTTAGTGTTGGGTGGGGTTACTGGGTTATGGGGATAGGGTGGAGATGTTAACCTTGGGTAGGGTGCTCTTTCCAGGAGCTGGTGCAGACTCGATGGGCCGAATGGCCTCCTTCTGCACTGTAAATTCTATGAGAAGGGTATTGAATGTCGTAATGGCACCAGCAAAGAGGAAGGAAACAGGTGGTTGTGGCGAAAGGGAAAATGTTGGAAAATCTCAGCAAGTCTGGCAGCATCTGTAGGGAGAGAAAAGAGCTAACATTTCTAGTCCGATGACTCTTTGTCAAAGCTAACAGACAGAGAGAGTGGGAAATATTTATACTGTGGAGTTAGAATGAAAGATGAGCCATAGCCACAGAAACCCAGGGAAACTGGGTGCTAATGGCCACAGATACCAAGGTGAAAGAGTGTTAATAGCAGTCCCCAGTGAGGACAAAAGATATGAAAGGTCAAACAGCAGGGAAACTAACATCAGAGGATGAACTGTAGGTGTGGGGGGAGGAGAAGAGGGAAGCAAAGATGAGAAAGGTGCAGGAAAGGTGGATAAGATTGGGGGGGGGGGGGGGGGAAATTAAATGTATATTAAGAAAGAAAGAAATGGTCAAAGACAATTAAAATGAAATGAAAACAAATGGGTCGAGGTGGGGCTGAAGTTGTTGAATTCGATGTTCAGGCCGGATGGCTGTAGTGTGCCTAACCGGAAGATGAGATGTTGTTCCTCCAGTTTGCGTTGCGCTTCACTGGAACATTGCAGCAGGCCAAGAACAGACATGTGGGCATGGAATCAGGGTCTTTTGTTAAAATGGTAAGCAACAGGAAGGTCAGGATCCTGAATGCGCACAGATCGAAGATGCTCAGCAAAGCGATCACCCAGTCTGCGTTTGGTCTCTCCGATATAGAGGAGACCACATTGGGAGCAGCGAATGCAATAGACCAGAATGAAAGAGGTGGAAGTGAAACGCTGCTTAACCTGGAATAAGTGTTTTGGGCCTGGAATGTTAAGCATGGAAGAGGTAAAGGGGCAGGTGTTACACCTTCTGCGATTGCATGGGAAGGTGCCATGGGTGATGGGAGAGGTACTGGGTATGGTGGAGGAGTGGACTAGATTGTCTCGGAGGGAACGATCTCTGTGGAATGCTGACAGAGGGAGTGAAGGGAAGATGTGTTTGGTGGTGGCATCACGCTGGAGTTGGCGAAAATGGTGGAGGATTATGCTTTGCATACGGAACTGGTGGGATGAAATGTGAGAACGAGGGGGACTCTATCCTTGTTCTGGGAGGGAGTGGAGGGGCTGAGGGTAGTGGCGCGGGAGATGGACCGCACACTGTTGAGGGCCCTGTCCGCAACTGTAGGTGGGAAATCACGGTCGAGGAAGAAGGAACACATTTTCGAAGCACCATTTTGGAAAGTGGCATCGTCGGAACAACTGCGACGGAGGCGAAGGAGTTGAGAGAAAAGGATGGAGTCCTTACAGGGTGTAGGGTGCAAAGAGCTGTAGTCCAGATAGCTGTGGGAGTCAGTGGGCTTGTAGTGGATATTAGTGGATAGTCTATTGCCGGAAATGGAGACAGAAGGATCAAGGAAGGGAAGGGAAGTGTCTGAGATAGTTCAGGTGAAAGTGATGGAGGGGTGGAAACTTGAAGCGAAGTTGATGAATTTTTCCAGGTCCGGGCGAGAGCATGACGCGGCACCAAAATAGTCATCAATGTATCGGTAAAGGAGTTGTGGCAGGGGGCCCGAGTAGGTCTGGAACAAGGAATGTTCCACATACCCCATAAAAAGGCAAGCGTAGTGAGAACCCATGCGGGTACTCATTGCGACACCTTTGATTTGGAGAAAGTGAGATGAGTTAAAGGAGAAGTTGTTGAGAGAGAGAACGAGTTCAGCCAGGCGGAGGAGAGTGGTAGTGGATGGGAATTGTCCGGGTCTCTTTTCGAGAAAGAAGCGAAGGGCTCTCAGGCCATCCTGGTGTGGGATGGAGGTGTAGAGGGATTGCACATCCATGGTGAATAGAATGCGGTTAGGGCCCGTGAACTGGAAGCTGTCAATATGACGCAGGGCATCAGAGGAATCCCGGATGTAGGTGGGGAGGGAATGGACCAGAGGAGTGAGAATGGAGTCAAGATAAGAGGAAATAGGTTTGGTGGGGCAGGAGCATGCTGACACAATGGGCCTGCCGGGACAGTCCTTTTTGTGGATTTTGGGAAGTAAGTAAAAGCGGGCTGGTTGTAGCATTGGACGCTGAGAAGGCGTTCGACCGGATAGAATGGGGGTACTTGATGGCAGTTCTGGAGCGGTTTGGGATTGGACCAAGATTTGTGAATTGGGTAAAGCTACTATATAAGAAGCTGAAGGCAAATGTCTGCACAAACACCATCAGCTTGAGATACTTTTCCATGCAACGTGGGACTAGGCTAGGCAGGGATGTCCTACGTCCCCCCTGCTGTTTGCACTCGCGATTGAGCCGTTGGCCATCACATTAAGAAGTTTGGGGGTATGGAAAGGAATAGTGCGGGTGGGATAGAGCATAGGGTGTCCTTATATGCCGATGACTTGCTGTTTTACGTGTCGGAACCGAGTTTATCGACGGGGGAATATTGGAGCTGCTTCGAGTGTTTGGGTCTTTCTTGGGGTACAAGCTGAATCTAGACAACAGTGAGTATTTTGTGGTATCTTGGCCGGGTGTGGGGGCAGGGGTGGGGGGGGCTGCCATTCCGTCGGGCAGGGTCTCACTTTAGGTACCTGGGGGTGCAGGTTGCCTGGGAGTGGGGGGGGGGGAGGAGAGTGGTGGTGGTGGTGGTGGTGGGGGGGCTCCGCAGGTACAACATTTCTAGTTTGGTGGGGAGAGTGAAAGCTGATCTAGCAAGGTGGGATGGTCTCCCTCTGTCACTGGCGTGTCGGGTACAGGCGGTTAAAATGAACGTGTTGCCACGATTTCTGTTTATTCTTCAATGCCTGCCGATTTTCCTGCCAAAGGCTTTTTTCAGAGAGATTGAGGGAAGGATTATGTCGTTCATATGGGGTGGGAAGGTGGCCAGAGTTAGAAAGGTGCTGCTACAGAGGGGAAGGTAGGCAAGGGGTTTGGGTCTTCCATTACAGTAAATGGACGACCGCCGGGAGTACTGGGTATTTATACCCCGCCCTGGAGGCGGGGTTAACTCAGCCTCTCGACCAATCGGGGAGCCGTCACATGACTGGTCTCAACCAATCGGTCGAGAGGCACATGACCAACCAGGGCCAATGGTAAGCCGGTGTTCTGCACCAATGTCAGGCAGCTATGCTAATCATACCACCACATTCACCCCTTGCGGAGAAAGAACAGGGGGGGGTCTGTGGTGAAGGGGGGGAGGGCCGCACGCCGGCGGGTGCCAGAACCCGGAGGGAGACCGTGTCCTGCCGACCATCGGGGTACTCCACGTACGCATACTGCGGGTTAGCGTGGAGTAACTGGACTTGTTCCACCAACGGGTCGGACTTGTGCACCCGCACATTCTTCCGGAGCAAGATGGGTCCGGGGGCGGCCAGCCACGTCGGGAGAGGGGATCCGGAGGACGACTTCCTGGGGAAACAAGAAGACGTTCATGAGGTGTCTGATTTGTTGTGGTACAGAGGAGTGAGTGGATAGAATGTAGGGCATCAGGGATAACCTCTTGCCATCGGGAAATAGGGAGATCTCTGGACCGGAGGGCCAGTAGTATGGTCTTCCAGATGGTACCATTCTCCCGCTCGACCTGTCCATTCCCCCGAGGGTTATAGCTGGTCGTCCTGCTAGAGGCAATGCCCCTGCTGAGCAGGAATTGACGCAGCTCGTCGCTCATAAATGAGGACCCCCGATCGCTGTGTATGTACGCGGGGTAGCCGAACAGGGAGAAGATGGAGAGGAGGGCCTTAATGATGGTCGATATGGTCATGTCAGGGCAGGGAATGGCGAAGGGGAAGCGGGAGTATTCATCGATTACCGTCAGGAAGTAAATGTTGCGGTTGCTAGAGGGAAGGGGCCCCATGAAGTCTATGCTGAGATGTTCGAAGGGGCGGGATGCTTTGATCAGATGCGCGCGCTCAGGGCGGTAGAAGTGCGGTTTACACTCTGCGCAGATGTGGCAGTCACGGGTTACTGTCCTGACTTCCTCGATGGAGAAGGGCATGTTAAGGGCCTTTATGAAATGGTAGAAATGGGTCACCCCTGGATGGCAGAGGTACGCGTGGAGGGAGCGGAGGCGGTCTATCTGCGCGCTGGCGCAGGTACCGCGGGACAGGGCATCAGGAGGCTCATTGAGCTTCCCAGGACGATACAAGATATCGTAGTTGTACGTGGACAACTTGATTTGCCACCGTAAGATCTTGTCGTTCTTAATCTTGCCCCTCTGTGCATTATCGAACATGAAGGCCACTGACCGTTGGTCTATGAGAAGGGTAAACTTCCTGCCGGCCAAATAGTGCCTCCCATGTCACACAGCTTCGACTATGGCCTGGGCTTCCTTTTCCACTGAGGAGTGGCGGAGTTCGGAAGCCTGGAGGGTTCTGGAGAAGAAGGCCACGGGTCTGCCCGCTTGGTTCAGGGTGGCCGCCAGAGCTACTTCTGATGCGTCGCTCTCGACCTGGAAGGGGAGGGACTCGTCGATGGCGCGCATCGTGGCCTTTGCGATGTCCGCTTTGATGCGGCTAAAAGGCCTGGCAGGCCTCTGACAACGGCGGGAAGGTCGTGGACTGAATGAGGGGACGGGCCTTGTCGGCGTAATTGGGAACCCATTGGGCGTAGTAAGCGAAGAAACCCAGGCAGCGTTTGAGGGATTTGAGGGTATTGGGGAGAGGGAGTTCCATCAGGGGGCGCATGCATTCAGGGTCGGGGCCTATCACTCCGTTACGCACTACGTAGCCGAGGATGGCTAGACGGTCGGTGCTGAACACGCACTTATCCTTATTGTAAGTGAGGTTAAGAAGTTTTGCGGTTTGGAGAAATTTTCGGAGGTTGGTGTCATGGTCCTGCTGGTTGTGGCCGCAGATGGTGACATTATCAAGGTACGGGAAGGTAGCCCGTAATCTGTACTTGTCGACCATTCGGTCCATCTCCCGTTGGAAGACCGAGACCCCATTTGTGACACCGAATGGAACCCTGAGGAAGTGGTAGAGGCGCCCATCTGCCTCGCGGTGTACTTGCGGTCACTCGCACGGATGGGGAGCTGGTGATAGGCGGACTTGAGGTCCACAGTGGAGAAGACTTTGTATTTCGCAATCTCATTTACCATGGCAGAAATTTTTTTTTATAAATGTTTTTTATTGAGTTTTCATATTTTATATATGACAAATTACAAGTTACTAGAGAGAGAGAGAAAGAAAAAAAAAAGAAAACACAAAAATTTTTTACATGAATATTTACAGGTAAGCATCTTCATAACAATAATTGTGGCCGCCCCCTTTAGCCAGCATACATATTTTACATTCCCCAATATGGCCGAGGCACATGTTCATAGGCATTTATTTATAGTTTGGTTTTGGGCCTTGGCTTGCCATCAAACCCCCATACCGAGCCCGTAGCCCCCCTCCCCCCGGCTACCTTCCCCCGATTCCCGCCCATTTTCCCCTGGTTCTTGGCCACCCGACTATTCTTCCTCATGTACGTTGGCCACAAACAGGTCCCGGAACAGTTGCATGAATGGCTCCCACGTTCTGTGGAAGCCGTCGTCCGACCCTCGGATGGCGAATTTGATTTTCTCCATTTGGAGAGATTCCGAGAGGTCAGACAGCCAGTCTGCAGCTCTGGGTGGTGCTGCTGACCGCCAGCCAAACAGGATTCTACGGCGGGCAATCAGGGAGGCAAAGGCAAGGGCGTCCGCCCTCCTCCCCAGGAATAGATCTGGCTGGTCTGAAACCCCGAAGACCGCCACTATCGGGCATGGCTCCACCCTCACCCCCACCACTTTGGACATAGCCTTGAAGAAGGCTGTCCAGTACTCCACAAGTCTGGGGCAAGACCAGAACATGTGGGCGTGGTTGGCCGGGCCTCTCTGGCACCGCTCACATTTGTCCTCCACCTCCGGGAAGAACCTACTCATACGGTTTCTCGTTAAGTGGGCTCTATGTACCACTTTTAGTTGCGTCAGGCTGAGCCTTGCGCACGTGGAGGTGGAGTTGACCCTATGCAGTGCTTCGCTCCAGAGTCCCCACCCTATCTCCATCCCCAGGTCGTCCTCCCATTTCCTTCTTGTTGCGTCCAGTACGGTGTCGTCCCTGTCTACCAGTCGGTCATACATGTCACTACAGTTCCCTTTCTCTAGGATACTTGCGTCCAGTAGGTCTTCCAATAGTGTCTGTCGTGGCGGTTGTGGGTACGTCCTTGTCTCCTTTCGTAGGAAGTTTTTGAGCTGCAGGTACCGTAGCTCGTTCCCCCCAGCTAGCTGAAATTTCTCTGTCAGTACCATGGCAGAAATACGGGGGAGAGGATACGCGTCCAGTTGCGTAAACCGGTTGATGGTCTGGCTGTAGTCGATGACCATCCGGTTTTTCTTCCCAGTCCGGACCACCAGCACTTGGGCTCGCCAGGGACTGTTGCTGGCCTCGATGACCCCTTCCTTCAGCAACCTCTGTACCTGATGAAGGTCCAGTCCTGGACGCTGTACCGTCTGCTCCAGGTCACGACAGGTTTGAAATCGGGGGTGAGATTAGCAAACAAGGAGGGGGGGGTCCACTTTGAGGGACGCGAGGCTGCAGACAGTGAGGGGGGGTATCGGGCCGCCGAATTGGAAGGTCAATCTCTGCAGGTTGCACTGGAAGTCCAGTCCTAGGAGTGCCGGTGCGCAAAGGTGAGGGAGGACAAGTAGTTTATAATTTTTAAAACCTTCCCTTGGACCGTGAGGCCCACGATGCAGCACCCGGTGATGCGGATGGAGTGCGAACCTGAGGCTAACCCGATTTTGTGTTTTACAGGGTGGACAGGGAGCATGCAGCGTCTTACCGTGTCAGGGTGTACGAAGCTTTCCGTGCTCCCGGAGTCCAGCAGGCAGCCCGTCTCATGGCTGTTGAGGTGGTTCAGCGTCGTCGTTTTTGCGAGCATGCGTGGTCGTGACTGGTCGAGCTGAATGGCCGCGAGCCGTGGAGAAGATCCATCGTCATAGTCGTCATCGGCCGAGTAGGTGCTGGCAGGACCTTGTGTGCCAGTCCAGGATGGCGGTGCCCAGGATCCACACGTGGAGTCGGGGCCCCAAGATGACAGCGCCCTGGACACGCACGTGGCGTCCGGGGCCCAAGATGGCAGCGCCCGCGGGACCCTCGTGTTTGCTGGGGGCAGGGTTAGCGGTGCCGGCGGGCCGATCGGAGCGGCTGAGAGCGGGGGCAGAGAGGCGCGCAGGCCGGGCGCAGGGGCCCGGGGGCGGGGGGGAGAGATTGGCGCGGTGCGCTGGAAGGGCCCGGAAAGGCCCGGAGGGGAGGATCCCCGGTCGCTGCGCGGTACAGCAGCGACCGATTTGGCCTGGCAGACCGACGAAAAATGGCCCTTCTTCCTGCAGCTCTTACAGAGGGCGGAGCGGGCCAGGCAGCGCGGGCAAGGGTGTTTGGCGAACCCACAGAAATAGCAGCGGGGCCCCGCGGACTTGTCGGGGCGTCCCGCGCCGCAGGCCTGAGGGGGGTCGGGAGCGGCGGATGGCTGTGGGAAAGTGTGCCAGGAGGCCCAGGGCGCTGAAGAGCGGCTGGGGACATAGGCGCGGGCGTTTAAGTCGGCGACCTCCAGGGAGGTGGAGAGAGTCCGTGCCTCAGTTAGGCTGAGGTCGTCTTTTCCAGCATCCGCTGGCGGATAGCGGCAGACTGCATCCCAGCCACGTAAGCATCTCTAATCAAATTTCCACGTGCTCAGTGGCTGAAACTTGGAGGCAGGTGCAATTCCTCCCCAGGACAGCGAGGGCCTGGTAAAAATTGCCTAAGGACTCACCGGGGAGCTGTTGTCTGGTCGCCAGCAGATGTCGGGCAAACACTCTGTTTACCAGCTTAAGAAACTGTCCTTTCAGCTTATCCATGGCCGCGTCGTAATCTTTTTCTTCCCCTATCATCGCGTAGGCCGCCATGCCCACACTGGAATGGAGAATATGAAGCTTCTGTGCCATGGTGGGGGGGCTGCTTGCGGACGCCAGGTAGCCATCAAAACACGGCAGCCAATGTTTGAAGATTTCCGATGCGTTCTGAGTTTGCGGGCTGATGCGGAGGCATTCGGGCTTGATCCGGAGCTCCACCTTCAAAATTCTAGCTGATTAAATTGATGTACCATCAATTGAACGCGAGACGAGTTGCTGTACAAAAGTATGGCTTTAATTAGCTAGATGTTAGCCCTGCGGTCGATTACAGTAAATGGACAACCGCCGGGAGTACTGGGTATTTATACCTCGCCTCCAGTTAACTCAGCCTCTCGACCAATCGGGGAGCCGTCACATGACTGGTCTCAACCAATCGGTCAAGAGGCACATGACCAACCAGGGCCAATGGTAAGCCGGTGTTCTGCACCAATGGCAGGCAGCTATGCTAATCATACCACCACAAGTTGTTTATGTGAACATGTGGCGAATGTTTTGGGTTTGGTGGGAGGATGGAATCGTTATTGATATGGGGATTGACATATTTGTTACTGATTATTGTTTATTGTTGGTGGGTGTAAATTTGGGAGAAAATGCGAAAAAGGTGGAGTATAAAGAAATATTTAACACATATGACTCGAGCATGCTTTGCCATTTAATTCATTCATGGCTAATCTGATTGTAACCTCACCCTACATTCCTGCCTGCCCTCGATAACCTTTCACCCAATTGTTAAACAAGAATCTACCTTTTTCTGTCTTAGTAATATTCAAAAACTCTGCTTCCACCGCTCTTTGAGGAAGAGAATGTCAAAGACTTATAACCCTCGAAGAGAAAAAATGCTTCCAGATCTCTGTCTCAAGTGAGAAACTGTTCATTTTAAAACAGTGTTCCCGAGTTATAGAGTGACTCCCCAAAGCCAGTCCAACATCTACAAGTCAAAAGTCAGGAGTGTGATGGAATATCATCCACTTGTCTGGAAGAGTGCAGCTCTAACAACACTCAAGAAGTTTTCTACCACTCAGGACACTTGATTGGCACGCTAAATCCACCCACTAAACATTCACTCCTTTCACCAGCAACACACTGTGATCTACAAGATACACTGCAGCAACTCGCCAAGGCTCCATTCCAAATCCATGAACTCTGCAAACTAGGACAAGAGCAGCAGGTATGTGGGAACACCACAACCTGCAAGTTCCCATCCAAGCCACACACCATCCTGACTTGGAATTATATCGCCATTCCTTTCCTAACACTGGGTCAAAGTCCTGGAACTTCCTCCCAAGCAGCAAAGTGGGTGCATCTACACCACATGGGTTTCAGCAGTTCAGGTAAACAGCTCACCAGCACTTTCTCAAAGATAATTAGGGTTAAGCAGTAAAGATGCTGGCCTAGCTGGTGATGCTAAAAATGTTGTCTTCTGAACTTTGCACATGCCACCATCTGAGCTGATGGTTGCAATGTTGCATGTACTAACGGTGTTTCTTCTTCATCGGTCTTTTTCCTCTCGGACTTTAACCTGCTGTACCATTGCCCCGTTATGTAAGGTGATTAAACTTTTTCCGATGCTGAATCTTAATCTCTGTCTGGAGGGTCCCTTTGCCCCTTGAGAAAAGAGAATCTGTCTCCACCTGTGGCCCTCCTGCAGCATGGAATCTTTGGGCATGCTCACTGGTCTCACCACTTTTCTTCTTGCTCATTCAGTCTTTCATCATTTCCAGCCCATGTTCCTTGGCTTTAAAAGGTACAGGGTGACTTTACGTAGTGCAGGCTTGAAGAAGTTGTGGCCTTGCATGAACTTTGGCCTCCCTCTTGAGACATCAGCAACATGTTGAGCACTGTGCTGCATGTCACAATTATTGTAATTAGCAGGCTGCACAAAGTTTTGTCCTTCTTTCATAGCTTTAAACAGATACTGGTTAACTTGAATCACCAACTCAGCATCCTTTTTTGGAGGCTATCTGCAATAGCTCACATTCTGCGAAGCCCACGAGCAAATCAATTAGTGATCCTCTGTGAGAGGGTTATAACACTGTCCAATTTTGCCCACAATGTGGTTTAATCTGTTGAGAATTAAATTCCGGCCTGGCCACCAGGAGTATTCCCCTATTCATCCTTGAAAAGTGCCATTGGATCTGTTAGGTCAAACAAATTACTCCTCTTTTTAATATTACTTCCTGAAGTCAGCTGTCGAACAGCAGCTTTCCCTCAGTACTGAACTGAAGGTTCAGCTTGGATAATGTGCTCAACTCTCCTGAACTTCTAACTTACCTTTTAACTGCTATCACTGAGTCAAGGCTAACAGATACTGAGCCATATATCTCTCATCCCAGCTCATAAACATACTTTTGTTCGTTAATCTTTGGTTCAAACCAGTCATTGTCCAAAGTTGAATAACTGAAACAAAGAGAATATCCCATGAGCTAGAAAAGGGAATCCCTGTTTAAGAAACCTTCTGGTGCTTGCAAAGTAACTGAAAATAGGAATTGCTTTCAACTGAACTGACCAACGCCTTTGTGTAAATACACGTGAGTTTCAAAATACATGATTTTTTAAAAATCACCCACCATTTCACTGACTGCTTTCATTGATCTATATAAGTGATTTAATTATGCTTCTTCCTTGGTAAATTCCATTAAGATGCGGTTTTTAAAAAGTTCTCACAAACTAAAGAACAAAGAACAATACAGCACAGGAACAGGCCCTTCGGCCCTCCAAGCCTGCGCCGACAATGGTACCTGCCTAAACTAAAACGGCACTTACGGAGTCCATATCCTTCCATTCCCACCCTTTTCATATATTTGTCTAGATGCCCCTAAAATGTCACTATCGTACTGCTTCCACCACTTCCCCAGGCAGCGCCTTCCATATATTTACCACCCTCTGTGTAAAAAATGCACCTCGCACATCTGACCACACATTTCCCCACACACTTTAAACTTATGTCCCCTCGTACTTGACTCTCCTACCCTAGGAATGAGCATCTGACTATCCACTCTGTCCATGCCACTCATAATCTTGTAGACCTCTATCAGGTCGCCTCTCAACCTTCTTTGTTCCAGTGAGAACAGACCGAGTTTAGCTAACCTTTCCTCATAGCTAATGCCCTCCATACCAGGCAACATCCTAGTAAACTGCTTCTGTACCCTTTCCAAAGCATCCACATCCTTCTGGTAGTGTAGCAAACAGAATTGTACACAATATTCAAAATGAGGCCTAACTAAGATCCTGTACAGTGGCAACATGACTTGCCCATTTTTATATTCAATGCCCCGACCGATGAAGGCCAGCATGCCTTATGCCTTCTTGATCACCTTATCCACATTGTTATGGACCAGGGTTTAGAGAACCCCAAAGTGTATCATAGAGTTCACCTGACCCACAACTTTTAATCGATCGTGGTTTGGGGAGCACATGGCCCACTTTACAGGAATGGTGTAACCCAGAAATTTAGATGTAATTTTTAAAGCAAAACAATGTTTATTCTATGAATTCAGTTAACCTTTTTAAAATGTACAGTGAACATTTTAGCAACCATCAATTCAAATACACTTCCCAAAGAATACAACATTCTAAGTAATACTTAAACTTTCCTTCTGGCATCCATAAGACACCAAAAACCTTTTAACAGAAGCACATCAGGTTTAAAATCACTATTGAGAACAGTTGTCACTCTGAATTCACCAAATGATCAAGAGATAGTCTTTAGATTGCAGAGAGATAGAAATTACACCTTATTTGGCTGGCTTCAGCTCCAACACTAAAACGAAACCAAAAAAACACAGACACACCCAAGCTTTTCCTCAAAGCGAAACTAAAAGCTGACAGACAGCCCAGCTCCACCCACACTCTGATATCACTGATAAACGCCCATTTCTTAAAGGTACATCCACTATTTGATAAACTCCCATTTCTTAAAGGTACTCTCACATGATAACATGCGTTGCCACTTTCAGTGATCGGTGGACATACATGCCCAGATCTCTCTGCCTGTCAATACTCGCAGGAGTTCTACCATTTATTGTGTAATTCCTACTTACATTGGACATTCCAAATTGCATTATCTCACACTTGTCCGGATTAAACAACATCTGCCATTTCTACGCCCAGACTCCAACCAGTTTATATCTTGTTGTATTCCCTGACAATCCTCTTCACTATCTGAAACTCCACCACTTTTTCTGTCATCTGTGAACTTACTAATCAGACCAACTACATTTTCTGCCAAATCATTTATATACACTACTACACGGGACTATATATATATGATGGTCATCAAGCTAGAAGCCTATGTTTCATGTGGTGTAATTTTTCCAAAATTTTGCTTGGATCATAAAATAGCATCTTTTAAACTTCAACAAATGACATTGCTGTTCCACCTTTGAGATTTTCTTGACACTTTAAATCTTTAAGTCTACTATTTGGAGATCAATAATAATATTCTTTATTGGTGTCACATGTAGGCTTACATTAACACTGCAATAAATTTACTGTAAAAATCCCCTAGTCGCCACACTGCAGCACCTGTTTGAGTCCAATGAGGGAGAATTCAGAATGTCCAATTCACCTAACAAGCATGTCCTTCGGGACTGAGGGGAGGAAACCGGAGCACCCGGAGGAAACCCATGCAGACACAGAATGTGCAAAGGCCGCACAGATGGTGACTCAAGCCGGGAATCAAACCCACATCCCTGGCGCTGTGAAGCAACAGTACTAACCACTGTGCTACTGTGCCACCCAAACTGCTTGCCAAAATTTGAACAGATAAAATAAGATTTTGTTTCCTGACTCTCCTAAGGTTTTGGGCCCGTGTCGTCGTTTACGCTGACGGCTAATGCGGGCTCGAAATTGCAACCCTAAACTGGGGTTATAAGGGGTAAATGAATAAGGCTGTTCACTCTGAGGAAATTCTTCAGAGAAGACAAAATAGTCATTTTTTAAAATGTGCTCTAGAGGCAGGGAGCTTCACTCACTGGAATCCACAATTTATAAATGTAAAAAACAGCAACATGCTTGTATTTTCCTGATGAACACATCCTCCAGACAATGGTTGAATTCACCGCCTTGAGCCGCCGGTAGTGGAGTTACAGATGAGGTGGATAATAATCTGGTGTTGGACAGAAAATGGGATCAGCGCCAGGTGCTGAGACCCCTGTCATGAAGCACCCCAGAAGAGAAACCTCTGTCAGGAAGCCCACCAGAGAAGAGACCCCTGTCTGGAAGCTACAGAGCAGTCCAGTCAGAGGCAGTAAAACAATAATCACTGCCTTAACACTCACCTGGACAATACACCTGCTGGTTCAGACAAAGGACACAGCAATTCCTGAGTAGATAAAACCAGCCAGCTGGGTTTAAACCCCTCAGATCTATGATCTGCAAGCCATGCATTCATTTTTCTTTGATATTGATTTTGCTAGGTTGTGATTGACAGTTTCCACATACCTCCAGCTGTCAGTATTGTTCCATTCACCTGCCTTTACAGTTGACTAACTTTGAAGTGATCGAATGGCAATGTTTATAAACACCAAGCTTCGATTAACAGCTCCTGGACCCACTTCAAACAGAATTAAGTGCTTTCCAATCACCTCCCTTCACGATTGAGTGACTTGAGGGCAGCACGGTGGCCTAGTGGTTAGCACAACCGCCTCACGGCGCTGAGGTCCCAGGTTCGATCCCGCTCTGGGTCACTGTCTGTGTGGATTTGTACATTCTCCCCGTGTCTGCGTGGGTTTCACCCCCACAACCCAAAAATGTGCAGAGTAGGTGGATTGGCCACGCTAAATTGCCCCTTAATTGGAAAAAATAATTGGGTAATCTAAATTTATAAAAAAAAAACGATTGAGTGACTTTGATGTGGTCAACTAGAAGCTGAAGGCACTTATAGAAACTGACTGTGGGCGAGAAACAGGGGGCCGGCATCGGATCACCCTCGTACTTGGGGTCAGGGGGAGACCCAGAAAATTCAGAGAGGGGGGGCTGATTTGCACTCTGGGGGAGGGGGGGCTGAATTGTGATGCGAGGCGGTGGCAAGCCGTTGGATCTCACTGTTGGATCACTCACTTAAAATGGTCGCCCGATAACAGGATTCCCTCATACTCCTCGCCCTGCATAAATCTCAAGGCTAAGGATTGGGAATCAGATGCAATTCAGCACCGGCAACAGAATATGGGGCGCGATTCTCCGCTGCCCACGACGGGTCGGAGAATAGTGGGAGGGCCTTCCCGACATTTTTCCCGACCTCCCGCTATTCTCCCCCCCCCCCCACCCCAACGGCCGCCCCACGACACGAATCGCTGCTCGCCGTTTTTTACGGCGAACAGCGATTCTCCCCAGGCCGATGAGCCGAGTTCCCAGGCCTTTACGGCCATTTCCACGAACGCAAACACACATGCTCTCACCATTCGTGAAAACGGCCGCCAAGTGCCATCCCGGACAACCATGGCACCGATTGGCACGGCCGCACCACGGCCGTGCCAAGGGTGGCATGGGCCTGCGATCGGTGGGCACTGATCGCGGGCAGCGGGTCCGATACCCGCGCACTCTTTGTTCCACCACCGCTCCGCAGGATCAGTCCGTGGGCGGCTGAGCGGCATGACGGCCCGCGCATGCATGGGTTTGACGCATATGCGTGATGACGTCATCCGCGCATGCGTGGGTTGGAGCCGTCCAACCCGCGCATGCGTGGCTAATGTCATCGTGCGCGTCAGCCGCCGTGACGCTTGGCGCGCGGGCTTAGCAACGGTTGCTAAGCCCGCGATTCCGTGCTTCACGGGGCCGCGCTGCTAGCCCCGACCGGGGGGGAGAATCGGGTCCCGGGAGGGGGCGCGGAGGCTGCTGTGAAACACGGCCAGTTTCAGGGCAGCCTTTACGACTCTCCGCATTTGCAGAGAATCGCGCCCACGGTCTCCCAAGCAGAGAATCTTGCCCAAGGTTTCCTGTTAATACTGATAGTCGGAAAATCAGTGCATGTACTATTGCAGATCCATTCTTTGTTTGAACAGAGATGTGCATTTTTCTCCCATTATCCTCTTCCTAGAGACTTATTCAAGTGGAAATGCATGGGAACATGGGAAGCACTTGTGGTTGGAAGCTCACCTTGGCTATGACATTGAGGTTGCAAAGAGTACAGTTCTGCCTCACATAGTTGCAGGAAGAAAAGTGGAGTCAATAGCAAAGGAAAGGATTTTTTTGGTGTGGACAGTGGACAATGGTTTTGGTCTTTAAGTATTTAGTTGGATGAAATCTCTGCTCATCTAGTATAGGATTTTGACAAGACGCCTGACAAATTAAAGACAGTGAAGGGCTCAAGAGAGGAGGTGATGTGTGACTGGATATTGTCAACATTCATGTGGAAAGTGATGCTGGGTTTTCTTATGCTGACACTTAGGTAGAGCATATGTATGAGAAGTAAGAGGATGTCACAGATGGGTCCTTAGAGAGCAACAGAGATAACAATGTGGGAGCAGGAAATGGAGCCATTGCAGGTGATTCTTTGGTTATGACTGAATGTATAGGAATGGAATGTTGGATGGACAATCCTATTCAACTGGACAACAGAGGAGAGACCAAGAAGTATAAGGAATAGCTTATCATAGTAACAGCCACATCAGATAATTTTGTGACACAGGCACCATTTTGCTACTGTGATGGGGTGGAAACCCAATTTGAAGGATTCAATAAAGGAGCCGAGGGAGAGATGGGCTTGGAATTGGGAGGGGAAATTGTGTCCAAGGTGTTTGTGCTTGGAAAAGGAGGTTGGAATTAGGATAGTACTTTGTAAGAATGAAGGAGTCGTTGATTTCTTTTGAAGAGAGGGGTGGTGACAGCAGATTTGAAGAAAAGGGAGGCAGTACCCGGAGAGAGAGAAAAATTTACACTATCGGCTAACGTGGCAGTCAGAAAAGGAAGTTGGATTATCAGCAGTTTAATATGGACAGGATTAAGAAAGCAGGAGGTGGGTCACATGGACAAGTTGAACTCAGAGAGATTATAGTGGAATATCAGAGAGAAACTAGAGAAAGAAGAGAAAGGGCTAAGGTGGGTTGAGCATCAAGAAAGCTTGGCCTACTAAGCTCGGAGAAGGGAGCAAAAAGACCAAGACAGCTGAAAAATTGTCTCAATTTTAGTGACATTATTAGAAGTGAGGGTGAAAGAGACAGGGAAGAGGAAATTAAGAAGACGGTTTGCAATACAGAAAAAGAGAATTGCATTCAAAGATAATTCTGGAATAGTGAGCAGTTTTGGCAGACGGAATAAGGGTGAAATAATGATCTATGTGGTCCAGCTTTGTCTGATTGTGCATAGTTAAACCAGCTATCCTTATCCTGCCAAGCCTCCATCCTTAGACTTAAGGGAGAGAGATGAGAGAATGGCTAGGGTAAGAGGGAGTAATGATTTGAATGGAGAATAGACAATGAAAGGTGGAGGTGAGAGTGTAGCTGAATTAAATCAGTGGTTGCATACATGTGGTGAATGCAAAGGCCAACCACAGTTCTGAAAATGCAACTGAAAGTGAATTGAGGTAATATTTTTCCAGGGGCGGACAGAGAAAGAAGTAAAGTTGGAGAGGGAAGGGAATTTAGGTGGCGAGCGAGACAAGGAAGTAACAATATTCCATTGTGTCTACTACTAAATATTGCAAGAATTCTTACCCATTAGAATTTCACTTCAAGCACTTGAAAAAGTTGTTCTGGTCCTATTGTTCACCAAACACAAAAACAAAAAAAGTGATGTAATGGTATTCAGGTGAATGGTATCTGGTATTGGGAGGAAGCCATGATCTTCCCTGTGTCAGGGGCAGGGAGACTGCGCTGTAGTTACCACAATTGGACATGTCTTCCTTCTTGAATATAATTAAAATCACAGTATCCCTGAGATCCCTGCAGCTGATGTAGGAGTGTATATCTGCTGTTTCAAAATTTCCACAAGGATTTCATCTGCCCTTGTTATGTTTCAGAAGTTTTTTCAACTAGTCTTTAGACCAGGACAGTGCCAAACCTGGACCAGAAGGGGTACTGAGGACTGGAATTGAGGAGTTCAAGTTGAAGACTGAGTATCAGATCAGGAGTTCTTCAGAATGTTCTCTCCAGCAAGCACTGACTGTCTCCCTGTCCTTAATTAGTTCCCTTCCATGCTTAGCTCTCAGCGTGTGGGCCCAATGGGTGCTTGGACTAGAGGTCGCCTTGACGTTAGTGAGAGAATTCACTCTGTGAAAAGTCTGAGGGACAAAAGCTGTGAAGATAGCTCAGAGAACCAAGCGGGTGGTAGAGAATGAACACTTTAAGTGAACGATGAGAGGAATACATCAAGGTGAGATATTAAACGTGTTACATAACTGGGGCGAAATTCTCCGACACCCAGCAGGGTCGGAGAATCGCCTGGGGGCGCCTAAAATCCCGCCCCCGCCGTGGCAGAGATTCTCCGCCACCCGGGAAGTGGCGGGGGCAGGAATCTCGCCACTCCGATCGGAGAGGCACCTGCGGTGATTCTCCGGCCCGGATGGGCCGAAGTCCCGCCGCTGGGAGGCCTCTCCCGCCGCCGAGGTTTAAACCACCTCTGGAACGGCGGGCTCAGCGGCGCGAGCAGGCCCCCGGGGCCCTGGGGGGGCGGGGGGCGATCGAACCCCGGGGGGTGCCCCCACGGTGGCCTGGCCCGCGATCGGGGCCTCCCGCTCAGACTCCGGGCCAGTGCCCTGGCTGCACTATGTTCTTCCGCGTCCGCCACGGCCTCCACCATGGCGGAGGCGGAAGAGAACCCCATATCGCGCATGCGCCGGCAGTGACGTCAGCGGCCAGCTGCCGCTGACGTCACTGCCGGCACATGCGCGGACCGGCGAAAGCCTTTCGGCCAGCCCCGCTGCCGGGGGCGCCGGTTTTTTTGCGCCGGTCTCCGTGGCAACCACTCCGGCGCGGGGCTGGCCCCCAAAGGTGGGGAGAATTCTCCACCTTTGGGGAGGCGCGACCCCTGATAGGTTGGCGCCACTCCCCTACTCCGGGACCCTCCGTCACGCCGGGTAGGGGAGAATGCCGCCCCTGATATGTAGCAGTCTTGAGTTGTCAGTGTTTCCTTTACCAGAACATGTATTGTTTGTAAAGCAGCACTGAATCTTCACAAATTGTGCTCTGTTAAAGAAAGACTTGGGCCTGACATTTTCTCAGCACTGCTACTATACCACCATTGTAACCTTTCCTGAAAGGGAATTCTGCCATGCTTATAGTGGATTTATTAGAGCAGAGTGGAAGTGGTTCCAAAGAAATTTCAGGCTTTGGTCTTCAAAATTTGAGCAGCATCTTCCATGATACTAGCTGATTTACATGACTAACAATTATCCACCAATATAGTTCTAAAAGAAAGATTATTGAAAATTTTGACCTGTGTTCTGAAAATCATCTGAGACAAAGGAGCTTAGTTATGAGAACTAGGAATATGAAAAGATTTATTAATCAAAATTGATCTGTACTTTCACAACTTCACAACATTCGCATTTCAATCACGTCAGTAGAGAATAGAAAGATGCACCATCAACGATCTTGACAGCTGTTGAGGGACATTACTGTGAGAGATTCAGAATCGTGACATTCATTGATAAAATGCATTTCCATTTCAGATCACCAGAAAGAGCAAAATGGGTGCACTTAAACTTTCAAATAATCTGACTTTCGAGGTGAAATATCATTAGTTTGTTTGGGACGGGGTGTGGGGGGGGGGGGGGGGGGGGGGGCGGAGGAGTACTTGAGTGCAGTACAAGTTAATTCCTGTAGCAATGTCTAAAACCAGCATTATTATTGTAACACACTGAAGTCACCACAATGCCACTCAACATGATGTGCACAATTCCCTGACTATTTCAGGGAAATAACCCGCTTTCATGAATTTAAGTTCACTATTTAATTATCTGATGTGCAGAAGCAAAAGTAGCTCAGTTGAATGTTCTCTGTTCTTCCCTCTTCCTGTATAGGGGAAAAATGTATTGCTGAAATAAGAGACATTCTGTTCAAGCTTTTTGTCTTGCACTCATCAGGATAGCTTGCGGGAAATGACCGAACTGTCATGGGGAAACAGCAATTTATACCACATGAGAGGACCATGTTATTGAATGAAATGAAAATGAAAATCGCTTATTGTCACAAGTAGGCTTCAAATGAAGTTACTGTAAAAAGCTCCTAGTCGCCACATTCCGGCGCCTGGTACGGGAATTGAACCTTGCTTTTGGCCTGCCCTGGTCTGCTTTCAAAGCTAGCGATTTAGCCGTGTGCTAAACTAGCCCCTTTTTGGTGGAGGCATTGACATGGAAAATGCAGCTTGAAGCAGTTAGCTGCCCAGCTTTGCTTAAATTCAATCTGGGCAGGTTGATGATGACTGGCCAAGGCATTGCCCTGGGGAATGAACCAGGGGATGATTGTTCTCTATCCTTTTGTTTCAATGAAAAAGGTGCAAAGTATTCACATGTTCCTTCTGTCTGCAAATAATGCCGTGTGTGAATATATGTGGCTTCATATACTTCAGGCAGCACGATAGCATAGTGGCTAGCACAGCTGCTTCACAGCTCCAGGGTCCCAGGTTCGATTCCCGGCTTGGGTCACTGTCTGTGCAGAGTCTGTACGTTCTCGCGTGTCTGCGTGGGTTTCCTCCGGGTACTCCGGTTTCCTCCCACAGTCCAAAGATGTATAGGTTAGGTGGATTGGCCATGCTAAATTGCCTTTAGTGTTCAAAAAGGTTGGGTGGGGTTACTGCGTTATGGGGATAGGGTGGAAGTGTGGGCTTGGGTAGGGTGCTCTTTCTAAGAGCTGGTGCAGACTCGATGGGCTCAATGGCCTCCTTCTGCACTGTAGATTCTATGATTCTATGATTAAGTGATACTGTGAACCCGACTGACAGTCTTAAATTGGCTTTCAGTGTAATTCTTAGCACAAACAGGATTGTTTGGCAGGTGTTGTCCAATGGTGGTGTCCGACATAAGATATGTTTCTGCAGTTGGACAATGTGCACATCAGTTTACCAAACACACTGCCAACTAATTGTGCTTTCTAACTCACCTATTGCAATATGCTGTTTGTGGATTCCATGGCCTGTACACATCATTTAGTTGGCAGGCTGCTTGTGGTTTAGTGAAGGGGGAGAATACTGCCTTAAAAGATCTGCACATTCTCTCATGTCCCCAAATCTCTTCAATTTAAGAAGATAAATTAATTAATGACATTGTAGAACTAAATATGATTGTGCAAAGTACTGACACTTTATTTTAATGCATGGTATATATTTCTTGCTAATAAGTAAGATTGGCTCTTGTTGCACATTGCTCCCTATAAAGATGCCAACCATGCATATGCCCTGCTGCACACTACCACTGATAAAGATGGTGGCCATTAACCGTGGCCAAGTATTAGCATACACTCATGCATGGCAGAAAATGCAGATTTTCAGAAAGGTACAGACTGCATGCTGACACTTAATGGAATAAAAGGAAGCGAGAGCCAGGGTATATTGGGTTGCACTTTTGCAATTCATGTAATAGTGTATTCACACCGAATGTTTAACTTCCATGCAAAGGTGCTTGAATTTTGCACCTATACTAAATTTATGGATTGTAATTGGCTGTCAAGGCCCAAACTGACTGCAAGCAAAATGCAGTAGGACTACTTGCTTCAGGACATCGTAGCCGTTACTCTGTTGGGTGCTGACTCCAGATTCAAGCTGTATTTGCACAATATGAAGCCAAACTTATTAACATCAACACTGCGTTTACAATATGCATGCATTATAAAATGCTCTTTGCATGCCAGCCTTTCTCTCAACACCCAGCCACCAAGAGGTACAGTGTCCATTATAGTAAAAACCTGCGTCCCACCACCAGGAAACATTGTGATTACTTGGATGAAAAGAACAAATAGGTTCAGGATCTAAACGTAAAGTTCCCACAGACTAGAGCGCAGAGGTTAGCATTGCTGCCTCGTGGCGTCGAGGGCCAGGGTTTGCAAGCAGCCCGGGTCACTGTCCATGTGGAGTTTGCACATTCTACCATGACTGCAAGGGTCACACCCCCACAACCCAAAAATGTGCAGGGTAGGTGGATTTACCATGCTAAATTGTCCCTTAATTGGATTTGTTTTTAAAGTTTCCACAGACTGGAAACGTCACCACACCTAAAGAGAAAAGCAGCAATCCTACAGGTGTCCTACAATTTGTTGTGTCATCATGAAGCCCATCTTTTTTACATCTGTAAAAATACCCAATTCTGCCCTTGTCTCATCTCATCTGCTGGTGAAACACCCATGTTTTTTGACTTGACTCTTCCAACGCATTACTGGCCTACCGCCCATTTTTTATGTTCATTAAATTTCCTCCATGTCCTCACCTCTCCCTATCTCTATAATCTCTTTCAACCCAGCAGCCCTCTGTGATATCTGCATTCCTCCAATTCTGGTCTCTTGATCATCTTCGATTCTGATCGCTACTTTCAGCTGCCGAGGCCTTGAGCTCTTGAATCTTCTCCATAAACATTTCCAGTGATCTTTCCTCCTCTAAAACACTGCTTGAAATCTCTTTCATCAGGTTTTTGGTAATCTCCCTAAATATCCCCTTCCATGACCCAGTTGAAATAATGCCATTAAATTACCAAGCAACCAGTAGCATTTTAAGTATTCTCACAGATAGCCAACCAGAGAGGATCTCTGATTTTGGGGGCACTTTGTTCTGGGAGTTCTCTGATATGTGGGGGTCTCTGATATACGGGGGGCGGAATTCTCCGCTCCCGCGATAAATCAGGAAGGCCGTCGTGAACTCGGCCGAGTTTCACGACGGCCTCGGAGGCCGCTCCTCGCACCTTATTCACCCGCACCCGGGGGGCTAGGAACGGCGCTCCGTAACTCTCGGCCACCGAGCCTTGGCGCGCCGAGAATGACGCGACGGCGACGCCTAAATGACGTCAGCCGCGCATGCGCAGGTTGGCCGGCTCCAACTCGCGCATGCACGGCTGACGTCACAACGGCTGACGGCTCCAACCCGCACATGCGCGGTTGACGTCTTCCCCTCCACTGCCCCGCAAGACGTGGCAGCTTGATCTTGCGGGGCGGTGGAGGGGAAAGAGTGCGTCGCTTTGAGACGCATGCCCGACGATCGGTGGGCACCGATCGCGGGCCAGTCCCCTCCCGAGCACGGCCGTGGTGCTCACTCCCCACTCCGCCCCCCACAAGCTTCAAACGGGCATTTGGCGCCCATGTTCACGACGGCAGCGACCAGGTGTGGTTGCCGCCATCGTGAACCGGTCGTGAACGGCAGGCCGCTCGGCCCATTCGGGCTGGAGAATCGCCGGTTGCCGCGAAAAACGGCGAGCGCCGATTCTTCTGAGCAGGGGTGGGAGAATCGCGGGGGGCGCCAGGGGATCGTATCGTGAATCGCTCGGCCCTCCCGCGATTCTCCCACCCGGCGTGGGGAGCGGAGAATCGCGCCCGGGGTGTCTCTGATCTGGGCGGGATCTTTGATATGGAGGATCTCTGATATGAGGGGGTCTTAGTTATGGGGGAGGGTTCTGGTGAGGGTCTCTGATGAAGGGTCTGATCGAGTCTCCAATGCGGAAGTCTGATGAGGGTCTCCGGTGGAGCATCTGATGGGGTTTTCTGATGGAGGGGGGTCTGGTGGAGATCTCTGATCGGGGGGGGGGGGGGGGGGGGGGGGGGATCCAGTGGGAGGTTTGACCGCGGGGGGGGGGGGGGGGTCTGATGAGGGAGTGGGGGGGGGGCAGTATTTGCATTGTGTGGGGGGGGGGGGGCCCTCCGATGGACCTAGGGGGCACGTACCTTAGCCCCTTAGACAACCATGAGGTCCACTGCATCAAGGCCACGCTCGGCAAATATTTGCATCAACCCACACCCTGAGTGCTGGAGCATCACGGAGGTGTGGAGAATTCGATATCCAGCCCGTAGCATGGGGTACGAACCTCGATGCCGCGCCAGCAGGGGAAAGGAGCATCGTAAATGGATCTTTTTTTCCCCCGACAGAGGATTCTCCTCCACATTGGGAACAGCGAGTGGCAGAGAAAACCCCCAATATGTCTAGTGTTGTATTTCAGCGTAATTATATAAGCTGCGTGAGACTCATCCCCGCAACCTTCCTACCCCATCAGTACTCACTCTTCAGCTGCATGCAACTGCACCACGAGTGAGTCTGCAGAGACAAGTGTCTGTGTGTAGCAGGGCCTTTCAAGCCTCCTACAGCCACTCCCCCACACACATATTCTCCAACCATCACACGCAATTGTCAGGAGCTTTTCCAATGCTGTCTGCTGTGGTTAACTTTCAGTAGTCCACCTGAGCTGACCCATTAGCGGGATGCAAATCAGTTTCACGCTGGCCTCCAGCGGGATTCCAATCTGCCATGGTTGACACCAGCGGAAGATCACACGGGAAATTGAAGGCAGAGTAAAAATTATTTTTCGGCCTCCCGTCAAATACCCCCCCACCACTACCACCCGCCATTGAACCCTCTGAGGGGGCCATCGGAGAATTCCACTCAATGGCCGGAATTTTCCAGCACTCCCCCTCCCCCTCATGCAGCTCGTCATTGGCACCAGTAGGATCTTGCAGTCTTGCTGGAAGCAATGGCAATTTGCATGGCTCATCCATTGGGGCGGCACGGTAGTGCAGTGGTTAGCACTGTTGCTTCGCAGCGCCAGGGTCCCAGGTTCAATTCCCAGCTTGGATCACTGTGCAGAGTCTGAACGTTCTCCTTGTGTCTGCGTGGGTTTCCTCCGGGTACTCAGGTTTCCTCCCAGTCGTGCTTGTTAGGTGAATTGGACATTCTGAACTCTCCCTCAGTATACTCAAACAGGCGCCACAGGGTGGCAACTGGGGAATTTCCACGATAACTTCATTGCAGTATTAATGTTATCATAGAATTTACAATGCAGAAGGAGGCCATTCAGCCCATCTAGTCTGCATTGGCTCTTGGAAAGAGCACCCTACTTAAGTCCACACCTCCACTCTATCCCCGTAACCCAGCAACCCCATCGAACCCAAGGGAAATTTATCATGGCCAATCCACCTAAACTGCACATCTTTGGACTGTGGGAGGAAACCGGAGCACCCGGAGGAAACCCACGCAGACACGGGGAGAACGTGCAGACTCCGCACAGACAGTGACCCAAGCGGGAATCGAACCTGGGACCCTGGTGCTGTGAACCAATAGTGCGAACCATTATGCTGCCCTTCCCACCACCACGGTAACTCTCCATGCTCCACAAATTTGTTAAACATCACCAACAAGTGCGGAGCCAACTGTCGCAAACGCCTTGCAGAACTCCATCGGAAGGCCATCGGGTCCTGGTGCCTTCCCTGACTTTATTCCCCTAATACTTTCAATCACCTCTCTCAGGCTCAATAGTTCTGCCAATGTTTGCCTCTTCTCCTCCTCCAGCCTTGGAAATTCCAAACTATTTAGGAACCTTCCCATGTCCCCTCGCGTTCCATCTGGTGCTGCCCAATATAACTTCTCATAGTTTCTCCGAAACGCATCATTTATTTTTCCCGATTCTGATACCACATCTCCCTCTTCTGTTCCGCATTTCAAAATTTCTCTGGGTGCAGCCTGCTTTCTTAGCTGGTGGGTCAGCATACTGCTGATCTTCTACTGGTACTTGTTGTGCAACCCACTTGCCCTTCTTTTTTAAAAATAAATTTAGAGTACCCATTTATTTTTTCCAATTAAGGGGCAATTTGGCGTGGCCAACCCACCCAGCCTGCACATTTTTGGGTTGTGGGGGCGAAACCCACGCAGACATGGGGAGAATGTGCAAACTCCACACGGACAGTGACCCAGAGCCGGGATCAGACCTGGGACCTCAGTGCCGTGAGGCAGCTGTGCTAACCACTAGGCCACCGTGATGCCCTTCGCTTACCCTTCTTAACTGCCCTACTGCCTTCCCTGTCGTCAGCCTATCAAACTGCCCTGCAACCTCTTTTGCACCGTCAGCAGCTTCTTTGTAGGGGCCCCTGGGTATCTCTTGTCCACCTCAACTATCTTCTCCAACAATCATCTGCGCCACTGTGTCGCCCCTAGTTGTACTTTCTCCTCTGCCTCCTGTCTCTATGCACTTTAAGTGAAATAACCTCCCTTGGACACTGTTTTAAACGCCTCCCAGAAAGTGGCTAATGTAAGCCTACTTGTGACAAGAGTAAAGATTATGACAAAGATTATCCTGCCACTGGGGGACCCATGTCAGGGGCAAACAAGAAGGGCCGGAAAATCCCGCCCATTGCATTGAAATTCTTTTTTTTAAAATTTAGAGTACCCAATTATTGTTTTCCAATTAAAGGGCAATTTAGCGTGGCCAATCCACCTAACCTGCACATCTTTGAATTGTGAGGGTGAAACCCAGGAGTCACGGGGAGAGTGTGCAAACTCCACATGGACAGTGACCCGGGGCAGTGCTAACCATTTCAAGGGCAGCACAGTAGCACAAGTGGCTAGCACTGTGGCTGCACAGCGCCAGGGTCCCAGGTTCGATTCCCACTGGGCCACTGTCTGTGCAGAGTCTGCACATTCTCCTTGTGTCTACGCGGGTTTCCTCGGGGTGCTCCGGTTTCCTTCCACAGTCCAAAGACGTGCAGGTTAGGTGGATTGGCCATGCTAAATTGCCCTTAGTGTCCAAAAAGGTTAGGAGGGTGACATATCTGACTTAATCTTTCGATTTATCAAAAGCAGGGACTGTGGAGGTCAACTATTTCCTAACACAGTTAATAGGTAAAAGATAGCTATTTATGATAAATATTAAGCCCCAGTTTTACCCATTTTAAATTAAGGATTTCAACACTCTCATAACCTCAGGTCATCTCCAAACATACAGTTTACAAAACAGCATAACAGAGCAGAATACAGTTTACTACACAAAATAACCTGATACATGCAAAGGTAGTAGAGATTAAAACAAACACTTTAACTAAATTAATGAATATATTTTTCAAGACAGTGTCCAAGGATAGGGCAGGATCTATAGCAACAGCATGGCACGACAAAGTAACATGAAGGCTCTATTGTTAGAACAGCTAAGTCAGCCAAAGACCAGTTCAAACTTGCCTTGATAACAGCACAATAGCGCATTCTTTAACATACACAAGTATGCAGATATGAAACAATTAGAACTAATGTTGCATATTAAAGATGGACGGCTTGCCGTCAAATCAGATGTGTTTGCGCCAAACCCAAACCAATTAGGATTATATTGGGGTGTAATTGGATGCCTTAAGACAGATATGAAACAGTATAGCTGTAAAGTTTCGTTGGGCCATTTTGAGCTGGAGCTGAAGCTGGATCATTAGCTGGATTTCTTCCTCTCTCTCTTTTTCATGAATCATCTATACTTTGACATGATCTATTCACTGTCTCCCTGTATTCATATTTCATTAAAAAAAAATAAACGTTTATTGAGTTTTTGAACAAAGTATATTTACCGTTATGTACACAGGATAAGAAACATTTATATATATATATATATAGAAGAGAAGGGCACACCCAAACATACCAAAGAAAAGAAAATAGTAAATAGTAAAAAAACAAAATACAATAAAAAATAAAATAGAATAACTGGTAGGGTATTGTGCACCAGATCAACAGCATGCAACTCTGTGCACCTGGCAAAATTATTTACAACACATAAGTAGGCGACTGTTTGCGGGGGGAAAGGGCGGGGGGAAAGGGCGGGGAGGGGGGTGGAGATTGTGGAGGTAAATATACATTCGGGTGCCGGAGAAATAATTACAGTGGGCAATACTCAAATGGGTTTGGTGTATTCATATTTCATTTTCAGACTTTGACTTTTGAAGTTATTGCGAGCTGTTTGTCTAAGCAAGAAGATCATTTCTGTGATTCTTTGAAAGCTTCAAATTGTCTACGAATCGCCTTATAAATGACTTTCAAATTGTAATCAATAGGAGACAAATAAAACAATCTCGATTTGCACCTGAGAAGTTTTTACTTAAATTTCTACTGAGTTCCAGTAATCACAAAGTGCAGCTGAAACTTAATGGTAGATTTATCAGAGGGGTTATTGGGCTACGGGGATAGGGTGGAAGTGAGGGCTTAAGCGGGTTGGTGCCTTCTCGATGGGCCAAATTGCCTCCTTCTGCACTGTATGTTCTATGTTCACTGCGCCACTGTGCCGCCCCTAGTTGCTTTGAAATTCTGCTTGAAATATTCCCTTGGAGATTCTATCCTTACTGTTCATTAAAATTATTTCAAATGACAAATGTTGATGTCATTCTATCTCAAGATCTGTGAAAACCAAATTAGCATCAGCATTATGCCATTAGTCATTTAAAAATGGGCCCGTGATTTAAAACTAAACCACATGTTCGTTACAGATTTAACGATTCGCGATCAGACCATTTTTCATATTCCACATTTGAGTGCTTAAAAGAGTATCTGGTGATAAAGTAGGTTCATTCTGGCCAAAATCTAGACTATGATCTATATAGAGTCCATATTATAAAGAAAAACAAATTGAGGCCTTGAAATTATGCAATGGATAACATACAGAAGCATTTAATACATTGATTTGAAATTCTTTTGTCCACTCTTTTTGTAAAGGAACAGTTACTTTAAATGAGTTAACAATCATCAACCTGTTCATTAAAATTGAAAGCAAAATTTTAGTCACAAAAGTTAAAATGAGATAATTTCCTGACGTTGAATATGACTTGGAAATTTTTTGTATAAAAACACCAATACATCAGTTGGAAAGTCAAAGGCAACCTGGCTTCCATCAGTGATGGAAGCCCTGACTGAATTTTACATGTATCAGACAATTAATTTGCTACAGTCTATTAATTCACTCTGAAGCAGGGACAAGTATTTTACTTAATACTTGATACCAGGTTTATTTACAGAATGCCTCTTCCCTAACCAACACCAAAGGCAGAATTCTCTCATGCCCCCATCAGCGGGAACAATGGCGCGCTGGAGGTGAGGAAGAATTCAGCTGTCTGGAAATCGTTTCTCAAAGACAACGGGAACCTCTGATACTGCCCGCCATGGTGGATCACATGAAACCAATTTATATCCCATTTGAAGGCTTAACTAGAATCTTCCCCCAACACCAGCTTCTCCGTGACACCACTTCAGCCCAAAGCACATACAAAAGTTGGGATTACCTTGAGGGCCTTGGCCAGCTCATAGACATTCAACAAGGTGGGTGCCTCCAGCGACTAGACACGAGAGCACCATATGCAGCACAGGGTGGCTGGAATTTCATCCACGTGGCTCGTCCACGAAGTAGCTTCCAGAAGGTGGGAGGTCTCAATGGAGCAGTCTCACTCAGGCTTCAGACCTTCTTCCACAGACTTTGCCATGGGTTTGAATATTCTTCAAGGGACTTTTCCATGGGTTTGGATATTCCTCCAGAACGTTTCCATGGGGGTCAGACATTTTTCCAGGGATGTTAGCATATGTCAAATTTTCAAGCCTCACTTGCTGCTATGAAACTTCTGAACCTTAATGTTTAGCGCTTTATATCTTCCTGGCTCAGATGATGTTCACATGATATGCGTTCACATGTTTACAAGTTTTTTTCCAATGCATGTACTGCTGGAAAATACTAGAATCTGCTCCTTGCATCACCCCCTGTGCTACCAAGGAAATTTGGACTGCCATCATTCCCTATTCTCTCTGTAACACTCTGCTGCCTAATGTTACATCACCATGCCTATATTGAAACACGGTGCACAATCTGATACCACTGAAGTATAACATTTTTAAAAGTTAGGAAGATTGAGGAGTGTATCCAACTGCCAATACCCTGAGCTTTGGAATGCTCTCCTAAACTTCTCCACGTCTTTGCTCCTTTCTAATCCTTTGGGGCTCCTCTCTTGGTCATTTGCCCTCAAAACCCTTTATGCGGCTCAGTGTTAAATTTTGCTTCACAATGCTCCCGTGATGCACATTGGGATGTTTTATTACTTTAATGGTGCTATATAAGTACAAGTTGTTATTGTGTATAAGCTGCAAACCACTAAATTGACAATGGCTTTTTCTACCAAATCCTCCTTATGGTGCAATGGAACAATTTGTCAGGGTAAAATTTTATTTTCTGCCATTTCTGCCACTATAAATTGGATTTGTACGATGACATACTGTGGTAAGCTATTTCCATTAAAATTTTGTGAAAACTGATAAACAACACCAGTGCTACTAAACCAAAGAAGGGACGCATGGTGTTAGCTCTGTAGAAGATATTTTACCTGTCAATTCCTGGTAGAGCCTGAGTAAATAAAGATCATTTATGGCGTTTGTCTATTGCAAGGCTTAATAAAGGATTCATCACTTGCATCCAGAAGAAACAACCTCAGTGATATCTCTCTGCACCCTGAGGAAAGTAATTGGTGGGATTGATTGCGACCAAACTCTCGTCCAACTGGTGATGGGTATTTTTTTGTTTAATTGCAGCCTTAATTTATTTGCCTTTAACAACTATCCTCATATTTTTAAACATGGGATTGATAATGGTGAGCACCCTAATTAATGGAAACACCTTTTTCGGTAAATAATTATGTTGCACTATCTCTAAGCTGCCAGGTTAGGTTGGCACAGCACTCTGGTCATTCACATTTTTCCCTAAAATCTCAGATGTGTGTGATTTCATTCACAAAAAATGTTCAGAGTACAATTACTGTAAAACGTGAATGTCGAATAACATTCACAGTAATGCCCTGTGTAAACATATGGACCAAGAACCTCGTGTATATTTGTCAATTAAATGGAGTGATGCACCTGCTCCACTTGGAGCGAAGAAAATACTCGGAAGTATGGGTGCCTTTCAGACAGTCATACCTACCCACCCACAGCCCATAGAGTGCAAAGTTCCATCGGCTGATTTGATAAACAGATGTTCACATTGACATGTATTGCTGCCACAACAAAACAACCCATATAATAGTTCATTTTTTCACCATCCAAGTATGAAGAATATAGGTGGTAAATGTATGTATCCAGAAATAATATGCAGCCTGTAAAGCAGCATATACCATTGTTATTTTGTAGTTGACTGTATCCTGAGGAAACGGGTAAATCGATTGGCAATTCCATAACAATGTAAATATATAGAAGTTAGAATCCATAGAATTTTTATAGTGCAGAAGGAGGCCATTCGGGTCTGCACCAACCCTTTGAAAGATCACCCTACCTAGGCCCAATCCCCCGCCCTATTCCTCCAACCTTGCCCCAAGGAACAATTTAGCATAGCTAATCCTCCTAACCTGCACATCTTTGGACTGTGGGAAGAAACCGGAGCACCCGGAGGAAACCCACATAGACACGAGGAGAATGTGCAAACACAGTCACCCGAGGTCGGAATCAAACCTGGGTCCTTGACACTGTGAGGCAGCAGTTCAAACTACTATGCCACCATGCCACCCTTTTGTACAAGAATGGCATATCGTCGTCAGTTTGCTGGTGCTAGGACTGATGAAAATTTGCCCACTTTACTGTTATGTGGCCTACTTTTCATCATGATGAAGCCCTACATCAGTTATGTTAGGATCGTTAGCAGTCAAATTTACTGTATAAAAGACAGGAAAGGTGGTGATTTTGCAATGATTTAGTGAGTGATTGAATGAACAACGGATGGACGTGTGTTGACTGAATTGGGAGAATTGATGAAACGTTGATGATGTCAATGTCAACTGTAATGTGTAAGTACACTACTGAAAGGTCTGTATTGCTCTGTGCTCACAAATGGAACCTTTTATTCTAAAATATCAGTATTAAGTTAACTGTAAACTTTAAGTGGCAAAGTTTCACAGATACATCTTACCCTGACTGTTTCAACTTGCAGTTCCAACATCCTGGGGATTACCACGAAACAGAAACTAAACTAGACCAGCCATGTTAATATTGTGAAGACACGAGCTGGTGTGAGGCTAGGAATTCTGAGGTGAGAAACTCGCTGCCTAACCTCTCCGAAGCCTGTCCACTAATTGCTGTGCTACAAAACTCATCACTTGCCTGAATGAATGTGGCTCCAACAACACTCAAGAAGCTCACTTGATTGGCACTCAATCCACAAGCCTAAATAATAATTCCCTGTACCACCGATGTACAGTCACAGCAGGGTGTACCATATATAAGATCGACTCCAGCAACTTACCAAGGCTCCTTCGAAACGACCTAGGACAAGAGTAGCAGATGCTTGGGTGTACCAGCATCTGCGAGATCCCCTCTGAACCACACACTATCGTGGGGCGAATTTCTCCGACCCCAATCGCCCAGGGCCGCCGAAAATCCTGCCCCTGCCGTGGCAGAAATTCTCCGCCACCTGGGAATTGGCTGGGGCGGGAACCACGCCCCGCCGATCGGCGAGCCCCCTGTGGCGATTCTCCGGCTCGCGATGGGCCGAAGTCCCGCGCTGGGAGGCCTCTCCCGCCGCCGTGGTTTGAACCACCTTTGGTGGCGGCAGGATCGGCGGCGCGAGCGGGCCCCTGGAGTCCTGGGGGGGCGCGGGGCAATCGGACCCCGGGGGCTGCCCCCACGGTGGCCTGGCCCGCGATCGGGCTCACCGATCGGCGGGCGGGCCAGTGCTGTGGGGGCACTCTTTTTCTTCCGCCGCCGCCACGGCCTCCACCATGGTGGAGGCGAAAGAGAATCCCCCAGCGTGCATGCGCCGGTGGTGACGTCAGCAGCAGCTGACGCACCGGCGCATGCGCGAACCGGTGAAGGCCTTTCGGCCATCCCCGGCGGCGGACGTCAAAGGCCGCTGGAGCCGGTTTGGGCGCCAGTTGGTGTGGTGCCAACCACTCCGGCACAGGCCTAGCCCCTCAATGTGATGGCTTGGCCCCTAAAGGTGCGGAGAATTCCGCACCTTTGGGAAGGCCCGACGCCGGAGTGGGTGGCGCCACTCCACTATGCCGGGACCCCCCGCCCCGCCGGGTAGGGGAGAATCTCCCCCTGATCTATAACTATGTCGCTATTCCTTCACGGTCACTCGACCAAAAACCTGGAGCTCCTTTCTGAACAGCCATAGGAGTGTATGTACATCAAATGGACTCTGGCAGTTCAAGAAGATGGCTCACAACCACCTTCTCTGGCGCGATTAGAAATGGGAAATAAATGCTGGCTGAGCCAGTGATGCTCACATCCTGTGTAGGAATAAATAAAAAACATGACTCCGAAATATCGTTTCCTGTTCTCTTCATCTACAAATACAAGTTAATCCCTTTTTTGTTTTATTCAATAGAATAAAAAGCTTTCATATAGAACATTGGAAAATACAGCACAGAACAGGCCCTTTATCCTTTCATTTTGTACAGAAAAAGTAGACTTCGCTTGATAATGCTATATCAATTTTAAAACAATGGTTTCCTCTGTTGTAGTTTGTGGCTGAGGAATTGGTTGCAGGTTTTTATCAGGATTACTGAGGTTTTCCTCCTGTGTATATCAGACACAAACAGTGCAATAAAAGCCACCTGCTCATTCCTTAAATGAATCTGCAGGCTGTCTTGCAGGGCCAGGTATGCTGAATGCCAGGGTTGAGGATTAGAATCAGGGTGAATGCTGGCCTGATAGTCGGCTGAGATGCTGGGAGACTGGCTGATTTACAAAAGAAATAAATAAAAATAAACTTCAGCCTACGACGAGAGCACGGAGGACCTAAGAACCTAGTAGGAGTAGAGCTTAATGACTGCGTGGGTTTCTTGCTTCAAAGCTTGTACAGCTAACTGCCCTATTTTAGTCGACCATAAACCTAATGACTAATTTATGCAGGTAATCATTCAGTCACATTGTTTTTAGCAAATTATATTATTTAACTCACTCAAAAAATCACAATATTTAAAGTGAAAACTCTCCCTGCAATCTGAAACTTGGAATGTGTCTGCGCCGGCCATGGCGGACTATTACACCGGCCGGTGCGGAGGGAAAGGGTGCCCCTACTGCACAGGCCCACATACGGTACGGTGGGCCCCGACCGCGGGCCAGGCCACCATGGGGGCCCCCCCAGTGCCAGATCCCCACCCCTCCCCTGCCCGAGGACTCAGCAGGCCGCCCGCAGAGCCAGGTCTCGCCGGTATGGACCTGGTGTGTTTTACGCCAGCAGGACCCGCCGACAATGGGCAGGTACTCGGCCCATCACAGGCCGGAGAATCGCCGGAGGGGGGCTGCTGCCAACGGCCATCGACCGGCGCAGCGCGATTCCCGCCCCCGCCGAAAAACCGGCGCGGGGGAATCTGTCAGCCGGCGTCGGAGCGTGATTCACGCCCCCCGGTCGATCCTCCGGCCCGGTGGGGGGTCGGAGAATCCCGCCCATCAAGTGAGGTGAGCACACCACACAAGAAATGTTATTGTAAAGATATGTAATGATTTTAAAGCAACTGTGACGAGGACAGTATATGTAATGATTATAGATTATTTTAATAGCTATGTTTGCCTTTCATTGTGATGTCAACATGATTCACAAATAGTGTTGCAAACACTCCATGATAATCCTGGAATCTCCAGGAATTGAAGATTAATCTCTCGGCTACTGCTGTGAACAACTCAAGAGAAGAAACGGCAGAGGCACAAAAGATGATTCTGTTTCTTTTTCATTTACCCTCATACACGTTTCATGATTGTCGGGGAAAAAAGACTGTTTGACTGTTCAGGATTGTTGGAAGTGAGAGGACATGTCATTAAACCTTTAGAAATATGTCCACCCAGATTTCCCAGCCACAGAGATTTGGGCAGCACGGTGGCACAATAGTTAGCACTGCTGCCTCGCAGCACCAGGGACCTGGGTTCAATTTCTGTCTTGGGTGATTATCTGTATGAAGTTTGCACTTTCTCCCCATATCTGCGTGGGTTTCCTCCAGATGCTCCAATTTCCGACCGCAGGCCAAAGATGAGCAGATTAGGTTTGTTAATTTGCCCTTTAGTGACCAAGAAAAAGGCTAGGTGGGGTTACGGGGATAGGATGGAGACATGCACTTAATTAGGATACTCTTTAAAGGCAGGTGTAAACTCAATGGGCTGAATGGCCTACCTCTGCACTGTTGATTCTCAGAGATGAGAGATAAAGCTCTGCATTTGCAAAAGGAGTTCCATATTTCTTAATGTTTTTAATAGGTGCTACCTATGTACATTCCATTAAGCTACAAGGGATTCAACTTTTAAAAAATTCATTTATGGTATGTGGGTGTCGCTGGTTAGGCCAGCATTTCTTTCCCATCCCTAGTTGCCCTTCAGAAGGTGGTGGTTAGTTGCCTTCGTGAACCGCTGCTGTCCCAGAGGTGTAGGTACACCCACTGTGCTGTTGAGGAGGGAGTTCCACGATGTTCCCCCAACGACAGTGAAGGAATGATGATGGGTAGCACATGTGGCTAGCACTGTGGCTTCACAGCACCAGGGTCCCAGGTTCAATTCCCTGCTGGGCACTGTCTGTGCGAAGTCTGCACGTTCTCCCCGTGTCTGCGTGGGCTTCCTCCGGGTGCTCCGGTTTCCTCCCACAGCCCAAAGACGTGCAGGTTAGGTGAATTGGCCATGCAAAATTGCCCTTATCGTCCAAAAAAAGGTCAGCAGGGGTTATTGGGTTCGGGTGGAAGTGAGGGCTTAAGTGGGTCGGTGCAGACTCGATGGGCCGAATGGCCTCCTTCTGCACTGTATGTTCTATGTATTTCAAAGTCATGGTGGTGGGGAGTTACTGCAGTGCATCTTGAAGATGGTACTCATAACTGCCACTGTTCCTCGGTGGTGGGGTGTTTGAACATTTATGGAAGGGGGAGCAATCAAGCCGACTGCTTTGTCCTGGATGGTGTTGAGCTTCTTTAGTGTTGTTGGAGATGCACTCCTCCAGGAAAGTGGAGAGTATTCCATTACACTCCTGACTTATGCCTTGCAGATGATAACAGGCTTTGGGGGAGTCAGGAGGTGAGTTACTCACCGTAGAATTCCTCGTCTATGACCTGCCCAGGTAGCCACAGTATTAATGTGGCTAGTTCAGTTCAGTTTCTGATCAATGGTAACCCCCAGGATGTTGATTGTTGGGGATTCAGTGATGGTAATGCCATTGAATGACATGGGGAGATGGTCAGATCCTCTCTTGTAGGAGATGGTCATTGCCTGGCACTTGTGTGGTGCAAATGTAACTTGCCACGTCAGCCCAAGCCTGGATATTGTCCATGTCTTGCTGCCTTTGGACATGGACTGCTTCATTATCTGAGGTGTCACGACTGGTGCTGAACGTTGTGCAGTCATCCGTAAACATCCTCACTTCTGACCTCATGATGGAATTGAGCTCATTGATGAAGCCGCTGAAGATGGTTGGGCCCATGGCAGTACCCTGAGGAACTCCTGCAGTGATGTCCTGGAGTTGAGATGATTTACCTCCAACTACCATATTCCTTTGTGCCAGATATGTCTCCAACCAGGGTGAATTTTCTCCCTGATTCCCATTAATTCCAGTTTTTCTAGGACTCCTTGATGTCATGCTCGATCAAGCTTTGATGTCAAGCTTTGATGTCAAGGGCAGTCACTCTCACCTCTGGCATTCAACTCTTTTGTCCATGTTTGAACAAAGGCAGTGATGCAGTCAGGAGCTGAGTGACTCTGGCGGAACCCAAACTGAACGTCCGTGAGCAGGTTATTGCTGAGTAAGTGCTGCTTGATAGCACTGTTGATAACTCCTTCCATCACTTTGCTGATGATGGAGAGTAGACTTATCAGGCAGTAATTGGCAGGGTTAGATTTGTCCTGTTTCTTGTGTACAATGCTATAATGCTGACAGTAATTTATTGCATTTCACAGGTACCATGTTATATATAATTTGAAATTCTTAGCTTCATTCTAAATTCTTAATGCAGGTTGCTGTGAAAAAAAGAGCTTGGTGTAATATTGAATGAATCATTGAAGTCCATGGCCAGTGCCTTGAGGCTAATGGAAAAGCAAATAGTGTTTGAGTATATTGCGAGGATAATTAAATACAATACAATATATTTTGTCTCTTGTAGAAAGCTTCAGCTAGAATATTGTGTGCAGTCGAAACCGCTTCATGCGTTTGCTGATACAGTGCTCCTGTAAAAGATCATAGAAGAACAACTACATAGTGTCAGGAACACAAAAGTAGTTTTAAGGGGTTTATGTTTCTTTTTTTTAAATTTAGAGTACCCAATTATTAGTGTGGCCAATCCACCTAACCAGCACATCTTTGGGTTGTGAGGGTGAAACCAATGCAGGCACGGGGAGAATGTGCAAACACCACACGGACAGTGACCCAGGGCTGGGATTCGAACCCAGGTCCTCAGCGCCGTAGTCTCAGTGCTAACCACTGTGCCATTGTGCTGCCCAGAGTTTATATTTCTATTGGTAAACATTAAAAATAAGGTATAGTTTTAAGTGGGTTTAATTTAATGGATGAGAAAATATCAACCATGATTGAATGGCGGAGCAGACTTGATGGGCCGTGGCCTAATTCTGCTCCTATGTCTTATGGTTTTAAGTACATGTATGGGGGTTGGTTAAGTTCCAACTGTATTTCTACTGTGCTTAGAAAAGGCTACAATTTGAAGAATAAATAAATCATAGAAACATAGAAAACAGGGGCAGAGAGAGGCCATTCGGCCCTTTGAACCTGCTTGTCATTCAAGATGATCATGACTGATCATCCAGCTCAACAGCCGAGTTTCACCTTCGCCCCATATCCTTTGATCCCCTTCACCCCAAATGTTATATCTAACTGCTTCCTTGTTTTGGCCTCAACTACTTTCTGTGGTTATGAATTCCACAGGCTCACCACCCTCTGGGTGAAGACATTTCTCCTCAGACTCAGATCTTCAGACTGTGACCCTTGGCTCTGGACACCCCATCATCAGGAACATCCTTCTTTCATCTACCCTGCAGTGGTTGCTTAGAAAGTGGGACTTTGGGGCAGCACGGTGGCGCAGTGGGTTAGCCCTGCGGCCTCACGGCGCCGAGGTCCCAGGTTCGATCCCGGCTCTGGGTCACTGTCCGTGTGGAGTTTGCACATTCTCCCCATGTTTGCGTGGGTTTCGCCCCCACAACCCAAAAGATGTGCAGGCTAGGTGGATTGGCCACGCTAAATTGCCCCTTAATTGGAAAAGATTAATTGGGTACTCTAAATTTATTTTTAAAAAGTGGGGTTGGTATTCTCCGCCGGCTCCAAAAATCGCGGAGGCCGTCGTGAACTCAGCCGAGGTTCACGACAGCTTCGGGGCCTGCTCCCCGCACCTAATTCACCCCCACCCGGGGGTCTAGGAGCGGGCCCCCGTCGTTCCCGGCCGCAACCTTGGCCGCCGGAAATGACGCCGGAACGGCGCTTCGCGGATATCATCCGCGCATGCGCAGCAACCCGCGCGTGCGCAGATGGCATCAGCGCGCAGACGACGCGAACCCGCGCATGTGCGGTGCCGTCTTTCTCCACCACCGCCTGGCAATACGTGGCGGCTTGATCTTGCCGGGCGGCAGAGGTGAAAAAGTGCGTCCGCTTTGGACGCAGGCCCGACGATCGGTGGGCACCGATCGCGGGCCTGTCCCCTCCGGAGCACAGTCGCGGTGCTCCCGTCCCAATCGGGCCCCTGGATGCCCCAAACGGGCATCCGGCGCCCGTTTCACGAATGCAGCGACCAGGTGTGGTTGCTGCCGTGGTGAAACGGGCGTGAAGGGCCGGCCGCTCGGTCCATCGGGCTCGGAGAATCGCCGTTCACCGTGAAAAATGGCGAGCGGCGATTTTTCCGAGAGGGGGGTGGGGGGGAGAATCGCGGGGGCGCCAGGGGGGGCGTAAAAAATGTCGGGAGGCCCTCCCACGATTCTCCCACGCCACGTGGGGAGCGGAGAATTCCGCCCTCGGACTTTGTAAGGTAGAGTTTAAAGTTTTATTTTAGCTGATTGGAGATAGGTAGCGAGAGAGAAGGCAGCTTTCAAATCTCTGATAATTGGTCTCAGAAAGCTAAAGGGGGAACGTCTCGCTCAGCCTTGCTATCAGAAAATGGTTAAGTAATGGTTAAGAAGACAGATGACAGAAATCGAAAGTCCAACTAGTTCAGGAAACCAGAGAAATGAAGAGACAGTCCAAGAATGAGTTAAGTGAACCCGCCCCCCCTCCCCCCGCCATCTAGTAGATTCCTTTAGTTCCTTTAGCAAGGCCGGCACCCTCCTTGTCCTTGACCTCGACCGGTCCAACCTTGGATCAATGACTGTATTAAAGCCCCTCACCCATGATCAGCTTATGCGAATCTCGGTCTAGGATCATCCCTGACACTCGCCTCATAAATTCCACATTGTCCTAGTTTGGTGCGTATATATTCACAAGCACCACCGGCATCCCCTCCAGCCTCCCGCTCACCATGATGTACCTAGCCCCCGCATTTGCCACTATTTTCCCTGTCTCAAAAGCCACCCGTTTGTTGATCAGGATCGCAACCCCCCCTAGTCTTAGAGTCCAACCCCAAATTAAACACTTGGCTGACCCACCCTTCCTCTATCTGGTCTGATCTAATAGCCTCATGTGTGTCTCCTGGAGCATTGCTGCGTCCGCCTTCAATCCCCTCAAATGCACGAACACGCGAGCCCTCTTAACCGGCCCGTTCAGCCCTCTAACGTTCCATGTGCCAACTTGTGTCCCTTGCCTACATAGGCCCGTCCTTGGGCATCTACCGTCCTCAAGCTCCCATTTTTCTCCCAACAACAGTCCCTCCCCTGTGAGGAGAGCAGCTCCCCACAATGAGCAGCACCACAATCCCAACCCCCTTAACAATTTCTCACCTGCTTGCCACCCCCCCTCCCCCCCACCCTCTGCGCACCCTGCTTGAACATATATATTTAAAACATCACAGTCCCCAATAAACACACAGAAGAGAAAAAAAAAATTCCGCCCACCCTCCCCCACTGGGACAAAGTTAACTTACAGATCTGAGCAACGACCTTAAAATTGTTACAGAAGGCACTGCATGTACAGTTCAAAACGGAAATAACTTTTACAGAATCGATACTGCAATACCTTCCCGCAAGGTTCAGTGTCGTCAAACACCTGCCAGCCTTTTATCTTTGACAAAATCCATCGCGTCGTCCGGCGATTCAAAGTAATGTTCTTGGCCCTCATGGGTGACCCACAAGTGCGCTGGGTATAACATTCCAAACTTCACCCCCTCTTGAAGAGGATTGATTTTACCCTATTGAATCCACCTTGTCTTTTGGCCAATTCCGCATCAAGGTCCTGGTAGATGCGCAACTCACAGTTCTCCCACTTGCAGCTCCGTGTTTACTTGACCCACCGCAAAATCTGTTCCTTGACCAGGAACCCATGCATTCGCACCACCATCGCCCTCGGTGGTTCATTCACTCGAGGCTTCCTCGCAAACACTCTATGCGCTCTGTCCACTTCCAAGGGTCGAGTAAACCCCCCATCCCCCTTCAACCTTTCCAGCATACTTGTCACATATGCCCTTGCATCCGATCCCCTGCTGCCCTCCGGGAGGCCAAGGATCCTCAGGTTCTGTCTCCGGGACCTGTTCTCCAGGTCCTCCACCTTCTCCTGCAGCCTTTTCTGCTGGTCCCTCATCAGCCCCACCTCCACCTCCAAACGCGGTTAAATGGTCCTCGTGTTCGGCCACCTTCTCCTCAACCTTCTGCATTGCTAGTCCGTGGGTTTCCAGCCCCTGTTCCACCTGATCGACCGTTGCCTTAATTGGGTCTAACTCTTCCTTCTTCTGCTTGGCGAAGCTCTCCTGAATAAACTTCACCAGCTGTACCGTTGACCACTGTGCCACCAAACCAGGATCATGCCCCTCTACCATGCTTTCCTATGCTGCAGGTTCTGCACTCGCCTTCTTTGCTCGACTATTCCTTTTTATACGACCACTTCTGGTCCACGTCTCCATAAACTGGGGGGGATTTCTCCTCACTGTCTCACCCTTCACCGATTTTTCCAATAAAAACCCCCAAAATTTGAGAGAAAAGTCCAAAAGGTCCATCACATGCAGGAGCTACCAAATATGCGACCTCTCACTCCATGGTCGCCACCGGAAGCCCATGCGACAGCAGCCTAAAAGGTAAAACAAACGCCTGATACCATTTTAATGCAGCCTGGGAACCGAGTTAAAGTAATTGTGAGTAATTTGCACAACAATCAAGACAAGGAAAAGAGTTGGTGTAAAATCCTGGACTGGATTCACTGTTTAAAGTGGAATGGACGCTTTGTTTAAAAGTGTACTTTGGAAAACCTGTTCTGGATTTTGGAATGTAAACTGCAAACTTATGGGAGAAGATTTTAAAGTGTGTTTTTGCAAGTGGAGTTTGGAAACTTTCATGTGACAATCATCTGGGGGTGAGGGTGGGGAGTCTGAGGAGACATCCACAAACATTCATTTGGAGTTCAGAGTGAGGAGTGTATTTTCCCACAGTCATCTTGTGTGCTTATGGGATTTTATGTTAATGAGACCATTATAGATTAAGATGTACTTTGTAATCCATGTCAATCCTAAAACCTGTTTTTAAAATTGTTAAACTAAGATGATAGTAAAGTATTTTACCAAGCTCCAACTCTCCATGTCTAATAAATGTTTTTTCTTGTTGCTAAATCCATTTAGTGGTCCCATGACTCTGTTCCCCCATGTTTTATAAAAAGGTAAAAATTACAGGGCGGTATTCTCTCACCCCCCCACCGGGTGGGAGAATCGGCAGGGCGCCGCGCGAATCCTGCCACGCCGATCCCCTCACGCGATTCTTCCACCCCCCCGAAACCAGTGCCGCGTGAATCGCGGCGGGCCGCTCGGAAAATTGCCGCAAATGCCGAGCGCCGATTCTCCGACCCGGAAGGGCCAAGCGGCCGCTCCAAGACAGGGTCCCGCCGACGCCGTCCACCCCTGGTCGCTGCCGGTGGGAAATCTGCGGGAACGCTCGGGGGCGGCCTGTGTGGGGGGGAGAGGGGGCTCCTTCACCGGGGATGGCCTCTGAAGAGGTCTGGCGCATGATCGGGGCCTACCGATCGGCGGGCCGGCCTCTCCCCCCCCCAGGCCTACATTCCGCGCAGCCGGCCACTGAACACCAACGCCACATTGCGTCGGGGCCGGCGCGCATAAGAAGTTCCCCGCGCATGCGCAGGATGGCACGGCCCAACTGCGCATGTGCAGGATTGAGCTGCCCCAACTGCGCATGCGCGGGTTTGCGCGGCGCCGGACGATGGAGTGGCGTGAACCGCTCCAGCGCCGTGCTGGCCTCCTGTGGGGGCCAAAATAGGTTGTGTGAAACACGACAGCGTTCACGACAGCGTGGGCACTTGGTCCGCAGAGCGGAGAATCGCCCCCATAATCTTTTGAGCCAGGATTCCATTCTGCAATCTTCCCGTCTAGTTATAACATTAACTGGGATTGTAACAATAGATTTCTAGTTTAAAGGCCCTCAGTTTAAAGCCCTTAGCTTAATAAATAGCGAAGTAGACCTACAAATTGGACTCTGCAGCACCACAAGTAACTCATGCTGAGCAGAGAATCATAGAATTTACAGAGCAGAAAGCGGCCATTCGGCCCATCAAGTCTGCACCGGCCCTTGGCAAGAGCACCCTACTTGAGACCATACCTCCACCCTATCTCTGTAATCCAGTAACCCCACCTAACCTTTTTTCTTTGGACACTAAGGGCAATTTTGCATGGCCAATCCACCTAACCTGCACATCTTTGGACTGTGGGAGGAAACCGGAGCACCCGTTGGAAACCCACGCAGACACGGGGAGAACGTGCAAACTCCGCACAGACAGTGACCTAGCGGAGAATTGAACCCAGGTCCCTGGCACTATGATGCAATAATGCTAATCACTGTGCTACCGTGCCACCCAGTAGCATGCACCGGTAGTGTGAGGAAAGATCATATTGTGGCGTAATTCAGGTGCTGAATCCTGCTGATTTGACACATGCATTTTTATTTGGTCGATACAAATTTACTGAATACCTGTGTTAATCACTCTCACCTGAACATATACATAAGGAACCCTCCGTTAGTGCCATGTAAAGATAAAAGCATCCAACTTATAGGTAAGGTGTTTTTTGCATCTTGCTCTGGAGAAGTTTGTGGAAGTACTGTGGCTTGTTTTTGGAAGTTGTTTGTGAATGTGTGCCAAGGAGGAGCAGTGGATTTCATCACCTCTAGTCTGCAAAGAGATATGGCGGCTTGTCATCACAGAGCTCTGGCTCAGCAACATGACCAAGAAATGGAGCAAAGACTGCAGAGATGGGAAGTTCTGTGAAGAGGGAGGAGCAGGGTTCTTCACAGAAGAATCTATCAATCACAGGTTCAGTAGATCAAGACAAATTGTTTCCAATGGCAGAATGATTGGTAACCACAGGATTGAATTTCAAGGTAAATAGCAAGACCAGAGATCAGAAGCGAATATTTTTACAAAGCGAGTTTTCCCGCATGCCCGAAGAAGCAGTGAAAACAGATTCAGTGGCAAATTTCAAACGGGAATTGGATAAATGCTTGAGGGGGAAATAAATGGAAAGGCTATCGGGAAAGAACAAGGGAAAGGGACAAATTGGATAGCTCTTTCAAAGAGTTGATGCAGACATGATGAGTCACATTGTCTCCTTTTGTGTTGGATGATTTAATGAAAAGTAAATACTGGCTAGGTCAAACATGAATAATGGGAAAAAAATTTCATGACAACTTTTCAGTCAGCTCTTACCAACCTGTTGCAAAGGTGGAATACACATTTCTATTCAAAAGGTAACCTTAGCCTCTTTTTGTGGATGACACTCATCCAAAACTAAGCACCTCTTTCATAGTAACATAAACTTGCCAGCCAAACCACTGCTCTTGAACACTTTCAAAGGACCAATACACAGTACTATTGGTAATGGGTTTGGAAGCAAATCCTGGCTGGAATTCTCCGGCCGTTGCAATTCATCATTCCTGCCGTCAGCACATCTCTGCTCCCTGATTTCTCGGTGGCAAGGGGTAGTTTCAATAGGAAATTCCATTAACAAGCAGCAGGAGTAGTGAATTCCGCCACCAGGGAACGGTGCATCGCCAAGAATCATGTGGTTGGGGGACCAGAGAATCCAGCCACCTGTCTCTTAGCTGTAAAAATGTTACACAGCCCAGATCATTTTTTAAATAGTTCTAGATGGGAAATAAGGAGGAATTGTGTATCTTAACTGGAAGAAAATACTGTTTTTTTAACTATCTTCACTAAACAAGCACCCCAGGTAATCTTTAAACAATATAGCACTGTTTGATAACATGCACTTTTAAGTGTTCAGCAAGTAATATCACTTTATTTTGAACAATTCAATTGAACAGCCACGATATAGAAATGAGTGATATTTGTTAAGCTGACCAGTTATTATCAGAATTTGTTTTTCCTATACATTACAGGAGGATAATATTTGCCTTGAGACATAAACAGCCTTTGATTTTTGAATCCTGCAGGTGCTTTGCCCTTTGAGAGCAAGCCATCATCTTATTATAATCAGTTTGCAATACAAGAAGGATTTTTTCATTTTTTAATGGTCTCTTTCAGTGATTCGATGTATAATTTCTGGGTAATAAGTTTACCTTCTCTATCAAGCCTTATGGATCTCTCCCCACCCACCCCACCCCATCACTCAACCCCACCCACACTAACAATAACATCATAAACATACTTCAGGAGATCAGACTTATTTAAATAATTGATGCTAGCTTAAGTGTTAAAATTTCAAGTTACTGGATCTGTTCCGAAAACAATGGAAGGCCTGTGTCTGTGTATTTTTTAAAAATGCTCCCAGCCATGAGCTAATCCAGAGCAGTTTGACCAGCTGCAGTGTGATGTAGCCAACTTTCATAATACAAGTTAACTTGGATGTCCACACTGATTTTTTATAAATGACACTGCTTTAAATGGATTTATTGTGTTTGGAAAAAATTCTATTTCGATCTTTAATGTCACTAGCCTGAGGTTTAATCAAGATTTCTTACCACTCTCAATGTATTAAAGGAAGTGTACCTAATGTGCTGTATGTATCTTGTCAACTTGGTGCCTGTGTGAAAGTAAGAGAGACTTGGAAGATTTATTTCTCACAAAAAGAAAAAGACTGAATTTGTGAGCAGGTTTTTTTTTTAAATTGTTAATACTGTTTAATACTGTGCAAATTAAAAGAACCTGAAAGAATATGTTGAAAAGATTAGAATGCAGTGAAGTGAACTTTTGCCAAGCTTTTGTTCATCTACCCTAATATATTCTTATGTGGTTCAGTGCCACATTTCATTTGTAATGTTCTTGTGAAGAACCTTGGAATGTTTTATTATGCTAACTGTTCCATATATACACGTTGCTTGTTCTTTTGTAGCTGAAGGTGGTTGAGCCTCAGACACTACACCCATTCTGATTGATTTTAATTTTGCGAGAGCTCTTTGATGCTACATTTGGTCAAAGGCTATGTTGATGTTCAAGGCAGTCACTCTCGCCTCAGTTCTCAAATTCACCTTTTCGTCTATATTTGGACCAAGGTTGCAATGAAATCTAGAGCTGACTGGTCCTGGCAGAATCCGAACTGAGCATCATAAGCAGGTTATTGTTGAATAAGGGCTGCCTAAAAGCACTGTCGACAACACATTTCATTACTTTGCTAATGTTTGAGAGTAGAGTGATGGAGTGATTATTGACTGGATTAGATTTGTCTTGGACAGGCCATACTTTGGCAATTTTAAACTTTGTCACGGAGATGCCAGTATTGTCGCTGTACTGGAACAGCTTGGTTACAGAAATGGATAATTCTGGAGCACAAGGGTGGAATCTTTCTTTCTGGACCAAGTATGGTGGCAGGCGGGAAAGTTAAAGCGACTCTCGCTGGGCGAAGGGACGGCTGAACATGCCAGATATTCCGGTGTTCAGCTCATTAATTAGCCAATAATTAGGAATCTCATGGCCTGACAGGGCAGGCAGCAAATCGCACCCCCTGTCTTTACCTATGGGGCTGAAGGCCCTGGAGCCATACTTAAACAACATCTGAACAGCCAGTCACTCGCTGTAGGCCAAGAGCTCCGAGACAGAAATATGGCTTGAGAGGAGGTCGCCAGGGTGGGACACAAAAAAGGACTCACCTGCAGTGCACAAAGAGAATTAATGATTTGCTGCGTTCTACCAGAGTAAGTGAAACTTCTACTCACTGCAAACTCACACTTTCAAATGAACATAAGGCAGTATAAGGGTTAAAATGAACACGGATGTCACACACGACCAGGAGATGGGACATCAGCACTGAATGAGGGCCAGCCATTTTAAGCTCTCCATCTCATATTATTTCCTGGACAAATGGTTTCTTCATCACTTGCTGGGAGGATCAGTAGCTACAATAGACATGCATGCTTCAGAACTGCTGTGATGTGGAGATGCCGGCCTTGGGCTGGGGTGGGCACAGTAAAAGGTCTCACCTGAGTCTCACCTGATGAAGGAGTTACACTCCGAAAGCTGGTGATTCCAAACAAACCTGTTGGACTTTAACCTGGTGTTGTAAGACCTCTTACTCAGAACTGCCGAATCACCCAATGGCCCCACAATTAATATTTTTGTCTTTCTGCAGAATAAATTATTGCATAACAAAAGAGGGTGGGCAAAGACAGGAGTTGGCACTCCAGAAATCTGGCCCCTGAAACTTTGAGGAACAGGCCGCAGAGCTGGTATGCCTGCATGGAAGGAGAGATCAGGCTCCCACAACAACTCAGTGAGGATGCATCCAGTATCCAGAATATGCATGTGAGTAATCTTTAATGTATGAGCCTGCTTAATCAATCATTACGTCTCTCCTTTCTTTATTCCAGATACCAGCAAGAAAAAGGGAAGGACGTCATCAATGACATGCCACCGCCCAGCCCCCTGTCAACGTCTGATCAGGAAGCCTGAAGATAATCAGCGGAAGCACGAGCAGTGTGTTCACCTGCACCCTACACAGATACACACACATCAGTGGGTCTTAGTTATTGAGCAGGGTCAGGTTCACAATCTAGTAATCTAGTCCACAGCGGACGGGGGCAGTGACAGCCAAATTCTTTGACACTCAGAGGATTACTGGAAACCAGGGCCCTGCTGAGTCCAAGTCAGATGACAGGCCTCTGGACTCAGTCCTAACAGACCTTCTGGAGATGCAAAGATGGCAGGGGAACATCAGGCAGTATCTTTTGAGGCCATCCGCAGGTTGGATTAAAAGCTGGAGGACTCTATCCACATTCTGGTCATGGCTCTGGCATGATGGAAGTCTCAATGGCTGCCTTGGAGACCTAGGTCCAATGATTTCTGCCAAATTTGTGCTTGAACCTACATTGCTCGCGTAATGAATGTGTTTCAGCAGTAGCTGGAATAGAGGGGGACTGGGCTTCCTCCAGGCATCCCTTCTCTTTAAGGAGTCATGGGGAGGCGAATGGGCACCAACATGGAGGAGGAATGCCAAACAGGCACCACATGGGCATCCACCCAGGAAACCCTAAGGTTGCCCTGCCTCTCCACCTTCCCTCTGCCAGTGATCTCCTCAACTCTAGCAGGTATGGCTGAGGAGGGTGCACCTTCCCCCAATCAGGAGATTGGGAGTCTCAAGGCCTCGGGCCACCAGAGACCAGCCACTAAAGTAATCTCAGTCTACAGGACGTAGTAGTCAGCAGCTATCTTTACCTCAGCTGCAGATTGGGGCTGCATCTAAACTCAGTGGACATATGGATTCAAAACATCAACTGTTTCTCTTTTCACAGGTGCTGCCACAGCTTTGGGTTTATCCAGCATTTTCTGTTTTTATTACAGATTTCCAGAATCTGCAGTATTTTGCTTTTGTTATCGAAATGTAGTGGTTGAATTAGAAAAATTAACAAGTATTGAATGCACACTTACTTTTGTAAATATATGTTGAATCTATCCTTTTACATGTCTCTTGGATTCCATTTTTCTATTGTTTTCTTCAAAGTTTTCAAGGTCTGCTAAGGCTCCAGAATGTTGGCTCCCAATGGAGTCCCATCAGGAAGGTCAATTGCTTCAGTTCTCCCAAATCATCACCAGAGTGAGATGTCCATAATGACACATGTTCAACATCAGGCAATGCCAATTATTTGTGACTGCACTGCCTGGCTAATACACCTGTCAGCTGATTATCACAGAATTTGTCCTTGGAGAAATAGTCACCAAGGTTATTGCATTTACCTCTGCCTTTGCACTGATGTCAGTTGTTGTGGATGGCACGAGTAGTCATGGAGACTAAATCAGATTTGTCTGTCCCAAGTGTCATTTCAAATTATTTTTCAGGTGTGCGAAAGTGTTGTGGGGCACTGTATTGGTAGCAATCAAAACCCACAGGCTTTCATACATGTTTGGAGGAAGATGTAGTGAGCACATTTAATACCGAATGTGCTTCTTTAATGGATTGTCATTCTCAGTGAACATGATGCTGAACCAGGCAGGTAAGGTTAAAATGGGAGCCTTAGCCTTGGCTGCAAGAGGGATAAGAGTGTATGATTTAAGAGGTGCATGTTCATCTTACTGAAACCATTTCCTGAGCTCAAATGGATTTTATTTGGATCTCCAAAGGTGGCAATAGTCCTGCGGTGAAGAAATAGCACTTCACACAAAAAGGAATTATTGCATGACAGGGTTTTCAGTGACTTAGTACAGAGTCAGGAATGGCCTTGTGTGCTGTGTGCTGAATGGTGATCACCTAGCATTAGCAAGATGGTGCCATGTCAATCTGCATTGAGGAGCCTGGCGATAGCACATATGGTTCTCCCATGCTGCTGCTTCCTGTGAGGCCAGCCAACTGGTTATGCCTGAAAGAGACATATGTGTGGCTTGCCAGCCATATTGAGCAGGTGACAGGAGTACATCCCTGGGTGATTTTGAGTTCAAGCTGCTTAAAAAACTGCCATGCACACTGACTTGATGAAGGCATGTGTTGGTTTTAAAGTATTATTCGATGTAAAGTTGCCAACGGTCTTGGGAAAAGGGAGTGTGTTCAGGTTTTATATCATGCCATATGTCATAATTTAACCATGGTTTAACCATTCCATGGATGAACTCAACATCAAGCAAGACGGTGAATACAGATCCTAATCTGTAAGAAAGCTTGGAGCTTTCGAGATAAAATATTTCTGAAGAAAAATATGCAGGGGACTCCAGCCACATAAGGCGAGTCAAGCAAACAATTGTGAGAATGTGTTGGCACATTACTTCTCATGGAATCTCATTGCCATCAGATCATCACAGGCACGTTTTCCACATCATACTAATGCTATAGCTGCTTCATGTGGCTTGTTAGCATCCTGATCCTCATCAGATCCATCCCCTTCAACGTTCTCCTCATCAAAGGAAACATCTCATTCCTCTATTTGTCCCTCATTCAAGACATCCCCTTTGCAGTGCTAGGTTGTGCAGGGCACAGCACACAACTGTGATCCTGGGTATTTATGGTTGAGTACTGTGGAGCCCTGCCTGAGTGGTCCAAACATCAGAAGCACACCTCCATGAGGCTTAACATCTGCTCTATCAAGGACCTGCTGGTTCTGGAATCATGGCTCTGTTTATAGCATTCTGCTTCAGCTGTTTGGCATGCACATCCATAGACAGTTTCCCCAAGTTGAGCTTCACCATTCGTCACAAATTCCAGATGGGTCTCTTTAGTCCTGACTCAAAACAACCTTCTAAATTTGGACATCTGACATCCTTCTGAAGTTAAGCTTTTGACCCCACCTACTGTGCCTCTCCCATATTTCCAAAATCTGGCCTGAGGCCTTGTCGCAGTTGCCCATTGCGCACTTGGTAAGGCCACAAAATATAATTCTCCGATGCCACTGCAACCATGTTGCTTATAATTCAACAAGTTTGCACAATTGAAAGACTGAGCTGTCTCTTCACTCATTGTATTACATGTAATTTCTTCTACAGTTATTTCAAGTGGAACAAGGACTTCATTGAAAATATTTTACACAGTTCAATAAAAAGAGCCTTGCCAATGAAGCTGCAGGAATTAAAACTTTTAATTTTGTACTCTTATTAAATTACAATTATTAACTTTACAATATTTTAAGTCACGCTTTTGATTTATTAGCCAGTGTACATATGAAGCTGTATTTTTAGCACATTATGAATTAATATCTAATAACTAATTTAATATATCAGCAATTCCATTATTCTTAACATCTTAAAGATTTAATAGATACTTCAGTGCCTAAAATGTGATTGCGGTGAAAGCCCCTGAATCATACAGCTGCAATGTTCAACATTAACCTCATCAAAGTACCCGGTGTCAGCGAGCAGATCCCTAATTTGAATGTGGTTGATTAATTCCTGTCTCACCCTGGGAGATTCTTGGCAACCCCCCCCCCCCCTCCCAACCCCAGTTCACAACATCTACAACGTAAGATAAAAGGTGGCACTCCATAGGCAAGGGCAGCCAGAAAGCCCTCCCCGCAAAACAAATACTGATGCCCTGATGACTTGAAATAAACAAGGAACCACCCTTGTCTTCAGTGACAAGCCCACTTTCCAGGACTGGATTCCTAGATTTTCTCTACGTTTCTCAAATAAATTCTACTCTCGCACAGAATTTACAGTGCAAAAGGAGGCCATTCAGCCCATCGAGTCGGCACCGGCCCTTGGAAAGAGCACCCGAACTAAGCCCATACCTCCACCCTATGCCTACACCTCCACCCTATCCCCATAACCCCATCTAACCTTTTATGGACACTCGAGGCAATTTAGCATGGCTAATCCACCTAACCTCCACGCCATCCTTGTAACCCAGCAATCTTACCCAAAATTTTTGGTACACTAAGGGCAATTCATCATGGCCAATCCACCTAACCAGCACATCTTTGGACTGTGGGAGGAAACCGGAGCACCCGGAGGAAACCCACACACACACAAGAGAGAACGTGCAGACTCCACACAGACAGTGGCCCAAGCCAGAATCGAACCTGGGACCCTGGAGCTGTGAAGCAACTGTGCTAACCACTGTGCTACTGTGCTCCCCTGACTTGGGCTTTCCAACCAGCATTATTGTAACAACAATAGTAACTTGAAGTAAATTACCGCCATTGTGCACTGAGGAGACCCAGCAGCGGCTTATGGTCTGTGATGATCGTGAACCGTCGACCATACACAGACTGGTGGAATTTCTTCACGGCGAAGCCAACTGCCAGACCCTCTTTCTCAATTTGTGCATAATTGCGCTTGGCCACAGTCAGTGTTCGGGAATCGAAGCGATTGGCCTCTCTCTGCTATCTTCCATGCGATCTGATAAAACGGCGGCAATGCCATACAGTGACACATCACACGTGATGACTCGTTGTTTGGCATGATTTAAGGTGTTAACAATCCTGAGGAAGTCAATTCCTGTTGCTTTTCTCATGTCCCTTCCTGGTTCTTTTTTAAGAGGAGATGTAGGGGTGCTAAAATGGCCTTTATATCTGGGATGAACGTTCCGTAATAGTTCACCAATCCCAAGAAAGACCGCAACTCCATAGTATTGGAGTTTGTTGAATTGCCCGTCCTTTCTCCCTGACCGGGTGTAACCCTCATGGTCCACTTGGTAACCCAGGTACACGACTTTCCTCACGTGGAACACGCATTTATCCCTTCACAGGTGAATGCCCGTCTCTGAGAAAACGACAGAGAACCTCGTCCAAATTACTTGGATGTTCCTGGTCAGTTGCCCCTGTGACTAACAACTAACACGTGATCCAGATACACTGCCATTCATGGCAATCCTCTCAATGTTTTCCTTTACACCCTGGCCAACAACACTCCAAAGGAGAGATTAGTATACTTGTATAGGCCTCTATGGGTGTTTTTGGTGACATATTTACGTGAGGCAGAATCCAATTCTAACTGTAACTATGCCTCACCCATATCAAGCTTCATAAATGAGTGTCCACTGGCCAGTTTTGAGTACAGATCCTCAATGCAGAGCATTGGGTAATGATCCAGCTGAGAAGCCCTGTTGACCATCAACTTGTAGTCCTCACACAGTCTGACCATCTTATCTGGTTGAGCACCGGGACCACCATTGCTGCCCTGTCGGCAAAATGCACTGATTAATGACCCCAAGGCCTCCGAGTCAGCTTAGATCGGCCTCAACTTTTGCTAGCAAGGCGTAAGGGGCAGAGCGAGTCCTAAAGTACTTTGGTTGTGCATCGAAGTCTATCTGGATTTTCGCCATGGCCCCCTTTATTTTTCCCAGTTCGGACTGGAAAGCCTCGGGATATTTCCCTTGCACTTCATATAACCCCCTGGATCCAATTTCTAGCACAGAGCTAAATCACTGGCTTTGAAAGCAGACCAAGGCAGGCCAGCAGCACGGTTCAATTCCCGGACCAGCTTCCCCGAACAGGCACCGGAATGTGGCGACTAGGGGCTTTTCACAGTAACTTCGTTTGAAGCCTACTTGTGACAATAAGCGATTTTCATTTCAATTTGGAAAATTTGCTCCCAGTCCAGGTGTAGGCGCTTTAACTAATCGTGGCCTCGCAGGCTGCGGCCGTGTCCCTTTACTATTATCAACGAGAGTCACATCAACTGTCGCCCGTAAACTACTGGGGTCATTGTGGTTTGCGCAATGGCTAATGGTTCGCCAGTGTACGTAGCTAGCCTTGTGTCGCTGGCCCACAGGTCTAACTGTTGCATCCCTGTCTTTATCCTGTCGAAGGTTTGCTTTCCCATAACTGAATCCGCAGCTCCCATGTTAAGTTTTATGGCTCACGAATGACCATTAACGTGCATGGTTATCTTGGGGTGCTGCAACACAATGCATCTGCAGGCACTCCTCCTCTGGTTGGTCTAGGTAGAAAGTGTGAGCCCTCAGTTGGGGCTACTGGCTGACTTGTGTCATGCGTTCCCTGCCCACATGCCCCACAATGCATTAGCTTTCCCTCTACAGACTACAAGGAGGTATCACATTGGGATGTTTCAGTCCTAGACCAACGAACCTGGCCTCCAACCTACTCGGTCCAGGGCAGGGTTTCAGTCTTGATGGGGGCGGGGGGGGGGAGGGAGGGGGGGGGGGGGGAGAACGCTCACCTGGAGAGGGCACATCCTAGGGTGTCTGCCTCCAAGCCCTGGATTTCGTGCACACCTCTCTCAGTGCTATTGCGGGAAAGCTAAATTTGCACGGCCTGCTGAAGGTCTACGGATGGTTTGGTTCGCTGCTTCCTTCGGATAGCTATGTTATTGATCACAGTAAGAAGTTTTACAATAGCAGGTTAAAGTCCAACAGGTTTGTATCAAACGCTAGCTTTCGGAGCGCAGCTCCTTCCTCATTCACCTGAGGAAGGGGCAGTGCTCCAAAAGCTAGTGTTTGAAACAAACCTGTTGGACTTTAACCTGGAATTGTAAGACTTCTTACTGTGCTCACCCCAGTCCAACGCCGGCATCTCCACATTATGTTATGATGGGGCAGATCAGGCAGTCTAGCAGCATTTCGGAAAGAGAATTTCCTTATTCACAAAATACAGCTAGTTTTTGGAGCTTCATCAGAACTCAGTTACGGACTTCCCTGGAGTGCTTTCTGCCATGTTCAAACAATATCTCTGCACTATAATGGACGATTTTGGGTTGGTGTTGTGCTACTATGGTTATCAATTCGTCAAAGTCTTAGGGCTGATTCTCCGATTTGAAGACTAAGTGCTGTCGCCGGCATGGGAACAGTGGAGTTTTACATCCGAAAAAACGGCACAAAAGCTGCACCGATTCTCCGTCTGGTGGGGGACTAGCGGCCATGCAGCGTAAAGCCGGCTTTAGCTGCGGATACGGCAGGAGAATTGGCGGGTCCGTGGCCGTGCATGTGCACGGCGGCGGCCTACATCGGCGGTGCCGTGCCACATGGCGCCAGCTGCGCGGATCCAGCCTGCCAGAAACTAACCCCCCCCCCCCCTTTGACCTGGCTCGCCACCTCCGGACCACCCCCCCCAGTGTCCCCAGCCCCCGCCAAATCCCCCCCACGGAACGGCTCCCACCTGACTGGCAGCGCTGGACTCAGTCCGCAGCCGCCCTTCAGGTTCCCGATAACAAATAGTATAAGTGTGCCACGCCATTGGGAACTCGGCCCATCGGTGGGGGAGCATCAGGGGAGATCCTCAGATGACGTCTGTTTTGGCTGGTGCAGAGCATTGCAAAAGCAGCACCGTCCCCAATTTTGGCGCAAATGGGGATTCTCCAGCCGATCGCCGAACACGATTTTGGCGTCGGAGACCGGAGAATCCCATCCTTAGTGTCCGGAGCAGTGGTATATGTAAGGCCCTTTGTCACTTCATAATTATGAGCTCCACAGGCAGTTAGTAATATCACTATCTGTTGATCCACATCAGTGATTGTGTTCGCCTGGAAAATGTAACGCATGCGTTCTGCGTACTGTGTTCAATCTATGCTCACGTCAAACATGTCGAACTGAACAAAGACATTTTTGCAATAGAAAAAAAAATTACTCCAACTTTAGTCCAGTAGTGGAAAGAAGGTGGCTGTTCTTCCAACCATGTAGCAGTGACGACAGTGGTCCAGTTTTATCCTTGTCGAAGTTTAATACGCCACTGATGTGCTATCAATTGCACTTAAAGACTCGAATCTGTACAAGAGAGTCGTTATTACAGTTAGATGTTTATCCTCCAACTGCAGCTGGCAGAATGGCAGCTCAGGAGAACTAATACATATTTATACGGCTCCCTGTGGGCGGAGCTAGCCGGCAGGGGCTACCGGCGAACCTGTAGTACAGGTACTGCTGTACATCCCCTAATACAGGCACACACACAATTACACAGTGGTGGATTACCACATTCACCCCCTGTTAAAAATGAGTCTGGCGGGGAGTGAGTGGAACTAGATACAAAATCCGTGAATTATTTACAGAGGGGAGGGGGAAAAAAATTAAGTGTCCATCTTGCAACCCGGTGCCCGTCAGAGGTTAAGTCTGTCCGGTGGTCTGACGGTTCGTTGGGAGCAACGCAACAGTGGTGGCGGCGTCGACGGCGTCGGTGCTGGCGGTGTTGGTGCTGGCGGTGTTGGTGCTGGCCAGTGGCTGTTTGACTCCGGGAGCGTGCTGAAATCTTCCTCGTCCTCTAGCGTGGGCAGGGGAAGGAGGGATGGACCTGGTGGGGTTGATGCTGGGAGCGCCGGGGGAGGGGAGGGCGGCCCGTAGGTGGGGAGGTGTGTGGGAGTAGGATTTTCACCCGAGGGAGCCAGGTCCCTGAGTGAGACCGTATCCTGGCGGCCGTCGGTGAACTCCACGTAGGCATACTGGGGGTTTGCGCGGAGCAGGCATACCCTGTCCACCAAGGGGTCCGCCTTGTGGAGCCTGACATTCCTACGCAGTAGAACCGGATTTGGAGCTGCGAGCCAAGTCGGGAGCGACACCCCGGATGTAGACTTCCTAGAGAAGGTAAAAACACGTTAATGGGGCATGTTATTCGTGGCAGTGCACAGTAGAGACCGGATGGAGTGCAATGCATCCGGGAAGACCTGCTGCCAGCGAGCGGCTGGGAGGTTTCTGGACCGTAGGGCCAGCTGGACGGCCCTCCAAACCGTCCCGTTCTCCCTCTCTACCTGCCCGTTTCCCCGGGGATTGTAGCTGGTCGTCCTGCTGGAGGCGATACCCCTGCTGAGCAGGAACTGACGCAGCTCATCGCTCATGAATGAGGATCCCCTGTCATTGTGGATGTAATCGGGGAAACCGAACAGAGCGAATATGGAATCGAAGGCCTTGATGATGGTGGCAGACGTCATATCCGGGCATGGGATGGTGAAGGGGAACCTGGAGAATTCATCGACAACACCAAGGATATAGGTTTTGCGGTCGGTGGAGAGAGGGGCCCTTTGAAATCCATGCTGAGGCGTTCAAAGGGGCGGGACGCTTTCACCAGGCACGCACGGTCTGGCCGGTAGAAGTGCGGCTTGTACTCTGCACAGACCTGGCAGTCTCTGGTGACTGTCCGTACTTCCTCGACGGAGTAGGGCAGATTGCGGGCTTTGACTAGGTGGTACAGCCGAGTGACCCCCGGATGACAAAGGCTGTCGTGCAGGGCACGGAGCTTATCCACCTGTGCGCTGGCACATGTACCTCGGGCGAGGGCGTCTGGGGGCCCGTTGAGCTTGCCGGGGCGATACAAGATCTCGTAATTATAGATGGAGAGCCCGATTCTCCACCTCAAGATTTTATCGTTTTTGATCTTGCCCCGCTGCGTGTTGTTAAACATGAAGGCTACCGACCATTGGTCAGTGAGGAGCGTGAATCTCCTGTCGGCCAGGTAATGCCTCCAGTGCCGCACCGCTTCAACGATTGCCTGGGCCTCCTTTTCAACAGATGAATGTCGAATTTTCGAGGCATTGTGGGTGCGGGAAAAGAATGCCACGTTTCTGCCTGCCTGGTTTAGAGTGGCGGCAAGGGCGACATCTGAAGCGTCGCTCTCTACTTGAAAGGGCAGTGTCTCGTCTACTGTGTGCATCCCGGCCTTGGCTATGTCTGAGCGAATACGGGCGAAGGCATGTTGTGCCTCGGCCGTGAGGGGAAATTGAGTGGACTGTATCAGTGGGCGGGCCTTGTCCGCGTATTGTGGGACCCACTGGGCGTAGTAAGAAAAGAACCCCAGGCAGCGTTTGAGAGCTTTGGGGCAGTGAGGAAGGGGAAGCTCCATGAGGGGGCGCATGCGGTCAGGATCGGTCCCCAGGAGTCCGTTTTGGACTACGTAGCCGAGGATGGCCAAGCGGTTAGTGCTGAACACGCACTTCTGCTTGTTGTAAGTAAGGTTGAGGAGAGATGCGGTGTGGAGAAATTTGGCAAGGTTGGCGTCGTGGTCCTGCTGGTCATGGCCGCAGATGGTGACATTATCTAAGTACGGAAACGTGGCCCGTAGTCTGTACCGGTCAACCATTCGGTCCATTTCTCTTTGGAATACCGAGACCCCGTTAGTGACACCGAAGGGAACCCTAAGAAATTGATAGAGCCGACTGTCCGCCTCGAAGGCAGTGTAGGGTTGGTCCGATTTGTGGATGGGGAGCTGGTGGTATGCGGATTTAAGGTCAATCGTTGAGAAGACCTGGTACTGTGCAATCTGATTGACCATATCAGATATGCGAGGGAGGGGGTACGCGGTGAGCTGCGTGTACCAATTAATGGTCTGGCTGTAGTCCATGACCATCCTGTGTTTCTCCCCAGTTTTAACCACCACCACTTGGGCTCTCCAGGGGCTGTTGCTGGCCTTGATAATACCCTCCTGAACCAGCCGCTGGACTTCGGACCTGATGAAGGTCTTGTCCTGGGTGCTGTACCGTCTGCTCTTGGTGGCGACGGGCTTGCAATCTGCAGTCAGATTGGCAAAGAGGGAGGGAGGGTCAACCTTGAGGGTCGTGAGGCCGCAAACGGTGAGTGGGGGTAGGGGCCCGCCGAATTTGAGGGTAAGACTTTGGAGGTTACACTGGGAATCCAGGCCCAGTAATAGTGTAGCACAGAGGTTGGGGAGAACGTACAGGCGGAAATCGCTGAATTCAATGCCTTGTACGGTGAGGTTGACCATACAGAAACCCTGGATCGGGACAGAGTGGGATCCGGAAGCCAGGGAGATCCGCTGGTTGGCGGGATGGACCGCGAGGGAGCAGCGCCTTACCGTGTCCTGGTGGATGAAGCTATCGGTGCTCCCGGAGTCTAGGAGGCAGGAGATTGCTTGGCCGTTGATGAACACCGTCGTCAAAGTGGTAGCCAGGTTGTGAGGATGGGACTGGTCCAGCGTCATGGAGGCGAGCAGCGGGCGATCGTCCGAGGAGTCCGACGTGGAGCGGCAGCGACCCGGGTCCAGCGGTCCAGTCCCGTGGGGGGGACAAATGGCGGCGTCCGAAGTACCTGTGGAGGAGAAGATGGTGGCGCCTGTGCAGCGCACGTTGCGGGCGTGGGGCAAGATGGCGGCGCCCATGGTGCGCACGTTGTGGCGGTGGGGCAAGATGGCGGCACCCACTGGCCGCATGTGGACCTGGGGGGAGAAGATGACGGCGCCCACGGGTCGCTCGTGGCCCCGGGAGCAGAGGATGGCGGTGCCCATTGTGCGATCGGCTGAGGGAAGGGAGAGAAGTCGGGCACGATAGTGGCAACTGCGCGGGCCTGACACACAGTCGCAAAGGGGCCCTTCTTGCCACAGGATTTACAGGTGGCAGCGCGGGTCGGGCAGTGCTGGTGGGGTTGCTTCTGTTGGCCACAGAAGTAGCAGCGGGGACCCCCAGAGTGCGCGGTGTGGCGTGCAGCGCAGGCATATTGTGCGGAAGCGGCCCCAGTCGGGGGGGGTCGGTCGCGGGGTCCACGAGGGGTAGGATGGGTGGGCCATGCGGCGAGCGGGGTAGGACTGTACATTACGAGAAGCGACCGTCATGGAGAGCGCTCAAGTTTTTGTCGCCGTTAGGTCGAGCGCGGCACCTTCCAGCAGTTGTTGCCGTATGGGGCCCGATGCAATCCCCGTCACGAATGCATCACGCATGAGGAGATTGGAATGTTCCGTGGCCGTGATGGCCTGACAGTCACAGTCCCGTACTAGAGGGATAAGGGCCCGCCAGAAGTCTTCAATCGACTCACCAGGTAGTTGTACAAGAGTGGCGAGTACATGCCTTGCAAACAGAGTGTTCGTCTTCTGGACATAATTTTCTTTAAGGAGTTCCATGGCACATGCGTAATTCGGCGCGTCCTGTATCAGCGGGAACAGGCTGGAGCTCAACCTTGAGTAGAGAAGTTGAATTTTCTGAGCTTCCGTCGGTGCGGGATCCGCTGAGGTGATATAGGCCTCAAAGCAAGCCAGCCAGTGATCAAAGTATTTTCTGGCGTTTGGCAAATGCGGATCCAGCTGCAAGCGATCGGGTTTTATCCTGATGTCCATGATGCGGAAAATCTAACTGTAATAAATTGATGCGCTATCAATTGCACTTAAAGACTCGAATCGGTACAAGAGAGGCTTTATTACAGTTAGATGTTTATCCTCTGACTGCAGCTGGTAGAATGGCAGCTCAGGAGAACTCATACATATTTATACGGCTCCCTGTGGGTGGAGCTAGCCGGCAGGCGCTACCGGCAAACCTGTAGTACAGGTACTGTTCTACATCCCCTAATACAGGCACACACACAATTACACAGTGGTGGATCACCACAGCCACAGACGAGACCGAATCGAGTAGGTGCAAGAAAACTATGTTTATTGCAAAGCAATTATATTTACAGTCTACATCAGATCCCAGCCGGGTCTGCTCTGTCAGTTCCATACCTGGCCTACTTTATAACTCAATCCAGACTGCCCTCGAGCTCCCCGCCCCCTTAACGGGGAGCTTGTACTCGACAAGACTCTTACGGGATATAACAGTAACAAAAGACATGAATGAGGATTTTAGCAGCAGATAAGCTGAGGGAGGGGTGGAGTCAGGCTATGTTACAGTCATGAAGATAGGCGTTTCATCCCTCTGTCCTGCAAACTTGCCATCAGCATCTTTCTCCTAAAAAGAAACAATCTTACACCGCTCCCTCTTTGAAAACTATCATACTATCTCAGAACTCTTTTCCACCTCCAAAGTCCTTGAACATGTGTCGCTTTTCAAATCTGTTCCCATCTTTCCCGGAACTCGATATTTGAATTCCTTCAGCCAGTTTTTCTCCAATGCCATTGTACGAAAATGGCTTGCATCAAAGTCATAAATGACATCCTGTGTGACTGTGCCTAAAGTAAACTACTCCTCATCATCCTTCTCAGAACATCTGCAGCCTTTAACACCATTAATCACACCTTCCTCCTCTAACGCCTCTCCACTGTTGTCCTGCGCCGTGTGGGATTACATTCATCTGGTTCCATTCTCATCAATCTAATCACAGCCAGAGACTGCCATCAACAGTTTCTCTTTCTATTCCCTTTCAGTTATCTCTGGTGTCTCCCAAGGTTCCAACCTTTGTCCCTTTCTATTTCTCATCTACATACTACTCCTCGGTGACATCATCCAAAAATATCAGTTTCACATGGGATGACATTACCACCTCTCTCGAGCCCTCCAGTGTATCAAAATTGTTTACCTGCAGAATAAATTTCGCCTCAATAACCTAGTTGACTTCATACCTAGAACTAGCAAAGAGGAGAAAACATTCTAAACTCAAGTGCTGGGCAGAAGAGAAAGTAGAGTTTGACATCAGACAGAATAGGTACAAATTTAAATCGGGTCCTAAGTGGAGGGGGTCAGGTTATAAAAATATCCTTCGTTATAGTTGAGCATTTTAATTTTCATGTTTCACTCAAAGGTAGGTAGAGGTACACTCAAAGCCCGAGGTAGAGAAATCATCCATGCCATAGATTATTTCTTATGAGAAATTGTGCAATGGCACTTGAAACTAGTTAGAATTTTTGAGCAAGGGAGAATGTGCTCTAATACACTTGTGCTAATCTGTGCTAGTTCCATTCCAATGCCCTTTTCCAATCTTTTAAAAATGTTTTCTTCGAAGTTATCCTTTAAATTTTAACTCCAAGAGGAAGGCACGGTGGCGCAGCGGTTCGCACAGCTGCCTCATGGCACTGAGGACTTGGGTTTGATCCCGGCCCCGGGTCACTGACATTCTTCCCATGTCTGCATGGGTCTCATCCCCACAGCCCAAATATGTGCAGGGTAGGTGGTTTGGCCACGCTAAATTGCCCTTAATTGGAAAAAGATTTTTTAAAATTAACTCTTGTCGGTTGAACAGGTGTAATAGCATTTTTGTTCAAACTTAAATCTGCAACCACAATTAGTCTTGGATTACAATATGAGCTGCATATAAACAAAGATTGTTTTGTGCCATGGGTGTTCAACAAGTATGAAAAATTAATTGTATTATATTTTGAATGCCATCAGAAAAGCTCAAAGGAGAAGGCCAACTATAATTAAGTACTTATACCGCAGGAGAATTAATTGAAGCAATAGGAAACTAATCTCTAAATGAGAACATGATTTAAACCACACCCTAAGGGAAGAAATTACAGTTGAGTTTGTAATGATGGGATGATGTTGCCTCATATGGATTAACAGAGGAGAGAAAATAAAGAGAAATGGATTGACCAGATTTCTACTTCAGCTGCATCCAAGCTGAACCAGACTTCCAAAACTGATCCAACTGTTCCACAAATTAAAGTGGCACCTTGTTGGCAACATTTCAAATTCAACCTTTCTTGCAGAACTGGATGTGTTGAAATGGACTCATCTTAACTAAAATTCTACTGCAATCTATGCCATCTTTTCCTCAGAAAATGGTACAAGTTACTACTGAGTCTTATTGTTGTAAAGATATCCAAGTTTTTAAAGGTATGATTTATGCTCTGCAGCAATATGTAAAAAAACAAGGGGTTTCATTTCATTACTCAGATATGTATTTGACAAACGTACACAAGGCTTCTGACACAACATTTGATTGTAGCTGAAGGCCGCGTTGACTAAGTTTTCATCTCCAAAATAAAACACCCGTTTTTATTTTCAGTGTTCAATCTCTTCAATTTCAATGTTTTATTTTTGTTTTTAGTGCAACCTCATTTTTAATAAAATAATTAATTTTCTCCCGATTGAAATGTGCTTCTTCTGCTGCAGCATCAAAACATGAAATAAACCATCTCCAAAATGTGCTCATCAAAGACATTGATTCACAAAGAGAACTGGAATCTGAGTTTGCAATGAGAGAATGAAACAGCAAGTCCAGAGAAACAATACACTTCAAACATCATTTGATATGTTTAATGGATGTTCTTGTTTCTGCAACTTGGAGATTTTATGCATGTCTGCTATACAATGTATAACTAAGCAAAATTAGGAATAACAGCATTATACTCAGATTTAGAAAGTGTTAAGCAAAAGAAAAAATGCAGAGTTAATTCAAATGGTGGGATGAAAGATTATCGTGAATACTGCAAGGTAAAACAAATACCTGTAAAGTATTTGGATCTGTGACTGATATGTTAACTTGTTGAGGAATTTGAACAACAAAGAATGAAAGGATAACTATGGTTGATGTTCCTTTTTCTTTACTGCTGCTGGAGGGTGACCCAGTTAATGCAAACCTAATCATATTAGTTTTTGCTTAACTCCCACACTGGGGAAAAGGGTTGAATTTGAGCTCTGTGATTGGAAGTCTTCTTTCAGAGTGAGAACATGGGGCTGCTTGAAGAAGCTGATAAAGATATACGATCGGACTGAATTTTGACGGCAAAATAAAAATAAATCTGAAATTTATTCAGTGACCTAAATTATTTAGCGGGTAAGTCCACATTTTTTCTCTAAAACTCTTTTCGGTCTCTCCATTCAATGTACAGCTGCCTGATCTGTTCACAGACTTTCAATGAACTTGTTTGAAAATAGATAAACAAAGTGTGCAAGGCAATTAAGAGAGAACTCATTCATGCCTCTTCACTCTGCAAAAAAAAAGAGGTGGTTTGGTCTACATTTGACTAACACCCACTTTTTAACTAGATAACTCAGACATGGAAGAAATCACAGGTGCAACACATTTCTCATAACTGTGCAATTTTCATGTGCTGTCTGATCATATTGCAATTGTAACCAGAATTTTTAAGTTACAAAGATGAAGTAAGTGGCCTTTGAATTTCCGGGTTTGCAGATCACCCTCTTTGGCCAATCAAATAAGAACAAAAAGTTCTGTTTTCAAATTTCATTATGGGCTGCATTTTATGTGCCCCCCCCCCCCCCCCCCCCACCCCCCACCCCCCGGGACATGTTTTCAACAGTTGGAGGGTGAGGGTACGCAAAATAGGATGGTCCTACCGGGGCAGAGAGGGGGTCACATGCAGGCGTTGACATCGGCAGCCTGCACGTCATGATTAAATATCTAATCAAGGGTCAATTTGGCTTGCTACCAAGCCATTGACCCTGATAATACACTGTCCATGTATAAAACGGTTAGCATGTGCAGGAGAGGACAGCCCGATTTTATTAAAATTCAAAGGGCAAGAAGGGAGCTACCCTTTGCAGGCCAGCGGGCAGTCCCCCGAAGAAAGAAGGCCCCAGTTTCTCCCTACCCACCTGAGGCATTAAACCCACAATATCCCACCCCCTGCAACCTGGCCAAACCTTCCCGACCCAGGAAACTGGACTTAACTGTCTCTGGAATCCTTTGGGCCTTCTTCTTCTTCCTCATTGCAGTCCTACTGGCATGCACTATTGCGTTCTTCGCACTGCTGGTGCTGATGACGTTGCCAGCCAGATTGGCCGGTAGCTCCCAAGGATATCACTTCCTCCCCAGTGAGGGATGGAAGTCCCACGATACCCAGTATGACTGGAGGGTGGGCTGGCGTGGAGTGAGTAAGATCCACACTGACTTTGCTTCCAGGAAGGAGGTGGACAACTTTCTGCCACACACTGGAATATCATGCCCAATATGTCTCCAAGGTAGGTTAGTTAACTTCTTCAGGGGGCTTAACCTCTGCACCACTTACAGCAAGGATATCAATATTTCTAAAAGCATTGATACCTGACATTACCATGGAAAGCAATAGATTTAAATCATTAAAACAAGTCGGCAGGCTGCATTGTTCAATGGTATTATAATAGGCAATCAGTCAGATGCCTGTGGGCAGCATCTTTTTTTTTTCTTTTTTTTTAAATTTAGAGTAGCCAATTATTTTTTCCAATTAAGGGTCAATTTACCGTGGCCAATCCACCTAACCTGCACATCTTTGGGTTGTGGGAGTGAAACCCACGCAGACACAGGGAGAATGTGCAAACTCCACATGGACAGTGACCCAGGGCCAGGATTCGAACCCGGGTCCTCAGTGCCGTAGGCAGCAATGCTAACCACTGTGCCACCGTGCTGCCCTCACTATGGGCAGAATCTTGTTGAGGTGCCAGGGAACCACCTGCCATCTGGAGTGCTGTTGAATAGCCCACACTGCCTCATCTCAGGAAGGTCCACGATACAACAAATCAATCAGGCGATGGCAAGGCCTGTGGCGGGACTACCCATAGAATCAAACCCCGAGGTAGATGTCTCGCGTACCAAGAACTGACAACCAATCAGAGTCTGAAGCTCATGAGCTCAGCAGCACCACTGGGGAGGCAATGGCTGCTGCCGCAGGGACAGGCACCAGAGTCTCAGGATCGCATAATGACTGGCCACAGTTAAAGAATGTGAGATGTGGGGTATGGTGGGGGTTACTTGAAAAGGACTGGTGGGGTCATAAGCCAGAGTATTGGGTTGGTTCCCAGCAGGCCCCTGTTCTTGAAAATACAGAAAAATGTGTCATTTGAAACATGGAAGTCTGACAATATCTGGTCTGAGGGGATACAGGGAAAGATCCCACAAAAGGTTAATAGCAGCTGCAAAGAGCAGGATTATAAATTGCAGATTCTGCAGAAAGTGTTTACAGCTTTAAAAAAAAATCTAATAATAAAATAACTTAAAAGTTTTAACCTGAAACAGTGGTTATTAGCCTACTTTACTTACTTAACAATGCAGGACCCAGGACATTGATGCTACTAAGGGGTAAGTAGGTAAAATTCTTCGGTGAAGGTATGGGTTATACCGGGGAATAACTTAAAAATATAGTTTGACCTGAATAGCACCCACCGAAACCTGCATCGGAGTCAGGGAGTGAGAATCCCTGTTCACCATTTAGAATATCGACCCTTTTTTGGTATAGGGGGAATTCTAAGAACTTTCCCAGAGTCCAGATCCCGTCAGGCACTGAGTGACTTTGATTGAGCGGACCACCTTCCCCCTCCCTGCCCACATCCCACCACCACCCAGGAGATGATAAGCTTTCCCCACAGCTTTATCTGTCACGCACATCGCATGGTGACAGGTCCACCCATCAGTGACAATGGGAAGAGGCCCATAAATAGTCATAAATTGTCTATTTAAAGGCCTCAAAGGGTGATGGGGCAGGAAGGTTGATCATGGGCCTTTCCACCCAGAACTTAATTCTAGTGGAGGTGGGAAGCAGGTGGGGTACAGATATGCCAAAATACCACTTTGTTACATGCCCTTCCCACCTCCAAACCCACCATCACAGAGCGCTGAAGATTCTGCCTTATATTTTCAAAATTGAAGTGAACTTGCGTTTCTTCTATATTACGTGACTTTTATTTTTCATGTAAATAACCATGACAAGCAATCAGCGCTACACTCTTGTACATTAATGTGTTACTTAATTTTGTGTCATTATTTTGCTCAAATTTAGGAAAGACAGCAACAGATAAGATTGAATTTTCAAAGATGAAGGGAGCTTTCTGAACTGAATAAGAAACCAGAGTTTGGATTTCCCTTTTAGAACTAGGAATGGTAGCATACTGGTTCTATTACAAGACCAGTAAATCAAAGTCTTGGAGTAAGATTTTGGAGACACAAGTTAAAATCCCACCATGGCTGGTGGTGGAATTTAAATTCAATTAACTAATAAATCTGGAATTAAAAAAATGAGTCCCTGTAATGGTGACCATGAAACTGTCAGATTGTTGTGAAAATGAATGTCCTTGAACAAATTAAATATGCATTAATAAATCCAGGATCCACATTCTCAAATTCCCCCGAAACACTTCCACCCACCTCTCATCTTTTAAGACCCACCTTAAGAACCATAGATCTTGGCCATCTGTTCTAATATCTCCTTCTTTAGCCTGGCATCTATTTTTGTTCTATTACAGCTCTGTGAAATGTCTTGGGACATTTACCTATGTTGAAGGTAAATGCAAGTTTTCATTGTTCTGACATGGATTGCATGTCCATGAATGACAGTTATCATTCTGGAGAGGAGACAGGCATCTTTCCAAGATTTGTTCACCAATACTCTGCTCCTAGGTATTTAAAAAATCAATACCTAACTAAGCTCAGAAATATGATAACAGACAACAGTTTGAAAGCAGCCAGCAGCTCAGAAAAGTTTAATGCTCTATACTATCAATTGAAAAAGACTTATAAATATTGGAAATAGAAAGGATAATCTTTCACAGAGGGTGATGATTCAAAATAGAGACCGTTTTCATCATGGATGATTTGATTGTTTATGGATGTCCTCCCACTTTAATAGTAACGATTTTGCAAAATATTTTTTGAGATATTTTAAACTTGGAGGACCACAATGACTCCTTTTGCACCTTCAGTGAAAGTTCCCTGTGCAGTCTTCTCATCTAACTGTTATTTGAGAATTTGTCATATTAATCAACAAAGCATGAAGCGAAAACACTAAATGGTGCTGAACCATGAATCTTAGATAGCATTTGCTGAAGAACTGGAAAATTGAGAAATTAAAGAGAAGAATAAAACACAAAAACCTCTTTGTAGACTGGATGATCATGTGAATGCTGGGATGACATAGATACTTAATGGATCACATGTCGGGAGTGCGGGAGATTTCTCTGGGGCACGGGCAGATACACAGCATGGAAGAGCTGTTCAGGGTATTCAAGAAATTGTTATAGTTCTTGTTTGCCAGTCATTGGAATCCACCACTTCAACATTCCTTATATTACTGAAAAAGAGGAAAAATTACTCAGATCCTGTATTCCACAGGCAAGTGAAACTGTCCTGAAAAAGTAGTTGTAGAAAAAACAGAACAGACATTGGGCTCTGCCTTAAATTGCAATTACTGTAAGATAAACAATATATAATCAAGTCATAGCAACTATCTGCACGTTAGAGATTAACCAAGTGAACTGTATTAATCATAAAATAGTGAGCTCATGTAGTATCTAAATCATTCCTTACAGATTTTGTAAAATGATAAAATGCTCATAAAAAAATAGAAACATAGAAGATGGGAGCAAGAGGAGGCCATTCGGCCCTTCGAGCTTGCTCCGCCATTCGTCACGATCATGGCTGATCTTCCAACTCAATAACCTAATCTTGCTTTCTACCCATAACCTTTGATCCCAGTCACCTCACGTGTCATATCTAGCCACCTCTTGAATGTATTCAATGTATTAGCCACAACGACTCAACTACTGTGAATTTTTCAGGCTCACCACTCTTTGGGTGAAGAAATGTCTCATCTCTGTCCTAAATGGTCTACCCCGAATCCTCAGACTGTGATCTCTGGTTCTGAACATATCCACCATTAGGTACATCCTCCCTGCATCCACCCTATCTAGTTCTGTTAGAATTGTATAAGACTCTATGAGATCCCCCTCATTCGTCTGAACTCCAGCGAAAACAATCCTAACCTAGTCAATCTCTCCTCATACCTTAGTCCCGCCATCCCTGGAATCAGTCCGGTAAACCTTCGCTGCACATCCTCGAGAGCAAGAACATCCTTCCTCAGAAAAGGAGACCAAAACTGCATTCAATATTCTAGGTGCGGCCTCACCAAGGCCCTGTATAATTGCAACAACACATCCCTGTTCCTGAACACAAAACCTCTCGCAATGAAAGCCAACATACAATGAAAGCCTTCTTTATCGCCTGCTGCAGCTGCATATTTACTTTCAGCACCTGGTGCACAAGGACACCCAGGACCCACTGCACACTCCCCTCTCCCAATTTACAGCCATTCAGGTTGTAATCTGCCTTCTTGTTTTTGCTTCCAAAGTGAATAACCTCACATTTATCCAAATTATACTGCATTAATTTGCCCACTCACCCAACCTGTCCAGATCATGCTGAAGCATCTCTGCATCCTCGTCACAATTCACCCTCCCCAACTTGGTATCATCTGCAAACTTTGAGATGTTACATTTCATCCAAATTATTAATATATATTGTGAATAGCAGGGTCCCAGCACCAATCCCTATGGCAACCCACTAGTTATTGCCGGCTATTTGAAAAGGACCTGTTAATTCTTAATCTTTGTTTCCTTTCTGCTAACCAGTTTTCTATCCATTGTTGCTCTATTTATTTATTTATCTATTTATCTCGGTGAACCACAAACCTTCTCTTATATCGATCAAATGACCACACAACCAGTTAGTTAGTTCAAAAGATGGTTTATTTACATGCACAAGAGTTATCTCAATATGCAAACACAATATCGACTACGAGTTAAACTTCGAAGAAAGTGGCTCTGTCTCTGCTGGGCTCATCCGTCAGGGAGCGATTGTTGGTCTTGAACTTAGCTGGCTGTTCCTGTTGCAATTCGGTAGGCACAGGCCGGATCCAAGAGAGACAGAACACATGGCTGTTCTCTCTTTTATCCCCCTGGGTTTTGCGCTCATTGGGGCGGTCCTTAACCATCGACGCAATAGTTCGATAGGGCTCTGATCACTCTCTTCAATTTCGGCCAATAAAGGGGCAGGTGGCTTGGGAGCTGGGCAGTTGTGCTTTCTGAATAAGGGGAGTGGCGCCAATCAGACTGTGGCTGTACCGGTTGCTTGATTGGAGTCCTATTGTCCTGGGAAAATGGACCATTGAAATGCAAAATGAGCAGGGGTTTTGGTCAGGTCTGGTTACCTGTATTTTAGATACACATAGGCTGTGTATCTGTCTGAGTCCTGAGTTGGCCATAATTCCCATGGTCCTTTGCAGGTGGCCATCTTAGATGGCTATACCATCTCAATACACTTCCCCCAATCCCATGCGCTTTAATCTTGCACGATAATCTCTTATGTGGGACATTGTCAAATGGTTTCTGAAAGTCCAAATATACCACATTGACTGGCTCCCCCTCTATTACTCTACTAGTTATATCTTCAAAGAATTCCAATAGATTTGTCAAGCATTTTTAAAAATAAATTTAGTGTATCTAATTCTTTTATTTTGGCCAATCCACCTAGACTGCACATTTTTGGGTTGTGGGGGCGAAACCCAGGCAAACATGGGAAGAATGTGCAAATTCCACACGGACAGTGACCCAGAGCCGGGATCGAACTTGGGACCTCGCGCCGTGAGGCTGCAAGGCTGACCCACTGCGCCACCGTGTTGCCCCTAGATTTGTCAAGCATGATTTCCTCTTCATAAATCCTTGCTGACTATCTGAAGCTGGCACTGTTTTCTAAATGCTTCGCTATAAAGTCCTTGAAAATGGCATCGAGAAGTTTCCCACTACCGACGTTTGCCTTACTGGTCTATAATTCCCTGTCTTCTCTCTACCTCCCTTTTTGAATATTGGAGTGACGTTAGCTATCCTCCAATCTGCAGGGACAGCTCCAGAGTCTATAGAATCCTGGAAAATGACCACCAATGGATCCACTATTTCTAGAGCCACTTCCTTAAATACTCTGGGATGTAGATTATCAGGCTCTGGGGTTTCTCAGCCTTCAATCCCATCAATCTCCCCAGCACAATTTCTCTACCAATATTGATCTCCCTCATTTCTTCCCTCTCACTAAATCTTGCATTATCCAACATTTCTGATGCCCTGTTTTGTGAAGACAGAACCAAAGTATGTATTATTATGGGCCAGGGTTTAGAGAACACCAAAAGTATACCATGGAGTTCACCTGACCCACAACTTTTCATTGATTTTGGTTATGAGGAGCACAAGGGCCCACTTTACAGGTGTGATGCAACAGAGAACTAAAAGTATTTTCAAACAAAAACAATGTTTATTCTATGAATCCAGTTAACATTTTATAAACACACAGTAAACAGTTTATCAACTACCAACCCTGATAACCTCCCCCCCCCCCCCCAAAAGATACAGTACTCTGTAGATAACCCTTTATAACTTCCCAAACAACATCCATAAGTTAAACCCTTCTTAAATAAAGACAGCAGGTTTAAATTCTCTACAAAAACAGGTATTACTTTGAAATCGTCAAGTGATTTGGAGACATTCTTTAGATTGCAGAGAGAGCATAACATCTTCTTGCTGTGAATGCAGCTCTCCAACTCTGAAAACAAAACTAACACCCTGCAGCTGCCAGCTCAAAACAAAAGTAAAAAGACAGAATCACATTCTAGCTCCACCCACACAATGACATACTGCAACTATTTGATAAACACTAATTTCTTAAAAGTACATCCACCTGACAGTATTCAGTAGCTCAGCCATTTCTTTGTCCCCTATTATACTTTCCCCCGTTTCTGTCTGGAGGGGACCTACAATCTATTTCTCTTCACGTACTTATAGGAACTGTTAGTGTCAGTCTTTATGTTCCCGGCAAGCTTACTTTCGGACTTTATTTTCCCATTCTTAATCAATCCCTTGGCCCTTTTTTGTTGTATTCTAAACTGCTCCCAATCCTCAGACCTATTATTTTTCTGGGCCAATCTGTATGCTTCTTCCTTGGATCGGATATTATTTCTAATTTCCTTTTTAAGCCATGGATTGGCCCTCTTTCCCATTGTGCTTTTGTGCCAGACAGGAATAAATAGTTGTTAAAATTCCTTCTTGCGTTTCTTGAATGTTTGCTATTGCCTATTCACTGTCATCCCATTAAGTAGCTCTCCTCAATCTATCAAGGCCAACTTACGCCTCATATCTTCATAGTTTCCTTTAAGATTCAGCACCCTAGTCTCCGAATCATTAGTTTACTCTCCCGTTTGATAAAAAATTCAATCATGTTACGGTCACTCATCCCCAAAGGATCGCGCACAGCGAGACTGGTAATGATTCCCTTCTCATTGCACGTAGAAGTACTGCGGGTTCACGTGAAGCAGCTGTACCCTCTAAACCAACGGGTTCGCCTTGTGGAGCCGCACGTGCTTCCGGAGGAGAATGGGTCCTGGAGCTGCCAGCCACGTTGGGAGCAAAACCCCGGAGGTGGACTTCCTAAGGAAGGCAAGGAGACACTCATGGGGGGTTTCGTTAGTCGCAGTGCAAAGGAGCGACCGAATGGAGTGAAGGGCATCGGGGAGGACATCCTGCCAGTGGGAAGCTGGGAGATTCCTGGACTGTAGGGCCAGCTGGACGTCCTTCTAGACCGTCCCATTCTCCCGCTCCACCTGCCCGTTTTCCCGGGGGTTGTAGCTGGTCGTCCTGCTTGAGGCGATGCCCTTGCTGAGCAGGTACTGGCGCAGCTCATCGCACATAAATGAGGATCCCCGGTCGCTGTGGACATAGGCGGAGAAACCGAACAGAGCGAAGATGGTGTTGAGGGCTTTGATGACGGTGGCAGATGTCATATCGGGGCATGGGACGACGAAGGGGAATCTGGAGCATTCGTTGACCACATTAAGAAAGTACGTGTTTCAGTCGGTGGAAGAGAGGGGCCCCTTGAAATCCACACTGAGGCGTTCAAAGGGGCGGGAGGCCTTCACCAGGTGCGCTCGGTCTGGCCAGTAGAAGTGCGGTTACACTACGCGCAGACCTGGCAGTCTCTGGTGATAGCCCTGACCTCCTCAATGGAGTAGGGCAGATTGCGGGCCTTTACGAATGATAAAAAATGGGTGACCCCTGGGTGACAGAGATTGTCGTGCAGGGTCTGGAGTCGGTCCACTTGTGGGCTGGCACATGTACCTCGGAATAGGGCATCCGGGGGCTCGTTGAGCTTACCGGGTCAATACAAAATCTCGTAATTGTAGGCGAAGAGCTCGATCCTCCACCTCAAGATCTTATCATTTTTGATCTTGCCCCGCTGTGTGTTGTTGAACATGAAGGCAACCGACCGTTGGTCAGTGAGGAAAGTGAATCTCCTGCAGGCCAGGTTATGCTTCCAATGCCGCACAGCTTCTACTATGGCTTGGGCCTCCTTCTCGACGGAGGAGTGCCGAATTTCGGAGGCATGGAGGGTGCGTGAAAAGAATCCCACGGGCCTGCCTGCCTGGTTGAGGGTGGCGGGCAGGGCAAAGTCTGATGCATCACTCTCGACTTGGAAGGGGAGCGTCTCGTCGACCACATGCATCGCAGTCGTGGCGATGTCGGCCTTGATACGGTTAAAGGCCTGGTGAGCCTTGGCCGTCAATGGGAAAACGGTAGAGTGAATGAGTGGGCGAGCCTTGTCCGCATAGTTAGGGACCCACTGGGCGTAGTACGAGAAGACCCCCAGGCATTGTTTGAGGGCGTTGGGGCAGTGGGAAAGGGGGAGTTCCATGAGAGGGCGCATGCAATCAGGGTCGGGCCCCCGAACTCCATTTTGAACCACATAGCCGAGGATGGCTAATCAGTTAGTGCTGAACATGCACTTCTCCTTGTTGTAGATTCGGTTGAGGAGTTTGGCGGTGTGGAGGAATTTGGAAAGGGTAGCGTCATGGTCCTGCTGGTCGTGGCCGCAGATGGTGACGTTATCCAGGTACGGGAAGGTGGCCCGCAGTCCGTACCGGTCAACCATTCGGTCCATCTCCCATTGGAAGACCGAGACCCAGTTCGTGACGCCGAATGGAACCCTAGGGAAGTGGTAAAGGAGGCCGTCCGCTTCAAACGCGGTGTACGGGCGGTTCGCCTTGCGAATGGGGAGCTGGTGGTAGGCAGATTTCAGGTCTACTGTTGAGAAGACCCGGTACTTTTCAATCTGATTGACCATATGAGATATGCGTGGGAGGGGGTACGCGTCGAGCTGCGTATACAGATTGATGGTCTGACTGCAGTCAATGACCATCCTGTTTCTCTCCCCAGTTTTTACAACTACCACTCGAGCTCTCCAGGGGCTGTTGCTGGCCTCGATAATACCTTCCCATAGCTGCTGCTGGACCTCAGACTTGATGAAGGTCCTGTCCTGGGTGCTGTACCGTCTGCTCCTGGTGGAGATGGGTTTGCAATCCGGGGTCGACCTTCAGGGTCGTGAGACCGCAGACAGAAAGGGGTCCGGCAAATTTAAGGGTTAGGCTCTGGAGTTGCACTGGAAGTCCAGGCCGAGTAGCAAGGCAGCGCAGAGGTTGGGTAGGACGTAGAGCTGGAAGCCACTGAACTCTACGTCCTGGATGGTGAGGGTGGTGGTACAGTACCCCCGGATCGTCACGGAGTGGGATCCAGAGGCCAAGGAGATTTTCTGGTTAATGGGGTGTACCATGAGGGAGCAGCGCCATATTGTTTCGGAGTGGATGAAGCTCTCCGTGCTCCCGGAGTCCAGAAGGCATGATGTCTCATGCCCATCGACCTTCACTGTCGTCAACGCGGTCGCAAGGCTGTGCGGTCGGGATTGGTCGATCGTGATGGAGGTGAGACGCGGCTGGTGTTGGAAGGCCCCTGGCTGGTCGGCGGTTTCAGGCGATGAGTGGCCCGATGAGGTGCCCGACAAGCAGGGGTCCTGGGGCGGGGAAGATGGCGGCACCCAGGGGGAACACGTGTCCTGAGGCAAGCAAGATGGTGGTGCCCACGGGCCGCACGTGTTGTGAGGCGAGCAAGATGGCGGCGCCCACGGGCCGCACATCGTCTGAGGCGAGGAAGATGGCGGCGCCCACGGGTCGCACCTGGGGGGTGCAGGGACAATAGCGGCAATCGAGCGGACCTGGCACACAGCAGCGAAATGTCCTTTCTTTCCGCAGGCTCTCTGTGCCGGCCAGCGCTGCGGGGGTGTTTTGGCTGTCCGCAGAAGTAGCACTTGGGTCCCCCGGGGTTGGTTGGTTGCCGCGCGGTGCAGGCCTAGGGTTGGCTGGGAGCAGTCGCTGGTGGGGTCCACGATGCCCAGGAGGGGTGGACCGTGCGGTTGGGGGCGTACGCCTGTACATTGCAGTTGTTGACTGTGAGTGAGATCGCGGGTTTCTTGGTCGCCGCGAGGTCGAGGGTAGCCCCTTCTCAGAGGCGCTGGCGGATGTAAGCTGACCCTATGCCCGTAACAAAAGCGTCTCTAATTCGAAGTTCAGAATGTTCAATGGCCAAAACGGCCTGGCAATCGCAGACCCTCGCCAGGGCGTGCAGTGCACGCCAGAAATTTTCCACAGACTCACAAGGGGAGTTGATGCCACGTGGATAGAAGTTGCCTGGCGTAGATTTTGTTGGTCTGCTGAGCATATTTCTCCTTCAGTAGCGCCTTGGCCTTAGCGTAGGTAGGGGCGTCCCGGATGAGGGGAAAGATATCGGAGCTCAGCCGCATGTACAGGATCTGGAGTTTCTGTGCCTCTGAGGGTGGTTCTGTCGCAGATCCGACGTCGGCTTCAAAGCAAGCTAGCCAATGTGCGAAGGCTGACTTGGCGTTGTCTGCTTGAGGGTGCAGCTGCAGGCGATCAGGCTTGATGCAGAGGTCCATCATTGTAAAATCTCTGCGTAATAATTTGACGCACTATCAATTACGAAGAGACGAGTGTAGAGTGTAATTGAGGCTTTATTAAGCAGAGATGAGTAGCCTCCCGCAGCTGCTGCCGAAATGGCTGCAGCTCAGAGAGCCCACACATTTATACTCCGCCTACTGGGTGGAGCCAGCAGGCAGGGATCTACCCCCGTACCTGTAGTACTGGAGCCTGACCGTAATACACCTCATATGCGATATATACAATACAACAGTGGTGACTACCACACCTTGCCGTATTGCTTTGCAAATGTACTTAACTGCACAACATTCCAAAATTGGAAGATCACAATATGACCTTTTTTTCTGCCTGAAAGTGCCATTGTTAGAATACAAATATATGTGTAAATTAATAAGAAGTCAAAGTGCCTCCTTCAACATTCCTTTTCAGTGGGACAAAATTCCTTCATAGAATACAATAAAAATCCTGACAATGTGCATATTAAAAATATTACCTGTCTGTCAATATTAATAAACTCAAAATTCCATATGCTCTTTTTGAAAACCAGCCTTTTCAACTTATCCTTCCGCCTTCAAGGATATGCATGCATACACTCCAAGGCTCCTTTGTCCCATCATCCCCTTTAAAGAGAGCCTCTGTTAAACAGGTGGAAGGGCTTATGCCATCTCTTTGAACTGGGTACAGAGTAGGTAGAAGACATTTGTGAACTGGTGCACTATCAATGCCAGGAAAAATACATAACGATTTTTTTAAAGTTCAATCATTGAATCTGAGCATTGCTGGCATTATGTTGGGAGATGTACTGTTGAAGATGAAACACAGAACACTTCATTCTGTAGTCATATGGCCAACAGCTAAACTTCTGCAAAGCCTAATGGGAAAAGTAGCCAACCTGACAGAACACAAGACCTGTGAAACAGCTTGTTTTGCGAGTAAGTGTGATAAGGTCTGTCAACAGAAAGACAAAGAAAGCAGGCCGGCAGTTGTGTGCTGTTTTTTTCGAGCTAACCTGGAAGAAAATGCGGGTCAGTTCACCCATGTACATGGCAAAGGAACTTTCTCTATGCTGGAAGAAACTGGATAAAAGGGAGAAGTTAACAGCCTCAGCGTTAAGACCTGCAGGATCAACCATCGTGAAAAAAGACCACCCTGGGTCCAGAACACAGTCAGGAAGAAGACAAGTCCAACTTAAAAAGAGAGATTAGCCATCTCACCTTGCAATGGGCAGTATTTGAGTCCACGTCGTGAGTTGGTGTTTATTGCAACAAGTAATCAGTACTTCAACCAGTAGATTAAAGAGCAGTCCATTGTTAATTGAGTATTTTAAACAATAATAAAGATTCAGTTGTACAAAATATCTTATGTAAATGTTTCTTTGTCTGCCACGTTATTTGATATTTCTGTCTGAGGCCAAAAATTGATACAGAGCCCAGCGGCTTCAAAGGCTTTTTCATTCACCGTCTATTGAGTTAAACTTTAAATAAATGGAGCAAATGTGGCCAAAAACCTGCACCAATTATGTACAAGAACATGTCAGAAAAATAGCCAAAATATTGCTGAATCAGGCAATAATGTCGAAGCTAGATAGACTAGTGCAGCAAATTAGCAATGGGACACGGCTAAAAAAAGTCATCTAATGCAAAATGTGTTCAAGGTGTTGGTTGTGTGACCAGGATACCTGTAAAGAGTTGGGCAAATAAAATTACGAAGCTGAGGAGAATTGAGTGTTGTTGCGTTTCCATGGTCTGCACTTGCCGAGAACGATGAGTTCAATTTTCTTTGCTTTCATAGAATCATAGAATTTCTCCAGTGCCGTGGGAGGCCATTGGGCCCATCGGGTTGGCACTGACCCTCTGAAAGAGCACCCTACACAGGCCCACACCCCCACCCTAACCCCATAAATCCACCTAACCTGCACATCTTTGGACTGTGGGAGGAAACCGGAGCACCCAGAGGAAACCCATGCAGATATGGGGAGAACGAGCAAGCTCCACACAGACAGTCACCCAAGTCCGAAATTGAACCGGATCCCCAGCCCTATGAGGCAGCAGTGTTAATCTCTTTGCTACTGCTCCGCCCCAACATCCTTTGCCAACCATGAGGATCGTTTCAGCAATTTCAATTAATTTCCTCATGTACTCAAATCCAGAACAGATATGGAAGAATGGCCAGAAATATTTGCAAGGCGGGGTCTTGTTCCCCGCAATGAGAAGATGAAGACTCCTAGTTCTCCTCAGCCATTTCATGTTTGAATGAGAATGAAAAAACAAAAAAAAATGTTTGAATGAGAATGTTTTTAAAAAAATTTGATGTACTCAATAATTTTTTCCAATTGGGGGCAATTTAGCAATCTGCCTACCCTGCAGATTTTTGGGGGTTTTGGGGTGAGACCCACGCAGACACGGGAAGAATGTGCAAACTCCACATGGACAGTGACCCGGGGCCGGGATCGAATACGGATTCTCAGCGCCGTGAGACCGCCCTATATTTGAATGAGAATTAAATGACTGCAGGCACTTAGAAGTCCCGCAGGAAGTCCTGCATTAAAGAGATGCCAACCAATCAGATTGGTCATCAGCTCTCTAGTCCTTGAAGCAACAAGACCTGATAAATTGATGAAGACTCCTGAGACAAGTCTAGGGGAGGTCAGGGCAATTTCAAGGAATCCCAGAAAAAGACCTGGTGGGAAATCCAGATTGCTCTCCAGGAGGAAGAGCAGATGTTCATTTTCTCAGCTTCAGGTGAAAACTGTCGAAAAACAGAAGCATGATCGGAAATCACTGTACTGCCGAGGGAACAGGATTGCTCTCAGCATTAAAAAAAAAAGTCAATTCTGGAATGAAATTGATGAGGAATAGAAAAAAAAGTAAAGTCTTTATCCCTAGGATGAAGAGTTCTTCACACATCTAAGTACCCATCTCCTGGCAAACTGATGCTAGCGCCCTTGTCTGCTGGGTTGGGGTGGGGGGGGGGGGGGGGGGGGGGAAAGAGGGGGGCTTCTAGTTACTGGAAGGTTGTTCATCAAGGGTTTATGGTGACAATTGAAGTCAACACCTATAAAGGAATTAGCTGAGGCCAAGTCAGCAAAGTCCATGAACACTTTAGTAACAAAGTCAGAGGAATAATTTGGAGGACCATACACATTTACTGTCGAGGCAGATTGCCCACAAAGGCTGTTGACAATCACATCTCAACCCCCCTCGTTCTTCACACAGTTCTCTATTTTGAACAGAACTTTTTTGTTGACTAATACTGCTGCGCTATGACTACTGGTCGAGAACAAAGTGAAGAAACCTGCCCCACCCAGTCCCACCCAGTTCCTTATCATCTAAATGCGTCTCCTGCAAAAAACAATGTCAAATTTCTCTCTTTTAAGGAATGACAAAATATATTTTTCTTTTTATAGGATGATGTACTCCTTGTATATTTCAGGAGAAAATTTTGAATGTAGCTACTGCCATTACTCAATCAGCCAGAGAATATATTGGATAAGATTTCCATGCCACGTTCAGGTGTGCGCCATAACATATCTCCCCCATCTCCAGTCGTGCCCGCGGAACTGTAGACACTATAATGTATTTTTCTTGGATAAGAGACCTGCCTGTACAATTGCAGGGTCCAGGTAACAATTCTTCAACGCCCAAAATAAAAACAAATTAAATATTCACGACAACACTAATTCTAAGTGGATATTCCTCAACATGTATGGGGGCCTGAAGGACTATCCCTGCAACTATTCCTTCATTACACTCCGGAAACACACTCCTCAGAAAAAAGGTGAAAAGATAAGCAAAATGCTCCTCCGACATTTACAAAAAATTATTTTATTCAAGACATTTTCATGTAAACAAACAAAAGCAGAACAATCACACATTATAAACAATCAACACCCACTCCACCCTCCCGCTCCCCTAATACTGCCCCCCTCTCCCATCCTTCCTTCCCCATTTTAACCCCCTTACCCTCATTTCTCCCCTCACCACTGACCCCTCAAACCCCCTTAAAGAAATCAATGAATGGCCTCCATCTCCAAGTGAACCCATCCACCAATCCCCTCAAGATGAACTTAACCTTTTCCTACCTCAGGAATTCTGCCAGGTCACTCACCCATACCACCCCTTACGGTGGCTCCGAGTCTTGCCACGCGAGCAAGATCTGCCTCTGGGCTATCAGAGAGGCAAAGACCAAAACGTTGGCCTCTCTTACCCCTGACCCCCGGGTCTTCTGGCACCCCAAATATCGCCACTTATGGACTTGGGGCGACCTCCACCCCCAGCACCTCAGATATTATGTCCACAAACTCCTGCCAGAACCCCTTCAGCCTTGCACATGCTCAGAATGTGGACGTGATTCATAGGTCTCCCCGCACACTGCCGACACCTGTCTTCCACCCCATCAAAGAATCTACCCATCCTTGCTACCGTTATATGCTTGGTTGGTTCCTGCTCTGCCCAAGACTGTCAGAAACTACTAAAGGTCGTGAATGTAGCCCAGTCCATCATACAAACCAGCCTTCAATCCATTGACTCTATCTACAATTCCCCCGCCTCGGAAAGGCAACCAGCATAATTAAGGACCTCACGCACCCCTTCCACTTTCTTCCGTCAGGAAAAAGATACAAAAGTTTGAGGTCACGTACCAACTGACTCAAGAACAGCTTCTTCTCTGCTGCCATCAGACTTTTGAATGGACCCTACCTCATATTAAATTGATCTTTTCTCGACACCCTAGCTATGACTGTAACATTATATTCTGTAGTCTCTTCTTCCTTCCCTCTGTACAGTATGCTTTGTCTGCAGAGCACACAAGAAACAATACTTTTCACTGTATACCAATACATGTGACAATAATAAATCAAATCAAATCAAATATGCTCCCTATATATTACTTTAAACTGGATGAGGCTTAACCTCACACACGACGAGAATGCATTCACCCTTCGCAGGACCTCTGCCCATGTCGGCCTCATCTCCCCTCCCAGCTCCTCCTCCCACTTATGTTTTATAACCCCAATAGGGCCCCTCCCAACTCATCACTCCTTATAGATGTCAGGTACCTTCCTCTCCCATTTCTCATCCCTCGACAGCATGTTCTCTTGCAGCTCCAGGAGCGGCAGCCCAGGAAAGGACGGCAGCTCTCCGCTTACAAAATCCCGGACCTGCAGGTACCTAAAACCATCCCCCCTGGTCAGCTCATACTCTTCCTCTAGGTCCTCCAACCTCGCAAATTTGCTCCCTATGAACAGATCGTGAAATTGATCGATCCCTGTTAGCCGCCACCCCAGAAACCTCGCATCCAACCCCATCGGCACAAACTTATGCTTGTCGCAGATTGGTGCCCACACAGGGGCACCCTCCAGCCCCTAGTGCTGCCTCCACTGCCCCCACACTCTTAGGATCGGCACCACCACTGGGCTCACGGAGTACCTGACCAGCAAGAACAGCAGAGGCTCTGCCAACAAAGCCCTCAAATGCATTCCCCAACATGATGTCGCCTCCATCCGATCCACGCCGACCTCTCCCCCATGACCAATTTCGTAACCATAGCGACCAGTAGTAGTCGCTATGGTTCGCTATGGCAGGGCAGACACTGGCGAACCTCATGTTCGCCAGTGTCTGCCCTGCCCCTCCTAACCCCGTGGGGTCTTCCCTGCCCACAGAAACCCAGAGATCAGTAATCGACCTTCTTGAAAAATAACTTTGGGACGAAAATTGGGAGGTTCTGGAACATGAACAGAAACCTTGGCAGACATTTTTACTGTCTGCACCCGCCCCGCCAGCGACAGCGGCAGCACATTCCCCCTCTAAAATCCACTTCCATCTGCTCCACCAGCCAAGCTAGATTCAACTTGTGCGACTGTGCCCAACCTTGAGTCACCTGGATGCCCAAGTATCTAAAGTTTGCCCCTACCACCCTGAATGGCAGCCCTCTAACCTCCTCACCTGCTTTTGAGTCTCAATCGGGAACACTTTGCTCTTCCCATATTCAATTTATGCCCTGAAAACCGGCTAAATTCCTTCAAAATCCCCAGAATGTCCCTCATACTGCCCAACAAGTCTGAGATATTTAACAGGTCGTTCGCATACAATGAGACCCTGTCCTCGACCTCCCCCCTCCCCACGCTCAATCCCTTTCCAGTCCCTCAGCCCACTAAGCGGCATTACCCAGCGGCTCTATCGCCCAAAATACCAGAACTCACTTGGTTCATCTGCACACTTGAAATGAAATGAAATGAAAATCGCTTATTGTCACGAGTAGGCTTCAATGAAGTTACTGTGAAAAGCCCCTAGTCGCCACATTCCGGTGCCTGTTCGGGGAGGCTGGTACGAGAATTGAATCCGCGCTGCTGGCCTGGGTCTGCTTCACAAGCCAGCTATTTAGCCCACTGTGCTAAATCACCCTCTTGCAACCGGCGCGTTGTACAGCAACCGGACCCAGTCCACAAACCCCTGTCCGAACACAAACAACCCCAACACCTCCAGCAGATACTTGTACTCCACCCGATCACTCCACCCTTATCCACATCCATCGCCACCAATCCCTCCACCTCCTACCCCTATGAAGGGATCATGATTACATTAAGCAGCCTCCAATCGTTCGTCATCAACTGTCTCCCCTTCACAAACCCCATAGTCCTCGTTTATCAGGGGCAGCACGGTAGCATAGTGGTTAGCACAATTTCTTCACAGCTCCAGGGTCCCAGGTTCTATTTCCTGCTTGGGTCACTGTCTGTGCGGAGTCTGCACATTCTCCCCATGCCTATGTGGGTTTCCTCTGGGTGCTCCGGTTTCCTCCCACAGTCCAAAGATGTGCAGGTTAGGTGGATTGGCCATGCTAAATTGCCCTTAGTGTTCAAAAAGGTTTGGTGGGGTTACTGGGTTACAGGGATAGGGTGGAGGTATGAGCTTAAGGAGGTTATGGGGATGAGGTGGAGATGTGGGCTTGGGTAGGGTGCTCTTTCAAAGAGCCGGTGCAGATTCGATGGGCTGAATAGTTTCCTTCTGCACTGTAAATTCTATGAAATAACCTCTGAGACGCAGTGCTCGATGCGTGAGGCCAACACCTTCGCCAACAGTTTGGCATCTACATTCAGTAACGATATTGGGCGATCCTTGTCCTTTTTTAATATCAGGCAGATGAAGCCCGCGGCAATGTAGGGGGGAGCTCCCCCCTCTCCCTTGCTCCATTATACGCCCTCACCAGCAGTGGCTCCAGGTCTGCCCCAAACCTTTAAAAAACGCCACTGGGAACCCGACTGGCCCCGGGGCCTTCACGGCCTTCATCGTACTCATACTGTCCATCGCCCCCTCTACCCAATTGGAACACCCAATCCCTGAACCCGCTCCTCCTCTATGTTAGAAAACTCCAGCCTGTCGAAAAGACGCTGTACCCCCCCCCCCCCCCCCCCCCCCCCTCAGCTGGGGGCTTAGACCCATATAACCTTCTGTAGATCTCCTGAAACACACCATCCACCCCTTCTGGGTCCATCACCACCTAACCCTTATCAACCCTTACTCTGGCAATCTCCCTCGCTGCCTCTTGCTTCCTCAACTGGTGGGCTAGCATCCTGCTCACCTTCTCCCCGGCTCATATAGTGCCCCTCCAAACTCCATCTGGAGCCTCAGCCTCTCCTTTAACAACCCTGCCTCCAGGGCCAAGAATACCTCCTGTCTGCCCTCAAAACCTTGTCTCTGAGCCTTGCCATCTGCTTTCTCCCTGTGTACCAAATTGAGATAAACTCCCCCCCTGACCACCGCCTTGAGTGCTTCCCATAGTGTGGCGGCATGAACTTCCCCCGTGTGATTTAGCTCCACGTACCTCTGAATAGCAGCCTTCGCCCGCTCGCACACCTCCTCATCTGCCAACAACACCCCACATCCAGTCTCTACCCCCGGGCCATGCGCATACCCAGTGTGGCGCGTGGTCAGAAACCACAATCTCTGAATACTCCGAGTCGACCACTCCCACCAGCAACGTGAAAAAATCGAGCTGGAAGTACACCCGGTGCTCGTGGGAGAAGTATTAAAATTTCTTCACTCGAGCTTTCAGTTGCGGCTATGCTTTGCCGCATGTTCGGCATCTCCTGCTGAAAACGGACTTTTGGGCCCTTTTAAGGAGCCTCAGGGCACTTGGTTGACGATTCCCGGTGTGGGAAGACGGCAGTAAGGTCCCCCCAGCACTGTATGGAGTGGACCAGGAGCGGTGCGGTCAAAAAAGGGGCATTAGAGAAGAAAAGAGAACGGTGCGAAAAAGCAAGATGGCGGCGGGCGGCGACCAAGCAGCGTGGGCTCAATGGTCACGGGAGCAGCAAGAGTTTCTACGAAGCTGCTTTGCGGACCTGAAGGCAGAGATGTTGGCCCCTATGAAGGCGTCAATAGAAAGGCTGGTAGAGACCCAGAGGATGCAGGGGACAGCGATTAAAAAGGTGTGCAGCAGAACTCCTCTGATAACGAGGACGGGATCCTGGGCCTGGCAGTGAACGTGGAGGCGCATGAGGCCTCCATAAAAGTGGCAGGAGAAATTCGAGGATCTGGAGAACAGGTCGACAAGGAAGAATTTGCGGATTCTGGGTCTCCCTGAAGGTGCGGAGGGGTTGGATGCTGGGGCGTATGTAGCCACGATGCTGAGCACGCTGATGGGCGCGGGAGCCTTCCGAGGCCCTTGGAGCTGGATGGGACACACAGAGTCCTGGCGAGGAGACCGAGGGTGAATGAGCTGCCGAGAGCTGTGGTGGTGAGGTTTCACCTTTACACCGACAGGGAGTGCGTCTTGAGATGGGTGAAGAAGGAGCGGAGCAGCAGGTGGGAGAATGCTGAAATTCGCATTTACCAGGACTGGAGCGCAAAGCTGGCCAAGAAGAGGGCAGGATTCAATCGGGCCAAGGCGGTTCTCCACGGAAAGGGGGTGAAGTTTGGGCTGTTTCAGCCCACCGCGAATGTGGGTCACATATCAGGACAGTCACCACTATTTTGATACGCAGGATGAGGCATGGACCTTTATCAAAAATGAGAAGCTGGACTCAAATTAGTGGTCTGTAGCATGTTTTGGGGGATGTTGTGGAGTGGGAGAGGGTGATATTTTGTGTTTCTTTTTTCTCTCTGCGGGCGCTGATCTGGGAGGGGTAGTTCCCCACGTTCGGTGGGGGGGAGAAGGTGCCGGGAACCCTGGGCCTCTGGGGATGGGGGTGAGGTTGTAGGAGAATGGAGCTGCGCCATAGAGGGCGGGGTCAGCCCGGACTGGGAACGCGGGTTTTCTTTTCCCGCGGAAAGAGAGGGGGCGGGGCCGGACGCAGGGAAATGGTATTGGATTGGAGTCCACATTGGTTTGCAGGGGGTGTGGAGGGGGGGGACTTGGGTTTTAGGGGGAATTCTGTGGGGATCAGTGGCAGAGGCGGGAGCGGCCAGGGGTCAGCAGGAGTCAGGTGACTTACGGGAATGCAATGGGGGGGGGGGGGAGTCAAGCAATTGCTTGGGCGGGGGAGGGGGTTTGGGGTGGGGGGTACTGGGTTGCTGCTGTATTGACCGAGGGGGAGTTGGGGGGGGGGGTAGTCCCCGATCTCGGCTAATCACGTGGAATGCGAGAGGCCCAAATGGATCCGGTCAAGAGGGCCCGGGTATTTGCCACTTAAAGGGACTGAAGGCAGACGTAGCCATGCTATAGGAGACGCGGATCAGACCAGGCTGAGGAAGGGATGGGCAGGGCAGGTCTTACACTCCGGGTTAGACGCGAAGAACAGGAGAGGTAGCAATTTTTGGTGAACAAGCGGGTGACATTTGAGGTGGTGGGCATTGTGGAGGATAAAGGGACCGGTATGTGATGGTGAGTGGTCGGCTGCAGGGGGCTCGGGTGGTGCTGGTGAATGTATTTTTCCCGAAATTGGGACGGATGCCGGATTCATGAAGCGGATGCCAAGTCGGATCCTGGATTTGGAGGTGGGGAACCTAATTATGGGGGGGATTTCAATACGGTACTGGATCCAGCAATGGAATCGGTCTAGGTCTAGGTCTAGGTCGGGTAAGAGGCCAATGGTCCTGAGGGGTTTATGGATCAGATGGGGGGAGTGGATCCGTGGAGGTTTGCTAGGCAAGGGCGAGTGAGTTCTCCTTTCCCCACGTGCACAAGGCCTATTCACGGATAGACTTTTCATGGTGGGCAGCGCACTGATCCGAGAGTAGAGGGGCCATCGCGATTTGGATCACACCCCGCATTGGGTGGAGCTGGAGTTGGAAGAAGAGAGGGGCCAGCGCCCGTTGTGGCGCTTGGATGTAGGATTATTGGCGGATGAGGAGGTCTGTGGGTGGATCCGGGGGTGTATACAGAGGTCTATGGAGGCCAATGACAATGGGGAGTGTCTCGTGAGTGTGGTCTGGGAGGCACTGAAGGCGGTGGTTCGAGGGGAGTTGATCTCCATCAGGGCTCACAGAGAGAAGAGGGAGAGGAGGGAGGGGGATAGATTGGTAGGAGAGATACGTAGGGTGGATAGGAGATATGCAGAATCCCCCGACGAGGGGGAAAGTGCGCCAGAGCCTCCAAACAGAGTTTGACTTGTTGACGACGGGGAAAGCTGAGGCCCAGTGGAGGAAGGTACAAGGAGCAGCGTATGAATATGGGGAGAAGGTGAGTCAGATGCTGGTGCATCAGCTGCGGAAGAAGGAGGCGTCTAGGGAAATTGGAGGAATCAGTTACAAGGGAGGGAATACGGTCAGAGTCCAGTCAGAATAAATGAGGTCTTTAGGGACTTTTATGAGAACTTGTACAAATCAGAGCCGAGGGTGGAGGAGGAGCAGCTAGAGGGCTTGGGGGCCCCGATTGGGATGGAGGAGCTGGTTAAGGGGTTGAGGAGTATACACACGGGCAAGGCCCCGGGACCAGATGGGTTCCCGATTGAATTTTACAGGAAGTTTTCGGAACTGTTGGCTCCGTTGCTGTTGAGAACTTTTAACGAGGCGAGAGAAAAAGGAAGTCTTCCCCCGACGATGTTGAGAGCTCTGATCTCGCTTATTCTCAAGCGGGACAAAGACCCGCTGCAGTGTGGCTCGTATAGGCCGATTTCACTCCTTAATGTGGATGCCAAGTTGTTGGCGAAGGTCCCCGGCCACTAGGATTGAGGATTATGTCCCGGGGAATGATACATGAGGATCAGACGGGATGTGTGTGAAGGGCAGGCAGCTGAATGCAAATGTGCGGAGGCTTCTGAATGTGATCATGATGCCCTCGGAAGGGGGGGAATGCAGAGGTGGTGGCGGCTATGGATGTGGAGAAGGCCTTTGACCGGGTGGAGTGGGAGTTACTGTGGGAGGTGCTGGGTAGGTTTGGGTTTGGAGAGGGGTTCATAGGGTGGGTTAAATTGTTATACCAGACCCCGGTGGCAAGTGTATCGATGAACCGGTTGACTATATCGTGGAACGAGGCAGGGGTGCCCTCTGTTCCCCCTGCTGTTTGCTTTGGCGATTGAGCCATTGGCCATGCCACTGAGGGAATCTAGAAGCTGGAGGGGTTTGGTTCGGTGGGGGGAGGAGCACCGCGTCTCACTATATGCGGATGATTTGCTTTTATATATTACAGACCCGGTGGAGGGGATGGGGAGGTTATACAGACCCTCAGGGAGTTTGGAGACTTCTCAGGGTATAAGCTTAATGTTGGGAAGAACGAGCTCTTTATGGTGCATGGAAAAGAGGTTGGAGGAGCTGCTGCTCAAGATGGTGGAGAGGAGTTTTCGGTATTTGGGTATTCAGGTGGCCAAGAGTTGGGGGGTCTTGCATAGCTCAATCTGGCGCGGCTGGTGGACCAGATGGAGGAGGACTTTAAGAGGTGGGCAATGCTTAGCGGGTAGGGTGCAGGTCTGTCAGATGACGGTCCTCCCTAGGTTTTGTTCGTGTTTCAGTGCCTGCCAATCCGCATCCCTAAGGCCTTTTCAAGCGTGGGAGCAAGAGTATCATGGGATTTGTGTGGGCAATAAGACCCAAGGGTTAAAAGACTGTTCTTGGAGCGCAGTCAGGGGAGGAAGAGGTTCGAAGTTGATGATGGAGGAGAGGGGGCGGCATGGAAAAGACTAGAGGCGGCGTCTTTGTATGTAGCGTATCTGGTTGCCACTGGTGACGGGCACGTTGCCACTTCCGCTGATGCAGTATACCACGAAGCCCGGTGTGAAGGCGACGCTGAAGATTTGGGGGCAATGGAGGTGGCATAGGGGGAGACGGGGCTTCAGTCTGGTCCGCGATACGAAATAACCATAGGTTTGCCCCGGCCAGGATAGATGGTGGGTTCCGAAGCTGGCCGGGCGGAATTAGAAGGCTGGGGGATCTATTCATTGACGGGACTTTTGCCAGCTTAAAGGCACTGGAGGAGAAATTCGGGTGACCCCCAGGAAATGCCTTCAGGTACATGCAGGTTCAGGTGTTTGTCAGGAAGCAGGTAGGAGAATTTCCATTGCTGCCTACCCGAAGGATACAGGGCAGGGTGTTTTTGGGTGTGTGGGTCGGAGAAGGTAAGATCTCGGAGATATACCAGGAGCTGCAGGAGGCGGAGGAAGCCTCGGTGGAGGAGTTGAAGGGCAAATGGGAGGAGGAGCTGGGTGAGGAGCTCGATGAGGGCCTGTGGGCAGACGTCCTGGGCAGAGTCAATTCCTCCTCATCTTGCGCCAGGCTCAGCCTGATCCAGTTTAAAGTGTTACAAAGGGCACATCTGACAGGGACGAGGATGAATAAGTTTTTTGGAGCGGAGGACAGATGTGTGAGGTGTTTGGGGAGCCCAGCAAACCACGCCCATATCTTCTGGGCATGCCTGGCGCTTGCGGAGTTCTGGAAGGGCTTTGCAAAGGTCATGTCCAAGGTCTTGGACACTCGGGTAAAACCTAGTTGGGGGACAGCGTTATTTGGGGTATCGGAGGATCCGGGAGTGCAGGAGTCGAAAGAGGCCGGAGTTCTGGCCTTTGCCTCCTTGATAGCCCGGAGAAGGCTCTTGCTATTGTGGAGGGACGCGAAGCCCCCAAGTATGGAGGTTTGGATCAATGACATGGCGGGGTTTCTTAGGTTGGAGAAGATAAAGTTTGCCTTGCGAGGGTCCTTGCAGGGGTTCTCCGGGCGGGTGGCAACCGTTCCTTGCGTTTCTCAGCGGAACTTTAGGTGGAGGTCAACAGCACGCGAAACCCGGGAGGTAGGGGGGGAGGGAGCTGAGTTGTTAAACTGTTTATGCGTTAGAGGGTTAAGTTGTTCTGTTTGGTTGGCAGTGTGCCCTTTTCTCTTTGTATTATTTTCCTTTTTGGAGTGTTCTGTAAAACTTTTTGTGAAACTTTTGAAAAAACTTTGAATAAATCATTTTAAAAAATTCTTCACCCTTGGCCTCCCAAACGTCCACCGTTCCCCCCCCCCCCCCCACGCCCCCCCACCCCCCCACCCCCCACCCCGTCCTCCCCCCCCCCAGCAAAAACCACCCCCCCCCCCCCCCCCCCCCCCCCATGTGCTCCATTAACCATTTCAGCTCCTTCGTCATTGCTGACACATTCGCCGACATAGGACTCGATCGATCCAAGCTTGGTTCTATCACCTTATTAAGATCCACCCCCCCGCCTACTCGATCGATCCAAGCTTGGTTCTATCACCTTATTAAGATCCACCCCCCACATGGATAAGCATAGATAATGTCTTTACGGCGTTGTCAGGTACAACCCTTAGTATCGAAGAATAAAGCAGGACATAATTCACCCTCATGGCCTTGAGTCGCTTTCTCATTGTACCAAAGATCTGAGTCTGCCGCATCAACAGCGAGAATTTTTGGAAGAAAGAGACTTTCAGCCCCTGGTGGTGCCAGGTCTACCACACCTTGCTGCCTCCAATATTCTCCGCCAATCTTTAAAGTTATGAAAACGGATAATTACCAGCTGGGGACAATGATTGTTTCTAGGCCTCAGGGACAGGGCACGATGTGCCCTTTCCTTTTTTTTTAAAGTACCCAATTCTTCTTTTTTCCAATTAAGGGGCAATTTTAGCATGGCCAATCTACCTACCATCACATCTTTGGGGGTAAGATCCACGCAGACATGGGGAGAATGTGCAACTACACATGAACAGTGACCCAGGGCCAGGATGGAACCAGGGTCCTTGGCACCGTGAGACAGCAGTGCTAACGACTGCACTACCATGCCTCCCAAGATGTGCCCTTTCCAACATAAAATCCCAGTTTACGTCTTTGCATCCAGTTTTAAAAAACGTGACTGCCAACTCTCAAAACATTTAGTCAGGAGCTTGCCCTCTACTCCTGGCAAACCGATAACTTGGCCATTGTTCTTCAGGCCTCAGTTCTCTAGATTATCCAGGATTTTTGACATACCATGAAGCTGGTTTTCCAGGGATTGCAGGTGGGCTTTAGCTGAAGAAGTTGCATTCTCGACAATCAGGATTCTCTCCTCCCTTCAAGCCTCTTATTAACATTCTGTAGCTCAGTCTTGTGAGCACTCATATTCTGTGCCAACAAGCCAGGTTTATCATCAATGATTTTAATGATGTTGGCAGTCACCATCTGCAATACATTCAAAAGTGCTGGATCAAGAGCCTGCTTAAGCACCAGGTCATCATGCTGAGGATTCAGCTCCACCCCAGTTGCAACTGACTCATCCCTTTTCTTGACGAGGATTCCTTAGCATTTTTCCGACACCACCTCGCAAATAAGTTCGAGGGACTATGGAGTACTCACTCTTGGATCAGATAGTATGTGCCGCGTAAACAGGATAAATAAGAAAGTTAAAGGATAAGTAGTGTCAATGCCCACGGAAACAGCACTATTCCCACACCTGCATCACATGATCCCCAACCCATTTGTTGACATTAATTAGAACTAAGTTAGCAGTCTTGCTTAAAGACACCATTGCAGTAGTGATGCACCATCAATCGGACACGAGGCGAGAGGTAGTTCCAAACAACAGGCTTTAATACACTAGATGTGTGCCCGGCAGTAGACGTACAGAGAAAGGCCGACTGCCAGCTGGAGGGGTTCTTATACCCCGCCTCGTGGGCGGAGCTACCTACCTCTCAGCCAATCGGTGGGGAGTCACATGACTAGCCTCAGCCAATTAGCAGAGAGGCACATGACCTGCCTGGGCCAATGGGCAGCGAGTCTTCTGCACCAATGGCAGCTTGGTTCTAGGGTACCGTAATCTCCCTAGTCATACTACCACAAGTAGCTTGACAGAAAATGAATTATTCATAAACCAGGATTCATGTCCATTGGTGAGGAAGCGATAAACCTGTATTATACCATGGAAATATTTGGAAAAAGAACATTAAAACACAGCTATACATTGTACAATAACCCGTGACTAAAAAATGCAATCCACTGGCATGAAACAGTAATTAGTGGAGACGGACAAAGGAAGTTCAAGAGCAACTGCTCTGCACAGAGTCTAATATAATTGCTTTCTTTTTCGACACATAAAACTGAATATAATTGTTGGAATCATAAAACACATTGAGAATCATAAAAATTGTTGCCGCCACAGAACACAATTTTGATAATGGGTTAAGCAGCTTGACAAACAGTCCAGCTATTTATTGGTTGCAGATGTCGATTTCCAGTATTTTCTGTTTTTAATTAACATTTTCAGTATTCTCAGCATTCCTACAGTCTGCCACTTCTGAATGGAGTTTTTGCTAGGTTAAAGCTGGAATGTTAATTTGGTATCAATACTGGATTGGGCGGTTTGCCAGGAGATAAGAATGGCTCAGAACCAGGAGTGTCTTTGCATCAAAACCTGTGTGACTGAAAACTCATCTAAGTGCCCAAGTGGAGGGGGTGAGGAAATCAAACCTGTTCTCCACCATTCTGTAATGTTGCATGTCACTGACCACATCACTACAGTTGTGATAGTTTTTTAAAAATCAACATCCGTCCATGTCAGGAATCGCTGGACTGTCCCAAGGGTGTATGTCACTTATGTATTGAAAATCGTCTGTGTGGTTGGAGAGGCCAATTTATGAGTGGCAGTTTCATCCGCAGCTTCCACAAATTAATGGCATTGGTCTGAGGTTGACTGATGTTTATTCCTTCCGGCAGGATCTCTTTTCTGCTATCTGGTCATTTCTTTTGGACTTTGCTTTTTCCACACCCTTACGGCTGGCTTGTCTCCAAGAACTCTGGTCAGCAATGAGGACTTTGCATGCATCGACTCCAATCCCGATCAGTTTGAGGTCTCACTTGCAGACATCCTTGGGTGACTTATTGGTCTTGTGCCAAAAGTAAGCTCACCATAGAGCGATACTGCCATCATCACTCTGCTCACGTGGCCCATCCAATGCAGGCACCATTGACTCAAGAGGACAAGCATGCTGGGGATCCCTGCACACTGGTGGTCTTCCAGATTCGGCATTCTTTCTTGCCAGGAGATGGTCAATATTCATCTGAGGCAAGGTAGGTGGAAGATGTTCGGCCATTTTGCTTGGTTTGCATAAGTTGTCCAAGCCATGCTACTTCAAAGAAGGGCCCTGAGAACACCGGCCTGGTATACACAGAACGTTATATTTTCGATTAAATTTGCTGCTGGGCCAGACTCAACTTCTCAACTTTGACAAGTCACTCTGACCTTGGCAATCCTGGCACTGATTTTGGCATCAATGGCCAGGTTTCTGGTAATTGTTGATCCAAGGGTTGTAAATTTATTGACGATCTCCAGAGTGAGATTGTCAGTGTTGATGCAAAGTGGGGTCTCTGCAGTCAGGCTCATAAATTTGGCCTTCCTGGCACTGTTAGCAGTCCAAACCATTTGCAGGCTCAGGTGAACCAATCGACAAGCTGTTGCAAGTGAACTTTAACATGGGATGCAGCGCAGCATCATCAGCAAACAGCAACTCACGGACGGGGACATTATTCACTTTGCTCTTGGTGCGCAGCCTTGCCAAGTTGAACGGCTTGCCGTTGGCTTTGGTATGCAGGTAGGCACCTCCGTCTGAGTTTCCAAAAGCTCACAATAGCAGCATGGAGAAAAATATGCATGTGAATGCAACCCTGCTTTATCCCGATGCTGATCTCAAACGTCTCCAATGATGCGTCATTGTAACTGACTGTTCTCGTGGTAAGGAGAAATGACCCCCAGGAATCCAGGTAGGCAGCCTACTTTCTGCAGCAGTTTAAAGAATCCCCTCTGCTAACAATGTTGAAGGTCTTGGCACAGTCTATGAAGGCAATGCATCATTTGCACTGTTCGCAGCACCTCTCATGTGACAGGCAAAGTTAGAACACCATATCAACCATCGATTTGCAAGCTCTGAAGCTACACTAACACTCAAGGTATATGTGTAATGCCAGGGTCTGCAATTTCGTCACACCAACACCTCATAATACCTAACAAGGAGTTGCCTTGATAATTCTTGCTGTCACTGTATACCTCTTTGATGATGTGCAAGATTACTACTTTTGTATTACATACGATTTGACGCACAAATCTCCAGCAATGGAGACACAAAAGTTCATGGAGGTATCGCAGCAGTGCTGGTTTTCTGGTTTTGATAATTTCAGGTGGAATGCCATCATATCCTGGGATTTTACCATTGATAAGATGGTCAATTGTCTTGTTGAGCTCTACTTTGGTGGGCTCACTGTCCAGCTCCTTTATGACAGGAAAGTCTGGAATGACGCTGAGAGCTTCCTCCGCATCAACGTTCTCCCTTGAGTAGAATTCAAGATACTGCTCCACCCACATTTCACTCTACTTGCGAGGTTCTGTGATAATAATTCTTGTGGTGAATGTGATTCACACTATATATAGTTGCCAATATCATTCCATGTATATATGTTCGTTATCTACCCGTTGTAAGATCAATGCTGTATATAATTGCCAATATAACTCCGTGTATATATGTTCACTATCCACCATTGTAAGTGCAGTTGCACTATCCGACCACCAGGGGGAGTCGCTCTGGGAGTACGCGAGAGTTTGTACTGGGCTCCTCCCTTGGCTCCGCCCAGGACTCCTCCCCCTGGGACCAATGTATAAAGATCAGTGCCTTAGAGCCAGCCTGCCAGTTCATCTGAAGTTCAACGACGAATAGACTGGCTCTGTTGTAAGTGTATTAAAGCCTCTGTTCAGATCCAACTACACGTGTTCGCTGAATTGATGGTTCCATCAATTTAATACACTTAAGAAGCTGCTGAAGTAAAGCATGGAAACCGCTCTACAACCAGGAGGCTAGAACTCGATCCGCAGGATGCAGATGCAAAAGAAACCTTCTGCCACTGGCTGAAATGTTTTAAGGCCAACCTGGCCGAAATCAGCACCGCTGAAACTGCGGAGGAACAAAAGCTCAGCCTACTGTACGCGAGGGTAAGCCACAGAATTTCTACACAACTAAATCCAGCCGGTTCCTACACCGCAGCGCTGGCGATTTTGGACAAAATGTATATTAGGCCCATGAACGAGGTCTTTGCCCGCCATGTGTTCACAACTCGCCGACAACAGGCTACTGAAACTTTAGCTGAATTTGCACGCGAGTTGAACAATCTCTCAAATGACTGCAATTACCAGGCCGTAACCGCGGCCGAACATAGGGAGCTTGCTGTGCGGGATGTTTTTGTAGCGGGCCTTCGATCTAGCTACGTACGCCAGAGACTATTAGAAAATGGGGCCCAGGGCTTAGAGACTACCGTAGAGGCTGCTATCACAATGGAAGTTTCCTTCCGCAGCCTCAACTCGTTTCCCGCGGACCTCGCTAACCCCACATGGGCCCACGACCTGAGGACGCCCCAAGCCTGTGCCGCAAGGCCCCCCAGCTATCGCTCTGCCACAGCCGGTCGCCCTACTATCCCAGTCAACTACTCAAGCTATCCAGCTGCTCCAGCTAATTACTCAGCTCCCCCAGCCAGCTACTCAGCTCGCCAAACCAGTTATTCAACTGCTCCAGCCTGCCACTATCCAGCTCCCCAAACCAGTAATTCAACTGCTCCAGCCTGCCACTTCTGTGGACAAAGCCAGCACCCGCGGCAGCACTGCTCAGCCCGATTCGCGACCTGCAGCAGCTGCGGGAAGAAAGGCCACTATGCTAAAGTGTGCCTCGGCAGAAGGGCCCCAGCCCTCAACACCCCAACAGTCCAAAAACATCGCCCCCAGCACCAGCAGGCCCGCGGGGCCTGAAACTCTGCAGCCTACGCTCAGGCTCCGCCCCCTCCCGCCACGTGCGATCCATGGGGGCCACCATCTTGGCAAACCTCCACCATGCGGCCGGCCACGTGCGATTCATGGGGGCCGCCATCTTGGACGCCATCTTCATCACCACCCTCCACGTGCGATCCACGGGCCCTAGCTGCATCCCCAGACTCAAACAGCTCATCGGAGGAGTATGACCTCCCCGGGGAGTCACCACATGGCCCGCAACTCAGCGCAGTGTTCCTGCATCAAGCTCGCTAGAACGCAGCGGCATCTACTCGACAGGACGCCCGATCGGAAGAATTCGACTCCCCCGGGCACCCACCACGCGGCCCGCAACTCAACGCGGTCACCCTCGACCAATCTCGCCCCAAGCATCTGAGAAATTCGATGACGGAGGTCCAGATCAACGGGTACAACACGTCGTGCCTCTTCGACTCCGGGAGCACAGAGAGCTTCATACACCCAGAGCTGGTAAGACACTGTTCCCTCCCTATTTATCCCGTCAACCAAACTATCGCCCTCGCTTCGGGCTCCCATTCCATCCAAATCCAAGGCCACACTACAGCAATGCTAACGATTCGAGGCACTAGATATTCCAAATTTAAACTGTATGTCTTGCCCGACCTCTGCGCGCCACTCCTATTAGGCTTGGATTTCCAATGTAACCTCAAGAGTCTCACCCTCAGCGGGCCCTTGCCCCCACTCACTATCTGCAGCCTCGCCACGCTGCGCGCGATGCCAAGCTCACCCCGGATTGCAAACCAGTAGCCACCCACAGCAGGCGGTACAGCCTGCAGGATAGGGTATTTATCAGAACGGAGGTCCGAAGGCTGCTCAGTGAGGGGATCATAGAGGCCGGTAACAGTCCCTGGAGAGCTCAGGTGGTGGTCACCAAGACCGGGGAAAAATTCCGCATGGTCGTCGATTATAGCCAGACCATCAAACGCACCTAGACGCGTATCCCCTCCCCAGAATTGCAGACATGGTAAACCAGATCGCCTAATATCGGGAATTTTCCACGGTGGATCTGAAGTCTACATACCACCAGCTCCCAATCCGCCCGGAGGACCGCCACTACACGGCGTTCGAGGTCGACGGCCGCCTCTTCCATTTCCTCCGGGTTCCCTTCGGCGTCACTAACGGGGTTTTGGTGTTCCAACGAGCAATGGACCGAATGATAGACCAGTACAGGCTGCGGGCCACGTTTCCGTATCTGGATAATGTTACCATCTGCGGCCATGACCAGCAGGCCCACGACGCCAACCTCCACCGTTTTCTCCAGATGGCCCAAAAATTAAACCTTACATATAACAAGGAGAAATGCGTGTTCCGCACAAACAGACTAGCCATCCTCGGCTACGTCGTGGAGAACGGAGTCCTGGGCCCAGACCCGCACCGCATGTAGACCAGACAGGGCCCACCTGGTTAAGGCTTAGAACTCCCCCTCCCCCATGGCCCCAAGGCCCTCAAACGGTGCTTGGGGCTCTTTTCGTACTATGCCCAGTGGGTCCCCCAATATGCGGACAAAGCCCGCCCACTCTTCAAGGCCACACTATTTCCCCTGTCTGCTGAGGCGCGCCAGGCCTTCAGCTGCATCAGGGACGACATCGCCAAAGCAGCCATGCGGGCGGTGGATGAATCCACTCCCTTTCAGGTTGAGAGCGACGCCTCAGAGGTAGTGCTAGCAGCCACTTTAAACCAAGCAGGGCGGCCCGTTGCATTTTTCTCCCGTACCCTATCCGCTTCAGAACTCCGACACTCCTCTGTCGAGAATGAAGCACAAGCCATCGTGGAGGCTGTCCGACACTGGAGGCACTACCTCGCAGGTAGGAGGTTCACCCTCATTACCGACCAACGGTCGGTCGCCTTCATGTTCGACAACTCGCAAAGGGGCAAAATTAAAATGACAAAATTCTTCGGTGGAGGATTGAACTCTCCACTTACAATTACGATATCAAATATCGACCGAGGAAGCTCAACGAGCCCTCGGATGCCCTATCCCGCGGGACATGCGCCAGCGCGCAAATCAGACGCCTAAAAGCCATCCACGATGACCTCTGCAACCCAGGGGTCACCCGGCTCGCCCACTACATCAGAGCCCGAAACCTGCCTTTCTCCAACGAGGAGGTAAAGGCGGTCACCAGGGATTGCCCGATCTGTGCGGAGTGCAAACCGCACTTCTATAGACCAGACAGGGCCCACCTGGTTAAGGCTTCTAGGCCCTTTGAACGCCTTGCGATCGATTTCAAAGGGCCACTCCCCTCCACTAACAAAAAGATTTACTTCCTTAACATGATTGACGAGTTCTCCCGATTCCCCTTCGACATCCTATGCCCCGATATGACCTCCCACACAGTCATTAGGGCCCTGCATAGTGACTTCACCCTGTTCGGTTTCCCCAGCTACGTGCACAGCGACCGGGGTGCGTCATTTATGAGTGACGAGCTGCATCAGTACCTGCTCGACAAGGGCATTGCCTCGAGCAGGACTACCAGTTACAACCCCAGGGGGAACGGACAGGTGGAGAGGGAGAACGCGACGGTCTAGAAGACCGTCCTACTGACCCTCAGGTCCAGGAAGCTCCAAGTTTCCCAATGGCAGGAAGTCCTCCCTGACGCGCTCCACGCAATTAGATCCTTCCTGTGTACAGCTACCAACCAAACCCCCCACGAGCGGCTCTTCATTTTTTTCCAGGGGCACTACCACAGGGGTCTCACTTCCGGCGTGGCTGAAGACGCCAGGCCCGGTTCTCCTAAGGAAGCACGTCAGGGTGCACAAGACTGACCCCATTGTTGAAAAGGTGCGCCTGCTTCTTCCAACCCACAGTATGCATTTGTTGAGTTCCGGGACGGTCGCCAGGACATAGTATCTCTCCGGGACCTGGCACCCGCTGGATCCAGCCCCCCATCTACCCCCACCGAGGAACTCCTTTCCCCATTCCCTATGCGGCCGCCCCCTTGCGCCCCCGATTCTGAGAGCTCACCCCACCAGTCCCGAGCGCCAGCACCAGCCCACCCCCCGCGCCCCCAGTCTCCATTCGACCAGGAGGTGTATGAGGCTCGGACAAGACTCGCCCCGGAGCCGGCAACTGTACCCCAGACCTCGACGCCCACCCAGCCACCGCAAGAGGCTGCAACCCCAGTGCTCCGCAGATCAAAACAGACAATTCGTCCACCGGACAGACTGACTCTTTGAGCCATCACCCCCGCTGGACTTGATTTTTTTAACAGGGGGTGAATGTGGTGAATGTGATTCAGACTATATATTGTTGCCAATGTCATTCCATGTATATATGTTCGTTATCTACCCATTGTAAGATCAATGCTGTATATAGTTGCCAATATAACTCAGTGTATCTATGTTCACTATCCACCATTGTAAGTGCAGTTGCACTATCCGACCTCCAAGGGGAGTCGCTCTGGGAGTACGTGAGAGTTTGTACTGGGCTCCTCCCTTGGCTCCACCCAGGACTCCTCCCCCCGGGACCGATGTATAAAGATCAGTGCCTTAGAGCCAGCCTGCCAGTTCATCTGAAGTTCAACGACGAATAGGCTGGCTCTGTTGTAAGTGTATTAAAGCCTCTGTTCAGATCCAACTACACGTGTTCGCTGAATTGATGGTTCCATCAATTCTTATCTTGGACTTCCGGTTGCGGCTATGCGGAGCTAAGCCGCACGTTCGGCAGCTCCCGCCAGGAACGGCCTTTTGGGGTCTTTTTGGGGGCCCCAGCGGTACTTGATCGACGGTTCCCGACGTGGGAAGGTGTCAGCAGCAGATCCCCAGTGGTCTATGGTCTGGTCCATGGTCTGGACCAGGAGCGGGGCCAGCAAAATAGTGGTGGCAGCGCCTAGGAAAAAGCTCCATAAGAAATGGCAGGAGCGGTTTGAGGAGATGGCGAACCAGTCGAGGCGGAAACATTTGCGGATCCTGGGCCTCACGGAGGGGCTGCAGGGGTCAGACCTGGAGGCCTATGTGGTCGTCTTGCTGAACTCGTTGATGGGAGCTGGGTCCTTCCAGGGGGCCCCTGGAGCTGGAGGGGGCCCACAGAATACTGGCCAGGAGGCCCAAGCCGAATGAGCCGCCACGGGCGGTGCTGGTGCGGTTCCACCGGTTCGTTGACCAAGAGTGCGTGCTTAGGTGGGTCAAGAAGGAGCGGAGTAGCAAGTGGGAGAACACGGTAGTGCGGATCTACCAGGACTGGAGTGCGGAGGTGGCTAAGCGGAGGGCCGGATACAACCGGACGAAGGCACTGCTCCACAGAAAGAGTGTGAAGTTTGGCATGTTACAGCCGGCGCGTTTGTGGGTCACCTACAAGGACCGTCACTTTTACTTTGAGTCCCCAGAGGAGGCGTGGGCCTTTGTGCAGGCCGAGAAGTTGGACTCTAACTGAGGGTCGGGGGCGGGGGTTTGTATGTAACTGTGTTAATTTTTGGTGGGGGGTTCTCTGTTTTATGCTGGTTGCGCATTGTTTCTAGGGCGGGTGGGGCGCTGTCTCTTTTTGCGCGGGTTCGATGGATGGGCTCGAGTCGGGGGGGGTAGACTTGGAGTGTGGGGAGCTGGTGGTGGGGGCCGACAATTGGAGCTACCCTAGAGGAGGCAGGGTCGGGCAGGGGGAAAGCACAGGCTTTTCTTTTGTTTCCCGTGCTGAGGGTGGGTGGGGGCGGGGTCGGAGCTGAGAAGCGCGGGCTTTTTTCCCGCGCGAGAGCAGGAGGGGGAAGAGGAGGGTCTGCTGATGGGCATGGGGGAGGAGAAGTAGGTCCACGTGGAAGGGGACGGAAAGTGGCGAGAGTCGTCGGGGTCAGCAGAAGTTAGCTGGCTCACGGGGGTGCTATGGAGGGAGTAACGCTGCTGGGAGGGGTCCTAGCCTGGGGAGGGGGGGGGGGATTGGGATTCGGGGGGGTTACCGGGTTGCTGCTGAAATGGCCAGGAAGGAGCTGGAGTATGCAGGGGGGGCCGGAGGGGGGGTTTGCCGCCGTGGGGAACGGGCCGAGCGAGGGCGCTGGCCTGGGGCGGGAAGGGGATGGGTTATGGCTAGTCGGCAGGGGAGGGGAGCAGGGACCCCTCTGATCCGGCTGATAACTTGGAATGTGAGGGGGCTGAATGGGCCGGTCAAACGGGCCCGGGTGTTTACGCACCTGAAGGGGCTGAAGGCGGACGTGGCTATGCTCCAGGAGACGCACCTGAAGGTGGCGGACCAGGTTAGACTGAGGAAGGGATGGGTAGGCCAAGTGTTTCATTCAGGGCTGGATGCAAAAAATCAGGGGGTGGCGATCCTGGTGGGAAAAAGGAGGTCGTTTGAGGCGTCAAAGGTGGTGGCTGACAGTGGCGGGAGGTATGTGATGGTGAGTGGCAACTGCTTGGGGAGCGGGTGGTGCTGGTGAATGTCTATGCCCCGAACTGGGACGATGCGGGTTTTATGCGGCGCATGTTGGGCCGCATTCAGGATCTGGAGATGGGGGGCCTGATATGGGGGGGGGGGGATTTAATACAGTGCTGGATCCCCCATTGGATCGATCCATGTCCAGGACGGGCAGAAGGCCCGCTGCGGCTAAGGTGTTGAGGGGGTTTATGGACCAGATGGGAGGGGTGGATCCTTGGAGGTTTGCGAGGCCGAGGGCCAGGGAGTATTCATTTTTCTCCCACGTGCATAAAACCTATTCCCGGATCGATTTTTTTTGTTCTGAGCAGGGGGCTGATTTCAAGGGTGGAGGATGCCGAGTATTCGGCCATAGTCATTTCGGATCATGCCCCGCACTGGGTGGACCTTGAGCTGGGGGAGGAGAGGGACAAGCGCCCGCTCTGGTGCCTGGAGGTGGGGCTGCTGGCGGATGAGGAGGTGGGCGGGCGGGTTCGGGGGTGTATCAAGAGGTACGTAGAGGCCAATGATAATGGGGAGGTCCGAGTGGGGACGGTTTGGGAGGCATTGAAGGCGGTGATTAGAGGGGAGTTGATTTCCATCCGAGTCCATAGGGAGAGGGGAGAGCAAAGAGAGAGGGAGAGGTTGGTGGGAGAGATGGTGAGGGTGGACAGGAGATACGCGGAGGCTCCGGAGGAGGGATTGCTGGGGGAGCGGCGTAGTCTTCAGGCCAAGTTCGACTTACTGACCACCAGAAAGGCGGAAGCTCAGTGGAGGAAGGCACAGGGAGCGGTGTACGAATATGGGGAGAGAGCGAGCAGGATGCTGGCACATCAGCTCTGTAAGCGGGACGCAGCCAGGGAGATTGGTGGAGTGAAGGATAGGGGAGGAAATGTGGTACAAAGGGAGATGGACATTAATGGGGTCTTCAGGGACTTTTATGGGGAATTGTACCGGTCTGAACCCCCGGTGGAAGGGGGGGGGGGGGGGGGGGGGAATGGGGCGCTTCTTGGACAGGCTGAGATTTCCGAAGGTGGAGGAGGGGCAGGTGGAGGGGCTGGGGGCGCCGATTGAGCTGGACGAGCTGGTCCCTGGGATAGGCAGCATGCAGTCGGGGAAGGCGCCGGGCCGGACCTTTAACGAGGCAAGGGATGGGGGGCTTTGCCCCCGATTATGTCACGGGCGCTGATTTCCTTGATCCTTAAGCGGGACAAGGACCTCCTGCAGTGTGGATCATATAGGCTGATCTCGCTGTTAAATGTGGATGCCAAGCTGTTGGCGAAGATCTTGGCCACAAAGATAGAGGACTGTGTACCAGGGGTCATTCATGAGGACCAGACGGGGTTTGTGAAGGGAAGGCAGCTGAACACCAATATACGTAGGCTTCTGAATGTTATAATGATGCCGGCGGTAGAAGGGGAGGCGGAGATAGTGGTGGCATTAGACGCGGAGAAGGCCTTTGATAGGGTTGAGTGGGGGTACTTGTGGGAGGTGCTGGAAAGGTTTGGGTTCGGGGAGGGGTTTGTCAGTTGGGTGAGGCTGTTATATGAGGCCCCGATGGCGAGCGTAGCCACAAATAGGAGGAGATCGGAGTGCTTTCGGTTGCACTGGTGGACGAGACAGGGGTGTCCCCTGTCTCCCTTGCTCTTTACATTGGCAATTGAGCCCCTGGCCATGACGTTGAGAGAGTCGGGGAATTGGAGGGGTCTGGTGCGGGGTGGGGAGGAGCACCGAGTGTCACTTTACACAGATGACTTGTTGCTATATGTGGCGGACCCAGTGGAGGGAATGCCGGAGGTGAAGAAGATTCTTAGAGAATTTGGGGGCTTTTCAGGGTACAAGCTCAACCTGGGTAAGAGTGAGTTGTTCGTCGTGCACCCGGGGGATCAGGAGGAGGGGATTGATAGGCTCCCACTGAAAAGGGCAGGGAGGAGCTTTAGGTACCTGGGAGTCCAGGTGGCTAGGAGCTGGGGGGCCCTACACAAACTTAACCTCACTAGGCTGGTGGAGCAAATGGAGGAGGAGTTTAAAAGATGGGACATGTTGCCGCTGTCGCTGGCGGCAGGGTGCAGTCAGTTAAGATGACGGTGCTCCCGAGGTTTTTGTTCCTGTTCCAGTGCCTCCCCATCCTTATCCCAAAGGCCTTTTTTAGGAGGGTCAACAGGAGTATTACGGGATTTGTATGGGCGCATGGGACTCCGATGGTGAGAAGGGTGTTTTTGGAGCGGGGCAGGGATAGGGGAGGCTGGCGCTGCCCAACCTCTGTGGGTACTATTTCTGCCAATGCAGCGATGGTGCGTAAGTGGGTAATGGATGGGGAAGGGGCAGCATAGAGGAGGATGGAGATGGCGTCCTGTGTGGACACGAGCCTGGAGGCGCTGGTAACGGCGCCATTGCCGCTCCCTCCAACAAGGTATACCACGAGCCCGGTGGTGGCGGCTACCCTCAAAATCTGGGGACAATGGAGACGGCATGGGGGGGAGGTGGGGGGCTCGACGGAGTCCCCGATATGGGGGAACCACCGGTTTGTTCCAGGGAGCATTGATGGCGGGTTTCTTAGCTGGCACAGGGTAGGTATTAGGAGGTTGAGGGACGTGTTTGTAGATGGGAGGTTTGCGAGCCTGGGTGAGTTAGAGGGGAAGTTTCGGCTCCCCCCAGGGAACATGTTTAGGTACATGCAGGTTAGGGCGTTTGCCAGGTGGCGAGTGAAGGGGTTCCCTCTGTTGCCCCCACGTGGGGTACGGGACAGGGTGCTCTCGGGGGTGTGGGTTGGAGGAGGGAGGATTTCGGACGTGTACCACGTAATGCAGGAAGTAGACGAGGCCTCGGTGGAGGAGCTGAAGGGTAAATGGGAAGAGGAGCTGGGTGAGGAGATTGAGGAGGGGACGTGGGCGGATGCCCTGAAAAGGGTGAATTCCTCCTCTTCTTGTGCGAGGCTTAGCCTCAGACAGTTCAAGGTGCTATATAGGGCTCATATGACCGGGACGAGGATGAGCAGGTTCTTCGGGGGCGAAGACAGGTGTGCTGGGTGCTCGGGGAGCCCAGCGAACCATGCCCATATGTTCTGGGCATGCCCAGCGCTGGGGGTATTTTGGAAGGGAGTAGCAAACACGGTGTCGAGGGTGGTAGGATCCAGGGTCGAGCCAGGCTGGGGACTCGCGATATTTGGGTTAGCAGTGGAGCCGGGAGTGCAGGAGGCGAAAGAGGCCAGTGTTCTGGCCTTTGCGCCCCGAGTAGCCCGGCGGAGGATTTTGTATCAGTGGAAGGATGCGAGGCCCCCAAGCGCGGAAGCCTGGATCAATGATATGGCGGGGTTCATTAAATTGGACAGGGTGAAATTTGCCCTGAGGGGATCAGTACAGGGGTTTTTCAGGCGGTGGCAGCCTTTCCTTGACTTCCTGGCAAAACGGTAGGAAAACAAGGGTTAGGTACGTTTTGGCGCAGCCATTTGGGCGCGGCCGTTGTGGCACGGCCGTTTTGGCGCCAGCCGTTTTGGCGCCGGCTGTTTTGGCGCCGGACGTTTTGGCGCCAAAATAACATTTCTTTATTTGTGAATTAGCCTCAGTTGAGTTGGCTGCTGGTGCGGGCGTGTTGAGTTGGGTGCTGGTGCGTTCTATCACCATCTTTTTATATATTGGCGTTATATATTGGCATTATTGACGTTTATATATTTTTTATATATTGGCATTATTGACGTTTTGGCGCCAAAATAACATTTCTTTATTTGTGAATTAGCCTCAGTTGAGTTGGCTGCTGGTGCGGGTGCGTTGAGTTGGGTGCTGGTGCGTTCTATCACCATCTTTTTATATATTTTTTAACTAAACCAATTTGCATACCCATATGATGGCTGAGGCAGCATCAACGAAACGTGGTAAAGAAAAATTTGTTCATAACGGATTCCTTTACGTCTTTGACAAAACAAGCAAAGGTGACAGCGAAGTGAAATTTTGGTGTTGTGAGCAAAACAACCGGTGCAAAGCACGGCTCCATACTAAAGCTGCAAACACGGTGAGGCAGCTGAACAGCCATTCGCATGATGCTTCTGCTGCACAAGTAGAGGTTGCACTCGTGAAAACTAAAATAAAAAAGAGAGCACAGGAAACCCTAGAAGCACCGACTGTAGTTGCTAATGAATGTTTGACAGACATATCCCAAGCTAGTCTACCAGCCATTCCTAATATATCTGCTTTGAGGAGAATGATAAGCAGAAAGCGTAATTATGTATTGAACGCCCCCACCAATCCAAGTGATTTACAACAATTGATTGTGCCAGAATGCTACAGGATATATGTCCCTCAACCAGGAGTGGAAGAAAATGTTTTACTTTGTGATAGCGGACCAGGTCACGACTGGATATTAATCTTCGGAAGACAGAGCTGGCTACAGCACTTATTGACATCTGATATGTGGTTTGCAGATGGCACATTCAGTATTGCTCCCAGCCTCTTTTCTCAGATTTATGTAATTATGGTAAAAAAAACACGGAGGAGTTACTCCTACGGTTTATGCTCTTTTGCCCAACAAGCAACGCACCACATATGCGAGAATGTTCGCATTATTGAAAGAAATCGAACCCAACTTGAAACCCAGTTCAATCGTCTGTGATTATGAACAAGCTGCGCACAGTGCTATGAAAGACATATTCCCTGATGTTCAAATAAAAGGATGTTTTTTTCATTTAGCTCAAAATATGCAAAAACATCTAGCTAGTATGGGGTTCCGTAGTTTGTATAACACTGATCCAGATTTCGCGTTAAAAGCTAAAATGATTATTGCCATTGCCTTTGTACCTTTGAACAAAATCGATGAATATCTGGATGCTTTAGCGACCCAACTGCCGCAAGAACTTCAAGATTTACTCAACTGGTTTGAAGATACATATGTTGGTCGTCTGAACAGACGAGGAAATGGTAGACGAACACCTTTATTTCGCCTTGAGATTTGGAACCTTTATCAGAGAACATTAAACGGGGAAGACCGCACAAACAATAATGCGGAGGCAGCCCACCGTCGATTGAAATATGAACTTGGCATGCATCATCCCACCATATGGAAACTAATTGATGGCCTGCGTAAAGTACAGAAAGGTAGAGATGCATATTATGAAAGGTTACTAGCCGGCCATGAACCGCCACAAAAACTAAAAAAGTATAGAGATGCAGATAAAAGAATACATGAACCTGTTCTTAAATTTGAAAACATGGATGCTATCGAGTACTTGAGGAGCCTTGCTCATAATTACCAAATTAACTAAACTAAATGAACTAATTTAAGGTTTTTAACTAAATGAACTAATTTAAGGTTTTTAACTAAATGAACTAATTTAAGGTTTTTAATTTACAATAAAGATAAAAGAATACATGAAACTGTTCTTAAATTTGAAAACATGGATGCTATCGAGTACTTGAGGAGCCTTGCTCATAATCACCAAATGAACTAAACTAAATGAACTAATTTAAGGTTTTTAAATTTACTTGCAACAATTTGCAACAATTTACTAGCCACAAAAACGAAAAAAATTTCTGTCGTCTGCGCCCAAACGGCCGCGCCAAATTGGCTGCGCCCAATAGTCCCATGGCGCCCAAACGGCTGCGTCCAAACGGCCGCGCCAAAACGGCCGCGCCCAATTGTCCCATACCGGGAAAACAGGCCGGCAGCAGCAGCAACCCGAGGGGGGGGGGGGGGGGGGGGGGGGTGCTGTTTCGGTGGAGGGGAGAAATGTGTACATGTGTTTGTTGAATATGCCGGGTGCTAATCTATTTCTTCTTTTTGTAGTTACTAGGGGGGGGGGGGGGGGGGGGGGGTGTTGGTTTTGGGGTTGTTTGTGTTTTTTTTTTTTTTCTTTTTTGTTGTTAATACTGTTTTCTTGTTCATATTTTCTGTTTTTGATATTTTGTGAAAATCTCAATAAAAATTATTTTAAAAAAAAAGACAATTCCTATCTTTTCCTACATCTCTCGAGCATCCTAATTCAGAAGCTATTGCAGCCTTTTGACCAGCATTGATTGGCGCAGATTGAGCAGTGTGCTGAAACCTGATTCTGGCAGTTCTGAGAGCATCGAGATTTTGTTTGCTGGGGACATGCTTGTAGTTTATGGGGACTCCTCTAATGGTTGAATACTTTTAAACCTTCAATAACTTCAAGAGCAGAATCATTCATTGATAGAGAATTGTGCACCACCCATGAGCTTACAGTCATTCCTCCCCTGTATAAACGTTTTAAAAGGTTCTACCATAGGGAACATTTTAAATATTTCAAGAATGCAACTGTCAATTTCAAGAGTGGAGGGGTGTCCATGTTTGGGGGGGAGGGGGAGACGATTCCATGGTGGTGGGGCACGGGCAGTTCTGATGGGGTTCTTCAATTCTATTTTTTAAATCTTTTTTCACATTGGGGCCTGATCTGTCAAGGGCTGAGGTTGCTGGTAGGGAGACTGCCAGGGTGTCAGGTTGGCACTGCCAAGGTGACAAGTTGGCATTTTCTTCGTGCAAGCAATCGGGCCGGGAATGCCCACTGTGGGTGTTGTAGGGTGCAAGGAACCCTCTCATGTTGCGTTCAGGCCTCGAGAAAATCAAGTACACCATGAAGGGAGCAAGTGAGGGGTTTTACCAGAGATGGCAGCTGTTTATTCCGTATTTCAAAGGGCTGGTCACCGTTGGATGCTAAGTGGAGGGTTAGTGGCTCGGGGAGGGTTGGTGGTTCGCATGTTGTTTGGGCGGGATGTGTTATGTATAAAATGGAAAATGATTGAATAAAAATATTTCTTTAAACATTTACTGGAGTTCCCTCAGGTTAACTGGCAGAAATCAATCTAGTTAATCTAAGTGGCTCATATAAAAACTATCATGCCAAAGATGCAAAGTTTTACTTTGCCACTGGCTGAACAGGATCAAACCCTCAGATAATGAATCTGGTGATGTACTGTATAAATGTTCAATTGTATTAATTATTTGAGTAAAGGGTATGACTAATTTCATTGTCAAAATCCTGGAATCGAATCTCAAGCAAATTTAAGTTAATGGGGAATAATGTTGGTTCGGGGTGCAAATCATCCATCCCATCATTTTCCCATCAGCTGAGTTAGGTTAAAATTTCCCCAGTATTTTGCCCTTTACCTCTCACGCAGCTCAAATCCTGTTAGTACCTCTCACATATGAACATATTGAATTCGTTTTTGTGCAAATCTTATAAAGTGTCCTGTGAGGTGAACTTCAAGGGAAGAAGTCCCTTTTAAATTGTAATGTTTAATGTCGCAGATATTTTAAATGGGGTTATGCTAATTGAAGAGGTTGGGGTAGATCTTTTGCAGCTGCCAATTTTTTCAAACAGGATGTTGATTTTGTCAAATGTAAATTTGCTTGTTACTCAGCATGTCAGTAGTTTGTAATGTTAAGTTATGAGGGTAGAATAAAATGTACTGACACTTTCAGAAAAAAAGAGATCAAAGTAAAGTGGACTTGGTTATTTTATACAATTAAAAAAAAGTTGTGAGAATGAAGGCGGCAACCAGCAGCCAAGTTCATTTCGCTTCATTAAAAGTACTATGCAGTTATCATAAATACATTCAAATCAATTCAACTATATCAGCCTAACGTAGTTCTCCGACCATTTAAAATGGATGAGACACGCTTAATATTAAATAGAATGAAAATGAATAATGCAGCAGAGAAAATACATAATTAATTTCCAGCAGCTTTTGTTCTATTTCATTGTTGGCAAATAAACATCAAAAATTCAGAAGGACAGCCAAACCATTTACAATCCACAAGAATCTGCCAGTACGCTTCCCAGTGTGTGTACCTGAATTATAATACGTTATTTGTATTAACCTCATTTCCTTCTTTCCCTTCAAACTACAATCAATCATTTGCAATATTTTTACAATTCTTCTGCAACTACTAAAGCCAATGTTGATCAAGGAAGCAAAAACCTCCCAAATTTAAAAAAAACTGGGATTTTGGTCAAAATCAACTTTGCTTTCCGCTGTTCCAAAGAAATTATCATTTTGATGATTTGTTTCTCTTCCTAAAAGGAGGCATTCCAATTAGAAACCCAGCCTTGCAATTTTGGTACGTGCGTTGACTTTTTTTTCCCAAACTGATCAACTGGCTGTTAAACAAGTGATTTTGCTGCAAATGTCAACCAGTCTTTTAGAATAAATCAAAAATACAAGAATAGTGAGCTCCAAATGAGAGGTAAATATTAATAATATAATAATAATAATAATAATCGCTAATGGTTACAAATAGACTTCAATGAAGTTACTGTGAAAAGCCCCTAGTCGCCACATTCCGGCGCCTGTTCAGGGAGGCTGGTACGGGAATTGAAACCGCGCTGCTGCCTTGTTCTGCATTACAAGACAGCTATTTAGCCCACTGTGCTAAACCAGCCCCAGTACATGAACATGGCGAGATAGATGATGCAACAAGTCAGCCTCTGAAAGTTGTCACATAAAGACCTATTACCCCCAGATATCATTCTCTGTTCTTTTCCTTTCTTGATAAGCTCAATAAAAGAAGTCCCACATGTTGTGCTGCCTCAAATAGCCGCTCTCAGATTCTCAAAACGTGCACTTCCTACAGAGAACAGGATAATTGCTGATGTACCATCAATTGAACGCGAGACGAGTTGCTGAACAAAAGTATGGCTTTAATCTGCTAGGTGTTAGCCCTGCGGTCGATTACAGTAGAAGGACGACCGCCGGGAGTACTGGGTAATTATAACCCGCCCTGGAGGCGGGGTTAACTCAGCCTCTCAACCAATCGGGGAGCCGTCACATGACTGGTCTCAACCAACCGGTCGAGAGGCACATGACCGACCAGGGCCAATGGTAAGCCAGTGGTTCTGCACCAATGGCAGGCAGCTATGTTAATCATACCACCACATTCACCCCTTGCGGAGAAAGAAGCCGGGGGGAGGGGGTCAATGAGAGCTGGGGATGGGGGAGAACTGGTGGTATGAGTAGTAAGGAGAGAAGGAAAAAAAAATGCATCCTTGGCTTCCCACTGGCCCAGACATTTAGCAACAGTACATAGTGTCCACTCAAAGTCCATGGTGGTGTTGAAGTCAAATGGACTCGATCAGCCTTTTCGTTGCCCGTGATGTCCTGGCAGACCGCCGCAGTGGAATTGGTGACGTTGGTTCAGCCGATGGTGGTGGTTCAGCTGATGTCCTGGACTCCGGGTGCGATGGTCCTTGAACTGTCTCCGTACCCCGGGCTGGTGGGGGAGACGCCATGGATGGGGGAGGAGTGGCCTGGGTGGGGCGCTGGTGGAAAAAGGACGGGGGGGGTCTGTGGTGAAGGGGGGAGGGCCGCACGCCGGCGGGTGCCAGGTCCCGGAGGGAGACCGTGTCCTGCCGACCATCGCGGTACTCCACGTACGCATACTGCGGGTTAGCGTGGAGTAACTGGACTTGTACCACCAAAAGGTCGGACTTGTGCACCCGCACATGCCTCCGGAGCAAGATGGGTCCGGGGGCGGCCAACCACGTCGGGAGAGGGGATCCGGAGGACGACTTCCTGGGGAAAACAAGAAGGCGTTCATGAGGTGTCTGATTAGTTGTGGTACAGAGGAGGGAGCAGATAGAATGTAGGGCATCGGGGATAACCTCTTGCCATCGGGAAATAGGGAGATCTCTGGACCGGAGGGCCAGTAGTATGGTCTTCCAGATGGTACCATTCTCCCGCTCGACATGTCCGTTACCCCGGGGGTTATAGCTGGTCGTCCTGCTAGAGGCAATGCCCCTGCTGAGAAGGAATTGACGCAGCTCGTCGCTCATAAAGGTGGACCCCCGATCGCTGTGTATGTACGAGGGGTAGCCGAACAGGGAGAAGATGGAGAGGAGGGCCTTAATGACGGTCGATGTGGTCATGTCGGGGCAGGGAATGGCGAAGGGGAAGAGGGAGTATTCATCGATCACCGTCAGGAAGTAAATGTTGCGGCTGCTAGAGGGAAGGGGCCCCTTGAAGTCTATGCTGAGACGTTCGAAGGGGCGGGAAGCTTTGATCAGATGCGCGCGCTCGGGGCGGTAGAAGTGCGGTTTGCACTCTGCGCAGAAGTGGCAGTCACGGGTTACTGTCCTGACTTCCTCGATGGAGTAGGGCAGGTTGCGGGTCTTTATGAAATGATAGAAACGGGTCACCCGTGGATGGCAGAGGTCCGTGTGGAGGGAGCGGAGGCGGTCTATCTGCACGCTGGCGCAGGTACCGCGGGACAGGGCATCAGGAGGCTCATTGAGCTTCCCAGGACGATAAAAGATATCGTAGTTGTATGTGGACAACTCGATCCGCCACCGTAAGATCTTGTCGTTCTTAATCTTGCCCCTCTGTGCATTATCGAACATGAAGGCTACTGACCGTTGGTCTGCGAGGAGGGTAAACTTCCTGCCGGCCAAATAGTGCCTCCAATGTCGCACAGCTTCGACTATGGCCTGGGCTTCCTTTTCCACTGAGGCGTGGCGGAGTTCGGAAGCCTGGAGATTCTGGAGAAGAAGGCCACGGGTCTGCCCGCTTGGTTCAGGGTGACCGCCAGAGCTACTTCTGATGCGTCGCTCTCGACCTGGAAGGGGAGGGACTCGTCAATGGCGCGCATCGTGGCCTTTGCGATGTCCGCTTTGATGCTGCTAAAGGCCTGGCAGGCCTCTGACGACGGCGGTAAGGTCGTACTCTGAATGAGGGGACGGCGTAATTGGGAACCCATTGGGCGTAGTAAGCGAAGAAACCCAGGTAGCGTTTAAGGGATTTGAGGGTATTGGGGAGAGGGAGTTCCATCAGCGGGTGCATGCGTTCGGGGTCGGGGCATATCACTCCATTACGCACTACGTAGCCGAGGATGGCTAGACGGTTGGTGCTAAACACGCACTTATCCTTATTGTGAGTTAGGTTAAGGAGTTTTGCGGTTTGGAGGAATTTTCGGAGGTTGGTGTCATGGTCCTGCTGGCCGTGGCCGCAGATGGTGACATTATCGAGGTACGGGAAGGTAGCCCGTAATCCGTACTTGTCGACCATTCGGTTCATCTCCCGTTGGAAGACTGAGACTCCATTTGTGACACCGAATGGAACCCTGAGGAAGTGGTAGAGGCGCCCATCTGCCTCGAACGCGGTGTACTTGCGATCACTTGCGCGGATGGGGAGCTGGTGATAAGCGGACTTGAGGTCCACCGTGGAGAAGACTTTGTATTTCGCAATCTCGTTTACCATGGCGGAAATACGGGGGAGAGGCTACGCGTCCAGTTGCGTAAACCGGTTGATGGTCTGGCTGTAGTCGATGACCATCCGGTTTTTCTCCCCAGTCCGGACCACCAGCACTTGGGCTTGCCAGGGACTGTTGCTGGCCTCGATGACCCCTTCCTTCAGCAACCTATGGACCTCGGACCTGATGAAGATCCGGTCCTGGGCGCTGTACTGTCTGCTCCGGGTCACGACGGGTTTGCAATCGGGGGTGAGATTAGCAAACAAGGAGGGGGGGGTCCACTTTGAGGGACGCGAGACTGCAGACAGTGAGGGGGGGTATAGGGCCGCCGAATTGGAAGGTCAAGCTCTGCAGGTTGCACTGGAAGTCCAGTCCTAGGAGTGCTGGTGCGCAAAGGTCGGGGAGGATAAGGAGTTTGTAATTTTTAAAAACCTTCCCCTGGACCGTGAGGTCCGTGATGCAGCACCCGGTGATGCGGACGGAGTGCGAACCTGAGGCTAACCCTATTTTGTGTTTTACAGGGTGGACAGGGAGCACGCAGCGTCTTACCGTGTCAGGGTGTACGAAGCTTTCCGTGCTCCCGGAGTCCAGCAGGCAGCCCGTCTCGTGCCCTTTGAGATGTATTTGCGTCGTCGTCTTGGAGAGCGTGCGTAGACGTGACTGGTCGAGCTGAATGGCCGCGAGCCATGGAGAAGATCCGTAGTCGGCGGCGGCGGCGGCCGAGTGGGTGCTGGCAGGACCTTGTGTGCCAGTCCAGGATGGCGGTGCCCAGGACCCGCACGTGGAGTCGGGGCCCCAAGATGGCGGCGCCCACAGGGCCCTCGTGGTTGCTGGGGGCGGGGTTAGCGGTGCCGTCGGGCCGATCAGAGCGGCTGAGAGCGGGGGCAGAGAGCTGCGCATGCCGGGCGCAGGGGCCCGGGGTGGGGGGGGGGGGGGGGGGGGGGGGAGAGAGATTGGTGCGGTGCGCTGGAAGGGCCCGGAAGGGCCCGGAGGAGGAGATCCCCGGTCGCTGCGCGGCACAGCAGCGACCGATTTGGCCTGGCAGACCGACGAAAAATGGCCCTTCTTCCCGCAGCTCTTACAAAAGGCGGAACGGGCCGGGTAGCGCGGGCGGGGGTGTTTGGCAAGCCCACAGAAATAGCAGCGGGGCCCCGCGGACTTGTCGGGGCGTCCCGCGGCGCAGGCCTGAGGGGGGTCGGGAGTGGCGGATGGCGGTGGGGAAGCGTGCCAGGAGGCCCAGGGTGCTGCAGTGCGGCTGGGGACATAGGTGCGGGCATTTAAGTCGACGACCCCCAGGGAGGTGGAGAGAGTCCGTGCCTCAGTTAGGCTGAGGTCGTCTTTTTCCAGCATCCGCTGGCGGATAGCGGCGGACTGCATCCCAGCCACGTAAGCATCTCTGATTAAAAGTTCCATGTGCTCAGTGGCTGAAACTTGGAGGCAGGCGCAATTCCTCCCCAGGACAGCGAGGGCCCGGTAAAAATCGGCTAAGGACTCACCGGAGAACTGTTGTCTGGTAGCCAGCAGATGTCGGGCGAACACTCGGTTTACCGGCTTAAGAAATTGTCCTTTTAGCTTGTCCGTGGCCACGTCGTATTCTTTTTCTTCCCCTATCATCGCGTAGGCCGCCATGCCAACGCTGGAATGGAGAATATGAAGCTTCTGTGCCATGGTGGGGGGGCTGCTTGCGGTCGCCAGATAGCTATCGAAACACGCCAGCCAATGCTTGAAGATTTCCGATGCGTTCTGAGTTTGCGGGCTGATGCGGAGGCATTCGGGCTTGATCCGGAGCTCCATCTTCAAATTTCTAGCAGATTAAATTGATGTACCATCAATTGAACGCGAGACGAGTTGCTGAACAAAAGTATGGCTTTAATCTGCTAGATGTTAGCCCTGCGGTTGATTACAGTAGAAGGACGCCCGCCGGGAGTACTGGGTATTTATACCCCGCCCTGGAGGCGGGGTTAACTCAGCTTCTCGACCAATCGGGGAGCCGTCACATGACTGGTCTCAACCAACCGGTCGAGAGGCACATGACCGACCAGGGCCAATGGTAAGCCGGTGTTCTGCACCAATGGCAGGCAGCTATGCTAATCATACCACCACAATTGCTAAATGGCAAAAAGCTAGAAACAGTGACGGTCTAACTTGAGGTCAAGATACTGATCATTAAACAGAAAATAATTGAAAAGGAATGCTCATCTTTATGTTGAGAGGCCGAAAATACAAATAGTTTGAAGTTATGCTTCAACTATATAGACCACATTTGCAGTACTGTCGGCAGCTCGGGGCACCATAATTTAGGAAAGTTAAGGCCTTGGAGGGACTGAAGGATCCATTTACCTGAATGATGCCTGGACTCCAAAGGTCAAGTGATAAAGATTGATTAAACAAACAACTTGTAATCCAGAAGTTTAAGAGGCTGATTTAATCAAAGTTTTCAAGACAAATGGGAAATAGATAGGGTGGATTGAGATTTCTCATGATAGTGCCTTCTGGAGTTCCAGCCATGTCGGACCGAGGTTGATGATCGTCCTTCCTGATGATAGGTACTCTCTCTCCATTTCGAGGTCTTTAATCCAGAATTTTCCATCCTTTCATGGTTGTGGCAAGAGATTGGCACAATATCTTTGATTGTAGGCAGAAGCCAGTAAGACTGTTCTCTTGCTTGGATGTCCTGGTGATCCTTGGTTACCAAATTTTCGGGAGGAGTGAAAGTTGTGTGTGGAGCTTCCTGCCCATCAGGAGTTCAGATGGGGCCAGGCTACATTGTATCAGGTGGATCGATAGGTGAACAGTGCTGTGGGAAAATCCTTATGCCTTTTAGGAGGGCTTTTAGAGTACATATCCCTCTTATGGCCTTCCTACTTGATTTCGCTTCACACATCTTCTCTACTGAGTAGTACTCCACTCCTGTATGCTTCACCCGATGCATGTGTCTATGTATTTACATTGTGTATTTTTATGTTTGCCCTATGTATTTTCTTTTCATGTACGGAACGATCTGTCTGAGCTGCATGCAGAACAAGACTTTTCACTGTACCTCGGTATCTCAATTGAGGGTATCTCAGGGAGCTGGCACAGAGGTGGAAGATGGATGAAGACGGATGTGGTGGTGAAGTACATAAAGTGCTTGTTTGAAAGTTCTGTGCAGTTCTTGAACATAATCTCAGCTGATATGCCATGGCTTATGAACATCTCTTCCAGGGCTTTAATTACTGCTCTTCCGGTCGTCATATATAATTGCTTGACCAAAACCTATCTGGATAAGTAATCCACCACTATAGGAAATAATTTGCTGCTAATAAATAAATACGTCAATGCCCAGCCTCTCCCATTAGACGCAAGAGCAGAAGTAGGCCATTCAGCCATCGAGTCTGCTCTGCCCGAGTGGAGTGGGAGTACCTGTGGGAGGCGCTGGGAAGATTTGGGTTTGGAGAGGGCTTTGTTGGCTGGGTGCGATTGCTTTACCAGGCACCTGTAGCGAGTGTACGTACGAACTGGCTGGGGTCGGGGTATTTTAAATTACATCGAGGGGCGAGGCGAGGGTGCCCCCTCTCTCCGTTATTGTTTGCTCTAGCTATAGAGCCACTGGCCATGGCGTGAAGAGCTTTAAGGAACCGTGAAAATGACGGCCCTCCCCAGATTTCTGTTTGTTTTTCATTGCCTCCCCATCTTCATCCCTAAGGCCTTTTTCAAGCGGGTGAATAAGATCATCGCGGGCTTTGTTTGCATGGGCGAACAAAACCCCGCGGGTGAAGAGAATGTGGTTGGAGCGCAGTCGGGAGGAGGGTGGGTTGGCGCTGCCGAACTTCGGCAACTACTGCTGGGTGGCTAACATCGCCATGATTCGGAAGTGGATATTGGGGAGGGGTCGGCATGGGAGCGGCTAATACAATTTAAGGTGGTCCACCGGGCACATATGACGGCGGCGAGGATGAGCAAGTTTTTCAGGTTAGAAGACAGATGTGTGAGGTGTGCGGGAAGCCCAGAAAACCATGTCCCCATGTTCTGAGCATGCGTCTTGTAAAGGCACCAGTCTGGGAGCATTGGTCACAGCACCTCTGCCGTTCTCGCCGGCCCAGTACTCCACGAGCCCGGTGGTAGTGGCGGCTTTGAGGATCTGGGGGCAATGGAGGAGGCATAAGAAGGTGAAGGGTGCATCGGTCTGGACCCCGATTTGCCACAGGTTTGTTGCAGGCAGGCTGGACGGCGGGTTCCAGAGCTGGCAGAGGGCAGGAATTAGAAGGATGGGGGATCTAATTATAAACGGGAGTTTTCCCAGCCTGAAGGCGCTGGAGGATAAATTTAAACTGCTGCCAGGGAATGGATTCAGATATTTGCAAGTGCAGGACTTCCTGAAAAAGCAGCTGCCGGCTTTGCCGCTGCTGCCGTCGCGGGGGATACACGATACGGTAGTGTCCGGTATCTGGGTGGGGGAGGGGAAAGTGTCGGATATCTACCAGGAGCTGTTGGAGGCGGAGGAAACCCCGGTGGAGGAGCTTAAGGACAAGTGGGAGGACGAGCTAGGTGGGGAGTTCGAGGCACCTCTATGGGCGGATGCCCTAAGCAGGTTAATTCCTCCTCTTCATGTGCCAGGCTTAGCCTAATACAATTTAAGGTGGTCCAGCGGGCACATATGACGGCGGCGAGGATGAGCAAGTTTTTCAGGAGAGAAGACAGATGTGTGAGGTGCGCGAGAAGCCCAGAAAACCATGTCCACATGTTCTGGGCATGCCTGAAGCTCAGAGGGTTTTGGCAGGGGTTTGCGAAGGCAATGTCCACGGTGCTAGGAACCCGGGTGGTGCCAAGTCCAGAGATAGAGATCTTTGGAATGTCAGAAGATCAGGGAGTTTAGGGAGTGAGAGAGGCCGATGTCCTGGCTGGTAGCCTGGAGACGGATCCTTTTAATGTGGAGGGACTCAAAGCCCCCGAGTGTGGAGACCTGGTTTAGTGACATGGCTGGGTTCTCAGTCTTGAGAAGATAAAGTTTGCCGTAAGAGGGTCTATGTTGGAGTTCTCCCGGAGGTGGCAGCTGTTCTTCAATTTTCTTGGAGAACAATAAAATGTCAGCAGAAGCAGTATTCCAAAGCGGGGGGGGGGGGGGGGGGGGGGGTGGATAGGTGTTAGATGGTTGTGGTGTGTGAAGATTGGGTTGGGTGGGGAAATGTTTATTTTACCATGTTTTTGTTTTCGTTATAAAAATTTGCAAACACTTTAATAAAAAAATTTTTTGTTAAAAAGAGTCTGCTCTGCCATTCAATGAGCTGATCTGATATGATAACCTTCAACTCCACTTTCCCGCTTTAGCCCCATAACTCTTGGTTCCCTTACTGATTAAAAATCTGTGTATCTCAAACTCGATTTTACCCAATTCTCTAGCCTCTACAGCTCTCTGCGATAAATGTTACCACAGGTTTGCTACTACTCCATGGCCTGATAGCGAACTGTGTGGGGATGAGGGATTCTTTTTGGTCCTGTCTGTGCAGTGCACACATCTGGCAGATAGCTATGGTTCCCTCATTCGCTTTGTAAATGCCTGGCCACCAGACACTGGATAGGGCCCATTCTCTCCACGTGGTAATTTCCAGGGTGACCCTGGTGTACCTTTTGAAGCATCTCCGGCCAGAAGGAAACTGGAATGACCAGCTGCTCATTGTCCAGCCCCAGACTGACCCTTAGTTGCAGATCATGCGTTCTGTTACATCACTATGTGGGTGGTGCTGTACTCAGTCCCATGTTAATGCTATATGTGCCAGACCCTTAGGTGACACCCATTGCCACAATTTGTTCCCTTTTTCTTTCTTTATTTCTGAAAGCAGATGTTCATGATTCTATGATTCACATCTCCGCTAGATCCATTGGTATGTTCCTTTATTGCATTACCTCTCCCTTTTTCTTTACACCATCAACCCTTTTGTCCTTTAATTTCTTTTTCTTTATAAATTTAAAGTACTCAATTTTGTTTACGAATTAAGGGGCATTTAGCGTGACCAATTCACCTACCCTGCATATCGTTGGATTGCGGGGTTAGACCCACGTAAACATGGGGCGACTCCTCACGACAGTGACCTGGGGCCAGGATCGAACACGGGTCCCCAGCGCTGTGAGGCAACAGTGCTAAACACTGTGCCACCATACCGCCCTTGTCTTTTAATTTCTCCGTGCAAGCTCCAACAGACCCTCCCTTAAAGTGTTCTTTTCTTCCCACTTCCCTTTCCCTGCTCTGTCAATGCTTTAAACTGTTACATTTCTGACATTTCCCAATTTTGATGAAAGGCTATATCGTCACTTAAATACTGAGTTGAATTTTCAATTGCCTGTAAGGGTGAGATCAGATGTGAATGCACATTGAATATCATGATTTCAGATGGTTCCAGATGCCTCTGGGACATGATACCATTTTCAATGAGGGGGAAAAATGGGGGAGCTGGCAACCTGCATGCTTCCAATTCACAGATTGTTGAGCTTCTTGTGGAAATCATTAATGGTGTTTGGAGCACAGTTTGAGATTTTCAATTCAGAGGCATGGTGAAAACAGAGGGTCTGGAACATTTTAGGGTTCGACTATCTTAAAGACAGCGGAGGTATATTTCAGCAGATACATTCCCCCCCCACCATCGGGGCAATTGGGGTCACAACTGCACAGCATTAAAACACGTTGCACCCAAGACATGTGAAGCCTCTGGCACGTTATTCCGCAATACAGTCCGACCTCCAATTCGCTGCCCTAACCTCCTGATCATGGTGGTCCTGGATTTACCCCCCCCCCCCCCCCCCCCGCCAAATACACACCAAAGGTATACCACGTGCAGGTGGTGGGTGTGAGCACGCACTCAGCAGACAGATAGGAAGGAGTTAGACTATGGCATAGATTTAGGTGCACCCAAATTCAGCTCACAGTGAGTTATCATCACCCTCCTGCCTTCGACAGTGACCTGCTGACGTCCCAACACAGGCTCATCAACCTGGAGGAATATTACACAGACCGTGGGAGGGTAGAACAGGGTGGGAGATGATGCGGGCCTGGTGGGGGAATGGGTGTGGTGGGACAGCGGGTGGAGAGGACAGTAAGGGGAGAACGAAGCCACGTCTATGAGAAGCGGGTGAGGAGGGGGTGGCTTCCCTGGTCCACCAGGCATGCCGGACTCACGTCACTTCCACCTAGCCTTCATCATCTGCTGGTACTGCGGGTCCTCCCCAGGCTGTCCTCCAGCTCCTCCTAGTCCGGCACATCCTCATCCTGCTCCTTGGGAAGTGGCCGCATGTTTCTCCTCCTCCACCTCCAGCACGTTGCCCTGCTGCAGTGCCAGTTTGTGGAGGGCACAGCAGACCACCAGAAAGCTGGCAGCCCTCTTTGGAGTGGTCTGCAGGGTCACCAGAGCCATCGAGGCATCAGAACCACATCTTGAGCAGTCCGAAGCACTGCTCAACGAAAGCCCGGGTGGCCACATGAGCCTCGTTGTATCGAGTTTCCGCATTGGTCACCTCCCTCCGCACTGGCGTCCCTTATCCTCCAAGAGCCAACCGGGATCCTCAAAAAGACCGGAGATCTCTGACTGTCCCGAGATGGAGCAGTCGTACACACTCACTGGGAAGCGTGCTTACGCGTGAATCCAGAGGTAGTGGTCACAGATAAGTTGAACGTTCAGGGAGTGGAACCCCATCCTGCTGATGAAGGGCACACCCTGAGGCATCAGTGCATGCAAGGCGTCATGTGTGCCATCTATTACCCTCTGGATCTGGGGCACCCCGGCAATGGCGGAGAATCCTGCTGTATTCTGTTGGGCTTGGTCCAGGTAAACGTTTATATAGGTAGCTGCCTGGGCAAACAGGGCATCCGTGACTTCAGCTTGTGAAATGCCACACAATTCACCACTCAAGCTTAGGAATGATCCTGAGGCGTAAGGTTCAGGGCCATGGTGACCTTAACAGTCACCAGAAGTAGGTATCCTCCTCCTCCACATGGTGCCAAGTCCACAAGGACATGTGCCGCAATATCCCTTTGTTGAGGTAGAACCTAGATGAGGTCCGTCATCTGCTCAAAAGACCAGCGACCCTGGATACCTTGGGCAGTCACCAGCCTCTCCCTCTGGGTCCCTCCTTGACTTGATGGGCGGCTTGGTCCTATGGCCCTGCTGCCTTCTCTGGGGTCTGGCCCCCTGGCCTTCCATCAGCACTGCGAGGACAGCTTCCACAGGGTCCAAGTTATCATCCACCTCGTGTAATGTTTGTACAGAATTGCAGAGGGTGAGAGACAGACATCAGCGATGGCTTCCCCCCGGGATCCTCCAGTCCCTCATGGCTCCCTTCCTCGTACCCCTGCCATCCCTCAAGGGGCCATCCAACCCACCCACGCACCCCCACTGCAGTGGGGGCCCCTGCACGCCAGACCCCAGTCCCTATACCCCAGGCAGCTGCAGGTCACTTAACCTGGACCAGGCGCTAGTTCTCTCACACACCCACCGTCTGGTTGTGGCGATGTCCTCAGTGCTGAGGCCCAGCCGTTGGGTGTTTGGATGTTGGCTGCTGCGTCTGTGATGTTGAGATGTCCCGTGTTCAGGCAAAGTGCCCAAGTCTTACGGTCTGATTGGGATGTTAGACAATAACATTCATCTTTTTTTTCATAAATTTATTAACCCAATTCATTTTTTCCAATTAAGGGGCAATTTAGCGTGGTCAATCCACCTATTCTGCACATCTTTTGGGTTGTGAGGGCAAAACCCACGCAAATATGGGGAGAATGTGCAAACTCCACACGAACAGTGACCCAGTGCCAGGATTGAACCTGGGACCTCGGCGCCGTGAGACAGCAGCAGTGTTAACCACTGCGCCACCGTGCTGCCTACGACAATAACTCTTACCTACGACATGACTTGCCTACGCACGGGGATGCATTTGGGAGTTGGGCAATGCTTACTTTACCACGATTGCCAATACCCTTTTTGCAATTGCCTCCAGCCGCACGGCCAGAGGCTGCTATGGTCAGCTGATGTTACAGGTGGGTTGGTGGGATAGACAGGCAGGAGCTGGTGGGTACCAGGAGATGGCATGCCGGACCTGCAGACGCTGAGACACCCAATCCCCCCAGCACAGGGATGAACAGCCCTCTACCGAGGCGCCCTTCAACCCCCCCATGGACTCCAATACCCTGCCGTGCACTGGGGCAGCAATCCCAGTGCCCCTGGGCTCACTGCCCATGATCAAAGATGGCTACTCACCTCCTTGGATCCTCATAGCAACCATTCCACCTGGCTTCACATTTTTAAAAAGGTGTACTAATCAGCGCCCACGTGACTGCTCGCTGGTGAGGTGGTTAGATCACGGAAGGCCATTAGATAGGGGGTCTTCCTGTTAATTGTATGGAGAATGGATTTAATTGGTGACTATTGGTTTCTCGTCACAATGCAGGATTCGATTCTCACCAATGGTGACGGACCGGTTAGATCGCAAACCGATCGGTGCCTGGTGCGTTTCCCAATTTTGCCCTCTCCCGCGATCCACTGGCCGCATTGGACTCTCGCTCAAGCACAATGCAGCCATTAAATCGCACTCACACGCTCTTATTGTATTAATGAACCTAATTAGGTAGGCCAAGCGAACATGGGCACAAATTTGCAGAGCGAGAAGGGTCGAGAATTTCCAACTCCATTTACAAATATTGTTAGTCTCACCAGTTGAAATTTAACAGCTAACAGTCTTGGGATCTTTTGGAAATTTGATTGCAGCATTTTAAGTTTTGGAACCCTCTCTCTGTGGTAGCTACCTGTTGGCCAGTCTCAGATCAGCATGAACAAGAACATTGACCGTAGATTGCAGGCAGCAGAAGACACTTTTGTCAGATTATTAGTGGCAGTATGAGTGCAGCTAAAGCTTCGCCCACCACATGTCAGACACACTGAAAGGCAAATTAATCATGTTCAATCTGCAAGTTAAGTAACGTGTCAAAGCTATAGGTGACCAATTGTGATACCAGTTTATACTTCAGCAAACCTATACCTCTCCCCGGGTGTCTTCTCAATGCAGCCTTCAAACAGTTCTTTTACAATGCCCAGTGGTCAAAAGAGTCACTTAAACAATATCAGTCATTGCAACACGGCTGCCCAACTTCTTAGTCATAGAACATAGAACATAGAACAGTACAGCACAGAACAGGCCCTTCGGCCCTCAATGTTGTGCCGAGCCATGATCACCCTACTCAAACCTACGTATCCACCCTATACCCGTAACCCAACAACCCCCCCCCCCACTTAACCTTACTTTTTTTTATTAGGACACTACGGGCAATTTAGCATGGCCAATCCACCTAACCCGCACATCTTTGGACTGTGGGAGGAAACCGGAGCACCCGGAGGAAACCCACGCACACAGGGGGAGGACGTGCAGACTCCACACAGACAGTGACCCAGCCGGGAATCGAACCTGGGACCCTGGAGCTGTGAAGCATTTATGCTAACCACCATGCTACCCTGCTGCCCCCTAATCATTTTAGTTTTTTCCTTTAAATATCAGGATATTGAAGAACAAAATTGAAGTGTTTATATAGCAGTCTTGGTAGTAACACTTAGAACCTTGTTTATTGTAAACCAAAATACATTGATGTGACATTTATAATCCTGCCAATTTTGCACTTTTTAACAATTCACACAAGAATGTGAAATCATGACACCAGGTGAAAGTAATTATGGTTATTTAACTAACATTTATAAATATTGTGAATACATTAGTTTTGCACAATACTATATAAATTGTATAAGCTTCTGTTTAAGATATTGGCAGTTTTTTCAGCAAGAAAAATGAAAATAATTTCTGTCCAATGCTCTTGCATGTAAGTAGAAGATTTCTTGATGTTCAAAATTCCAAATTGATTTGCTATAGTAGTAACTTTACCACATTATGCTTTGATGTTTTCTTCCATCAAGAGTGGCACAGTGGTTAGCACTGCCTCACAACACCAGGGACCCAGGTTCAATTCCAGCTTTGAGTGACTGTCTGTGTGGAGTTCGCACATAAGACACAATTAAAGATTTTATCCCAGCTTAAAATGTAAACCTTTATTGATCCTTTTTTACAATTAACCATTTTATTTATTCAGACGTAAGTGTGATGGACCAAATGGCCGCCTCTGTTAAGGAATGGGTTAAGAGACATTCCAATTAGATGTCTCATTTATGTTAAGTATCCAATAATTAACACTGATATGTAAAGGGGTTGCAGATGGCTCTTGCGGCATGTGATGTGGTGACAGAGTTTTGTACAGAGTGTGTTCAAGGAAAATAAAGGTGTTTGTGAAAAGAAGAACTCTTGACTCTTTACTCAACAGCAGCCAGAAGCTAACATCCTCTGTGTTGTGAGATATTATTATAGTATATCTACTAGAACCAATCCAAGGTATAAGTATACTGCTTTATTTTAAGAATGGCTGTTATATTTTTACAATCTCAATGGAAGTTAGTATCTTTTAAAAACAATTCTAATTCCCAGTTATTGACTGAAATAGCTATGCCACTAGAATTCACATTTTGAACACAACATTTTTCTGTCCAAGTGTTAAACAGAACAACTACCACAAACTCAGCATTATATTTCCCAAACACTTACACATTAAACCCCAAAGTTTTAATGGAACAGTCCGTTTAGCGTGGCCTCCACCTAGCCTGCATATCTTTGGGTTCTGGGGGTGAAACCCACGCAAACACAGGGAGAATGTGCAAACTCCACATGGACAGTGACCCAGAGTCGGGATCAAACCTGGGCCTTCGCTGTAGTGCTAATCACTGCGCCACCGTGCTGCCCGTTTACTGGTCACTTTCAAAGCTTTCTTTGCTCTCGGAAATTATGTGAAATAATGTAAAACCCTGATGAAGACAACTGCGGACTTTGTGTCCTTACCAAGAAGCCCAGAGGGGGCAGCCCATAATTTTAATTCCAATACTCCCCACTGTGAGGTAATTAAACAAACATAGGCTATCTTTAGATATGCAATTACATTAGGTCCATTTACCAGCTTCTCAAAGCAGGTGTTTTCATTTCACTTACATAAAACAAAATCTAATCCTCAATTCCAAAGACATATGAATCATAAAATTAGATATTTGTAACCGTTTGAATACAATCATTCCACCAGTTCCAAATGGACACCCAATAAACAAGACGATAAGAAATCCATTGACCATTCCTTGTCATTTACGTTGCTATGGAAATGAACTTGCTGACAACTAAGTGAGGGACATAAGCTAACATTTTCACAGTTGGAAACATATTGAAGAGGAAATTAGGGTCTCAGCTGATGGCAATAATATCCCTTTGATTTGCTATGGTTTCCATGGTGACACAGCAGCCTGCCTAATACTTCTTTATTGATGTGGTCCAATATTCCATTCATCAATGACAATACACTAATTACTGAACAGCTGGAAGGGAATGGAAAGATGTAATGCATAGGCCTCAAACCATGAGAGTATAATTTATGGGCTGGATTCTCCATTCATGAGGCTAAGTGCCAAAGAGGGGCTCGCACCAGCGCCGCGTGAAACACCCGTGGAACATGTGGAAAATGATTGGAGAATCACCGGGTCCCGTGTTGCACATGCGCACGGCTGACAAGCTGCAGCCGCGCACACCTACACCACCCACATACACACAGCGGTCGCGCCAGCTGTGCTGGACCGTATACCCGCCCACCCCAACCCCACAGCCCAGCTCCTGGCCACCCCCCACTCTTCCCTCCAGCCCTGGCAGAAATGCCCCCAGCCAGCGACACAGATCTCAACCTAGTGTGGCGGCGCTGGACACTGTCTGCATGCATTATCTCTTTCCCTGCAGCTGGCATGCCAGGCTCCCGACTGCTGGGACCACACATAGCCCACGCTGTCTGGAACCCGGCCCATCGGAGATGGAGCATTCTGGGTGGGTCGACTGATGACGTACCAACGGTGTTGCGACTGCGCGCAGCGTGCGTCCTTATGAAGCAATTTGGAGAGAGGCGGAGCATCTCGATCCGGTGTCAAACCGGCTCCTGCCCCAATTCCGGCGTCGGGAACCATTCTCTGCCCGATTGCCGTTCCCGATTTTGGCGTCGAGCTGCTGAGAATCCCGCCCCATATATTTTCTTCCCTTACCGTTCCTCTTTACTTCACTTCTCTCATGAACCTTATGACATATGTTGGGATTCAGGTCTATATTAACTAGTAAGCGTTCCAACACCTCACTCAGCTGACCATTCTTAATTTGTAAACGTGGACACTTGATTAATTGGCCTTAGAGGGAGACATAACACCTAAACTTCATCCCATCTTCACCCTATGTTCCCATGCACACATCTTGCGGCAGTAACCCCGGATCAGGTATCCTGTCACATTTTCTTTCCGCAGATGCTCAAGCAATATTAACAACCTTGCTGCCATTCTAGATGACATCAGCTAACTTTGTTGGACCAGAAATTGAACCTGTGACTTTTCTGGGCTGTGTGCCTCAGTTTCACACTGGGCAGTAAAGTCAAAGAGTAAACTCCAACATGACTTCTAAATCCTCTTAAACCTGGGTGAAGTTACAGATTTCAATATATTCTCGGGGACATTTTGCTTCAACTAATATGTATTCTTTTAAAGCGGCATAATTAAAAATACATTTTCTCAAAGTTCCCAAATAGCCACAGCAGACTAACGTAAATGATCAGTGTTGTTGAGGTCACATTACCAACTTAAATGCTTTTGTACCATCAGCATCAAATGAATGTATCACACGACTGACAGCATTTTGTTCAGGTGTTGTAGAAGGAACTCTTTACTGCCGTAGTTTAACCCCCTTGACCTGACTTCTGCTCTAGAATAACGAACAGCATGCACCACGTTTATTATTTGCATTAAGCACTTCAAAACACTCCTTCACTTCTACATATGCCACAATCCAAAGGCAAAAGCTATCCCACAGAGAAACCAGACTCATTTTTCCCTTTTGTCTCTTTTGTGACCTGTGTTGAGCTTGTGCAAGGTAATGTGGATGGATGATATATGGCATAGTAGAAAATCTGTCAAAAATAAACCGAGGCTATAATGAGAGAGTTTGTACAGCGTAAAGATTACTCCATATAAAAGATCTAAAAGATGTTAGATGCACCTTCTTTGGGCTTTGTTTCTCAGTCACAGGGCGGCAGGGTGCCACAGTAGTAGCACTGCTGCCTCACAGCGTCGGGGGTCAGGGGTTGAGTTCAATTCCAGCCTTGGGTCACAGTTTGTGTTTGCACATTCTCCCTGTGTCTGCATGGGTTTCCTTCAGCTACTCCAGGTTCCTTCCACAGTCCAAAGATGTGCAGCTTAGGTGGATTGTTAAATTGCCCCTTAGTGCCCAAAAATGTGTTTGTTCGATTAAGGGATTAACGGGATGAAGTTTGGGTGAAGTACTCTTTCAGAGGGTCGGTGCAGACTCAATGGGACGAATGGCCTCCTTCTACATTGTAGGAATGCTATGATTCTATGACTTTATATAATATTGGTCTGATTTCGGGACTTCCGGTTTCCGTGACGTCGTGAGTGGTTGCGTACAAGGCGGCTCCCATCCAGTGATGCACTTTTGCCCCTTGTCACCCGATTTATGGGTGCAATTTTTTAAAAAGGTGAAGCAAATCTGCACTTACTCCGATGTGGAGTACCTGTAGGGGATAAGATTAATGGGGCTTTCGAGGTTTTTTATCGAGGGCTATACACATCTGAACGGCCGGAGAATGGCTCCGAGATGGAGTTTTGGGCAGATTGGCTTCCCAGTGATAGAAAGGGTGAAGAGGGCGGGGTTGGAGGCACCACTGGTGTTGGAGGAAGTTATAGACTATATTGGTTCCATGCAATTGGGGAAAGAACCGGGGGCCGGATGGTTTTCTGACTGAATTTTACAAACGTTCACGACCTTGTTTGCACCGCACTTACTGGGAATATTCAACAACTCTCTGCTGAGAGGGGTCTTGCCTGCCATGCTGATGCAGGCCTCAATTTCTCTAATCCCTAAAAAGGACAAAGATCCCCTTAACTGTGGGTCTTCTATGTCTATTTCACTATTTCACTGATGTGAAAATACTAGCTAAGGTCCTGGCGAAACGTTTGGAGGGCTGCCTATTAGGAGTGATTTCAGGACCAGACAGTATTTGTTAGGGGCCGATAATTGTCTTCCAAAATCAGGAGGCTTTTAAATGTGGTCATGTTGCCCCCTGAGGAGCAGGTACCGGAGGTAATCAGCTCCATGGATGCGCAGAAGACCTTTGACGATGTGGAATGGAGCTACCTCTTCGACGTCTTGGGACGATTTGGGTTTGGTCCTACTTTTATTCTCCTGGGTTAAATTGCTATATAATGCCTCCACGGCTAGTGTCCGGACCAATGCTGTGAGCTCAGGATATTTCCAACTACACAGAGACACGAAACAGGGATGCCCGCTTTTGTTCGCTCTAGCAATTGAACCATTGGTTATTGTGCTGAGATCGTCATGGGAATGGAAAGGTATTGAAAGGATATTGAGGTACAAAGAATGTCCCTTTACACGGATGATTTCTTGCATGTTTCTGATCCTCTCACAGGTATGGGAGAAATTATGGAACTATTGCAAAAAGTTTAGCTCCTTTTCAGGGTATAGATTAAATATGAGCAAGATCGAGATGTTCCTGGTAAATTCCCTGGGAGGAGGACAGATCTGGGGAGGCTGCCATTTCAGCTGGCCAAGAGGCAGTTTAAGTATTTAGCGATTCAGGTGGCGCACAATTGGACAATTGCATAAGTTGAACGTGACCAGTCTAGTGGAAGAGGTGAATGGGAACCTGAGGAGGTGGGATACCCTCCTAATAACCTTGGCTCGTAGGGTACACAAGGTCAAAATGAACGTTTTACTGAGATTTCTATTTGTGTTCCTTAGTCTTCCGCCTTTCCTCCCTAAATATTTTTTCGCTAGGGTTGATAGACTAATCTCTGCCTTTGTTTGGGCGGGAAAGACTCCTGGGATTAGAAGAACTTTCTTGCAGAGAGGGCACAATCAGGTGGGTTGGTGCTGCCAAATCTGATGCTCTATTACTGGGCGGCGAACATTGGGAAATGCGAAGATGGTTTGAGGAGCCTGGTGCGGGGTGGGGTCAAATGGAGGAGGGCACTTGCATAGGGTCGTGTCTAAGGGCATTGGTAATGACCCCTCTTCTGCTCTCCCTGGCCAGACTCTCAATGAGTCCGGTAGTCGTGGCACCTTGAAAAATTTGGAACCAGTTTAAAATTTTAGGCTGGGGGACATGACTTTACTAAGCTGGAAGCAATGTCCAGGATATGGAGGAGAAGAGGGGTTGAGAGGTTCAAGGTTTTTTCTGTGAAAGGTATATTTGCGAACCTAGAGGAGATGGGAGAGAGATTTCTCGCCGAGGGCAAGTGCATTCAGGTATTTGCAGTGGGGAATTTTATTCATAAAGAGTTGTTCTCATTCCTCCAGTTGCCGAGGCACACACTGATAGATGGGATGATACCACGGAATGCGATGAGGTAAGGGAAAATCTCCGATATATATGCTGGAGAAGGGGAAGCCATCACTAGAAGAAGTAAGGAGAAAGTGGGGATTAGAGCTGGGCCTAGGGCTAGAGGGAGGGGGATGGAGTGAGATCCTGCATAGAGTGAACTTTATCTCCTCCTGCGCTAGGTTTAATCTGATACAATTTAAAGTGGTACATAGAGTGCACTTAACTAAGACGCGTTTGAGTGGGTTCTTCCCTGAGGTGGAAGATAGGTGTGAGCGTTGTTCAGAGGGACCTGCGAATCACTCACACATGTTCTCATCCTGCCTCAAGTTAGTTGGGTTCTGGGTCTCATTTTTTGAGATCATGCCAGAGATCATTAGGATCAAACTAGAGTCACGTTCGCCGGTGGCGATCTTTGGGGTGTCAGATCCCCCGGAGTTCCTTGAGCAGGGGTTGGGGGGGGGGGGGGGGGGGGTGGGGGGTCGGAGGCAGGTCCTGCTTGGATGGAGGTCGCCGATGCCACCCAGGGTCTCGGCGTGGTTGAGTGACCTGGTAGAATTCCTGTGATTGGAAAAGATTAAATATACTCAGAGGGTTGGAAGAAAGGTTCTATTCCAGGTGGATGCCGTTCATCACTTTCTTTAAGAACCTGTTCATAGCCAGTAGTTAGGGGGATGGGGGGAGGGTTGGGAGGATGGGGACAAGGGAGGGAGGTTATTGGGGCTGAGGGTGGATAGGGGATTTAGGATTGTTGCTATTACTTTGTTAAAATAAAAATGACAAACTGTTTGCACTATATAGTTAAGTATTTGTATGTAAGAATTTGATAATGTTCGGAATAAAATATATATTTTTTAAATAGTCTGATTTCTCAGTGTCGAAATCTTAGCCACTTCTGGATATGCCTTAACTAAGGTGCCCTTTCCAAGAGACGGTGCAGATTCGATGGGCTGAATGGCCTCTTTCTGCACTGTAAATTATATGATTCTATGCTCAAACATATCCTGGCTGTGCTTAAACTGTCAAAGATAAAGAGTCGTAAAAACCTATTGTTGGCACTAATACATTAACAGTAAAAACAGCATTGTTTAGTGAATTATTAAAACAGGACTGTCACTCTGTGTGGAATATTTTGACCCAGCCTCTGATAGGCACACTGAGTCCATGGACAGCACTTTGTGGAACAGTGGGGTCTTGGCGGCCAACTGGAGAACTGGCATGAGCCCCATGCTGCCTCATTTCGGGAAAGCCCATCTCATATTGTTTCACTGAGGCATTTGACAGACCAGCAAAGGGCTTCACTGGGATTGCAATCACCTGGGATAGAAGTCCTGAGCTGCTGCCTAATCAGAGGCCAGCAGCTCCATTGAACAGAAGTGTAACCGGAGAGATGGAGGCTACTGCTGGTACAACATCCACTCAGGATATTGGTGAGACAACATCTGGAGTGCTGTGTTTAGTGTTAGTCTCCTTACTTAAGGAAGGAAGTAACTGCGTTTGAAGCAGTTCAGCAAAGGTAACTCGACTAAGACTAGGAATGTCTAATGAGGAAAGGATGGAAAAGTTAGGCTTGTATCCACTGAAGTTTAAAAAAGTAAAGGACAATTTGATTGAAAGCTTTAGATCGTGAGGGGTCTTGACAGGGTGGATGTGACTAGGATATTTCGTCTTGTGGGACAATCTAGAACTAGGCAGTCATTTGTTAAGAACCCTACTGACATTAGATGTGAGGGAATCCCAAAATCCCGAAGGGTAACTTGTTCTTAAATGCGTATTTTGCAATTTGGTACATTGTGAGGAAAGGTCCAGTCTTGCTGTTTGCATTCAAATAAAATAATGTTTATTAAATGAAATTGCACAGCAACAAAAACCACAATACCAAACAAATGTAAACGGAATCAAAATAATGGCTACTGCAAGAGTCATTCCTGTTTATTTCCTTTGTTCCCATTTTTTTCCTTTTATTATTTTGGTTCATGGACTTATAATCGTGATGTGCCTTTAAGCAGAAGACTCAAAGTCTTCTGTCAGAACACAGTGTTCCCAGGCTTTGTGTTTGGGAGAGGCCGAAACCAGCTGGACCTGAGGAACCGGTTTTGGAGGGAGTTGGTTCGATTGGCTAACAGAACTGGTGTGTTGGCCAGGGACAATGTTCTGTCTGACAATGATGCTTTCTGAGAGAACTTGGCAAAAGTGTTTAGACCTTGGAAGTGAAGGAAATGTGCTCTCTCTCTCCAGTTTAGTGAAATGAATGAACTGTTCAATTGTTCTGAAAGCAGTGAATGCCTTGCACAACCTTTGCTGTGAACCTGGAATGATGCTGAATCCACACAGAAGGTAGACAAGCTTGCCAGAGAAAACCAGGAAGAAGTATCAAACGAAAGCTGGAAGTCATCCTAGTGCACCAAAGATGCTTATCCTTTTATTTATTATTAATATTTTATTTTCCTTCTCAAACTTTCTGCAGTCTAACACCTAAACTTCTATATGCTATTGTTCCCTACATTATTTTTTAAAATATATTTTTATTAAAATTTTTAGCATTTTAAGAAACAAAACAAAGCCATTACACCCCCCAAAGACAGTAAACCATGCACCAACTTCCCCTCCCCCCAAACGTTGACGGTAACTAGCTCTCTGAAACACAAAATAAACAAACCCCTATCACTTGTGGAACCCCTCATTTGCCTCCCTTATGGCAAATTTCACCTTCTCAAGATACAAGGATTGCATTAGATCACAGCAACACCCAGGCACAGGGTGAAGAAACTGACCTCCACCCCAACAGGACCTGTATGTGAGCAAACAACGAGGCAAAGGCCAAAACATCTTCCCATGCTCCCATCTGCAACTCCAGCAGGTCCGACACACAGAATATGGCCCCAGGAGACCCAGTTCCAAAATCCACATGCAAGATCACTGACATGGTGCTGAAAAATGACATCCAAAATTTCTCCAACTTCGTGAAGGACTAGAACATGCGCACATGGCCCCTCCCACACAGTTCGCAAGTATCCTCTACCCCCTCAAACAGCCAGTTCATTCTTGACTTCATCAGATGCTCGCTGTGCACCACCTTCAACTGTATCAGCCCCAGCTTCGCGCACGAGGTTGAGGCATTCACTCTCCGCAGCACATAACACCACAGTCCCTCCTCCAGTGACATCCCCAACTCCTCCTCCCACTTGGCCTTAACCCTCTCCATAGACACCTTGGGCGGAGAATCGCCCAGGGCCGGCATCAATCCTGCCCTCGCCATGTCCCAAATTCTTCGCCCCCCGAGATTTAGCGGGGGCGGGAATTGCGCCCGGCCGGTCGGTGGGCCCCACGCGGCGATTCTCCGGCCCGCAATGGGCCGAAGTCCCGCCTCTGACAGGCCTTTCCCGCCGGCGAGGTTTAAACCACCTCTGGTGCGGCGGGATTGGCAGCGCGGGCGGGCTCCGGGGTCCTGGGGGGGGGGTGCGGAGCGATCTGACCCCGGGGGGTGCCCCCACGGTGGCCTGGTCCATGATCGGGGCCCACCAATCGGCGGGCGGGCCTGTGCCGTGGGGGCACTCTTTTTCTTCCGCCCCGCCATGGCCTTCACCATGGCGGGGGCGGAAAAGACCCCCTTCCCTGCGCATGCGCTGGTGTAACGTCAGGAGCCGCTGACGTACCGGCATGCGCAGACCTCCGCCGGCCGGCGAAGGCCTTTCGGCCCCGGCCGGCGGGGCGCCAAAGGCCGTTCGCGCCGGCCGGCAGAGCGGCAACCACTCCAGCATGGGCCTAGCCCCTCAATGTGAGGGCTTGGCACCTAAAGATGCGGAGAATTCTTTCTCCTCACGTTTGGGGAGGCCCGACGCCGGAGTAGTTGACGCCACTCCAATATGGTAGGGTAGGGGAGTATCCTGGCCCTTATTCTCTTCCAAAATACTCCCATAAATCGCCAAGACAACCCCACGTTACAAACCCCATTAGCAACATCACCTTCTCCAACAATGAGGAGGCAGGCGCTATTGGAAAGGTTGGAAAACCTTTCTAGCGAAGTCCCACACCTGAATATACCAAAAACCCTCCTCATACGGAAACCCAAACTTCCCCCTTAACACGTCCAAGCTTGCGTACCATCCCTCCAAAAACAAATCCTTTATCTCCTTCGCCCCTCTCTCTTCCCATCCCGGAAACCTCGCATCCATACTCCATGGCTCAAATCCATGAATCCCCCAGATCAGCACCAGCCACAAACCGCTCCCAACCTAAAGTGCTACCCAAATTGCCTCCAAATCTTCAATGTGCCAACCATCACAGAACTTCCCGAATACTTCCCTGGGGCAAACTGAAGTGGTGCCATCACCAGCACACATAACCTGACCCCCGACAACAACCCACCTCCATCCCCACCCATAAAGCGTTCGCTACCCTACTCCAGCCCCTCACCTTCTCCATGTTTGCTGCCCGTAAAAATCACCACGTTCAGAAGGCCAAACCACCTTCTGCCCAAACTGCCTGCCCCTATGAAGTGCCACCTTTCTTACCCTGGCCACCTTCCATGCCCAATTAAACGGCAAAACCAACCAGTCCACCCCCTTAAAAAAAACAAACTTCGGTAAAAAGACTGGCAGGCACTGAAATAAGAATAAAAACTCTGGCAAAATGTTCATCTTAACTGCCTGCACCCGATCTGCCAGTGACAGGCGACTGTCCCACCTGGATAAATCCGCTTTCACCTTCCCAACCAGACTCGTAAAATATACCTTACAAAGCCGTGCCCAATCCCGGGCCACCTGCACCCCCAAATACCTGAAATGGTTTGTTGCCATCCAAAACAGTAACCCATCCACGCCAACCTCCACCCCTGGAGAAATTTTCCCCTAATTGTTCTTCACGTTACTTAACGAAACACTTGTTTCACTGCTGCTAGCTAATTCGCATTTCAAAACCCGCTTCAAACTGTTGCACTCTTCTCAATTCCTCTTTCATCCCATTCTTCAAACATTATTTTATCCAAACTTCTTTAACCTTTATTTTATTCAATTCTTAAATCTTAATTTTCTTCAAGGATCTTGATACACTGTTTAAAAATAAGAGGTCACCCATTTAAGACAGAGGTTAGGAGAATTTAGGTGAATTGACCATGCTAAATAGCCCCCTCGTGTCCAGCGATGTGCTAGTTATGTAGGGCTACAGAGATACGGCGGGGGAGTGGGCCTAGGTAGGGTGCTCCTGATAGGGTCAGTGCAGACTTGATGGGCCAAATGGCCTCCATCTGCACTTTGGGAATTTTGGAATTTTTTTCTCGCAGAGAGTTGCGAGTCTTTGGTGCTCCCTTTCTCAAAGGCAGTGGAAGCAGAGTCTCTGAATATTTTTAAGGCAGAATGAGATAGATTTTTGATAAACAAGGAGGTGAAAGATGATTGGGGTAGATGCAATGTTATAATCAGATCAGTCGCCATAGACCCAGGTTCGATTCCCGGCTTGGGTCACTGTCTGTGAGGACTCTGCACGTTCTCCCCATGTCTGCATGGGTTTCCCCCAGGTGCGCCGGTTTCCTCCCACAAGTCCTGAAAGATATGCTTGTCAGGTGAATTAGACATTCTGAATTCTCCCTCAGTGTACCCAAACAGGAGCCAAAGTGTGGCAACTAGGGGATTTTCACAGCAACTTTGTTGCAGTGCTAATGTAAGCCTACTTGTGATACTAATAAAGATTATTGTTATGTGACTTAAAGTACCAAGGGACCAAGGCCAACTCATGTTTCCAATTTGTAATCAGTGGCCAAGGATCATTGCTGGATCCCAGACCAGAGGTGAGTGATGCAGAAGAGAGATCACAGGGTGGGGGTCAGAGTAGGAGGTTGAGGACTGTCAGAAGAAAGAGCAGGGAGCAGCTCTCAGTAGCCTCGTGTCCCTTGATCAGGCACATTTGCCTTTGAATGGCTATATTGGAATCCAAGTTACCACGACAGTTTGAAAGTGCACAGGTGTATACTGCAATATAGAACATAGAACATAGAACATTACAGCGCAGTACGGGCCCTTCGGCCCTCGATGTTGCGCCGACCTGTGAAACCATCTGAAGCCTATCTGACCTACACTATTCCATTTTTATCCATATGTCTATCCAGTGACCACTTAAATGACCTTAAAGTTGGCGAGTCTACTACTGTTGCAGGCAGGGTGTTCCACACCCCTACTACTCTCTGAGTAAAGAAACTGCCTCTGACATCTGTCCTATATCTACCACCCCTCAATTTAAAGCTATGTCCCCTCGTGTTGGTCATCATCATCCGAGGAAAGAGACTCTCACTGTCCACCCTATCTAACCCTCTGACTATCTTATGTGTCTCTATTAAGTCACCTCTCAGCCTTCTCCTCTCTAATGAAAACAACCTCAAGTCCCTGAGCCTTTCTTCGTAAGACCTTCCCTCCATACCAGGCAACATCCTAGTAAATCTCCTCTGAACCCTTTCCAAAGCTTCCAGATCCTTCCTATAATGTGGTGACCAGAACTGCACGCAGTACTCCAGGAGCGGCCGCACCAGAGTTATGTACAGCTGCAGCATGACCTTGTGGCTCCGAAACTCAATCCCCCTACTGATAAAGGCTAGCACACCATATGCCTTCTTAACAGCCCTATTAACCTGGGTGGCAACTTTCAGGGATTTATGTACCTGGATGCCGAGATCTCTCTGTTCATCTACACTACCAAGAATCTTGCCATTAGCCCAGTACTCTGCATTCCTGTTACTCCTTCCAAAGTGAACCACCTCACATTTTTCCGCATTAAACTCCATCTGCCACCTCTCAGCCCAGCTCTGCAGCTTATCTATGTCCCTCTGTATCCTATAACATCCTTCAGCACTATCCACAACTCCACCGACCTTCGTGTCATCTGCAAATTTACTAACCCATCCTTCTACACCCTCTTCCAGGTCATTTATAAAAATGACAAACAGCAGTGGCCCCAAAACAGATCCTTGCGGTACACCAGTAGTAACTGAACTCCAGGATGAACATTTGCCATCAACCACCACCCTCTGTCTTCTTTCAGCTAGCCAATTACTGATCCAAACCGCTAAATCACCTTCAATCCCATACTTCCTTATTTTCTGCAATAGCCTACCGTGGGGAACCTTATCAAACGCCTTACTGAAATCCATATACACCACATCAACCACTTTACCCTCATCCACCTGTTTGGTCACCTTCTCAAAAAACTCAATCAGGTTTGTGAGGCATGACCTACCCTTCACAAAACCGTGTTGACTATCGCTAATCAACTTGTTCTTTTCAAGATGATTATAAACCCTATCTCTTATAACCTTTTCCAACATTTTACCCACAACCGAAGTAAGGCTCACAGGTCTATAATTACCAGGGTTGTCTCTACTCCCCTTCTTGAACAAGGGGACAACATTTGCTATCCTCCAGTCTTCCGGTACTATTCCTGTCGACAAAGACGACATAAAGATCAAGGGCAAAGGCTCTGCAATCTCCTCCCTGGCTTCCCAGAGAATCCTAGGATAAATCCCATCTGGCCCAGGGGACTTATCTATTTTTACACTTTCCAAAATTGCTAACACCTCCTCCTTGTGAACCTCAATTCCATCTAGCCTGGTCGACTGAACCTGAGTATTCTCCTCGACAACATTGTCTTTCTCCAGTGGAAACACTGACGAAAAATATCCATTTAACGCTTCCCCTATCTCCTCTGATTCCACACACAACATTCCACTACTATCCTTGATTGGCCCTAATCTTATTCTAGTTATTCCTTTGTTCCTGATATACCTATAGAAAGCCTTAGGGTTTTCCTTGATCCTATCCGCCAACGACTTTTCGTGTCCTCTCCTCGCTCTTCTTAACTCTCCCTTTAGGTCCTTCCTGGCTAACTTGTAACTCTCAAGTGCCCTAACTGAGCCTTCATGTCTCATCCTAACATAAGCCTTCTTCTTCCTCTTGACAAGTGCTTCAACTTCCTTAGTAAACCACGGTTCCCTTGCTCGACAACTTCCTCCCTGCCTGACAGGTACATACTTATCAAGGACACGCAGTAGCTGTTCCTTGAAAAAGCTCCACATTTCGATTGTACCCATCCCCTGCAGTTTCCTTCCCCATCCTAGACATCCTAAATCATGCCGAATAGCATCATAATTGCCTTTCCCCCAGCTATAATTCTTGCCTTGCGGTATATACCTATCCCTGCCCATTGCTAAAGTAAACAACCGAATTGTGATCACTATCACCAAAGTGCTCACCTACATCTAAATCTAACACCTGGCCGGGTTCATTACCCAGTACCAAATCCAATGTGGCCTCGCCCCTTGTTGGCCTGTCTACATACTGTGTCAGAAAACCCTCCTGCACACACTGCACAAAAACTGACCCATCTATAGTACTCGAACTATAGTATTTCCAGTCAATATTTGGAAAGTTAAAGTCCCCATAACAACTACCCTGTTACTCTCGCTCCTGTCGAGAATCATCTTTGCAATCCTTTCCTCTGCATCTCTGGAACTATTCGGAGGTCTATAGACAACTGCCAACAGGGTGACCTCGCCTCTCCTGTTCCTAACCTCGGCCCATACTACCTCAGTAGACGAGTCCTCAAACGTCCTTTCTACCGCCGTAATACTTTCCTTGATTAACAATGCCACACCCCCCCCTCTTTTACTATCTTCTCTGTTCTTACAGAAACATCGAAATCCTGGAACCTGCAACAACCGTTCCTGTCCCTGCTCTACCCATGTCTCAGAAATCGCCACAACATCGAGATCCCAGGTACCAACCCATGCTGCAAGCTCACCCACCTTATTCCGGATGCTCCTGGCGTCGAAGTAGACACACTTCAAACCAGCATCTTGCTTGCCGGTGCCCTCTTTCGAACTTTCAACCCTATCCCTGACCTCACTACTCTCAACATCCTGTACACTGGGACTACAATTTAGGTTCCCATCCCCCTGCTGAATTAGTTTAAACCCCCCCGAAGAGCACTAGCAAATCTACACCCCCCCCCCCCCCCCCAGGATATTGGTACCCCTCTGGTTCAGGTGAAGACCATCCTGTTTGTAGAGGTTCCACCTACCCCAGAATGAGCCCCAATTATCCAGGAAACCAAAAACCTCCCTCCTGCACCATCCCTGTAGCCACGTGTTCAACTCCTCTCTCTCCTTATTTCTCACTTCGCTAGCACGTGGCACGGGTAACAACCCAGAGATAACAACTCTGTTTGTTCTAGCTCTCAGCTTCCACCCTAGATCCCTGAATTTCTGTCTCAAATCCCCATCTCTCTTCCTACCTACATTCAGAAATGACAGAGAACTTTCAAATAAAGTAAATGGGTGCAATCGAATGGTCTCATCACACTGGACTTGGTAACGCGATAAGGCGTTAAATCTCGTGAGAGACCTCTTGCTGGATTTGCGATACTTGGAACACCTCGCAAGACCTAACAAGATCTCACAAGACGTCGTCATTTGGATCTCGGCTTCACTGGACAAGATCCAGATTAACGTATTTAAGTGAGCCAATAGGTTAATCGTGCATCTTGTGCTTGTATACTTGCCCCACCTGATGGTCGGATGCTATAACTACAACAGTAAAACATATAACTTAAAATGCACATGTAGATGATGATTATTTACTCATATTATATAGTCTACCCATCATCATACCTTCCTTTCTTTTGAAATGATTTTGAATCATAATCATGTACATTCAAACTTTACACATTTACATTGATTTTAGTCATGTAAAATGGCATGCATGCAAACGTGACATTTCATTAGTTCAATCGATTAGGCTTCCGACTGATTCTGCTGCTGTACCGCCTTTTCTGCCCAAAGTGGTCTTTTTCCTGTGCTGGTGGTATTTGTAAATGTGTTGAAATCTTATTTTCTTTGCTCTATTTTTGAAGAACCATTGACTTTTTGCCTCTTGAAAGATCTGTTGCTTAAGCATGAACTCTTGTTCTTTTCTGTTTTCTCCCTCAAGACAAGCTTGGTATCTATACGCACCTGGATCTATATTTTTTTTGAGCATGAACAGGTCCAGTTGTGAGACCTGACTTGCTGAGGTTTCACGGAGTTTGGTTAGGTTTGCGTCTAGAATGTGAATGAGTAGGTTCGAAAACGTCAATGAGTAGGTTAGAGAATGTGAATGAGTAGGTTCTTCCCGGAGGTGGAGGACAGATGTGAACGGAGCCAAGGCCACCAACCACGGCCACATGTTATGGTCTTGCCCCAGACTTGCTGGGTACATGACAACCTTCTTCGAGGCAATGTCCAAAGTGGTGGAGATGAGGGTGGAACCATGCCCAAAAGTGGCAGTATCAGAACAGCCAGATCTCTTCATGGGGAGGAGGGCTGAAGCCCTTGCCTTTGCCTCCCTGATCACCCACCGTAGAATCCTGCTCGGCTGGCGGCCAGCAGCACATAAAGCTGTAGACTGGCTGTCTGACCGATCGGAATTTCTCCAAATGGAGAAAATCAAATTCGCCATCCGTAGATCGGAACGTGGGAGCCATTCACCCGACTGTTCTGGGAGCTGTTTGTGGCCAACATATAATTAAATAAGTGGCCAAAAACCAAGGATAAATGGTCAGGACAAAATAGAAGAGATGGAAGTGGGGGAGGAGCAAGAAGATGTAGCCAAACCCAGCAGGATCACAGAGAAGAAGGGGGAGTGGGAGGGGAGGAAGGAGTGGGGATGCAGGGAGGGAGGGGGGGTGGATAAGGGGGAGAACAATAGAGGGGAGTCAGAAGGGAGAAAAGATAAATGAACACAAATTGGGGGGGGGGGGGGAGACCACAGGGGAAGACAATGACCACAACAACCACAGCAAGGCGAGAGAAGAGTAAGAGAAAATTGGAAGAAGATATGAAAAATCCCCAAGGCCGAGGCAACTGCATCGAGAAATGTAAATAGCATTAGGGGCACCACCCGGGTGACCCCTCCACCATGTTTTGTGTGGTAGTATGACTAGGGAGATTACGGTACCCTGGAACCAAGCTGTCATTGGTGCAGAAGACTCGCTGCCCATTGGCCCAGGCAAGTCATGTGCCTCTCTGCCAATTGCTGAAGGCTAGTCATGTGACTCCACGCCGATTGGCTGAGAGGTTGGTAGCTCCGCCTACAGGGCAGGGTATAAGAACCCATACCGGCTGGCAGTCGGCCTTTCTCTGTACGTCTACTGCCGGGCACACATCTAGTGTATTAAAGGGGCTGTTTAGCACACTGGGCTAAATCGCTGGCTTTGAAAGCAGACCAAGCAGGCCAGCAGCACGGTTCGATTCCCGTAACAGCCTTCCCGGACAGGCGCCGGAATGTGGCGACAAGGGGCTTTTCACAGTAACTTCATTGAAGTCTACTCGTGACAATAAGCGATTTTCATTTTTTTCATTTCAAAGCCTGTTGTTTGGAACTACTTCACGACTCGAGTCCAATTGATGGTGCATCAATTTAATACACTAGAATTTTGAAATGGAGCTACGGATCAAGCCAGAATGCCTCCACATCAGCCCGCATGCTGCAAACGCGTCAGCAACGTTTAAACATTGGCTGGCATGTTTCAACAACTACCTCACCACAGCAGAAATCCGCCTGAGAAGGGAACAGAAACTCCACATCCTCCACCCGTGCGTGGGCACCGCCGTCTACTCTCTGATAGTGGATGAACTGGACTATGACACCGCCATGGACCTGCTGAAGGGACTTTTCACCAGGCCAGTGAATCAGGTCTATGCGCGGCACCTCCTGGCTGCAAGGCAACAATTCCCTGGTGAGTCCCTCGACGAATTCTACCGGGCCCTCATTGTCCTGGGGAGAAATTGCGCCTGCCCGCAAGTCACTGCGGCTGAACATACCAACCTTTTGATCAGGGACGCATTTGTTGCGGGCATTCAATCATCCCAGATACACCAGAGGCTTCTGGAAAAGGACACTTTAAGCTGCGCTGAGGCACGGACCCTCGTATCCTCCTTAGAGGTCGCTGACCGCAACGCCCGCGTCTATACCCCCGGCCGCGCGGCGGCCCCTTCGGTAGCGTGGCACGTGACCCCCCTCACCCCTGCCGATTTTGACCCCCCAGACCTGCGCTGCAGGGCGCCCTGATAAACCCACGGGGTCCCGCTGCTACTTTTGCGGTCAGGCCAAGCACCCCGCCCGCGCTGCCCAGCCCGCACCACAACTTGTAAAAGCTGCGGCAAGAAGGGCCACTTTGCGGCCGTCTGCCAATTGAAATCGGTCGCTGCCGTCCCGAACAGCGACCGCGGGTCCCCCCCCCCGCGCTCCTCTAGGGCCCCATGCGGCCCGCGGACCTCGCTGCCCCCACCCCCCACCACCACGGGTGATCCCCGGATGCCGCCATTTTGGGCCCCCGACACCACGTGCGATCCCCAGGTGCCGCCATTTTGGGCCCCGACTCCACGTGCGAACCTCGGGCACCGCCATCTTGTTCACCTCCCACCACATGCGGCCGACGGGCGCCGCCATCTTGTATCGGCACGGAGGACCCCGCAAGTGGCTACTCGATGATGGATGACGACTCTGAGTTCCTGGGACAACTCACCTCGGTGACGCTGGATCAATCACGGCCCCGCACCCTTCCCACGGCGACCACACAGATCCTCCTCAACGGCCATGAGACGAGCTGCCTACTGGACTCCGGGAGCACAGAGAGTTTTATCCACCCCGACATGGTAAGACGCTGTGCGCTCCCCGTTCACCCAGTGAAACACAAAATCGCTCTGGCCTCCGGTTCGCACTCAGTCCAAACCACAGGGTGCTGCGTAGCGGTCCAGGGGAGGGTTTTTAAAAACTATAAGCTCCTCGTCCTTCCCCACCTCTGCGCACCAACACTCCTAGGACTGGATTTTCAGTGCAACCTGCAGAGCTTAACTTTCAAATTCGGCGGCCCTATTCCCCCCCTTAATGTCTGCAGCCTCGCGTCCCTCAAGGTCAACCCCCCTTCCTTGTTTGCAAACTTCACCCCGGATTGCAAACCCGTCGCCACTAGGAGCAGACGGTACAGTGCCCAGGACCGGACCTTCATCAGGTCCGAGGTCCAAAGGCTTCTGAAGGAACGGGTCATAGAGGCTAGCAACAGTCCCTGGCGAGCACAAGTGCTGGTGGTTAGGACTGGGGAGAAAAATCGGATGGTCATAGACTACAGTCAGACCATCAACAGGTTTATGCAGCTGGACGCGTATCCTCTTCCCCGTATCTCCGACCTGGTTAACAGGATCGCGCAGTACAAAGTCTTTTCCACGGTGGACCTTAAGTCCGCCTACCACCAGCTACCCATCCGCACGAGTGACCGAAAGTACACTGCGTTTGAAGCAGATGGGCGACTCTGCCACTTTTTAAGGGTTCCATTCGGTGTCACAAATGGGATCTCGGTCTTCCAAAGGGAGATGGACCGAATGGTTGACGAATACGGTTTACGGGCAACCTTCCCGTATCTCGACAATGTCACCATCTGCGACCATGACCAGCAGGACCACGACATCAACCTCCGCAAATTCCTCCGTACCGCAAAACTCCTTAACCTCACTTACAATAAGGATAAGTGCGTGTTCAGCACCGACCGTCTAGCCATCCTCAGCTACGTAGTGCGTCACGGAGTGATAGGCTCCGACCCCGAACGCATGCACCCCCTAATGGAACTCCCTCTCCCCAACTCCCCCAAAGCCCTCAAACGCTGTCTGGGCTTCTTTTCCTATTATGCCCAGTGGGTCCCTAACTACGCCGAAAAGCCCGCCCTATCATCCAGTCCAATACGTTCCCCCTGTCGATGGAGGCCCGCCAGGCCTTTAGCCGCATCAAAGCAGACATTGCAAAGGCCACGATGCGCGCTATCGACAAGTCCCTCCCATTCCAGGTCGAGAGTGACACGTCTGATGTAGCTCTGGCGGCCACCCTCAACCAAGCGGGCAGACGCGTGGCCTTCTTCTCCTGGACCCTCCACGCTTCCGAACTCCGCCACTCCTCGGTGGAAAAGGAGGTACAGGCCATAGTCGAAGCTGTGCGACATTGGAGGCACTATCTGGCCGGCAGGAGGTTTACCCTCCTCACAGACCAACGGTCAGTGGCCTTCATGTTTGATGATGCACAGAGGGGCAAGATCAAGAACGACAAGATCTTGCGGTGGCGGATCAAGTTTTCCACGTACAACTACAATATCTTGTATCGTCCTGGGAAGCTCAACGAGCCTCCTGATGCCCTGTCCGGTGTACCTGTGCCAACGCACAGGTGGACCGCCTCCGAACCCTCCACACGGACCTCTGCCATCCGGGGGTCACCCGCTTCTTTCATTTCATTAAGACCCGCAACCTGCCCTACTCCATCGAGGAGGTCAGGACTGTGACCAGGGAATGCCACATCTGTGCGGAGTGCAAGCCGCACTTTTACCGCCCCGAGCAAGTGCATCTGATAAAGGCTTCCCGCCCCTTTTAACGTCTCAGCATGGACTTCAAAGGTCCCCTCCCCTCCAACAACCGCAACGCGTATTTCCTAAACGTGATTGACGAGTACGCCCGCTTCCCGTTCGCCATCCCCTGCCCCGACATGACCACGACAACCATCATCAAAGCCCTCCACTCCATTTTCTCCCTGTTCGGTTACCACGCGTACATCCATAGCGACCGGGGGTCCTCCTTTATGAGTGACGAGCTGCGTCAATTCCTGCTTAGCAGGGGCATCGCCTCTAGCAGGACGACCAGTTACAACCCCCCGGGGTAACGGTCAGATCGAGAGGGAGAATGGTACGGTCTGGAAGACCATCCTGCTGGCCCTGTGGTCCAGGTGTCTCCCGGTCTCCCACTGGCAAGAGGTCTTCCCAGACGCCCTCCACTCTATTCGGTAAATCCTCTGTACTGCCACAAGTCAAACACCTCACGAACGTCATCTTGTTTCCCTCAGGAAGTCTTCCTCAGGGACCCAGCTCCCAACCTGGCTGGCCACTCCCAGGCCCATCCTGCTCCGGAAGCACGGTCTCCCTTCGGGCTGCATCCCCCAGCACCAGCACCCCCCTCCAGTCCCAACCGCCTCCAGCGCCCCCGCAACCCAGCCCCCCCCTCTCTCTTCCGTCTCTCCTCCCCCCCACCCCCCCCGCTTCTTTTTCAACAAGGGGTGAATGTGGTAGTATGACTAGGGAGATTACGATACCCTCGAACCAAGCTGCCATTGGTGCAGAGGACTCGCTGTCCATTAGCCCAGGCAAGTCATGTGCCTCTCTGCAAATTGGCTGAGGCTAGTCATGTGACTCCCCGCCAATTGGCTGAGAGGTTGGTAGCTCCGCCTACGAGGCGGGGTATAAGAACCCATACCGGCTGGAAGTCGTCCTTTCTCTCTACGTATACTGCCGGGCACACATCTAGTGTGTTAAAGCCTGTTGTTTGGAACTACTTCACGACTCGAGTCCAATTGGTGGTGCATCATTTTGTAAAAAGAAAAATAAAAGGAGGGAGCGGGAAGACCCCCTTTCCTGTTTCGTACTTTCTTTGTGTTTGGTTTTTCTATATACACATATATATATATACACCTGTATTCATATCATGTCCAAACCCAATAATACCATTTTTAAGAAAATGTTTGCCTGTACATCCTCAACTTTTGTGGTCAGTTCAACTCCCTGACTTGATTGTGTGAACATTTCACTGGCTTGTTCCACACCAGAAGCTTTCTGGATCTGGGTGGCTTGCTACAGGGATTTGTTAGCTGAGGGAAGTTGCTCATGTAAGGTCTCTGTGTCTCTTTGAACCACCTCTGCCCTCTGATTGGCTCTTTCCAGATCTACCCTGATAACTTCATCTTCATCCACTTTGGCAATTGATTCCAGGGCTGTCTGTAATACCTGGACCTTGTGATCAGCCTCCTCAAATTTGGAGGCCAAAAAGGTTTGCGTCTTTGGCAACTTCCTGTCCCTTTTCGTGAAGTTATTCCATGATATCTGATCTTTCCCAAGAGCAAGGCTTTCTGCTTTGCTGCTCAAGGTCTGCTCATATGCGTTGATTTTTTCTTTAAGTGTTTTTATTGTTACTTCCTGATTCTTGACTTCTGCAAACTCCTTGTTGTATTTCTCAAGTGGGTCCCGCAGTTTCTGATTCTCGGTTTCTATATATTGCATATGCTGGACTTTGAGCTGGAGCTGTTGTCCGAGATCTAATGCTGGAACGGGATCACTGAGGTAACTGTTGGTGATCCGCAGAGTTGCAATTCCAGATTGCAATTTGCGGTTCTTTTCCAGCAGAAGGTTTTGGATGTGTCCTGTGATCCAGGTCCTTCTGATGTTACATCTCCCATCGATTTCAGGATACTCAGCTCTTTTTTAACCTCTTCATAGTCAGACTGCCCTCTCAGCATTTCCTCTAGTTGCTTGAGTGTGCTGTTCTTTGCACGGAGCTGCTGTCGGTGAGATTGCAATCGTTATCCTCTATTCGTGGTTGAATCCACATCTTCAGCAGGTCTGCTTCGTTGATTAAGTTCGCTATGGCACCTGTGACCAGTTTGATATTTGTGATGGTTTGATTAATTATGAGCAGAATCGTCCAATTATCCAAGTAGTTTGCTATTTCTTCTTCTATTTTTATGTTTTTTGTTCAGCGCCTTCATTGATCATGTCCATGAAAAAAGAACTTTCCAGACCATTTGATACACCATTAAACTCAGCTTGCCTATACAAGCTGCAGTTTGCATAATTAACGAATCACTAATTTTTTTAGCCTCGGTTATTACATTGACACTCTTGGATGATGCATTCTTGCTGTGCAAAATGGTTTCACTTGGAGCATCTGGCGCATGTTTTGCCATATGCAGGGCATTTTCTTAGGCCGTGCATTCTGCCGCACCTCCGACATAAAATGGTGTTCTCAAAATGGCCACCACACTGACCACATTTCAGATCCCGCTGCGACATAGCAAAGATGGCGTGGGTTATACCCTCTTTTTTCTCGCCACTTTCTTGTGTCTGAATCTCAGTGATTTGCTTTTGTGCAATCTCACTGGCCTTGCATATATTTATGGCATCTGCTGGTGTTAAATCGTTTTCCCTCAGCAATCATTTGCGTAATTTATCACATTGCAGACCGTATATTATTTGGTCTTTTATCAATGAATCATGGAGGTCTGCAAAATTGCAGGATTGTGCTTTGAGACGTAGATCAGTGACAAAACAGGTTTCGGCTTATTTTTGTAGTCTCATCTTGAATACACAGTGCTCAAAGGTTTTGTTTTTTTGCGGATGGCAATCATCGAATTGTTCGATTATTTTTGAGTAGGTCTTCTTGTCTTCCTCCAAAGCGAACTGAAAAGTATTATGCAGATCAATTGCTTGGGGACCAGCTACTGTCATTAGGAGTGCTATTTTTCTCTCATCCAAAGCTTCTTGGAGAACAAGCGCTTGGACATTAAAAGTGAACTGTTGCTTGAAAGCATGCCAGTTTGCATCTACATTACCAGTCGTGATCAGTTGGCAGGGAGTCTTCAATGCTTCCATCTCGCCTCAACGATCCTGATATTATTTTGTTTTATAGCCAATTTTTTTTTGAGTCTCCGATTGTTCTCTTGTGTCTTCTCGAAGTATCAAACTTTCCCTAACTATTCTCTTTTGGCATCCACTCCAAGGTACCATGTAATGTTCTATGATGTGGGATCTTGATATTGCCATGTGAACAAAGAACTTTGATAAACAAAGTTATTTACTACTAACACTAGACTAATGAACAACTAAAATATTGAAGATGGATACAGTTGGAAATGAATGTCTAACACTAACTTACACTGAGATACTCTAGAGCTACTCTAATATGCAACTAGTTATCAACTCCTTACAAAAACCTTCTAATGGAACACACGGTATATCCGGGGCACCCCACCTGCTGGTCGGATGCTGGAATTACAACAGTAAAACATATAACCTGTAATACACATGTAGATGATGATTATTTACTCATATTACATACAGATGATAGTCTGCCTATCATTACAAGGACCCAAAAAATGCAAACTCCCGTTTGATAGCAAGGGTCGTTCTCAGAATTGCAGAGGTCGAGTAACACTCTGCTATTCTGATTTTGCTTTGTTAAATCGCGCCCAATGTCTTAAATTAGCAGAGATCATAACAGCAAACACTCTGAATAAAACTGGAACTATAATGGTTGCCTGAGATTCTGACAAGTTGAAATAATTTTCCTTTAATTAAAAAATGCTACTCATGGACTTCCGGTTGTGGCTAAGCCGCACGTTCGGCAGCTCCCGCTACTTAAGGACTTTTGGGCCGATTTGAGGGCCCCAAACGGCGCTGTCTCGACGAATCCCGGTGGGGGAAGGTGTTTAGAGGAGCATTCCCCATAATTTATGGTGCTCACCCGGAGTGGGGCAAAGGAAAAACCTGCAGCAGCTCCCCAAGAAAAGCGGGGGAAGAAGGACAAAATGGCGGCCAGCGGAACACCCGAGGACTGGTAGAAGTGGGCGCAGGAGCAGCAAGCCTCTCTTCTGCGCTGTTTTGCGGAGCTGAAGGCTGAGTTGCTGGACTCCCTGAATGTGACTACCAACAAGCTGCTTGGGACCCAGGCGGCCCAGGAGGTGTCCATTCGGGAGTGGCAGCAGCAGGCCGCTGAGATGGAGGAGGAGGCCGTGGTCCTCGTGGGGAAAGTGGAGTTGCACGAGGCTCTCCACAAAAAGCGGCAAGACCGCTTGGAGGAGCTGGACGTTCGCACGAGGCGAAAGAATTTGAGGATCCTGGGCCTGGCGGAGGGGCTGGAGGGGTCGGATCTCCCGTCGTACGATGTTGAGCTCGTTGATGGGAGCGGGGTCCTTCCATTTGCCCCTGGAGCTTGAGAGAGCTCACAGAGTGCTGGCCAGGAGGCCTAAGGCAAATGAACCCCCGCGGGCGGTGCTGGTGCGGTTCCACCAATTTAATGACCGGGAGTGTGTGCTGCGCTGGGCCAAGAAAGAGAGGAGCAGCAAGTGGGAGAATTCGGTAGTGCGAATCTACCAGGACTGGAGTGCGGAGGTGGCAAAGCGGCTGGCCGGGTTCAACCGGACGAAGGCGGTGCTGCATGCCAAGCAGGTCAGATTTGGAATGCTGCAGCCTGCACGTCTGTGGGTGACATATAAGGACCGGCACCACTACTTGGAGTCCCCGGAGGAGGCGTGGGCCTTTGTACAGGCGGAGAAGCTGGACTCGAACTGGGGTCTGGGGACACACTATGGCCGTTGCTGTTTTCGCTGTTGCTGTTCTTCAATTTTGACACGTGTTTTTTATGCTGGTTTTCATTTTGCTCTGTTTCCGGGTGGGTTTGTCTGTTGGGTATGGGTGTGGGGGATGTGGGGAATGTTGGGGGTTTGTGTTTTATATGTTCTCTTCTGTACGGGGCTGGGGGTTGGGGTGAAACTGGATTTTGGGGAGCTGCGTCAGAAGGGTGGGGTGTGGCAGTGTGAAAGCGCGGGCTTTCCTCTGGTTTCCCGCACTGCGGGGTGGGGGGGCGGAGCTGGAGGTAGGGGCATGGCCTCTACTGGTTTTCTTTCCCGCGCTGAAGCGGTGCCAAGGAGGTGTGGCAAGAGGGGGATGCTCCCATACCGGGAGGGGATGGGTTTTGGCGGGAGCTGCCAGGGTCAGCACAAGTCAGCTGACTCACGGAAGTACCATGGAGGGTGTGTCGCGGCTAGGAGGGGTCCTAGCCTGGGGGGATACCGGGTTGCAGCTGGAATGGCCAGGAAGGAGCTGGTGTGGGCCGGGGGGGGGGGGGGGGGGGGGGGGGTAGAGGAGAGGCGTTATCACCATGGGGAACGGGTCAGGCGGGGCGAGCCGGCCTGGGGCGGGCAGTCGATAAGCTATGGCTAGCCGGCGGGGGAGAGGGACGGGTTGCCCTCTGATCCGGCTGATTACCTGGAACGTGAGGGGGCTGAATGGGCCAGTTAAGAGAACTAGGGTATTTTCTCATCTGAAGGGGCTGAAGGCGGACGTGGCTATGCTCCAGGAGACCCACTTGAAGGTGGCGGACCAGGTTCGTCTGAGGAAGGGGTGGGTGGGGCAGGTTTTTCACTCAGGATTGGACGCGAAGAACCGGGGGGGGTGACGATTCTGGTGGGGAAGAGGGTGGCGTTCAAGGCGGCTGAGGTGGTGTCGGACAAGGAGGACAGATATATTATGGTGAAGGGTAGGCTGCAGGGAGAGAAGGTGGTGCTGGTTAATGTATATGCCCCGAATTGGGATGATGCTGGCTTCATGACGCGCTTGTTGGGCCACATTCCGGACCTGGAGGCAGGGGGCCTGATCATGGGGGGAGACTTTAACACAGTGCTGGATTCCCCACTGGACTGGTCCAGTTCAAGGACGGGTGTGAGACCGGCGGCGGCCAAAGTGCTGAGAGGGTTTATGGACCAGATGGGAGGGGTGGATCCCTGGAGGTTTCGGAGGCCGAGAGCGCGGGAGTATTCCTTTTTCTCCCATGTCCATAGGGTCTATTCCCGAATAGAATTTTCGTCCTGAGCAGGGGATTGATCCCGAAGGTGCAGGATGCCGAGTATTCGGCCATAGCGATTTCAGACCATGCTCCGCACTGGGTTGATCTGGAGATGGGGGAGGCGCGGGACCAGCGCCCGCTCTGGCGCCTGGATGTGGGGATGCTGGCTGATGAGGTGTGTAGGAGGGTCCGGGGAAGTATTGAGGGGTATCTTGATACCAACGACATGGGGAGGTCCGGGTGGGGATGGTCTGAGAGGCTCTGAAAGCAGTGATCCGGGGGGAGCTGATCTCCATCTGGGCCCACAGGGAAAGGAGGGAGAGGAAGGAGAGGGAGAGACTGATGGGGGAGCTCCTGGATGTGGACAGGAGATAAGCGGAGGCACCGGAGGAGGGGTTGCTGGGGGAACGGCGTAGTTTGCAGGCCAAATTTGACTTGTTGACCACCAGAAAGGCGGAGACACAGTGGAGGAGGGAGATGAAGGGGTCTGGTGCGTGGTGGGGAGGAACATCGGGTATCACTGTATGCGGACGACCTGCTGTTGGATGTGGCGGATCCAGAAGGGGGAATGCCGGGAGTGATGGAGCTGTTAGCGGAATTTGGGGGCTTCTTGGGCTATAAGTTCAATTTAGGCAAGAGCGAGGTATTTGTAGTACACCCGGGTGATCAGGAGGAGGGAATTGGGAGACTCCCGTTTAAGAGGGCAGTGAAGAGTTTCAGATACCTGGGGGTGCAGGTGGCCAGGAGTTGGGGGACTCTCCATAAGCTTAATTTTACCAGGCTGGTGGAGCAGATGGAGGAGGAATTTAAAAGGTGGAACATGGTGCCGCTATCGTTGGCGGGTAGAGTGCAGTCCATCAAAATGACGGTTCTCCCGAGGTTCTTGTTCCTCTTTCAGTGTTTGCCCATCTTTATCCCTAGGGCCTTTTTTAGAAGGGTGACTAGCAGCATCATGAGCTTTGTTTGGGAGCATGGGACCCCGAGGGTGAAGAGGGTCTTCTTGGAGCGGGGTAGAGATGGGGCGGGGCTGGCGTTACCCAATCTCTCAGGGTATTATTGGGCGGCCAATGTGTCGATGGTGCGCAAGTGGGTGATGGAGGGGGAGGGGGCAGCATGGAAACAGATGGAGAGGGCGTCCTGTGGTGATACAAGCCTGGGGGCCCTGGTAACGGCGCCGTGGCCGCTCCCTCCTACGAGGTATACCACGAGTCCGGTGGTGGCGGCTACCCTCAAGATTTGGGGGCAGTGGAGGCGACATAGGGGAGAAGTGGGGGGCTCGATGGAGGCTCCGTTAAGGGGGAACCATAGGTTCGTCCCGGGGAACATTGATGGGGGATTTCAGGGTTGGCAGCTGAGGGACCTGTTTATTGATGGGAGGTTTGCGAGCCTGGGGGAGTTGGAGGAGAAATTTGGGCTCCCCCCGGGAAACATGTTTAGATATCTGCAGGTAAAGGCATTTGCTAGACGGCAGGTGGAGGGATTCCCTTCGCTTCCCGCGAGGGGGGTGAGTGACAGGGTGCTTTCGGGGGTCTGGGTCGGAGAGGGGAAGATATCTGATATCTACAAGGTTATGCAGGAGGCGGAGGAGGCGTCAGTAGAGGAGCTGAAAGCTAAGTGGGAGGGGGAACTGGGGAACAGATCGAAGACAGGACATGGGCTGATGCCCTGGAGAGGGTTAATTCTTCCTCCTCGTGTGCGTGACTTAGCCTCATCCAATTCCAGGTGCTGCACCGGGCCCACATGACTGGGACGAGGACGAGTAGGTTCTTTGGGGGTGAAGACAGGTGTGTCAAGTGCTCGGGGAGTCCAGCGAACCATGCCCATATGTTCTGGGCGTTCCCGGCACTGGAGGAGTTCTGGAAAGGGGTGGCGAGGACGGTGTTGAGGGCGGTGGGATCCAGGGTCAAGCCAGGATGGGGACTCGCGATTTTTGGGGTTGGGGTGGAGCCGGGAGTGCAGGAGGCGAAAGAGGCCGGTGTCCTGGCCTTTGCGTCCTTAGTAGTCCGGCGAAGGATCTTGCTACAATGGAAGGATGCTAGGCCCCCAAGCGTGGAGACCTGGATCAATGACATGGCAGGTTTCATTAAGCTAGAGAACGTCAAATTCGCCCTGAGAGGATCGGTACAAGGGTTCTTTAGGCGGTGGCAACCTTTCCTCGACTTTCTGGCTCAACGATAGGGTAAGAGGACAGTAGCAGCAGCAACCCGGGGGTGGGGGGGGGGGGGGGAGGGGGAGGGAAAGGGGAGGGGAAGGGGGAGGGGAAGGGGGGGGGAAACGATGACTATGTTTGTTTATTTAATTTAAATTTATTTTTAAGTTCTCTTGCTGTTCATTGGGGTTGGGGGGGGATGTGAAACATGCGTTGACACGGTCTGAGGGGTGTTACAGTTATTATGGGTTATTTTGTTGCATTCATTGTTTTTGTTTTTATTAAATAATTTTTATTGGAATTTTTTACAGAAAATATAAAACATAACAACAAACAATGAAATGCAACAAAATAACTCAGAATAACTGTAACACCCCCAGACCATATCGACGCATTGTTTGTCGTTATATTTTATATTTTCTGTAAAAATTCCAATAAAAATTTTATTTTTTTTAAAATGCTACTCATTACAGTCATATTTCCAGAAAATTGAGTGCTGGATGTCTGAAGGCCTATTGTGGCAGGATATCAATTATTCTACATGACTACTTTCAGTTTTTTGGAGGTGTTTCAGTGAGGACAGTAAATTGAAGAAGTCATTATAATATTGCGTACCTTGTAACTAATTCAGTGCTTCATTTACAGAGGGGTGAGAACTACGCATTTCTGATCACGCAACTAGGTAAAGAAATGAATATTCAACTTATTCAATTTTAATTTTAAAAAAACAGAGTTGTTTGGAGAATTTTAATAGTGCAAGTTTCTTGCAATCCACTTTCTCAGCAATAAAAGAAGAACTTGTGGGAATAGGCAGCACGATTCAAGGTGAACCTGTTTATTGGTTTCACTTTTAGCCCCTCCACAATCTCTCGCAATGGTAACGCAAAATACTCCTCATATTATCAACAAACAGCTTTTCAAAATAAATAGAAAGGAAGGTTTTATTCAAGCCACTTTTATTTGAATCGTATTCAATTTGCTCCCATTTGATACTTGAAAACAAATTAGCCAGTGGGAGACAGAAAACATTTAAATTAGTAACAACCTGTTCATTTAAGTCACTGTCACTCAAGTGTTGAGGGTGTTTGTGCTTGAAACACTTCCTATTCACAAATGTTGAGTTCATTTTCATAATAATATAATTTGATGGTTATAATATACATTTACAATGTTAAGTGCATACTGTAGGAATCTATCTGCTGTGAGCACAAAATAATTAAAGTTTTTCTGAAGCAAATTTAATTGATTTGTATTTGACAAGCAAGATGCAGGAGCACTATAATTTAGGTAAAGCTACAAAAATCAAAGACAGGGAAATGGCATTTTGGCATGTTATTATTTGGTGTGATTATAAATTCAATGCTGCGAAAAGAACTACACATTAATTACATTAGCCTTACAGACCATAATGTGCATTCACCTAGTTTGGAGGATTCTTATATACTACTAAGAGCAGAATACTGTGAATAGTTTTGGTCTGCTTACCAAAGGAATGAAACACTTTCCTCAGAGAGGTTCTGATCAGTGGAAATCAGAGATCCCTCCAGAATACTTCAATATTATCAGACTACCAAAAGATAAATCAACATCACTTCCATGTCCCATGACACAAGGATATTCGCGAACATCACAGACTTGCTTAAAAATAGCAAGTTGCATGATTTCAGGGCTTCGCAAAATCAAATAATTTAAGTGTTGTCACTGTTGTAATCTAGCAGCCAATTTGCACCCAATCGGGCAGCATAGCGGCGCAGTGAGTTAGCCCTGCAGCCTCACGGCGCGGAGGTCCCAGGTTCGATCCCGGCTCTGGGTCACTGTCCATGTGGAGTTTGCACATTCTCTCCGTGTTTACGTGGGTTTCGCCCCCACAACCCAAAGATGTGCAGAGTAGGTGGATTGGCCATTCTAAATTGCCCCTTAATTGGAAAAAATGAATTGGGTACACTGAATTTAAGAAAAAAATTGCACATAGTAGGCTTTGAATTCAGCAATGAGATTATACACCAGATTCATGCTGGAATTCTCCAACTGTTGGGAGTGCACCTGCGCTCACGGATTTCCCAGCGGCAAGGGATGTCTTCAATGGGAAATCCTACTGACAAGTGGCGCAAAGAGAGAATCCCGCTGCCAGCAAATGGCACACGCCGAGAAACATGCTGCTGAGGGCTGGAGAAACCCACCCAATATGTTTCAGCAATGTTTCTTGAGGGATAAATATAAGCCCGGGCATCAAGATAATTTGCCTGCATTTCTTAAAACACTGAGGGGTCGGGATTTTACATATACCCAACACAGCATAGAGAGCCTCAATTTAATATCTAATCTGAATGGCGTTAATTCAGATTCTGGAACTCATCTCCAACTATTGCCTGAAGTCTCTGCCTAGGTGTTTGCCCAAATCCTGGAGTGGGATTTGAATTTCCAACCTCTGACTCATACATCCTGGCAATTTTATCAGCAAGCAAACCGTTGTGACTTAATATTTGCACTTCAATCATTTAAGAAGTCTTACATACACTACCTGCACATCCAGTAACAATTCAAGTTTTAGCTCTGATTTACAAAGAATGGCAGGCTGTTAATTCGATTATTATTTTGCTCAGTCCAAAAAGTTAAAATGCAATGTAATTTTAACTGCAAGCTTTCTGAAGTAGAATTATAAAGGTCCCAATTTATAAGAGAAAGAAAATCATACATGACATTTAGTTTAGAATTATTATGTTTAATACCTTTCAAAAATGTTTGCAAAATGAGTTGTTAGCACTGCGAGAGAGTGTTGGAGGCAGATTCAATGGTCAAATTGGATAATTATCTGAAGAGAAAAAAAAATTCAGGGCTACCAGGAATGAGTGGGGGAGTGGGAATAACTGAGCTGCGCTTGAAGAAAGCTGCTGAATGACCTTCTTCTGTGCTATACCATTCTATGATTCTACAATGGGAAAGAACTTGTATTTAAATAGTACATTCCATGTCCTCAGGATATCCCAAACCAATTTACAGTCAATTGTTTACTTTCAAAGGGAACCACCAAAGAATTTGCGTACATGGTCTCATGTGCAGCATGGTGTGTGGCACAGTGGTTTGCACTGTTGCATCACAGTGCCAAAGACCAGATTCAATTCTATACATGGGTGATTGTCTGTCTGGACTTTGCACTTTCTCCCCGTGTCTGTGTGAGTTTCCTCTGGGTGCTCTTGTTCCCTCCCACAAAACTGTGCAGTTTAGGTAGATTGGCCATGCTAAATTGCCCCTTAATATCCAATGGTGTGGTGCTTTTTCAGAGGGTCACTGCAGACCCGATGGGCTGAATGGTCTCCTTCTGCACTGAATTCTATGGTTCTATTTTATGGTTCAATTTTGTTCTAATTACAATGAGATAAATGGTTGTAATGTTTGAGAGATAAACGTTGGCCAGCTCATCAGGAAAACTTAATCAACTTTAAATTACCATGGAATTTTGTCCTTTCACCTGAGAAGTTCGAAATGCCTTAGTTTAACACTTCAGCTGAAAGATAGCACCCGACAAATTTGATAGCACAGCATTTACTGATGGGTGTGTTTGTCCAGTTCACACCTGATTCCAAATTAAAACTAGGAGTGCTGCTGGGCCCAAATGTCTCTCATTCTAACTCGAGCTCTCATCTCAGTTGGTTAATCCACGCTCCCCCTTCACTCCCCTAGCTGCCCAAGTGAGTTGCCTCTATGTGTGACTGGAATGAGACCAGCAGTCCAGTTTCATGGTCATGTGTAGCCACCGAAGTTGGCCATTCCCTCAATACAAAATGGAGGAACGCAAAGCTTGCCGGGTAAAATGGAAAAGTTTGCAGCACAAGCAGGCTGCAATAAGCCACTGAGTATTCTGTCTGCTAAGAGAGCAGACAGCACTGAAACGAACATTCCACATATTAATGAGGCAATCTCCGGGACAGTTAACATCGTAATGGAACGATCCCAGGGACAATGGACACAAATAGGGAAGTGATTGCAACATTGTATAGGAAGCCAGACACCCCGGCACCAGCGGGGTTCGAAGACAAAGCACCTGAAGGCCCGCCCAGTAGCCGAGGGACAGCCTCAGTATTGGGGGGATTCAAACAAATCGATTGGGAAGAGACCCAATCGATCCCCAGCAGATAGAGGGTCCGCCCAAAAGGGCGTAAAGCCCTGGGACCTATAAAAGACAGGTCCCAAACTCAGTTCGTTCTTCTTGACCAGCCCTCCTCTCTTGACCAGCCCTCTCGACCAGCCTTTACCGTAGAAGACCTTGACCGAGAGAGAGGAGAGGTTCGGACAGCAGCCACCAGCAAGTAAGTGTCTCACAACGATCGCTACCAGAGATAGACACTCCTGACCCCTTTTTAACCCCTTCCAACCTGAAGTCTGCGGACCCAGTGCAGAGAAGAGGCCTTGTCCCCTGATCCGGCAGTTCCCTTTAAGATAAGTATTGGTTTATTTAGTGGTAGGAATAGTTTAATCATCTTAGCGTGTGCGTGAGTAGTTTATAATTGTATTATAATAAACTCATTTGTTTGAACTTACTAATTGGTGTATGGTTTTATTGCTTTGAACTTGACCTTGAAACTTGTGGCGGTATCTTAACGATACCTGGCGACTCCAGAGCTAAGTAACGAAACAGAGCCAAATTGAGTGTTAAGCACATTCATCCAGAATGAGCAACACCTGCCATCCGCATCATTAGGTACACTGGATCAAGATTCCCCACTTTAGTCGGAATCCAATTCCTAGGGTAGCATCACTAACAATGCAATGCTATCTTTGAGATTTCATCCCACCAGCCTCCGTATGCAGTCCCCTTGTTCTCACATTTTATTCCACCAGCCTCCATATGCAAAGCATAATCCTCCGTCATTTTCGGCAACTCCATCGTGATGCCACCACCAAACACATCTTCCCTTCACTCCCTCTGTCAGCATTCCGCAGAGACCATTCCCTCCGAGATAATCGAGTCCACTCCTCCACCGTACCCAATACCTCTCCCATCACCAATGGCACCTTCCCATGCAATCGTAGAAGGTGTAATACCTGTCCCTTTACCTCTTCCATGCTTAACATCCAAGGCCCAAAACACTCATTCCAGGTTAAGCAGCATTTCACTTGCATCTCTTCCAATTTGGTCTACTGCATTCGCTGCTCGCAATATGGTCTCCTCTATATCGGAGAGACCAAACACAGACTGGGTGATCGCTTTGCTGAGCATCTTTGGTCTGTGCACATTCAGGACCCTGACCTTCCCGTTGCTTGCCATTTTAACAAAAGACCCCGCTCCCATGCCCACATGTCTGTCCTTGGCCTGCTGATATGTTACAGTGAAGCCCAGCACAAAATTGAGGAACAACATCTCATCTTCCGGTTCGGCATGCTACAGCTTTCCGGTCTCAACATCGAATTCAACAACTCCACCTCGACCCATTTGTTTTCATCCCATTTAATTTTAAGTGTCTTTTAGCATTTCTTTCTTTCTTTCTTGTCTTTCTTAATATATATTTAACCCCTCCCTCCCATCTTATCCACTTTTCCTTACCCTTTCTCCTCTTTGCTTCCCTTTTCCCTCTCCCCACAGCTATAGTTCTGATGTTAGTTTCTCTGCTGTTTGGCCTTTCACATCTTTTGTTCTCTCTGGGGACTGCCATTAGCACTCTTTCCCCTTGGCTTCTATGGCCATTAGCACCCGGTTACCCTGGGTTTCTGTGGCTATGACTCAACTTTCATTCTCACTCCACAGTATAAATATTTCCCACTTTCTGTGTCTGTTAGCTTTGACAAAGAGTCATCGGATTCTAAATGTTAGCTCTTTTCTCTCCCTACAGATGCTGCCAGACCTGCTGAGATTTTCCAGCATTTTCTCTTTTGTAATGCAATATTATCTCTGTTTTACATTGAGGTGTCGAGCTGGATTAATGGGACTTGAACCCATGACCTCCCTCTCACTCATAGACAAGACATTTGATCACTTGTTGTTCCATCATTAACACTGCAGCATAACACTGCAGAAGTCTGACAGTTTGTCATTTTTACACTCGAAGAGTATTTCTAAATGCTGGGCTCAACCTTTCCAGTGTCAATCCCAGCCAGTACAGCAGACAAGGGGCAGCAGGGTCTTGGTTAACAAGGGATGGTAGATCGATGGGGAGCAATGGTCCTGATGACTAAAGGCAGAGAGCGCAATCTAACCGAATCAGAACAGAATCCCATAACAAGCACGTTTAGCCAGATATTTAGCTGGCAATGCCACCTGAGGACCTTGGCAGTGTCATACTGGCACCCAGGGTGGCAGTCTGGCAATGCCAGGGTGCCACAATGGCAGGACCAGGGTGCACAAATGACACCAGCAGTGCCAGGTTGCTACCTCGCCAACAGGGCAAGCACCTGGGGGCCTCCGATCAACTGGGAGACCCGCAAGAGTGTCATTCCGTTTGTCCCTGTTTGTGGGGACCAGCCCAAGATATCCGAGGAAAGGGGGTTGGACTCCACGCCTCAGGTAGATCATGGGAATGCATATTGGATTGAGACTAGTTGTCTTGCTCTAATATGCAGATTTGAAAAATAGTGATCCTGCCCAGAATGGACAGGCTTCAGATCACGACATCTCACAAGATCATGTTCGATTTTGGGAGGCGTAGCGAGCCGGGTAGATCCTGGAAGAAGGACCACCCTGCATCTACCGGCACTGAATTTCGGGCGCAACGCAGCTGGTAGATCACGCCCAGAATCTGAAATTGAAATGCCAACCTTGAGGAAACAGGTGCTTTTTTTCTCAGTAATTCATCTGCTGGTCAATCGTATTAACAATTGCAGTATGTCTCTCTAAGTCACCCATGCATTTGTTTTATATGTTGATTTATTTTAGGGAAATCACACTCTGTTATAGTCCCAACCTGATTATTATATGTTTTGATTACAATTGAAAACCTGTATAACCACAAAAATTGAATTTTTTAAATTAAAAACTGAGTCAGCTCTCATGCAACAAATCTTGAAAGCTTCCAAAAATATTGTAACACATTTGTATCATTTTTTTGGAAATATCTTCGTTGCACCAACTCCGCCACAGATAAAATAAAAATTCTAAATACTGCAAAACTCCAATCTAATTTCAAATTCAAATAACAGACACATAAACTGTTCCCAAACTGTTCCAACAGTTCACATCATGTGAAGCACGTAATTACAAAATTCTATCTCGTGCTCAATATCAATGTCTGTCAACACAGTAGACAAGTTGATTCACAAGTGGTGCAGTGAAGAAACAGTGACCATGATTTTCTTTTTGTCTTTTCTTACATTTCCTCTTGTTGAGTTCCTTCTTAAATCTTATTCATAGAACATAGAACATAGAACAGTACAGCACAGAACAGGCCCTTCGGCCCTCGCTGTTGTGCCGAGCAATGATCACCCTACTCAACCCCACGTATCCACCCTATACCCGTAACCCAACAACCCCCCCCCCCCCTTAACCTTACTTTTAAGGACACTACGGGCAATTTAGCATGGCCAATCATGGCCATCTGTAGTATCTTCCAGCTCTAAGGAAAAATTCAATGTCTAAAAGCTCAACTTGTGCTCTCTGAAAAGATGTAGCTTTATGTTGGGCCCAGCATTTCTGTTTTTGCTTCATATTTCCAGCATTTGTAGAGTTTTGCTTTCAATTACAACACTGGCTTGAATTCACCGAGTTATATGTTCCTTCAGCCTTTGAAATTAGAGGTGACAGCATTCACATTTATCTAATTCATCTTTGCAAGTTACTGTTCAGAAAGGTAGGACTAAATTTGTGCTGAGGTCTAGGGCATGCAAAAGTGCAAACTTGTCAAGCACAGAGAGGCAGGAGTAAATAGCAGCAAGTAGTCCTTGGAGTGTAGAATGAATGTCATTGATGATGATATATTACATGCAGGAAGAGAGACTACATTCCTGTTAAATTGGCACAATCTCCAGAATTTCAATAAATATAACTTTGGGATTTCTGACCTGTTCCTTCTCTAAACAATAGCAGGTGTACCCTCCACTTCAGTTCATCACTTGCTATTTATTGGTAACATCTTTGTCATAGTAATCAGAACCACTTTCTAAATTTTCCAGTAATTCATACATTTAACAATTTTTACTAGCTTCATGGTATTATAATTGAAGCTCCAATCCAACACTGTTGCTAAAAGATAAGGAGGCATAATTAAAAATGTTTTTAAAGAAACAAATGGCTTATTCACATAAGCATGAATACATCCATTAAGATGTTAATTAGAGCAGAGCTGTCCTGTTTCTAATTTGCTGATATGGAACCATGTACGTTTATCATGGTCATAGTATGCCCAATATTGAACTGATTATATTGTCAAACCATTGATACGTGTTTGCACATTCCATTTTAACTATCAGAGGAATGTATTGGCAATAGTAAATAAATAGGTGTTTGGATTATTCTCTATATTGGAATGACCACATTCTGCTTTTCAGAAATAAATCCTTTCAAAATCATGCGATATCGCACACAATTTTAAACATTCTAGTCTAGTCTAGGCAGCACAAGTGGATAGAACTGTGGCTTCACAGCGCCAAGGTCCCAGGTTCGATTTTCCCGCTGGGTCATTGTCTGTGTGGAGTCTGCACGTTCTTCCTGTGTCTGCGTGGGTTTCCTCCGGGTGCTCCAGTTTCCTCCCACAGTACAAAGACGTGCAGGTTAGGTGGATTGGCCATGATAAATAGCCCTTAGTGGCCAAAAAGGTTAGGAGGAGTTATTAGGTTAAGGAGATAGAGTGGAAGTGAGGGCTTAAGTGGGTCGGTGCAGACTCGATGGGCCAAATGGCCTAATTCTGCACTGTCTGTTCTATGTTCTACGTATGTTCAAATAACAGGAAACATTTGAGATATGTCATTGCAGAAGCAGTAACCCCTTGGCTAATACTGGGGTTTTGTGGCCCTATTGTGGCGGGACCTGCCATTTATGGTGAAGCAGGCCTGCCAAAAGTCCAGATACATTCCCATAGAGAGTAAAATGAACCCCAAGGCTGCTCTCAGATCCCTCTTTATCTGTCATCAAGTTGTGCAGAAGAGGGGGAAGCTCGGTGGTGCAGTGGTTAGCACTGTTGTCTCATGGCACTGAGCCACCAGGTTCGATCCTGGCCCCGAGTCACTGTCCGTATGGAATTTGGACATTCTCCCCGTGTCTGCATGGGTCTCACCCCACAACCCAAAAGATGTGTAGGCTAAGTGGATTGGCCATATATTTTTATTAAAACAGTAAAAATAAGGGCAGCAAGGTGGCGCAGTGGTTAGCATTGCTGCCTCACGGTGCCAAGGTCTCATGTTCGATCCCGGCTCCGGGTCACAGTCCGTGCGGTGTTTGCACATTCTCCACATGTTTGCGTGGGTTTCGCCCCTACAACCCAAAGGTGTACACGTTAGGTGGATTGGCCATGCTAAATTGCCCCTTAATTGGAATAAATGAATTGGGTACTCTAAATTTATTTTTAAAACAGTAAAAATAAACAAACCAACAAAACAAACACACAAATAAACAAGTAAATATATTTTTAAAAGCTGTACAGAAGAGATCTGGAAGTAAACCATTATAATTAGAACAATTGTGTAGCAATAATAAACTGAGATCCAAAAGACCACAATCATGATAAAATAGAACACATCAAAAAAAATTGAAATTAATTGACACATTTAATCAAACCTTTGCAGGTTTTATGCAGTCACAGCACAAATATGACCTTGATCACCCAGCCAAATGCAATGTATTGGTGGAAACTACCCACATTTTGTTTCCACAGAGTTAAGCAGCTGTTTATAGTGCAGCATATCATCTTTTAACTTCCCAGTCGTCATATTTTCTGTTGAAGAGCTAGCAAGAGTTAATGGGCAATTGGTCAGTATTTGAGCTAAAATTACCTTCTTTGTTAACATTTAGAGAAAATATATTATCAGCCCAATGGGCACTAAAAAAGTGGAATTAACTGAACAGTTCTACTAATGAAATGGCACAGGTATAATGAGTGAAGTGGCCTCCATCTGTGCTGTTCATTCCAAGATTCTACAAACACATTATTGGAAACAGGTGTTATATTTACTGGTGACAAATTCAACCACATTATTTATTATTAAATGAATTGCTATAATCTGAAAAAAAAAATTTGAACATACAACTGCTTAATCAGAATGCAGCCACTGGAATCAGCCATTTTTGAAAAAACAATTATCTATTCTAATCACTTGTGCTGTTGAATACAATTTGGTGCTCTTGTTGTGCAGAACCAGACAAGTATTTAGACGTTTCTGACTTACAACTCTTTAATCAAAATGTACAGATCCCAGAATGAGAGAAAATCAATACTGCAAAACAATGTTATTGTCAACCCAAAGCAATAAATATTCTTACCCTTACAGATCACTCTCAATGGGCCCAAATTGCTCAGAGTACTTGACAACTAAAAGTAAAAGAAAAACAGACATTGTACAAAAAATAACAAATGTTGATTGAAATTAATACAATATATTTACTGCAACTACAAAAGCAGGTCTGAGGGTTTACTACAGAGAATAATTCACCATCTGACTCCCCAAAGCATTTCCATCATCTACAAAGTATAAATCAGGAGTGTGAAGGAATATTCGCCACTTAACCTGAGTGAGTGCAGTTTTTACAACACTCAAACGGTTCACATAATTTAGGACAAAGAAGTCCACTTCACCAGCACCTCATCCACCACCTTAAGCATTCACTTTTTTTATATATTATTTTTTTTAACTTTAGATTACCCAATTATTTTTTCCAATTAAGGGGCAATTTAGCGTGGCCAATCCACCTACTCTGCACATTTTTGGGTTGTGGGGGCGAAACCCACGCAGACACGGGGAGAATGTGCAAACTCCACACAGAGAGTGACCCAGAGTCGGGATCGCACCTGGGACCTCAGTGCCGTGAGGCGGTTGTGCTAACCACTAGGCCACCGTGCTGCCCACCTTAAGCATTCACACCCTCCTCCACCAGTGCATCATGACTGCAGATTGTTATCAATTACAAAATGCATTGCAGAAACTGTCCAAGGCTTCTTTGACAGCAACATGTAAACTCACAACCTCTACTACTTAGAACAAGGGTAGACCACCACCTGCAAGTTTCCCTCCAAGTCACAAACCATCCGTGGAAATTTATCACCATTCTTTCACAGTGGTTAGCACTGCTGTCTCACAGCGCCAGGGACCCGAGTTCAACTCAGGCTTTGGGTGGCTGCGAAGTTTACACTTTTGCACTTTGTCTGTGTGAGTTTCCTCCAGATGCTTTGGTTTCCTCCCACGATCCAAAGATGTGCAGATTAGGTGGACTGGCCATGTTAAATTGCCCCTTGTTGTCCAAAGATGTCTCGGTTAGGTTAAGGGATTCCGGGGATAGGACAGGGGAGTGGCTCCTTCTGCACTGTAGTGATTCTATGAATACTGGTTCAAAATTCTGGAACTCCCTCCCTAACATGGTCGTGGTTCAAGAAGGTGGCTCACCATCATCTTCTCAGGAATAATTGGGATGGGCAATAAATTCCAGCAAGGCCAACACTGCCCATGTTTCATGAATGAATAAAAGGAATGAATGTAATTGGGAAATTAAAATATTACATTTAAAGCAGACGTGTATTGTTTTCAGGCATTGGGAACCAAACTAAAACTGTATATCATAGGTATTTAAAATTCCAACCACAATATGCTTGGGAAAACATTCCAAAATGCTTCACAGTAAAATAATTTGACAAAAGCTAACGGGTCTTTAAGGAAGACAGAATGATGGAGAAGCACAGAGGTTTAGGGAGGGGATGACTGAGCTTAAGATCCTGATTGGTGAAGGCACGGCGATGAAAAACCAGAGTTAGAGAAACGCACAGCTGTTGCAGGACTGTCCAGCTGGAGAAGGTTACATAGATAGTGAGGCACAATTCTTTAGAGGTGGAAATTATAAAGCTGAGGTAGTCACACACTGAAAGCCGATATACATCAGCGAGAACAAGGACAAGTGGTGAGCGGGGCATGGCGTAGGTTAGAGTTTTGACTATAGCAGGAGTGCATACGTAAAACATTATGGATGTAGTCTTTGTGATGGAGAGGATTTTGGGTCACAAACTCAACTCAGGACCAAGTAGAACACGTAGGTCCAGCAAGAGATGGTGGCCAGAGCGAGTGATAGAATCATTGGTGATTTGTTTGTTACAAGGGCTAAAGACACTGGGCGGGATTCTCTGTTTCTGAGACAAATTGTTGACGCAAACACACAATTTGGGGACTTCCACGACTGAAAGACTGACGCCACACTGAGGCCGATTCTCCTACTATTGAGGGGCTAGCACCGGTGCTATGTGGAACACAATAGATTCCAATGAAAAACGGTGCGTGATTCGCCGGGTCCGTGATTGACGCTCAGGAGGCTGACAAGCTGCAGTCGCACGGATACATGACACTCCCACCACATACTTATTCCAGCCAACAAGATGGCAATGGTTGTGCTGGAGCGCACCCATACAGCTTATGTGTTATTCAGTGCCCTGGGGAGACACCTATACGGCCCGTGGCACTAAGTTCAAAATGGGCTGTTAGCGGTCTGCGCAGCTGCATGGCTGCCTTGCCAGCTGTGGCAATGGTGTTCCATGCCCGTCCACCCCGACCCCACGGCCCACTTCCTGGCCACCCCCACTACTCTCCCGGCTCTGGCAGAAGCCTTGTGGCCAGCGGCACAACTGTCAGCAAACTATGGCGATGTTGGACACTTTCTGTACCCCTTCTCTCTCCCTCAGCAGCCGCCATGCCAGTTTCCCAATTTTTAAAAGCACAAGTGAACCACGCTGTCAGGAACGTGGCCCATTGGAAGTGGAGATTTGCGAAAGGCCCAGAGAATACTGGGTCGTACCCGCTAATGATATGCAAACGGTGTCTACTGTACGTGCATTCCAGAACGCATTGATGCCGCTGTTGAGGTGCTGGAGAATTGCAATTTGCCATCAAATTGGCACCTGTCGCAATTTTGCCGTTGGAACTGATTCTCCGCCCAATCGTCTTTCCTGATTTCGGCGTCGGCCAACAGAAAATCCTACTCAATAACTTTGGTCTTTCCTGTGATTCACTGGAGGAAATTGTGGGTCATCCAGGCAAGCAGTCTGACACCACAGAAAATAAATAGTGATGAGGTAGAGCGAGGTGTCCTCAGGGTGCATGCAGAACCTGAACTCAATTTAAACGTCCAGACATTCCACTGAATGTATGTCGTTTTTTACTTTCTCAGAAGCAGTTTGATTTGAGAAAAAAAATACAGCTTTAATGATGTCATGTAGTTAACATCACTGCCAGTAAAGCAATTAAGATGATACATGTGCTTACTTTCCTTGTAGGTCAGTGTACAGTAATGAGCTGTAACAATCTAAAATGATTTCTTGTCCTCTCCACAGATCGTATTTTTCCCACTGCCGCCATGGCAGCTATCAGCTAATTCATCAGACCAAAGAATCATAGACGATTGTGTTTAATATGAAAATTCTTGCATGTGCAACAAATAAAATTTCTTGTTCTATTTTTGTCTTCTGTTGTTATTTTCCAAGTGTTCAGAGCCAAAGGCTATTGCCAGCAGCAAACATGATTCTCATGAGCTTGATTGTGACTTTATGTAAGCATTATCTGGTGATTTAACATGTCTAGAAATTTAACAAAAGTCTTTATTAAGATTTTCATCTGCTGGATTGATCCCAAGCCCTTTCATGATCTGCTAGTCTCCTGAAAACAAAGTGTGGGCGATAAACCACAAAACAGGTTTATATAAATCAGGAGATAAAAATAACAAGGAAATGCAGAAATTGCCATTGTTTCATCTGAAGATATCATTCCTTGTTTGAATATGGGTATGTGATCCTTCAGAAAAGGTTCTGCTAAAAATATGAAATACACATGGCTGGATTCTCCGCTGTCGGGATTCTCCGTTGCACCGGAAGCCCGGGGATTTCCTGACGGCGTGGGGCTGCCCACAATAGGAAACCCCATTGGCCGACTGGCAAGACTGAGAATCCCGGGGGTGCGCCGCACTGGCAGCGTGATGCTCTGCCCCGCCGTGCCACATTTCTGTTTCACCCCGCTGGCGTGATGCTCCATTATGCCGGCTGGTCAATGGGGTTTCCCATTCTGGGGCAGCCCCATGCCATCGGGAAACACCCGGGCTGCCAGGCAGCGGTGGTGTTACAGCCGAAAAGGTGTTGTTGGGTCAGAAATCCTGTTCAATTTTGAATTTAACCCAGGCGGGTTTCATACAAGCAGGAATTCCCCCTGGAGGTGTCGGGGTCAGTTATCAAAATATTTGAATCTCCAATTAACTCATCCAGAATTTACACAGCTGATGTATAGGTTTCCTCATGATATGTGGAACTTGTCAGGGTAAAACAGGTGGGAGCACAAAAAGTGTTTGTTCAGTGAAACTGACAGGCTGGGAAACCTTCAAAGACAGAAACTGAACAATTGCAGCCCTACCTAAATGAGAGTTTCTCACAACACTTGTTCTGAGAGCGAGCTCTTAAAATTTTCAACTTCTTGGAAGTTATTTCACTTGTATTGCACTTAAAAAACCTGGTAATTATGTGGTGTCACTGACAAGGCCAGCATTTTTTGCCCATCCCTAATTGCACTCGAACTGAGTGGCTTGCTCGGCCATTTCAGAGGGCAGTTCAGAGTTGACTACATTACTGTGAGTTTGGAATCACATGTAGATCACATCAGGTATGGATGGCCAATTTCCTTTCCTAAAGGACATTAATGAAGCAGATGTTTTTTTTACAACAATCAATGTTATCCGTCATGGAGATGAGCTGTCAATTCCAGATTTTATCAACTGAATTTAAATTCCACCAGATGGCGTGGTAGGATTCTAACCTGTGGCCCAAGAGAATTAGGATGGGCCTCTGGGTTACTAGTCCAGTGATACTACACCTACACCACTATCTCCCCATGGGAGCATCTTATACAGCGTTGCCTTGTACCTTTGATGAGGAGTAAGAGGCACAAGAAACATCACCAGGAGTGAAGTGTTGGCTAGTGTAGACTTGAGAGATGAACAGACACTTCCAACACTGATGAAGGTTCAACTCAATTTTATTAACTATTTCTAACGAACTAACATACGATGACTGTGGGTCTAAATTATGCGAACTTAAACTAGAGACCTAAGCCTTGTCCGAACCAGTTGATTCTCTCAGCACGTGTTGTGAGTCTGTGCTGGGCTGGATGAGTTCTTGTTACACTCAGAGGCAGCACTCAGAATGGCGCTGGGACTCTGCGAGGTGCGTGAACGACAGGCATGGCGTTGGGCTTGAGTAAGATTTTATACGTGTACGGGAGCGTGCCCATGCCTTCGAAAACATCATGGTATTGCTGGATGATGGAGTCAAGTTGCACCCTGAAGTCTGTGTCAGAGGATGCAGACACATCGCTTGAAGAGAGAGAGTGTACTCTCTGCACTAAGTGGAGCAGCTTTCATGCCTGCGCACCAAGCAAGTAGGCTTTTGAGGCAGCAACAATCTTGAACGGGAAAATGACTGCGTGAGCACGATGTGTCACCTCAAGGCGGCAGGAGCCACTGGCGGCGTTGGCATTGCCATTGTAGTCCAGCAATTTGCAGGCAGATGGCAGGACAGCAGGCTGTACGCAGATCTTATGAAAATCAGACGACGCGATGAGATTGGCAGAAGCGCCAGTGTCCAGGCGGAACCTGACAGGGGTCCGGTTGACCGTAAGGGTGGCACACGACTCATCATCCTGGCTGACGCTGTGGACATGGACGGGTTCAGTGCCACGCTTGGGGGACATCCTGTTCGTAGTAACAACGCCGATTTGGAACGGGACCTGTGGATCATTGCAGGCACAGTCAGAATCAAGGTCTAGAGTAGGTTCATTGACGGCAGGCTGGATAGCCCTGACATCCCTGTGGGGCTGGGTGGACCTCCTAAAAACAGGAGGCATGGAAGATCGGCACATTGCAGCATAGTGGCCTCGTTTGCCACACTGCAGGAAGCGTCGGTGAAGTGTGAGTATTGGTGCTTCAGATCAGGATATAAAGCTGCTTTAGAGAGAGGAGTGGGTGGAGCTGCACAATGTTGTGGCCTTCTGAGTCTTTTGCAGAAGAAGACTGGAAATTCTGTGTGCGTCTTCAGGCCTGAAAATGTTCCACAGCTCATATTTCCTGCCCTCCTGAGGTCCTTGAACAACTTGAGGCACCGTCTCCAGTTGTGAGGGATCACACTCCTGATGCCCATTTCCTCGGCCGCTTTCAGCCACACCTACTTGTTTGGAGATGCTGAACTCTTCCTGCTGAGCTCCAGGTAAGAGTCAGAAACCCAGAAAGTTGGGGATGCATGGTGTTGCTGGTGGTGGTGCTGGGTGGAATCATTTCCAAGTATCCTTTCCTTACCTGCAGTTGCTGAAGATTCAGGTAGCAATTATTGTTGAGCCATTCTGACCCTTCTCAATGTCCCTTTAACTAGAAATCCTTTTCTTGATAGATGTTGTACGTAATTCTGCCACCCTCTGTCATTGGTCAGGAGGTCCGGGAGTGAGATAATCATGTTGAGACTGAGTAAAAGAGCCATGGCAAAACTTGCTTCAATTACAAATATGTTCCCAATCTGTAACGGCCCCACCCACAGCATGCATTTCTGTTGTGCTAACATTTCACCACATAAGACCATGTGTCATGCTGCTTGCCTGATATTTCTCCCAATTAAATCGTGGAAAGACTGAAGCTATTACCAGTCATCAAAATTGTGGCTTTCAAAATAGAATCAGATAAATATCTGTGTGATGAATGTAGGAAATTGTTATATATTAGACCAAATTAATCTTCATTTGGAGAGGCAGGGATTAATCAAGAACAGACGGCATGGCTTTGTTCAGGGGAGGTCATGACTGACCAATTGATTGAATTTTTCGAAGAGATGACCAGGTGTGCAGATGAGGCAAATGCATTTGACGTAGTCTACTTAGACTGCAGCAAGGCCTTTAATAAGGTCCCACATGGGAGACTGACAGCGAAGGTACGAGCCCATGGGATCCAAGGAAATTTGGCAAATTGAATCCAGAAATGGTTGAGTGGCAGGAAGCAGAGGGTGATGGTCAAGGGGTATTTTTCTGACTGGAAGCCTGTGTCCAGTGGGGTCCCGCAGGGATCGGTGTTGGGTCTCTTGATGTTTCTGATTTATATGAATGATTCAGACATGAATGGAGAGTCAATCAGTATGTTCATGGATGATACGGAAATTGGTGTGGTGATAAATAATGAGGAGGAAAGCTGTAGATTACAGGAGGATCTGGACGGGCTGGTCAGATGGACTAATCAGTGGCAAATGGAATTCAGTCCAGGTAAATGTGAGGTGATGCATTTGGATAGGCAAACAAGGCAAGGGAATATATGATAAATGGCAGGACCCTGGCAAACACCGAGGATCAGAGGGACCTTGGTGTGCATGTACACTGGTCCCTTAAGGTAGCAGGGCAGGTAGGTACAGTGGTTAAGAAGACATAAGATATACTTGCCTCTATTAGCCAAGACATAGAGTTTAAGAGCAGGGAGGTTATGCAAGAATGTTGGTTAGGCCACAGTAGGCTATTTTGTGCAGTTCTGCAATCCACATTAAAGGAAGGATGTGATAGCACTGGAAAGGGTGCAGAGGAGATTTACCAAGATATTGCTTGGGCTGGAGTGGTTTTTCTATGAAGAGAAATTGGATAGACTGGGGTTGTTTTCCTTGGATCAGGGGAGGCTGATGGGGGACATGATTGAGATGTATAAAATTATGAGGGACATAGCTAGAATAGACAGGATTAAACTTTTCCCCTTAGGGGGATGAATGACCAGGAAGCATAGATCTAAGGTAAGGAGCAGGAGGTTTAGAGGGGAAGTGAGTAAACATCTTTTCACCCAGAGGGTGGTGGAGGCCGAGACCCTCATAACAGTTAAGAAATATTTAGATGTGCACTCGTGATGCAAAGGCATACAAGGCCAAGGCCCAAATGCTGCAAAATCGGGTGGTTGTTTTTGACTGACGCAGATGCAATAGGCCAAAGAGCTTTTTTCTGTGTGGTAGATGTATATGACTCTCGTATACTTGTTGCTGTAATGTTATTAGATTCAGACTGACAGCATGACTGCTGAAGCTGTGATTAAGGGGTCAGAAAAGTGAGCTAATCATTTGTTGAATCCATTTACTTGTTTACAGATCAATGGCTAATGGAAAATTGTTTTGATTTTTGAGGATTCCTGGGTTGTGAAGAATTTATGAGGGTTGGAGCTTAGTTCTGGATAAATAGGTCGTGAGACATCTTAATGGGAGAAGACCGAAGAATGCCTTATGAAATGAAATGAAATACGCTTATTGTCACAAGTAGGTTTCAAATGAAGTTACTGTGAAAAGCCCCTTGTCGCCACATTCCGGCGCCAGTTCGGGAAGGCTGGTACAGGAATTGAACCGTGCTGCTGGCCTGCCTTGGTCTGCTTTAAAAGCCAGCTCTTTTGCCTTGTGCTAAACCAGCCTCTGCGATGTAATTAATGGGTGGAGCCAGGTCTGTCTGTAGTTTTGCAGTTTGCCATAGGACTTTTGTCTGACAAGGCAGAGTTTCAGCTGGCTCTTGGAAGGTTGTCTTCAAGGTCTTTGCACAGAGAAAAGCAAGTAAACCTGATTGTTAACGTTATTTATAAGTGGTCATTGAATAATATTGGTTTGCTTAATTGGAATATATAATTGCATGTGCAAGTAATAAGTTCAAGTTTTTCCCCCTTTTATTGAAGAACTGTTTGAACTATTAATAATTTTTAATAATCTGTATTGTCACAAGTAGGCTTACATTAACACTGCAATGAAGTTACTGTGAAAAGCCCATAGTCGCCACATTCTGGCACCTGGTTGGATACACAGAGGGAGAATGTAGAATATACTATAATACTGTTACTTTTTTGCTAATGTAATTGATTCTGTGTCTAAATTAAAGATTGTTTTAACATAAATTATACCTATTAGTCAGTGTTCTCACTCCTGGGGCAAGTATCCTTTCCTCACAATGTTGTGTTCTGATATAACCGTTGTGGTGATGTACACAGAACATCTAGTTGTTTAACTAGAAAGATAACTAACAGATTATGATGCAGACAATGGCTACTGAATGAATTCATTGAATTTTCCTGGAGCTACTCGAAGTGCAACTCTCATTTATCTTACTACCAACTGGCAAGTAGTCATGTCATGTGATAGATGTCTGGTTGGAGGTCACTGTATACAGAAGTGTGCACAGGCAGATCACCACATCTCCCTTCCTCTGGAAATGTTAACGTTTGTATTCAAATATAACTGTGTCTTACAAAACATGATCTGCATTATCATTTTACACATGTTATATCTGCATATCTGCAGATGCAACTGTGCTTCACACATGAAATGCCTGATGAATGTGTCCCTGGTGCACAGCTTATTGGACATTCACAACGCTATCGCCTTGTTGGTCTTCTGAACTTTTATCGGTTGCTCGATGTCGCTTTAACTTCCAGCAGACCGGTTTTCTGGCAGGTCGTTTTTGTCTTATCACTTTGTTTAGCCTTTTGACGCGATGCATCCAGAAGCCTGGTTTCCTTGCTGGCCTTCTGTGTGTGAACAGCTTTTAAAATTTTCTAACGCAATGTTTCTTGCTGCTTCGTTGTGTACTTTCTGGCCTATTGGCCACATTGCCGATGCCTTCTTCTTCGCAACCCATGGTATCCTCCACTCTCCTTCTCTTCCTCTTCCTTTTTGTGAGAGGGATCCTGTGACTGCGCCTCTTTTTCTTTTTTGCTTTGGCGGCATCCAACATGCCGCTGGACTGTACCATATGACTAGTTGCTTGTGGATCATCTGCTGTGAAGGCTGACCCTGGCTTGTCTGCCATTATAGCTGCCTTTGGAGCCTTGGCTGGACAAATCAGTTTTGGTTGATCCATGGTTGTGTCCGCATGCCGAGTTGCATGCCCCTCAGCTGGTGAAATGTCCAGTGTCAGCAAACTTATGGAAGATTGTGTGGTCGCTGTAAAGTCTGCATCTTCAGGAGTTGTCTGCAAAGCCTCGCACTCTGATGTCTGGGCTAGATCCTCGTCTGATAGGATGATATCTGTATGCTCTGTCATTGTAGAACTGCACACAGATACAGCCATCTGCGCTTCTCGCACATCTCTTGGTGGAGTGGCCTCAAGCATTGGAGAGTCCACTGCAGGAACCATTTTGTGGGCCTTAGATGCTTCACCATGTGCCTCTGGAGCCAGTTTCTCCAGATTTGGGATGATTTCTTCATTTATCAGTCTGTTCACAGCTGTGTTGCTCGCATATGATGAGTTTGTTACTGCAATTTCACTTTCGGCCTCTGCATAAGCTATCTTAGAGCTTTCACACTCATTGTTGTCCTGCACAGACTGGGAGTCCCTTGTGATCACATTGTCACTCCCGCCAAACCACCTGAATAACATTTCATAGTTGTGCTCATTGAGCTCACCACCTAAGTCTCCACTTTCCTCATCGTATTCATTGTCTTCGTAATTATCATCGTAGTATTCATCATCGGAGTCACTATCGTCTGCAATGGCTTCGCCTGTAAAGTGCAGCATTGCACATTGTTCACGCAAGAGGCGACTAATTTCAAAGTCAGCAGCGAATCTTGCTGCAGAACTTTCATATAACACTCCATGCTCTGGAACTTCAGGAGGAGTGAAGGAATTGAGGATGGAGTCATTTGGTCCAGTTTGTATAACTGTTTGACGAGTACCCCGAGCCTTATGCTTCTGTTTTGTTTTAATGGTTTTCAGTGTGACATTGTTTCCTTTCTTCCAGTCGGTCTGGCACCCTGTGCACCCCTTGATTTCTGGTTCACCAAAGAATAAAAAGTCAAACTCGTCATGCCGCGACTCCACCTGGTTTATTTTCGTGACTACCTCATTTGTGAAATACTCATTTGGCTCAAACGTAAACTCCAGAGTGAAGCTCATTGGCTGTTCAAGCTCTGAAAATTTAACATTTTCATCTTGTAGATGCTTTAATATAGGCTCATCATGCTACTGTATCATGCCACTGAACAAAGTCGCATTCTTGAAGACAGTTAACCAGAATTCTGGAATTCTCTTTGGCTCTTTCATCTCATCATCTGCTTTGCCGTCCTCCACGTTGACTTTTGCTTGAATCTTGTCGTATAACTGTGCCAGTATATCTAGTTCCCAGTCACAATGATCCTCCATCGCAGCACTGCCTGGAATGTACAGCCGTTCAACCAGATTCAGGGCCTCACACGCATCCACTCCTATGATGGACTTGCGTTTCATATCCACAATGGAAAATGGCATTATGTGACTTCTGTTGTGTACCCTGCTTCGAATTCACATAAACCCAGCGTCTCAATCTCATTCCCACTGTAGTCTACAAGCAGTCTCGGTTGATTGATGACTTTTGGTTTAACCCACAGCCTGTGCAAATCGGACAGACTGAGGAGGTTGGCTCTCGCTCCTGTGTCAAGCTTGCATTTTATCAATGTGTCGGTCAGCATCACTAGAATTGTCCACCTGTTTTTGATTGTATCAGCTTCATCATCACTTTAGTCACAACTAGTCAGTAACAATTCTTCACTTTCCATAGTCGGACTCATTGTGCTCTTGGTTGTAATCAGATCAATGTAGAACTGTTCTTCAAGGGGCATCTCATCAACTGTGCTGACTGATCTTGTTTGGTCCACTGTAGGATGCGAAAAACATTGCTTCGCAAAATCGTTTGTAACATACTTTCCCTTATGCTGGACATTGCCATGGCCCATGACAATTGCTGCATCGCTAGCATAAGATGGCGGACCCAGTTGGCCACTTAAAATGGCTGCCTGCACTGAGACCAATTTTTTTATTGAACTGCGTCACAGTGCTGATGGCGCTGGTGTCTTCCAGATTGGCGCCAAAATGTTTCAAGCTTAGTGTGTACTGATCTGCTGTGCAGCCAGCTCACTTGCATGGCAGATCTTGATCGCATTTTCTAATTTCAGTTCTTCTTCCCATTACAATCTCTCACAGAGTTTATCATTTGATATCCCAAACACTATCTGGTCGCATATCATCGATGACTTCAGAATACTGAAATTGTAGGACTGGGCCTTCAACCGCAAGACAGTTACAAAGCTATCAAAAGATTTGCCTGCTTTTTGGGTACGCGTATGAAACGTTCAAATGTTTCGTTTTTCTTCAGAGAGCAATGCCGATCACCTCATCTTGCTTTCCTCTTCTCTGTCGAATGCGAAAGTATTGTATATTTCTATTGCTTGAGGACCTGCTACCGTAAGCAGCAACGCAATACGCCTCTCGACAGGCTGTGCCTACAGACCAAGGGCTGCAACATAGAGTCTAAATTGTTGCTTGAAAACATGCCAATTTTCATTTACGTTACTTGAGATTTGAAGCTGGTGGGATATCTTCAAACCTTCCATCTGTACGGCTCATCTACGTTGAGTTGCAGATGGCCATAGTTCACAAGGTCGGCGGAAGAATCTTCTCTTTTCATCCTTCAGCCTATTTCATCCGTCTTCTCAGTTGTTATCTTTAAATGTTCTGCACTCCTGGTACAATGCTGTGTTCAGTGATATAACCGTTGTAACATTGTAACAGAACATCTGGTTGTTTAACTAGAAAGATGATTTATTAACAAACAAGTGGAGAGATAACTAACAGACTATGATACAGACAAGACTACTAAATGAATTCAGTGAATAATACTCTAAGTGCTAATATTCACTTGTACGTCTTACTAAAAACTAGGGGTTATCTCAAGTCACATGATAGATATCTGACACCAACAGCTGGTTTGAGGGCACATTGCTAACTATATGCAGAACTGTGCACAGGCATATCACCGTACATAGTTCTATAATTTGAAATTGGTGGGTTTCTCGTGCGGGCTCCTAACATCTGAAAAGAAAACATTTGCAGGACTATAGGGAGAGTGTGTAGAATGGGATTTATTGAGTTATTCACGCATGCTGAGAGCTGGTTCGGACACAATGGGCTGAATGGCCTATTTATGAGCTGGAACCATGATTCTTTGACTCCATCCCTCTCCCTGGCCATTGAATGAAATTATACCAGAATGTTTGCAACTATAGCATCCTATTTGACCCTGAGCTGAGCTTCAGACTCAATACACTCTACATAAGACCATTTACTGCCACCTCTATAACACCACCTGTCTACCCTTCCCTCAGATCATCTGCTGCTTAAACTTCAGTCTGTGCCATTGTTATCTCCAGATGCAACTATTCAAATGTTCTCCTGGCTGTCCTAGCACCCAGCCCTTTAAAGTTGAATTCATCTAAACCTCTCTTGTCTGTACCCTATATTGCACTAAATCCCATTCACTCATCAACACATGATCGATAATCTGCAAGAACAACTTATATATGTTTTTAACCCAATAATATGCTGCAAGCTGCTTCACAGGAGGTGGAAGCATAAACAAACGTAGTCACCAAAACACAGAAGGCAAAATTAGGTCAGATGGTCAAAAGTGGGAGAATGACCCATAACAATGCGGGTCATACAGACCAGTCTCCCTGTTAAATGTTGACGCCAAATTGCTGGCCAAGATTTAGGCTTTGAGAATAGAGGATTGTGTTCCGGGGGTGATAGGGGAGGTGCAGACGGGATTTGTTAAAGGAAGACAGCTAATGGCCAATGTTAGAAGGCTCTTGAATGTCATCATGATGCCCTCCGAGGGGAGGAAGGTGGGGGTGGTGGTCGCAAGAGACCCAGAGAAGGCCTTCGACTGGGTGGAGTGGAAGTATTTGTGGGAGGTCCTGGGTGGTTTGGGTTTGGGCAGGGTTTTGTAGACTGGGTCCAGGCGCCGGTGGCGAGTGTGCGGACGAACCGGGTAAGTTCAAAATATTTCAGTCTGAGCCGGGGGACGAGGCAGGGGTGTCCACTCTCCCCACTGTTGTTTGCCATGGCTATAAAGCCATTGATGATGGCGCTGAGAGTGTCAAAGGACTGGAAGGGGCTAGTCCGGGGGGGTGGGGGGTGGGGGGATGGAAAACACAGCGTCTCGTTGTATGCGAAGGACCTACTCCTGTATATTTCTGACCCACGAGAGGGGAATGGGAGAGATTATGCAATCTTAGAGGAATTTGGCCGATTCGCGGGGTGCAAATTGAACATGGGAAAAAGTGAGGTTTGTGATCCAGGCGAGGGGGCAGGAGAGGAAGCTGGGGGCGTTGCCGTTCAAACTGGTGGGATGGAGTTTTCGATACTTGGGAATTCAGGTGGCAATGGGGATGGGAGCGGTGGCAGCAGTTACATGAATTAAATCTGGCCCGGTTAGCTGAGCAAATGAAGGAGGACTTTCGGAGATGGGACATTGTCCATTGTCACTGGCGGGGAGGGTACAGACAGTAAAGATGACGGTTCCCCCGAGATTTTTGCTTGTTTTCCAGTGTCTCCCTATTTTTATACCAAGGTCTTTTTTCAGTGGGTTAATGCGGTGATCTCTGGATTTGTGTGGGCGGGTAAAACCCCGTGAGTCAGGAAAGTGCTGTTGGAGGGTTGGCCTGCTGAACCTTAGGAATTACTACTGGGTGGCAAATATAGCCATGATCAGGAAGTGGGTAGTGAGGGAGGGGTTGATATGGGAATGGGTGAAGGTGGCACCATGTAGGAGGCACAGGTTTAGGAGCACTGGTAACAGCATCTCTGCCATTCCCGCCAGCCCGGTACTCTACAAACCCGGTGGTGGTGGCGGCTGTGAGAGTTTGGGGACAGTGGCAGAAGCATATGGGAGGGGAGGGAGCGTGCATCAGTGTGGGCTCCAATTTGTGACAACCACTGGTTTGTCCCGGGGAAGTTGGATGGGGGGTTTCGGAGGTGGCAGAGAGCACGCATTGAGAGACTGGAGGATCTATTTATCAATGGGAGCTTTGCTTGTTTGAAGGATTTGGAAGAGGAGTTTGAATTGCCAAGAGGGAATGGGTTTCGCTATCTGCAGGTGAGGGAGTTTGTGCAAGGGCAGATTTTAACCTTCCCGCTTCTACCGCCTCAAAGGATACAGGATAAGGTAGTTTCTAAAATGGGTGGGGCAGGGGAAGGACTCAGAAATGTATAAAGTGCTCATGGAGTGGGAGGGAATCCAGATAGGTGAGGTAAAGCGCAAATGGGAAAATGAACTGGGTAAGAAGCTAGAGGCAGGTCTGTGGGAGGATGCTCTGAGTAAACCCAACACGCCCGCATCATGTGCCAGGCTCAGCGTGATTCAATTCAATGTGGTTCACCAGGCACACATGACGGTGGCCCCGATGAACAGATTTGTTGGGGTGGAAGACAGGTGTGTGAGGTGTGCAGGAGGGTCCGCAAATCATGACCACATGTTTTGGGCATGTCCAAAGCTTTGTGAATTTTGGCAGGGATTTGCCGACGTTATGTCCACGGTGCTAAAAACGAAGGTGGCGATTTTTGGAGTATCGGAAGACCCGGGAGTCCAGGGGACGAGAGAGGCGGATGTTTTGGCCTTTGCCTCCACAGTAGCCTGGAGATGGATCCTATTATCCTGGAGGGACTCGGAGCCCCCAAAATCGGGGGTATGGGTGAGCAACGCGACGGGGTTTCTCAGGCTTGAGAAAATTAAATTTGCCCTGCGAGGATCAATGTTAGCGTTCGTCTGGAGGTGGCAGTCATTTATCAACTTCTTCAGGAAAAACTAAACTGTTAGCAGATACAATGGGGGGGGGGGGGGTAAAGGAATGAGGGGGGGGGGGGGGGTAGGTAGGAGAATTAGTTTAGTTCAGTTCAGTTTCGGCGGGATCGGCGAGAGGAGATGGAGGGACTTGGGAATTGTGTGTTTTGTTGGTTGGGGGAGGTGTTACGTACTGAATTATGTTTACATTTGTATTTGTATGTTTTGTTGTTATAAAACCATAAATGCCTGAATAAAATGTTTGTTAAAAAAAAAGAAAGGTCTTAATAGAAGAAAGAAAGTTAGAGAGGTGTAGGGAGGGAATTCCAGGGCATTGGGCACAGGCAGCTGAAAGCACAGAAACCAATGACAAAGTAATTAAAATTGGTATAGCCAAGAGACCAGAATGAGAGGACTGCAGATTCCTTGGGGCTGGGGGAGATTACGGAGATACAGAGGGGTGGGGCCATCGAGGGAATTGAAAACAAAGGTGAGAATTTTAAATTATAAATGTTGCCTGGCAGAAGCCAATGTAGGTTAGTGAACATAGAGGCGATAGGTGACCCAGGACTTGATGCAAGTAAGGACAGAGGTATCTGAGTTTTGGATGAAATCAAGTTTAGAGGGTGAGTCAATTCAAGGTGGTTCACCGGGCACACATGACGGTGGGAGACCAGTCAGGAGTGCATTGGAATAGTCAAGTATAAAGGTAACAAAGGCATGAATGAGAGCTTCAGCATCTGATGTGCTAAATTGGGGCAAAGTCTGTCCCGATTACAGAGATGGAAGTAAGATGAAAGGTGAATCATATATCTGGTCAGGGGTGCATCTCAGGGTCAAATAAGAAAATAAGCTTGTGAACAATCACAATTAATCTTGCATGATTGCTCTGGAGAGTGATGGAGCTTTTTAAAATGTATTCTTTCATGGGATCTGGATGTCATTTGCAAGGCCAGCATTTGTTACCCATCCCTTGGGGAGACACCAGAAGTATAAGTGCAGGAGGAGAAGAGGGGTCATTGCAAGTAATAATCTCGCTACAATTAGACAGATAACAATGGAGAACGGTGAGTGCATTTCCACCCAGCTGGATGGTGGAGCACTGAAGGAGGATGGCGTGGTCTGCCATTTAAAAGGCTGCAGACAGGAAGGATGTGGAGGGTTTATAACAATCACAAAGCATGTCACGTACCATTAATAATAGTCTGTGACTTTATGACAAGAACAGAAATCCAATGCGGTAGATTCAAACATGGAGTCCTGAGAAAGGTTGCATGCATTTGGGAAGCAACAACATATACAAGGTCTTTGGAAAAGAATGGGAGTTTGGAGACTGGATGTTGTTTGCAAGGATGGTGGGGTCAGTGTTTGATTTTTTTTTGAGTAGAGGGTTGATGACAATGGATCTAAAGTCTAGAGGACATCACCTGAAAAAGAAAACTGTTAATAATATTAGTTAATATGATGACCAGAAGGAAAGATTGGGGCTTGGCAGCTTAGTGGAAAGAAAGTGAAGGGAATAGGGAGTAGGTCTCATGGGCAAGATGAGCTTGGAGAGGGCATGATGGGAGACAGGAGAGATATTCGAGAAAATTGTGATTTCAGGACAAGCACAGGGGGGCTTTAGGGGAAATTTGGCTCAATGGGCTAGCGAAAGAGAGGGAAATGGCAGATGCAGCTGATCGAATGGTCTTGCCCTAAGTCAGAAAGAAGTTCCGATCTGGTGATGGATGGCTAAATCAGTAATCCATCATATCCTTTCAAATCTACGTCCCTTGAACTTAAGGAACCAGAGATGTGGACTGCATTGGGAAATACTCAGGGTGAGAAAGAATGATGGTTTTATTGGGACTTGGGCATGATTAAGTGAGGAAGCTCAGAGTCAGGCAACATGTTGATTTTAAAATTCTTAACTTTGTTTTCCTCCATGGCCTCACCCCCTTCCTGATTTTTGTGACTTTCACCAGTCTCACAGCCCTTTGAAATCTCTGGCTTTCAGGTTTTGTCCTCTTCAGGGCAGCACGGTGAGGCAATGGGTAGCACTGCAGTATCACGACGCCGAGGTCCCAGGTTCGATCCTGGCTATGGGTCACTGTCCATGTGGAGTTTGCACATTCTCCATGTGTTTGCGTGGGTTTCACCCCCACAACCCAAATGTGTGCAGGATTGGTGGATTGGCCACGCTAAATTGCCCCTTAATTGGATGAAATGAATTGGGTAAACTAAATTTATATTTAAAAAAAAGTTTTGTCCTCTTCCTCGTCTCTGACTTTCATTACTCCAGCACTGGAGGCCAAATCTTCACCTGCCTAAGCCTGGAATTCACACCCGAAGCATCGTCACCACTCTCCTATCTGTTTTTGTTTCAAAATTCTGACATTTACAGGATTTTCATTGATGGGTTTTTTAATTAAAATCGTGAATTTAGTACCACTTTAGTACTACAGGCAATTTTGTAATGTGGACTAAACCCACCAGGATTGGGTTAAACTGTCTTAACTTAATACACGATTACCAGGGCCAAAGGAAAGATATTCAATAATAATAAACTTTATTATTGTCACAAGTAACACTGCAACAAGTAGGCTTACATTAACACTGCAATGAAGTTACTGTGAAAATCCCCTAATTGGCACCCTCCGGCGCCTGTTTGGTACACAGAGGGAAAATTTAGAATGTCTAATTCACCTAACAAGGGACTTATGGGAGGAAACCGGAGCACCCGGAGGAAACCCACGCAGACATGGGGAGAATGTGCAGGCTCCGCACAGACAGTAACCCAAGTGGGAATCGAACCTGGGCCCCTGGCGCTGTGAATGAACAGTGCTAACCACTGTGCTACAGTGCCACCCATTCCACTCATTCCATTAGTTTAGGCTAAAGATGATTACAAGTTACAGAGGTGAAAGAATACTGTTGATCCAAGTCTCTCCTTCAAGATGCTCCTTAATGCTTACCTCTTTGATCAAACTTTTAGTATATCTCCTTAGGCAGCTCAATGTCCAATTTTGCCTGAAAGTGACTGGGGCTATTTCACAATGCTAAATGTAAGTTGTTGTTGTGGGTATAAAATCTCGCATGAAACAAGTGAACATTCACCTCAGAGCTAGTTCATCGATAATGTATTAGTATATATTCCTGAGATGCTGAGGTTTTACATTTTTTTCTGTCACTCTGACTGACTCTAACTTAAATATAGCAAACACAAAACATACACACAAATTAAAAATATTCTGATATGAAATGTGAAATGTTTTGTTAAATCCAGATCAACATATTTTTACGACCCATTACCTTTTTTAATGTTCAGATGCAGGTTAACCGTATTATATAAATGTGAAACTCAAGCACTCAGACTGCGTGCAAATGAAACAGGACACAGAAAACAGACCATATCTTAGCCAAAGAAATGAAAACAGCTAACTAAAAACAAAATTCCAGAAATTCCTTTCAACAAAGTCAAAATATTGAGGCAAAATATTTGGAATCAGTTGCAAACATACTGTAACGTAATTCACTCCTCCTTGAAGCTACCCATATAATGCCTGCCTCTGACCCTCCCCGCACTCCCACCAAAATGTGCTCCTCCCCAAACTCCTCCCTTGCCTCTGCGTTTACTACAGCTTTGCAAAAACTCTTAAGGTGGGCTGGGTACTCTTCCTTTCTTGTGAGGAAGCACTTAGCTCAAGCTCAGTTTAGCTCAGTTCCTCCCCTCCAGTGCATCACTGAAATTTTGTTGTTCTGCATCTGAGTCATACCCATGGTCCACGGTTTATTTTCAAATTCAATTCCTATTTTCCCCCAAAATTCTTGTCTTTTATTTTTACCTTCTATTCTCTTTATCCATTTGCACATCCTTTGTTTCTTTAAGCTATTCAAACGCTTCTTCCCATTTCTTGATTCACGTGATCTGTAAAATCATCAAATAATCCAATAATACTTCCTTCCTGCCTTTGGTCTACATTTCCTCAACCCCCAACCTGCACTGATTCTATCAACAAGCTTGTTCAGGTTACAAACATTAAACACATCAGGATTGGGGTTAAACTGCCTTAAATTCATACAGGATTACCAGGGCCAAAAGGGAAGATATTCATTCCACTAGTTTAAACTAAAGATTAATACAAGTTACAGTTGTGAAGGAACACTGTTAATACAAGTCTTACAGATAATTACTGAGTATAAGTATTGTCTAAAGAGCTCAATTGTGGAACATAAACTGCACCAACACTTTAACCTAGTAAAATAAAATCTGTGACCGTATTTCGGTTCCAGAGATACATCATTAGCATGCAATGTTATTCTACTCCAGAAGAGGGAGCATGAGGCCCCTTCGCAAGATAACCAAGGTATGTCAACTGGTTGAAGTTTGAATTGGTGGCCCAGATTTCTTTGGCACACTGATGGTGCTCTCTGATACATATGCACCAAATGATACAACAACACCAGGTGAGGGATAGATGTGTGGTTAATATCAAATTCCCGTACCGGCCTCCCCGAACAGACGCCGGAATGTGGCGACTAGGGGCTTTTCACAGTAACTTCATTAAAGCCTACTCGTGACCATAAGTGATTATTATTATTACTATTAAAATATCCAAAAACTGTTGTTTGAGTTGCACTGCTCCAGTGTTAGCTTCACAAAATGGCATCTCGCCTTTGGCACACCATTGAAATGCATTGAATGGTGTGAAGTTGCGGTGTCAGTGTGCTAATGATCCAAAATCACCACAGAAAATTACTTCTTGTCAATTCTAAGTGACCTTTTAACAATGTGATTAAGTGTTAATTATTGCCAACCTCTGGTGCTAAAAATGAATTATTACAAGTAGACACTCATTCCTTCAGATTTTAATTGTTATTGGAGATGATAAAAATCTAGAACTTGAAAAAAATAATTTTCATTTCTCCTGCCCTTTTTCCCCTCTTCATCCAATCTTACTTTCCCTCTATTTATTCCTCACAACATGATCTGTCGAATCCCTACAGTGCCGAAGGAGGCCATTTGACCCATCGAGTCTGCATTGACACTCCAAAATAGCCCTCTACCAAGGCCCACTCCCCCGCTCTATCCCCACAACCCCGTGCATTGATCCTGGCTTAATCACCTAACCTACACATCTTTGGACACGAAGGGGCAATTTAGCATGGCCAATCCACCTAACTTCAACATCTTATTTGCAAGAGGAAACCCATGCACACAGGTGGAAATCACCTGTGGCAATCACGGGGCTGGTTTAGCTCACAAGGCTAAATCGCTGGCTTTTAAAGCAGACCAAGCAGGCCAGCAGCACGGTTCGATTCCTGTACCAGCTTCCCCGGACAGACGCCGGAATGTGGCGACTAGGGGCTTTTCACAGTAACTTCATTGAAGCCTACTCATGACAATAAGCGATTTTCATTTTCATTTCATTTCATCATGAAAATGCCATACAGTCACCCGAGTCCGAAATCGAAACTGGGTCCCTGGCACTGTAAGACAGCAATGCTAAGCACTGTGCCACCCTCAGAGAAACCCATTCTGCACCACTCAGCCTTTCCAACCATACAATTCATTATATTTCTGTCCCTCTTGAGTTCTGTAGCAGTCTCATAGGGACTCGAAACATAAACTGTTTCCCTCCCCACAGATGCTGAGTATATCCAGCAATATATGACCTGTTGTGTATATCCAGCTTTTTCTCTTTTTATTTCAGATTTCCAGCATCTGCAGTATTTCACATCATATTCAACAACAGAAGTTGTTAGTTGCACCGCAATCGCAAATTTTCCTGATTGTTATGGACTCAGACTTTATTGATTTGTGCAGGAAAGTTTGAAGGCAATGAATCAAACAAGATTGGTGAATTGGTATTTTTGCCTCAGAAACATGTGAACACAGGCTATATCTTAGGAAGAATAAACCTCCTTGAGAAAACAGGAAATGAAATGAAAATGAAAATCGCTTATTGTCACGAGTAGGCTTCAATGAAGTTACTGTGAAAAGCCCCTAGTCGCCACATTCCGGTGCCTGTTCGGGGAGGCTGGTACGGGAATTGAACCGTTCTGCTGGCCTGCCTTGGTCTGCTTTAATAGCCAGCAATTCAGCCCAGTGTGCTAAACCAGCCCCTTCTCTCATTTGTGAAATTTACTGTCTGGATTGGTGAAGTGGCAACAGCACTCAAGGGGGTCAACATCATGCAGGACAAAACAGTATCCTTTGTCGTCACCCCATCCAACACCTTAACCGTAAGGATACACAGCACAAACTTGCAAAGGCTTCATCGAAAGCACCTCCCAATACAACCCCGCAGCCTCAACCACCTAGAAAGATAGAAACAGCAAGCACATGAGAACGACACCACCCCCTAGTTCCCTTCCAAGTCACAGACCATCCTGACTGTAGTGATATGCATCACTGTACATACACAAGGGGTTAATGTAAATACACTACAACTAAGTAACCACTAGAAGGAGCACCAGAGATGTCATGATATGCAACCAATGGGTCATTAGAACAGGACACAAGCAATGGGTAATCAGGACACGCAGAGGTGGCATTACCACAAGGGGGCACTACACAACCCATATAAAAAGGACAAGGCACACAGGCTCTGCCTCTACCACCGGCTGAAACCTAGAAAGCCAGGCAGGGTTGATGAACAGCAACATCACATCCTAGCATATGGTCAAGAGCAAGCATGTATAGTCAGCGGAATAGACTGAGGTACGAGAGAGGCACATGAGCAGAGTGTCAAACTCATTTAGGAGAATTGTTAAGCGTTCAAGAAATACGTTAAACCTATCTCTGAGTCTTGAGCATTTTTCAGTAGAGCCGACATCAAGTAGCAGCTTATGTTACGAGCAATAACATAACACAACATGATACAGGAGTGACTGCTCAATCTCCCGAGTTCAGTTCAGCAAGGTTAGAGACAACCGACAACCGAATCCAGGCATGATGGACAAGATTCAGGCTCCTCATTAACTCAGGACCACCTGCAATCTTGGTGCTAGCTGGCATTCATTCAGACAGAAATTCCAACTTTACATGGAAGTATCCGACCTAAATGGCGTGGCCGATGCTCAGAAGATAGCTCTTCTACTCACCATTGTGGGTGAACATGCGATAGAGATCTGCAACTCATTTCAATACTCAGAAGGGCAGGACAAAACGGCATACCAGACCATTCTGGACAAATTCGACAGCCACTGCACAAATAAAATTGGTAAAAATGGCGCGAATACTCACCACGAGGCAGAGGTAGGGTTGAAACAGAAGGAGACGGCAGTTTTGAATGGCAGCCGTCTTGCGCATGCTCAGTCTGACCAGTCCACACATCCCTAGACGACGCAAACCAGCAAAACGGTGTTTTGCACATGCGTGGGAAGCCGTACTTGTGCAGTTGTAAAAAGAGCACACAATAAACAAACCTCGGCGTGCGCATGCGCAATTGAGTCCTATGTATGACGTCACGAGAGTCATGACGTCAGAGGCCCCGGACCACGCCCACTTAAAGGGCGAAAATTAAAAAGATGAGTTTTAAAGCCACAAAACGCAATTCTTTCACCTCGAAAGACAGCACAATGTCTGAACTTCTACCAGCTGTTGAAAATAACCTCTGCAGCACCCTGGAACAAGGCAGTGCTACAGATCCAGACGATGAATACCTGGATAACGTATACCGAGTAGGCAGCATCACGAAGTGCGAATATGCCCCACCGGGCACATCGCAAGTCCCGTCAAACTTTGCCGTGGATTTTGAGGATGAATGGAATGCAGTGATAGATGTCAACCAATGCCCCATCCAGTTCAAACTGGACACAGGTACCTCCACCAACCTGATCTCGCAGTCAAACTTCACAAGAATCAAGAAGGCTCCCAAGCTCCTTCCAGCTGCCTGCAAACTCCAGGAATACACTGGCAACGCAATTACGGCGTTGGGGTCCTGCCACCTGACAGTGTCCAACCGACACACACAGACATGCCTACGCTTCAACATTGTTCAGCCAGATAGGGCGTCCCTGCTAGGTGCCCACGCCATCAAGCAACTAAACCTCATCCGACGGGTCTACACCATGACGCCGTCTCATCTGAATCCTCAGCCCAGCATCAAAGATATCCTGACCCAGTACCCAGATGTCTTCTGCGGGATGAGCACACTTTCATACGCGTACAAGATTCTGCTGTGGCCTGACGCCAAACCAGTGGTCCACACACCACGAAGAGTCCTCGACTCCACACAGAGAGCGATGAAAGACTCCACAGCGAGATGACTGCACGATTCCACACAGGGAACTATGCAAGACTCCATAGAGAGAGCAATACAAGCCTCCACAGCGAGCTCGTTGACAGACTCCACAATGAAAGCAACTCAAGACTCCATAGCGAAGTCCATGCAAGAAAAAGACTATGAAAGTCTACCGAGCTTATTTGAGCCATCAGAAGAAGACTGAAAGTCTACCAAGCTCATTTAACCAACAAGAAGACACTAAATGTCTACCCACTGTATGTGAGACAAGTGACGAAGAAATCACAATTCCCATACAAGATGTGCAAGATCACAGCGAGACCGACAGATCTCAGCTCGTATGTACAGAGGCATTCAACAATCAAAGTGAAACCACTCGCGTCCAGTGAGACCACGTCAATTAAAACCTCATCCACTCGCGCCTATCCACAAGAAAATGAAATCTTGAAGATTTTGACTCCAGACGAGGAGCATCAAGAAACCAAAATGATTCAAGTTAACCAGAAATGACTCCAGAAGAGGAGCACCAAGGAATCAAAGAGGAATCACATTAACCACAAAGGAGTGTCGTCACCAAGATCAATGCAACATCCGGTCATTCTCACAATCCTCAAGAAGAAATGCTCAATGAAGCATCAGATGCCACAAAGGACACTGACACAAGTAACTTTGAGAATGACTCGAGTTATCCACACGGAGCAGTCATTGAGCGCGACAAAAACAACAAAAACAACAACAATGAAACAACAACTTGTCCAACATGGTACAACTCTGCACATGAAGGATAATGTAACAGCACGGCTCAAAACAATGGCAAGAGTACAAACATACCATGGCATGACAACGAATCTCACAGATTCACATTTGTTCCACTACAAACAAGCAAACCAGCTTTCAAGGCAGATAGCATACAGCATCAATACTGCAAACAGAGAAAAAGGTCCAGGTCAGACAACAAAGATGACATACGGAATCGCTATCACAAGCATAGAAAAAAAAGTCTAAATCAGACAACAAAGTGATTCGACCATTTGAACACCTCATGATGACTTTGTGGTTACTTAAACACAAGAACACTGACAACGTTCACAAGGGAATGACAACATCAACATCACTACTTCAACAACAGAAAAAGAAAGCCACTTGACTGAACAACTTCATAAGATTGGACTCATAAATATTAATTGGTTTTGTATAATCATCAATATCATCACAACTTGTACATGTCATCATTTATCTCCCTGTTTTGTACAATTTTCTTTAACAAAGTACAGAAAATATGTAACAAGATGAAAGGGGGGAATGTAGTGATATGCATACACAAAGGGATAATGTAAATACACTAAACTAAGTAACCACTACAGGGAGCACCAGGGATGTCATGATATGCAGACACGCAACCAATGGGTCATTGGAACAGGACACAACCAATGGGTAATCAGGACACCCAGAGGTGGCATTACCACAAGGGGGCATTAAACAACCCATATAAAAAGGACAAGGCACACAGGCTCTGCCTCTTCCACCGGCTGAAATCTAGAGAGCCAGGCAGGGTTGATGAACAGCAACATCACATCCTAGAACATGGTCAAGAGCAAGCATGTATAGACAGCGGGATAGACTGAGTTACTAGAGAGGCAGATTAGCAGAGTGTCGAACTCATTTAGGAGAATTGTTAATCGTTCAATAAATACTTTAAACCTATCTCTGAGTCTCGAGCATCTTTCAGCTGAGCCTACATCAAGTGGCAACTTATGTTACATAGTTACACAATACACAATAACATAACACAACACTGACTTTGTAATAAATCAGTGTTCCTTCATCATCATTGTGTCAAAATCTGAGAATCACGTGATGCTGGTGCAGGAATAACTGTTTTGCCATGGGCTCTGATTCTACTCATCCTTTAACCCTCTCATTTATCCTGTTTATGCGGCACATACTGACCTAATCTGGGAGTGAGTACTCCAAAGTATGTCCCGAGAGGATTTCTGACTAAATAATGGTGACAAAATGCTGAGGAATCCTAAGAAAATTGTTGCCAAAATGTGAGCAATCAGATGCAGCTGGGGTGGAGGGTGAATATGGCAACCTGACCCTCAAGCAAGCTCTTGATCTGACACTCCCGAAGGCATTGCAGATGATGACCATGAACATCATTGAAATAATTGATCATAAACTTGGCTTGTTAGCACAGAATATTAGTGCTCATGAGATTGAGCTGCAGAATAATAATAAGAGGCTGGATAAAATGGAAGAGAGAATCCTGCCAAAAGTGCAACATCTTCCGCAGATGCCTCCTTGGAAAACCAGCTGCGTGGTATGTCACAAATCGCAGAAGATCTGGAGAACCGAGGCTGGTAGAAAAATATCTGGGTCGTCGATTTGCCAGAAAGAGTAGAGGGTGAGCTCCCTATTAAATTCTTTGAGAACTGGCTGCCACGTTTTCTTAAGCTGGATACAAAAACTGGATGTATCAAGTTGGAAAGGGCATGTTGTGTCCTGTCTTTGTGGCTCACAGACAATCAATGTCCCTGGCCTGTAATGATTCATTTTAAGAACATTGGAGATTGTCAGAGTATTGGAAGTGGCAAAGTGTGGTGGGATTTGGCTCTCTGAGAGGGTGAGGCTCTCTTTCATTCAAAATTTCTTGACAGCAATGCAGCAGAAGTGCAGAGGCTTCAATGAAGTAAAAAAGCGACTCAAGGTTGTTGGAATGAATTATGCCCTGCAACACCGAGGGTGGTATCCAACAACTACATAAAGACATTCGGCAATCCGGCTAAGGCTGTGGCTATGTGAACTCCATGGAAGGCAATAACTTGGAGTAACAGTTTGCAACACACTGTAAAATCCAGACTTTATCCCTGTTATAATGCTTCCTGCCTGATCTTACATTTGTGTTCGTATGGAGGTGTTACCAACCGAGCATTATATTGAATGTTTTATCCTCAAGAATCTCAGGGATTCCCATTTATTTTGAATGGAAAACACCCTTCAGCGTGCTCCTTCTCGATAAGAGCTGTGCTGTGTAGGTGGTATGGTTGTGGAGCTCTATGACACTTATCCATCTTTTCTTCTTCTTGTCCGTATATTTGTGATGATAATCCATGCTTTATGGTCTTCTTACTTTAATCATGATAAGTATGAGTAGCGCCACTGCTGGGAGGTGAATGAGTGGTTTCAGTCTTCAAAGAGTGGGGTGAAAAAAAGGAGGGGCAGTTGGGTCCTATTCTCATTCTGGCTCATCTTTCCTCCTCTTCTGAGGTGTATGTCTCCTGAGTGTAATGAAGGAATGGTTGTCGGGATAACCCTACATGTCCTCACACATGTTGAGGAATGTCCTCTTAGAATTAGCGTAGACACTAATATTATTTTGTGTTTGTTTTGGGGGTTAAAGAATTGTCAACTGGACCCTGCAATGGTACACAGGCAGGTCTCTCGCCAAAGACAAATACATTATATTGTATCTATGGTGCCTCTGGTACGATTTGTATGTTTTGGTGCACGCACAAATGTGGCGCGAAAATGCTTTCCGATATATTCTCTGGTTGATAAAGTAATGCCAGTAGTTTGCTCCTGGAATATTGGGGGGGGGGGGTACATAATCCTATTGAGACAAAAAAGATTTGTCATTCCTTAAAAAAAGAGAAAGTTGACATGGCTTTGTTGCAGGAAACTCATTGAGATGGCAAGGAACACTTAAAATTGAGGCGGATCTGGGTGATGCAGATGTATTTTACATAGAACATAGAACAGTACAGCACAGAACAGGCCCTTCGGCCCTCGATGTTGTGCCGAGCAATGATCACCCTACTCAAACCCACATATCCACCCTATACCCGTAACCCAACAACCCCCCCCCCCTTACTTTTTAGGACACTACGGGCAATTTAGCATGGCCAATCCACCTAACCCGCACATCTTTGGACTGTGGGAGGAAACCGGAGCACCCGGAGGAAACCCATGCACACACGGGGAGGACGTGCAGACTCCGCACAGACAGAGACCCAGCCGGGAATCGAACCTGGGACCCTGGAGCTGTGAAGCATTTATGCTAACCATCATGCTACCGTGCTGCCTTGTTCTCGACCAGTAGTAGGGGAGTGGATGTTGAACAGAAATGTGCATGTATTCCCCTGAATTTGTTATGAAAGTTTTCATGGACTTTACTGACCTGGCGCTGTTAATTGTTACCTTAAACCTTTGATTGACAGCAAGCTGTTGGTGCAGTGTTGGCCTCGTGAATCAAGGACTGCGTCCCCGGAGTGATAGGCGAGGATTAAACGGGGTTTGTGAAGGGGTGGCAGTTGATGGCGAATGTGAGGAGGCTGCTTAAACAGCAAAGGCGTTTGATCGGGTGGAGTGGGTATTTGTTGAAGGTACTTGGGTGGTTCAGATTCGGGCAGGGGTATGTGGATTGGATCAGGTTGTTAAATAAGGCACCGGTTGCAAGCATGGGGACGAACCAAGTGAATTTGGGGTATTTTGAGCTGCATCGGGGTCAAGGGACTGGAGAGGGATTGAGCAGGGCGGTGTTAAGCACAGGGACTTATTGTATGTGGACGACCTGGTTATATATATCTCGGACCCAGTGGACAGTATCAGAGGCATCATGGAGATTTTTGAGGAATTTGGCCGGTTTTCGGGGTACAAGTTGAATATGGAAAAGAATGAGGCGTTCCCGATTGAGACTAGAGGGCAGGAAAGGAGGTTAGGGGAGCTGCCGTTCAGGGTGGCAATGGTGAGTTTTAGATACTTGGGCATCCAGGTGACTCGGCATTGCCAAGGTTTCTGTTCGTGTTCCAGAACCTCTCAATTTTCATCCCAAAGTTATTTTTCAAGAAGATTAATGTGCTGATCCCTGGGTTTGTGCGGTCGGGGCGAGGAGGGGGGGCTGGCACTGCCAAACATGGACTGGGCAGTGAATGTTGCTATGGTTTGGAAATGGGTCGTGGGGTTGAATGAATGCAGCATCGTGTAGGGCAATGTGATTGAGGGCTTTGTTGTCAGCGCTTCTGCCATTCTCGCCAGCCAGGTACTCCACAAGCCTAATGGTGATGTCGGCCCTAAGGGTGTGGGGCAGTGGAGGCAGCATTTGGGACTGGAGGGTGCCTCGGTATGAGCACCAATCTGCGACAACCATAGGTTTGCGCCAGGTGGGGGGGCGGCGTTGGATGCGAGGTTGCTGGGAAGATGGCAAGCAGGGATTGAATGATTTGGAAATCTGTTCATAGGGGGCAAATTTGCAAGGTTGGAAGGCCTGGAGGAAGTGTACGAACTGCCCAGGGGGAACGATTTTAGGTACCTGCAGGTCCAGGAGGAGGTGCCATTCTTTCTTAGGCTGCCGCCCCTGGCGGGTTGCAAAGTATTGTCGAGGGACGGGTTAGGGGATGGAAAGATGTCCGAGGTCTACAAGGAGTTCATGGATTGGGACGGGGCCCTGGTGGGGAATATAAAATATAGGTGAGCGGAGGAGCTAGGAGGGGAGGTGGAGGCCGGAATGGGCAGAGGCCCTACGGAAGGTGAATGCATCCTCTTCATGTGCGAGGTTAAGCCAGTTTAAAGTAATACATAGGACGCATATAACGGTCCAAGGATGAGTAGGTTCTTTGAAGGGGTGGAGGATGGGTGTGGGTGGTGCGCGGGGACGCTTGCGAATCACATCCACATGTTCTGGGCATGTCCAAAGCTGAAAGGGTTCTGCAGGGTTCGCAGTCGTAATGTCTGAGGTGCCGGGGTGGAGATGGACCCGAGTCCAGAGGTGGCAATATTCGGGGTGTTGGAAGACTTGGGAGTGCGGGTGGTGAGAGAGGCCGATTTTTTAGTCTTTGCCTCCCTGATAGCCTGGAGACAGATATTGCTTGGGTGGCGGGACTCGGAGATGCAGAAAACGGGCTGTGGGTGAGCAACTTGGCGGAATTCCTGAGGCTGGAGAAGGTTGGGCTGGATTCACCGGTCGCCATCGCCGAAATCGACCAGAGAATTCAGGTTTACGGCAGAATCGGGGGCGGTGCTGCTTTTGCGATGCTTCGCCCCCTCCAAAGCAGCATATTCTAGGAGTGCGCCATGTATCAACGGCCCCAGGACATTGCCTGAGGCCCCCCCCCGATGCTCCGCCACCGACCGGCCGAGTTCCCAACGCCGTTGGTCTCTCATGGGTCTCATCCGTCGGGAACTCAGCGGGTGGCTGCGGACTCAGTACAGCGCCGCCACAGTTGGCAGAGGGCCAATCAGCGGGCAGGGGGGACATTATTCGAGGCTAAAGGGCATTGTGGGGGAGTGGTCCGGGGCACGCAAACTGGCCAAAGGGGGGGGGGGACACTATTTTGCGGGCCGGGTCCACAGGCTGCGCTGCCATGTAACACGGCGCAGTCACTGCAGGTCACTGCCAAGCGCATGCGCAGACATGGACCCGGCAATTATCTGGGCCATATCAGAAGCTAGAGCCAGGTGCTCTACGCTGCCGTCCTGCTAAGCCCCAGCCAAACGGGGAATCGGTGGCTGTTTTGCACCATTTTGTCTGGTGTAAAACACTACCGTTCCCACGCTGGCGTGGGCACATCGCCCCAGCACCAGAGAATCCAGCCCATCAAGTGTGTTTTGAGGGGGTCGTCGATGGGTTCACTCGGAGGTGGAAGCCGTTTATTGATTTCTTTAAGGAGGTTTGAGGGGTCAGCAGTGGGCGGGGAGCGGGGTGAATGAGTGGGTTAGGAGGTTAAAATGGGGAAGGTGAAATGGGAGAAAGGGGTGGTATTAGGGGAGCTGGGGGGAATGGGTGTTGGTTGTTTATAATGTTTGGTCGATCTTCTGCTTTTGTTTGTTTATATGAAAATGACTTAAGAATAAAATAGTTTTTAAAAAACCTTTGATGGACAAACTTCCATTAACCAGAACTCCCACCCCCACCCAACAGGCAAGGGCAATAGCATTGTTTTGCGAGGAAGTGGGGTATTTGGATATATGGAGAACACTATGTCCTAGGCATGAATAATTAATTTTCCCCCTGCTCCTCATCAATATCATACTAGAATTGACTACTTCTTTATGCCAAGAACAACCCTATATTTGGTAGCCTGTTCCCTGGGCAGTATAGTGATCTCCAACCATGCTCCTGTTTTTCTACAGTTTTTACCGCAGGAACTGCACCCTCCTCCCCCTCCCGAACTAGGTCAGGAGATTTGACTCACCTCTGCTCAGTGATATCTCTTTACCACATGACTTAAGATGGAATTTGATCTCTTCTCCCCAATCAATTTCCTCTCAAATGTAAGCCCCTCTATCCTGTGGGAAACTTGCAAGGCATTTGCTCGGGGGCTCGTCATTTCATATACAACCAGAAAAAGGCGTAAAATGCTTGAGCAGCATCACTGGCTAGAAGTTAAATTGGCCAAAGCAGAGAAGAATATGGCAGGAATCCTAACTGCTCAATGTTGAAAGAAATTAGTGCAACTCGTGCAGCGTTGGACTCCTTGCTGACTCAGTGGGCTGACAGGAGTTTAAAGTTTGCAAAATAAAAGTGATATAAATTTGGAAACAAACCAAGTGGATACCTGGCTTTTTTGACTAGGAAGAAGGCTGACTTCAGGACTATTCCCTCTGTGCTATATTCCAAGAGTAATAGAATGACTGAAGTAGAGGATATGAATAAAATACTAAAAAGGTTTTTAATATCAATTTATACAAAATAAATCAGTCTGGGGATGTACTGATATTTAAGGAACACTGCTTCCCTTCAGTCTTCAATAATCCCAGAGGACCAATGGTTGGTCCTGAATACTATTTCTAAAGGGGAAGTGGCAACTGCCTTGAAGGAGCCTCAATTTGGTAAGGCGCCAGGGCCTGAAAGTTTTGGATGTGTATTTTGCAAGGAATTTAATGACTTGATGATAGATTCACTGATTGTAAACGTACAGTCACTGATTTGAACCAGGTCTGTTGCTGCAGACATTCCGAGAAGCAAATATTTCCTTAATTCTGATTGAGTTCAGATTGAGTTCATAAAGGGTCAGAATTCATGTAATAATGTTAGTAGATTTTTGAACGTTATTCAGATCTTGCACCTGAATAACATGGGCAGCACTGTGGTTAGCACAATTGCTTCACAGCTCCAGGGTCGATTCCCGGCTTGAGTCACTGTCTGTGGGGAGTCTGCACGTACTCCTCGTGTCTGCGTGGGTTTCCTGCCACAGTCCAAAGATGTGCAGGTTAGGTGGATTGGCCATGCTAAAGTGCTCTTAGTTTGCAAAAGAAGGTTAGGTGGGGTTACGGGAATAGTTTGGAAGTGTGGGCTTAAATGAGGTCCTCTTTCCAAGGGCCAGTGCAGACTCGATGGGCCGAATGGCCTCTTTCTACACTGTAAATTCTATGCTTTCAAAAGCAGGCATTGGATGGGTTCGTGATCTCCTTTGATGCAGAGAGCTTTTGACTAGATGGAATGGAATTATTTATTTTATACACTGCAGACGTTTGAGTTGGGAGGGGAGTATGTTAAGTGGATACATATACTTGAGGAAAGCCCTCTGGCGGCTGTGCTTGTGGGCAATTTTTGGTTTGAGAATGTTTGTCTCTAGCAAGGGACTAGACAGAGGTGCCAGTTATCCCTATTATTGTTTGCTTGAAGCAAGCAGACAAGATCCTTTGGTTTTTGGATTACATTGTGGAGGGACGCAGCATAAGATCACACTCGACGTGAATGATGTGTTGCTGTTTGTATCAAAGCCGGATGTTCTGTTCCCACTATTATTGATGTGGTGGATAGATTAGCCTTTTCTCGGGCTACAAAATTAATTTTACAAAGTATGAGGCCATGCCATTGGGTGGGTTCAGAGGGAGATCTCTTAACCTTCCATGCAAGTGGTCCCCTACAGGGTTTACTTATCTGGGTATAATGATCTTAACTCCTTCGAACATTTGTAGGGGGTAAGCTTCCCCCTGTTAATTGTGTCTATTAGATGGGACATATTCCATTGATCCTCATTGCTAATCTTGTGGTTTGGCAGGATAGCATTGACTAAGGTGAATGTGTTGTCTAGGTTACTGTATCCTTTACAGATGCTGCCAATCTTGCTCTGTTAGGGTCCTAAAGGGAATCAATGGGATGTTCAGTTCATTGATATGAAACAGAAAGAAGCCTCGCCTGAAACTGACTAAACTACAACACCCCGGATCAGGTGGGGGTTGGGGGGGGGGGGGGGGGGGGGTGAAGAGGGAAGGGTTGCATTGTTAGGGGTGCTGCATTTTAAAATGTATCAATTAGCCTCAACTCTTATAAGGGATTGAATCTCAGACGTCCCCTCCTCCATTTGGCTCGACATTGAAGCAGGCCATCCAATCTGTATCCTCCCATCAAGCCCTGGTGTTTTACAGGGATTTCGAAGCTGGATCTACCAAGTATGCGAATCCTCTCATTATCAATACTCTTAAGAGTGTGGAAGATCGGGCAGCATGGTGGCCTAGTGGTTAGCACAGCTGCCTCACGGCGCTGAGGTCCCAGGTTCGGTCCCGGCTCTGGGTCACTGTCCGTGTGGAGTTTGCACATTCTCCCCGTGTCTGCGTGGGTTTCGCCCCCACAACCCAAAAAATGTGCAGAGTAGGTGGATTGGCCACACTAAATTGCCCCTTAATTGGAAAAAATAATTGGATAATCTAAAATTTTTTTTAAAGTGTGGAAGATGGTGTAATAAGTCCACGGAGACAGAAGTCCCGTCACCAGAATTCCTTTTATTTACAAACCCAACAGCTGAACAACCATGATCATTCAGTCTGCTGTCTACACCGGGAGTGCAGAGGATCTGACACTCCCTGTTATATTCATAAAAGGGGTTCCATGATTGGGCCACTAATCAGGGAATTCATATTCTAATTGGCCAGTCTCAAAGACCTGGCCTAAGTCATTACACCACCCCCCCCACCCCCAAAGTCCGAGGAGCACTTTGCCCTCATCGTCAACTACACTTCACCGCATGTAGTCCTCGTGACTCACGGGTCTCCTGCTTCGTTTTTGCATCGGGTCTGTCTCCTCCACTTCGGCCTCCAACATTTGGGGGGGGGGGGAGGTAAATGGCTAGGCGCCTGCGTTTTCCGATGTGAGCGCCTGAGGGGTGGTTAGCCCCTTTCCTCCGGCGGCAGGGGTTCAGTTGCGGCATCATCCACGATGTCAATATCCGAGTCAGATGTCCTCACCAGTGGTGTCGGAGGGGCATGAATTGTTTGTCGGGGAGGACTCTCCACGGTCGTTGTTATACTGTTCTGAGTCAGCTCTTTTGATGCGCTATCAATTACGACGAGACGAGAGTAGAGAGTAATCGAGGCTTCATTACGCAGAGATGCGGAGCCTCCCGCAGCTGCTGCCGAAATGGCTGCAGCTCAGAGAGCCCACACATTTATACTCCACCTCCTGGGTGGAGCCAGCAGGCAAGGATCTACCCCCACACCTGTAGTACTGGGGCCTTACCGTAATACCCTCGTATGCAGTATATAATAGGGGCTGGTTTAGCACACTGGGCTAAATCACTGACTTTTAAAGCAGACCAAGCAGGCCAGCAGCATGGTTTGATTCCCGCACCAGCCTCCCCGGACAGGCGCCGGCCGAAATGTGCCGACTAGGGGCTTTTCACAGTAACTTCATTGAAGCCGACTCGTGGCAATAAGTGATTTTCATTTCATTTCATTTTCATAATACAACAGTGGTGACTACCACACGGAGAAAACAAATCTGAGGCCCGCACCTGGTCCAGGTGTTTCTTTATTACATGCTTTCCCACATGTATCTCATACGACACAGGTCCTGTCCTGGCCTTGACTGTTCCTGCTATCCATGTGGGGCAATTCACATAATTTCTGACCCATACATTTTCACCCGTGTTCAACTGCCTTTCTCGGCGAGTGTGGTCGTGGCCCCTGCATTGGGCCTCTTGGTGTCACTCTATCCTGCCAGCTAAATTTGGGAGCAGTAGACTCAGCCGGGTTCGGAGTCATCTGCCCATGAGTAGCTCCACTGGTGCTATTCCCGTTGTGGAGTGTGGCATTGTGTTGTAGTCAAATAGCCAGCGCGACAGTTTGGTGTTCAATGATGCTGCTGTGTTTCTTCAACCCGACTTTAAAGGTCTGGACGGCTCTCTCCACCAAATCATTTGATGCCGGATGGTATGGTGCCATCCTTATGTACCGAATGCCATTCGACTTCATAAATTTTGTGAAGTCCTGGCTGGTGAAAACCGATCCATTATCCAAAACTAACACCTCCGGGATACCATGAGGTGTGGAGTTTTTCCAATGGTGGTTGAATAGGTAGAGTTCATTTTGTAGATGTCCAGCCATTTGGAATGGGCGTCTACTGTTATGAAAAACATTGAACCCATAAACGGGCCTACAAAATCAACATGAAGTTGTGACCATGGTCTACCTGGCCATTCCCATGGGTGCAGCGGGGCTGCCAGTGGCATCTTCTGCCTTTGTTGGCATTCTTGGCACCGACCTACCAATGCCGCTGCATCTGTGTCCAGGCCCAGAAACCAGACATAGCTTCTGGCAGCATCTTCATTTTTGAGACTCCAGGGTGCCCATGATGCAGTTCAGCCAGTATGGCTCGACAGCCTTGACTTGGAACTATTATTTGATAATCAGGCACGCATGCGCAGTGTGGCCCTTTTTCTTTTTTATAAACGGTCACAGCTTGTTTTACAAGTTTGGGGGGGGGGGGGGGGGGGGGGGAAGAGAGAGAGAGAAGGGAGGATAATTCATTTAATTTTTATTCTTTTTCTTGTCAGCAGCAACAAGGTAAGAGAAAATGGTGGGTCGTGCAGGTCAGCCGGCGTGGGTCGCGAAGGTCAGCCAGGTTGGGTCCCGAAGGTTGGCAAAACTGGGTCCCCGGAAAAAAAGTTTGAATAACACTGCTCCAGTTGATGCTGGTACACTGCCAGTAATAGGACCCAGTGTTGGATCCATGCCGAAGTGATTGGTTTATCTTCTTTCAACAAACCCAGCAATAGCTTGTGTTCTGTAATTATTGTGAATTTCCGCCTGTACAAGCACTGGTGAAATTTCTTCAGCGTGAAGATCACAGCATGTCCTTCCTTTTTGATTTGGGCATATTTTCATTCTGCTGCTGCCAGCATCCTGGAAGCAAACGCAAGAGGCCGTCCCTGTCCGTTTTGCCCTGTGTGTCAAAACTGCACCAACGCCGTATGGAGACGCGTCGCACGTGAGCACCAACTCTTTCCTGGGGTCATAGTGTGCCAAGACGTTCTCTGAGGAAAGCTGTTCTTTTATCTTCTTGAAAGCCCTGTCTTGGTGGGCAGATCACTCCCAGGCTTGCCCCTTTTTTAGTAATTGGTGCATGGGATGGAAGCTCTGTTCTGTGTGAACTTTCCATAATATGTCACCAGTCCTAAAAGTGAGCTTAACTCCTGGATTGTGGTGGGGGCCGGGGCATCTTTAATCACCCTCACCCGATCCTCCATAGTGTGTAGTCCTGATTTGTCAACCTTGTACTCCAGATAGGGTACTGGAGGTGCTAGGAAAACACATTTCTCTCTTAGACTCATGCCTGCTGTTGAAAACCTCCTAAGGACTTCCTCCAGGTTTTTCCTGTAATGAGGATGTCGTCCAGGTAAATGGTGACTTGTGGTAGCCCTTATAATATATTTTCCATTGTCCTCTGGATTATCGCACAAGCTGACGAATCCCAAAGGGTAATTTTGTATACTGAAAAAGGCCCTTCAGGGGTTTATCGTTGAGAATTTTTGGGACTCTTCATCCAGCTTCAGTTGTAGATATGCGTGGCTCATACCCAGCTTTGAGAACAGGAGTCCTCCAGCCAGCTTTGCATACAAATCCTCAATCTGGGGAATTGGGTATTTGTTCAGTTGCGAGTAACGACTAATCGTTTGTTTGAAATCTCCACAAAGGCAGACCGAGCCGTCCGGCATAAGGATAGGCACCACGGGTGCTGCCCACTCTGCCCTATTCCCTCACGCTCTAAAATCGTTTTATTTCCATGTCGACTTTCTGCCATAACGCAAAGGTTACTGGTCGGGCCTTTTAGAATTTTGGGACTGCCTCTGGATCTACATGCAATGTCACGTTTGCTCCCTTTATTGTTCCGAGCCCTTCTCGGAAAACCTCTGGGTATTTGCACAGGAGTTCGCTGAGGCGGTCATTTTCCAGCTGGAAAATGTTTACCCAATCCAGCTGGATCTCTTTTAGCCAGTTTTGTCCCAATAAGCTTGGCCCCACATCTTTCACTACCATTAAAGGCAGCCTAACCAGTTGCTCTCCATAAGCTCCATAGTTGCATGCGTGGTGCCCAACACTCAGTGGTTCCCCTGTGTATGTCCTCAGTTTTGCTGAGGTCCTGGTTAGGAATAAGGGTTGGAGTCTAGTACAAATTTTATTGAATACGGTTTCCCCATCACTGATACGGCTGCTCCAGTATCAACCACCATCAGTGTGGGATGTTCATTCAACCTTATGGATAATTTAATGGGTTTGATTTCACCATCGTTACACAATTTAGTTGTTCCTCGTCGGTGGTAGGTGGTGCTTCTAGGGTATTCATTCTCCTGTACCCTGGCCTTCGTGACCTTCTCCAAGATGATGGTTTTGGGCTTCTATTTCTCCTTTCTGGCTCCGATCTCTGGCAACAACTACAATATTTTGTCTGGCGAAAGGCTGCAGGAGCTGCTGTCTTTCTGGACCTAATTTTCCCTTGCTTGGGAGGGCTTCTGCGAGTGGGCCTGGTTAATTTAGTGTCCAAGTCATTCCTGAGGGTGGCAATACAGTAGCCTATGTCCCAGCGGTTGTCCCTCAACTCAGTTTCACTGGTATGGGCGTCTACCTCCGTCCGAGTACCCTGTAACTCATACACTGTGCTTGCTGCTTTTTCCAAGGACAAAGCCAGCTGCAATGCTGGTTTGCAATCCAGCTCAGCCTCTGCTTGCAGGCGTTTCTGTATTGCTAATTTTTTTATTCCACATACCAGACGGTCTCGGAGCACTTTATTTAGCATCAGGCCAAATTCACAAGCCTCTGCTAGTCGCCTTAATCTTGTTAAAATGTTTCTAACTGACTCCCCAGTGTCTCGGAATGCTGAGTAAAACCAGTACCTTTGCAGGATCAGAGGTGGCTCAGGGTCATAGTACTCTTTTACTAAGTCCATCAATTCCTGGAAAGTTTTCATGTCCAGTGCGTCCAGAAAAGTGAGATTGCATAATGGCACAGGCTGCTGGCCCACACGCAGTCAAAAGTACTCTTTTACGAAGTCCATCAATTCCTGGAAAGTTTTCATGTCCAGTGCATCCGGAAAAGTGAGACTGCGCATAATGGCACAGGCTGTTGGCCCACACACAGTCAGCAGAATGACCCATTGTTTTCATCCGGAATTATATCATTTGCTCTAAAGAAATACTTCATCCGCTCTACATATTGGGCCCAGTCTTCCACTGCAGGGTCAAAAGAGTCCAACTTTCCGAATAAAGGCATTTTGCCTGTCAGTGGCTTACCCTCAATATGCAGCAGCTGCTGACAAACAGGTTTCTTCGGGTCGTTCCGTTTTCCACGTCATCGCTGTACTAAGTCCACAGAGGCAGAATTCCTTTTCTTTACAAACCCAACAGCTGAACAACCATGACCATTCAGTCTGCTGTCTATAGCAGGAGTGTAGAGGAGCTGACACTCTCTGTTATATACACAGAAAGGGGTTCCCTGATTGGGCGACTAATCAGGGAACTCAAATTCTAATTGGCCAATCTCAAAGGCCTGGCCTAATTCATGACAGATGGTTCATCAGCTGGAAGGGAAATCAAAATTAACTTCCACTCACTCTCCCATTCAGGGCAACCCAGATTTCCCACCAGGTTTTATCGACCATAGATTCAATATCTGGAGAGCTAGAGGTATTTGTAGGCTGGGAGACATGTTCAGTGATGCTTTATTGTCATCTTTTGAGCAGCTGTGCCAACAATTTGATATCCCAAGATACTGCTTTTTAAAACATTTCCAATTTAGAGACTTTATCCTTAAAAAGACAATTATGCATCTTGACACTTCACTCTCCTCAGTGGGAAAAAAATCCTGATTTCTGCAGAACTTAAGATATTAACTCGCAAATTTTATGACATGCTGAATTCTATATCCTGTGTGAGTATATGAGAAACACTGCAGTATTGGGAAAAAGGCTTTGCAGTCAGTATTAATGAAGAGACCTGGGGTAATATATGGGAAAATGCCAATACAATTTCAGTCTGTAATAGAACGAAGGAGACTCAATAGGAGAATCATTGACTTTAATGAAAAAAGGCTGCAAAATGTCCTAACCTTTACAGCACGGAAGAACATCCGTTGCTCATGGATCAGCGATCATTATCCTTCCATTCAGAATTGCCACAAAATAACCATGGAATGTATCCCTACGGAGTTCCATCTTGCCCACTCCATTTTAAATTGGATGCATTCCGAAAAGTATGAGACCCCGTCTCAAATTTATAGGTTCTAATATGTCTGACTTGCTCCTACAAGGTTTTACTTAAGTTATGTTGCACCATCTTGAACTTGCTCCACATGATGGTGTGCACCAAATTGCCATGTTTGCATGGCCTTATCCCCTTTTCTCCAATTCTCCAGCTTATCTGTTTGTTGTTCTTTTTTATTGACACCAAGTTTAATAGTTAAGTTGAAACAACTGTGTTGGCATTTTCCTGTCTTTTTCTGTATTCCTATATTGTCATGACACCTTGGACGAGTGCACAGTCAATTCCAGCTCCATTTGACCCAGAGTTGCAACAGAAGTGAAATTAGATACTTTTTTAAAATACCCAAGGATCTTGGCTGAGCTCAATAAACAGCAGTCACCAGGTTTGTAAATTTAACACAAATAGCCTTTTATCATTTAACAGTAATATAATTAAACTGACTACCGATATTCCTTACCCACCGCTCCGCCCAATACATTTAAACTCACTTTTCACGATGTACACACACACACAGATAATGGATAAAAAATCTCTGATGCAATATGATGGTTTTGTTAAAGTCTTTCAGGAGTTCAAGCTTCCACTTTGATGCTTCTTATCATAGAATACCTACAGTGCAAAAGGAGGCCATTCAGCCCATCAGTAAACACTTACCACTCAAAACACTGCCTTACACAGGCCCAATCCCCACCCTATCACTGGAACCCCACCTAAACTTTGGACACTTAGGGGCAATTTAACATAGCCAATCCACCTAACCTGCACATCTTAGGACTATGGGAGGAAACCGGAGAACCCGGAGGAAACCCACGCAGATGCAAAGAGAATATGCAAACACCATACAGACAGTTACCCGAGGTCGGAATCTGGCACAGTGAGGCATCAGTGTTTACCTTTGTGCCACATTCCTTCTAAGCTCAAGAGGATTTTGTCTGGCAAGGCTGTCAACTTTCTTTGTAGATTCAAGTTTGTTTCAACTTATTAGTAAATATGTGCCAGGCACTCACTGGTTTTCGAAAAATAAAACAGTCCTTTACTTCAGCAGAGAGAGAGCAAGAGAGAGCTCCTACTCCCTTCCAGGTCTAATCACTTGTGCCCAGATCTGTCAGAAGAATCCTGCAGGAACTGTTGTCAGTAAGAATGCTGTCCCTGGCCAACCCACAGGTTTCCAGCCAGCCAATCGAACAGACTTCCTCGAAAGCTGGTCCTGAAGATTCCCTCGACTCTGTTTTCTCCTCTCCAAAATAAAAATCATGGAACAGACTGTCCTGACTAGCAGGCTACCTGAGCTTACGTCTGTTGCTTAAAGGCGCATTCCCATTAAGTGTCCATGGGCCAAAAATAATAAAGTAAAACAAAATAAATGGGAACAAAGGAAAATCAAAAGGAAGGGCTCTGATTGTATGCAAACGGACTTATGCTGAACCAGTTATGAGGATTTGCTGGGTTATTTGTAAAAATTGAAAAATTTGAACAAAAGTACATATTCTTTTAAATCCTAGAACTCCCTACTTGCCGCTGGATATCATGGAATTCCCTGAAGTTAGCATAGAGCATAACTGTGATATAAAATAATGAAATATCAGTCACTTTCTAGGCAAGCATAATCCAGATCTGTCTTTGTCCAAAGACATTTAAAATTATACCATAGAAGAATCATGTGTGGCATTTAAAATGAACGTTTCCAATTATCCCCATATAACTTAAATTAGATACTGATAGATCTGTGTTCCATTCAGAACCCAGTGATGAGATAATGAAACTTTGTCTCCAAGCCAATATAATTGAAACAGAACAAACAAGAGGGCATGCAGTGGAGTGCATATCTTCACCATGCTGTGTTAACTCAACATTATTGCAATTGCACACCTCTTCCTCAAGGCTTTTCCCTGCCTGGCTGATACTTTCCAGCTAAAAAGCTGAATACAGGAATATATTTATCAAGCACTTCTACCTCACGGAAGAGACTTCGCACCAATCCACATCCAACAATCTGCTCTGAAAACTCAGTTCACATTTTGACAGCTGTGAAAAATTCCACCACGCCAGATGAAACAACCCATTACATCCAAAACAATCAATAACATTCTGAATCAAATCGCCCAAATGTCCCAAATTTAAAAAAAAGTCATTTTACCCTATCGCCCAATATTAACAGATACTTAAAAAATTTGCAGGATCTGGTTTTGAATCTACATCTTCGCCAAAAACAATGAGTTCTTCCATGGACAACAATATATATACTAAGTTTTTTTGAAATCTGCCAATTAGTTTTTGAGATATAGGGCGTGATATAACCACCACATTGCACCTGGTGCAGATCTGGGCATGCCAGATAAATAAATGCCAGAAAGGTCAAAAAGAGAGATTAGCACAAGGCACGAACCAGTTTGCAATTTACCCAGCACACCCCCAATGGCAAGTTTCAGAACTTGCCCAAAATGGCGAGTATATCATTAATCTTCATTTGCATTCATTTCAATCTCATTAACGAGACTGATGTCGAATGCAACAGCCTCCCGAGAATTAACCAATACCCCAGCGAGAAATCACGCGGCCATTGTTTAGTACTCCTTTTTTTAAATGTGAAGTTGGCGCAATGCAACTGCAGGGAAGTGAGGAGGTATGGAGCCATTTCCATATTCTGGCATGCAGCTCCATGGCACTGGAGCTGCTGGTCCAGTGCTTAGAAGGGGGTGAGGGACCATTCAGGGGTTTGACTTGGTTGGGTGGATGAAGCACTCTAGGTAGGGGGTCTCCCCTGAACTGGGGGGCCGGGGGGGTGGGGGGGGGGGGGTCTGAGGGGTTTTGTATATGTGCGTCTTGCAAGGCATCATTAAATATTGCGGAGACCCAGACAGGGTCAACCACAGCCTGTCTGTTCTACAAAACACTTCCAGGACAGAGCCCTGCTCTTGGTTCTGAGCTGAAAGTTACTTTAACTCCCTTTGACGGTGAGCAGCCTCTAGCTTCACAGCTGAAGGTTATTACAAATGAGGAATTGGTCTTGTTAATTGTGAGAGCGCTTCACACTCCTCAACTCTCAAGGGCTTCTACAAGGCATATGTCCCATGTCTTAGTGCGCAGCATTTCAATAAAACTACGAAGCCTGAACACATGCCTGAACTCCAGGAGCGTCACATCCACAAGACCATAAGACATGAGAGCAGAATTAGGCTACTCGGCCCATCAAGTCTTCTCCGCCATTCAATCATGGCTGATGTGTTTCTCAACCCCATTCTTCTGCCTTCTCCGATAATCTCTGATTCCCCCCATTAATCAAGAACCTATCTATCTCTGTCTTGAAGACACTCAGTGATTTGGCCTACACAGCTTTCTGCAGCAGAGTTCCATAGATTCAGCACCCTCTGGCTGAAGAAATTCCTCCTCATCTCAGTTTTAAAGGATCAACCCTTCAGCCTGAGGCTGTGCCCCCGGGTTCTAATCTTTCTCATGAATGGAAACATCCTCTCCATGTCCACTCTATCAAGGCCTCTCAGTATCCTGTAAGCTTCAATAAGATCCCCCCTCATACTTCTAAACTCCAATGAGTACAGACCCAGTGTCCTCAACTGCTCCTGATATTACAAGTTATTCATTCCATGGATCATTCTTGTGAATCTCCTTTAGACCCTCTCCAATGCCAGCACAACCTTCCTTCCAGCCTTGGTTCAAACAAGGACAAAAGAGCTGAATGCCAGAGGTGAGGTCAGAGTGACTGCCCTTGACATCAAGGCAGCGTTTGACCAAGTATGGCATCAAGAAGCTCAACACTAAGGCAGCATTTGACCAAGTATGGCATCAGGGAGCCCTAGCTAAATTGGAGTCAATGGGAAGTCAGGGGAAAACTCTCCACTGGATGGAGTCATACCTGACAGAAAGGAAGAAGGTTGTGGTAGTTGGAGGTCAATCATCTCAACTTCAGGACACCACTGCAGGTGTTCCTCAGGGTAGTGTCCTAGGCCCAACCATCTTCAGCTGCTTCATCAACGACTTCCCTTCTATCATAAGGTTTGGGGAGGCTTGCGGATGACTGTATAATGTTCAACAACATTCACGACTCCTCAGACAATGAAGCAGTCCATGTCCAAATGCAGCAAGACCTGGACAATATCCAGGCTTGGGCTGACAAGTGGCAAGTTACATTTGCACCATACAAGTGCCAGGAAATGACCATCTCCTACAAGAAAGGATCTAACCACCGGCCCTTGACATTCAATGGCATTACCATCACTGAGGGTTACCATTGATCAGAAATTGAACTGGACTAGCCACATTAATACTGTGGCTACCGAGGCAGGTCAAAGGCTAGGACTCCTATGGCGAGTAACTCACGTCCTGACCCCCCAAAGCCTGTGCACCATCTACAAGGCACAAGTCAGGAGTGTAATAGATTACTCTCCACTTGCCTGAATGAGTGCAGCTCCAACAACACTCCAGAAGCTCGACACTATCCAGGATAAAGCAGAACGCTTCATTGCTCCCCCTTCCACAAACATTCAAACCCTCCTCCACCGACGAACAGTGGCAGCCTTGTGTGCCACCTACAAGATGCACTGCTGTAACTCACCAAGGTTCCTCAGACAGCAACTTCCAAAACCATGACCACTATCATTTAGCAGGACAAGAGCAGCTGATACCTGGGAACCCCACAACTTGGAGGTTCCCCTCCAAGCCACACACCACCCTTACTTGGAAATATATCGCCACTCCTTCACTGTCGCTGGGCAAAATCCTGGAATTCTTTCCCTAAAGCACATTGGGTTGACCTACACCTGAAGGACTGCAGCGGTCCAAGAAGGAAACTCACCACCACCTTCTGAAGGGCAACCAGGGGTGGGCAATAAATGCTGGCCTAACCAGCGATGCCAAAATCCCTTAATTTAATTTTAAATAATACTCCCCTCATGACCTTTTAGCTCCCAGCCTACAGGATTGAATGCCTCCCAACTTTGACTGTCATCTGCCTCACAGTACCATGCCTCTAACGCCAGGAACATATTCTTTAAGTAACTGACCTCTCCCTGCACACCATGCTGTGCAGCACTGCCACTGCCCAGAGAGGCCTTAACCCACCCAAGACCAGGATCATGCAGACCCCTCGAACATGGCCCGCACAGCACCAGAACAATCTGTTCACTATAGCCCAACAGCGTGGCGTCAACCTCAGGAGAGTCTGTTCAACATACCCCGACAGCATGCAGCATGACCTCAGCTCCACGACAGTCCTATAACTCTTGCTCCAGGACAATCTTAGACTGTGTTCCTTGACCATCACCGCACTGCCCTCCCTCCGCCCCCCCCCCCGCAAACCCCTCCACTCCCCCCCCAAACCCCTCCACTCCCCCAACTTCCAGTCCTGCCTCCATCTTACTCTTCCCTTCCATTCACAGTGCCAGGTTCCTAGGTTCGATTCCCAGCTTGGGTCACTGTTGCGAAATCTGCAAATTCTCCCCTTCACTGCGTGAAGTTCCTCCGGGTGCTCCGCTTTCCTCACACAAGTCCTAAAAAGCATGCTATTAGGTGAATTGGACATTCTGAATTCTCCCCAGTGTACCCGAACAGGTGCCAGAGTGTGGCGACTTGGGAATTTTCACAGTTACTTCATTGCAGTGTTAATGTAAGCCTACTTGTGACAATAAAGATTATTATTGTAAGTTCTGCCCCCCCCAAGTTCTGCCTCCGTCTTCCCCATTGCCACCTGTTTTCCACTACCCTACCAAGTCCTGCCTCCATCTCCCAACTCTCCACTGGTATTGCCTCCTATGCACAGCCTTGCTGCAGTTTCTCATATAAGCACCCAAAATTTTGCAGCAATGATCTTAAAGGTCAGTGAAAGCACAGTCAACACACTTCAAAGTGATTCATGAACTGAAGCTTGCCAGGTGCAAGACACTTCTATACTTTCGAGAAACAGACCATTCTAATTATCTGCTGACAAGGCACTTAATTTGGAGGCTGTACCTAATTCTCATGAGAAGGCTTTTTAACGAGCATTCATGAAATGCAAATGAACGCAAATGTAGTTCCCAACATATATCAGTGGGAAACTCAACTTGTGCTTTAACCCGGCATCAAAGTCAAGAGAATAAAGTTCCAAACTAATGTCTCACTGGTGGGAAACAGACTTGTTCCACCACGCCAAAGTTTGTGCCCTGCTCACAATAATTACGCTGCTGGTGGGAGTGGAAAATTCCACATTATCTTCCAAGATTAAATCCATACTTGGGTTTCAACAAAGATGTCCTTGTAAATAGGCAAAACACTGTTCTTCTCGACATTTGATCTTCTCACCTCTAATTCATTGCACAATTAATGGAGAAGCTGGCTAAATTGGTTATGAGCTGTAATTTTCTGTCTTTCAGTGAACCTAGGGAAATTGTATACAAGATGAACTGTAGAATGAAATGACAAGGAGAGCAATCATCGAAGTCATGACTTTATGGGGCTTGTTAGTTGAATAAATCTCCAAAGCACTATAACTGCCAGCTTGATTTCATCTAATTTATGGACTGACAATAAAGAACACAACAATAATGCACCATTTATTTTTATTAGTTTATCAATTATAAACCCGAAATGCTGCATGCTTCTTTCCTGATGTGGACTTGAATTTTAATGCTCAGTTGCAACGGGATAATTTTCTGTAAAATTTGGAAGTGCTATTAAAAGCTTGGAAATGCAAACCAGAATAATAATGATGTACTATCATACAAAAACAATCCCTGTCTTAGCACTGCTGTGTTAATTTTGGACCTATCTCACAGAGTAAAATATTGATTCGTTACCGTTAGATTATATGTAAGGATGAGAAAACAAGGTTCACTTGAGGGTTACAAGGTAGCAAGGAATGAGCTAAAAAAATGGGCTTAGGAGAGCTAGGAGGGGGCGTGAGAAGTCCTTGGCGGGTCAGATCAAGGAAAACCCCAAGGCTTTTTACTCTTATCTGAGAAGTAAATGAATGACCAGGGTGAGGGTAGGGCCGGTCAAGGACAGTAGTGGGAACTTGTGCATGGAGTCAGGAGAAATAGGAGAGGCGTTGAATGAATACTTTTCTTTAGTGTTCACCAAGGAGAGGGGCCATGTTTTTGAGGATGAGAGTGTGATACAGGTGGGTAGGCTGGAGGAGGTAGATGTTCTGAGGAAGGATGTATTAGCAATTTTGAAAAACCTGAGGGTCGACAAGTCCCCTGGGCCAGATGGGATATATCCAAGGATTCTTTGGGAGGCAAGGGATGAGATTGCAGAGCCTTTGGCTTTGATCTTTGGGTCCTCACTGTCCACGGGGATAGTGCCAGAGGACTGGAGAGTGGTGAATGTTGTTCCTTTGTTCAAGAAAGGGACTAGGAATGACCCTGGTAATTATAGGCCAGTTAGTCTTACTTTGGTGGTCAATAAGTTAATGGAAAAGGTCCTGAAGGATAGGATTTATGACCATTTGGAAAGATGCAACTTTCCGGGATAGTCAACATGGATTCGTGAAGGGTAAGTCTTGCCTCACAAATTTGATTGAATTCTTTGAGGAGGTATCTAAGTGTGTAGATGAAGATAGAACAGTTGATGTCATATACATGGATTTTAGTAAGGCGTTTGATAAGGTTCCCCATGGTCGGCTCATGAAGAAAGTAATGAGGTGTGGGACAGAGGGAAATTTGGCCAATTGGATAAGTAACTGGTTATCACATAGAAGATAGAGGGTGGTGGTGGATGGAAATATTTGGACTGGAGACCAGTTACCAGCGGTGTACCGCAGGGGTCAGTGCTGGGTCCTCTGCCATTTGTGATTTTTATCAATGACTTGGAGGAGGGGGCTGAAGGCTGGGTCAGTAAATTTGCTGATGACACCAAGATTGGTGGAGTAGTGGATGAGGTGGAGGGCTGTTGTAGGCTGCACAGAGACATTGATAGGATGCAGAGCTGGGCAGAAAAATGACAGATGGAGTTTAACTCTGATAAGTGCGAGGTGATTCATTTTGGTAGAAAAAATTTGAATGCGGATCACAGGGTCAACGGCAGGGTTCTGAGGAATGTGGAGGAACAGAGAGATCTTGGTGTTCATGTCCACAGATCTCTGAAGGTTGCCACTCAAGTGGATAGAGCCGTGAAGAAGGCTTATAGTGTGTTAGCGTTTATTAACAGAGGGCTTGAGTTTAAGAGCCGCGGGGAACTACACATGACCCTGTTGAGACCACATTTGGAGTATTGTGTGCAGTTCTGGTCACCTCATTATAGGAAGGATGTGGAAGCATTGGAAAGGGTGCAAAGGAGATTTACCAGGATGCTGCCTGGTTTGCAGGATAGGTCTTATGAGGAAAGGTTGAGGGAGCTAGGGCTTTTCTCTTTGGAGCGGAGGAGGATGACAGGCGACTCAATAGAGGTATATAAGATGATGAGGGGGATAGCTAGAGTGGGCGTTCAGAGACTATTTCCTCGGGTGGATGTAGCTGTTACAAGGGGGCATAACTATAAGATTCAGGGTGGGAGATATAGGAGGGATATCCGAGGTAGGTTCTTTACTCAGAGAGTGGTTAGGGTGTGGAATGGACTGCCTGCTGTGATAGTGAGTCGGACACTTTAGGAACTTTCAAGCGGTTATTGGATAGGCACATGGAGCACACCAGAATGACAGGGAGTGGGATAGCTTGATCTTGGTTTTGGACAATGCTCGGCGCAACATCGAGGGCCGAAGGGCCTGTCCTGTGCTGTACTGTTCTATGTTCTATGTTCACTCCTCTTGCTCAGTTTCCACGGGCCAAGGAGCATTACTTCCCAAGGGCCAGGACACAGATATGCGCGAGATAGAGGATTCTGGATCAGACAGGGTGACAGAAGCATCTACAGTCTTGGGTGACAGTTTGGCCAGGGAGAAAATGGCGATAGGTGATCAGCACAGAAGCGACACACTCCAACCTGTTATACACCCCCGACCCAGTCCCACAACTGCTGGAAACACTGTCACAGACAAAGTGGCAAAGGAGACCTCCTCACCTCCCAAGCGGAGTGATGTAATAACCTTCACAAAACCCACTGGGGTGACTCCATTCATCTCATCGTGAGGCTCGCCCTCTGAGGTGTGGAGGCCTAGCAGCTGGAACTCATCGATGTGGTACTTAAAAGCCGGCCAGGATTGGAACAGGCAAGGGAATCATTCAAAAAGGTATTAACTCCTTCTCTGTAATATGTACACTCCTCAAGACATCACTTTTTATTTCCCCAATTTCCTTAACATCCGTGCCTTTCTCAACAGTAAATACTGACGAGAAAAATTCATTTAGGATCTCTCCCATCCAGTGTGGATCCGCACATTGATGACCCTGTTTATGTTTAAGAGGCCCTACCGAAGTTGTGCAATAGAGTGAAGGGTAAGGCTAGTAGAAGTAGGGAACCCTGGATGACTCGGGATATTGAGGCCATGGTCAAAAGGAAGAAGGAGGCACATGACATGCATAGCCAGCTGGGATAAAGTGGATCCCTTGAAGAGTATAGAGCTTGTCAGAATAGAGTTAAGGGAGAAATCAGGAGGGCAAAAAGGGGACATGAGATTGTCTTGGCAGAAAAGGCAAAGGAAAATCCAAAGAGTTTTAACAGATACATAAAGGGCAAAAGAGTGACTGAGGAGAAGGTATAAGTATACCTTATATACTCTTAAGCATAAACAGGGTCATCTATGTGCGGATCCACGCTGGATGGGAGAGGTCCTAAATTAATTTTTCTCGTTAGTATTTACTGTTGAGCAAGGCACGGATATTAAGGAAATTGGGGGAATAAAAAGTGATGTCTTGAGGAGTGTACATATTATAGAGAAGGAGGTTCTGGAGGTATTAAAGCGCATCAAGATAGACAAATCCCCAGGACCTGATAAAATGCATCCCAGGACGTTGTGGGAGGCTAGGGAGGAAATTGCCGACCCCCTAGCTGAGATATTTAAATTATCGACAGCCACAGGAGATGTGCCTGAAGATTGGAGGGTAGCACATGTGCCCTTGTTTAAGAAGGGCTGGAGGGAAAAGCCCAGGAACTACCGAATGGTGAGTCTTAATTATATAGTGGGTAAGTTGTCAGCAGGTATTTTATTTTGGATAAATATAAGGTGATGCAGTATGGTAGATCAAATCAGGGCAGGACCTATTCAGTTAATGGTAGGGAGTTGGGGGCAATTACAGGCAAAGAGATCTAGGAAGTGTTGCTCGTTCAGGGTGAGTGTGCTTAACACTCAATTGGCTCTGTTTTATTCCTAAGCTCTAGAGTCGCCAGGTATCTTGATGATACCGCCTCAAGGCTCAAGTTCAAGTTCAGATCAATGACTCAACACACCAGTTAGTAAGTTCAAACAAGGCACGTTTATTATTACACAGTTATTTCCTACTCATGCATATAAAACTATGACTAAACTGTTCCTACCACTACTAGGCCAATACTTATCTGAAATAAGGGAACTGCCGGATCAGGGAACAATGGCCTCTTGCTTTGTCCTGGATCCGCAGGCTTCCAGTTGGTGTGGCCTAAAGGGGTCAGGAGTGTCTACTCTCGTAGCGTGCGTTGTATGACACTTACTTGTCGGTGTAACAATTGGCCAGGCCTCTCCTTCTCACATTCAAGTTCCTGGAGAGCTGCTGCAAAGGTGTTCTGCTGGGAGGGCCGGCTAAGAGAGAGAGCTGGGGTTGGGGTCTCTGTCTTATACTGTTTTGGGTTTCGCGCCCATCTAGGAGGACCCTCTATAAACTTGCAATCGATTGGGTCTCTTCCCAATCGATTGATTTGAATTTCCCCAATAACGGGGCTGTTCCTCGATCACTGGGCGGTTCTTGGGGCTGTTTGTGTCTTATTGTTCGGGACTCCTGCTGGCGCTGAAGGGTCTAGCTTGGCCTTTGTTATTCTTAATTGTGTCCATTGTGCCCGGGAGTCACCGGGAATCGCTCAATTAATATGCGCAGCTTGTTAGTTTCTATGCTGTCTGGTTTCTTCACAGACAGAATCCACAGAGAGGTTCTGCAACCTGCTTGCCTCTCTGTCATTGTCCAATTTTCCCTGCATGCAACTCAATGTTCCATTTTATGTTGGGAAGTGGCCAGCTTCGGTGGCTACACTCCCTCCTTGTGATCCTAACGCGATAGCGTGACGGATCACGCAACTACGGTATCTTCGAGCCCTGACCTCAGCGAGTTCCATGGCTTCTACACTGTCCTCGACTATGCAGAAAAATGTTCCTACAAGCTCTATTTGGCGCTATGTCATAGGGGGACAAGCATTATCAAAATCACAACGGGAACCTCTAACTCACCTTAAATAAACTACACTCAACTTACATTCCATCATTCTATCTTCCTATCAGTACAGATTATAACAATATTCATTATACACTTCTCTGACTCGGCAGTCGAGCTCAGAGATACATAATAATTCAAAACACATTCCTTTATTTACATGGCATGGCAACAACGAAAAGAATATCCTTTATCCACATTTTGAGTGTTTCGGGGGCCTAGGGAAATCCGAAGATAGGGGATTTGATCCTATATACCGGGGTACGAGAGCGGTATGCTCTCCTTCGCCATTTCCTCATCCTAAAAGTCTGTACTATGATGCAGACAAACGCCAGTGCCAAAAGTGATTCTACTACATATGACAAGGAGTACCAATTCATAAATTTGGTACACCAGGTCGGGTCACTGCTGCTTGTTACTGGGCTTTGAGTGGTCTGGGGAAGTGAAACATTAATGGTCGGTGGAGTGGGGGAAAGGGGGTTCGCGTCCGCGCGCAACGACATGGATCCCATAATGCAGGATACAACAATGAAAGACAGTTGCTGCATCTCCTCTTCTCTTCTCTTTTCCTGCTTTGGTCTTCTCTTGCTTTGATCCTGTTGTTGGTCTCTCCTCAGAATGTCCAAGCTATGGGATCAACCATAGTGTCTGTTAGTGGGATTGTAGACAGACAACATTACTTGCTGTCCAACCTGAAACTCTGTGGAATGTACTGTGCGGTCGAAACAAGCCTTGCTCTGTTTCCTTTTCTTTCCCAATTTAACTGCGGCTGTTAACTGTGCCGATCTTAAATTTTCCACTAATTGTTTGACTGCTGTCTCGTGTGCGAGGGTCGTCACTTCTGGGCTGGTCATGTCGAGTCCTAAAAGGAATTCAGAACCTTTCATGGGGCGTCCGGTCATGAGTGTGTGTGGGGTGAAACTTGTTGAAGCTGAAACAGTATTCCTTAAAAACATAAGTGCGAATGGGAGCACCGAATCCCAAGTCGTATTGTTTTCCTGGACCATCTTTCTAAGGGTCGATTTTAGAGTTCGATTCATGTGTTCCCCTATACCGCTGGACTGGGGGTGGTACGCAATGTGGAAATTTTGTTTAATGCCGAATATGGTCAGGACGTTCTTCATGATCCGTCCTGTAAAATAAGATCCCTGGTCCGACTCAATACTTCTGGGGAGTCCCCACCTAGTAAAGATGCGGTGTGTCAGGATCTATGCGGTTGTTTTGGCCGTGTTAGTTCGTGATGGGAATGCCTCTACACCTCTACATTCACCGTGATGGTGAATGTATCTATTACCAACAAAACGTATTTATAGCCATTCCTGCATGGGGGCAATGGACCTATAAAATCGATCTGGAGGTTAGTCCAGGGGCCATTAATGGGGCAAGTGTGACCAAGCTGAGCCTTTTTAGAATACCTCTCCGGGTTATTCTGTGCACAAATTAAACAATTCTCGATGTAATGCGTTACATCTTCTCTCAAATCTGGCCACCAACAGAGCTGTCTGAGGTGGGCTGTGGTGGGGTCTATACCTTGGTGTCCATGACTGTCATGGAATAGGCAAAGCATTTGATTCCTGTCCTTCTCAGGAACCACATACAGTTTATCTTTGAGAACCACACTATCATGTGTGGTCAGAGCGTGTTTAAACTTGTCATACGGGGCCAAAACCTTTCCTCTCAAAATCTCCTTGAGATTGCTGTCCTGTTTTTGGGCCTGTACTAGGTCCTCAATGTTTGTCTGTGAGACCTGAACAGAACTCACAGGGGTGCTAGCGGGGGGTGTCCAAAAATGTCCGTGCCTGGAACCTGCATTTGCTGCATCGGCTTTCACATTTCCAGGGGGGGATGACCGATGATGGCTTCTCACTTTAATTATTCCGTAAATCCTATCCTTTGCCTTTTCTAGGATATGGCGGAGCAATGGGGCTGATGGAAGGGGCTTTCCATCCGCGGAAACAAAACTCTTCCACAGGGGTAGGAAATTCGTCAGACTGTTGCAGACATATAGACTATCAGAATATATATCTGCTGTGATGGGGAATGAATCTGGGTGGTCCACTATGTAAGCTATGGCCGCAAGCTCTGCTGCCTGCGCGCCTAAGTGACCGGGTAACTTTAAAGCTATCTCTTCTAATGCGCGTCCCTGCGCATCCTCTACATAGATGCCGCAACCTGTAATGCGCTCACCATTTAAAACAGTGGATGAACCATCCACATAAATCTTCAAGGGGGCACACGTGTCTGTGTGCTGGGGGCTTTGAGTTGAACTTCCTATCTTCCTGGGGGACGTCTTTGCAATGAAGGGTCCTGTGTTGTGGAGGGGAGCGACTATCTCGCAATCATGGGGTTGTCCTGGGTATTTGAGGTTGCCTGCTAAGAAGGTGTGTGTCTTAGTCCGTTTAACTGTGATGTCCCGTCCCTGTAAAAGAAGGGTCCACCTAGCTGCTCTAATTTGGCGAACTGAACCGTCCTTCAGTCGTCCGTCCAATAGAAGCTGTGTGGGGGTGTGTTCGGTCAGAATCGTTATGGGGTTGAGTCCGGTAATGTACAAAAAGTACTGTACTGCCCAGAATACTGCGAGTAGGTGCCTTTCGCAGGCTGAAAATCCTTGCTCTACTGGGTTTAAAAGTCGGGAGGCATAAGCCACTGGTCGTAGCTGCTCGTGCCGTTCCTGAAGGAGCACGGCCGAGAGGGTCAGATCTGTGCTTGCTACCTCAATAGCATAGGGGAAAGCAGGTCTGGAACTTGGAGTGCAGGGGCTGCGCTAAGGGCTTTCTTTAAATCGTCCACAGCCTCTGTATGCTGCGAAAGCCATTCCCAAGGGGCTCCTTTCTTAAGGAGGTCTGAAAGAGGGGCTGCTTTTGTCGCAAAACCGTCAATATAGTTTCGACAGTACCCAACCAGTCCTAAAAATGACCGGAGGGCTGAAACATTTTGGGGAAGGGGCAATTTCTTTTGAACTCGTACTCGCGTTTGCCGTGCGTGATGACTGTACCCAAATACATCACTTTATTCTCCAATATTTGGGCCTTTCTGGGGATCACTTTACATCCGATTGTTTGAAGTAGCTGTAGGAGTTCAGACAGAAGCGTGATGTGCTCTGTCTTGGTGCCTGTCTGCAGTAATAGGTCGTCCACATACTGTACCAGACATTCGGGTCGCGAAAATTTTGATAATCCATTTGCCAGCTGGCGGTGGAAAATGGAGGGGTAATTGTGGAATCCTTGTGGGAGGCATGTCGACGTGTACTGCTGACCTTTAAAAGTGAATGCGAATTTGTACTGGCACGCCTTCGCCAATGGGATTGACCAGAAGCCGTTGCTAATGTCCAAAACCATAAAATACTTGGAGATTAGTCCCTGCCTGAGCATGGTCTCGGGACTTGTTGCTACCGTGGGGGCTACTGCGGGGGTGACTTTATTGAGTTCCCGATATTCAATGGTCAGACGCCATGATCCGTCGGGCTTCCTCACTGGCCAAATTTGGGCATTATTAGTTGAGGCTACTGATCTAAGTACGCCCTGCTCTAATAAGCTCTCTATCACTTTGGCGATTTCTCCCTCTGCTTCCTGGGGAAATCTGTATTGTCGCTGGGGTTTAGGGTCAGGTCCTGTAACATGAACGGATTCAGTCATTCTGCCGCAGTCATGCCTGTGACTGGCAAATGCTGATCGGTTGCTGTTTAAAACTGCCCTAACCTGTCTGTCTGTGGAGTGCGTGGTCGGATCAAAGCAATAATCTCCTACTGCGCTAATCCTGTTTTCATACTTACCTACTGTGAGCGTTGCGGGGGCTCTTTCGGACCTTGCCATTCGCCAGACACACTGATTGACTGGGTCGAATGACAGGCTGTGTGCATTCATGAAATCAATTCCGTGTATGTGTTCTGCTGTGTGGGGCAGATCTACTAGAACAATGGGGTGTCTGGTGGAGATGTTCCCTAGCTGGATGGGTACAGGGGCTGTAATGTGTCCCTGCTGTGAGTGTCCTGTAAAGCCGCTGAGTGTTATTGTGGCTGTAGTGGGCCACGTGTCTGCCTGTGGTGTAGTGGAGGAATTAATGGTCGTGCGGGACCCTCCTGTGTTCCAGAATACCTTTATGGGCTGTCCCCGAATTTTCGCTGTGACTACCGGTCGTCCGGACCTGTCCCAAAGGGTGTCACAGACCCAAGTGGGGGAGCCCGAACACCGTCAGTCTGTTCCGTCCACATTGGTCTGTCCTGACTGAGTCCCTATATTATGAATGGGCTTCGCTCTGTTTCTGTTCAGAGTGCCTGTCTGTTGGCCTCTCTGTGATTTCTGTGGTGCATTGCATTCTCTAGCAAAATGTCCTAACTGTCCGCAGTTAAAACATTCCTGTGACTTTTGTGGGGGGCTGTTCTGTCCCCCATTTACCCATGCGGGGTTTTGGTGCGCTCTTACTGCTTGAATGTCTACCTCAGTTTGCCCCTCCTTGGGCTTCTTAAATGCTGTCTTACCATGAATAGATTGCTCCCAAGCGCGGGACAATCTTTTCAAGACCCATTTTTCATTATGGGCCTCTTCTGAGGGGTCGTAATTAGAGCAGGCTTTCTGTCCTGCCTCTGTGGCGTGGGAGATAGTAGTGGGGGTCCATTTAACCATGTTATCTTGGGTCAAATGTGCGCGGTCTAATTCACTGAAAACTGCAGTGAAGTGAATCCACAGCCTTCCTGCAAATACTGTTGGGTGCTCGGTCTTTTTCTGCCTACATCTGTTTAGGCCTTCTACTGGGTCTCATCTGTTATACCCTATCGCATCAAAAATAGCTGTATGCATTTCCTCGAGGGTGCCTCCTGCAACGTTCTGTGGGTCGGGGAGGGCTGCTACTACTGATGAGTCTAAATTCAAAACTGTGAGCTTTACCTGCTCTCGCGCATCAAGGCCGTACATGGTCGCCTGCTGTTTAACTTTCGCAAAGAATTGGTGGGGGTCTGAAGTGGCGAGGAATGGGGTGGTTTTCTCACACGCGTCCCTTAGTTGAGTCACGGTTAAGGGGGTGGTGCAAGTGATCTCGGGTGCGCCGTCTGCGGTTGCTTTTCATTGGGTGGTGACTGGGTTCATTGGTGCGGGTGCTATCTGATCTGTGGGGGGTTGGGGCGCTTTCCTTTTCTGCTGCGTTTCTAGCGCACATGTTCCCTGAACATATCGCTGCGCTGTCTCACTTAACTCCTGCCAATCTGGTGCATTCTCTTCCTCTAGTTGCGTTCCAAAAGTATCTTGGAAGCCATTCTGCACAGAAAGCAGAGACTGCAGCTCCGCAATCTGCTTCCTACACTTTGCATGGTCCACTGTGCTTTGCCTTTGCTCAGTGGTGGCAGCATGGAGTGCTCTTAAAGCTGCCTTCAGGTCGCGACACTGCTTCTTCAGTGCTTCTACCTGCTTTTCTGATTCCTGTCTTATCAAGACTGCACGCTGCACATCCTGATAGCTTTTTCATATTGTACTTGGGAGCTGCTCAGATGGGCTAGACAAGACTGGTGTGCCCTCTTGGCATCATCCACCTCTCTATCCTTATCTGCCAACTTCTTTCTTAATTCTAAATTCTCTCTCTCTATACCACTGACATCCACTTTACTCATGCGATGCCTTTCCTCTAATTCTGCTCGGAGCATCCTGACGACCTCCTCTGTGCCTCGCAATTGTGCCAGACAGGACACAATTGCCATCGGCTTACGTGCTTTACCTAAATTTCTTTTGTGAATTGCGCTCAGGTCCTCCCACCAAGTATGTCCTATACTCCCGGGGCCTGTTTCCTCATTCGAACAGAATTCGCTCCAAAGGGGCCATCCTTTCCCTTTGAGGTACTTCCTGATCTCTTGTTCCCAAACAGGACACTGACCTACTCTGCTGGTCGCTGCAACTCTTGGGGGTGCATGAGGCGTTCCATTGCCTGCATGGCCATCTCTTTCTCAATGCTTTCGCTTAAATTTAGAACAAGGGATGCTAAGGCGGTGTTATAAATTGCGGGTACGGCTTTCGCTACTTTCCGAAGTATAAACTCCCGACAGTTTGTCGCAACAAAAATCTCTCGGTTTTACCTTATTAGTTACCTGTTAGTTACGCATGCAAAAACACACTTCCGAATTATGAGGATTGATTTGAACTACTTGAACACTTGTGGTTTTTCCTTTTCCCAATTGGATTTCTGATTCAAATTGCTGGGTTCTCTCGGAGTGGGGGGGACACTTCTAGTCAAGTCCCACCAGAGTCGCCACTAAATGTTGCTCGTTCTGGGTGAGTGTGCTTCACACTCAATTGGCTCGGTTTTATTCCTAAGCTCTAGAGTCGCCAGGTATCTTGATGATACCGCCACAAGGCTCAAGTTCAAGTTCAGATCAATGACACAATACACCAGTTAGTAAGTTCAAACAAGACACGTTTATTATTACACAGTTATTTGCTACTCATGCATATAAAACTAAGACTAAACTGTTCCTACCACTACTAGGCCAATACTTATCTGAAATAAGGGAACTGCCGGATCAGGGAGCAATGGCCTCTTGCTTTGTCCTGGATCCGCAGGCTTCCAGTTGGTGTGGCCTAAAGGGGTCAGGAGTGTCTACTCTCGTAGCGTGCGTTGTATGACACTTACTTGTCGGTGTAGCAATTGGCCAGGCCTCTCCTTCTCACGTTCAAGTTCCTGGAGAGCTGCTACAAAGGTGTTCTGCTGGAAGGGCCGGCTAAGAGAGAGAGCTGGGGTTGGGGTCTCTGTCTTATACTGTTTTGGGTTTCAAGCCCATCTGGGCGGACCCTCTATAAACTTGCAATCGATTGGGTCCCTTCCCAATCGATTGATTTGAATTTCCCCAATAATGGGGCTGTTCAGCAATCACTGGGCGGTTCTTGGGGCTGTTTGTATCTTATTGGCCGGGACTCCTGCTGGCGCCGAACAGTCTAGCTTGGCCTTTGTTATTCTTAATTGTGTCCATTGTGCCCGGGAATCACCGGGAATCGCTCAATTAATATGCGCAGCTTTTTAGTTTCTATGCTGTCTGGTTTCTTCACAGACAAAATCCACAGAGAGGTTCTGCAACCTGCTTGCCTCTCTGTCATTGTCCAATTTTCTCTGCATGCAACGCAATGTTCCATTTTATGCCGGGAAGTGGCCAGCTTCGGTGGCTACAGAATACAGGTTCATCGGTCCTTGAAAGTGGAGTCGCAGGTGGACAGGGTGGTGAAGAAGGCATTCAGCATGCTCAGTTTTATTGGGCAGAATATTGAATACAGGAGTTGGGACGTCTTGTTAAAGCTGTGCAAGACATTGGTAAGACCACACATGGAATACGGTGTTCAATTCTGGTCATCCTATTATAGGAAGGATATTGTTAAACTGCCAGGACTTCATGGTCTAAGTTATAAAGAGAGGTTGGAACATTTTTTCCTAGAGCGTAGGAGGCTTGGAGTGATCTTATAGGGGTCTATAAAATAATGAGGAGCATCGATAAGGCAGATGGTCAACATATTTTCCCAAATGTAGAGGAGTCTAGAACTCGAGGGCATAGGTTTAAGGTGAGCAGAGAGAGAGATACAAAAGAGACCAGAGGGGAGATTTCTTCACACAGAGGGTGGTGAGCATCTGGAATGAGCTGCCAGAGGCAGTGGTAGAGGTGGGTACAATTTTGTCCTTTAAAAAGCAGTTAGACAGTTACATGGTCAGGGTGGGTATAGAGAGATATGGGCCAAATGGAGGCAAATGGGACTAGCTTAGTGATGGAAACTGGGTGGCATGGACAAGCTGGGCCGATGGGCCTGTTTCCATACTGTAAACTTCTATGACTTTATAGCATGATTGGTAGTCCCAGCTGGGACTTATGTGCTGTATGCTGCTTTGCAGTCTTTACCTTTGTTTGCCCAAATAAACCTTAATTGTTTAACCTTCTCGGGACTCCTGAGGATATTATACTGTCCCACTAGCATAACAAAGAGGGTGACACAGTAGTAAATAGTCAAGACTGAGTTGCCCTGGCAGTCCTCAAGATTGACTCTAGACTCCATGAAATCTCATTGCATCAGGTAACAAATGGGAAAGGAACCTCCCCCTGATTACCACCTACTGCCCTCTCTCATGTTGAACAATGGTTGGAAGAAGTACTGAGGGTAGAAAAGGCACAGAATGTACTTTCATTGGGGGATTTCCATTACCAATAAGAGGTTAAAAACTGATTTGACTTTGTCCTCACCATTCTACTTGTTACAAATGCATCTATCTCTAACAGTCTTGGTAGAAGTGACCACCTTCTGGAGATGAAGACCCACCTTCATACTGAGGAAGCCTTCCATTGTGTGCCACTACCATTGTGCTAATTGGAATAGAACCAGATCAGGTTTAGCCATGGCACTGAAGACCTATGTTCCATGATGAGCTACCAAGCTTGTACCCTTATAGCTAAAAAAACTGACACCTACCGATATGGAAAATGGATCAGGTGTGTCTTATAGCCAAAAGGAAGGGCAAATCCAATTACCGCTCCATCACCAGAAAAATGATGGAAGGTGTCATTGACGGTTCTATAAAATGGCCCTTACACAGCAATTACTGCCCATCAATGCTCAATTTTGGTTTCAGCAGGGATGCTCGACTTCAGCTCTCATTTACAGCATTGGCTCAAATATGGATAGAGAGTTAATTTCCAGAGATGAGGTGAGAATGACTGCCCTTGACATCATGGCAGCATTCAACTGCATGTGGCATCATAGAGCATCAGCATAATTGAAGTCACTGGAAATCAAGAAGGAAAACTCTCCATTGGTTAGATGGCACAAAGAAAGATTTGTTCAAGGCCAAACATCTCAGGAAATCTGTGCTGAAGTTTCTCAGGGTAGTGTCCGAGTCCCAACTATCTTCAACTGTTTTATCAATGACCTTCACATCAACATATGATCCGAAGTGGGAATATTCACTGATGGTCGCATAATGTTCAGTATCATTTGCAACTCTTCAGATACTGAAGCAGTTTGTGCCTATATGAAGCATGACCAGATAGCATTCAGGCTGGACTGAGAAGTGACAAGTAACATTCAGGTCACACCAGTGTGTCACAATGATCAACCCCAACAAGGGACAATCTACCCATCTAACCTGCTACTAATCTTCAATCAAAGCCGCCAAAAAATAATTTGATAACTATCTGGAGAGAAAATAATTACAGGGCTAAGCAGAAAAGGCAGATGAGTGGATGAGGAGAATTTCTCTTGCAGAGAGCCAGCACACACATTGCGCTGAAACCCTCCTTCTGTCTGAACTGAACGGGCTCTATGCCTGCTTTGAACAGTCAGTCAATACATCAGTGCCACCAAACCCAACAGCCCTGGACACACCCATACCCACTATTGCAGCCTCAGAGGTAAGAGCTGCCTTCTTGAAAGTGAACCCGCGGAAAGCGACGAGCCCCGACGGAGTCCCTGAGTGAGCACTCAGATCCAGGGCAGACCAGATGGCGAGTGTATTCTCAGACATCTTCAACACCTCACTTCTCTGCTCCCAGGTTCTGCGCTCCTTCAAGAAGACCACCATAATACCAATACCAAAGAAGAACAAGGTAGTGTACCTCAACGACTACTGACCTGTGGCACAGACATGTTATCATGAAATGCTTTGTGCAGCTAGTCATGAGATGGCCTCCCAGACTGTCTCGATCCATTGCAGTTCACCTATCACCACAACCGGTCCACAGCAGATGCTATCTCCCTGGCCTGAAAATCAACACTCGACCACCTCGACAAGGACACCTATGTCAGACTGCTGTTCATAGACTACAACTCCACCTTCAACACCATTATCCTGACAAGACTATTAACCAAACTCTGCAATCTTGGACTTGGTCCCTCCCTGTGCAGCTGGATCCTTGACTTCCTCACCAACAGAACGCAATCTATCAGGATAGATAACAGCACCTGCTCTACAATAGTCCTCAACATCGGGGCCGGGCAAGGATGTGTGCTCAGTCCTCTACTGTACTCGCTATATGCACATGACTGTGTGGCAATATTTAACTCCAACTCAATCTATAAGTTTGCGGATGATACGACTGTGGTGGGTCGTATCTCAAACAAAAATGAATCAGACTCAAACAACGACGAGTCAGACTCAAGAAGGGAGATAGATCATTTGGTCGCATGCTGTACTGAAAACAACCTCTCTAAATGTCAGCAAAACCAAGGAACTGATCATCGACTTCAGAAGCGTAGTACGACACATGCCCCCGTCTACATCAATGGCTCTGAAGTGGAGATGGTCAATAGTTTTAAGTTCCTGGGGGTCTCCATCACCAACAGTCTGTCCTGACCGACTCACGTTGATTCAACAGTCAAGAAAGCCCAATAATGTCTCTACTTCCTCCGGAAGCAAAAGAAATTTGGCATGTCTGCATCGACTCTCACAAACTTCTACAGATGTGCAATAAAGAGCATCCTATCCGGCTGCATCACAGCTTGGTATGGCAACTGCTCGGCCCAAGATCGCAAGAAACTGCAGAGTGTGGTGAACTCAGCCAGGCACATCACACAAGCTTGCCACCCTCCCATTGATTCTGTCTACGCCTTCTGCAGCCTCAGGAAGGTAGACAGCATTGTCACCACCGAGGCGTGGTACATTGGCGAGACCATGCAGACACTACGACAATGGATGAACGGACATGGTGCGACAATCACCAGGCAGGAATGTTCCCTTCCAGTCGGGGAACACTTCAGCAGTCAAGGGCATTCAGCTTCTGATCTTTCGGTAAGCTTTCTCCAAGGCGGCCTTCAGGACGTGCGACAATGCAGAATCGCCGAGCAGAAACTGATAGTCAACAGCCTCAACCGGGACCTTGGATTCATGTCTCATTACATTCACCCCCGACCATCTGGCCTGGGCCTGCAAAATCTTACCAACTGTCCTGGCTTGAGACAATTCATACCTCTTTAACCTGTGATTATCCCTCTCCCTCTGGACCTGTAAAGGTTTAATTACCTGCAAAGACTTGCATTCAAAGTATCATCATACATCATTCACTTTGTCTGGAACCCACTCTTCACTCACCTGATGAAGGAGCTACGCTCCAAAAGCTAGTGTTCGAAACAAACCTGTTTGACATTAACCTGGTACTGTAAGACTTCTTACTGTGCCTACCCCAGTCTAACACTGGCATCTCCACTTCATTCTGACTGAAAAATGAAAATCGCTTATTGTCACAAGTAGGCTTCAAATTAAGTTACTGTGAAAAGCCCCGACAGTATTGTCAGTGACCTCTCACACCCAGGCTTTGCCCTCTTCCAGACCATTCCATCAGGCAGAAGATAGAGAAGTATGAAGACCCGCACATCCAGACACAGGAACAGCTTCTTCCTCATAGCTACTAGACTCCTCGACGACTCTCCCTCAGACTGATCTGTTCTCTGTAAGAACACTATTCACGATGCCCTTTGCTGCTCTTGCTCATGTCATATTTGCTTAGTTTGACCCTTATTCTGCACTGTAACCAATTACTTATTTGTCGATATACATTTGTCGATTATTCTTTTTGTCTACTGTGTACATACTTTGTATGTTCCCTTCGCCGAAGTACAATCAATTAACCGTTCTGTGATTCTATGCCATTCACCTGGATTGTGATCACTGAATTCCTCACAATCAATCATCCTTGAGGTTGTCATTGATCACCTACTTTACTGGTCCAGGCATATAAATGCTGTGGCTACAATAACAGGTCAAAGTTTGAAAATTCTGCAGTGAATAACTCACCTCCCAACTCTCCAAAGCCTGTCCACAATCCACAAGGCATAAGTCAAGATTTTGATGGAATACTTTCCATTTGCCTGGACGACCGTAACTGCAACAAAACTCAAGGAGTTCAACAATATCCAGGACAAAGCAGCCCACTTGATCAGCACCTCATCCACCATATAGACATTCACTCCCCTCACCAGTGACACAGTGCCAGCAGTACTGTCTGCAATATGCACAGTAGCCACTCACAAAGGCTCCTTCAAAAGCACCTGCTAAACATCTGATCTCAATGATGCGACCATCAATTCACTCGAGACATGAGTAGAAGGAAACTGTGGCTTGAATCAACTTAGAACAGTGCCTGCCTGCGACTGAGCCAATACTGAGAACCGCCTACAGGTCGACTGCTCTTTATACCTCCCTTCAAGGGGAGGAGCCATGGGCAGAGCCCATACATGCCCCAACATGTTCCCCTATGGATAATGCCATACAATGGCCCATAGGAGAAGCCCACAAGGGCAACAGCATAGCACAGATACAAATACCAGGGCAACAGCACAGATACAAATACACTGGTGGATTATTGGTATAATACATTCACCACATTCACCCCCTGTTAAAAAAATGAAGTCCGGCGGGGGTGACGGGTTCATAAGTTCAGCCGGTCCGGCTCATGGATTGTGCGCTGTGATCGCCGAAGCTCTGGCATTATTGCAGGCCCGTATGTCGAACTCGTCCGTGCTGGCATCGGTAGTGAAGGCGCCAGTGCGGGTACAGACGTGGACTCCGGGAGCATCTCTTCTGGAGCTTCATTTCTGTGGATCGGTGAAGGGGGGATGGCGGGCGGGAGGGAGCGCGGGAGCCATATAGGGGTGGGGGCGCTGGTCATGGTAGGTTGGGCGGGATATGGTGGAGGGGCGGTGGTGGTGGTGGTGGTGGAACCAGTGGGCGCCAGGACCCGGAGGGAGACCGTATCCTGACGGCCATCGGGGTGTTCGATATAAGCGTACTGGGGGTTGGAGTGTAGGAGCTGGACCCTCTCTACCAGAGGATCGGACTTATGGCTCCTGACGTGCTTTCTGAGTAGGACTGGCCCCGGTGTCTTCAGCCAGGACGGAAGTGAGGCTCCTGAGGTGGATCTCCTAGGGAAAACAAATAGGCAGTGATGAGGGGTCTCGTTTGTGGCCGTGCAAAGTAGGACCTAATAGAGTGGAGCGCATCGGGGGGGGACCTCCTGCCAGTGAGAAACTCGGAGATTCCTGGACCGCAGGGTCAGTAGGACGGTCTTCCAGACCGCCGTGTTCTCCCTCTCCACCTGCCCGTTTCCCCATGGGTTATAACTGGTAGTCCTGCTCGAGGCAATACCCTTACTGAGCAGGTACTGATGCAGTTCGTCGCTCATGAACGACGAGCCCCGGTCACTGTGGACATAATTGGGGAAACCAAACAGGGTGAAGACACTATGTAGGGCTTTAATGACGGTGGATGTGGTCATGTCACGGCAAGGGATTGCAAAGGAGAAGCGGGAGAACTCATCAATAATATTGAGGAAATATGTATTGCGGTTATTGGAGGGGAGGGGCCCTTTGAAATCGATACTGAGGCGCTCAAAGGGCCGGGATGCCTTTACCAGGTGGGCCTTATCTGGTCGATAGAAGTGCGGTTTACACTCCGCACAGATCTGGCAGTCCCTGGTCATGGCTCTGACCTCCCCAGTGGAGTAGGGCAGGTTGCGGGCCTTGATGTAGTGGTTAGGCCGGGTAACCCCCGGGTGGCAGAGGTCATCGTGGATAGCCCGTAGTCAGTCATCTTGCGCGCTGGCGCATGTGCCGCAGGACAGGGCATCTGGAGGCTCGTTGAGCTTCCCAGGACGATATACTATATCGTAATTATAGGTGGAGAGTTCGATCCTCCACCTCAAGATCTTATCGTTCTTGATTTCGCCCCGCTGCGCATTGTCGAACATGAAGGCTACCGATCGTTGGTCGGTGACGAGGGTAAACCTCCTACCAGCGAGGTGGTGCCTCCAGTGCTGTACGGCTTCCACGATGGCTTGGTCCTCCTTCTCGACTGAGGAGTGCCGAATTTCAGAGGTGGTGAGGGTGCACGAAAAAAACGCAACTGGTCTGCCTGCTTGATTGAGGGTAGCGGCGAGAGCGACCTCTAATGTGTCGCTCTCCACCTGGAAGGGGACGGACTCGTCCACCGCGCGCATCGCGGCTTTGGCGATGTCCGCCTTGATGCAGCTGAAGGCCTGGTGGGCCTCAGTTGCCAGTGGAAAGATGGTGGCCTTGATTAGTGGGCGGGCTTTGTCCGCATAGTTGGGGACCCACTGGGCATAATATGAAAAGAACTCGAGGCACCTCTTCAGGGCCTTGGGGCAGTGGGGGAGGGGAAGTTGCAGGAGGGGGCGCATACGGTCAGGGTCGGGTCCTAGAACCCCACTTTCCACAACGTAGCCGAGGATGGCTCGTCTGGTTGTGCGGAAAGCAATCATTTCTCCTTGTTGTATGTGAGGTTTAGGGTTTGGGCGGTTTGGAGAAATCTGTGGAGGTTGGCGTTGTGGTCCCGCTGATCATGGCCGCAGATGGTGACATTGTCCAAGTACGGAAATGTGGCCCGCAGCCCGTACTGGTCCACCATTCAGTCCATCGTTCTTTGGAACACCGAAACACCATTCGTAACGCCAAAGGGACCCCGAGGAAGTGGAAAAGGCGGCCGTCTGCCTCAAAAGCCGTGTAGTGGCGGTCCTCCGGGCAGATTGGGAGCTGGTGGTATGCAGACTTCTGATCCACCGTGGAGAACACTCGGTAGTGTGCAATCTGGTTTACCATGTCTGCAATCCGGGGAAGAGGGTACGCATCGAGTTGCGTGTACCGGTTTATGGTTTGGCTGTAATCTACAACCATCTGATTCTTTTCCCGGTCTTGACGACCACCCCCTGAGCTCTCCAGGGGCTATTGCTGGCCTCGATGACTCCCTCCCGCAAGAGTCGCTGGACCTCGGACCTGATAAAAGTCCTGTCCTGTATGCTAGAACGCCTGCTTCTGGTAGTGACTGGTTTGCAGTCAGCGGTGAGGTTTGCGAAGAGTGGGGAAGGGTCGACTTTTAGGGTCGCGAGGCTGCATATGATGAGTGGGGGTAGGGGCCCCCCGAACTTCAGGGTTCAGCTCCTGAGGTTGCATTGGAAATCTAGTCCCAATAGGAGAGGAGCGCAGAGGTCTGGGAGCACATATAATTTAAAATTGGCGTACTCGGCGCCCTGTATTGCTAGGGTTGCGGTAGTGCACCCTTGGATTTGCACCGAGTGCGGCCCAGAGGCGAGGGAGATGGTTTGGTGCGCCTGGAAAATTGTGAGCGAGCAGCATCTTACCATGTCCGGGTGAATGAAGCTCTCTGTGCTCCCGGAGTCGAAAAGGCAAGGCGTCGCGTGCTCGTTTACCCGGACAGTCAGCATAGAGCTCCGGAGGTGCTTGGGTCGCGACTGGCCCAGGGTGACCATGCTGTGTTGCGGGTAGGCAGCGAGCTTGGAGGTGCTGGGGCAGCTCCGCGATGGCTGCCCTTGTTGATCATACGCGTCGAGCGGCGTAGCAGATGACGGCCAAGATGGCGGCCCCCGTTGGTCGAGCGTGGCGGGCAGTGAGTAAGATGGCGGCCCCCATGGATCGCACGTGGCCGGCCGCGTGGGGGAGGATGGCCAAGATGGCGGCCCCCGTGAGTCGCACGTGCTGTGAGGGCTGGAAGATGGCTGCCCCCACGGATAGCACGAGGCAGATGACGCATCTGCAGGGGGTGGAGTCGGCAGACACGCTGCCACACTGCGGGGTCTGCGGGCCTGTGAGTCTGTGGATCGGGCCTGTGAGTTAGAGTTCTTGGACTTGGCCAGGCAAACTTTGGCGAAATGTCCTTTTCTCCCGCAGCTGTTGCAGTTCGCGTTACGGACCAGGCAGTGCTGCTGAGGGTGTTGGGACTGCCCGCAGAAATAGCAGGGTAGCCCCCCATGTTGGGCGGGCGGCCGCGTGGCACAGGCCTGGGGTAGTCTTTGGTCGGGAGTCTACGAGGGGGTCGTGTGGTCAGCCGGGAATGCGTAAAGGCTCTGGAATGCTACTTCCAGAGAGGAGGCTAACCTTACCGTCCGATCCAGGTCCAGGGTCCCCTTTTCGAGTAGGCGCTGTCTCACATAGTTGGACCGAACTCCCGCCATGTAGACATCTCAGACGGTGAGTTCCATATGTTGAGTGGCCGTAACGGCCTGTAGTTGCAGCTGCGTGCAAGGACTTTTGAGGTTGCGTAGGTAGTCTTCTAGCGATTCCTCGGGACGCTGGCGGCGAGTGCTGAGGATGTGTCGCACGCAGACCTTGTTCATGGGCCGTACACAGAGGCGTTCGAGCATCGCGAGGGCATCTGCGTAGGAAGAGGCCCCGTCGAGTTGAACAGAGATTCGATGGCTCACCCGTGCATGGAGGAGGCTCAGCTTCTGTTCGTCGGTGAAGGAAGGCATGGAGAAGCTGCGAGATAGGCCTTGAAGCAGCGGAGCCAGTGCAAAAAAATGTCTTTTGTCTCCGCGGCCTGCGGACCGAGTTCCAGTCGGTCAGGTTTTAGGCCCGATTCCATAGTTGCGTTTAAGTTGATTAAATTGATGCGACTATCAATTCACTCGAGACATGAGTAGAAGTAAACCGTGGCTTTAATCAACTTAGAACAGTGCCTGCCTGCGACTGAGCCAATACTGAGAACCGCCTACAGGTCGACTGCTCTTTGTACCTCCCTTCAAGGGGAGGAGCCATGGGCGGAGCCCATACATGCCCCAACATGTTCCCCTATGGATAATGCCATACAATGGCCCATAGGAGCAGCCCACAAGGGCAACAGCATAGCACAGATACAAATACCAGGGCAACAGCACAGATACAAATACACTGGTGGATTATTGATATAATACATTCACCACACTCAACCACCGAGAAGTGTGTGCACACCCCCTCCCCCCTCCCCACCGCTGCTGCTGGGTCAAATTCCTGGAATTTTGAAGTTCCAGGAATTTTGTCGCTAATAGCACTGTGTCTGTCCCTGTACCGCACAGACTGTAGCGTTTCACGATGGTGGCTCACCACCAACTTTACAAGGGCAATTAGGGATATGCAATAAATGCTGGCTTTGCTTGCAAAGCTCATATCCCATGAATATATATTTTTTTAAATTCTGTTACTCTTTTGCTGTGAAGCAGTAATTGATAATAATGTGGCATGTCCTGTTTTGTTAATATTTAATTGAAAAAGATTATGCATCAGATGGTAAACTTTGCATAAAAGAAATTTACAATGTCAAGCATCAGATATTATCTCATTAAAATTTCTATTTCCATCTCAATTTCCACTAATAATGTATTAAAACAGTTAAAACTATATTCAATGCATTTGAAAAATGACTTTAATGAAGAGGAATGGTATAATTGATATTTATCATTGTGTCATTTGAACTAATAGACTATACGCGAAAAAAATCTGAATTAATAATGGATCTTTTTAAAGTATTCCTGATATTCATGATTAATAGCATCGCTTTTATTGCTAAATTACAACCAGGTGACAGTACCACATAATCTCTGTTGACATGATGCATTAATGTCAACTCTAACCACTGATCTGACTTTTGTAAAACACTCAAATCCATCAGTGTCAACAGCAGGTTTTAATTTTTGACAATTTTGATTCGCTAACCAATCTGGTTAACTACAATACAGCATTAGTCACTTTATATTGACTGTATAAGCCACGATTATCGGCTGCCTCACAGCACTGAGGATCCGGGTTTGATCACAGCCCTGGGTCACTGACCATGTGAAGTTTGTACATTATCCCACTGTCTGTGGGTGGGACCCCCACAAACCCAAAAGCTGTACAGGATAGGTGAATTGGACATGCCAAATTGCCCCTTAATTGAAAAAAAAAGAATTGGGTACTCTAAATTTATTTTTTAAAAACAAGTCATGATTATATTTCCACGATATCGAAATGCGAGAATCGTACTTTCAATGGCTTCTGTGATTTAAGAAGTTAGCTCCAACAGGTGCCAGGTGAGAACATTGTACCATTTGCTGCGTTGGCTGTGCCTTCATAAAAATAACCCTATTCCAATATAATTAATCTAAATTATTTACTCTTTCTCATAACCCAAGAAAAAAATCTGTCAGTAAATGTACTTTATTACCTTAATCTGCTCCACAAGTCTGTTATTTGAGGGCATGGCATCTGTTTTAGTTAGTCAAATGGTGGTGACTTTTGAAATCAAAATGCTAATTATTCTGATAGTATTGATAGTGAATATAATCAGAAAGGGCATAGAATCAAAAAGACTTCTTATACCTATATCTATTTATCCTACTTGTCTATTTACAATATATATGGTCTCGCTTGTAAATCATTTATTTTCTCACAAAATGTTTCTTTACCTCATTGAACGGGCTACGTCACTTTCACAGTATCCTCCATTCTTCTCTATATTTTTAAACCATGGGCTCTTGGAAGCTATCTTTCAGCTTGCAAAGTCTGTGTCCTGATTCAAAATTAAATTAACAAATTAACTCCCCTCAGACTTCCAAAAGGTCAATTGTGCATAATTATCTGGACTGCTGATGAGAGTGACAGTGACAAATTTTCTGGAATAGGTTACATCAAGGTAACCTTACTATGTTACACGACCGAAAAATAAAGGTAAACATGGCAAAACCCAAGTTATTGTTGTAAAATTGATTCCAAGACGGCAATCTATTACTGGAATCTACCAGTTATAAAAAGCATTTTTGGCTTCATTTATAATCCTGTCTTTCTGGTCCAAATTATACCTGAAAATGAAATGAAAATCGCTTATTGTCACAAGTAGACTTCAAATGAAGTTACTGTGAAAAGCCACATTCTGGCACCTATTCGGAGAGGCTGTTACGGGAATTGAACAGTGCTGCTGGCCTGTCTTGGTCTGCTTTCACAGGCAGCGATTTAGCCCTGTGCTAAACCAGCCCCTGCTTTATACCTTTGGTTTATACCAAATTATACCTCTTAAAGACACCAACTCTCAATCACTTTCTTAGAACAAAGAACAAAGAAAAGTACAGCACACGAACAGGCCCTTCGGCCCTCCAAGCCTGTGCCGACCATGCTGCCCGTCTAAACTAAAATCTTCTACACTTCCTGGGTCCGTATCCCTCTATTCCTATCCTATTCATGTATTTGTCAAGATGCCCCTTAAATGTCACTATTGTCCCTGCTTCCACCACCTCCTCCGGCAGCGAGTTCCAGGCACCCACTACCCTCTGTGCAAAAAACTTGCCTCGTACATCTCTTCTAAACCTTGTCCCTCGCACCTTATGCCCCCTAGTAATTGACCCCTTTACCCTGGGGAAAAGCCTCTGACTATCCACTCTGTCTATGCCCCTCATAATTTTGTAGACCGCTATCAGGACGCCCCTCAACCTCCGTGAGAACAAACCAGGTTTATTCAACCTCTCCTCATAGCTAATGCCCTCCATACCAGGCAACATCCTGGTAAATCTCTTCTGCACCCTCTCTAAAGCCTGCACATCCTTCTGGTAGTTTGGCGACCAGAATTGAACACTATACTCCAAGTGTGGCCTAATTAAGGTTCTGTACAGCTGCAACATGACTTGCCAATTCTTATACTCAATGCCCCGGCCAATGAAGACAAGCATGCCGTATGCCTTCTTGACTACCTTCTCCACCTGAGTTGCCCTTTCAGTGACTGTGGACTTGTACACCTAGATCTCTCTGACTGTCAATACTCTTGAGGGTTCTACCATTCACTGTATCTTCCCTACCTGCATTAGACCTTCCAAAATGCATTACCTCACATTTGTCCGGATTAAACTCCATCTGCCATCTCTCCGCCCAAGACTCCAAACGATCTGAATCCTGCTGTATCCTCTGACAGTCCTCATCGCTATCCGCAATTCCGCCAACCTTTGTGTCACCTGCAAACTTACTAATCAGACCAGTTCCATTTTCCTCCAAATCATTTATATATACTACGAACAGCAAAGGTCCCAGCACTGATCCCTGCAGAACACCACTAGTCACAGCCCTCCAATTAGAAAAGCACCCTTCCATTGCTACTCCCTGCCTTCTATGACCTAGCCAGTTCTGTATCCATCTTGCCAGCTTAACCCTGATCCAGTGTGACTTCACCTTTTATACCAGTCTATCATGAAGGACCTTGCCAAAGGCCTTACTGAAGTCCATATAGACAACATCCACTGCCCTACCTGCATCAATCATCTTTGAAACCTCTTCGAAAAACTCTATCAAGTTAGTGAGACACGATCTCCCCGTCACAAAACCATGCTGCCTCTTGCTAATACGTCCATTTCCTTCCAAATGGGAGTAGATCCTGTCTCGAAGAATTCTCTCCAGTAATTTCCCTACGACCTTACTGCCCTTCTTAAACAAAGGAACAACATTGGCTATTCTCCAGTCTGCCAGGACATCACCTGAAGACAGTGAGGATCCAAAGATTTCTGTCAAGGCCTCAGCAATTTCCTCTCTAGCACTATTGTGCAGATTGTGTTGCTATATAGATATAGAAAGTATCTATATATACTTTCACATTAATGTTTCCAATAGCTACCAAAACATTGGCCAGCAGTCTGTGAAGGACAGACCCGCAGCCCAGATTTTATAGTTGTAATTACAGCGAAACTGTCACCGTTCACGATCATTACAGCAATAAAACAGACAGCAACTTCTGACGCCTATCCGTGCGCAGTTAAACATGGAAATCGAGAAGTTCCTTTTTTAAAATTTTTTTAATACCCAATTATTTTTTTCCAATTTAGGGGGAATTTAATAATAATAATCTTTCTTGTCACAAGTAGGCTTACATTAACATTGCAATGAAGTTACTGTGAAAAGCCCCTTTCCGGCTCCTGTTCGGGTACACGGAGGGAGAATTCAGAATGTCCAAATTACCTAACAGCACGTCTTTCGGGACTAGTGGGAGGAAAATGGAGCACCCGGAGGAAACCCACGCAGACATAGGGTCATAGAATGTGTAGGGTCTGCACAGACAGTGCCAGGAATCGATCCTGGGACTCTGGTGCTATGAAACAACAGTGCTAACCACTGTGCTACCATGTTGCCCATGTAAGAAACAACATCATTTGAACCCGGGACCTCTCACAAATTCGCAGAGAACAATGCTCGAAGCGAGAATCTTACCCCGAGACCAACGAACCGGTAGTATGGCCAATCCACATAACATGCACATAAGACATAGGAGCAGAATTAGGCCACTCAGCCCATTGAGTCTGCTCCACCATTCAATCATGGCTGATATTTTCTCATCCCCAGTCTCCTGCCTTCTCCCCATAACTCCTGATCCTCTTATTAATCAAGAACTTATCTATCTCTGTCTTAAAGACACTCAGTGATTTGGCCTCCACAGCCTTCTGCGGCAAAGAGTTCCACAAATTCACCAACCACTGACTGAAATAATTCCTCCTCATCTCTGTTTTAAACGATCGTCCCTTTAGTCTGAGATGGTGTCCTCTGGTTCTAGATTTTCCGACACATAGAAACATCCTCAACATCCTCTCCATGTCCACACTATCCAGGCCTCGCAGTATCCTGTAAGTTTTAATAAGATCTCCCCTCATCCTTCTAAACTCCACCGAGTACAGACCCAGAGTCCTCAACCGTTCCTCATACGACAGGTTATTCATTCCAGGGTTCATTCTTGTGAACCTCCTCTGGACTCTTTTCAAGGCTAGCACATCCTTCCTTAGATTTGGGGCCCAAAACTGCTCGCAATACTCCAAATGGGGCCAGAGGCTTATCCAGCCTCAGAAGTACATCCCTGGTATTGCATTCTAACCCTCTTGACATGAATGCTAACATTGCATTTGCCTTCTTAACTGCCGACTGAACCTACACATTAATCTCAAGAGAATCGTGAACAAGGACTCCCAAGTCCCTTTGTACTTCTCATTTCCTAAGCATTTCCCCATTTAGAAAATAGTCTCTGCCTAAATTTCTCCTTCCAAAGTGCATAACCTCACACTTTTCCACATTGTATTTCATTTGCCACTTCATTGCCCACTCTCCTAGCTTGTCCAAATCCTTCTGCAGCCCCCTTGCTTCCTCAATACTACCTGTACATCTACAGATCTTTGCATCATTTGCAAACTTAGCAACAGTGCCTTCAGTTCCTTCTTCCTGATCATTAATGTATAGTGTGAAAAGTTGTAGTCCCAGCACAGACCCCTGAGGCACACCACTCGTCACCAGCTGCCATCCTGAAAAATACCTCTTTCTCCCCACTCTCTGCCTTCTGTCAGTCAGCCAATCCTCTATCCATGCGAGGATCATACCCGTAACACCATGGGCTTTCAACTTATTCAACAGTCTCCTTTGCGGCACCTTGTCAAAGGCCTTCTGGAAATCTAAATAAATCACGTCCATTGGTTCTCCTCTGTCTAACTTTCTTGTTATCTCCTCAAATAACTCTAACAGATTTGGCAGACACGATCTTCCTTTGACAAAGCCGTGCTGACTCAGTCCTATTTTATCATACACTTCCAAGTACTTTGCGATTTCATCTTTAATAACAGACTCTAAAATTGTACCATTGACCACAGTCAGGCTAACCGGCCTATAATTTCCTGTGTTCTGCCTCCCTCCCTTCTTAAACAATGGTGTTACATTAGCCACTTTTCAGTCCTCTGGGACCCCTCCTGCCTCCAGTGATTCCTGAAATATCAGCACCATTGCCTCCACAATTCCTCCAGCTGTCTCTTTTAGGGCCCTGGGATGTAGTCCAGGTGGCTTATACACCTTCAGACCTTTCAGTTACCTCAGTACCTTCTCCTTAGTCATGGTCACCGCACTCACTTCTGCTCCCTGGTCCTCCTGGAGCTCTGGCATCCTACTCGTGTCTTCCACCATGAAGACTGATGCAAAGTAACATATCAGTTTGTCTGCCATTTCTTTGTTTCCTATTAATACTTCTCCAGCCACATTTTCCAGTGGTCCAACTTCTATTTTTGCCTCTTTCTTACCTTTAATACATTGAAAAAAACTCTTCCTATCTTCCTTTATATTACTAGCTGGCTTGCACTCATACTTCATCTTCTCCCCCCCTTATTGCTTTTTAGTTGTCCTCTGCTCTCTTTTAATCCTCTGGCTTCCCACTAATCCACACCACTTTGTATGCGTTTTCTTTAACTTTTATGCTACCCTTGACTTCCCTCGTCAGCCATGGATGCCTTGTCCTCCCCTTAGCATGTTTCCTCCTCCTTGGAATGAATTTCTGTTGTGCCTCCGTAATAACCCCCCAAAACTCCTGCCATTGCTGTTCCACTGTCTTCCCTGCTAGGCTCCTTTTCCAATCAACTCTGGCCAGCTCCTCCCTCATATCTTTGTAGTTACCCTTATTTAATTGTAATATGCTACATCTGATTGCAGCTCCTCCCTCTCAAACTGCAGGGTAAATTCTATCATATTGTGGTCACTGCTCCCGAAGGGTTCCTTCACCTTAAGTTCCTTAATCAAGTCTGCCTCATTACATATCACCAAGTCCAGAATTGCCTGTTCCCTCGTCGGTTCTATCACAAGCTGCTCCAAAAATCCATCTCTTAGACATTCCACAAATTCCTTTTCTTGGGATCCACTACCAACCTGACTTTCCCAGTCCACCTGCATATTGAAGTCCTCCATGATTATTGTAATATTGCCTTTTTTACATGCCTTTTCTCTCTCCTGATTTATTTTCTGCCCCTCATCCTGACTACTGCTACATAACTCCCATTAGGATCTTCTTTCCTTTGCGATTCCTCAACTCTACCCACAGAGATTTTATGCCTTCTGATCTTATATCGCTCCTTGCTATCGATTTAACTTCATTCCTCACTGACAATGCGACCCCGTCCCTTTGTCTATCTGCCTGTCCTTTTGACATCTTATAGCGTTGGATATTTAGATCCCAGCTCTGATCCCCTTGCAGCCACGTCTCAGTGATGCCCACAACATCGTACCGGCCAATTTCAATTTGCGCAACAAGCTCATTTACCTTGTTCCGTATACTGCGCGCATTTAGGTACAACACCCTCAATCCTGCATTGACTACCTCCCTTTTCACACTCTCCTCAGTTACTGTACCCTGTACTGTGGCTCTCTTTGATTTTTGACTATGGCTTCTCTGCCTTACACTTTCCCCCTGACTGCTTTTTGTTTTAGGTCCCGTTTTACTTCCCTCCGACTTCCTGCATCGGTTCCCATTCCCCTGCCACATTAGTTTAAACCCTCCCCAACATCTTTGGGTTATGGAGGTGAAACCCACGTAGACACGGGGAGAATGTAAGAAATCGAGAAGTTCATGTCAGTGATTCCCTGTTCCTCCACTGGCTGCGCTTTGAAGTCCCGGCAAATGAAAATCACTTACAAATCAATGCTAAACACCTTTGAAAGAGTGAATCTTTGTTAGTGAGATATAACTGGGATTTTAAAGGTGTACTAAGTCATAACTACTGCTGAAGAACCTCTCTGCTTGTTATAACCTGCCTGATTACTACTGGCTGGTATCTAATGGCAATCCCACAATCCTTAGTGAGTATGACCTTCCCCAATGAGGGGGCGGAGAAATCATTAGCAGAGTCATCTGCATAAATAGAGCTGGCCAGTGTGGAACCAGCTAAAGAGGATAGAGCAGTGGTGGAGTACTGCTGCTGTTGTATATATGTAATTGTAAATAAAGTTATTTATTTTGATTCTACAAACTCATGCTGGACTTTTCATGGCCCTCAGACTGCTCCTGGAAAATTATATTTATATTTTGTAATGCCAATTCTTTCATAATAAAAATTCCATCGTTCCTTTTCATGTAAATTATTTTTTGGTTTATTTATGATATTTCAAATTCTAATGTATACAGCCCAATCTTTATTTCACTCTCTATAAAATGTATAAACGTTGAGGGATAATCAATCTATTTTACTTCCTGGTTTATTGTCTAAGAATTCTTCAATGTAGTTGACTGTTTACCCTGAATGACAATATCACCATGGCAGAATGCCTGGAGATATCCTTGACTTGTTGTCAGATTTAAATTAATGGGAGAATCCAAGACGTAGAGGTTGCTAGATCTTTGTGGACAGCTTTCTTCGCAGTCAGTGGTGAATGTATCACCTTGCCCACATATTTGGTTAAAAATCTTAATTATAATTTTACCGACACACGAATATTTCAAATTTTTAACTTTATTTTAAAGTTTCACACATGTTTTAATGCAGACAAAGATATACTTCTTATTTAATTGAAATTAAGGAGAGTTCCACTTTTGTTTGTCTTACTTGGAAGGGCTCTCCGTTCCAGGGCACAAAACTATGGACTTACAAACTCCACCGAATTCAAGGAATTAAATCCATAATTTCGATTTCAACACTGCAGTACTACCTGAGTGCAGTATTATTTTATGAAGTTAATTTTCAGGATATGGGTGTTGCTGGCAAGGACGTCATTTGCCCATCCTTAGTTCTATTCTTGAACCACAGTAGTTTGTGGTAAAAATGCTCCCTTAATGCTGTTGAGTAGAGGTGCCAGGATTTCGACTCTGCCGATGAAGAAATGGTTGCATAGAGAGCACCTATTGTTGGCCCTCTATCCAGCCCCATTGCCCCACGACCCCTCCTCCCACCCCAACACAACAGTATAAATCTCATCCTATTTCCAGTTCTCTCGAGCTTTGACAAAGAGTCAGCCAAACTCGAGACATTAGCTCCATTCTCTCTCCATAGATGCTGTCAGACCTACTGAGCTTGTCCAGCATTTTCTGTTTTTGTTTCAGATTCCAGCATCCACAGTAATTCGCTTTTATATTGTATATAATTGCATGATATTCTGTCTCCAGACTTAGACACATTCTTGAGTGTCCCAAATTCAATTTTGGTTTGCATATTCCTAAGACAACCACAAAATTCTCGATAGACAGAAGTAATACTATCGCTCAATTGAAACTCAATGAACAGGATCCCATCTGTTACAACCCGCAAGAGACTTACAAGGTTGGAGTAATCAGTCTCCCCATGAGTCTTGCCGAATACAAGCTCCTCTGCCAGGGAGGCAGGGAGCATGAGAACAATAATGATTGTGTTCAGTATAAAGTCAGCCAGGCATGGAACCGACGGAGCAGACCCGGCTGGTATCTGCTGAATAGTGTACTAGCCTTGGTTCGGGCTCGTTTGTGGCCTACTAAACCATCGTTCGATCATGCACTTTCAAGTTATCTAAGCTCAACATTGTGTCCAACAAATTTATATCATAACTGCCTTTCCAATATTCTCAGACAACTTGGGCGAGATTCTCCCATATGGGGAGAAATCGTAAGGCTGGCGTCAAATCCGGGCGGGTTTGACGCCAGCCCCCCACTTCCCGACCGGGAACCGATTCTGGTCCCCGGTCGGGGCTAGCAGCCCGACGCCGTAAGCTCCGGCATCACGGGCTTAACGAATTTCGTTAAGCCCGCTTGCCCGAGTTAGCGCCGGCTGACGCGTCATATGACGTCAGCCGCGCATGCGCGGATTGGAAGACTCCAACCCGCGCATGCGCGGATGACGTCATCACGTATTTGCGCGAAACCCGCGCATGCGTGGGCCGGGATGCCCCTCAGCCGCCCCGCGAATGGATACTGCGGGGCGGCGGAAGGACAAATAGTGCGCGGGCATCGGGCCCGCTGCCCGTGATCGGTGCCCACCGATCGCGGGCCCAGGGCACCCTTGGCACGGCCGTGGTACTGCCGTGCCAATCGGTGCCATGGTTATAAAATGCGAGTGTTTACGGCCGTTTTTACGAACGGCCAGACCAGGTGTGTTTGCCGTTCGTAAAAACAGCCGTAAAGGGCTGGGAACTCGGCCCATCTATCAGCTGTGAATCGCTGCCGGCCGTAAAAAAACGGCGGCAGCGATTCGTGTCGGGAGTTGGGCGTGGGGGGGGGGGGGAGAATAGCGGGAGGGCGTCGTAACAGCGTGGCCGTAAAATTTTACGAGCCACGCTATTCTCCGCACCGTCGGGAGTGCGGAGAATCTCGCCCCTTGTGTTAGTCATGCAAAATCAAAATACTGTGGATGTTGGAAATTTGAAATAAAAACAGAAAATGTTGGGATTACTTGGCAAGTCAGACAGCACTTGTGGAGAGAGAAAAAGAATCAACCTGAATTCATCAGAACTGGTAATGGTTCTACTTTAACTGCTTCCAACTTTTCTGAACCAATCTTTTGTTTCTTTACTGTCCCACTATCACCCCCTTTGCCTTGCACATAAATCTCTTTTATCATTCGATCACTTCCGCTCCCCACCTGATCACACACCTTCCCTTTACTCTTTCATCCTTGGCTCACTTTTTCATTGCCTCTGTACCTGCTTAGAAACTGTTAAATCTCTAAAATTTTCCCATTCATTGACCTGAAATGTTAACACACTTTCTCTTGAGTAAGATCATAGAAACCTACAATGTCAGGAGGCCATACCATTCATCATGTTCATGATGATTTTTTGAAAGAGCAATAATGCTTACCCTAACTGTTCGGTTTTCTGTGCATAACCCATTAAAGCCCATCATCCTCAAGTACCTGTCTGACTTCCTTGTTAAATTATTACATGAAATCCACTTCCATCACATTTTCAGAGACAGCGTTCTAAGTCCCGACAACTCTAGAATGCAAAACTTCTCATCTCACTTCTCGATCTATTGCCAATTATTTTAAATTCTTGACCTCCGGTTATTGATCCACTCACTGAAAATAGTTTTCCTCTATCTACCCGATCATCATCATCTTGAAAACTTTCACAAGGGCACTCTTAACTCTCTCATCCAAGGAGAAATTTCCAGTTAACTTTCTCTCCTCGTGACTGAAAGCCATAGCTCATTCCTGGTATAATCTGGGTAAACATCTTTTGTACGCATTCCCAAGCCTTCTCATTTTTCCAAAACTATGGTGTCCAGAATTGTCCACATTACTCCAGCTGAGACCGACCCAATTACTTCGAAAGTTCTAGCATGCTCTCTTTGCTTTTACATTCCATATCACTTACAAACCCAAGTCAACCATATGCACTTTTAACTACTTCCTCAACTTGCCCTGCCAGTTTTAAGGATTTGTGCATATGGACACATATACCAAGGATCTCTCTTCATCAATACTTCTCAAAATCATGCTATTTATAATGTACTGCCTTTCCATAATACTCTTCCCAAAGTGTATAACTTCATATTACTCTGTATTAAGTACCATCTGTCATGCTTCGGCACGTTTCACAGATCTGTCGATGGCATTCCGAAGCATAAAACTATCTTCATTACTGTCTACTACATTACTGTCTACTACAATGGCAAGTTCTGTATCATCTGCAAACTTTATAACTCTGTGCTCTAAACCCAATTCTTGGCTGTTCATAATAATGGAGAAGAGTAATGGACCTAAAGTTAAGTATTTCCACATTCACTGTTTTTATTTCAGATTACCAGCATCCACAGTATTTTTCTTATGCTGAATAAATGGCTGCTTTATACTTGCTTTCATGTGTGTTTTAATAGACATCATCATTACTTCACAGTATGCAAGCACGTTGTAATGAATAACAATGCCTATGCAACATCTGAGCTGCAAAAAGTACTGGGAAATGAAATTATTAACTGCTTAAACCCAGCACGAGTGAAGATAATAAAGAAATCAGAAAGAAACTGCCTTTAGAAAGTTCAGATTGACCCCATGCTGAGACAAACCAAATGGACTGGGATATGGTCTGATTCATCGCGTGATACCAGATAAAAGGAAGAAGTAATAGTAATAATGCATTACATAACAAGTGATATTTGATAGTTTATTTTTGCCTCCTGAAAAAACATTGAGAATGGTGGTTGGACATGGTTGGGAATGAAGAAGGATGTCATTTTCAGAAATAAACTGTAAACCAGATAGTATAAAAATGAAATTGTATGTTATGTGGTATTAAAGCATTCATGTAATCCCCAAAAGACATAAAACACCAGAAAAAGGGTATTAAAACATTGTGAAATTTGCCCACTGGGTTTTGACTAAGATTTGGAAAAACTTGACAATGTAGGATCCCAGGAGATATCAAGAGGACTTAGACTGGTGATATGGACAGAAGCATGGAATATGAATATTTAACACAAATAAATGTGAAGTAATGCACTTTGGGGAACATCATGGAGAGACAGTATAATCTAAATGGTAATATTTTGAGTGGGGTGCTTCAGGGACCTGAGGGTGCATATTCGGAAATCTTTGAAAGTGGCAAGCAACTCTGAAAAGACAATCAGGAAAGCATATGTGACACTTTGAGTTGTAAATAGAGCACTGAAAATAAATACCCCTGGGGATGATCCCCAGGAATCAGGAAGGGTGATGGGTGCCACTTGTGGCAGGTGGACAAGAGAGAGATGCCATTAGGGCTTAGGGCGTGTGACATTTTACGGGGAAAGAGAAGGATCATGATCGTCAAGGGGAGGCACAAGGCATTGTAGTTGGCCTAGGGAAGCACGCCTGCTCCTGGCCCACAGGGAATGCTGAAAAAGCACGTACCTTGTGAAGCTGGCAGTTTCCCCCTCCCTTTCACTGCCAGGTTTCTCAATCCTTGGGAAAACGATGCAGTTCATTTTAATTCAGGCTCCTAATTTTCCTGTAGGTTCCCAATTTAAATATAGTGATGAAATGCCCAGCTTCTCCACAGATACTTTGATACTGACCACCTTAAATAAAAAGTTATGGGGGGTGACAATATCAAACTTGATGAATCCACAACCTCACAGGTCACAGACACATGATGTCAGGAATAAAACACATTCCAAGAGCAAGAAGGTAATGTGGAAAGTAACCAAATGTTAGTCCAACAGATGTTCCAGAAAATATTCAGGAATATCAATTACGGGGAGATGCACATCACTGACCAGATATATTCCTTTAAGACATTTAGGATTCCTGGGTAATTTGACAAATTATGCTTCCACTTTTTGACTTTTTAACATTTTTGATACAAAACATTCATCGATTGAGAGAAACAAAGGAATTTCAACAATAAATGCAGATTATTATGAGGTAGTAAACCCGCAGTGAATCTACCGAATATCTGTGCACTCTTACCATATGTTATGATTTTTAAATAGTTGTTCTGCTTTGATTTCTGCAATCCATTTTGATCTCAACTATTAATATTCATTAATACCGTGGTGCTAATTAGGTGAGATACTCTAAATATTCACAGAAAGCTAAGATCATTCATTATATTCCAGATCTGGCTGAGAGCAATGGGAATTGTGTGATGGCATTTTAAAATAAATTTTACAAAGTTTTGTAATTACAAAGGCATGAAAGGTATTGTTCATTTTACTGTGCTGCTGCTTCCATGATTAAAAAGCATCCATAAAGAGAATAAAACTGTACATTTTATCAACTGGCGTCCCAAAACACAATAATATGAGAATTTTGCAACAGATTTAGGATCATAGGAACAGGAGTAGGCAATTCAGCCCCTCGAGCCTGTCCTACCATTCAATGAGATCTGGGCCGGGATTCTCCCCTATCCGGCGAGGCGGGGGGTCCCGGCGGGATGGAGTGCCGTGAACCACTCAGGCGTCGGGCCGCCCCAAAGGTGCGGATTTCTCCTCACCTTTAGGGGCCAAGCCGTAACATTGAGGGGCTAGGCCTGCGCCGGAGTGGTTGGCGCCCCGCCGGCCGGCGGGAAAGGCCTTTGACGCCATGCCAGCCGGGGCTGAAGGGACTTCGCCGACCGGCGGAAGTCCGCGCATGCACCGGAGCGTCAGCAGCTGCTGACATCATCCCCGCTCATGCGCAGCGGAGGGGGTCACTTCCGCGTCCGCCATCGTGAAGACTATGGTGAACGCGGAAGGAAAAGTGTGCCCCCACGGCACAGGCCTGCCCACCGATCGGTGGGCCCTGATCGCGCGCCAGGCCACCGTGAGGGCACCCCCCCGGGGCCAGATCGCCCCGCGCCCCCCCCCCCCCCCCCCAGGACCCCGGAGCCCGCCCGCACCGCCTGGTCCCACCGGTAAGGTAGGTGGTCTGATTCCCGCCAGCGGGACCAGCATGACAGCAGCGGGACTTCGGCCCATCGCCGGCCGGAGAATCGCCGGGGGGTGCGCCGACAGGCGCGGTGCGATTCCCGCCCCCGCAGAATCTCTGGTGCCAGAGACTTCGGGAGACGGCGGTGGCGGGGGGTTGGAGAATCCCGCCCCTAATCTGTGACCTAACTCCATATACCTGCCTTCAGCCCATATCCCTTAATAATCTTATTCATCAAATACCTACCTATCTCAAATTTAAAATTAACAACTGTTCTAGCTTCAACTGTTGTTTGTGGGAGAGAGTTCCAAACCTCTACCACCCTTTGAGTGAAGAAGTTCTTCCTAACATCTCTCCTGAATGGTATAGCCCTAACTTTTAGACTGTGCCCCCTCGTTCTAGAATCTCCAACCAGTGAAAATAGTCTATCTTTATCTACCCTGTCTTTCCCTGTTAATATCTTTAATACTTTGATTAGATCACCCCTTCGTCTTCTAAATTCTAGCGAAAACAGGTCTAATTTAAATAATCTCACCTGGTCACTCAACCCTTGCAATCCAGATATCATTTTTGGTGAACCTACATTGAACTCACTCCAAGGCCAAAATATTATTCCGAAGATGTGGTGCCCAGAACAGCTCACAGTACTCCCAAGTGGGGTCTAACCAGGGTTTTGTACAGCTGTAGCATAACTGTGTCTTTATATTCCAATCCTCTAGGTATAAAGGCTAGCATTCCATTAGCTTTTTTGATTTATTTTCTGCACTTGTTCCTGGTGTTTTAAGTAGCTATGCACCTGAAAGCCGAAGTCTCTTTGAACATTCACTGCATTTAGAAAGTACTCTGCTCTACCCTTTTTTGGTCCAAAATGGATAACCGCACAATTCCTGATTTAAAATTCCATCTGCCACCATTTTGTCCATTCACCTAGTCTGTCAATATCTCCTTGCAATTTTATGCTATCATCCAGGCTGTCCACGATGTTATGTAACTTTGTATCATCTGCAAATTTGGATATATGACTTTCTTTTTTAAAAAAATATTTTTATTCTCCTCCTTTTTCACAATTTTTCTGGATATATGACTTTCTATGCCATTATCCAAGTCATTAATGAATAGTGTGGACAATTGAGGGCCCCACACAGATCCTGCGGTACACCAATAGTCGCCTCCTGCCAATTTGAGTAATTACCCACTCTCTGTTGCCTGCCACTCAACCAGTTTGCTAACCATTTGAATAATTTGTGGGCTTCCACCTTAGTTGACAGTCTCATGTGTGGGACTTTATCAAGTGGCTTCGAGAAGTCCATCCCCCTGTCCACTAACTTATTCAGCTCCTCAAAAAATTCAATAAGATTAGTCAGGCATGACCTTCCCTTCACAAATCCAGGCCGCTCTCCCTGATCGACCAAAAATTTTCAAGTTACCCCATCCATGATTATAGACTCCAGCAATTTCCCCACCACAGTCTTTGGGCTAACTGGTCTGGTTTCCCCTTTCACCCTTCTTCAAAAGTGGAGTGTCACGTGCAATTTTCCAAGCCAGAGGGATGGTTCAGCACAGGGCTAAAGAGCTGGCTTTTAAAGCAGACCAAGGCAGGCCACGGATCAATTCCCGTACCAGCCTCCCCAAACAGGCACCGGAATGTGGCGATGAGGGGCTTTTCACAGTAACTTCATTTGAAGCCTACTTGTGACAATAAGCTATTTTCATTTTAATTTCATTTCATGACTTCTGAATTTAGGAAACTCTGGGCATCTATAATGTGCTCCCCAACTTCCTTTAACACCATGGATAGAAAACTTTCAGATCCTTGAGATTTGTCCCTTAATTTGTTAAATATTTTGATTGAATTTAACATTTGTACACTACACAGAAAGTGATTGCAACGGTTATTATTTACAATTTACATGTTTTTCTTTCTTAGGCACTCCCCCTCCCCCCATTCCCCACCCCGCTCCACTTCTCTGTTATTCGGGCTCCGCCTTATGCCCTTTATCCGTTGTTGATGTTATAGTCTGTCTTTCACCTTGTTTTTGTTGTTGTTGTCCCTCTGGCTTTGTGGGGGGAGGCTTCTGGCCCATCTTTGCTCTTTCCCTGTGTACCCTCGTGGTATTTCCCAGGGTTCCTCCCTTTCTGCCCCCCCCCCCCCCCCCCCTGTGAGTGGTGCTGCTGATCGGCAGCTGAGCCGGATTCTCCAGTGGCCAATTAAGGAAGCAAAAGCAAGACCATCGGCCTTCTTCCCCGTATGAAATTCTGGCTGGTCGGATACCCCGAAGATTGCCACTTTTGGCGCAAGTTCTACCCTCACTCCCACAATCTTGGACATCGCCTCGAAGAAGGCTCTCCAGAACCTGGCAAGTCTGGGGCAGGCCCAGAACATGTGGGCGTGGTTGACCGGGCCTCCCTGACACTGTTCACACATTCTCCACCTCTGGGAAGAACCTGCTCATTCGGGTTCTGGTTAGGTGGCTCTGTGTACCACTTTAAAGTGCATGAGGTTTAGCCTTGCGCAGGAGGAGGTGGAGTTGACCCTACCTCATGCTTCGCTCCAAAGTCCCCACCGACTTCCTTCCCTAGTTTGTCTTCCCATTTCGGTCATGTTCCATCTTGTGGTGTTCTCGCCCTTTCTAAACATCATCCATATATGTCCCAATAGTTCCTTTCTCCCTACTGTCCACATCCAGCAGTTTCTCCAACATTGTGTCTCTTGGGGCCCTAGGGTACCTTGTTGTTTCCGTGCAGAGAAAGTTTTTGATTTGTAAATTTCGGAGCTCCTGTCTGTTCAGTAGCTCCAGTCTCACCGTCAGCTCGTCCAAGGTTGCAAGTCTGTCCCCATGTAGAAGTCCCCAATTGCTAGCGTCCCTCCATCCTGTCTCCACCTCTTAAAGGTGCCGTTTAGCATGGCTGGTGAGAATTTGTGATTGCCACAGATGGGGGCCATGGTGGTCAACTCGGTTAAGCCAAAGTGTTGTCTCATCTGGTTCCAAATTTTTAATGTTGTGTTATGGGTGTGTCTCTTTAAGAAAGGTTATTGGTCTTGTCACATGGCTTCAGTAATGCCATTGTGTGGGTGGAGCTGGGCTGTGACTCTGTGAGTTTTACTTTCACTTTTGATTCTGGCTGCTGAGGACTCAGAGAACAGAAGAATTTTGGTCTGTCCATCTATTTTCATTTTAATGAGTTGTTCCAAGGAAGAAACCCATTGGTTATAGCTACCAGTTGTTTTGGACAAAGGGGATTTTGATCTTGTTTCTGAATTGCAACAGTTAAAGGGGAATTCATTAAGGGTTATACATAGATTATTGTAGCTGTGTAGGGTCCTTACGTTTGTAATTGATAAAAAAATTCTTGCTGTGTGTGTTTATACAAACGTTGGCTAAATTCTTAGAACATAGCATGTTTTTTTGATTAAAAGCACCTCGGCGGACTGTTGAATAACACCTAATGGGTAGGCTCTTGTGCTCATCAGAGCCAAACTCAACAAAAAAGTTATAGGTCAAGTAAAATCCATAATCTACTTTGGCCCATAACAAAATTGGGGATTCATCCAGGATAAAAGTCAATCTTTTGTGATTTAGTTGGCTTAGCGAACCTAAAGATAGTGAGGGGTGAGCATATTTGTGTTTGTTTTTCAGATGTTGTATTCAGGTTTAAATAGTGAGTGTGTTGTGGACAGTGGCTCTTTCAGAGGCTCGGACGTTTTTGGGGGTGAAGAAGGTCACGCACAGTACCTTACAAATGGAGACTAAAAAAAGGCTTTTAGATTTGGCAACAGTATTACACTTTACAGTGCCTGACAAAGTACGGAAAGTAGGGGTAATTGTGGTAGTAGCTGAACATTCAAAATTGCCTGAGACACAGTCAAAATCATTTGAAATGGCAAGATTTGAATTGCAGATCAAGCAGCTTGAACATGAAAAAGAATTAAAGCAGCTTGAATTCAAAATGAGGAAAAAATAAGAATATCCCTCGCAGAACAAAAAAAAAGGAGAGAAAGGAAAGAAAAAAAGAACAAATAGCCCTAGCAGAACAAAATGAAAGAGAATGGGAGGTACAGGTCAAAGGAGGTACAGAGGAAAAAGAAAAAGAGAGAGAGGAAAAAGAAACAGAGAGAGATTTTGAACTTCAGAAACTAACCATGAAACGTGAACATCAGTTAAAATTGGCAGAGGTAAAGCGAAACGTAGTCTGAGGATAGTGATTAGGATAGTGTGCAAGAACATCATAGATAAAGGTTTGGTGGGGATCTATTTAAATATGTCCAAGCATTGCCAAGGTTTGATGAGAAGGATGTAGAAGCTTTTTTCATTTCATTTGAGAAGTTAGCTAAACAAATGAAATCGCCACAGGCCATGTGGGTATTACTGATTCAAAGTTGTTAGTAGAGCTAGCATCACGTGTTTGCATCACGATCAGAGGAGGTATCCTGGACGAATGAGGAGGTGAAAAAATCCACCTTAGGTGCTTTTGAACTAGTGCCTGAAGCCTACAGACAAAGGTTTAGAAATGGAAGGAAGGGCAGCACGGTGGCCTAGTGGTTAGCACAGCTGCCTCACGGCGCTGAGTCCCAGGTTCGATCCCGGCTCTGGGTCACTGTCCGTGTGGAGTTTGCACATTCTCCCCGTGTCTGCGTGGGTTTCGCCACCACAACCCAAAAATGTGCAGAGTAGGTGGATTGGCCACACTAAATTGCCCCTTAATTGGAAAAAATAATTGGGTAATCTAAGAAATGGAAGGAAAGAACCTGATCAAACATACATGGAGTTTGAAAGGATCAAACAGAGTAATTTTGATAAGTGGATAAAGGCTTTGAAAATAGACCAAATGTATCAAGCTCTTAGAAAAATTATAATTTTGGAGGAGTTTAAAAATTTAAATTCCTGATGTCGTGAGAACTCACGTGGAAGAGCAGAGATAAAACTATGAGATTAGCAGCAGAACTGGCAGATGAATATGCATTAGTTCAGAAATCAAAGTTTGGTTTCCAACATCAGTTTCAGCCTGTGAGGGATAGAAACTGGGGACATGCATACAAAATGATCAGAGGGTTAGATAGGGTGGACAGCGAGAGCCTTCTCCTGCGGATGGAGGTGGCTAGCACGAGGGGACATAGCCTTAAATTGAGGGGTAATAGATATAGGACAGAGGTCAGAGGTGGGTTTTTTACGCAAAGAGTGGTGAGGCCGTGGAATGCCCTACCTGCAACAGTAGTGAACTCGCCAACATTGAGGGCATTTAAAAATTTATTGGATAAGCATATGGATGATAAGGGCATAGTGTAGGTTAGATGGCCTTTATTTTTTTTTCCATGTCGGTGCAACATCGAGGGCCGAAGGGCCTGTACTGCGCTGTATCGTTCTATATCTATATTGAGAAATACTCAAGCGATCTGATGGGAGATAATAAGGAGAGTATACCTCAGATTAAAAAGGAAATCCAGGACGGTGGAAGAGACATGAAAAGTTTCAAATGTTTTTACTGCAATAAACTAGGCCATGTAAAATCACAGTGTTGGGGGTTGAAGAAAAGCACTGGGAAGGCTGATATGGTAAAACAGGATAAGCCAGTGAGTTTGTTAAAGTAGTAAAGGAAAGCCCAATTGAATTGAAGGAGGTGCAAATGAATGTACAGCCTGATCGAGAGGTGACTGATACGAAGGTGTCAGGTCTCTTTAAAGAATTTACTTGTGTGGGTAAAGTTTACTCTTGTGTACCAGGAGGAGTAGATAAAGAAGTCAAAATTTTAAGAGATACGGGAGCTAGTCAGTCTTTGATGGTAAGAGATGAGGAGTTATGTAGTTTGGGAGGAATATTGCCAGAAAAGTTGATAATATGTGGAATTCCGTGCACCATTATATAAGGTGAGGTTGGAGAGTCCAGTGAAGTGGTAGTCAGAGTAATAGAGAAACTATTTGTCCAGGAATAGTTTATTTTGGATAATAATATAGCTAGATCGCAGGTGGGAGTGATGCCTACTGTGGTTGATAAGCCAGCGGAAAATCAAACAACCGAATTGTTAAACGACGAATAGCCTGGTATGTTTCCTGATTGCATCGCAACAAAGTCGCAAAGTCACACGTTAAGACAAGAGGAGAAATCAAAGAGTGAAGATAAAGTTGAAGTTCAATTTTCAGAAACAATTTTTGATCAGATGGTTGGAAAAGAAGAAAAACAGGTGGAAGGTGAGGCGGATATTTTTTGTTCAGGAACATTGGTGGAGTTACGACAGAAAGATACAGAAATGAAATGGATGTATCAGAAAGCATACACGGAAGATGAATCTGAGTGTATACCAGAATGTTATTATCTTAAAAATGATGTCTTAATGAGAAAATGGAAACCTTTACATATGCAGGCTGAGAAAAGTGGGCAGAAGTTCATCAAGTGGTATTGCTAGTAGGGTATAGAAAGGAGGTGCTGTGAGTAGCACATGAGGTACCAGTTGGAGGTCATTTGGGAGTAAGGAAAACTCAAGCTAAAATACAAAAACATTTTTATTGGCCAGGACTACATAAAGATGCAGTTAAATGTTGTCGACCATGTCACATATCAAGTGATAGGGAAACGTCGAGCGGTGATAAAACCAGCGTCCTCAATACCCATTGCAGCATTTGAGGAATCCTTTACAAGGGTCTTAATTGATTGTTTAGGACTGCTTCCTCAAACGAAAAGTGTGAATCAATCTCTTTTGACTATAATGGATGTGTCGACTAGGTGTCCAGAGACCATTCCAGTATGCAATATTCCAGTTTAAAAGATTGTGGAGGAGTGACGCAAATTTTTTATTAGATATGGACTACCCATAGAAATACAATCAGATCAAGAATCAAATTTTACCTCGAGGTTATTCAAGGAGGTTATGGATAGCTGAGGAATAAAACAATTTAAATCAACTGCTTACCATCCAGAATCGCCGGGAGCATTAGAACATTGGCATCAGACGTTAAAGACAATGTTGATGGCTTATTGTCAAGATTATCCAGAGGATTGGGATAAAGGAACCCCATTTGTTCTGTTTGCAATTACGGATGCACCTAATGAATCAACCAAATTCAGTCCTTTTGAAATAATTTGTCATCATGAGGTAAGAGGACCTCTGAAATTGATTAAGTAGAAATTGGTGAATGAGCAGTTTGAAATGGCATTATTGGATTACGTGTCAAATATTAGGGAACGATTAAATAGAGCCGGTGAATTGGCAAGACAACATTTAAAAGCGGCACAGAACGTGATGAAACAGATTGTGGACAAGAAAGCAAAAGTTTGTAGTTTTGCCAGTGGAGATAAAGTTTTAGTATTGTTACCAGTAGTAGGAGAACCTTTAAAAACAAGGTTTTGTGGACCTGATCAGATTAAATGGAAATTCAGTGAGGTGAATTATTTGGTAAGAACGCCAGATAGAAGGAAAACTCACCGAGTGTGTCATGTGAATCTGCATAAAAGGTATTTTGAAAGGGAAGGAGAGCAGCAGAAGGAGGCTTTAGTGGTTCTAGCTGAAAGTGAAGAACTGAATCCAGATGACTCTGAATTTGACATTCCTAAAATTAAATTGGATAACGAGGATGTTCTTAAAAATTGGGATACATTATTGAGTTACCTTCCAGAGGAAAAACAAATTGACCTGAAAGAGTTATTAATATCACATGGGCAAGTTGGGAAGTACAAAATGGTTATACATGATGCAGACGTGGGAAAAAATGCTGTTCCAATTAAATAACATCCAGATAGATTTAACCCTCCAAAATTGGCACGGCTACAAAAAGAAATTGAAAGTAAGCTTCGAAATAATTGAAGTGAGTTGCAGCCAATGGAGCTCACCCATAGTGATGGTACTGAAACCGGATGGTCCCCAACGATTGTGAGTGGACTACAAAAATGTTAATGCAATTACAAGAACAGACTCTTATCCTATCCCATGGTGGAAGGACTGCATTGAGAAGGTGGAACAGTACACAACATTTATGAATGAAATTCAGAATATCCAGTAAAAGATGACATCAATGAATGAGATTCAGAAGTCACTTAAAACACAGCCGGTGTCAGCTATCTCCAAATCTATGGCATCTCAGATGTTTGACTACCGAAAACGATGGGAAAGTGTGAGCGACCAGATTAAGTCTCAGCAGACTAGATTGCCTGAAGGGTAGGCGAGGACATTGAACTTGAGGAAAGAACTTGCGGAGATGTGTAAGTGGACCAGGCTGGCCAAAGAGGAATATTTCGAAAAGGACTTTGACTTTAAGTCACCCAAGGAATTAGAGACTTAATTGGAGGAGATGAAGCGGGCAAAAGAGAAGGTGCTGCAGAAAGACGTTAGAGTGAAGATTCTGAAAGATAATATAAATACAGTTCTCAAGGAAAGGTCACCGAGTGATCAAGAAATAATGCGGGATCTTCAAGCTGTGTTGGAGAATTTTCAGAGATTTTCTAATCGGATTGAACAAAAGTACCTGACCTTGAAGAAAAATGCAATGCCGTGGATAAATTGATGGATCGTGCAGAGACCTTCTTGTCCAAGGAGACTGTCAATCAAGAGGGATTCAAGTTGCAGGAAGACAAAGAACTGAAATGGACTAACTTGTTGAAAATGTTTGCCTGTTTTGTTTTTGTTTAAAAAATGTATGTTTATTGTCAATTTTTATTAATGGACAAGTGAAAAATGAAACCTTCTTTGAAGTTTATGGTTTATTTTTTCTCTTGGGGGAGGTGTCATGGGAGTGCCCCTTTAAGAAAGGTTTTTGTCTTATCACATGGCTTCAATTATGCCATTGTGTGGATGGAGCTGAGCTGTGGCTATGAGTTTTACTTTCACTTTTGATTTTGGCTGCTGTGGACTCAGAGAACAGAAGAATTTTAGCCTGTCTCTCTATTTTCATTTTTAAAGAGTTGTTCCAAGGAAGAAACCGATCGATTATAGCTACCTGCTGTTTTGGTAAAAAAAAGGGTTTTTGGGTTATGGAATCTAGTTTCTGAATTGGAACAGTTAAGGGGGAATTCATTAAGGATTATACATAGATTACTGTAGCTGTGTGGGGTCTTTATGTTTGTAATTGATTAAAATTCTTGCTGTGTGTTTATACAAATGTTAACTAAATTCTTAGAATAAAGCTTGTTTTTTTGATTAAAAGCGCCTAAGAAGTATGCTGAATAACACCTGAAAAGAATTTATGCTCATCCTAGCCAAATTCAACATAAAGGTTGTTGGTCAGGTGGAATCCATAACACACTTTAGAGTTTTTAAACTCTGGCCCATAAAACGGTGAATGGACAGCACTCTATGAACAACTCTGAATGTGCTAGGAATTACACAAACAACTTATTTAAGATCATTAGTCAGGCTCACAATCTTGTGCATTTGCTGGAAGCTACATACCTTCATGCAAAAATGTGTCCTCTGTAGGCAAAAGGAATATGTGCAGGTATTGCACCTTTTTTGAATTGAACTAAAACATCAGGGACAATAGTTCCCTGGTGCATTCTCCATGGCAACGCTGGAACTAACTGGAGTGACATTGCCAACCCAGTACATATCGTTGTTTCCTTTGAAATTTGGCATTCTTGCATCTGTCCTGCTGAGCGCAAGATGAAAAACTTTGACACTATGTCACAATTTTCAGCAAGACTGAGGCTCTGTCCTACCAAGCAACAATCTTGAAAGGCTACAATAATTCAGTGTTCCATCTTTTGCGACAACACTGTATGTTCCATTTATGCCATCAAGGCTGCTGGAAATGACTGCTTCCCTAGGGCTTTTTTTTCAAAACAGAAGACGTTTGATCCAAAAGAGTGTCTTTTGCCGAGAACTGATTCTGAGAAGCTTGTTGTCGTGTTAATCACCCTGGGGTAACACGGACTGCAACTGAATGCAGTTGTACTTGAAAGTAGACTCCAAACTTTGATGTTAGTTCAATGTGTTTTATTGAACTTGTTAAGCAGTGCACACAGTTCGCTGTGGGTTTGACACTCTACTGATCTAAGTGTGCTCACTATAACTAACTAGACCAGACTAGCTCTGAGCCACGTGAAGAAGGTGAGCTTTGCTTTGAGTTTGAGCCACTCTGCTTGATGTGTGGGTAGCCACTGGAATGCAGTGGACTTCTTCACCAGATGCCTGAGAGCCGTGGTGTGTGAGGCCAAGTTGGGAATGAATTTTCCCAAGAAGTTCACCATTCCAAGGAAGCGTAGTACCGCCTTCTTGTCTTCCGGGGTCTTCATGGTGTTAATGGCCTTGACCTTGTCCGAATCTGGTTGCACACTGCTGGGATATCTGGTCACCCAAGAACTTGATGGATGACATGCCAAAGGAGCAGTTGGCCTTGTTCAGCATGAGGCCGTTTGCATGGACACGTCGAAAGACTTGTTTGAGATGAGATATGTGTTCCTCGGGGGTCGTGGACCATATGATTACATCATCTACGTAGACACGCACACCCTCAATGCCCTCCATGATCTGTTCCATGATCCTGTGGAAGATTTCAGAGGCTGAGACAATGCCTAACGTCATACGCTGATAACAGTACCTGCCAAATGGTGTGTTGAAGTGCAGAGCTTCCTGCTGGACTCGCCCAGTTGTATCTGCCAGAAACCACACGATGCATCTAGCTTCGAGAAGAATTTGGCGTGTGCCATCTCACTGGTCAGTTCCTCCCGCTTCGGGATCGGGTTATGTTCCCGCATTATGTTCTGGTTAAGATCTTTAGGATCTATGCATATCCGCAACTCTCCTGAGGGCTTCTTCACACAGACCATTGAGCTGACCCAGTCAGTCGGTTCCGTCACTTTGGAGATGATGCCCTGTTCTTGGAGCTCCTATAGCTGTGCCTTTAAACGTTCCTTCAGAGGAGCTGGCACCCGGTGTGGTGCATGGATTACAGGTCTGGCATCAGGTCTGAGTAGGATCATGTAGCAGTATGGCAGAGTGCCCATTCCGTCAAACACATCCGGATATTGAGCAAGGATTTCATCAATGTCAGCCTGAAGATCCACATTGGAAGAAGACATGCATGGACTTGCTGTACGAGGTTGAGTAACTTGCATGCATGGGCACCGAGCAGAGATGCCTTATCAGGCTTGCCGATTTTGAATCGCAGTGTGACATTGATGGTATTGTTGGAGATGAATAGATGACAAGATCCTCGTGCAGTTATGGCATTGCCATTATAATCGAGGAGCTAGCAGGCTGGCGTAAGCATTTTGGGTTGCTTTTTAATGCGGTCAAAATCAGCTTGAGAGATGAGATTGGCTGAAGCACCAGTGTCCAGCTTGAACTGGATGCTGCATTGATTTACTTGTATGACAGCACGCCATTCATCCGCGGAATCCATATTGAGGATAGATAGGTGTCTTGCTGAATTTGAGTTGACGACTCCAGGCAGTCGTCCTCTGGATCCGTAGTGCTACCAGGATAAGAATCCAGTAAACCTTGATATACACATCGAACGCGCTTAAGTTGGAATTGGGATCATTGGCCCTTGACTTGTTGTGCAGACCTGCACAAGGCTGCATAATGTCCAGGCTTCCCGCAATTTAAATATTGGCTGTCTTTTGCAGGGCTTTGCCGCTTTAAGTTGGCGGTGCTGCAGTTTGGGTATGTCATGATGTTGACATCGTTACGCTCTGTGCGTCGTCGCACATGCACAGTGCGGTCAGTCGATGTTCGCACCTGCGCAGTTTGGTTTTCAGCTGCTTCGTTCTCACGTTCGTGTTACGCATGCGTGGGGCCCCGGGAAAAGCGCGCGAAATGGCCGCTTTCATCGATACTGAGGCGCTGCATCCGGGCGATGGCCTGTACACTCTCTGTCTCGTGGGAGGCAAGTTTTTCGTATTCTGCTGATTTGAAATGGGAGTACCGATTTCTCGCATGCTCATGCACTGTACACGTCTCGATTGCGACTGGCAGGGTCATGTGCTTAATTTTGAGGAGTTGCTCCTGCAAGGAATCGGAGTGCACCCAAACATGATCTGATCCCTGATCATGGAATCAGCGGTTGCACTATAATTGCAGGACTGCACTAATATACGGAGATGAGTTAGAAAGGATTGGAAAGGTTCATCCTTACCCTAAAGGCATTGCTGAAAGATATGGGGCGAGATTCTCCGCACTCCCGACGGTGCGGAGAATAGCGTGGCTCGTAAAATTTTACGGCCACACTGTTCCGACGCCCTCCCGCTATTCTCCCCCCCCCCCCCCCCCCCACGCCCGACTCCCGATACGAATCGCTGCCGCCGTTTTTTTACGGCCGGCAGCGATTCACAGCTGATGGATGGGCCGAGTTCCCAGCCCTTTACGGCTGTTTTTACGAACGGCAAACACACCTGGTCTGGCCGTTCGTAAAAACGGCCGTAAACTCTCGATTTTTAAAACCATGGCACCGATTGGCACGGCAGTACCACGGCCGTGCCAAGGGTGCCATGGGCCCGCGATCGGTGGGCACCGATCGCGGGCAGCGGGCCCGATGCCCGCGCACTCTTTGTCCTTCCGCCGCCCCACAGTATCCATTCGCGGGGCGGCTGAGGGGCATCCCGGCCCGCGCATGCGCGGGTTTCGCGCAAATGCGCGATGACGTCATCCGCGCATGCGCGGGTTGGAGTCTTCCAATCCGCGCATGCGCGGCTGATGTCATATGACGCATCAGCCGGCGCTAACTCTGGTAAGCGGGCTTAACGAAATTCGTTAAGCCCGCGATGCCGGAGTTTACGGCGTCGGCATGCTAGCCCCGACCGGGGACCAGAATCGGTTCCCGGTCGGGAAGGGGGGGGGGCTGGCGTCAAACCCGCCCGGATTTGACGCCAGCCTTACGATTTCTCCCCATATGGGAGAATCGCGCCCATGGCGTTCAAAGGTCTTGTTTGTTTTGACTTCACAGTGACTGTCAAACTTCTCCAAAACGGTCTTGAATTTGGTCTTGTCCTGGCCGTCGGTAAAATTAAGCGAGTTGAAAATCTGGGTGGTTTGGTCCCCCGCAGTTGATAGGACCGGCGCAATTTTTCTGCTATCGGACACATCCTCGAGGTCTGAGGCCTCAATGTAGAGAAGGAACCTTTGCTTGAAAACCTGCCAATTGGCGCCAAGATTGCTGGAGAACCGTAGCTGTGGAGGGGACTGGTTCTTCTCCATGCTGCTGGAAGACAATTGCTGGTCGTCACGGAATAACTCGAGGTAAACCACTTAGAGATAGTAGACTACTGGTACCATGACGTGTTAATCACCCTGAGGTAACACGGACTGCAACTGGATGCAGTTGTACTTGAAAGTAGACTCCAAACTTTGATGTTAGTTCAATGCGCTTTTTTGAACTTGTTAAGCAGTTCACACAGTTCGCTGTGGGTTTGACACTCTACTGATCTAAGCGTGCTCACTACAACTAACTAGACCAGACTAGCTTTGAGCCACGTGACGAAGGTGCTAACTGATATATATACCCTGACTGTCACTACAATTGTCACCAGTGGAAAGAGGCAGAGTGTTAATGACTTGTTTGTTTTATAGTGCAAGACCACCTTCTAGTGTTCTGCCTGGTGATTGGTTATGTTCTGGCCTGTGTGTTGATTGGCTGTACTGGGTGTCTGTCACTGCCTGTCTGTATCTCATTATGTGCATGAGTGCATATCATGACAATTGGTGGGTAATCATAACCTGACAATTTTTACACTTGCTCTCAACCATTCTTCTCAAAGCTAACTCAGATTACAATCATCAGTCTGGACAAAAAAAAGTTTTCAGTCTTTACTTTTTGGCTACCATGTTCAATTTCTGACAACCAGAGGATCAAGTAGGAAGCCAGATGCTAATCCTTTAGACTTACACTTGGAAGACTTCCCTTATTGAGAGACATGAGGTAGATAAAGCACATGCTTATGTCTGTTTATGTAGCTTATCTTTCCTGGAATAGCCTCCTAGCCTGAAACCAGAGGCTATACATTAAAGGGATGTTAATCTACCTCAAGCTTGGCTGACCAGGAGACTCTCCCACTCTTATCGCCTGCCATAGGCCTGTTGGACGGGTTTGCAGGTCGAAAACTAATCTGTTTGGTCACATTCTGAACACAGCTTGCATGACAATCAAGTCCGAGAATGGAACTTGAACATGGAGCTTCTGACTTCGAGGCAGGGACACTGACCACTGCGTCACAAAACCTTCTCAATCTTTCACTTAATACTAGATTTATTTGCAGAATGCAACAGTACAACTATCTGCCTTCTTTCGAACAAACGCCCAGTGATCCGGAAGTCTCTTCAAGGGATATGGAGAAGAAGCAGACAAATGGAGCCAAGGTAAAGACTGACCATGATCTAGCTGTACAGGCTCGAGTGGCTGAATGGTCTAATTCTGTTCAGATCTGTGTTGTGCCTCAGTAGTGGTGGCCTGTTACAGATTACTCAGGCAGTCAGAGTTGTTGTGGGAACATCCACTTTTACATGCATGTTTTCGTCTGCACCTATAGAAAGTGAGGTAGAGGCCCCAACTTTCTTTCCACCATAGACTGACCAGAAATCTTTCCTGCTCTTGCCACCTGCTATTAGCATATGTTGGAAGTATTTGCAGGTTGATACTCAACCTGTTTAGTAGCATTATGAGCCCTGCTCGCGTGGCCATTAAGTCCTGAAGTCATTAAGTCGCTCTCCTCCACCTCTCCCCCACACCGGGTGACCAAAGATTAGGAGCATGGAGCTGAAGTGCATGCAGAGGTTGAGGAGCAGCCCCTTCAAATAACTAAAAAGGAGCTGCAACCTCAAGCAATCTATATAAACATGGAACACAGACTCCCCTTGTCCACAGAAAAGGCATTTGGCCTGGAAGTCTGTGAATCTTAATCTATGATTGCACGGCACTGCTGCATGCAACGCCCTCCACACCAGGTGGAAAAAGGGTGGACCCCCATGTAGGGAGCCCTCCACTGGCGACATTCCCTATTGCCAGGCGATAGAACAGTACGCCACGGCGTGCCCTAACAGTGGAGAGTGTGGAGCAACAGGGCATGATGAAAACTGCCCTGTGCCAAATGGAAAGACCCAGAGCAACTTTTCGTGAGATGGCTCAAATTGTGGAGTTGCAGCTGCTGAGGATCAATGTGGAATTCCATCTGAATGGATGTCAGAACAAACAGGAGTCCACTGTCCCCTTGAGCCACCTTGCGTCATGAGTGCCATTGGACCCAAGCACCACGGGCAGAATTCTCCGCAACGGCCGAAGTCGTCATGAAACCCGGAGTGTTTCATGACGGCATCGGAGGCCGCTCCTCGCCCCCTATTCCCCTCCCCCCGGGGGGGGGGGGGGGTTTTAGGAGCAGCGTTTCGTGAAACTCGGCCGCCGGGCCTTGACGCTGGCGGCCAGCGGCGCCTTAGTGATGTCAGCCGCGCATGCGTGGTTGCCGTCTTCCCATCCGCTGCCCCGCAAGACGTGGCGGCTTGATCTTGCGGGGCAGCGGAGGGGAAAGAGTGCGTCTCTTAAAGACGCCGGACCGACGACCGGTGGGCACCGATCGCGGGCCAGTCCCCTCCCGAGCACGGCCGTGGTGCTCGATTCCCTCTCCGTCCCCCACAGACCCCAAACTTACCTTTCGCGCTATGTTCACGCCGGCAGCGACCAGGTGTGGTTGCCGCCGGCGTGAACAGGTCGGGAACGGCAGGCCGCTCGGCCCATCCCGCCTCCCCCCACCTCCCGCCATCTCATTCTTCTAAGCTCCAGTGAATATTTTTTTAAATCTAAATTTAGAGTATCTAATTATTTTTTTTCCAATAAGCGGCAATTTCCCGTGGCCAATCCACCTAGCCTGCACATTTTGGGGCATTTTTGGGAACTTGGTAATCTGGTGCAGTGAGGTAATCAGGAAAGGTAAGTGGTAAGTCTAATTTTGCTGTTTTTCAGTTGAAAGTGCAGTGTGTAGCTTAGTGTGTGATTGGCTGAAGCTGCCCCCACCCTAATTGCTGAGAGGCAGTTTTCTGTCAGTCACCTGAGGCCTGTTTAGTGGCACAAGGGTGTACATTGCATTCTTCTGTTTGAAGCTTAAGTAGTGTGAGTCATCCTGGTTAGCTGAGGTCTGTATAAAATCCAGACAGAAAGCATACTCAGTAAGCTTTGCGCAGGTGAAGGAGACACATCCTGAGTGAGTGAGACACATCCTGAGTGAGTGAGACACATCCAGAGTGTCGATAATGACGCGGTCGGTGGCGCCTTAGTGATGTCAGCTGCGCATGCGCAGGTTGGCCGGTGCCAACCTGTGCATGCGTGGTTGCCGTCTTCCCATCCGCTGCCCCGCAAGACGTGGCGGCTTGATCTTGCGGGGCGGCGGAGGGGAAAGAGTGCGTCTCTTAAAGACGCCGGCCCGACGACCGGTGGGCACCGATCGCGGGCCAGTCCCCTCCTGAGCACGGCCGTGGTGCTCGATCCCCTCTCCGCCCCCCACAGGCCCCAAACTTACCTTTCGCGCTATGTTCACGCCGGCAGTGAGGTAATTCGGTGCAGTGTGGGAGAAGGTGCTTTATCCCTACCGTTTTATTTCCTTTCTTTTGGCTTATAACTTTTAATCTGCAGGGAGAGAACCAGAGAGCATCCTGGGAATGTAAGTGATTCTTATTTTCTTTTCAAATTGTGTGTGGGGGAGAACTGAAGTGACATCACAGTAAAGCTGTGAACTAATTGGATGGTTGGGAATCTGTTAAATTTGAAAAAAAAAATAACATTGCAAAACAAATCGAATTGATTAACTAGATGGTGGAGTAACTAAACCTGAGGGCAGTGATTGGTATTTAGCATTTAATTTTACAGTAAAAATCATCTAGCGTCAGGGCCATATAGTGAATTGTAACTCAATCTAACAATAATTCAAGTGTTTATTTTATTTTAAATTGATCAATTAATGCTTAAATGTCACTCAGCGGGGTGCAGTGAGTGCTCCAAATGTGAGATGTGGCAGATCTGTGATGCTTCCAGCGTTCCGTTCGAGTACACCTGCAGCAAGTGTAACCAATGGCAGCTCCTCACAGACCACGTGGTTCGGTTGGAGCAACAATTGGATGCACTTTGGAGCTTGCAGGTGGCGGAAAGTGTCATAGATAGGAGTTATAGAGATGTGGTCACATCCAAGGTGCAGGCAGAGAGATGGGTGACCACCAGAAGGGGCAGGCAGTCAGCGCAGGAATCCCCTCTCGAACAGGTATACCGCTTTGGAGACTGTTGGAGGGAATAACCTATCAGGGGAAAACAGCAGAAGCCAGAGCAGTGGCACCATGGCTGGCTCCGATGTTCAGCAGGGAGGGTCAAAGCGCAGAAGAGCAATAGTCATAAGGGACTCTATAGTCAAGGGCACAGATAGGCGCTTCTGTGGACGTGAAAGAGGCTCCACGATGGTATGTTGCCTCCCTAGTGCCAGGGTCCAGGATGTCTCAGAACGGGTAGCGGGCATCCTGAAGGGGGAGGGCAAACAGACAGAGGTTGTTGTACATATTGGTACTAATGACAGAGGCAGGAAGGGGCATGAGGTCCTGCAGCAGGAGTTCAGGGAGCTAGACAGAAAGTTAAAACACAGGACCTCTCGGGTTGTAATCTCGGGATTACTCCCTGTGCGCGTGCCAGTGAGGCTAGAAATAGGAAGAGAGTGCAGCTAAACAGCTGGTGTAGGAGGGTTTCTGTTATCTGGACCACTGGGAGCTCTTCTGGGGCAGATGTGACCTGTATAAGAAGGATGGGTTGCATCTAAACTGGAGAGGCATAAATATCCTGGCCGCGAGGTTTGTTAGTGTCACAAGGGAAGGTTTAAACTAGTATGGCAGGGGGGGGTGGGAACCGGAGCAATAGGTCAGAAGGTGAAAGCATTGAGGAAGAACTAGGGAATAGGGCCAGTATGGCTCTGAGGAAGAGCAGACAGGGAGATGTTGCTGAAAACAGCGGGTCTGGTGGCCTGAAGTGCATGTTTTAATGCAAGTATGAAGGGTAAGGCAGATGAGCTTAGAGCTTGGATTAGTACTTGGAACTATGATGTTGTTGACATTACAGAGACCTGGTTGAGAGAAGGACTGGATTAGCAACCAAACGTTCCAGGATTTAGATGTTTCAGGTAGATAGAGGGAGATGTAAAAGTGGTGGCGGAGTTGTGCTACTGGTTAGGGAGAATATCACAACTGTACTGCGGTAGGACACCTCAGAGGGCAGCGAGGCTATCTTGGTAGAGATCAGGAATAAGAAGGGTGCAGTCACAATGTTGGGGGTTTAACTACAGGCCACCCAACAGCCAGCGGGAGATAGAGGAGCAGATAGGTAGACAGATTTTGGAAAGGAGTAAAAGCAACAGGGCTGTTGTGATGGGAGACTTCAACTTCCCCAATATTGACTGGGACTCACTTAGTGCTAGAGGCTTGGACAGGGCAGAGTTTGTAAGGAGCATCCAGGAGGGCTTCTTAAAAGAATATGTAGTTAGTCCAACTAGGGAAGGGCTGTACTGGACCTGGTATTGGGGAATAAGCCCGGCCAGGTGGAAGAAGTTTCAGTAGGGGAGCATTTCGGGAACAGTGACCACAATTCATTAAGTTTTAAAGTGCTGGTGGACAAGGATAAGAGTGGTCCTAGGGTGAATGTGCTAAATTGGGGGAAGGCTAATTATAACAATGTTAGGCGGGAACTGAAGAACCTAGATTGGGGGCGGATGGTTGAGGGTAAATCAACATCTGACATGTGAAAGGCTTTCAAATGTCAGTTGAAAGGAATTCAGGACTGGCATGTTCCTGTGTGGAAGAAGGATAAATACGGTAAATTTCGGGCACCTTGGATAACGAGAGATATTGCAGGCCTCGCTAAAAAGAAAAAGGAGGCATTTGTCAGGACGAGAAGGATGGGAACAGACGATGCCTGTGTGGATTATAAGGAAAGTAGGAAGGAACTTTAGCAAGGAGTCAGGAGGGTGAAAAGGGGTCATGAAAAGTCATTGGCAAAGAGGATTAAGGAAAATCCCAAGGCTTTTTACACGTACATAAAAAGCAAGAAGGTAGCCAGGGAAAGGGTTGGCCCACTGAAGGACAGGCAAGGGAATCTTTGTGTAGAGCCAGAGGAAATGGGCAGCGTACTAAATGAATACTTTGCATCAGTATTCACCAAAGAGAAGGAATTGGTGGATGTTGAGTCTGGAGAAGGGTGTGTAGATAGCCTGGAATTGAGATCCAAAAAGACGAGGTGTTGGGAGTCTTGAAAAGTATTAAAGTAAAAGTATTAAGGTAGAACAGTCCCCAGGGCCGGATGGGATCTACCCCAGAATACTGAAGCAGGCGAGAGAGGAAATTGAGAGCCCTTGACAGAAATCTTTGGATCCTCACTGTGTTAAGGTGATGTCCCGGAGGACTGGAGAATAGCCAATGTTGTTCCTTTGTTTTAGAAGGATAGCAAAGATAATCCAGTGAACTTTAGGCCGGTGAGCCTCATGTCAGTGGTAGGGAAATCACTGGGGAGAATTCTTCGAGACAGGATCTACTACCACTTGGAAGCAAATGGACGTATTAGCGAGAGGCAGCACGGTTTTGTGAAGGGGAGGTCGTGTCTCACTAACTTGATAGAGTTTTTCGAAGAGGTCACAAAGATGACTGATGCACGTAGGGCAAGGGATATTGTCTATATGGACTTCAGTAAGACCTTTGACAAGGTCCCTCATGGCAGACTGGTCCATAAGGTGAAGTCACACGGGATCAGGGGTGAGCTGGCAAGGTGGATACAGAACTGGCTAGGTCATAGAAGGCAGAGAGTAGCAATGGAAGGGCGCTTTTCTAATTGGAGGGCTGTGACTAGTGGTGTTCCGCAGGGATCAGTGCTGGGACCTTTGCTGTTCGTAGTATATATAGATGATTTGGAGGAAAATGTAACTGGTATGATTAGTAAGTTTTCAGACGACACAAAGGTAGGTGGAATTGCAGATAGCGATGAGACTGTCAGAGGATACAACAGGATTTAGATCGTTTGGAGACTTGGGCGGAGAGATGGAATTTGGAGTTTAATCCGGACAAATGTGAGGTAATGCATTTTGGAAGGTCTAATTCAGGTAGGGAATATACAGTGAGTGGTAGAACCGTCAAGAGTATTGAAAGTCAGAAAGATCTAGGTGTGCAGGCCCACAGGTCACTGAAAGGGGCAACACAGGTGGAGAAGGTAGTCAAGAAGGCATACGGCATGTTTGCCTTCATTGGCCGGGGCATTGAGTATAAGAATTGGCAAGTCATGTTGCAGCTGTATTGAACCTTAGTTAGGCCACACTTGGAGTATAGTGTTCAATTCTGGTCGCCACACTACCAGAAGGATGTGGAGGCTTTAGAGAGGGTGCAGAAGAGATTTACCAGGATGTTGCCTGGTATGGAGGGCATTAGCTATGAGCAGCGGTTGAATAAACTCGGTTTGTTCTCACTGGAACAACGGAGGTTGAGGGGCGACCTGATAGAGGTCTACAAAATTATGAGGGGCATAGACAGAGTGGATAGTCAGAGGCTTTTTCCCAGGGTAGAGCGGTCAATTACTAGGGGACATATGCTTTTCTAATTGGAGGGCTATGACTAGTGGTATTCCACAGGGATCAGTGCTGGGACCTTTTTTTAAAATGTTTTTTTATTGAGTTTTCGTATTTTATATATGACAAATTACAAGTTATTAGAGAGAGAGAAAAAGAAAAAGGAAAACACAAAAATTTAACATGAATATTTACAGGTAAGCATCTTCATAACAATAATTGTGGCCGCCCCCTTTAGCCAGCATACATATTTTACATTCCCCAATATGGCCGAGGCACATGTTTATAGGCATTTATTTATAGTTTGGTTTTGGGCCTTGGCTTGCCATCAAACCCCCATACCGAGCCCGTAGCCCTCCCCCCGGCTACCTTCCCCCGATTCCCGCCCATTTTCCCCTACTGTTCCGGGACCTGTTTGTGGCCAACGTACATGAGGAAGAATAGTCGGGTGGCCAAGAACCAGGGGTTCGTAGTATATATAAATGATTTGGAGGAAAATGTAACTGGTCTGAATAGTAAGTTTGCAGACGAAACAAAGGTTGGTGGAATTGCGTATAGCGATGAGGAGTGTAAGAGGATTTAGATCGTTTGGAGACTTGGGCGGAGAGATGGCAGATGGAGTTTAATCCGGACAAATGTGAGGTAATGCATTTTGGAAGATCTAATGCAGGTAGGGAATATACAGTGAATGGTAGAACCCACAAGAGTATTGACAGTCAGAGATCTAGGTGTGCAGGTCCACAGGTCACAAAGCAGCAACACAGGTGAAAAAGGTGGTCAAGAAGGCATATGGCATGCTTGCCTTCATTGGGCGGGGCATTGAGTATAAGAATTGGCAAGTCATGTTGCAGCTGTATTGAACCTTAGTTAGGCCACACTTGGAGTATAGTGTTCAATTCTGGTCGCCATGCTACCAGAAGGATGTGGAGGCTTTAGAGAGGGTGCAGAAGAGATTTACCAGGATGTTGCCTGGTATGGAGAGCATTAGCTATGAGGAGCGGTTGAATCAACTTGGCTTGCTCTCACTGGAACGACGGAGGTTGAGGGGCGACCTGATAGAGGTCTACAAAATTATGAGGGGCATAGAAAGAGTGGATAGTCAGAGGTTTTTTCCCAGGGTAGAGGGGTCAATTACTGGGGGGCATAGGTTTAAGGTGCGAGGGGCAAAGTTTAGAGGAGATGTACGAGGCAAGTTTTTGCACAGATGGTAGTGGGTGCCTGGAACTCACTGCCAGAGGAGGTGGTGGAAGCAGGGACGATAGTGATGTTTAAGGATCTTGACAAATGAATAGGGTGGAAATAGAGGGATACGAACCTAGGAAGTGGAGAAGATTTTAGTTTAGACGGGCAGCATGGTCGCACAGGCTTGGAGGGCCGAAGGGCCTGTTCCTGTGCTGTACTTTTCTTTGTTCTTTGTACTTTGAATTCAGGTGTCTGCAGGTGTGGGACTTCCTTCATAAACAGGTGTCAATCTTCCCGCTCCTACCGCTAAGGGGGATTGAGGACAAGGTAGTTTCCAGAGGGTGGGTCGGAGAAGGGAGCGTCTCGGACATTTATAAGGAGCTTATGGGGTCGGAGGAAATGCAGACCGAGGAACTGAAGCACAAGTGGGAGGAGGAGCTGGGAGGTGAGATAGAGGATGGTCTATGTGCAGACGCGTTGAGGCGAGTCAAGACGTCCGCAACATGTGCCAGATTCAGCCTGATACAATTTAAGGTTGTTCACCGGGCTCACATGACAGTGGCCCAGATGAGCAGATTCTTTGGGGTGGAGGACAGGTGCGCAAAATGTGGGGGAGGACTGGTGAACCATGTCCACATGCTTTGGACATGTTAAAGCTTAGGGGATTTTGCCAGGCGTTTGCGGACGTCATGTCCACGGTCTTACAAACAAGGGTGGCGCTAAATCCCGAGGTGGTGATTTTCGGGGTGACAGAAGACCTGGGAATCTAGGAGGAGAAAGAGGCAGACGTTCTGGCCTTTGCGTCCCTGGTATTGGATGAATATGTGGCTGAAGAGATGGTGTGAGAGGGAGGATTTCAGATTCCTGAGGGAGGTGGGACCTGTACAAACTGGACGGGTTACATCTGGGCAGAACCAGGTCTGGTGGCCTGGGGGGGGGGGGGGGGGGGGGGGGGGGGGGGGGTGGTACTTTCTTGACCAGCTGGGGAGAGTTTAAACTAATATGGCGGGGGATGGGAACCTATGCAAGGATTCGGAGCAGAGGGAATCAAGAATAAGAGAAAAGGACGGAAGACAGAATAAGAAAAGTGATTGGCAGAGGCAGAGAAATCAAGGGCCCATATCAGATCACACTGCAAAAAATAGTGGGGACGGACAAGGTAGTCTTAAGGTTTAATACCTGAAAGTGTGGACATTTGAAATAAAATGAATGAATTAGATGCACAGATAGATATAAAAGAATATGATACGGTTGGGCTTACGGAGACATAGCTCCAAGGTGACCAAGGATGGGAACTAAACATTGAGGGCTATTTAGTTTTAGGTTGGGTAGATAGAAAGGAAAAGGTGGTGAAAATCACCTTTTCAGACAAAATCAGCATGGATTTACAAAAGGAAAATCATGCTTGACAAATCTAGCAGAATTCTTGAAAATGTAACTAGTAGAGCTGACCAGGGGAACCGGTGGATATGGTTTATTTAGACTTTCAGAAGGCTTTTGACAAGGGCTCACAGAGCAGATTAACATGTAAAGTTAAAGCGCATGGGATTACGGGTAGTGACTTGAAATGGATAGAAATCTGGTTCGCAGACAAGAAGCAAAATGTTGGAATAAATGGGTCTTTCATCTGATTGGCAGGCAGTGACTCGGGGGGTACCGCAGGGATCTGTGCTCGGACTCCAACTGCTCACATCATATGTTAATGATTTGGACGAGGGCACTAAATGTATAATCTCCAAATTTGCAAGATGATGCAGTTGGGTTTCAGGATGAGCTGTGAGGAGAATGCAGAGATGCTTCAGATATGCATTCAGATATGAATCCAGATATGCATGGCAGATGCAGTGTAATGTGGATAAATGTGAGGTTATCCACTTTGGTAGTAAAAATAGGAAGGAAGATTATTATTTGAATGGGTGTAAATTGAGAGAGGTGGATACTCAGCGAGACCTTGGTGTCCTTGTGCATCAGTTGCTGAAAATAAGCACGCAGATACAGCAGGTAGTAAAGAAGGCAAATGGTATGTTGGCCTTCATAGCGAGAGGATTTGAGTATAAGAATAGAGAAGTTTTACTGCAATTGTATAGGGTATTGGTGAGGCCACACCTGGCGTATTGTGTAGAGTTCTGGTGTCCTTATCTGAGGAAGGATGCTCTTGCTATGGAGGGAGTGCAGTGAAGGTTTTCTGGGATGGCGGAACTGTCATATGAGGACTAAATGGGTTTGGACTATATTCATGGGTGTTTAGAAGAGTGAGAGGGGATCTCGTACAAAATTCTAACAGGATTAGACAGGACAGATACAGAAAGAATGTTCCCGATGGATGGGGGAGTCCAGAACTAGGAGTCATCGTTTGAGGATACGGGTTAAACCTTTTAAGACTGAAATGAGGAGAAAATTCTTCACCCAGAGAATGGTGAATCTGTGTAATTCACTACCACAGAAAGTAGTTAAGGCCAATAGGTTGTGTAATTTCAAGAAGGAATTAGATATAGCTCTTGGGGCTAAAGAGATCAAGCGATGTGGGGGAGAGGTGGGATCAGTGTATTGAACTTGGTGATCATCCATGATCATAATGAATGGCAGAGCAAGCTCGAAGGGCCGAATGGCCTCATCCTGCTTCTATTTTCTATGTTTCTATCCTTCCTCAGATAAAGAGACCAAAACTGCACACAATATTCCAGGTGTGGTCTCCTTAAGACCATTAATATCCATGCAACTGCCTGACTTGGCTTCTGCCTCAGCTCTACTGTTGCTGAATCACTCATCTATGCGTCTGTTACCTCGAGACTTGACTATTCCAATATTCTCCTGGTTGGCCTCCCAGCTTCCCCCCGCATATATTTCAGTTCACCCAAAAATTTGCTATGCTAAATGGCACCAAATTCTGTTCACTCATCATTCCTGTTTTTGTTGATCAACATTAGTTTGTGATGGAGGCACAATTATGACTCGAACAAGAATAAGGAGAATAATTAAAGCGAGTGACCAAAAGTGTGGTTGAGCAAGTTGTCTTCAAAGTTGTTAATGAAGAAGTGGCAAAATGCAAGGGAGTGAATAGATAATTCCTATCTGAGTGTGAGATATCTGAAGCTTCTCCCGCCATTGACAAAGCAGATAGGAGACGGCAAAGAACAGTCGGCCCGAGTTGAAAGAATGCGAGGTATAGAAGGGATGCGTGAGTGGAGAAGGCTAAAGTACGACAGTAGAATGTGGTTCCAAACAGGTTTGTTCATAACACAATTTTTACTTCAGACAGGGAATGAAGCTCAGATTATTGAGAACAGAGGAAAGGAATACAATTTGGTGCAGGAAAGGAGACAAATTATGTTGAAAAATTGAGGTTGATTAAGATGCATCTTAAATTAGTCAAGATGATTAGCACTGCTTAATGTCAGAAACCTATTTTCAGTTAGATTAGTAAAGAGTCTGGCTGGGAAAAAAAGCTCTTGATACATGTGATAATATCGAGGCGTTCAAAATACTTGACCATAATAATTTATTATCAACACCCTTTCCAACAGCAGAATAATTTCATATTTTGTCTTTTCAATTGAGGCCCAAATTCAAATATAAAATCTCAACTGCTGAGATTAAAAATTTCTCTCCTTGACAACTGAAAAAAAGTTCCATATAAAAGAAATTGGTTCACAATGAATAAATTCAAACTACAAACAGTTCATCCCACAACACTAAATTCCAAATGACTGTCTCAGCTGCCAGAAGAACAGTTGGTTTGGTAAATGAAACAAAATACTTGCCAGCACAAGGATTATAGCATATTGTTGGGGCTGAGGATTCTTCACTTTGCACACGCTTTTACTCTCCCTGACTCCACACATTTTCCTGTATTTTAATCACATAATCAAGAGGTCTTCTTTGACAGCCACCGAGGACAGAATTAGTTTCTATCAGTTTTCCGCTTGCAAATCAAATGTCCACCCTGTTGTGTTATGTAATTTGGAATAACACAAGCTGCCACGTGATACAGTTTTGAGTAAAAGATGCTCCAGACTTTGAAGTGAGTTCAATGTGTTTTATTGAACTATTAGCACAGTTCTCAATGAGTTCAACTCTCTGCTAATCTAAATGCAGTAACTCAGTCGAACTGAACCAGCTTTGCTCTAAGTCACGTGCTGGGGTGTGATGCTGAGGATACACCCTGTCTCACTCTGCAGATGTTGGTCTGTGGAACGAGGCGGGGTGTGAGTGCCTCATCCCTTTTATAGTGAGATACCACCTCTGAGTGTCACACCCTGGACTCCCTTATGCATTTTAGCACTCCTGCAATCCACCTATCAACTCCTGAGTGGTTTTAATTTACACATATTGAGGATCAGAGATGCTGCAAACTGCCTTTCCTATTGTTACACTTGGGGCTAGTTCCAATGAAAATTATATGGCACAACTGTTGCCAGAATCAGGTCAGACAGGCACCAGAAGACTTCAAAAACTTGAAGAGTGAGATTTTCAACAACAACTTCGGCAGCTGTGAATGATTAAAAAATATATATTTTTATTGAGGACATTTTTCATTATAATTCAGTGAAACCAAAATACAGAACAAACAGAATTCTAACCTCAAACTCACTCCCTCCCAACCTCACCTCATAAAGCAAACAAATCATACAAATCCCTGAAATAGGAAATCAAAGGTTGCCATCTCGAGCAGAACCCTTCTGCTGACCCCTAATGAAGTACTTGACCTTCAGTCCAGAAATTCCATAAGGTCACTCAACCGAGACAAAGCACTGGGTACGACCTGAGTCCTGCACCCTAGCAGAACTCTCCTCCAGGCTATTAATGAGGCAAAATTGAGAGCATCCGCCTTCACCCCAGTCTCCAGCTCTGCCGAATCCGAGATCCCGATAATAGCCACCAGTCGGCAAGGCTCCAGCTCAGTCTCAAGAATCGCTGACATGAGCTTGAAGAAGGAGACCCAAAAGTGTACAAATTTAGGACATGACCAAAACAAGTGTGTTTGATTCGCTGGCCCCGGAGAACAGCATTCGCACTTATCGTCCAGACACGAAAAACCCCACTCATCCTTGCCCAAAACAGATGTGTCCCATGCACCATGAATCAAGCTGAGCCTAGCACATGAGGAAGTGGAGTTGACCCTGTGAAGAGCCTCATTCTTCACACACCCTTCAATAAGGGAGTCAGACGGGTAACACAAAGAAGATGGGCTGGATTCTTTGCAGCCCTGCGCCAAAATTGTGTTTGCTGCGGGGGGCGGAGAATGAATTTCACGACAAGATCAGGCCCGGCGCTGGTCCAGCGATTCTCCGGGCCCCAAATATCCGCGCGTTCGCAATTTAATCCGCGCGGCTGGGGGGCCATTGCCAGAGGCCAGCGATCCTTCGCTCCGGACCGACCGCGTTTCCGGCGGCATGGAACTAACATGCTATGGCCAGATGGGACTCTTGTGTGGCAGCTGCGGATTCAATCCGTGGCTGCCCTGGTGGGGGATGGGGGGATTGGGCACCGGGGGGAGGGGGGGCCTTATGGGCAGCCAGGGGAGAGATCAGACCGGTTGGATCCACGGTGCACGGCTGATCAGGGGGGTCCTACATATTCCACATGCCTCCGCGGTCTGAGTCCACCATGGCGCTTGCGCGGCTGCTGTAATCCGTCGCCGTACGAATGCACGGACTCCAGACGAGAAGTGCAGGGGTTCGTACCTGCAGCCAAAGCTGCATGAAGCACTCCGGGTCCCTGCTAGCACCCCTGAAGGTAAGTGAATCGGCTTGTATTTTTTTCAGGAAACTCGGGAGTGTGACGCCTGTGTTTTTACGCCAGCATGGGGACCGAGCCCCATTTTGGGGGAAGCCAGCCAATGTTTATTTATAATACGTACTATTTACAAAGGGGGCCGGTTAGACTTCATTGGGTCCACTCTCACTGACAAAATCCCACCATAAATATCCAAAATCTTACCCTCCCCCAACTCAGCCTGCGAAAGGACCCTGTTCAACAGAGAGGCCAAGGGGAAGGATGGAATCTCCTTGCACAAAGCATCACTTCACCGGAAAATACCTAATAGATTAGACTTCGGAAGTTGGAATTTACCAAACTAATCTTCAAAACCGGCAATCTTCCCCTCTATTAATATGTTCCCAAACCGCTCCAATCCCTCCCTCCCCCATTCTCCAAACAATGAGTCCAAGACCGCCAGAATAAAGAAATGATTTCTGCAGATTGGGGATAACACTGACATGGCGCCCAGCTTAAAACGTTGCCTGAACAGTCTTCATATCCTCAGAGTGGTCGCCACCACTGGGTTTGAAGTAAATGTTGCAGGGACAAATGGCAGAGGAGCCATAGCCAAGGCCCTCAAACTAGGGCCCCTACAAGCAATCGCTTCCATCTGCCCCATATGGAATCAGGATCCTTAAGCCATCTCCGCACTTTCTGAATGTTTGTAGCCCACAGTAAAATCACAAATAGCGCTAGGCCCCCTGATTGCTTCTCACTCTGCAGAAACATCCTTTGAATCCGTGGGGTCTTGCCCGCCCAGATTAAGGAGGACATCATTTTATTCACTTTCACAAAGAAAAGTTTGCGAAAGAAAACGGAAGATACTGAAACAAAAATAAGAACCTTGGGAGGACAATCATTTCTACTGACTGAACCCTGTCCGCCAAAGAGAAAGGAAGGTTGTCCTGCTTCTTCAAGTCAGACTTAACCCCATTCAGTAGGCCTGTAAAATTATGTCTTTGAAGCGAGGCCCAAATGAGGTTGCCAGATAACGAGACTAGATCTGGCCAAGCGAAAATGTAACATCTCAAACTGGGCACCCCCTCCCCAGGGAGTTCATCCCTCCCTCCCCTTTCTATTCCCCTCCACCCCATTGATGACCTCACTCCTATGTCCAAAGACTTAATAGGGGGAATAATGGACAACCTTGTCTCGTACCTCTATTCAACTGGAAATATTCTGAGCTCAAGAAATTCGTATGAACACTTGTGGAGGTTCTGTATAAAAAACGGATTCAAAATATAAATCTAGGCCTGAACCTTCCAAGGATCTCGAACAGGCACGTCCATTCCACCCCATCAAATGCCTTTTCATCATCCATGGAAATAATCATCTCTGGCTCAGGGGCTTGAGAGAGGGACAAAATAATATTAAGTAGCCGCTGTATATTGGCCGAAAGTTGCCTGCCCTAAACAAACCCAGTATGTTCCTCTGATATCAATCCCAGAAGGCAGGGCTCCAAGCACGTTGCCAAACCTTTCGGTAACAGCTTAGCCCTGCGTTGAATAACAATGTCGGTGATATGCCCCACACTCTGTCAGATCCTTTTCCTTCTTCAAAGGAGATTGATACCTGCGCCAATGTAACCGGCAATACCCCCCCAGGACATGGAATCAATAAACATATTTCACAACAATGGGATCAGCTGACCCACAAATTTCTTGAAAAATTCAATTGAGAATCCATCTGGGCTGGGTGCCTTCCCTGACTCGATTAAATCCATGCATTTCATAATCTCCTCTGGGTTCAACGTGGACACCAACTCCTCTCTTCTCTCTCGCTCTACAACTAGGATAGACAAGCCATCTAAAGATTCCGTCATGGGCAATCTATCCTCCAGGGGCTCTGACTTATAAAGTCTGCGGTAAAAGGCTTCAAAAGCCTCATCCATATTTCCTGGGGCGGAGACCAACCTACCACTCGAGTCCTTCATCAGCACTATCTCCCAGGAGGCAACCTGCCACCTCAGCTGGTGCGCTAACAGGCAACAGGCCTTCTCCACATATTCAAAAAAAGCACCCTTGCCCCGCCCCCAAGTATCGCAGCTAGTGTACCGTATTGCCCGTAGAAAGCAGCCCAAACTCTATCTGTAATTTCTTCCTGCTCACCAACAGCTCTGATTTCGGGGCAAATGAGTACTGGCGGTCCACCTCAAGGATGGAATCCAACAACCTCTGCCTCTCCACCCTTTCGCTCTTCCCTTTATGTGCCTTATAGGAGATTATCTCTCCCCTAATGACCACCTTCACAGCCTTCCAAAACATGGAAGGTGAAATAGTCTCACTATAGGTGAAATAGTCTCACTATAGGTGAAATAGTTTCATATCAATGTCCTCCCCAATGGCGAAGGATACCCTCTCACAGAATCCTTTGTTCACCAGCAGCACAGTATCCAGCTTCCACAGGAGCCGCTGAGTGGGGCCCCATCCCAATACCAAGTCCACACAATGTGGAGCATGATCTGAAATCATTACTGCTGAATACCCCGCCTCCATCATCCCAGGAAGGAGAGAGATACCCACCACAAAAAAGTAGATCAGAGATTAGACCTGATGCACCCGACAGAAAAAAGAAAAGTCCTTCTCATTTGGAAATAAAAATCGCACAGGTCTTGCCTGATCCTTGATCCACAAATGGATCTCCTGCAAAACTCCACATCAGCATTCAAACTCTTAAAGTACGCAAACACCCTAGATCTTTTTACTGGGCCTTTCACCGCCCCCCGTACATTCCAGGTGACCAGCTGGACAGGAGTCCTGGGTTGCACCCCAACCCAGAGTCAGCCATTTCCACCATGTAGCGCAGTCCAGCATCTGCTCAAAGAGTGCTGACACCACGCCCACCCAAGATGGCCACCAAATCTCTCAAAAGAACAAAGACAAAGTAATAGTCACTGTCAGAGAACTAACCCTCCCCCACCCAACCCACCTCCTATCAATACCACACCCAAATCAACCAACAAACAGCAACAAGGCAAACAAAGACCCCTGCCCACCCCTGTCTCTAACCTCAAACAAAAATCCTAAGCTCATCCTAAGCCCACAGTATGATCTGCAGTTACCCTCATCACTCCGTTCCCATCAAATAACAAACACCCAGCAGTGCGGCCCCTGCTCAGAGTAAAAACAGAACAAATAACCAGAACACCAATCAGCCCCCCGTCCCATAACCAACTTTAATAGTTCATAAAAAAACAAATAAGGACAATGCCCATCCCACAAACCAACAGTAAAAATACAAACTCCAAAATGCCCAGTAGGCACCCCAATAAATCCCAAATATCACACGCCCACCCCCCCAAACAGACATCTCACAACAAATACAGTTAACAGTTAGCTCAAACCCAGTCCATGCTTCTGCACAAATGCCTCAGCCTCCTCCAGTGCATCAAAATAGTAATCTTTTGATTTGTAAGTTACTCGGATGTGTGCAGGGTACATCACATCAAATTGGTCCTGTACAACACGGCCTTGACCTTGTTGAATGCCGCAAGCCTCTTAGCCAGCTCCGCTCCCACATCCTGGTAGAGCCGAATGGTGTGACCCTCCCATTTATAGTTCCAATGGTCCTTCGCCCACCGCAGAACCTTTTCCTTTTCTTGGTAACTGAAAATATATGATGATCACGTGCAGTGGTTCACTGGAGCGGGGCTTCGGCCTAAGTGCCCAACCCAACTAAGGATGGCACGTCATTCCATCCTCCCCCACAATGTTCCCAAACAGCTGCAACATATATTTTGTTGGGTTCTGACCTTCCAGACCATTTGGCAGCCCAACAGTTCTCAAATTCTGTCTTCTGGAGCAATTCTCCAGATTGTCCCTTCGCCTTAAGCACCTTGCTATCACCAACCATTCATGCCATCTCTGCTTCCTGGGACAGTGATCTGGTCACTCTTCCTTGATAGGGCTGCCTTCACATCCTGTAGCACCGTGCCTTGCGCCTTTAGCGTCAGGTACGTTTTTTCCAAGGTCACACGAATAGGGGACAGGTCTTCTTCGATTGCTCTGTTGAGGTCTTCAAATATAGCCTGCTGTGGTTTCTTAAGTTCCACCACCAAGATGCTTGTAAAGCATCTGAGCGGTTAATAAAATGGCAACAGATGCAACTGATGCAGCAGGAACCTCCGCCATTTTCTCAGCAAAGCTCTTGAAGCTCCTGAACCCGACGACGATTCTTTACTTTTCTGCTGCCTGGTTTTGTACTTATTGGGCATACCTTTTATGTATGGGACTCTTATCGCATCAACTAACAAAGTTCCACCCACATCATCCCTGATAACCAGGTGGAAAGGGCCAAAATCAAGGTACTCTGGCAGGAGCCAACTCGTGTGCGGCTGCTCTCTATATGCTGACACCGGATGTCCTTCCCCATGAATGTTTTTATTGTAAATTTCTTTTTGGCTTTCTGCAGCCACAGACTTTGAAATACTTCTCACTACTTCTAACCATGATAACAGTGGCAAATTTTTTAATGTTTCCAGTTTACGAGTATGAATGGTGTTCCACTTGGGTTTACTCTTGTATATCATCATGGAGTTGATGCCAAAGCACAGGTAGAACAAAAGATTGTCAGACATTATTTTTGAATGGAGCCCATAATATATTTACCTCTGTCCATAGAATATACAGGCAGCACAAGTCACATGAGGATCTTAAGAGATGTCAATAAGAGTACACATCTTTAAAAAGGCAATCGGGATGTTTTATCACTTGTTTGGGAGATTTTGTGGTGCAGTGGGTAACATCCCTGCCTCTGAAACTCCAGTTAGATTCCCACCCCAGGACTGGATGGGCAAAGAAAGTGCATTCATAACACAGCCAAACAGGTTTGGTGCGTCAACCTGCAAATCCTTCCAACACGCGAATGGCTGGTGGTAAGAGCAGGAGAAACCCCTGGTCAGCCATGTTTGATGTGAAGTGGAACCCCTCACGCTATGTATCAGCTTCTGGTGACAGACAGGCAACTTATTCCAGGAATAACTAGCTATGGAAAAAGATGAAAGTCTGCCTTAGTGTACCACTGGTACGGGATGAGAATTACAATTACTTGCTTGATGAACACATGAAGCCACAAATTCTGTCTGCACTGCCTATTGCACAAATAGATTTCAGGTAGCTATGGCGGATCCATGTAGTACGAGCCAGGGTGCAGTATAGCCATGTATTCGTGGGGTGACTGATGTACTTTCCTGGAGAGCTGGAGGATTCATCACTTTTAACATTATAACAGGACAACAACTAGTTCAGAACATCTAGTTCAGCAACATTATTAGCTTGCCCAAGGCCCAGAATAATATATGCAAACTCAATTTCTACATTCATATTATTGGAGCATGTGGCACACGTTCACTGAAAACTCTCTGAAGTATTTGTTATTTCAGTAGATGGCTTTGCAATAGGTATTGCTAATGTTGTATACTCGTTACAGCCTATGTCATCCCAAATACCGATATTTTCAAAAGGTCTCCCGTCATTTAATTCCAAGTATGGGTAGTGTGCCTAAATTCCCAGATGGCATCAGTCCCATTCAGCTGGGCTGATGAGATATTCTGGTGGGCTGAATTATTCTTCTGCTCAGGAGTTTCTCAAAATTTGGAAGATTATAGAGTCTTTAAAATCACAGAGGTGCTAGGCTTTTGGACAGATAGGTTCCATGGGATAGCTTTGGTTTTCTGGTCAATAATCTTCAGAAAGTGGATTATGCTCAGGCGATTCCTGACTGTAATTGATCATGTTTTTCCAAAATGTTATTGAATTTAGAAGCAAGCAGTATATAATTATCTCACCTGATTAACACTTGGGAAATGTGGGTATTCAATTAGAATGTATATTTTTTTAACAGCTGTCACCAGGAGAGTCACACTAATAGTCCTGATATTTACTGGATGGGGTTTCCAAGCACAGTTGTAATTAGATTTCTCCAAACATTTCGCTCTAACACAGCATGTGAGGGATTTTTTGAACAAGTTCTCATCCTAAAACCATTCCGATTGACAGGCTTGGCTTCATTCCAACAACCATCCAGGGACGAGGCCGAGCGCCGGAAAAAGTAGGTTTACTTTTGTAGAGGGTAGAGGTTGCAAGGGGTGGTGCGTGGGTGTAGCATAGTTTGAAAGGGCACGTTATTGCGAGGTGTTAGGAGATAAATTAGGGGCAGGATTACTTTTTCCAGGATTTCCAAACAAGCCTTCTGATCCTGAGATCGGAACACACGATTGTGAGCGTGATGGTCCGTGTGGGGGAAGGGGTGATGAGTTTGGAGGTCGGGCCGAAAGGGAGGGGCGGGATGGACGTGGGGAGAAGCAATAGTTCGATCGTGTGGCGGGATGTTGTACAGGGTAGTGAAATCTATATTCAGGTTACACGGGAAGCATCCGGTCAGATCATGTGCAAGGGTTTCTGTGATGGGCGTGTGTTCCTATCTCGGGGTCTTCTGACGGGGCTTGTTTGGGTAGCTTGAAAAAAACAATCCTGCTCTTTCTGGATAGGGAGTGGGGTGGGGGAGTGGGAAGAGAATGGAGAGTCTCGCCGTGTAAAAAACTGTTTCCTATGTCACCCATGGTTCGTCTGGCAATTACCTGAAATCTATGTCCTCTGGTTATCGGCCCTTCTGCCATTAGAAACGCATTCTCATTGTCTACTCTCAGAATCGTTCATTGTTTTGCATTTCTATCAAATCTCCCGTTAACCTTCTCTGCTCTATTAACAAAATAATTTTTTACAACCGTTGCAACTTGACCTGTCCCTTTAAACATTTGTGCACACAAACAATCAGGATCTCTGTTCCTGCATGCCCTTTAAAATTATACCATCTAATTCAGTGATCTTAAAAGTCAGGGGCGTGACCCGCAGGTGGGTCGTGGGCATGTGTCGGATCACAGCCATCCGTCGCGGCGCTCCCGATTGCGCAAATTCACGCGCAACAGCTGGCTTTTAACTATGCTGGCTGCAAGCGGCCTTTTTACCAGATAAAAAAAATGTGGCCACACTGCGCATGCAGTCTAAATCAGAATTATACAGCATTCTACTCTGTTTTTCATTCTTAGCCAATTTTGTAACAGCACTTGCCACTCACTGTCCCTTTCATTCCCATGGGCTTGACCTTTTAAAAATTCATTCATGGGATGTGGGCATCTCTGGCAAAACCAGCATTTATTGCCCATCCCTAATTGCCCTTGAATTGAGTGGCTTGCTTGGCCATGTCAGAGGGCATTTTACTAACCAGAGGAAGATGGGAAGGGTAAGGGTGGAAAGGGTGTCGAGGAAGAAGGACAAAAGGGAGATGGGGTAGTGGAAGGTGGAGAGAAATGGGTTAGGGAAGGGGGAGTATTAGTCGTCTTGATCCTGATTTTAAAATTTTGAACCTGGTTTTCGAATTCTCGAGCCTCACTGCTCCCGATCTCTATAATATCCTCCTGTCCCAAACCCTCAAGGTATCTGCAAAGATGGTAGGGAAAGGTAAAAAGAGGTAGGGAGAGAAAGAGGTGGGGGAGTCCTGCCATCTGTAAAACTTTGTTATAGATAGGTTGACACTTTTTGCAGGAAGCTATGTTACATGTGATGACACTCAGCCAATCATGTTTCTAATTACATTTTCTGCTCAATGTGCCAGTCTATCCATTTGGAATACTTCTAAGAATTGTACTGCATCTGAATGCATTTGTAGTCACTTACAAATGGATGACTCTGGTGCTTGATGTTCTTCTTCACTCCAAATCACTGCTATGTTGAATTATTATTCTGCAAAGAATTCTAATCCCCCAAACCTTCCTTCCAAGCACATTTTCCACCTCATTCTAGTGCCCTATTTAAATGTGACTATTGGCATGGCTGTTAACAGCACTAATTTGCTGAATCCTAGATAATGGTTAATATTTTTTTTTCTCCTTTAAAGTCCAGAAAGTCCTTATTTTAACAAAATCCATTCACATTCTACTCTCCCATCTCTTTTGCTACCTTCCAGGCTTATCCGGCTATCAATCTGGCAGCCCAGTCCAAAATTGCCTCCGTTGCCCTTTTTGGAAGTTCATTATAAGAACTAAGTTCTAAGTGAAAAAATTCTGTCATCATCCTAAACGTCCCTTCTAAAAATTAGCATTTACCTTTTGCTTTGCACCTGTACATGTTTTTGTTAACCACTCATTAGCTGTCAATTTTTTGTACTAAGAAGTGCTTTTCATACTTTTTTTTATTCATTCATGGGATGTCGTTGGCTTTATTTATTTTATATATAAGATAAAATGATTTTATTTATTTTATATATTAGAATCAACCACATTGATATGGATCTGGAATCACGTAGGCCAGACCAGGTAAGGACGACAGATTCAGACAATAATGAACCAGATGAAAGAGGATGGCTGATCGGAGGAGGGGGGTGCGTGGTGCCCCCCCAACCAGGCTGATCACCTGGAATGTTAGAGGGTTGAATGGGCCGGTCAAGAGGGCACGTGTGTTCGCCCATCTGAGGGCTCTGAAGGCGGACGTGGTGATGTTGCAGGAGACGCACTTCTGAAAGTAGCGGATCAAGTTAGGCTAAGGAAGGGTTGGGTCAGTCAGGTCTTTCGTTCGGGACTGGACACCAAGACTAGAGGGGTGGCGATTTTAATCAATAAGTGGGTGCAATTCCAGGTGGGAAGTATAGTCTCGGACGCGGGCGGCGGGAGGGCGGCATGACATGGTGAGCGGCAAGCTGGAGGGGAGGAAGGTAGTCTAGGTTAACATGTACGCTCCAAACTGGGACGATGTAGAATTTATAAAGAGGGTACTGGGGAAGATACCTGACCTGGGCACGCACAAGTTGGTGATTGGCGGGAATTTAAATACAGTCACAGACCCCGGCCTGGAGCGGTTGTGTTCGAAAACGGGGAGGGTGCCAGCAATGGGAAAAGAACTGATAGGGTTCATGGAGCAGATTGGGGGGGGGGGGGGTCGACCCATGGAGCTTTAGGCAGTCGACAGGGAAGAAGTTTTATTTTTATTCGCATGTGCATAAGGTCTATTCCCAAATTTATTTTTTTCATTTTGAGCAGGGGTTTGCTGGCGGGGGTGGTGGACACGGTGTATTCGGCCATCACTATTTTGGATCATGCCTCACATTGGGCGGAACTGCAGGTTAGTGAGGAGAGCTTCCAGCGTCCGCAATGGAGACTGGATGTGGGCTTGTTGGCGGACGAGGTGGTGAACGAGAGGTTGAGGAAGTGTATGCAGAACTACCTGCAGGTCAATGATATGGGGGAAGTCTCAGCAGCGGTGGTCTGGGAAGCGCTGAAGGCAGTGGTGAAAGGGAGGCTGATTTTGATCCGGGCTCATAGGGACAGGACAGATAAGGCAGAGATGGACCGACTGGTTAAGGAGATCCTACAGATAGATAGGAGGTATGCGGCGACCCCGGGAGTGGAGCTCTTAAGCGAACGTCGAAGGCTGCAGGTCAAGTTCAGGGTGCTGTCTACAGGTAGGGCAGTGGAGCAGCTTAGAAAGGTGAGGGGTGCGTTTTATGAAGATAGGGAGAAGGCCAGTAGAATTCTGGCACAGCAGCTTAAGAAGAGGGAGGCGGCCAGGGAAATAGAGAGGGTGGTTGATGGGGATGGGAATCTGGTAGGGTACTCGGCTGGGCCGTTTAGGGACTTTTACAGCAGGCTCTATAGTTCGGAACCCCCCATGGGGCCCGAGGGGGATGAGACACTTTTTGGACGGACTGACCTTCCCAAGGGCGGGCAGGGAGCTGGTGGATGGGCTAGGGGCCCCGATCAGGGCCGAAGAAATAGCCGAGGGCTCGAAGGCAATGCAGTCGGGTAAAGCCCTGGGGCCGGATGGGTATCCGGTGGAATTCTACAAGATATTCTCGGGGATATTAGGGCCGTTGCTGGTCAAGGTTTTCAATGAGGCGAGGGATAGAGGGATCTGCCCCCGACTATGTCACAGGCCACTATTTTGTTAATATTGAAGCGGGACAAGAACCCAGAGCTATGTGGGTCTGATAGGCCGCTCTCACTGCTTAATGTGGACACCAAGCTGCTGGGCAAAGTTTTGGCCTCCAGGATTGAAGATTGTGTGCCGGATGTGATTATGGAGGATCAAACCGGGTTTGTCAAGGGCAGGCAGTTGGTGGCCAATATAAGAAGGTTGCTCAACGTGACCATGATGCCCCTGGAGAGTAGGGAGGTTAAGGTAGTAGTGGCCATGGATGTGGAGAAGGCATTCGATCGGGTGGAGTGGGACTATCTATGGGAGGTGTTGGGACGATTTGGGTTTGGTAGGGGCTTTATCGACTGGGTTAGGCTGTTGTGCCAGGCACCGGAAGCTAGTGTAAGGACGAATAGGACAACCTCGGACTATTTTAGACTGCACCAGGGGATAAGACAAGACCGGTGCCCCCTCACCTTACTGCTGTTTGCGTTAGCTATAGAGTCGCTGGCAACTGCTCTGAGAGCTTGAAGGGGCTGGTTTGGTGGGGGGGGGGGGGGGGGGGGGGGGTGGAGCATAGGGTCTTGCAGTACACGGACGACCTGCTCTTATATGTAGCAGATCCAGGGGCAGGGATGGGTGACCTCATACCGACTTTGGGGGAATTTGGCCGGTTTTCGTGACATAAACTGAATATGACAAAGAGCGAGATGTTTGTAGTCCAGGCAAGAGGTCAGGAGGGTCGGCTGGGGGAGCTACTGTTTAGGTTAGTGGGGGATAGTTTTAGGTACCTAGGATTGGATTGGATTGGATTTGTTTATTGTCACATGTACCGAGGTACAGTGAAAAGTATTTTTCTGCAAGCAGATCATTAAGTACATGGGAAGAAAAGGGAATAAAAGAAAATACATAATAGGGCAACACAAGATATACAATGTAACTACATAAGCACCGGCATCGTATGAAGCATACAGGGTGTAGTGTTAATGAGGTCAGTCAATAAGAGGGTCATTTAGAAGTCTTGTGACAGTGGGGAAGAAGCTGTTTTTGAGTCTGTTCATGCGTGTTCTCAGTGTAGCCACCTGGGGTGGCCACGTCCCGATTCCAAAATGGATACTCGCAAAGAGTGGAGGGAAAAATGGACAGCACTAGACAAAACAAGCAGGTGCAAGGTTTCCTGTGTATTAGGACTTGCAGAACCCAGACAGAACTGAAACTACTAGCCATTAGCATAGTAATGAGCTATCTCCGGGGACAAAAAGAAACATTGAAACAATCGGTGCCAGGACAGACTTCCCGGCGCCAGTGGAAGCTAAAACAAAGGCAGGCCAACGGTTACATAGGGCCCGCCCAACGATCAGGGAACAACCCCGTTATTGCAGAAAATCAATACGAACGATTGGGACATGGTCCAATTAATTGGGACCAAGTCCGGGGTCCGCCCAGAAGGGCGCAAAACCCCTGGGGGCTATAAAACAGAGTCCCCAAGGTCAGTTTGCTCTTGGAAGATCTCTTACTCCTCTTCACCTTCACCTTGGCATTTGGCTCTCAGCGACGAGAGGCCGTCAAGCACCAACCAAGTAAGTCTAAGGTCAACACACGCTACGAAATAGGCGCTCCTAGCTACTATTCCGTACCAGTTCGAAGCCAGCAGTGTCAGAACCGGACAAAGGCCATTGTTCCCCTGACTGAGTGGGCCACTCGAAGCTAAGTATAGGCTTTTAGTAGTAGTGGTGGTTTAGCGAGTAGAGTTTATGCATGAGTAATAATTGACTGTGTGTAAATAAACGTGTATTGATTTCAAACTTACTAACTGGTGTATCGAGTCATTGATCAGTATTCGGCGTTGAACCCTGTGGTGGTATCAGAAAGATACCTGGCGACTCTTGAGCAAAGGTAATTAAAACAGAGCAAATTAAGGGAAAGCATAACGAGCAACATCAGACTTCTGTATCTCCTGCCCGATGGAAGAAGTTGGAAGAGTGAGTAAGCTGGGTGGGAGGGATCTTTGATTATGCTGCCCGCTTTCCCCAGGCAGCGGGAGGTGTAGATGGAGTCAATGGATGGGAGGTAGGTTTGTGTGATGGACTGGGTGGTTTTCAGGACTCTCTGAAGTTCCTTGCGGTCCTGGGATGAGCAGTTGCCATATCAGGCTGTGATGCCACCCGATAGGATGCTTTCAATGGTGCATCTGTAAAAGTTGGTAAGGGTTAATGTGGACATGCCGAATTTCCTTAGTTTCCTGAGGAAGTATAGGCGCTGTTGTGTTTTCTTGGTGATAGCGTCGACGTGAGTGGACCAGGACAGATTTTTGGAGATGTGCACCCCTAGGAATTTGAAACTGCTAACCATCTCCATCTCGGCCCCATTGATGCTGACAGGGGTGTGTACAGTACTTTGCCTCCTGAAGTCAATGACCAGCTCTTTAGTTTGGCCGGCATTGAGGGAGAGATTGTTGTCGTTACACCACTCCACTAGGTTCTCTATCTCCCTCCTGTATTCTGACTCGTCGTTATTCGAGATTCGGCCCACTATGGTCGTATCGTCAGCAAACTTGTAGATGGAGTTGGAACCATGTTTTGCCACGCAGTTGTGTGTGTACAGGGAGTAGACTAGGGAGCTAAGTACACAGCCTTGCAGGGCCCCGGTATTGAGGACTATTATGGAGGAGGTTTTGGTGTTCATTCTTACTGATTGTGGTCTGTTGGTCAGAAAATCGAGGATACAGTTGCAGGGTGGAGAGCCAAGTCCTAGGTTTTGGAGCTTTGATATGAGCTTGGCTGGGGATACAAGGGATACAAGTGGCGCGCGACTGGGGCCGGTTAGACAAGTTGAACTTGTCCCGGTTGGTCAAGCAGATGAGGGGCAAGTTTCGGAGATGGGATGCGCTACCGCTGTCGCTGGCTGGGAGGGTGCAGACGGTTAAGATGACGGTCCTACCGAGATTTTTATTTGTATTCCAATGCCTCCCAATTTTCATTCCGCGGTCCTTCTTTAAGAGGATTAACAAAATCATTTTGGGCTTTGTCTGGGCAGGTAAGTCCCCGCGCGTGAAGAAGGCGATGCTCGAGAGGAATCGGGTAGGGGGGGGGGGCTTGCCAAACTTCAGTAATTATTACTGGGCAGCCAACATTGCTATGATAAGGAAGTGGGTGGTGGGGGCGGGGTCGGTTTGGGAGCGGATGGAGGCAGCTTCATGTGGGGGTACCAGCTTGGGGATGATGATAAGTGGGTGGTGGGGGCAGGGTTGGTTTGGGAGCGGATGGAGGCAGCTTCATGTAGGGGTACCATCTTGGAGACGTTGATAACGCACCCCTGCCGTTCCCGCCGGCGGGATATTCCACCAGCCCCGTGGTGGTGGTGGCCTTGAGGATCTGGGGTCAGTGGAGGAGGTACGTTGGAGCAGTGGGAGCATCGGTTTGATCCCCATATGTGACAACCACCGGTTTGCCCCAGGGAGCTTGGATGGGGGATTTTTAGTATGGCGAATGGCGGGAATTGAGAGGCTGGGGGACCTGTTCCTGGAAGGGAGCTTCCCTAGCTTGAGGGTGCTGGAGGAGAAGTTTGGGTTGGCAAGAGGGAACGGTAAGATATTTACAGGTGCGGGACTTCCTGCGCAGGCAAGTATTATCCTTCCCACTCCTGCCACTCAGGGGGATCCAGGATAGGGTAGTGTCTTGGGGATGGGTGGGAGAGGGGAGCTGCTCAGACATTTACAAAGAACTAATGGGGGCGGAGGAGATGCAGATCAAGGAGCTGAAGCGCAAGTGGGAGGAGGAGCTTGGGGGAGAGATGGAGGACGGCTTATGGGAGGTCGCTGTTGAGCAGAGTCAGCGCGACCGCTACATGCGCAAGGTTCAGCTTGACCCAATTCAAGGTGGTATACCAGGCCCATATGGCACGGATGAGTAGATTCTTTGGAGTGGAGGATGATGTGTAAAACGTGCGGGCGAACCATGTCCACATGTTCTGGGCATGTCCAAAACTCAGGGGATATTGGCAGGGGTGTGCAGACGTCATGTCCAGAGTATTGAAAACAAGGGTGGCAATGAGTCCCTAGGAGGCGGTTTTTGGGGTGTCGGTAGATACGGGGATCCAGGAGGAGAAAGAGGCAGATGCTCTGGCCTTTGCCCCCCTGGTAGCCCGGAGACGGATATTATTAGCTTGGAGTGACTCAAAGCCCCCGAAATCGGAGGCCTGGTTAACCAACATGGCGAGCTTTCTCGTCCTAGAGAAGATTAAGTTCTAATTCCGGCTCCTTGAGCCTGCCGAACTTTAACTGCTCCATTATTAGTGGCTATGTCTTCAGTTGTCTCTGTCCTGAGCTCTGGAATTGCCTCCCTCAACATTTCCGACTCTCAATCTTCCTTTATGAAGCTTCTGAAAAACAACTTCTTTAACCAAGCTTTTGGTCATCTACCTTCATATCACAATCTAATTTTGCTTTATTGTACTCCTGTGAAACATCTTGGGATGTTTTATTACATTAAAGGTGCTGTGTAAATATAAATTGTTTTTCTTCTGGGTTTTTCTGCACTTCTTTCTTCTGTCTTGGGTGCAGAGCTCAATATTTGAGGTGGTATCAAGGAACTATTCTGTTTAAGCCTAACTTCCTCTGCTCTGATAACAGTGTGATTTAAAACTATCTTTTATGCCAGCCTCTTATGCTTTAAGTGACAGCCAATTTGTACTGAAATGTGAGCAGCATCCATTTCAAACTGTGGTGAAAGACTCTATCAGATCATACAGATCGAGTTTCATCCCATCATTCTGGACTGGATTCAAATCAATAGGTCCAAGTACAGAAAGGACACATGTTAACTCAAGTTATCCATTCTACACATTCCATAGATTAAAATAAGTTCCATCAGTTATCTCTCCACTATTATCAATCAATGATGCTTCCACAATTTCAGAATGGTGCGATGGGACCTTTTACACCCATTCAAAAGGACACAGAGGGCCTCAGTTTAATGTATCATCTGAAAAGCGACACCTCGTATAATGCACTGTCAGCCTAGATTACATGCTCAAGTCTCTGTGGTGGATTGTGAACCAACAACCTTTGACTTCTCAGTTGCAAGGATGTCACCACACATCACAATAGTGAAAACTTTCTCCTAGAACAGGCAATTTTGGAATTTAGTCAAAGTTCAAAATCCAGCATGGCAGGCCAACATTGCATCAAGTTCTGGCCAGTCTATTAATTTTTCTTTTGGTATATTTTTTTATTTCACCTGGCCATTTTGAAATATTATGCATTAAGTTTGACTTTTCATCTGATATTAATAACAACTCTAAGGCAGTCCCTCACGATCAAGCATTCCACTAGCCTCAGATTAGAAAGGGTACTTTGCCAAAATGTTGAATTTCACCCTGGTTACGGAGACCAAAAATAATTCAAATACAATCGCCATACTAGACAATTTTTACTTTTCTACACCTAGGTTATCAGCTTTCTACTACAGAAATCTTACCTTTCCTCAGAACTGACAATGAATTTATATTCATCTTTTAGTTCAGGTTAAATCAAGTAAAATTATCAAAAATAAATGTTTTTCTTCAAATCATCAGGTCAACTGCTTAATATTTAAATGAGTGAAATGACGGATTTGGCATTTAAACTGTATAAAATGCAAAACACTTACACAGTATTCAATACCATCACTGTAATTTTTTAATTGAGATTGAAAAATGTTCTTTGGGGGGAAGCATCATTCCTCTTGACTGGCATTTGCGTGATGCTGTCAAATCCATCCGTGACTGCCTTCAGTCCGTTTTGCATGTATTAGTTTCGATTACTTATGTTCGATCATCATACTTTCAAGTCTTGTGAGACGAGTTTAGCATACTGTCTTTAGTACTGTTGGCAATATAAATGCAAATTGCATTTTGTTCTGGATTTACCAAAACCTTATACTTCGGTGTCAGTTTAAACGGAAGTCTTTGCATGTCGGTCAAACTCTAAAGTAAATGCACTTGAAATGCGTCGATGCTGGAATTAACATAAACCGGCGGCGGGGCGGGGCGGGGGGGGGGGGGGGGGTACAGTTTTGTGTTGTACCTATCATAATTCCACGCAGTGACACTGTTGGTCTAAGTTTCAACCCCGACTATCCAGATTGTGAAACAGTACAACTGGTTCGTAAAGGAAGCTGAAAACTAGAAGATTTGACACGGCTGCTCTCAAGTCAAACACAGGTTCGTCTACGCAAGATCCTTGTTATTGAAAATGAAACTAAGAAACGGGTTCTCCTGTGAGGGTTGCTCATCACACAGAGCAATCAACAAGCTCTCCGAACAGACGGATTTCAAATTTACAGAAACGTATTAAAAATTGCGCGTGACCAGAGTGTTTTACAGCATTTACTGAGAAATGGCAAGTTATCGGGATGGGAGACAGAGCTCGGAGCCCCTCCAGGCCCCCACACATCCATCCCAGTCACAAAAAGCGCCTCCACGGCCTATCATGAACAAAGTTGTGGAGTGTTAAAAGATTAATTCAGCATCACTCGCAGAAACACGCCAGCCGCTCCAAGCCGGAGCAGCAGCCTCACCAAAATGACAGACTTACCGCCGCTGTCAGATCAACTAACTGCGATTCCCAAGGGGAGGGGGCTGGGAGAAAGAGAGATATGGAGCCGCGCTGATCTGTGGAACTCGTAGTTCTCCAAACGGATTCACTTCCGTTGAGCGTCAGGAAACGCTCCGCCGGAGAACTACAACTCCCAGCGGTCTGAGCGCCAGCCGTCCGGCCGGCTGCGAGCCTCCCTGCCGACCGCCCGTCCTCTCCTCCCCGCAACACAATCCCACAGGCAAATTGATTGGTCATCCCCGGAAACCAAGGGCAACGGGCCGATAGTGAACCTGTGACTGGCTGAAGCGCGTGGTCCATCAACCGTTTTTTTTCGTTTGGGGATTGCTCTGGTAGCGCGCGCGCCCCCTCCCTCCGAGGAGCCGGCACCGTGGCGCGCGCGAGAGATGAGAGATTCCAGCTGGGCAGGTGCGCGCATACACGCGCGAGTCGGATTCGTTGGCTTTAAAGTGCCCCGAGGCGCACATGGTACTTCCTGTTGGGAAGAATGGAAAGCTTCCAGCTCGAGCCGGAGCCTCTGCGACTGCCTCGCTCGCTGCTGCCTTTCACTCGCTGCTCCGCTGATGATGGACTGATCGCGCTCTCGCCGGACGGACGCTGCTAAATAGGCTTCGGGATTAAATGGTTCCATCACGTCGTCGGCGCTACTCGGCTTGCACTGCAGTTTCACTTTTCGCAGAAGAGAAATCTCGCAAGCCCGGCTCAGCTCCTTTCTTGTTCAGGCCCTCCAAGTGAGACCGTGGACTTTTTATCCGCGCCCCCCTCCCTTCCTCCCCTCCCACCTTCCCTTTCCCCCCACCTTCTCCCTCCTCCTCCTCTCCCCACGACAGTAAAACTATTCAACAAGTTGTGTTTGGATGTACATTTGTCATGCAGAGGCTCTTGGAACGGGGGTTTGTGCTTTTCTTCTGCTACACAGTCTGCAGGGTTTTTTTCGCCGCTTCTCTGCCCAGTAAGTTTCCAAACTAATGCAACAATACCGTGTGTCTGTTTCGGTTGACATGATGTTTGTGAATTGGAATTGGGTGGGTGGGGGGAATGTTTCTGGCGGTAAAGAAAATGTTGAAGAGAGCCGGGAGCGGAAGGGTGCTGGTTTGGCACACGGGCGGGATCGCTGGTTCCGTCCAGTTCTAACTGCGCCCTGAGCTCAAGATGTTGCTGAGATTTATTTTTGCATTTTGTTTCAATTTATGCCGATGCAGTTTTTTTTATTTCGTTTTGGGATTTAAAAAAAAAAGAAACTCCGGTTAAACGATTAACCCTCATTTTTTGGTGCAGTGCCAGCGTAAAGAGGAATTCAGAACAAGAGTGAAGTGGAAATGGAAATACTTGAGAGGTTCCTTCATAACGGTGTGATTTTTCTTTTGCCTCTCTTATCCCATCGTCTTTCAAGGCGAAGGAGATTGACAGCCGGCGGCGAGGGCTCTCGCTGTCTAAGGGTGGGTGGGAGGTATAAAAATTAAAATAAGTATTTTTTTTCCCCCTCATTGCTCACTCACTCTTGGCTGACCTTGACTGTACCGGTCAGATTCCCACAGTCCTCACATTGATGAGAAGTCCAGTGGCTACAATATGGTCAGCCCCACCGTTTAAACAAACCAGAACTTGGATTTGGAAACTGCATAGACTATTGTTGAATAACCTTTATCTCCATTTTAATATTCTTTATTGTATGACATTGGAATACCTTTTTAAAAAATGAGGAAAATGTTTTAGCCTTCGGTTGTGTCATGATTGAGCCGGGACTCGGGAGCCAGGGGAAACTGGCTGGACCCGTGGGCCGATGTGCTGTTTTGTACTGTAATTACATTAAGGAGGCCGGCAACCAGGCGCATTAAGAGAACAAGGTCTGATGTAGGCTTGATTTGACAGCATTGTGAGTTGTGATTGATTGATTCCGATGAACATTGGCTTAACTTGAGCCGCGTGTTTGAAGTGAAGTACGGTGTGTGTCTGAGAGGGGGGAGGGGGGGGGGGTTGATTGTTTGGCAGTGGATTGTGTTTGTTGACTTGAGACTTTATTGTGTGGCAGTCACATAGTCAAAGGACCACATTTTTGTAAATGCAAAGGAATACAATTGCACACGGAGGGACGGGAGTAATGTATTGCTTCGAAGCAAGCCTGAGAAGTACCGTTTTTATCCTGGAAAATTCTTCAATTTGTTTCACCAGAATAGCCTTCTTCCTGTACGTTTCCGGGAAAATGAGCAATTAATAATATTCGAGAGTGTCTTAGTGTGACTTGCAGAGACATCTCCGATTTCCAAGTTGTTATCTTGTAACAACGATGTACAGATCCGATGTACAGTTGGTGACTCCGATTTATTCGTACAGTCTTCATTCTGAAGCGATAGCCATGGAATGGGTTAAACTGCGCTTTCCGTGTCGCAGTCCATACATAACGTTGTAAAAATAAAGTTTGCTAAGTAAGAAAAGGCAGAATCGTGCAGGTATTTGACTTTAGATTGAGCTCAAGCACATGTTGCCAGGTAGCCAGCAAATCCAACACATGCGCTTGGATTTGTCAGCAGTAATTGTGGTGAGCAGTACATTACCAAAAGGTATTGAGAAGGACATGCGAGGCGATGGAAGCATCGTCACCATCCTTAATGGGAGATTGATGTTCCGAAGAACAGCGCCCACATCACACAGTTTGTAGGACAGTGCAGTGAGCTCTGAAACCCACGTTTCTTTTTTTCTGTCGATGTTATGCAGTAACTACCTTTTTTAAAAAAAAATATAGTTCTCTATTTTCCTGTTGCTCTTCTCCATTTTCTGGGTGCCAATAGATAATCAAACCCGAAAAACAAAATTTTTATGCGGATTTCTTGATTTGTGTATTTTCTATTTCTCTCTTGCTTCTGCCAATCAGTATTTGCACAACCCCCACATCAAATAACTAAGGAGTTCCCAAAGTAATGACTGACGCTGCCTGTCCGACTGTTTGTTTGTTTGTTTCCAGCATTTTCTCTTTCTTAATTTCCAGCATCCGCAACTTTATATCCGATTTGGTCAATAGCGATGTCATTAACCGGGTATATATGTGCATGTGTGTTTATGGTTCACGTCCATGTCCTAATTGTCACAACATTGTTACACTTGTAACCTGCTTTTAAAGTAACCGATTTCTACTCGCTTAGGAACATTTGCTTATCTGAATACATGTTTGCTCCACAATCTGTCAGCTAAAAAAAACTAAGATACAAGCAGCTTAACAAATCCTTTGCAATTACTTCAAATGGGAAACTTACCCAATCATTTCAGGTTTTCATTAGTTAGTTAGAAGGATCTTGTTTCTTTAAGAATGTCTGGACCCACAAGGGACCAAATTATGGACAAAAGGTGCAATTTGTGGGTTGCATTATTCTTCACAGCATGTACTTACAAACTTGCTGTTAATCTTGTTTGTTGGCATTCAGTTAGTATGATTCTTGAAAGTGGGCATATTATGAAATTGTGGTCAGCAATTCTGCTTGGAGACAGAATACAGACAGAGGAATTGCTTTGAAGTTCTCCTTCCTCAGGCGTTTGCAGTTATCAGAGGCGCTAAATGATGAGGACATTCTGCCAGGAAGACTGTATTGGTATGTCGGAAACGAACTAGGATGTAACTGAATTCTGTGACAGCTGCCTATGCTTCTCTGTTTAAAAAAGGATGGTGTTATTTTTAAATAGGATCCATTAAAGCTCTTTGTCAATCAGGTCATTTTAGCTGCGCGAGAGAGCAATCTAATCCACAGTGAAGAAAATAAAAAGTGTTGTTGATGGTTGGACTTGCTGTATATTTAAATCCTTGTAATTCAAGATGCCTAGTATTTTGCATTGGCTTTAAAATTGATGTTACTGCCTGGCAGCTACCCACTACAGGAAAGAAGTAGAATTTGTTAAGACTGTGGACATTAAAAAAAATCTCCTGGATGCCGAACGGCCATACACCTGCAACTCTAATAAATTTGGAGGGTTTGTGATTTCAAAGTGGTGGCTTCAACTCATAGTGATGATTGACCCTTGTGGTATTTCTGATCCTAACTGCTTTGTACATCTTCTTAATGATGTGCTGCTGTTTTGTAAACCAGACTTCACAATGTACATTATTCTACTCTCTTCACCAGTGTCACTCCATGTCCTTGCAGTATCAACATTAAACCAACAAAAATAATTCCAGGTTCACAAGTGGCTGCATTTTAACTGTGTATGGCAAACTGAAAATGTGGCTCACTGCAGATGCTGTCAATTTATTTTTTTCCTTGTGATTGATCAGATAGCTTTAGTTCAATGATTCCACATGTCGGTATCAAAAGACCTGTCATCCAATAAGTGACAATTGGGGACAGGTAATAATTTTATTTTTAATCCGAAATGAAGTTACTGACCTGTGTGTAATATTTCCATGGTGCTAATTCAACTTTAAAAAAATATATACACTATTAGTTAATGCGTTTGGCTGCTCTATGACTGCCAGAAACCCATCATTTATGGCAAGTAATCTTTCTCAAACCAACTGAAGTCAACTTTTCAGTGAATAAGATTGACTGCCTTATGGTGCTATGACAGACATGGTCTAATTTTCTGCCTTTTGTTTATTTTGAAGTTCAATTTTCAGCTTAAATGAGTAATTCCTAAAACAAATGATATACAATTAACTTTGATATCAAATAACATTTTCCAAAAAATTTTTAAAAACAATACAACAAATTCTATTTCCGTTTGCTTGGCATGCTCAAACGAATGGTGTTTTTCTGCATTTGAGAATTTTGCAATTCTTAAAATTGTGCTGAATACTTCTTAGGTTTTATGCGACAGATGTCATGCTTCTTGAAAGTATCAAAAATGTTTTTTTCACAGCCATATGCCTGAAAATCATTTTTAGTGTTGTCTATTTTGGATTGCTCTGCAATGGAAATAAAAATCATTTTCAGTGTTGGCTATTTTATTGTTGTATGTCGGCCTTTCTTTTATTTTGGAATTTAGAATAACTGTTGGGGATACGCAACAATTTCTTACGGATCATTATAACACAATAATGAGTATGCTTCAAAAAATATTTGTTGTGAAATAGTTCAAGACATAATGCGAAAGGTGGAAAACAAAACCACTTATTTTTCTCTCTTGCACTTTAAATATAAATTTGAATAATCAGATGAAGCCTTAAAATTGTGACAATTACACCAAAACATAATTCCTAACCAAGCAGTGTTAATTACCAGTAAAAATAATACCATTTACCCGTTGTTAATCGAAGTCTCTCACCGCACCCGCCTCAGAATAAAAATACACATTTATTTTTAGAAATGTTGTTAAATAACCATCATTATATTCAATTATAATGCACAGCTAGGCAAAAAGTTCTGTTTTATAAATATAAAATTTGTTTTTTACATCGGTTTCACTTGCATTACGAGTTTTCCATACTCTTTTACTGTATGATTTGAAAATCTTCAAAACTCGTGTTTACAAAAAAATGGCCTCATCCCAGCTAACAATTCTGCTATTTCTAGTAAGGCAGCTTTTTGGGACCAAACAACAAGGACCTGAAATTGCTATGAAAATGACGACCGGGCTATTGGAGCTCACTGGCATGGATAAAAGGCACTGCAGCTTCAGGCAAAGAATAGATGTGTGGTTAAATCTACATATTCAAGGGTGGTGCAGTGGTTAGCACTGCTACCTCATGGTGCCGAGGGCCCGTGTTCGATCCTGGCCCCAGGTCACTTTCCATGTGGAGTTTGTACATTCTTCCTGTGTCTGCGTGGGTCTCAACTCCACAACCCAAAGATGTGCAGGGTAGGTGGATTGGTTACGCTAAATTGCCCCTTAATTGGAAAAAAATGAATTGGATACTTTAAAATTAAAAAAGTAAAATCTACATATTCAAACATTGCTGTCCAGGTTCAGCTTTGCCCTTGGCTTGCTTTCTTTTTCTAGGAACTGACTGTATTTGTCCAATAAACCTGCTCCAGAAAGTTGTCATAAGAACTGTAGTTGTACTATTAACTATGCAGTACATGCTCATGGCTGCAGTCAACCTTATAGACACCAGAAGTGTGGAAATTCATTCCCTGAATTTTCTGGAACAATTTCTAAATTGTCAAAGTTACATTTTCGCCTTAGTTTTCCTTTCTGTCTCTTCTTTTTTGTCATGCTTTCTTAACCAAATCTTTTTAGATTTCTCCACCTGATATGACATGAAATTCACCCTCTTTAATTCACCCTCCTTCATGGTCCAACTTGTCTTTGATTCCAAAAGTTTTAAACATAATCAGTGAAGAGAGAGCCCTATTTCCCTCGCTGCATCATTATCAGATCATGTTTTCAGCAACTTCTAAGATCAGGCAGTTTTTAAAAAATTTAGATTACCCAATTATTTTTTCCAATTAAGGGGCAATTTAGCGTGTCCAATCCACCTACTCTGCACATTTTTGGGTTGTGGGGGCGAAACCCATGCAGACACGGGGAGAATGTGCAAACTCCACACGGACAGTGACCCAGAGCCGGGATCGAACCTGGGACCTCGGCGCCGTGAGGCGGTTGTGCTAACCACTAGGCCACCGTGCTGCCCTTGACCAGGCAGTTTTAAGCTGAAATGTGCATGGGCTAGTCGAACTACTGGCACATGTCAACAAATCTAATCCAATTCATTAAGCATGTAAATAGTTAAGCTGATCTTGGTTTTGAATATTAGCTTGATTTGGCCGAATGAATAGTAGTTCACATCAAATCAAAAAAAGAGTATATAATTTTTTTTTAAATCTTGCATGGTTTAGAAAATAGTTTAAACAAAGTATTTAAATATTAAAAACAAACATAGAATCAGTTGGATATTGAACTCCAAAGTTGATATTCCAAAATCTGAAGTGCTACTGGAAATTATTGGGCATGGGTTATCTTTCTGATATTAAGCTGGGTGTACATTTCACAGGGTGGCACAACAATTTGTTTGGTAAAATGTTCTTAGTTTACCATCAGAATCTCTCACTAAGCTTTTTGTGACAGACAATGCTGGAAATAGTTCATAAGCTTTTGGAGCAGAATTAGTCCATTTGGGCCCATTGAGTCTGCTCTGCCATTCGATCATGGTTGAGATAAAGCAGTCCATGTATACTATGTTCTTAAATGACCCATGGCTTAGTGGGTGTAACTGTTTTTTATTGATCAAAGTTTCAACCTTAACTTAGAAAGTTGTAAACCAAAGGAAGTTGATTGTGTAGGTTGTATTGCATTTGATATTCAGGAGAATGTTTAACTTGCTGGTTGGATTTTATACTTGTAAATAAGATCTGCATTTGTTGACTTGTGAGATGTAGAAAACTAACAAGTGAGAACAGCATGGCAGGGAATACCAAATAATTAAACCTATTTGTGATAGATGCTCTGGGTTTGCCTATTTCATAGTTAGGCCTCTAGGTGGTGCACCTTTTGTAGTATTGAATTGAGAGATAAAATTGTTTGCATTTATTTTTGTGATCATGTGCATGTTTTAAATAAAAAACATTTTAGAACTATTCCAGATAAATCTTCAGCTTATATCCTGTAATAACCCAACCATTTGTATCTCCTCACTGCAGCAGTTAGTGTGCACAGGCAGTAAGATCTGCTTCAATACTTTGGCTTGGGCAGTGATAGGCAACATTTGCAGCACACAAGAGCCGAACAATGGACATATCCAATTCCCCATGGTGTTCAATTGTCAGAAAAATGGAGGTAGTTTTAGGTGATTGATATTTGTATTGTTAAATATTAGAAATAAGCTATATATTTAAGTGGGTTTAATTTAATGTTTATGTCGGGTATATTGGGGCGCTTGGTTTTAGTACAAACTGTCTGTTTTCGTTCGAGAGGTTTGCAGCGTGAAAAATAAATAAGCTTGAAGAGGGAAAGAGATGTTGCTTAGAAACTGGGGCACCTTTTCGGGGACAAGAGCTTTTTGAGTTTAGTGTTTTAATTGGAAACCAAAACAGGAGCTCAGCAGGGAGAGAAAGAACATTTCAGTTGTGCGAGAAGAAAAACCACACAATGGAGTAATGGTTAAGAAAGCCAGTGCCAGAAATTTGAAGGAAACTGAAGAAATGGGTTTCCGGGAAGCCTAATGTTAACGGAACAGGGGAAACTAGAACAAGATACTGTTCAGTGAAGATCGAGCTGAAAAGGAGTTGATTAGTGAATTACACAAGATATCTGATGGGGTTCTTCGGTTTATGAGACCTTACAGAGCCTGTGACATGTTAGTTGAAATAATTGTGGAGTGATTGTTGGCTGGAGCTTGTTTGTTTAAAAGCCAAAGGAATTCTGAAAGAGTTGGAAAACCTTGGGGAAGATCTTAAAATAGTAGAGAGGACGTTTTGTTTGAAAGGGTCATTGGAAAACCTGGAGGTGGTTCTTGATGAGAACAGCTGATGGAAATCTGGAGGTGAATTCTTGATGAGAACACTGATGGAAAGCATGTTTGAAATAAGATGTTAAAGAACGTCTTTCAGAGTGGAGTTTGTCTAATTGTGTCATGAGTGTTTCCAATCATCTGGTGCAAATTCGAGGAGAAACCCATGAAAGATCAATTTGAGTGGCATCCGCCATTTGGTTTCCGAGTCGGGTGTTATCCTTAAATCTGTATACATTTGTATAAGATAAGGGAGAGTGAAGGAGTGTTAGGTGATAATCACATTTTTCATGTTCATATTTTTGTTCCTGTTTTTAAAAGAAAACACAGTTGGCAGTCCTATGATTCTCGCTCCACATTTTCTAAAATAATGTACCGGTCTTCTGAACCAGGATTTCATTCTGGGCCTTCCCATCCACTGGTAACGCTACTAGGATCGTGACACATTGATGTTGCCGTTGTCTTTCATTTCTTTCATTTTTCAAATCCAACACCAACTCTCTGGGGGTTATCATTGACCAGAGACTTAACTGTAGCAGCCACATAAACTCTTGCTACAAAGCAGAGGTTGAATATGTTGCGATAACTGGTCGTCTCACTCCTCTGAGCCTGTCCACCACTGACAAGACACATGTCAAGGAGTGGATGAAAACACCTCCAACAACAATGGAGAAACTTGACACCATCCAGGACAAAGCAGCCCTCTTGAACAGCACCCCATTCACCACCTTAAATAGTCACTCCCCCCCACCACTGGCACACTATCATCCACAAGGGCAATACAGCAGCTCACCAAGCCTATTTTGACAGCATCTTCCAGACCTGTGACCTCTACCACCTAAAAATGAAAAAGGCAGTAGATGCATTGGAACACCACTTGCAGCTTTCTCTCTGATTCACACATCATCCTGACTTGGAAATCTATCACCATTTCTTCACTGTGACATAGAAAATAGGAGCAGGCATAGGCCAACCGACCCTTCGTGCCTTCACCACCATTCATTATGTTCATGGCTGATCATCCAACTCGGTAACCTCTTCCCGCTTTTCCCCCATATTCTGTGATCCTTTAGTCCCAAGAGCTAACCTTACTCCTTTGACCTCAAACTGCTTTCTGTGGTAGCCAAGTTCACAGGCTCACCACTCTGGGTGACGCAATTTCTCCTCATCTCAATCCTAAATGGTTTACCCTGTAACCTTAGACTGTGACCCTGGCTCTGGACCACCCCCCCCCCCCCCCCCCCCCCCAGTTTTAAGTTTCTATGAGATCTCCCTCATTTTCTAAACTCCAGCAAATGTAATCCTAATGGATTCTATCTCTCTCAGGTTAGTCCCAGCCATCAGTCTAATGCCAAAATCCTGGACTTCATTCCCGAACTGCACTGTGGATGCACCTAACATTGCAATGACTCAAGAAAACTGCTCACCACCTGTATCTCTGTGCTTAACAGCTGCAGCTCATTTCACAGCATGTTTATGTTTGCATTGAATTAAATGTTCAAGGTTCAAATCCCTTTCAAGGATTTGAGCACAAAAATCAAGGGTGATACAAGTGTAGTACTGAGTGCCTGGTGCACTGTTCGAGGCACTGCCTTTTAGGATGAGACATTAAACAAAGGCCCCATCGACCTTACCAGGTGAATGTAAAAGATCGCAAGGCACTATTTCAAAGGAGGTATCCTGGTGTCCTGTGGGAGTTTGCTGTGTGCAAATTGGTTGTCATGCCTTGTGCATTACAACAGTGACTACACTTGGTACTTATTGCTAACTTCAAATTTTAAACTTTGAAAGCATAAATTAACTTTAGTTTTAATTTCAAAAATTTGTGCAGTAATAGAGTGAGGGCTAACTTTAAACTTATGTGGTATACCTTTAGCAGAATGATGGACCATTGAACTGCATGTTTGCTTACCAGCATTCTCCTTTGTTACCAGCAGTACTCCTTTTGTGGTTGCAGAAAACAATGATAAGAGGAGGAATGTATATATTTGAAAGGAACTGATGCTTGAATTTGACTGGCTCAGCATTCAGAACAAAAATGGGGCAGTCAGAAAAATATGTACAGTTTATTTGATAAGTGCTTTATTTGATGTTGACAGTGTCCAGCAACTCGTGTACAACATCTAAGTGTCAAGCATTCTAAAATATGCACTGAATAAGCTTTTTCTCTATTTTTCACATTCATTACATTGATTATTGAAAAGATTAGGATGAATAAAATGGCATGTTCATTCTTAATCAATACACTTGTATTACGAGCAAATCTGTACATGGGGGCCTTAATTATCTGAAGTACAATTGTGCTTTCTATGTTATCTAGCAGAAAGTTCCATCACTGCATTAGATGTCATGCAGCACAAACCACCAGCTCCTAGTTTCTTCAGAAATAAATTTTGCCATCCAAGAAATATTAGATCACATTTATTTGTATTGTTCTTCAGCTTTATCCCTATATCAAACATTTTGCTTGCAGCATTTAAGACCAAAATATGGTCGGGCTTGATTTTCCACCAATTTCATTGTCCACCAGTAGGGGGGATGCCTCCATTATGGTGGATAATGGGAGCTCTGCCGTAAATAATTGAGCACATTATTTTTCAACTTTTACTCCACATTTCAGTAAAGGGGCAATGTTCTAATTATTTGGAGACTGTTAAAATAATGCATAATTTTATTTTAAAAATCACAATAGTATTCAATCAATATTTTAAACCGCTTCTTCCAATTGAGAAAATTATTTAATGCTAAGCTATCACAAGGCTCTATTCCTACTTTGTTGCCTCTTCTCTCAGCCAGAAAGGAGATCGTGGGTGCTGTCTTAACTAGATCATTTAGATTTTTGACCCCAGATTGATGTACCTCTGCTACTTTGTCATTGTATCTAAATGTTGAATAGATTAAAATAATAGATCAAAGATCTAGGTTTTATGGACGTGTTACCACTTATATACATGGTAAGATTTATAGAATGAAAGTATTCATCAATGCATTTAATATTACCTGTAAAAGCTGGATAACATTTATTACTTGTGTGGGGAGGCAAGAAAAAATCAAAGGTTCGTCATTTAAATAAGCTTCTAATCCAGTTTTAAAACAAACACCCATAGATTCTCACAGATTTATCCTGCTTTTTAACATGTAGTAGTGCATTTTGGCTGCTATTGCTCCCAATTGGGTTACAGATTAAAACTAATTATTTTAACTGCTGAGTGGCGGAAGTTTTGTAAATAAATTGCATGGCTTTTAACAAAGGATTTGGAAGCGAAGGAAAACCATAGAATTAGAGAATATTTATTAATGAGCAGATGTTGAGACTTTTTATCTATCCTAAAATGCTGTCCTTCAATTATCTTTTTGTAAACATTTAAATCATGTTTTTTACACTTGCACCTAGTGTCTGTGATTTCCTGGCAAAGCAGTTGAGTTTTTCCAAGTCAAATTATTTGATAGGGAGACTCAAATGTTGGCCGCGATTCTACCAGCGTGTCAATGAGTGAATTACAGGAAGAGAGATCCAAATCGGGGAGTGTATCCTCACACAGGTCACCTAACTCGCGGCATGATCATGATAACTCCCCCACTGGGGGTGAGCCAGATAATATTTAAATGAGCCATTCGACTCATTCTGCAAGGCCATCTTTATGCAGTATTCACCTGACTCCTGGGAGTCACCGACTGCACTAGTGAAGCCTCAACAAGGCGCCGATTGGTAATGTGTCCACAAGCAGAGTCATGATGGCCACTTGGCTGTCTCTGAGGCCACCCTCAATTTCCAGATGGGCACTGTCAAGTGCTGAGGACCATGCCTATGAGAGGGGAGGGGTGGGGGGCCTCGGTGACCCCCAAAGTGGGATGTCTTCGGTGGCGGGGGGATGGCATTTCCCTTGGTTGCGGCTGTGAGACACCCTTTGAGGAGCCAGTCTCGCCAGCGGGTTTTCCCCCACTCCTGAATAAATTTCTACATGTGGGCTAGACTGGTGAGAACTTTCCCAAGACCCCCAAAAATGACTTGAGTATGGATGAATACCAGTCTGGATCTTGCCCAAAATGACACGTGGGGCACGATTCTCTTGCCACGTTGTGTTCTCGAGCACGATGTGGCTGGAGAATCCTGGGAGAACAGCCTGACGGACCTCCCAACAGCCTCTAGGGCTCGGCGGATTCACCCAAGTCCCATGAGATGTTGGAGTCGGAACTACGGTCAAAATGGGCAGGATCAAATGACGCTCGCGGGCGTAGGTCATAAACGTACTTCCGATCCATTGGCTGCCATCAATTCTGACTTTTCCAGGGAGGCTGCTACACAAATATGGACCAGGCGGGCCAGCATCCGGGGGTTCTCCCGGGCCATCGGAGACCCCTGGGTGATTGGCTCAGTGCAGGAGAATCCCTCCCCACCCAAAAATGTGGACACCTTGGCACTGCTCAGCTAGTGCCCAGACAGCACTGCCTGGGTACCAGGGTGACAGTGCAAGGCTGCCCAATTGCCAGTGAGGCACTGCCAGGGGTCGAGGGGAGAAATGCTCATGAAATGAGGGTGGAAAGGGGTTTGAAGGGTGGGGAAGTGTAGGGCAAGTACACTGGGAGGTTGAAGGGGTGGGGTGCTGTGGGAGGTCCCCCAGGGACCCCATAGTGGGGTGTACTCACTTGGGTTGTATGTGGGGCATGCCATTGCCCATGGGTGGGGGGGACCCACAAGCTCATATAGAGATCAGGGCACCCTTTCAAAATGGAGAGTGGCCTGACCTCTAGCTCCTCAGTGCTTTAAAAAAAAAAGATCCTTGGTGGGATTATCTGCCACACCATTTTCTGATGAGCCCCCCCCCCACCCCTGCTGACAGCGCGGTAGCACAGGACATCTGGGCAGCGCGGTAGCACAAGTGGATAGCACTGTGGCTTCACAGCGCCACGGTCCCAGGTTCGATTCTCCATTGGGTCACTGTGTGGAGTCTGCACTTTCTCCCCCTGTCTGCGTGGGTTTCCTCCCAAGGTCCAAAGATGTGCAGGTTAGGTGGATTGGCCATGATAAATAGATGTTGGTGACCAAAAAGGTCAGATGGCGTTATTGGGTTAATGGGGATAGGGTGGAAGTAAGGGCTTAAGTGGGCTGGTGCAGGCTCAATGGGCCGAATAGCCTCCTTCTGTACAGTCTGTTCTATATTCCATGACCGTGAAATTCTCGGTCCCGCCAGCTAGCCAATGGGGTTTCCCATTGTGGGCAGACCCACGCCATCGGGAAATCCCATGCCTGGGTGTGCTGCTGGCGCAATGGAGATTCCCGCCAGCTGAGAATCTAGCCCCTTAAGTGTGGGCTAAACCAGTGAGAAACTCCCAGGGCCCAAATCAAGTATCATTGAACAGCGGTGGGGAACACACTGGCAGAGCTGATGGGGAAACTCCCTGAAAAACCCACCACAAATTCACTTTGAAATTATTTGGGAGAATCATGCCCATGGAAATGATTGAGTGAATCACAACCGTTATCTTGCTTCATTAACTGTAAGCACTTCAGAGTGCCATCAGAAAACAGCAATCGTGCAAACATGATGCATTGTTAGGGTGAAAAAAATTTCAACAGCATGTTGTAAAATGTTCTTAGTTTCTCACTTTTGCCACTCCCCCTTTGCTCATTTTAAAATAAGTCTGCAGAACACAAGGGAGTTTCATTAAATCTTAATAGCTAGCTAGAAATTTTCTTCCTGTGCTTAAAGTATGAAATCAAAGTGATTATTTGTTTTTTTTATAAACATTTTTTATTGAGGTATTTTTTTAACATTGTTTATATTGCTGCTGCTGCTGCTGTTACAATGTACATGAAAATATAAACTTAATGCAAATACCACCTCCCTTCCCAACATGTCCCACCATTAACTAATCTACGCTCTTTCCCCTCCCTCTGCTGACGATTAAGTCTCCGTGAAGAAGTCGATAAATGGTTGGCACCTCTAGCGAACCCTAACAGTGACCCCCTCAAGGCGAACTTAATTTTCTCCAAACGGAGAAAGCTAGCCATGTTCGATAGCCAGGTCTCCAACTTTGGGGGCTTTGAGTCCCACCATGCCAGTAATATCCACCTCCGGGCTACCAGGGAAGTAAAGGCCAGAAAGTCTGCCTCTTTCTCCTCCTGGGTTCTCGGATCCTGCGACACCCTGAAAATCGGCAACTACCTTGTTTTTAATACCTTGACATGTCATCAGCAAACCCCTGCCAAAATCCCCTCGGCTTTGGACATGCTCAGAACATGTGGACATGGTTCGCTGGTCTTCCTGCACATTTTGCGCACCTGTCTTCCACCCCAAAGAATCTGCTCATCTGGGCCACTGTCATGTGGGCCTGGTGAACGACCTTGAATTGAATCAGGCTGAGTCTGGCACAAGTTGCAGTTGTGACTCCACTCAATGCATCCGCCCAAAGGCCGTCCTCTATCTCTTCTCTCTTTCTCTTCTCCTCCTCCCCCCCCCCCCCCCCCCCAGCTCTTCCTCCCACTTTTGCTTCAGCTTCCCAGTCTGTGTCTCCTCTGATCCCATAAGTTCCTTGTAAATGTCAGAAACGCACCCCTCCCCTATCCATCCTCTGGAAACTACCCTGTACTGAATCCGCGTTCGTGGCAGGAGTGGGAAGGTTGATACCTATCTACGCAGAAAGTCCCACACCTGCAGATATCAATATTCGTTTACCTTTGCCAACCAAAACTTCTCCACCAGTGCCCTCATACTCTGAAAGCTCCCCTCTATAAACAAGTCCCCCATCCTTTCAATCCCTGCTCTCCGGCATATTCGGAACCCCCCCGTCCATCCTCCAAGGGGCAAACCGGTGATTACTACAGATTGGGGACCAGACTGATGTCCCACATATCTCCTCCATTGCCCCCAGACTCTCAAGGCCGCCACCACCAAGGGGCTGGTGGAGTACCGCACCGGCGGGAACAGCAGAGGCGCAGTTACCAGCGCCCCCAAACTTGGTGCCCTTGCAAGAAGCCGCCTCCATACCCATGCATGCCGGACCCCCCCCCCCCCCAGCCACTTCCTAATCATGGCTACGTTAGCCACCCAGTAATAATTGCTGAAGTTCGGCAGCACCAGCCTGCCCTCTCCCCGACTCTGCTCAAGCATTACCTTTTTCACTCTTAGGGACTTTTCCCCCCCCCCCCCATACGAAGCCTGCAATAACTTTATTGACCCGCTTAATGACTGCAGGATGAAAATGTGGACATGTTTGAAATACAAACCGGAATCTCAGGAGGACCATCGTTTTCACCGTTTGGACTCTCCCAGCTAGATACGACGGGAGCGCGTCCCAATTCTGGAAATCATCTTTCATCTCAGCCACCAACCAGGCCAAATGCAATTTATGTAGCCAGTCCCAATCCCGCTCCACTTGAATACAAAGGTACCTGAAACTGTCATCTACCAATCTAAACGGCAGTTCCCCCAGTCGCCTCTCTTGACCCCTCGCCTGGACCGCAAACATCTCGCTCTTCCCCACATTAAGCATATACCCCTAAAACCGGCTGAATTCCCATGATTTCTTCCATCCCCTCAATTGGACCTGAAACATACAGAAGTAGGTCATCGGCAGACAGCGAGACTGTGCTCCCCCTCCCTCTGACCAGCCCCTTGAGGCCCTCGGAGCAATTGCCAGTGGCTCTATAGCTAGTGCAAACAGCAGTGGGGAGAGGGGGCTTCCCTGTCTTGTCCTCCAGTGTAAAATAATAGTCCGAAGTCGTCCTGTTCGTTCGTACACTTGCCACAGAAGCCTGGTACAGCAACCTGATCCAGTCAATAAAGCCCCTCCCAAATCTGAACCACCCCAGAACCCATAAATAATCCCACTCAACTGTTAAAAGCTTTTTCCGCATCCATCGCGACCACGACCTCCACCTCCCTACTTTTCCGGCGGCATCATGATTACGTTTAACAGCCTTCTTGCATTGGCCACCAGCTGCCTTCCCTTCACGAACCCCGTCTGATCCTCCACGATGACATTCGGTACACAATCCTCAATCCTGGAGGACAAAATTTTGGCCAACCGTTTGACGTCTAGGTTCAACAGGGATATCAGCCTGTAAGACCCACATAGTTCCGGGTTCTTGTCCCGTTTCAGGAGAAGCGAAAACATGGCCTGTGACATTGTCTGGGGCAGAACACCTCTTTCCCTTGCCTTGTTAAACATCTTCATCAGCACCGGTCCCAATATCCCGGAGAACGTTTTCTGGAACTCCGCTGGGTACCCATCCAGTCCCAAGGCATTACCCGACTGCATGGCCTTCAAGCCCTCCACTATCTCTTCCAACCCGATCGGGGCCCCCAGTCCTTCTGCCAGCTCCCCGTCCACCTTCGGGGAAAGTCAGTCCCTCGAGAAAGTGGCTCAACCCTTCTGGCCCCTCAGGGGGTTCCGACCTGTACAGCCTGCTGTAGAAATCCCTGAACGCCTTACTCACCCCTGCCGAATCCCGAACTAAGTTCCCATCCCCGTAAATAACTTTCCCTATTTCTCTAGCCGCCTCTCTCTTTCACAGCTGCTGTGCAAGCATCCTGCTAGCCTTCTCACCATGCTCGTAGATCGGCCACCTCTCCTTTCTGAGCTGTTCCACTGCCCTCCCTGTGGTTAACAAGCCGAACTCCGCTTGTAGCCTCTGCCGTTCCCTTAAAGGGTTAGGGTTTATCTCTGGAGTCTCCGCGTACCTCCTGTCAACAACCAGTCGGTCCGTCTCTGCCCTCTCCGTCCTGTCCCTGTGAGCCCGGATCGAGATCAGCTCTCCTCTCACCACTGCCTTCAGCGCTTCCCAGACCACCGCTGCTGAGACCTCCCCCATACCAGGTAATTCTGTATGCATTTCCTCAGCCTCTTGCACACCGCTTTGTCCGCCAATAGCCCTACATCCAACCTCCATTGCGGGCGCTGATTGCTATCTTTACTAACCTGCAGGTCAACCCAGTGTGGAGCATGGTCCGAAATTGTGATCGCCAAGTACCCCATGTCCACCACCCCTGCCAGCAAGGCCCTACCTAAAACAAAGAAATAGATCCAAGAGTATACCTTATGCACGTGGGAGTAGAAGGAGAGCTCCTTCACCCTCGGCTGCCTAAATCTCCATGGATCCATTCTCCCCCCCCTCCCCCTCCCCACCTGCTCCATGAACACTTTCAGTTCCTTGGCCATTGCTGACACCCTACCCGTTTTCGAGCATGACCGATCCAGGCTGGGGTCAGTAACTGTATTAAAGTCCCCTCCCATGACTAGCTTGTGAGAGTCCAGGTCCGGTATCTATCCCAACATCCTCTTTATAAATTCCACGTCATCCCAATTTGGCATATATATATATATTAACCAGCACTACCTTCATCCTCTCCGGCTTACCACTAACCACAATATCGACCCCCTCACATCCGAAACTCTTCTACCCACCTCAAATATCACCCATTTATTAATCAGGATCACAACCCCTCCAGTCTTTGTGTCCAGCCCCGAGTGGAAGACCTGACTGACCCAGCCTTTCCTCAATCTAACCTGGTCCACTACACGAAGGTGCGTCTCCTGCAGCATTACCACATCCGCCTTCAGTCCCCTCCAGATGCGCGAACACACGTGCCCTCTTAACCGGCCCATTTAACCCTCGAACATTCAAGGTGATCAGCCTAGTTGAGGTGGCCCCCCCCTCTCTCTGCTGATCAGCCATCCCCTTTCTTGGGCCCGCCTCCAGCCCATGCGCTGCGCCTCCTCCGGCCTGCCCCCCCGGCAGCACCCGCCACTGATCTCCCCTCTGTCCCTGGTCAGCAGAACTACCCCCCCCCCCCTCCCCGAGCAACACCACTCTGAAACCTAACCCATACAATAAACTAAACATATGCATACCCCCCCACTGCACTTCCATGAGCGAGCTCACCCAGCTAGCTTGGTGGCCCCTGCCTCCGGTGCCAAAAAGTCTCCCACCCACCTATTGTGCCCTCACTTCCCCCCCCCCCCCCCCCCCCCCCGCTCATACAAACAAATTCCCTCATCTAACGATCCCCACACAATCGGCCAGCTGAAAGAAAAACACCAAAACCAAAACAAGCACATCTCCATCCCACAAAAGTACACATCAAAGAAAAAGGCATTGCCAACATTCACCAAAAAGAAAACCCAAAAACGAACCCCCCCCCCCTTCTTAAACAGAACAGAAAAAAACCATATAAGCCGACAAGTTGCATCAAAGTTCGAGAGTTCTCAGCCCACCACCAGTCCTTTTTTCTTTTTGCGAAGTCCAGCGTGTCTTCGGGCGACTCAAAATCATGATGCTGGTCCTCATTTGTGACCCAGAGATGAGCCGGATACAGCAGTCTAAACTTCACCTGTTTCTTGAAGATTGACTTAATTTGGTTGAAGCCTGCCCTTTTCCTAGCCACCTCCACACTCTGGTCTTGGTAGACCCACAGGATACTATTGTCCCACTTAGAGCTCAGTGTCTGCTTGGCCCACTGTAGAATGCACTCCTTATCCAAGTACCTGTGGAATCTCGCCACCATTGCCCTTGGGGGGGGGGGGGGGGGGTCTCCCATTCTCAGCTTCCTCTGAGTACTCTGTGAGCCCTGCCCATCTCCCAAGGGTCAGGAGAATGTCCCCTCCCCCAGCAGCTTTTCAAACTGACCTGCTACGCATGCCCCAGCAACAGCTCCCTCAGACCCTTCCAGGAGCCCGACAATTCTTGCGTTCTGCTGACGGGACCTATACTCTAGGTCCTCCACCTCCTCCAGAAGCCATTTCTGCTGGACCTGCAACATCCCCATCTCCAGCTCCACCGCAGTTTGATGCTCCTGCTGCTCAGCCAGTGCCTTCTCAACGTGTGTGGTGGTCCATTGCAACTCCGCTGTCCACTGGAATTTATCGGTGGAGCAATTGCGCTACAAAACTTTTGCACTAATGTTCAAGAACTGTTGCATTCCAATCCCGTGTGACCATTCGACCCTTTCCGATTGTCTGGCCAAGGAAAGTGACTTTGTCTTTCCTAAATTCACTTTTGTCTAGGTTTATCACCAAACCCCCACCTGAGGTTGATCGAATAATTCCCATCAGATGTTTTAAATGTCCTTTCTGAATGTCCTGGCTGAAAATTACAGGATCATCAATGTATACTGCACAATTGGGTAATCCTGAAACAACTTTATTCACCGTTGAAATGTGGCTGGTGCATTTTTCATGTCAAATAGCATAACTTTGAATTGGTATATACCATCTGGAGTCACAAAAGCTGAAATCTCCTTCGCCCTTTCGGATAAAGGTGCTTGCCAGTAACCTTTAAGTAAATCTAATTTGGAAATAAAAGCTGATTGTCCAATCCTCCAAACATGGGATAGGATCGTTCTTGTATCTGCATTAACCTTGTATCTGCATTAACCTTTCTGTCGTCCACACACAGCCATTGGGCACCGTCTGGTTTAGGTACCATCAGTATGGGTGAGCTCCATTGGCAGCAACCCACTTCAATTATGCCATTTTTAAGCATACACTCAATTTCTTTGTTAACCTGTGCCAATTTTAATGGGTTAAGTCTGTATGGATGTTGTTTAATTGGAACAGCATTTCCCACATCATGTCTAGCCATTTTAGTACTTCCAAATTTATCTCTACAAACTTGACCATGTGATATCAATAACACTCAGGTCAGCTTTTCCTCTGGAAGGTAACTCAACAATTTATCCCAATTTTTAAGAACATACTCGTTTTCCAGTTTAATTTGAGGTATGTCAAGTTCAGTCATCTGGATTTGGTTCATCACTTTGACTTAGAATCATTAAAACCTCCTTTTTTCTCTCCTTCCCTTTTCAAAGTACCTTTTTTAAGCATATTCACATGACTCACTCGGTGTGTTTTCCTTCAATCCAGCGTTTTTACCACATAATTCACCCCTCACTTAATTTCCTTTCGATCTGATTAGATCCACAAACCTGCTTTTAAAGGTTCACTTGCCACTGGTAACAATACTAAAACTTTATCTCCACTGGCAAAACTACGAACTTTGGATTTCTTGTCCGCTACCCGTTTCATCACATTTTGTCTAACTTTCAAATGTTGTCTAGCCAACTCACCTGCTCTATTTAATCATCCCCTAAAATTTGACACTTAATCCAATGTAATTTCTGATTCCTCACTCACCAATTTTTCCTTAATCAATTTAAGTGGTCCTCTTACCTCATGACCTAAAATTATTTCAAAAGGACTGAATTTGATTAACTCATTAGGTGCATTCCTAATTTCAAACAGTATGAATGGAATTCCTTTGTCCCAATCCTCTGGATAATCGTGACAATAAGCCTTCCACATTGTCTTTAATGTCTGATGCCACCTTTCTGTGATTCTGGACGGTACGCAGTTGTTTAAATTGTTTTATTCCCAAGCTATTCATAACTTCTTTGAATAACCTTGAGGTAACGTTTGATCCTTGATCAGATTGTATTTCTGTGGGTAGTCCATATCTAGTAAAGAATTTAAGTAACTCCTCCACAATCCTTTTAGCTGGAATATTACGTACTGGAATGGCTTCTGGAAACCTAGTAGACACATCCATTATAGTCAAAAGAGATTGATTTGCACTTTTTGTTTTAGGAAGCGGTCCTACGCAATCAACTAGGACCTGTGTATAAGGTTCCTCAAATGCTGGAATGGGTATTACGGGTGCTGGTTTTATCACTGCTTAAGGTTTCCCTATCACTTGGCATGTGTGACATGACTGACAAAATGTAACTCCATCTTTATGTAGTCCAGGCCAATAAAAATATTTTGGATTCTACTTGGCTTTTCCTTATTCCCAAATGACCTCCCAATGGTACCTCTTGTGCAACTCGCAACACCGCCTTTCTATATTCTACCGGCAATACTACTTTATGAACTTCTGCCCACTTTTCATTCAGCCGCATATGTCAAGGTCTCCATTTTCTCATCAAGACATCACTTTTATGGTATAACACTCTGGTATAAACTCAGATTCCTCTTCCGTGAATGCTTTCTGACACTAGTTTTATTTGTACATCTTTCTGTTGTAACTCTGCCAATTTACCTCAACTAAAAATATCCGCCTCATCCTCCACCTGTTCTTGTTCTTTTTCAACCACCTGATCAAAAATCGTTTCTGATAATTGCACTTCAACTCCATCTTCACTCTTTGATTTCTCCTCTTGTCTTAACCTGTGACCTTGCGACCGGGTTACTACACAATCCGGAAAAATCCCAGGATATTCTTCCTTCAACGCTTCAGTTGTCGGATTTTCCACTGCCTTATCAATCACAGTAGGCATCACTCCCACCTGCAATCCAGCTCTATCATTACTCAAGATAAACTCTATTCCTGGACACGATAGTTTCTCTATTACTCCTACTACCACTTCACCACTCTTCAGTGGATTTCCCAACCTTACCTTATATAACGGAACACTACTCTTCTCACCCTGAATTCCACATATTGCCACCTTTTCTGGCAATATTCTTCCCAGACTACATAACTCCTCATCTCTTACCATTAAAGATTGACTAGCTCCCGTATCTCTTAAAATTGTGACTTCTGTACCTGCTCCTCCTGATACACATGAGTAAACTTTACCCACAAAAGTAAATTATTTATAAAGAGATCTGGCACCTTATCAATCACCTCTTGCAACCTGAGATCAGTCCTGATCAAATGTTCCTCTCGCCACAGATGCTCTCAGACCTACTCAATATTTTCTGTTATTATTCATTATCCAAGGACAGGAGTTCAAAATCCACCATGGCTGCTGGGGAATTAAATCAATTATCCAGAATAACCCACAACCACTACTATCCAGAAGGACAAGATCAGCAGGTACCTAATAATCCCACCACCTCCAAGGTTCCCCTCCAAGCTACTTGGAAATATATCCCTTCACTGTCGCTGGGGCAAAATCCTGGTACTCCCTCTGTAACAGCACAGCGAGTGTACTCCCAACCCCCTACCCCCAATATTGGTGACCATGCAACTATTTGATCTAGTGGGATGGAGAAACCTGGCCTCTGTTCTCCACCCCCCTGCTATCTCCTTCAACAACCCAAGCTCCCCAGTGCAATAGCCAATGCAAGTAGAAGGGGGGGGGGGGGGGGGGACATAATGCATAGTGGTTGGCAAAGTTGCTGCACAGCTCCAGGGTCCCAGTTTGATTCCCGGCTTGGGTCACTGTCTGTGCAGAGTCTGCACGTTCTCCCAGTGTCTGCGTGGGTTTCCTTGGGTGCTCTGGTTTCCTCCCACAGTCCAAAGATGTGCGGGTTAGGTGGATTGGCTATGCTAAATTGTCCTTGGTGTCCAAAAAGGTTAAGTGGGGTTACGGGGCTAGGGTAGATACGTGGGCATGAGTAGGGTGCTCTTTGCAAGGGTTGGTGCAGACTCGATGGGCTGAATGGCCTCCTGCACTGTAAATTCCATGAAATCGTTATTGTCACAAGTAGGCTTATATTAATACTGCAATGAAGTTACTGTAAAAGCTCCTAGTTGCTACATTCCGCACGTCTTTAGGAACTTGTGGGAGGAAACCGCAGCACTCAGAGGAAACCCACGCAGACACTGGGAGAACGTACAGTCTCCACACAGACAGTGGCCCAAGCCGTCAATCGAACCTGGGACCCTGGAGTTGTGAAGCAACAGTGCTACCCACTGTGCTGACGTGGGGCACCCCTGCCTTCTACCCTGGTGCAATGCAAAATATCCTGAGTTCATACTATTTGTGTGCACACTCACCATTGGCTCCTTGTATAGCAGCTGCACTCATGCCAAAAACTTCAGCCCAATCCCAAATTTCTCCAATACCACCATCAAATGCCTTCTCTGCATCCAACACCTCCCCTCCCTTCCCTCTGCCAGAGAAAGCAGCACATTTAATAACCTCCTCACATTCAAGGACAACTGTCTTCCCTTTACGAGCCCAATCTGGTCCTCCCCAATCACCTTTGGGAGGCACCCATCAAACCATAATGCCAACACCTTTGCCAGTATCTTGGCGTCCACATTCAGCAGATATACGGGCAGATATATATACAACCACACTCCACCCAATCCTTGCTGCTGTTCAGCAGCAGCGAGATGGAGGCCTTCCCCCATTGTTTGTGGCAAGGCATCCCTAACCATCGTGTCCTCAAAACATTCCCACCATGAACTGCACCAGCCTATCCTTAAATCGTTTTCAAAATCTGACTGAAAACCCATCCAGCTCTGCCACCTTCCCTGCCTGCATCCCCTCAATCGCCACCTTCATTTCCTCCTCCAACCCTGCCCTCTCTGCCTCGGACACTCCAGCCCACCCAGAAACCCCCTCATCTCCCGCTTCTCTGGTGGCTCCAACCTATTGAGGTCCCTATTGAGCTCCTCGAATAGCTATAGAATCATAGAATTTACATTGCAGAAGGAGGCCATTCGGCCTACCAAGTCTGTACTGGCCTCACGAAGCGCACCCTACTCAAGCCCACTTATCTCCCCGGAAACGAGTAACCCCTACTTAACCTTTTTGGATTCTAAGGGCAATTTAGCATGGCCAATCCACCTAACCTGCTTAGTCTTTGGACTGTGGGAGGAAACCGGAGCACCAGGAGGAAACCCACGCAATTTCTTCACTGTCTTCCTCCAGAGCTGACCTGCTTTCTCCCTTGCCCTTCTCAACTGACACACACTTTCCCTGTGGGACTCGGTCAAACCTCGCCAGGAGGTCCGGGTCCCCCTTGTACCTCCCATTCACCTCAAAACTCTTCTTTCAGTCATTGCCACTCCTCCCTTTCTTCTTTACCCACCTTAGCCTTAAATGAGATCACCACTGCCTTCAGAGCCTCCCAGACCACCAACATTTCTCCATAATCTTGTTCAAAAGACTTTTATCCTTATTGTGTAATATTGTAGAGAGAATACATCTCATCGCCAAGTCTATAAAGGTAGGATGTAAATATTCGTCACATGCCATCAGATCCAGGATAATGGAAGGCTCACAATTGGACGTGGAAGCATCATTCACAGCCTTTGTAGATTTCACACTTTCCGCTTTATTTACTGTTACGCAGATGTGCTATATTGAATATTAATTTGTAATGTAATCTGCATATATAGAAACCGAAGAGGTCACGTGGGCTCTTGGGTGTAAATATTCTGGCTTTGAACTCCTAGTCAGACTGCCACAGGGACAGTAGGGGAAAACAGCTCTAACTGTCCTGTTTCTTCTCCCTCCCCCCCTCCCCCCCCCCCCCCCCCCCCTCCCCCGGCCAAAACTCTTGACTGAGATACCAAAGTAGCA